>NC_138874.1:94047531-95247531 GCF_965194805.1 Balaenoptera borealis
CTGGGAGGCCCTGGAAGAAGGCTTCATAAATACCCAGTGTCACTGCTGTTCACTGACCCTTGACCACCTGTCATACCACGATTCCCTATCATCTGATCACCTGCTATGACACATCTTCATTAAGCTTTTCAGACCATCGCCACTGCCCTGTGTTGTCACTGACCACTGTTTTACTATCTTAAGCCCTGCATTCACTTCCCCACTTTGTAGCACACCCCACCTTGAGTCTCACCGATGAGAGGTTATTTCTGCAACCCTTTAGTGACCCCTTGCCTGTCCATTAGCACCCTCATTTATAACCTGCACAACCTCAGGTCCCTGCCATCACTTGCCAGTCACCGTCTTCATCCATTATGGCCCTAATGCAAATCCTTTATCACCCCATCAGAGCCCTTCCCCATATTATCCTTCACATGGTCAGTCCCAGACAGGATCAGCTACACAGTTTGTGGGGCTCAAGGAAAGATGAAAATGCAGAGCCTCTTGTTAAACAAATTATTAAGAATTTCAGCAGAGCATTAAACCAAGGGCAGGGCACTTCTGAGCAAGGAGCCCCGTGCAACTGAATAGTTCACACACCCATGAAGCCAGCCCTGGTCCCAGCTTGGTCACCACCATCATGCCCCCACCCCTGTTCCAGTTCCTTCTCTGGTCTCCTCTACACCATTCACATCCCCTCATCATTCCATCTCCTCCACATCTAGTCCCCCCCTTGCAAACTCCATCTTCCTGTGGTCAACAACTCTCTCCTTTCCTTATCATACAATCCCTCTCATACTCTCCATCTTCCTCCCTCTCCAGGCTCCATCACTGTCATCTCTCTCTTACATCCATCCTGCTTGGCCACATTTCTTATTTCCAGTACCCACACTCATTCATATCTCTTTTCTTCCCATTTCCTCCTCCTGCTCCTAGTTTAATTTTTCCATTATTTCCTTTTGAGTATTTTCTCCCCCACTAGTCATCTTGGTTTATTTCATTCTTCTTCATTTTCCCTATGTAAGCCCCAGATACAAATACTATAAACTAATTATTTCCCAGTCTCTCTTCCCTTTCACAATCTCCTGTCGTTCCTTCATTTCTTTTATTTTTATTTTCAATTAACCTCAGCCAAGTTTTCCTCACCTCTGCTTTCATAAGTTGGCATTTCCACGCTGGCCTCATTTTTCACTGCAGCTCTCTTTTCCTTTTTCCTTTTCCTTCTCCTCACTAATTGGTACTCCCAGCACCTAGAACATCGCCTGGCTAATCGTAAACACTCAGTAGATAGGTGTTGTATGAAGGAGCATCACAGTTCCTTTCTGATCAATTCATGTTGAAATCATGCGTCTGAATTAGATAGCATTATATGCTATAGCAGTGTAGATACCAGCTGGTTACTGGTCACAGCTAAGAGATTATTTTTGCTTTGCTTTTAATAGCGGTACATTTTAAAATGGCAACATAAACAAATCTCTTCTGTTCATAAAAGTTTCTTTAAAACTTTTCTTTCTTTGATATTTTTCCATTCCTGTGCTAAGTGCCAAGTGTACAGGGAAAACCTTTCCTGTGAACAAATCATTAGGCTAGTGATCAAGTGATGACATTAATACCATTTACAGGGATGGAACCTAGAATATTGCTGTGATAAATGTTTGTGTGTGTTCATGTTTAGCATCAACAAGGGAGAAGTACAGAGCACCAGCACCATTCCTTAATATGATTTTTCCTCCTTTGTGGAATCGCTATATTGTGATCTTTGCGATAATCTGCTTTTTAGTCAGGAAGAAAACCTCTGTTGAGTTTAACGTTAGTACTAATGCTGTTATACAAAATGTTATATAGATATGCTTGTGACTCCACATCTGTTTTAAGATGTGGACTCTGTTTTGTTTGCATATCATATTTAGAAGTGTAATCAAGAGTACAAGTGTTTTTTTTTTTAAATACATTTATTGTATTTATTTATTTTGGCTGCATTGGGTCTTCGTTGCTGCACGCGGGCTTTCTCTAGTTGTGGCGAGCGTGAACTACTCTTCGTTGTGGTCCACGGGCTTCTTATTGCCGTGGCTTCTCTTGTTGCAGAGCATGGGCTCTAGGCACATGGGCTTCAGTAGCTGCAGCACATGGGCTCAGTAGTTGTGGCTCGTGGGCTCTAGAACGCAGGCTCAGTTGTTGTGGTACATGGGCTCAGTTGTTCCGCGGCATGTGGGATCTTCCCGGACCAGGGATTGAACCTGTGTCCCCTGCATTGGCAGGTGGATTCTTAACCACTGCGCCACCAGGGAAGCCCCAGTACAAGTGTTTTTGAACAGCAAGAATATGTAGACTTTCTCCATGTTGGGCAAGGCAGGCTTGTCAAAGCAGAAGGTAAACTAGACTACTTACCCAAAATCTTCAGGGTGAGTTTGAATTTTACTTTATTATTGGGATTAGAGATTGTCTCAGTTAATTTCTTTGATTAGCAGTAGAGTTTTTTTTTTTGATTTTTGTTTTTGTTTGTTTTAATTAATTTTTATTGGAGTATAGTTGATTTACAATGTTGTGTTAGTTTTGGGTGTACAGCAAAGTGAGTCAGTTATACATATACATATATCCACTCTTTTTAGATTCTTTTCCCATATAGGTCATTACAGAGTGTTGAGTAGAGTTCCCTGTGCTATACAGTAGGTCCTTATTAGCTATCTATTTTATATATAGTAGTGTGTATATGTCAATCCCAATCTCCCACTTTATCCCTCCCCACCCTCTTTCCCCCCTGGTAACCATAAGTTTGTTTTCTACATCTGTGACTCTATTTATGTTTTGTAAATAGGTTTATTTGTACCATTTTTTGGATTCCACATGTAAGTGCTATCATATGATATTTGTCTTTCTCTGTCTGACTTAACTCAGTATGATAATCTCCAGGTACCTCCATGTTGTTGCAAATGGCATTATTTCATTCTTTTTTATGGCTGAGTAGTATTCCATTGTATATATGTACCACTTCTTGTTTATCCATTCCTCTGTTGATGGACATTTAGGTTGCAGAAGCATGTCCTGGCTGTTGTAATTAGTGCTGCAGTGAACACTGGGGTGCATGTATCTTTTCAAATTCTGGTTTTCTTCGGATATATGCCCAGGAGTGGAATTGCTGGATCATATGGTAGCTCTATTTTTAGTTTTTTTAAGGAACCTCCATACTGTTCTCCATAGTGGCTGTATCAATTTACATTCCCACTAACAGTGTTAGCAATAGAGTTTTTATGGTAAAGTCCTTTTTAGTGTAGAATATCAAAGCATAATGTCGCAAACATAAATAAGACCTTTCAAACCTTCTCAGTTCTTTGCTCAAAAGGCTAAGTGATTACCTGTGGCTTCCAGAATAATTCACTCTGTATTCCCTAGAATGCCATTCGAGGCCTCCAGTCTGTCCCTAACTCCCTGTCTAGTCTCCTTCCTTCTCCCTGTCGTATTTCTTGTACTTTAAGCTAACTTGAGCTTCTTAACCAATCTCAAATCCTAGATACCTGCTTGTCCCTGAGCCTTTGATCAAGCTTTGCCATGGGCCAGGAATGCCCTTTCTCTTCACATCTACCTGTGAAAACTCCAGTCTCCCTTTTGTGCCTGCTCAAATGCCACTTCCTTTATGAAATTTGCTTTAATTCTTGCTGCTGGGAGTAATTCCGTCTTCCTATAGGTTCTTGTAGAACTCTGAATCCATTTTATGGCAGGTATCAAATTCTATACTTCCATTTTCTGCCCACATACCGCATCAGCTCCTCAGGTATATATTTCCTATGGGAAGGCTGTGTAGTCCTTACTTTGATATCTCCTCCAGCCTCCGTCATTCCAACTTACATACAGCAGATGTTCAATCAGTATTTTCTGAGTAAATATATTAACCATACTCATTCTTTTTTTATTATTATCGTGCTGTATGTAGTAAGAAGTAGGGCATCTGTAACATAGTGCCACAAACTGGATGGCTTAACAGCAGAAATTTATTATTTCACAGTTCTGGAGGCCTTGAAGTCTGAAATCAAGGTGTCCGCAGAGCCATGGTCTGAGACTGAGTAAAATCTTTCCTTGCTTCTTCCTAGCTTTTGGTGGTAGCCAGCAACCCTTAGCTTTCCTTGGCTTGCGGCTGTACCAGCCTAATCTCTGCCTTCACTGGTCACATGGAGTTCTCGTGTGGGGGGGGGTAGGGTGTGTTTGTATCCAAATGCCATGCCCTTTCCTTTCTTAATTGAGTTATAATTGACATGTAACATTGTATTAGTTTTAGGTGTACGACGTAATGATTTGATATATGTATACATTTCTTTTTTCTTTTTCTTTTTTTTTTTTTTTGGCTGCGTGGCATGTGGGATCTTAATTCCCCGACCAGGGATCGAACCTGTGCCCCCTGCATTGGGAGCTCGGAGTCTTAACCACTGGACTGCCAGGGGAGTTCCATATATGTATACATTTTGAAGCGATTACCACAATAAGTTTAGTTAACATCCATCACACCACATAGTTACAAATTTTCCCCCTTTTTATAAAGACACCAATCATATGGTATTAGGACCCACCCTACTCCAGACCTTAACTAATTGTATATGTAATGACTCTATTTCCAAATAAGGTCACATTCACAGTTACTGGGGGTTAGGACTTCAACATATCTTTCTAGGTGACACAATTCAACCCATAACATTAGGGAAATAAGAATTCATATATAACCATATAGTCCTGGGTTATCATCTAAGTCGTAGTCAGGCTTGCTTGAATTACATCTGTATGTCTGGGCTTACATTTTAAATAATTTGCTGCCCAGCTAATCATGGAAAGCAAATGTGGAGAAGGCCCATGACCATTGCCCAGGGGACATTTCAAAATTCCTGTGGAGATGAACTAGGCTAATTTTTTAAGGGGTACAAATGATGGAGTATTTTTAAAGAGAATATTCCATATTCTGGATGGGTTCCACCGTAAGTGTAGTTTCATGGTATCTATATTATGTCTGACCTCAACATACTGTGGCTTCCCTCTGCAGTCCTGGGGGCAGTAAGAAGCAGGCTTGGAATAATCATAATAGCTCTCGAAATTTATTGAGTACCTTCTGTTTGCGGGCACTTGGCTAAGTGTTTAACATGAATTATCCCATGTAATCTAATCCTTAACACTATGTGGTAGGAAATATTACTATCCCAGTGCTATGTATACATATACCCAGGTATCAGGGGATGAACAAGGAGCCTTCCCATCATATAGCCTTAAATTGTGTGCTTGTCAGTGGCTTTTATTTTACTCGTACGAAGGTCTTTTATTCACGAATAATAACAGTCATTCCTGAATAGTGATGGGGTAAATATTTCAATCTTCATTCCCGTCTTTGCCCTTTTGAACAGGAAAAGAGTGAAAAACTAGTGCTGGAGGAAACTGCGTACGAAGAAATAGAAAGGGATTTTCAGGAGGTTCTCAGTGAACTTTCAGGAGACAAAAGTTTGGAGAGATTTAGGGTTGAATATGAGAAGCTTCATGCTGTCATGAAAAAGTCTTATGACAATGAAAAGCGTCTGATGGCCAAGTGCAGAGAGCTGAATGCGGAAATCGTGGTTAATTCCGCGAAGGTCGCCACTGCCCTGAAGCTCTCTCAGGATGATCAGACCACCATCACATCCCTGAAGAAGGTCAGTGATCCTCTAGAAATGGAACCAATGGCAAGCTTTCATAAATGCATCCTGTACTTAAAACATCATCCTTTCATTATATTGGCAGCTCTAGGCTGGTAGTAAAAGAGTTATTAAGTCAAAATTTACATGATTTATATATTCATTAAGCCTAGGGAATAATGTTAATTTTCAAAGAACTTAATTAGCTTGAGTGAATTTCACAATGCAGAAAATAAGGTAGAACCTTACTGGCTTGGTTTCTAAGAAATACTGTGTTCACAAAAACAATTGGCCATAAGTAAGTGTAGTATTAGGAATATCAGTATGTCTTGTTTGACCCAAGATAAGTAATTAAATATCTTATGATGATAGCTTGTAAAAGATCTTTTCATATTTCTACGTTTTCCAATGTTTTAGGAGAGGTTACCTTGAGAATTTCCAGATGGTAGTTTTCATGATCTTTCCTCTTATCGCCCCTTTGCTTCTCCCTTGATCGTCCCAGTTCCTCATAATGCGAGAACAGGGATTCAGTCTGCGGGGGATATTGAGGAAGTATGGCTTTTTTTTACACTTTATTTTTTCATCCTCAAGTGTGTTGCATTATTTTGAAGGTGAAACACAAATGTTCCTTGTAGATTGCAGGGTGATAAGAGGTTAAGATATTTTAATTTATAATTGAAACCCTAGTGCTGAGAAATAATTTGCAATTTTTTAGATAATTCCCTTGATATCATGCAATTAAACATACCCCAATTCTAATGAAGTTCCAAGACTAGTGCAAAATGTAACTTACCTGTTTTCTTAGGAACCACTATTTTTAGTGTCTTTTTCTCTCTATTGTTATTTTCTTCTTCTCCTTGCAAAATACCAATACAAGAAGGCTTTAAATCATGTTATGATGAGAAAAGACCCCACTTTTTATTGTAAATTAAAAAGCTGGAAATGGAAGTCATGAATTGCTTAAAATATAATTGGTGAATTTGCTTTGGACAAGACTCCATATAATCATATTTCATTTAAATTATCCTTCATTTGTTTTGCCAAAAATAGTATATATGGTTGCTACAGAAAAACATACCCCTTAGCCTGACATTTTGTTTTGAATCACTAAATTATGTGCTGCAGTTACCCAAGAATCATCTCTCTCTCTCTCTAATGTAATAGCATGAATTTATTTAATTAAATAATTTCTTCCACTCATTTTATTCCTTGTCAACATAAAAGAATATTTTCACCTTAAGCATATAGATTCTTACCTGTATAAAAGGACTCACATTGCACTTGATGAAATTTTGCAAGAAAATTAAGTGGCAGGGCAAAACTCAAGGCTGTTGCAACATTTACTGTCCTTCGTCCGTGTACTCGAATGGCTGTAATTCACTTTTAAGTATTTCTGTTAACTTTCCACTTTGTATTCAGAATAGTTTTGTTTTTCCCCTATAAGCATTTGTTGAGAAGGCCTGGGCTTGGGTTTCTGGAAATGGGAATTATCAAGGCTGTTGTGTACAATTAGGTGACAGCCAAGACCTCATTTCTATGGATGGCTCTAAAGTTCACCTTGCCATCCAGGAGCTCACTTGGGGCCTGAGGGCAAAATATATTTTTAATATGGAATCTATCAAGAGCTTCAAATTTAGGACTTGGATCCAAGACCATTCCTTATGTGAAAAAGCTTTTTTTTTTTTTTTTTCCTATAAAATATCTGGACTTGGAAAGCACATAAGCTTTCATTTTCGATTTTGTAAACCTATCTTAACATCTTTACTAGAAATAATACCATTAGTTATAGCAGCCCCTGCAGTATGTGAGCCCTGTGGCCACATTTACCTACACAAGAGAAAATATCCTTTGCCAGTAACCCTCTTTAAAACTGCTTTTCAGTATTGACTAACTCATGTTGAACAATGCAGTAAGTCAGTATACATTTAATACATAGTGTATAACATGTAATCTTCTTTCCCCATAAATAGCTTCTATAACGTAGTTGTTTTATTATTCTATTTATTCAATTTAGCTTGCATCTGGAACCTAGTTTGGTTTTTCTCACTGATATCCCATGACCCACCTAGGAAATTGAAAAGGCTTGGAAGATGGTGGACTCAGCCTATGACAAAGAGCAGAAGGCAAAGGAGACGATTCTTGCCCTGAAAGAGGAAATAGTGAACCTAACCAAACTAGTCGAGCAAGGGTCTGGACTCTCCATGGACCAGGATAGCAAGTAGGTCATAGCCGTCTTGATTCATGTTGAACTTGCTTTTGCAGAGGCCACCTTCTTCAACAGACAGCCTGGGGCTTGCCGGTACCATCTTGAATGTTCTTTGTGAATGCCAGACTCCACTTTGTTGGGTTCCCAGAGATAGTTTTCTGTCTATTGCCGTTTTTTTCTTTTTAATACTCCCTTTCTCCACACCCAAGAACTTCTAATTCATGGTTATATCAGACTTCTGGCTCTATAAAATCAGTGCTACAGTTTTAAAATGAGTAAAGATTCTAAGTTTATTTCTCTCAAACTTGTGTGGAATGGCTGACTTTCTACCCAGATTCCCAGCCCCTCCCATACACCGCCTGCCCCATGATTAGCCGTATCACTATCCTTCCTACCACCTCAGATTCTAGGCCAGAAAACAGTTGCTCTTCACACTTGTTACTCCTTCATCCCTTAAAGCTTCGTCTTGTTGACTCAGTCTTCTAAACATCACTTCATTCTTCCCCTCCCCACTATCAGCAGTGGGTCCCCTGTTCTCTGCTGGATTTGGCGGTAGACTCCTAACTGTCCTCTCTGCCTTTGAGGAGACATCTCCCCTCTTTACCATCTTCCATACCAGACTTAGTCTTCTAAAACATGTAGCTACATGCTTCCATCTCCAGCATATGCACCTTCGACAGCTACCCATTTCCTACGGATAGAGCCCAAAGTCTTGAACATGTCTTGCAGAGCCCTTTGTAGATCTGCCCCAGTTAGCCTTGCTAGACTCACGTCCAGCAGCACCATGCTTGCTCATGCCTCCATGCCTTTGGACATACTGTTTTCTATGCCAGGGATCCTTTTTCTTCCCTTCTCCACTTAGTAAACAACTATTCATCCTTTAAGACCTATCTTAAACACCATCTTAACTTTATCACTGTCAGCATCTCTGTTCCAACCTCCTCCCAAGCCTCAGACCCAGTGACCAGGCAGAAGAGTCTTTGTGTTCCCTGTTTCCATAGGACCCAACATCTCCCTCAAGTTTGGCACTGGTCACATGGTACTGAAATTATTTGTGCTTCTCTGCCCATTAAGCTGTAAACTACTTGAGGGAAGACATCTATCTTTACCATCCCTCTAGGAATCTAGCACTCTGTAGGGCATGCAAAACCTTGCATTAATTAATGAACCAGGAATGAGCATACACTTCCTTAGGCATCCTTAACTAAATCTACCTGCTGTCTAGGTTTCTTATACTTTCTAGATACGTTTATTGAATGTTGAATAGGTAAAATAAACAGAAGATGTGGTGTTCATAATAATGGACTCTATTTTCTTATTAAAGAAGTCATGCACGATCAGAGCAACTATTGAAGAGCAACTGTTGAAGAGCAACGTGAGGGAACTGATTTGGTTAGGAGGAGTTTTAAGGAAAATCAGAACATAATGAGGAGGAGAACTGATGAAACAATCCAACTCAGAATTTTGTCTTCAGCAGTGCGCTTAGGTGTAGCTGTCTGTCTTTACAGTAACCTTAGAATTTAAGGTCTTGTTTATGGAGAAGAGTTTGCGGTTTTGAAGGTTCTTAATTAAACAATTATATCAAAGTTGTTGGTCAATACATATTATCGAATTACTGTGTTTCCAACAGTCATTTGATGTCTGTCAGCTGCAAGTGTCTCAAATGCAAGTTTTCTGCTTTCTCAGCTCTAAAGTAGCTGCCTTGTTCTAGATGAATTCTGCTGCACAGGTCCTATCAGACATAGTTTTTCTACTTTCAAAATGAATACGACAGGGATGTGGAAAGCAAGGAGTAGAAATCAGCTCCCCCAACTCTTCCACCCTAAATTTCACTCCTCAGAGATAACCAGTTATCAATTTGATGCCTATTTTTCTGGACTTCTATAAAAATGCCTATAGTACACACACACACACACACACACACACACACACACACACACACACACACACACAGGCTGTAATTGCTTAAAAATAAGAAAAGGGGTCATATTATGCATATTATTATTGGAACATCCTCTTTTTCAGTTAAAAACTCAGAAACAGCTCCCACATCAGGGCATAAAGATCTTTCTCTTTCACACCTGAATAGTGTTGATCCTTGACCATAAGTCTTTCCCATGAAAACTAGTTCAGAGATGGTAAGAAGGCTCCCCGAGCAGATGGCCATTTAGTCTGACGCCCGTGTTCTTCTTTTTTAGTATCCGAGATTTGCTGAAGTTCAAAGAAGAAGTGACAAAGGAGCGAGACCAACTCTTGTCAGAAGTGGTGAAATTACGAGAGGCCTTAGCTCAGACCACTGAACAGCAACAAGAAATGGAGCGGTCCAGGGAAGAGGCAGAGCTGGCCATCAGTCAGGTCTGCTCTGATACGGAGAGCAAGACGAAGGACCATTACCTTCCAGAAGGAGGTTTTGTCCTTCTCCAGGCTCCCTTCCGGTCTTGTTCCTTTCTTAGATTTATGACCCTCCCTCCCCACCCCCACCCCCCACCCCCAGCCCCTCTGCCCCGGGCCAGGTCACCAAATGAAGCATCCATTGTTTTGCTTGTTTCTCTGGTTTGTTTTTGGAAGAGCAGTTTTACTTGAGTCATTCTCTGTCTGAGATGTTACAAAGATAGGGCACTGCTTACATTTCTGGCCCAAGAAGTTGTCCCCTGTGACAACCAGGGCGCCCTGCACCTGGGGGTGGTGAAAGCACTTCCCCTGGCCTTTCTCCTGTGTAAGGAAGCCACCTAGCTGAATCGTTCTGAATACTTTTCTATAAAACCAGAAGTCGAATAGGTGGTACACAAGCTCAGGCTTGAAGAGAAAAACAGGAGACTCCTTTGATCATGAGACAGGAGGAGGACTTTTCATAGAATTTGGCTATCATGATAAAACTGTAGTAATTTGTTTAGCAATATCCAGGACTCATGGAAAATACACTTTCATATTTAGGGTAGCTGGCTACATTTTATTTAGTTTCTGTTGATGGAGAATTAGATAATTCTTTCCATGTTTGACTTCCCTAGAATTCTGGGCTTCCGTATTTAACTGGATTTAATACCTTTCTCTGTGGATTTGTTCCCACCATCAGGGTGGCTGTTTGGTGCCAAGGCTCTGAAAAACAATACAGAATATTCTTGATAAGTTTGAACATTGCAGTTCAAAGATGACTCTCCTACAGGAGAAATACTACTCCAGAGTCATTGCCCTGAAAATATCTGAGAGAGGGAGAAGCTCGGCTGGTCGAGACCTGTCCTAAGGGGCTCATGTCCCGCACCCCATCCCCCATCGTCCTCTCTGTGCCTGTAGTTCCAACAAGAAATCCAGCAACATCAGAACGAAGCTTTACGGGAGACTCGGAAGAAGGAAAAACTAGAGAAAGAGCTCAAGCAGATGCAGACGGACATGGACACCAGGCAGACAGAAACCAAGGCCCTGCAGCAGTACGTGCAGAAGAGCAAGGAGGAGCTTCAGAAGCTGGCGCAGCAGCTGAAGGAGCAGAAGGTGGGCTGGGCAGGGCTGCGCCGCGGGGCCTGGCTGAACAAGAGTGGGGAGTTTAGAGTGTTCTCTGGAAAGCAGCAAACTCCCTTCACCGCAGATGTTGGTGGATGTTGGTAACACAGCGCGTAGCACTGTACTGTGTTTGGTCTTTGAATGGCTCTTACGGGTAGATATGCTCTATCCCCCCCCATCCCCCTCCTGCCGTGCTCCAACAGGTTAATCTCTTTTTATCCTTTTATTGATGTGTAACCTACACATAGAAAAGTGTGTAAGTCACAAGTATACAGCTTGATGAATTTTCTCCCCTTGAACACGTCTTGGTTACCTGCACCCAGCCTGAGAAATAGCACCCCGGAAGCCTCCTCGTGCCCCTTCCCAGTCACTCTCTCCCCCAAAGGTCAGCGCTCTTCTGAATTCTAAGCAGAGGTTAGTTTTGCCTGCTTTTGTACTTTACAGAAATTAAATTATACAGGATGTACTCTTTTGTGTCTAACATCTTTCTCCTAACATCCTGTTTTTGAGATTCACTTACGTTGTTGCCACATAGTTATAGAACCACAGTATCCAATATGGTAGCCACTAGCCACATACAGCTATTTACATTTAAATTATTTGAAATTAAATAAAATTAAAAATTCAATCCCTCAGTTGCACCAGCACCATTTCAGGTGCTCCATAGCCACATGGGGCTAGTAGATACCGTATTGGACAGTGCACATAGAGAACATTTAGTTCATTGCAGAAAGTTCTATTGGACAGAGCTCAGAAGACCATTCACTCTTATTGCTCTAAGCATTCCAGCCTGTGACTATAACATGATTTATTTTTAACAGGTTTAATTTTAAGTTTCAAGTTTGGGAAACCCACACAGTCTTTATGCGTTTTAAATATGGTAATTTTTTTAAACATTTCCTCTGTAATAACAGTTGAAGGTAACACAAATGCTAGTCTGTTCTAATTTCTTAAAGAAGAACCATTTCATCTAATTGAAAAAAGTCATTTCTTGAAAATATGTTCTCTTAGGAAGTTTCCAAAGTATTTTTAAGCCATACATCATTTTTCTACCTAAAAAATTAGATAGTAGAACGCATTTATTTGTCAGTTGCTTTATTAATTTTATATAAAGCCAGACATCAAATAGATAATATGCAGTGTGCAACATCCATGAAAAAAACACGTGGCTTCCTTTGAGCATGAAATTTGAGAGGCTTTTGGTTATCACGTTAAAACTATAGTACTTTGCTTAGCAACATCCAGGACCCATGGAAAATTTTATTTAGTCCCTATTGATGGGAAGTTGGATTGATTCTTTCTGTGTTTAACTTTTGCTTGAGGGGAAGTTATATATTGGAGTAAGTGTCTTCTAAGCCATCTTCTCTCTTTTTTTTGATATCCCTCCATCTCCCTGATATTTTCCCAATAGAAATGACTTCCCAAAATATAATCCTCTGTTTTTATAAAACCTTGTCTTCTCTGAATAGTCAAGGTAGGGAAGGGGAAAATCCAACTGACACTGAAGTCAGGGAGGTAGAGATCATTCCACTACTACTCCACGGTTTTGACTTAAGTTGGATGAAGGGAAATTGTTTTGTGTTGGTGTTAGTGAATGGTTCTGTTCACGAAAATGTTGTAGGCATGCTAATGCAGGATTTGCTTCTGAAGATGTAGCTTCTGAGCCCCACAGCCGATAAAGCTCGTTTGAATTTCTAGCTCATTTGCAATGATTATAGCAATTGTTGTGTATGCGAAGCCTGCCAAATGGCAAACAGGCATTAAAATATTTATCCACCACCTGTGAACAAGACTTCCCAAGGTGCCCAGAAAAAAAAATTATGCTCTCTGTGTTATTCATTAGAAGGCATCATTTCCCTCAGCCATTTAACATTCATCATATTTGAGTGCCTTCATGCTTTCACTGGTGAGAAGGAACAATTTCTGCGAAGACAAAAGAAGTGTGGTTGCCGTGCTTGTCCCAGGAGGTCTGCGTGGCCTCCTGCATGGAGGTGCAGCTACTGTAATCAGATTCAAAAGCGTTAACCAGCTCGTTCTGCATCTTTCAGATACTGAATGAGAGAGCTGCAAAGGAGCTGGAGCAGTTTCAGATGAGAAATGCTAAACTTCAGCAAGAGAACGAACAACATAGTTTGATTTGTGAGCAGCTATCCCAGGAAAACCAGCAGAAGGCGTTGGAGCTCAAAGTAAACACCAAGTGACATATCTGTTCCCTAGCATGCCCTCCTTCATTCCCTATTAATATAAGTTGGCTGATGCTATTGGAGCCTTTGGTTGGATAACCTGTATTAGCCTTGGTCCTTCAGAGGCAGGTGTAAACCTACAGTGATTGCTTTATGCCCGGAAGCAGTTTGATAACTTCCATTCTTATAACATTGCCAAGCTGATTATTAATCATATGACTATGCAAATACTTTCCAAAGTGAGCTCAGATGTTCACCTCTGTAATTGAGCCTTGCAAGTAACCAGTTGCCCAGAGCTAGAAATCATTTACACATGTGAGTGGCAAAGAAGTGAGATTGTATTTCGCTACTTGTATGGAATGGGAGGGGTGGGGGATGGTCAGGTACTATTTGATGTCTACTCTTAGGACTGCAGAATCATGATTTTCACTTCTGTCCAATGTAAATTTCAAGATATGTCTCCTATTCTCCCTGCCCTGATTGAAGAGTGCTTGCAAATTAAGTTTGGATAACCGTTTTATACTTGGATACATATTGTCTGCCTACATGCTTAGCAGAGCGGCTTTATGTTTATCACCAATTCTGAAAAATCCACAAGCCCTACTCTAGTTATGTTAGAATACTGGGCATAAAATGAGTGACTAATCAGGAAAATACATTGATTCGAGTAGTAAATCTTAACAGTTTTTGCATCACAACACCTTTTGAGAATCTGATGAAAGCATGTGTGTGCGTGCACATACACATGCACGCACACTTATTTGCACATCTTGTGTCTTGTTTTGCATGCAGTCTTAGAGGTTTACAGGATTTTTCTGAAGTCTAACCATGGGGTCTGGATTAATTTTTCTAACCATGGGGCCTGGATTAATAACTACTGAATTAGAACATCTTATTGTTTTAATTGAAAGGGGCCTTAGATGAACTAATTTGGACCCGGTAGGATCTGAGGCTGAGGAACATTTAAGCACCCCAGAAATGTTTGACTCAAAACCATTGTTTATGAGAATGCTCCAAGTTAAAGCAGAAATGAAACGACTCCTGAAGGCAAAATAATGTATTAGCCCCGAAGGTGAAATTAAAGGAAAAATACTTATGCCAATAATTCTCTCCTTTGATGACATGCATGGGGCACCTTGAAAGATGGAATATTTTTGTTATCAGATCCTAAACCTATGGGATTCTGCTTCTAGCAGTGATCTGAGGATAACGTGCCCAGCTAAGTGCAGCCTCTTCATTGTCAAGAACTGGGAATAATTGCTACTCTTTATTTGCAGAAGAATCACTAGTTGCTTTCCCAGTCATTTCTAAGAATGGCACATTTTTTAAAAATGAATTTTTAAAAAATTCATAAAACTTGAAATCCATAGACAAAAATCTGGTGCTTTACTTTGCTGGAATTGCTGTTTTGATACCTTTTGACATCGTGTAGACTTGCTTATTAATGCTACCCTGTCCACCTGTCCATATATACAGTCATTGACTAACATACTCTGAGGAAAGAGGGCCCCTTTTCTAACGTATGTAATTGCACTACAGTGGCCGGCCCCTTTCCTAACATACGTAATTGCACTACAGTGGACATGTGGATCCAAAAGACTCAATATTTTATAGCATGTTAATAACCTCCAAGAGATCACTTTGTGAGTCTATGAAATTTGCTAATCAGTACAGCATTTGTACACAAATTTCACACATTTATGATACAACTCAGCATTCTTATCTTGCTTGATTCAACAATTCCATGGTATCTTGAGGTATCAGGTTTAATCAGTCTTTTCATTGTTTTTAGCTCATGTAGCCATATATTTTATTATGGCTTATATAGACTTTTTCAATTTCTCTCAAAAACCAAACAGTGTGTGTTTTGATTTAATCCCACAGAACAACTTTACACTGACATAGGAACAATGTCCTTTTATTGGTTCTGAGTTTACCATCATCCAGTCACCGGCTCTTTATTGACTGAGTGTCCCTGGTTAATCCTCTCTCACTAATCATAGGCCAAAGAGGAAGAAGTCCATCAGATGCGCCTTGACATTGGGAAGCTCAACAAAATCAGAGAACAAATCCATAAGAAATTGCACCAGGTTGAAGGTCAAAAGGGAGAAGTGGAACAGCACAAGGAAACCCTGAAAAATCAGATCTTGGGATTAGAGAGAGGTAAACCAAGAATCATTTTGTGCTTTGTTTTATTAGTTTATGAGCGTTTCATTGGTAACTAATGTCATTTGGCAACTCCATGCATGCAAACACAAACCATGCCAAATGAATTCAGTAAAACAACATTCAAACTGGTAAGTAGATAATATGGAAGAGACATCGTTTTGAATACCTTGAACTTTCTCACCTTAAAAAACTCTTCGGGCTTCCCTGGTGGCGCAGTGGTTGAGAATCTGCCTGCCAATGCAGGGGACACGGGTTCGAGCCCTGGTCTGGGAAGATCCCACGTGCCGCGGAGCGACTAGGCCCGTGAGCCACAATTGCTGAGCCTGCGCGTCTGGAGCCTGTGCTCCGCAACAAGAGAGGCCGTGATAGTGAGAGGCCCGTGCACCGTGATGAAGAGTGGATCCCGCTTGCCGCAATTAGAGAGAGCCCTCGCACAGAAACGAAGACCCAACACAGCCATAAATAAATAAATAAATAAATAAAATTAAAAAAAAAAAAAAAAAAACTCTTCAACAGGTTATACTGAGCCCAAAGTATTTTTCAGTATTTGTCAATGGAGTAAACAGCATCTATACTCTTAGGTCTGGGTTCTACATGTCTTTTCCTTCAGTCTTCTTTTTTCACAGAAGATGCGGGATAAATTCAAATGAATATTCCGCATGAGCGGTATTTGAGACAATAGTATACCCAGAATCAGTGAGACAAAAATTCATGGCTTCTAACTCCTTTCCTTTGTTAGTACTTTACCATATGGCAAACGCTTGTTTTAGCCAACTATCACATTGACCTGTGGAGGGAAAATTTAAGTGCCACAGGAGGCCGTGTAGTACAGAAACATCATTAAGGATACAAACTCTGGAGTCAGATCTACCTGGGTTCAGATCCCACCTCTATCACATTTAGCTGTTGGGGATGAAATGGCTAATATATAGAGAGCCCTTGGGACAGTGCTTAGCATACAGTAAGTGCGTACTAAATGTCATCTATTGGGACTTCCCTGGTGGTCCAGTGGTTAGGACTCTGTGCGTCCACTGCAGGGGGTGAGGGTTTGATCCCTGGTCGGGGATGCATGCCGTGCAGTGCGGCCAAAATAAAAAAAAAAGTCATCTATTGTTATCCAGATATATTACCACTTATAAAAGTAATAAGAGGATACTATCTCATTCTGAAAAAGAATATAATTAAAAATAGGATATGCTAGTTAAACATGGTGTGGTAGAAACAGCTCAGAGACTTGGAGACAGAGGATCAGGGTTTGAATTCTGACTGCACCAGAAAATGTGAGGCAGGAACACCTCATTGACCTCAGCTGTAAGTTACTGACTGAGATAACATACATAGAAGCATAAAAATGTACATTGCCTCCCTAAAAGTTATGTAAAATCTAAATCTCTAGATAAGATTATTAGAAATATTTGTCACGTCTTTGAGAAGTGCAGATATTTTTCCTCCTAAGACATCGGAAATAATCTTTTACTGAGGCACAGTTGCAGCTGATATTGATAATTTCTCCATTTATTTATTCATTCAATAAATTGAGTACACACTATGTGCAGGCATTATGCTGGGCATTGGGTGCATGGAGGTTCCTGCCCTCAGGATGCTTACAGTCTAGCATGAGTTTACAATCTAATGTCTTCAATGACAGATATGAAAAAAAAAATAGAACTAGTAGAGCATGTTTTGTAACTGGCTTAGTGAATTTCCGAAAACTCTCCATATTAAAATTTCTGTATTTTTGCTGGCGATAGTTCTAAGCTTTGAAAAAAAATTTTATCCATTAAGTATTGAACCCAATCCTTCATCCTTAAATCATGTTCACAGAAGTCATCGTGCTTTCTCTTCTGGTTATTTTATAGATATCGTTAACATCATTATTTCTTCTTAGGGAGCACTTCCTTTTGATGTGCCCTATCAAAGAGTGGCATTGGACATAATGGTTAGGAGCATGATTTCCTACCACATATGTTATGATGTCCTACCACAAAATCCAAGAAATGAACTGAAAAATTGCCAGAACTAACAAGAGCTCAACAGGGTGGCAGGTTATAAAATAAATATATAGATATCAATAGCTTTCTTTCCTACAAAGAACCAGTTACAACATATGATGGAAAATCCCCCTTTCACAATAGCAACTAAAGTAATAAAATATCTATGAATAAAGTTACCAAGATATCTGTAAGACCTATATATATAAAACACTACAGGATTCTTTTGAGGGGTATAAAAGAAGACTTGAAAAATGGACAGATACACCAAGTTCTCGATGAGAAAACTTGATATGATAAAGATATAAATCTGTCCAAATTAATCTACACGTTTAATATTTCCAATAAAAATTTCAGTGAGTTATGTTGCTTGGGACTTGAAAACTGATTCTAAGTTTCCTCCAGAAGAATAAACATGTGACAATAGCTATAGAATTCTGGAAAAGAAGAGTGAGAAGGGAGCATTTGCCTTACCAGGTGTTTAAATGTATTATAACACTTCAGTAATCAAATAGTTTAGTGAAAATGCCTGAATAAACAGATCAATGGAGATCAGAAAGGCCGCAAAAAGACCCACAATTATCATCTAAGATAAAGGTGTCATTTCATACCAGTGTGCAGTATGGATTATTAAGAAAATGGTAGTATGACAACTATTTTTTGGGAAAAAAGTTAAGGTCAAATGTAGGAACAATAAAGCCAAGATGCAGAGATTTAATGAAATTAAAGGTAATTTTTTTTTTAGCAGCCAAAGACTCTATATATGAAGGCAAATTGACTAAAATATTGCCAAAGAGTTAGTATCCTTATTATATATAAGGAGCTCTTACAAATTCACAGAAAGGTAAACAATTCATGAGAAAAATGAGCAAAGGACCAGTGTGGGCAATTTGAAAAACAGAAAAACAAATAAATGATCATTAAACAGGAAAAGTAGTCGCCTTCACTACTAATCAAAGAAATGTAAATTAAATATGGACATACTGGTTTAGAAAAATCTATCAGGTTGTCGAAGATCAAAGAGAATGATAATAACAGTGGTGGTTTGGGTGTGGATTTAAACTGCTTTTAATTTTTGGAGAGAATTCGGCAGTAGGGGAGAAATGTCTTTAAAAAGAAAATCACTTTTGATCCAGGACTTCCTCTCCTAGAGGAACAAATGAACAGGAACTTTCATAGGATTATTGTTTATAATTGCAAAAAAATTTTAAAAAAAGAAGCAACTTAAATGTTAAGATGGGGATTGGCTAAATAAATTATACATTTTTATACAGTGAAATATGAAGTCATTAGAAATTCTGACGTAGATACACATTTATAATATAGAGAGGTATTTATTTTATGTTTGTTAATTATAAAACAAGTTATAAAACTGTATGTGTGGTATGATTCCCTCTTGGTGTATGTGGTGTATAAATATTCATATTTATATACACATGTATATTTGCATAGGAAAAAGTCAAAAAAGAGACACATCAAAATCCTAAGTAGATTCTGATTTAGAAAATTTTCCCTTCTATTTTTATTTCCAATTTCTTCCTGTATTTCTAATTACTTGTATAATAAAAAAGATTTAAAAAGAGCAAGGACTTTTTGAAGTCAGAGAGACCAAACTTCCAATCTCAGCCCTGTCACCTCTTGGCTGTGGACCCTTGGCATATGGGCCTTTAAGTCTCAGGGACAGGAAGACCTACCTCACTGAGTTATAATGAAGATCATGTAACACTCAACGAAAAGTAGTTTTATAGCTACAGATAAATATATAAAGCAGTTTTTATGTCACTTTGGCTTTGGCAGATTCTTAGGTTTTCTTTATATTTATTATTGTTTTTCTCCCTGGTGATTTAGAGGTGGAGGCTTCAAAGAAACAAGCAGAACTTGATAAGAAAGCAATGGATGAGCTTCTGAGAGAAAGGGACCTATTGAATAAGGTGAGTTTGTTACAGTAACACGGGTAAATAAATGTCTTTCTTTAGTGCTATAATATCTGCCTATAACTGGTTGCAGGGGAGAGAAAACTCTGAGGCAAACAAAAGTAGATTAGAATTAATAATAGTGCTCAATTTTCCTCTAAGCAGTTATCCATGTTCCACCATTCACTGGCTGTGAATTGAAACTGCATTATCACCTGTGAGCACAAAGGGACTTTGGAGAATTATCATATAAACCAGCAGGGGATTTCAGGGTGTCTTGTGGTTTCTGTTTTTATTGCTGGTGTGTTATTTGGCATCTTAGCAGTTGATCAAAATTTCTGATTTTAATAAATTTATTGATTGATTTTTGGCTGCGTTGGTCTTTGTTGCTGCACGTGCGTGGGCTTTCTCTGATTGTGACGAGTGGGGGGCTGCTCTTGGTTGCGGTGCACGGGCTTCTTATCGTGGTGGCTTCTCTTTTTGCAGAGCATGGGCTCTAGGAGCGTGGGCTTCAGTAGTTGTGGCACGTGGGCTCAGTAGTTGTGGCTCGCGGGCTCTACAGCACAGGCTCAGTAGTTGTGGCGCATAGGCTTAGTTGCTCCGTGGCATGTGGGATCTTCCCAGACCAGGGCTCGAACCTGTGTCCCCTGCATTGGCAGGCGGATTCTTAACCACTGTGCCACCAGGGAAGTCCAAAATTTCTGATTTCAATATCTATAATCTGCAACTTGTACTAATCCAGAAGATACAAGTGAGTGCTAATAAAATTTAACTTTTAGGTGTTTGAAGGATGGCTGGTTGGCCATATAAAGAGTCTCTAACCTTTCCTCCATCTTTTCAGGAGTGTTGTAGGTTTTGGTTTCTGTTTTTGGCCCTTATTTCTCCTGGTCTTTGAGCTCAATATGGTCCAAAGCTGAGGGAGGGGTTGGGGGAGCTTGAGGCCTAGAAATCCTCTATTCAAGGCAGACCACCCCCCCTTTCCCCTCCTTGCCCCTTCCAGAGGATTCCTTTGATTGACAGTCACTCTTAGGAGATTAACTACTTTCAAGGATTTAGGGTAAACATTCCTGCTCAAGGATTTCCTCCAGGGAGGAAAAAGCTATGGACCAGGTGTAGAGTGGGGAGGCTGCTTCCGGAGCAGACAGCCTGATGGCTTTTGGCCAAGATAGCTTCATCTCATCAAAGTAGATACAGCCTATATTTGTTCATTCCGAATTTTTATTATTTCTTTAAGTTTCCCAGAATTGAATAAATGTTAACAAAGTATTGAATAGATTACCCTGTAGCTTAAAGTAGACTATTTGGGGAATCTCAGGACATAGTATAAGATTAGATATCTTTACATGCTGAGCACTCCTTAAGAAAGTCATTAATTTTTTTTGCATAATCCTAGTAACTGTTTCTTCATTCTATAAATTTATATATGTAAATAATGTTGGATTTAGATTTTTTAATTTATTTGTAACACATACAATATTTAATCCATTTATATTTTATATATTCTGATAAACAACCTATAGGTTTTCTGCCACAACAGGACACCTAACACATTAATTTTATACTTATTTTGTTTGATCTGACTACATCAACTCCCTCTTTAGGGCAGGGTACATTTTTAACTTTTTTTTTTCCTGGGCCATTGCATCCTTAATGCCTGGCACAGTGCCTGCCCCTCTGGCAGGTATGCAGTCAACCTTTACTGATAATACATTCTTTCCCCACTGACTTGAAATGCCACCTTCATTGAGTGAGTGAGTGACATAGTTTTGACAGGCGGCAATGTTAATAATATTTGGTTCTTTCAGTGTCATGTTGAAGTGGCTTTATCTTTCATAGAGCAAATGTTTAATTCAATACTTGAAAGTAAAGTTGACCTTTTCCATTTTCTACATTGTCATCCGACCAAGGTTTAATGTTCATTTTTTTTTAACCTGTTTATGCCAGTGGTTTTCAGACCTGGCTGAAGTTCTGTATTGGTTAGAGATTTGTGAAGGAATTATGAGGCACCTCATGGAACCCAAGGATACAGCTGGGCCTCAAGAACAGATAGGAACCTGGCCTAACACTCTTGGGGTGCACAGAAAGCTCTCTCCCTCCACCACTAGACTTCCAGCTGAGTTTTTGCTTCATTCCTTTTAGTGAAGATCGTCTCTCTCTGTTTCCCTGTCCATATGGCAGAAAAAAGCTATCACCAGCAGCTCCCAAGTTTACATCTTTTACTGAGTTATAAAAATCTGGAGGCCCTATTTCAAAAGTCACTGGGTCCATTCAGCTGTGGCTAGAAAAGCAGACAAGCTCTGCTCCATCATGAGCATGGCTGCCAGAGTTGCACTCTATTAACTCTGTGTTCCAGAGGAGCAACCTGGCTCCTTGGGCAGCCAACCCAAGGCATTTCCATTATAGCATCTGAAACCACCAGGGCAGCTTTTTAAAAAAATTTAGGTGCATAACAGCTCCACTGAATCAGAATCTCTGGAATTGGGACACCTGTGTTTTTTAAAAAAACAGGTTAATTCTTTTTTACTGTTGTAAAATACATACAAAACAAAATTTGCCATTAGTGACATTTAGTACATTCACAATGTTGTGCAAACATCATGAGTCTAGTTCCACAACATTGCCATCACCCCAAAAGGAAACCCTGTACCTGTGAGGTGGTCACTCCCCACGTTCCCCTCCTCCCACCCTTGGAAATTATGAATCTGCTTTCTGTTTCTGTGGATTTGACCATTCTGGATATTTATATAACTGGAATCATACAATATGTGACTTTTTATGTCTGGCATCTTTCACTCAGAATAATGTTTTCAAGCTTCAACCATGTTGTATCGTGTACTTCATTCCTTTTTTTTTTTTTTAATTTTTGTTTATTTATTTTTGGCTGCATTGGGTCTTTGTTGCTGTGCACGGGCTTTCTCTAGTTGCAGCGAGCAGGGGCTACTCTTCATTGCGGTGCGCGGGCTTCTCATCGTGGTGGCTTCTCTTGTTGCAGAGCATGGGCTCTAGGAGCGTGGGCTTCAGTAGTTGTGGCATGTGGGCTCAGTAGTTGTGGCTCGCGGGCTCTAGAGCGCAGGCTCATTAGTTGTGGCGCATGGGCTTAGTTGCTCCGCGGCATGTGGGATCTTCCCAGACCAGGGCTCGAACCCTGGTCCCCTGCATTGGCAGGCGGATTCTTAACCACTGTGCCACCAGGGAAGCCCTTCATTCCTTTTTATGGTTGAATAGTATTCCACTGTGTGGATATAGCACATGTTGTTTATTTAGTCATCAGTTGATGGACATTTGGGTTATTTTCCCCTTTTGGCTTTTGTGAATAGTGCTACTATGAACATTCACGTACAAGTTTTTGTTTGAACACCTGTTTTCTATTCTTTTGAGTGATATTGTTGGAGCATATGTTAATTCTGGGTATCTGTATTTTTAATAAGTTGGTTTTATTTTATTTTGTAGTCAAAGCCTGTGTTACATGATTAGGTTCAGCTGTTCTGACTTCACAAGAAAAAGGCAAGAGCTGGAACAGAGGTTGGCTTTGGGGTCAGCTAGCTCTGGATTCAAATCCTAACTCCACTGTTGTATGAACTTGTAGGCAAGTAGCTTAACTTCTCATTCTCAGTTTCCTACCCCTAATATGGGAGCGATATAGTGCCCACTTCCTGGGGATGTTGTCTCTTAGTGCATTTATATGTATGTCTATAGTGCTCTGTGCAAAATTAACATAACAAGCTCTAAATAAGCTGTAAATAATATGATTATTTTTATTCATCTCCCAAACAATGCATCTAATTATTTTAGGATTAAGACAGGGAGTAAATTTAACCAAAAATCTCCAAACATTTTGAGTAATGGGGCTGCTGTGTTGTCCTTGTTTTTAGAATATGCTTAAGGAGGTCAGTGCAACCCAGAAACAGATAGACCTGGTAAAGCTCCATGAACAAGCCAAGAGAAACCTGGAGGAAGAAATCCAGAACTACAAAGAAGAGGCTCAGAAGCAGAGAAAGATTATCTTTCAACTGGAAAAGGAGCGAGATCGGTACATCAATGAAGCCAGTGACCTTACCCAAAAGGTAAGCCACTCCTCCATGGTGTGGGTCGAGCACCGGCACATTCTTTCTGATTGTCACATTTCTGATTGCCACACACTGTTGCAAAGATGAATTATTCAGATTTCAGCTTGTGGTTCACATGCAGATTTAAGATAGTGAGAAATAAGCTTTGCTAGGAAATCAACTACTTCCCATTTAGAGTAAATAAATGCTGAGCAGATATTTGCAGAATGTAAATTTAGAGGAGCACAAATGCATATGATCAGTCCAGCCCTGGCAGGGCATATCTTCCTTGTAAAAGAACCCCAGGGATCCTCGTATCCCTGATTGGGAGCCACTGTAAAACAGCATATTTCTCTTGCGACTTGATCATTTAAGAACCTCCACTGATTGGTTTACTGACTCTGAGAGGACTAGCTGTCAGTTCAGGCACTCATATTCTCTATCTTGGCTAGCCTTGTTAGCCTCTGTATCAGTCAGATTAAGTTGTAACAAATAACCCTCAAGTCTCAGTGGTTTATAGCAACAGAGATCTATGTTTTACTCACATTATTGGTCTTTGAGAGTCAGCTGTAGGCCTGCTTCACGTCCTGTTTATTTCAGACTGACTCTGTTGGGATGTGCTGGCCTCTTACAGAGGGAAAACAGTGTAATAGTGGACCTTTGATATGCTCTCAGAACTTCTGCTGGCAAGGGAAGGGTACAGGGTCTGTCCGCTCATATTTCATTGATCAAAGCAAGTTACATGATCAAGCCTGATATCCCCAGGCAGGAGTGTGATCCTACTAAGGGAGGGGCCCTACCTGGTGAGACAGCCAGTATGTCTGAACATATAATCTGTTGCAGCCTCCTACTTCTCCTTCCCAAGAGTCAGTCTTTCTCCACTGCTGGCTGCCGTCAAGTTGTTAAAAATTCCAACCTGGTCTTATTATTACCCCCAGCCTGACAAACCTCTGTCATCTCTCAGCAGCGTGGGGCGGTGCTTCCTAGCATTCTCTGCATCACAGCATCGTAGAAAATTCGATATCTACAGTACGTGGGAATGAGAGAGATGAGAATGTGCAGGGCTGGAGGAGACTAACCCAGGGATGCTAGCTGCCCAGGTCCCACCTGGCCATCCTGTGGGTGATACATACCTGTATTTTGGTACATACCTGTAAGCCACGCAAGACACAGTATTTTGGTACATACCTGTAACCCATGCAAGACACAGCCATTGGTATATTCTGACTTGTGCAACAGAGTCTAAGCTCTTCGTTCTCCCTGGAAAGCCCTTTCTTCCCTTCTCTGCATAGAAAGCTCTTATTCAATACCCAGCTCAAATGCTCATCTCTGGGGTCAAGCCTGTTTTGACTCCCTAGGCAGAACTAGTCACTTCCTACTTTATTGGTTTGTTGGTGTCTCTGGAATGGCACTTATCATCTTCTAGTGTAATTATTTGTACCTTTGTCTTCCCTACTTTATAGTGAGTTCTTGGGAGCAAGGACTTTATCTCATTCTTTTTTTCACTTCCAGCATGCTGGTAAATAGTAGGCGCTGAAAAAGTGTTTGTTGAACAAATAGATAGATGATGAGTGATAAAAAGAATACTGCCACTGATTTTAACATAGGATTGTATATTTCTCTCTGTTTCATTGTAAAGGAGAGATACTGGTAACAAGTTTTGCTGGTAACTGTTTTTCACAGTTTCTGATGTTTAACTGCACAAGGTTACATAATGTCTTACCTAAATAATTTAAGCACGAGTTCTTAAAATGTTCTTTATCAACTATAATTTTTCTCTTACTTAACCCCTGACAGCATATATCAGTTGCTACAGCAACTTGTGTCACCTCTGGACTTCTTATTAAAAACATATATGTCTTTTTAACACCTTCCCATATTTCTTTCTTTCTTTACTGTCACACACACACACACACACACACACAGACACACACACACACACCTCATTCCCAGAAACAGAAAGTTCCCTTTCGTGCATTCTGTTTATAGGGAGTTGAGGAATAATACCAGGGGTGGGGAAGATGTCATGAAACTGATATTTTGATCTACTTCTAAAGTGAGTTGTTCCAAGTTTATCCTTTTGACCCAGCAATTTCTTTTGTAAAAACTGAATATATGAAAAAACAATAATGCAAAGATTTTTATAAAAGAATATTCTTCAAAATAAATTGTGCAAATTTGCTATGTACCATTAAAACCATGTTTTTGAAAAATATTTTTTAAATGGGGAACATGGTCACAGTATGAATCTGATAAAAACAAAATGCAAAATTATTAATATGGTTTGACCTAACTTTTATCTGTGTGCAGAGGAAAAGGCTTGGGGGCATATATCATGGCGTGGTGGTGAGGATTAAATGAGGTAATATCTATAAGGCATTTAGAATGATCTCTGGCAGATAGTAAATGCTATGAAACATCTCATAAATAAGCAAGTAAATAAATAAATATATTCGTTGATGAACAGCCCAGAATTTTTGTTCAAAGTGGCATTTGAATGTAGCTATTTTCAACTTCCTGTTAAATGTCAATAAGGTGCAGACATAGATGAAAAGTTTTAACAGTCTCAAACACTAAGGCTGACATAAAGCCTGATGCTAAAATAGAAGAAAAGAGACTGGCTGAGAATTTTAAAGCCAATAGAGGTGAATTGAGGAAAATCTACCTGGACCTCAACTCACAGTCCCTTGAATTTGCTTCCAATTGGGAAGGGGAGGGGTGGTGGTGAGCAGGAAATGGGGGGAGATAGGAGAGGATGAGAGAGGAGAGCAGACAACACCAACAGCGAGGCAGTAGGCTGGGCTCTTCTGGAAGAGATGACCAGTTCTCAGGGCAGGAATGACCAAGGAATTGCTAAGAATGGGATGTCCGAAGGTTGATTTTAAGTTCTTTACTGTGCTCTGTACCTGAAACCTTTGGTGACGGTCTGCTACATCAACCCAGTGGCTGGATTGTGCTTTGTGGGGTCAGGGATGGGGTGGTGAGGGATGTGAGGTAACACATCCCAGAAAAGGAACAGTATGTGCCAGAGAAAAGTGCCAATTGAGAATCCGGAATCCTATGGAAACAGGAAATCAAAGCCACAGTGAATAGGAGAAATATAATTCCTCTAAGAATTCTTGGAGATACTAGGTGGGATGTTGGTCTTCCTAGCACACAGAATGAAGATTCTAGATGTTCTGTTGTGGTTAAGAACCGAGTGACCCTGACAGGACAGAGAACTATCATCTGGGTTATAAGTCCAAGATGGCATTACCTCTATGATAAAGCAGAGATGAAACAGAAAGGAAGTGATGGATAAAATAAGGAACAGTTGTAAAGAGACTAAAATACACACAAACCCCAAACCAAACAAAAGCAAGTAATGGCAGATTTAAAATCTACCTTGAAGTTAGTAAAGAACAGAACTGATGTGGAAAATAGAGTCAGTGAAGTGGAGTGCAAACTTGAGTAGTTCTCTTAGAATGCAGGTGGAAAGAAAAGAAAAAATGATCAAAGAGAAGATAAGAGATAAGCAGGACAGGGAATGTAAACCAATCTACAGACTGTTGGTCTCTGATGGAGGAACTGAGCCCCAAGGCAAAGATGTAACGGAACAGATTTTCTGGAAATGAAGAAAGAACGGTACACGCGGCTTGAGCATGTGTCTGGCAAAATCAGTGACAGGAGAATCTTACAGAGACTTGCTCTGGGAGAAAGTTGTGTGTGTATTGTTTCACCCACAGTGATGCAGAAAAGTACTCTCTGAGAATTAGGCAAGAAGAAAAAGCAGAAGCCTACTTGCCTTTTTCTTTTTTTTTTTTTTAAAAAGGAAGAAGTGGAAGGTAACACACCACCATGTGAATACTACTTATCTCTGGGTGGTAGGGATACAGATTGTTTTAATTTCCCTCTTTTGTGCTTTTTGCATTTTTCAAATTTTCTGAAATGAATATGTATTACTTTAGTATCTTGACTAAAAGAAAAAAAAAGAAAAAATATTTAAAACAACTTTGCCTTTCCATCAAGGGCCAATAAAATCCTACGTTTCCCAAGGAGCTTTATTAAAAATGTTTTCTAACCCATCTGTACTTGGCTCCCCTCTCTGGCAGTTGAAGAAATCTGATGTTATTACCGTCTTTGCATTTCTGTGTCTGCCTCATGCTACTTACAAGCTCCTTAAGGGCAGGTCTCCTTCAATTTTGAGCTCTTCTTGTTACTTATTCACTAAATAGGTACTCAAATATATTTTGAAAGCGTGTATGGAAAGCATAATTAGACATCTGAATCAACTAGTCAAAGATTTAATTTTAGGTATCTATATTAAATTCTTCTTCAGTAATCTATTTATCACTATGGGTCTGCCCTCCTTTAAATTCATTTGAAATAGGTTGCCATAATGGACAATGCTATCTAAATTATCCTTGGCAATTTTAGCTGTGAGTGACTTCTGACCTGATGTCCTCTTCCTTCTGGGCTGCAAAAACTGTGTCAACATTCGCTTTCTAGCTCTTTTCATTTAGAGAAATAAAAGTGACATCTAAGATGCTGAAAGCCCTACATTACATTTTATTAATTTAACTGGGCATTTGCAAATGAGAAAGAAGATACTTTTTTTGTGCCAGAATTGGATGGCTCAGAATCCCAAACCCTTTCTTTATGTGTTTGTCTCAGTCAACATGTGCCACAATATCGTTGCATAATAAATAAACACCAAATCTCACTGGCATGCAAAAACAAGCACTTATTTCTCGCTTACACACCTGCAGTTGACTAGCATCAGCTGATGTAGGCTGAGCTTGCCTGGGCTTGGCCTGGGGCTGTGGGTTGGGTCCAGATTTGCTCCACATGTTTCTCATCCTCCAGAATACATGGTATTCTCATGGAGAAAGGAAGGAACGCAAAGGACAGACCCAACCACGCAAGCACATTTCATGATTCTCTACTTGCCAAATGTTCTCTGACACCCCATTGGCTATGGCAAGTCACATGTCCAGGCCCAGCCTCAACAGCAAGGGCAAGAGGTGCTGGGAGCGAATATTCACGGAACCGTAAAACAATCTACTACAATGTTGCAGCGCTTTTTATCTTCATGGTATTTCCTCTGCTGCACTGTAAATTTTATTATTCAGGTAAATTGAGAGGCACCAGGAATGGCATCAGAAGTTGTGGTCCACCATATTTACTTCTTTTCTAGACTTTTATAAATTCTAGGTAAAATCATTTCCAGTAAATTATTAAATCTGGGGAACATTTTGCACATTATGCATTTGGCTCATTTTAGGACCCCTTCTTTTTCTTCTGGCTATCACCTCCCAGACAGCTTATATGCCAAAAAGCATTTTTCACAATGAATCCCTACCTACAGGTTTCTTAGCTGTCTGTTTATTTGCCTATGACAGTGTCAAACAAAGCTCTTCTAGACAGAGGTTCCAAGAAATGAATAATAATGTGCTTGAAAGGACTTGGAAGTAAGTGAGGATAGCAAAAGTTGATCAAAGAGATATTGTTCACTGAATACGTACTTCATCATAAAATGAAACTTCTGTTTCTTCAATATTAATTTGAAGTTTTTTATACAGAACGTCTTTAATAGGGTAGAACCCTGGAGAGAGCCTTCAAGGGGACATACACAAATTTTAACCTTTTCATGTTATAATAAAAGAAGTGTACTATGGATCACTATTTCCCTGCAGGAGGGCAGAATTTGATCCATAGAAAAAATCAAATTGATTTGTTAAGTGTTAATATTATATAATATCACATAATGTTAACCTATCATGATAATCTATTAACATCTATTAAATGATTAAATTATGATATGCCTGGTACTTCTATGATGGCATAAATATATTTTTTCTCACTTATATCCTCATAATAGCCCTCCGAGGCAGATATTATATCCCTCATTTTGTATCATAACATGTTATTAAAAGCAGATAAAAAAATAGATATGCCTCTCTAAATTTGAGATAGAGGAGAAAATAAGAAAGCAAGAAAAACAGAGAAGACTTAAAATTTCACGTGCCTGGGCATATAGTTTTTTTTCTTTTTTTTTTTTGAGAATGAGTTTTCCAGTTTCATTATGGAGGTAAAGGCGTTGTCAGCATCAAAACCATTGACATCAAGTCAGAAAAACTTATTTGAGAAGTTTATTGTACTGATATTTCATCAAATGCAAGTTAAAGGATTCCAAATTCAATGACCCACTTTCTCATCCTGCCTTCGTCCATATGATGTTTTGACTATGGCTGCAGATTTCCAGCATGTGTTATTGATTTTTATCTCACTCGTTTCTATTGGCAGGTTGTTTTAACAGAAAAAGAAGAGGTAGTAGGTTATAAACTGAGATTGTACCCTGATAGCGCACCGCAAGCACTTTTGGGTCTCCTCTGAAGCAGGCCTCCACGTGCTAGGATCTCCAGCCCTCTGGCTATAATAAAACTTTCTATATTTGGTTGTGATTTAGCTCATGAGTTGGTTTGAGGTATCTAAAGTGTAATCAATTAATTAAGCTCCAGCCCCATAGCTGGCATTCTACATTCTCTGATATATCCTTTTAAATTGGGGACATTATGCTGATTAAGGGTTTTGCTTCTACTTAACACTCCACGTATTTTATGAATTTTCAGGATTTGAACCTCTATGTGACATTGGTTTGAATGATTTCCATCAAAACAAATTGAGTCCCAACACTTAGAACTAAATTGCTTTGTGAATTGTCTTTTCCCTTTGTTTCAATACTTTTACAATTTTCGTTGTCATTTAAATGAAATACCCTTGATCTTCTTGGTATCATGATGGGTTCCTATTACTCCCAGCTTCAAGAATCCGGAAGCAAGTTTGATTTCGTGCATTGTTGTTTGCAGAAAGATGGACCCTGCTAGCTGGGTGCCCAAAAAAGAAATGCCCTTGTCTGCATCCTTTCTCTGGAGCATTATTCTGTCTGTGCGAAGGATTATTCTTGCTGTAATATCTCTGAAAGTGATTGAACAAGCAATTTTTTTCTGTTCTCTGACGTGCTGCTTGATATTCTGAATGCTGATGATGCTCTTCAAAGTATTTTCAATCTATTCATTTCACTGACCCCAACGAGGGTGGTCATGTCCATAGAAAGGCTAAATTTTGGGCTGAGATAGTCCCTTTCTTTTAAAAAAATCAAACAACTAACAGATCCAGGAATAGATACCTTATTTATGTTTCACATTTGTTCCTAACTTATACATTTTAGTTGCTAGTGGTGGTACCTTAAAAGGCCACCTGCTACTCATTTTTAAGGATTCTAAAGGTACAGATCAAAAAAAATGATGGAAGAAGGAGTGGGATTTCTTTTCATTTCAGATCTGTCCATGTGCCTCTTCTCCAGACCTCCTCTTCTCAGATTTTCTAATTTTGTTCCTTCCAGCCCCCCAACCAATGATGCAAGCCATTCATCACGGAGTCTGTATACATTCTTACCTTGGGCCATTTTCTTTCCACACAAAGTGAGTGATAGCAATTAATAGTAATAAAACAGCAAAATCATATAAAAATACTTTGTACAACTCTGGTTGCATAAATTTAAAAGATTCGTTGAAATAGATAATTTTCTCGAAAATATGTACACACATCGAGGCTTGACTCAAGGAGAAGTAGAAACCATAGAAAGATTAATAACCATGGAAGCCACCGAAAAGGCTGAGAGAATTAGCTCCAGCATTGTCACTGGGGACCTAATTATTTTAGAATTGAGTTCCTTCAAACTTTTAAGAATCAGATAATTCTCAGGCTATATAAATTTTTGTGTGTGTGTGAATTTAGAAAAATGTACTGTATATTCTTTGGGGTAATATTGATTGGCATTACTATACTGACGTAACCCCTGCCTTCTGCTGTGATAATGAACAAAGACTCTAGGCCAAGGAGAGAGCTTGGCGTGAGTCCTTGGCTAGGGTGATTGAGGAACAAGAAGGAAGAGGTGGTTCTCACAAATTATGTAAATACCAAATATTAACTTCTTAGATAAGATGTGAATGACCATCCTATTAAACTCCCAGTGTTTAATTCTGTCATAACACCCTATGCGTATCTCAGATTATTGGTTGTATCCATTCCTTGATTATCCATTTTATGGTGGAGTCACTCACTAGAGGTGAACTTGAAGGTAGGGAATGCATCTTATTCTTCTTTACATCACTAGTGCTTTTACAGTGCCTGCATAGATGGGTCCTCAATGCATGTTCAGTGAGTGAATGAATAAGTAGGTGAGTGGATGAATGAGTGAACAGAAGGGTACTCTGCTCACTTTATGAAACTAGCAGAAATCTTGATATGGAAATAGAAACAAAAAGAAAGCTATAGACTTAGGTCACTTATGAATAGGTATGCAGCATCCTAAATTCTAGCAAACCAAATTCAACAGTACAGTAAAAGAATCATCCAGTATGACCAAAGAGGGTTTATCCTGCAACTGCAAGGATAGTTTTCTATTGAGAAAACTGTTGCTGGCGGTATGGAAATGTAAAGTGTTACAGCCATTTTGGAAAGCAATCTAGCAATATCTATTAAAGTTAAAAATATATATGTCTTTTGAGCCAGATATTCCACTCCTGGAAATCCATCTCAATAGAAGTAAAAGAACAAGTGCATAGGGACACATGTATAAAATGTTTATTGCAGCATGGCTCAGAGTGGCAAAAAAGTGGAAACCAAGTGAATGCCCATCAGAGGGGAGGAGCTGAGTATATGATGGCTCATCCACACTGTAGGGCATTATGTCCCCTTTAAAGAGAATGAATTAGAGCTAATTCACCTGATTTCCACAAAGTATTATTAAGTGATAAAAATCAAGGTGCATAAAGGTATGTAAGAGGATCCCATTTTGCTAAAAAATAAAGACCAAACTCAAAAAGCAAAAGGAAAACAAACAAATCCCTGTATCTGTATATTCACTAGTTGAACAGCTGTGAACTATATTACTTCTTTTGACTTCAGTTTCCATGTTTGTGAAAGTGGGGTGATGATAATGCACATCTCATAGGATTTTTGTGAAGATTAAATGAGTTAATGCATGTAAAATTCTTGGTATATAGAAAGTACCTGAGAAATACTAGCTATTGTTATGAGGATGTTGTAATGATGACATTAGTAGACCTAAAGAGAATATGCAGAATTCAAAGAAAATTTGGAAGAACACATAGTAGATTATTAACCTGGTTACTTTATGTTATCAGTGAGGGATTGATGTGGGTTGAAGGGAGAAGGAAGGTCCAAGTAAATAAGGAAAAGAAAATAAATGTATATTTTCCATTTATGCATTTATTTAGAACTGTGGCACATGGGACTATGTATAAAGAAATAAAACTAAAATACTTGTAAAAGGAAATATTTATTACTAAGTATATCAAATCAGTAGACCCAATAATGTAGTGCAAAATAATATATGCTAAAAAGGCATTTACTAAAATTTAATCCCATCCCTCCTTAAATATAAGCCTAAGAAAACTTTGAAAGGCGTTTATTTAAAGATATAAAGGAAAATATATTAAACACCAGCCATCATTAACTCTGATGGGAAAACATTAGAAGAGGGTTTCTTGAAGTATATTTTCTGGAATACTAATTCCACAAGTGGAGTAAAAGAATTCCCTAGTGCAGTGGTTTGGGAACATGATGCTCACAGATAGCTCTCACCTGATTCACAGTATCAGCATGGCAGAAGGCCTAAGTCCTTTTTGACCTTTAGGTTCTAGGTAAAGTGCCTCTTCTTTAGAGGAAACCCTTCCTTCCTTCTCTGTCATATTACTCTGTTTACTTCTTTCAACTGTAATCATTAATTAAGAGAACTCCACTGAAATGAAGTGAAATATTCTTAAGAATTTTCTCCTGTGTGTTCTAGCTGTTGTTAGATCATAAGCTCCATTGATTTAAGGGATTTTTGAAGAAGTTTGTCCTTAGAAAGCCAATTTCTGTGGCCATTGCAGCTGAGAGTCATGATTACCTTATTTCTACTGTATGGATTGCTTGTTGAGAGGTATAGGCTCATGGTAGAATTTCAGGTCTCAGTTTTTCATACTTGCAAAAAGGAGGCAGTTATTCTTTTTTTTTTTTATTTTTGGCTGTGTTGGGTCTTCATTGCTGCAGGTGGGCTTTCTCTAGTTGCAATGGGCAGGGGCTACTCTTCGTTGTGGTGCACGGGCTTCTCATTGCGGTGGCTTCTCTTGTTGCAGAGCACGGGCTCTAGGCACGTGGGCTTCAGTAGTTGTGGCACACATGCTCAGTAGTTGTGGTGCACAGGCTTAGTTGCTCCGCGGCATGTGGGATCTTCCTGGACCAGGGATTTAACCCGTGTCCCCTGCATTGGCAGGCGGATTCTTAACCACTGCGCCACCAGGGAAGTCCCGAGGCAGTAATTCTTGCATCTCATCTTGCCTAGAAGTGTTTTATGCACAGTAGAACACATATTTTTATGGAGTCCTTTGGGTTTCCCTGATGGAGTGAGTTTGACATTGGCAAGACAGTGTTATGGTTGCTATCAATGTTCAAAGGCCACTTTTCTTTCTCGTGGTTAACCTTATAAAGCCATGAGTATGGCCAAACAGCTAAGTTATCTCTTATCCTTCCTAGTGCTTTGTGTTAAGATCTGTTTAAGCCTGTGCTTTTTTTTTTTCTTTCCTTTTTTGGTGGGTGGGATGGTGAAGAGAGGTTCTCAGTATTGAAAGAATTTTTTTACTTTCTTTTCCCTCTTGTGGTCACAGAATAGCTGTGCTAAACCTTCATGCTTGAGCAGAACTCCGGCATAGATAAAGTATATGTTTGCCCCTCATCAGCTGGGCTGAATGTCTGTGTTGTACTGCAGTGATTATAGCCACAGTCACATTTTCTGATTGGTGGCATTTCTATGAGCTACCCTTCGATAAAAAATCTCTGTTTGTCCTGAACCGATAACCACCGATGGGCTATTCAACCATCTCTATTACTTCTTTCTCCTCCAGGTCCTCATGAACATGGAAGGCATAAAAGTCCGTGAAATGCAGATTTTTGACTACAGGAAAAAAATCGCTGAATCAGAGACTAAATTAAAACAGCAACAGAACCTGTATGAAGCTGTGAGGTCAGACAGGAATCTGTATAGCAAAAATCTGGTTGAAGCTCAGGTAAAGAATATATTTATGTCTTTACATTTTGATTCCTCCCCATCCTGGGTTTAAAGCAGTTTCTGTTATCCTAATGGCAGGATTTAAAATAGATCCAGAAAGAAATATCGTGGAATTCACCTGAAAGAGAAGATCAGTTTATGCAGAACTGTCAGATTGTTTGAAATGGAAATAACAAAACTTGACTGGATGTGAAGATCATGGTGCTGGTTTTAATTATTATGTAGAATTGCCATTCTCCTCTTTCTATTTTTTAAAGCTGCTAATAGCTACCATGACTCAGAGGGGATCAGTATACACTTGTCATTTAATTGCAGAGCTTTGCTTTGTAATCTTTTAGTTAAAAATGCTTGTTGTGATTCCAATTCCTCTCTTGTACAGTGAGGAATAAAGTAAGTGTGTGTGTGTGTGTGTGTGTGTGTGTGTATGACATATTCATTATGTATACTTTATCTCATGAGAATATTTGGAGAGTTAATGCTATAAAGTACTTTGAGGTTGATGGGCACAAGATACAAAGGAATAGCTCAGCTGAGACCATTGTTTTGAGTGAGTCTCCCTTAAAAGCTCTTGAATGTGTTTTGAACTTCCATAGGCATGGTGATGTCTATTTAATTCACTTTCCAACATTTCTCCTTTTATTCTGTTAGGACGAAATAACGGAAATGAATAGAAAATTAAAGATTATGACCCATCAGGTAGATCAATTGAAAGAAGAAATCTCAGCCAAGGAGTCAGCACTTGTGAAGCTACATCTGGAACAGCAGCATATAGAAAAGGAGAAGGAAACGTTGAAGGTACAGACCTTATAATAAAAGCAATGAACCAATAGTCAATCTATTAGACCTATTGGGGCCAGGCTTCACGCTCATGGAAGGGAGTAAGGGGGCAGGAAGAACAACCAAAGCACCTGGAGGATGACCTCCACCACCTCCAGGTCAGTCTTCCCCATGAGGAGTGCTCTCAGGTAGAATGGGGAGGGGCCGGTGGAGATGCAGAGCACCTAGTTTACCTGTGATGGCTGTCATGGCATCAGTGCAAGAGAACTTAGCAGGTCCCAGGAAGTCCTGGAACTTTCAGGCTGACCACAGTCTCTTTGCATTTACAACCCAAGTCCAACACTTTGCCTGTACTCAACCCTCCCAAACTCCTCCCTGGGGCTTCTATAAGGCAATGCTGGCAGGACCCTTTGTCCCTCTGTCCTAATCCTTGTTTACTTCATGTGCATGTGCCTTTGCTGCCCTCAACGTCATTAACTACCAGGTGTCAAGCTTTGTCCTCACTTGATTTGCCCTCAGCTAGGTTCATTGTTCCCCTTACTTCTGTGAATCTAAGAACTTTGCAGCTACTCCTCTAGGGAATCACCTTTGTCTTCACACATGTTACTAAGATATATCCTTTTAAATCTACTAATTTAGAACATTCTATGTCTACTAATATAAAGACTCTTCCCCAAAATACATGCCAAATAATTATACCATATCAAATCCTTGAACTAAATGTTTTACTGTATACATTCACTAAACCTAATGTATTTTCCTTTTCCTATCCAATCCAGTAGATTTCCCTTCTAATCCATTTGACCGAAGAATTAAAAAAGGAACTTCTAAGAGAATGATGCCACTTTTATTTTTTGTGTATGTTTATGAGCCACTTGCAGGAACTTTCTACAAACAATGAGACTGGTTATCTTGGTTTCTGCATATAATTAACTTCAGAGATAGTTCCTATCTTGAAAATGTGTATCTCGTGTTGGACAGGTTTAATGCCAAATTTCCTTGATTCCATGATGCCATAGATTGACCTATGCACTCTCAGTTTAATAATACGTTTTGTCAACTTAATGATAGGTCTTCATAGAAACAGAACTACTACATTAAATTAAGATACATGAGGTTTGAGAGAGATTAAAATGTAACAAAAGTGCCTTTACAATAGAGATATGGTAATTGATTTATTTACCTAAAACTGTCATCTCCCCACTCTAGCTCATGACAGAAAAAAATAGAAAATTCTGTACTAAAGTTTATTTACATATAAAGAAACAAATGTATTTTCTAAAATTTGAAAATATTCTGTGTCTTTGTCCTTATTTTCCTTGTTTGAAAACAGTTTTATAGAAGGTAGTATGTTGCTCTACCACCCTGGAATCTATAGTGGGATGGGGTTTATTTATTATGGGCTGAATCAGAAGAATCTTATTGTAAACGTTGCTTCACCCATGGGCCTCATGGACCCACGTTAGCAAGGCTTCAGTGTAACTTGACTTGGTACATCATCTCTTCCTTTCAGAGGATGACATTGATCCTCATCTCTTACTGTCCCAAGTAATGCTCTTTTCAAAAGATTAACTATTGCTGCATAATGGGGTCCAAGGTAGACAAAATCCTGCTTTAGAATAAGTAATGTCCTATGCAAAAAAGCAATTACTCCTGATTCCTTAGTTTGACTTTGGTTAATATTGGTTTCAGTTACACCCTCCATCATTAGACATCTGCACACATAGCTCCAAAGAAGCATCATAATAAAATAAAGGATAATAGGGTCCTGTTTTTTGGTCCTGGGCCAGCCGAGTTGGCAGCTGGTGAATAACAGAGATGATTAAAGGGCTTCTGCTCTAGAGAGTCTGCTCTAAATGAGGAATCCTAGGTCTGGATAACTTTGGGTCATCGATTATAGGAAGGTGGTTGCTTTGGACTTACTTTGAAACTAGGATGCCTTTTCCTCAGGTTTTCCCATTAAGGCAAGAATTAGGAACAGAAAAAGGCTGCCTCCTTGACTTATTATTTGAGGTTATCCAAGGGGAACTTGCAATGGTGCTTTGACTGGATAATTTTGGCCTATCATTAAGCCCATTTGACATTCTTTAGAAAAATGTGACAGCTTAAATGTTGAGTTTCATTTAGCCTCTTGACTTTTTTAGCCTCGAAGATGAATCACGTTTACAGAGGTCCCTGGATTTCATGCATCTGAAGTTCGAGAACCAAAATCCTGGAGGGGAGGGCAGATTTTCTAGTAACTTTGCTCCATGAGAGACATGTAGTTTATTATTATGAGTTCCACAAAGCTATGTGGCTACATAATCCCTCCCGGAAGGGCAAACCCTAGCCTGTTTGGTAGACCGTGAGATGCCTTTTGACAGGACAACCCAATTTACTACTTCTCCAACTCAACAGACAAACAATCGTCCGTAATAGGTCATCCCCATCCTCATTCATCCCCCTCAAATGAAAAGTCTTGCTTCTTCCATGTTTCTTTTTCTTTTTCAGTTGCTACCAGGCTCTACTGACTCCTCAGGATTCTAGACATTGTCAGCACATGATGGTTATGACAGAATGTCAGTAGATCTTTGTAGATGTTGCTGCATCTGCGTTCATCTGCCCATTGTGTCCCCATCTTGTTTCATCAGCACTAAAGGGGCCGTCTCATGTGGAGTGTCTGCCTTCCAGTCCTAACAAGCTCTCGATTCTGTTTGTCACCTCCCAATCATCCCACGTCAATCTGACAGCACTTTGATTCTTGGTGAATAATTCAGCAGCAAATCCTCTATGTCCAGAGCTCAGCATCACATTAGCAACTGGCTTCAGGGCACCATATCCTTGTACTTAGTCGACTCTCTAGAGTGACATGGATGGGAACTGTCGGAGGGGAGTGGGGGAGACAGAGAGAAAGCCTAATTATTCTCATGGCTAGAAGACTTTAGGTGGTCCTATTTGTTCTGCTAGAAATAAACAGATGGTTTCTGTGAAACCCAGTAAATGTTGGGATCCTGTATGAATGGGTGAAACTCCCTCAAGTATGATTCTTGAGATATGACTTATGCCTGAAGCAAGATTGGATGATATATATTCTGTAAACACCTGTCACAAAACTGTAAAATTGTAGAGGCAGTGACTAAAGAGTGTGTCCTGCCATTGTATTACAACTTCATACCTTGGGTCCCACCTAGAACATTACTTGATGAGCTTTTGGGTGCACAGTAGTTGTTACCATCTTTCCTGGATGAGACAGCTAAATGCTAAATGCATTAGACCTAAGGTATTTTGTTGATGTTAACATTTGCTGCCAACGTCTAATGGCACATCTTGTTTACAGCCCATAAATTTATGACATAAGGAGACCACTCAGAATTTTGATATATTATGAAAAAAAAACACCCAGCAATGCCAAACACATGAATGGTTTTACATTTCAGACAGATACTTTTACACACCATTGATTGCATTTTAATATAACGGCCATTTCATTTTGTTCTGCTGATGGATTCTGATCAGCTCTCGGCACTTAGGAACAGGGAAGTGAATGCCACACATCTGGGAAAATAAAAGTTTTATTAAAGAAAGCATGAGCCAAACGGGTATTTTATTGCTGTCTTTGCTGTCACCTTAAATGATTATAGAAGTAGAAAGGCTGGTTCTTCACTCTCTTTCCTAACAGGCAATCCCCCAAAGTGGTAAATACTAGACCAGATCTTTTCTCACTAAGTATTTCCTTTTGCTTTTCCCTGGACCAAAATATATTTCATGAATGAACAAAATGTCATAAAGGAAACTCTGGGTTTTACAGTAGCTAGCTGCATTTAGTTTGTGACGTTACAGGTCTGTTGCTAGGTGCATGGTATCTTGTACTGTTTGGGTAAGTTTGAGCTATGGAATTAATGACTCTTGGTCTTCATGGATTAGAGGCAGGCTGCAACTAGAGTTGGGTTGGTTCGCAGGCACTCACTTGGCAAATATTCGGTTTTCTATCATCCCAATGACATTTCTGGGTGGATGGAGGTAGGGGACCCAATACTTTCTTGAAGGAGAAAATTATTACTTTTTCATTTTCACTTGTTGACCTGCAGGCCATTGAAACGTTGGAGCCTTTTTTTTTTTTTTAATATTTATTTATTTGGCTGTGCCAGGTCTTAGTTGCGGCATGTGGGATCTTTTAGTTATGGCATGTGAGATCTTTAGTTGCAGCATGCAAACTCTTAGTTGCGGCATGTGGGATCTAGTCCCCAGACCAGGGATTGAGCCCAGATCCCTTGCATTGGGAGCATGGAGTCTTAGCCACTGGACCAGGGAAGTCCAAAAAGTTGGAGCCTTAATATTGTCTTGTCCTCTCCCTTGTGATTTCAGGCATGGGTGAAAGCAGAATTCTTCCTGCATTTTTCCTTCTTGTGTTGACCTGGTTGTGATACCACCTGTCCTTCCTGTATGGGCTTGGAAGCTCTCGAAGACTTATTCTTCTTTAATGTGATTAACTTTGTGGCTCCCCATTGCATACTGTCCACAGTACATACAGGGCCCTTCTCAGGTTGGCTCAGCTGTTTTACCAGCCTTACCTCCTGCTATTCCCTACCTAATACTCTAACCCAGCCACATTGGGTGCTCTGCTGTCTGGTGAACACACCAGGTACTTTATAGTTTGCATGCCTTTGTTCACATGAGCCTGACCATTGACTGCTCTCTCCCCAGCACATACCTCTCCATTTTAGAAATAACTGTCAACTGCCAAAGCCCTGACTGGTTTTTCCCTCTAAACCCCAGGAAGAAATAGGAACTCTTTCCTGTTCTCCCATGTCCTTCTTCACACAGTAGAGAGCATTTCCACACCGTAGTGTAGTTGGGTATATTTGTCATCTTCGATGGGTGGTGAATCCCTCACGTCTTACTCATTTTCTGTATTTGACTTGGAACTATTGTGTGGTGATAGCAAAGGGGGCAAAAGCTTTGGAATCAAAAGATCTAGGATGGAATTTCAACTCTGCTACTTATTAGCTGTGTGACCTTGGTCAAGTTGATTTGCTTTTCTTTGTCTCTGTAATTGCATTTGTGAAATGGGGATAAGAGTACTGAGGCAAAATACCTAATATCATGCCAGGGATATTGTAAGCCACAAATATACTTGTGGAATTGAAGCAAATGTGTCCTCTGATGAGAGGAATTTTCCTTCTGAAAATTACCAGTTCATAGCACACTTTCCCCATCACTCTTAGGATTTCCATGTAGCCTCAAGAGCCTCAAGATCTGAGTTCTCCCAGGAAGGCTTGCTAACAACTGCAGTCCTCTGACCTCCTGTAGCATCAATTCACTGTCTGTGTGATAATAAAGGTCCTGGAACATTATTGCCTGGACTTGTTAATATTTGCATAATACTTACATATCTTATCTTCTCATCTAGATTGTAATTGTCTTAAGAGTAGGATCTATATATCTTTTTATACTATAACATCTCTTCTGTTCCATCAAGATGTTTTATATGATAGACCCTTGGTTGTTATCGTTATTAATTTAAGTGTTGCTTGTAATAGGCTTTATCTCTGCAGTTGATATGCTGGTGGTGTTAGGACTGTTATAGGAGCCGGTACATACAGAGCTGCCCTCACCCAACCCCCCACCATGCTGCTCCCCACATCTTTCTCTGCACTATTTGTGAATTTTCCCCATGTTTAGCTGGTAAGAGAACTGCTGCTGAATACCAATGAAGTCCCTGCTATACTAATATAGAAAAATGATGGAAATCCCTCAAGGGCACAACTCATAGAATAAAACATGATCACCTTAATGTGCACTGTTGTTTCTTTACAGGCCATGTGTGTGTGTGTGTGTGTGTGTGTGTGTGTGTAGCTTGCTTTGCTTGTGAGCTTGATCAAACCATGCTAAATGAAACATCACAGGGAAGTATAAGAAGCACACTGTCCATCTAAATCTGGGCCCTGCCATCCTGGTTTGTGCTGTTACAGAGTGAAATTGGTCTTTCACTCTTTGTCAGGCCGAGCTGCAGAAGCTGAGACAACAAGCGCTGGAGACCAAACACTTCATTGAAAAGCAGGAAGCCGAAGAGAGAAAACTCCTGCGAATCATTGCCGAGGCTGACGGGGAGAGGCTGAGACAGAAGAAGGAGTTAGACCAGGTAAGAACCTTTCCTCACCAGACCTGCAGACCTTATCAGCAGACACAACTGTTTGATGCAACTCTTCACAAAGCCTCATTCTTTTCTAAGCTCTTCCCTTCAGTCTATCAGAAGAACAGCCCCAGAGGCCCACCTTCTGTTGATTAATTATGAAATATTCATTCATTTATTCAGCTCCTATTTATGAGCACTTACTATGTGTCAGCCACTCCTCTAAGCTCTGGGGAATACACTGACCAACAAGAAAATAAGGTCCCTGTCCTCAGGGAGCTTACATTCCAGCATAATATAATTGCTTGTGTATAATTACAATGAATAATTACATAATTTGGGGGTTAGAAACTTAAATGCTTTCAGAGATCTGGCAGGTTAAAAAAAAGACATTGGCTAATGCAAGACAGTAAGGAATGGTAGAACTTGGCAAGAGCTAGCTCACCCTAAAGGCATTCAAATTTAAACACTTATAATGTGTTGGAGAAAACCAACCAAACAAAGACGCATGGGCCAAGGATTATTGGATTATTATTATTATGGATTATTTGTTGTACTCTTTCCAACAAGGCTGCCAACTCTCATGGGAGGAGTCCAGTGTTGGTTGTCTAGCAGGCTATTTCCAGGGCCTCACCCACTGGGTGCTTAGCACATGTGGCCATTGGATGGGTGTTCATTGACAGACTGAATGCTGCTGCCATAATGAAACATGGGACTTTTTGTCCCCTGGTGGCCATGCCCTTCCTTACCTTTCTAGGTCATCAGCGAGAGAGATATCCTTGGGTCACAGCTAGTCCGGCGCAATGATGAGTTGGCTTTGCTCTACGAGAAGATCAAGATCCAGCAGTCCGTGCTGAATAAAGGCGAGAGCCAGTACAACCAGAGGTTGGAGGACATGAGAATCCTCAAACTTGAGATCAAGAAGCTTCGCTGGGAAAAGGGGATTCTTGCCAGGAGTGTGGCTAATGTTGATGAACTCAGGTAATAGAAAAACCCCTGGGAGCTGAGCACACAGCACTCTGTGGGGAGGTCCTGAAATGACCTTGTGTTCCTCCAGTTGGTCATTGAAGGTCTTTATCAGGTTGCATAAAATAATTTTTTTATGTTGAAATGATTAGCAGATAATGAGATCAACTTTTCCATAATCCAGAATCTATATCATGCCCATTCTATGTCACAAAAAATGAACTGGTTTCCTTTCAGGGGAACATAAGCAAGTGCAAAAGGATTTTTTGAAAACTTTATTCTGGATTTAGAAAAAGAAATTTCAAGTCAAATCATAACCACAAACCAGTTACAACTCAGAAAAAAATTCCCCCAATGAGCTCTTTAGAATTTCTTTAATTAGGTAGTATGCAAGAAATGGAGCATCAATATTTAAATTGAATCCTGGTAACGTCTGCACGTCTTTTTCTTGGAATTACATACAGAATGAAAAGAGGGGAAAAATTTAATTTTACACTGTTTGAAAACTCTGTTTCCTTAGAAGGCGGCCAGATTTTACATCTCACTCTTGATTTATCTTCTGCAGCTTTCATTTGAGCTTAGTGCGCCTTCTCTTTGCTTTAAATCTTACATTATACAAGATCTACTTTCCCTTTGGGAAAACATCACCATGTTTTATATAGGCAATTGCAGGAAACCAAATAATAAGTCTGGTGTTTTCTCAGTAGCTATCTTATTCTCCACAGACTTGTAGATGAACAGTATCCTTGGCCACCTTGGGACAAGGACACAGTTTGGAACTACTTCATAAATTAATTGAATTAGATAGTTTTGATATTTAAATGCAGTGAATATGTTCAGGAATAGCAAGGGAAGTTGCCACCATCAAGGATAGATCAATACTCTTTTTTTTCTTTTAAAGAGTTGCTTGTATTTCAGACGATGAAAGTAGTACAGATTCATTGTAGAAAATATGGGGCATGCAGAAAAAATATGAAGACGCGATTAGAAAATCTCTCATAAGTTTACTATCCAGAGATGCTACCATTGACATTTTGGAGACAAATGGATTCATTCTAAGTAGCTATTGAATGATCTCCAGGACTATCACTAAACTTGCCAGCCATGTGTTATTTTTATTATATACGCAAACGACCAAATTCTACCCATTCTCAGTCAACATTGCTGGTTTGTTGATAATAGATTTTATCTTTCTTTATAATGGGAAGACAATAAAAATATTGGAGGCAAGCAGGCATGAATTCCAATCTCAGACTTGTCACCTACAAGCTGTGCGACCTTGGGCAAATCACTTATCTGAGCTTAAGACTTGCAGTTAAAATTAAACACGAAAACGAACGTAATATGCCTAGCACAGAGTCTGGTACAAAAGGAGCCATCAATAACAGTAGCTAATACTCTTGCCCTTCGCTGCTGATGACACTATAGAAAATCATAGTGTTAAAAATATGGTTTTAATTCTAAGCAGCTTGAGCTCCCTGTTGAGTGAACATTATGCAGTTAATTCTAATGGTTTGTCTTGCTAATGAGGGGAAGTTGTATTATTGGTTTAAATGAAGCAATTAAGTAAAAGAGATGGCTTAGTATCAGTAATCTGCGCACACGCAGCAGATGAGGACAGATAATAATATCCTCTTCCCCGTGTCAACGCGAGTGCTTGCCTCTTCTCCACCTCCCAACAGAGCTTCTCTTTCAATAGGGTGGCAGCCAGCTCACTGGGTACTGTGGATGGCTGTAGCACGTTACCTATTAACTAGAGATTCCTACAGATTTTAGAAGTATGTTTGAGCCAGAGCTAGTTCTTTGGGACTTTTTCAGCCATCTGTGTAGTTGCGGAACATGAGAGAAAAGATCACTCCTAATTTGGTGTTTTTCAATGCTGGCTGCACATTAGAATTACCAGCAGGACTTAAAAAATCTATGAAACCCAAGCTGCATGCTAGACCAATTAAAGTAGAATCCCTTTGGGGGTTGGGTCCAGGCAAAGGTATGTTGTTAAAGTTCCCCAGGTGATTCCAGTATGCCATCAGGGTGGTGACGCACTGCCCTAATTGATGTCAGGTTCTCACCTGAGCCTCAGTCTCTTGCATTCAGATGCCATACCTCATGGTGGAATGTGGCTTGTTTTCTTCTGCTTCTGTAGGAGACGTTTAGACACATTGAACAATATATTGAAATCCTCATAATTTACCTCCTCCCTGTTCTTTCCATATACTTCTAAAATTCCTTTGGTATCCAGAATCATAATTCTGAAGCTCTGGTACTTTTTTTTTGTAAAGCTAAAGCTGAAGTTTGCACTCTGCAAGAATTGATATCATCTGTGTCTTGCGCAGATTAGGAGGCTAGTCTCAGTGGTCCTGAAGTCTCTCTAATCCCAGCTTTTTGTATAAGACATAGTGGACACGTAAAGGATATTCAAATGGGTGGAGAACTTCTTTGCAGAAGAAAGTTTGTCTTATTCAGGCAGGAGCTTTTTCACACGCAAAGGGAATTCCTGAAGGAGAGGACAAGATGCCGAGCCCTGGAGGAGGAACTGGAGAACCCCATGAATGTGCACAGATGGAGAAAGCTCGAGGTAACATTCGGGAGAGACTTCCTCCCACCCCCAAACCTCCTTCTAACCTGCTTGTCTTCTTACCTAAAGCACAATAAGAAGCATGGTTTTATTTAATGCTATGCCATTGTCACCTAAAATGCAAGGCTAGATCAAATGTAAATTGGATTGTTCCAGATTTGGGTTTTGTTTTTAAAAGTCTTGGACAAAATCCTTTCTGCCTAAAGAAGACCCAGTGAAAGCTGTAAACTGGCCTCACCAATTGACATTGATTATTATTATTTTTTGTTGTTATTTAAGCAGTGTTTGGTCAACCAGCTATTTTGCAGCTACCTGTTTGTCTTGGATGGTTAGTTGCCTTCAGCTGCGCTGGCTACCAGCGTCTTCGCCATCTTTCAATTGGCCTTTGCACCCTTTTATTTCCCAAAGAAAACAGGGCTTTTGTGAACTTGCCCTCTTTTCAAAGAACTAGCATTGTGTTAGTCAAACTCCTTTTAGGATCTGGGAACACAGCCAAAGTCCCATTGGTAGGTGATGGATAATAAACCTCATATTTTATTTTATGACCTCCTGATAGACATTTCCACCAGCAGATAACAGTAACAGACAAGCTCTGCTTATTCAAGAAAAAGATGCCCATCTCCTTTAGTTGTACCCAGCAATGTGGGTGTCAGAAGGGGCTTTGACTAAGTCAACAATTAGGGTGTTGGGAGAATAGAAGTATGTGGTATAAGAAAGAGCAGGGCAAGGGGGAAAAACAGCCAAGTAGGTTTTTGTTTTCCATTTTTATTTTTTCCTTTAAATGAAGAAAGCATTAAGGAGAATGCATTATAAATTGTTATGTAAACATGAGGCCTGAGTTTTAACGACATCCAGTCTTGCCAAGTGAATGTGTGCCAAATCTACTTCCAAAATATGGATATCAGTTGGCAGTGCTTAGATTTCTTAAGCAAAGTCATAGTCAATGGAATATGTCCCCCCACCTCTTTTGGACCCTCATTTATTCCTCTTCAAATGCCAAGAGTGGGGTAGCTTACTAAACTAACAATAACATGGATGCGTCTGGGGAAATGGAGCTGAAAATTTAATTTAATTTATTTATTTATTTTTGTGGTAGCTTGGTTGTTGCACAACTTTTTTTTTTTTTTAATTGGAGTACAGTTGATTAACAATGTTGTGTTAGTTTCAGGTGTACAGCAAAGTGATTCAGTTATACATATACATGTATCTATTCTTTTCCTAAGGAGCTGAAAATTTTAAATTCATTTACTGTCACATTAGTTTATTCCATGTGTTTTCAAGCAGATCTTTAAAGTTTCCAATTCCATGTCAATGTCTATTAAAAAAATTAGAAAATAGAGACTCTGGGAGGTAGTTGAAAATATTTAGCTCCTAGATTAATTCAGAATGTCAGTACAGTTGAAAGTAAAGCTTTGGCTCAACGTCTAGAGGACAAATTATCAATGTATAACTGTAGATCTTGTTTGAATTGTACACAGATAGCTATTGAAGGCGCATCAGAGCCTTACGGATTGATAATGCCGTTTGAGAGCTAAATGCCATGGTCCTGTTCTGCTGCCAATTATTAGCAGATGTCCACATCCTAGAAACTTTCCCCATCATAGGCTGTAATGAATCTTCTTGTTGACAATTATGAAAGGAGAATCCTGAGACCGAATGAATTAGGGAACCCTGTCTCATTCCTATGGAAACAGAAATGATGGTAGGGAAAACCTCAGAGCATAGTAATTAAGAAGCCCAGGCTTTGGAGCCAGGCAAATCTGGGCTTGAATCCAGCTCTGACCTTTATCGGTGTGGGTAAATGACCTCCTCTGAGCCTCAGTTGCCTTATCTGTAAAAGGGGAAGATAATACTGTCTAGTAGGGCTGTCATGTGACTAAAGTTTGATAATGTATGAAAAACACTTAGCATAGTGTCCAGGTGGCAGAGAACCAGGTATCAGGCCCAGGAGCTACCATTATTGCTGCTGTTGTTATTATTTTCCCTGGTGGAATAAACATACTCACTTTCCATTTATTGGCTAACTAGAGCCAAACATCAGTCTGTTTTGATGACTGTCTCATCTGTTGTACTTTTTTTTTTTTTTTTTAAATCACTATTGACTTTCATTAGTTTTGAGATCAGAGCTAACAGAAGTAGCTCGTTTTTTTTTTTTTAAGATTTATTGATTGATTGATTGATTGCTATGTTGGGTTTTCGTTTCTGTGCGAGGGCTTTCTCCAGTTGCAGCAAGCGGGGGCCACTCTTCATCGCGGTGCGCGGGCCTCTCACTATCGCGGCCTCTCTTGTTGCGGAGCACAAGCTCCAGACGCGCAGGCTCAGTAGTTGTGGCTCACGGGCCTAGTTGCTCCGCGGCATGTGGGATCTTCCCAGACCAGGGCTCGAACCCATGTCCCCTGCATTAGCAGGCAGATTCTCAACCACTGCGCCACGAGGGAAGCCCTGTTGTACTTTTTATTTTTTATTTTTTTGGTTCTAATTCTTTCTGTATTGGGTCTACAGCTTTGCAATAGATTTTAACAGAACAATAATTATTTTACATAGGCACCTCAGTGCTTTGAAACTGATAATTTCAGCTGCTTTATTTTGTTCCCCTTGAGTAGGCCAGTGACCCCAGTACCTTTGAGCTGATACAGAAAATTCATACCCTGCAGAAGCGTCTCATCAGCAAGACAGAAGAGGTGGTTGAAAAAGAGCTGCTCCTTCAGGTAACATTTCCATTGTCTGTACTCATCAAACAAGTATATTTTCTTAGCACCATCATCTCCAGGACAGTGTTTTTAGAATTAGTTATTTGGCAGTGTTGCATGCCCCATTTTTAACTGTAGATGGCAACAGGGACTCACACACAGAGAACAAACAATCTGATTAATTGGTCTTTTATGCTGCCATCACTGATATTTCAAGAATTCTAGAAAATTAAGTTCAAGGCTACACTTACTGCATTGGGTAATGTGAGCTCCCTGCTGCCCTGCAGTTTTATTCGTTAGATTCTTTTAAATACTTTTCTTCATATCTTCATGTAATGTGAAATGCCATGATTTTGACTTTGAAAACTAGCTTTCACATAGAGCACAAATGTCCTCTTGAAGGTTTGTGAGAGTGAAATGGAAGGAAAGGTATCTTTCTGAGGATTTTATGCAGTAAGTTATTCTGGAGCAATTAACAATGGTAACATCCTTGTGGGCCTGTATCTTTGCAAGTACCAGCTGTCACCACCATCATTTCCTTCATCACCATTATCATCATCGTGCCAGATACTGTGCTGGTGGCTTTATCTCCTTGTCTCAATTCCTCTTCATAGTTCTGGGGTTGGGGGTTGTCATCCCCAATCAGCGGATGAGGAAGGTTAACCTCAGGAGTTTGGTGTGGATAAAGAATATAAGCTCTGGTGTTAGGTGGCCTGGGTTGGAATCCTGCCTCTGCCAATCTGTAGCTGTGTGAGGTTAACTTCTCTGCACCTGAAGTTCTTGATCTGTATTATGGGACAATATAGAACCTATGAAAAGGGATGTTGTTGGGACATTAAGAGTGTACAAGACTAATGGCTCAGGATCCCCATCTTTGACGTCATACCTTCTCCTATTTTGTGCACTCACACCGATGCTCCTGGGCTGCCTGGGTCCTAACTCCCCAGATGTGGGGAGAGAGCTCCTATATTTTGCTCCTGGCCCATAGCCCTGATTTCTGAGGGCACTCCAGTGTGGGGAAAGCCTGTGATTCTCCCCAGTAATAAAATTAACCAGCACTAGGTAGAGAATTCTAGAATATAAGGCTACTTGTCCCCAGTAGTGTAACCATTTAACTTCAGTAGCTCCCTACGAAACTGAGTAATTCAGTGAAAGGAAGAGCATGGCTTCACTCTACAGGCAGCACAGAAACTAGCACGTAATTGTGCCAGAAGAATGCATTTATCCCCCTTCATTTTAGCTGCCCTCAGTCATAGTCTCAGGTTTCATCACTCTCATTCAGTGCCCACACGGGGAAAGCATGACACCTCAATGTCCTTGGTCACCGTTTATCATGTACCAACAACAGTAGCTCCCTCTTTTGCCTGGGCCCTCCGTGTGGCTGGCTTCATGCAAGGTCTGTGTCTCTGTTCATTGTTTTCTCTACAGTCAATGAAATCTGAACATGGGATGTGTGTTGGATGACATTAAGAAATTAGTGTTGATTATATAAGGTGTAGTAGGAATGTTATGGTTATGTTTTGTAAAAAAAAAAAAAGCCTTTTTATAAGAGAGATGTATTGAAGTATTTACAAATGAAATGATACATAGTCTGGGGTTTATTTTAGAATTTTCCAGCAAAGAAATGAAGAAAGGGGGAAGGGATCAGAGACACATGGATATGGAGATGGAGGATCGATGAAATAAAATTGGCAAAATGTTAAAAATAAAAGGCATGTTGAAAGGAGGATTGAAAGAGCTTAGCATTATGCTTGGCAAATAAATGACCAATTATTCTTATTATTTCTAATTCCAAAGCCCATAATATTAACCGTACTTTGGGTTCATTCTGTTCTTTTTCTACCTGGTTAAGGTTGGTGCTCAGCTCATTAATGTTCAGCCTACTATTCTAATAGAAATAAGCATTTACAGGTACAAAATGTCCTTGAAAAACTTTCGTTTCTTCCCACAGGTTTTGAAACATGGTATTTTCATTTTCATCTAGTCCTAAATATTTTCTATTTTCAAAATTATTTCTATTTTGAGAGTAAGTCTTAAAAAATATCCACTATTTCTCCTATGATAATTAAAAGTACAAATTTAAATTTCCAAAAATATAGGTATTTAAGTTATCTTTTAGTTATTGATTTCTCACTTTTTGCATTGTGATCTGTATTATACTGATTCTTTGGAATTTGTTGAGACTTGTTTTGTGACCAGCTAAATAGTCAGTTTTATTTATTTTTTTAACCAGCTTTTAGTTTTATTGATCTTTGCTATTGTTTTCTTTGTTTCTATTTCATTTATTTCTGCTCTGATCTTTATGATTTCTTTCCTTCTGCTAACTTTGGGTTTTGTTTGTTCTTCTTTCCCTAGTTCCTTTTGGTGTAAGGTTAGATTGTTTATTTGAGATTTTTCTTGTTTCCTGAGGTAGGCTTGTATAGCTCTAAACTTCCCTCTTAGAACTGCTTTTGCTGCATCCCATAGGATTTGGATCGTGGCGTTTTCATTGTCATTTGTCTCTAGGTATTTTTTGATTTCCTCTTTGATTTCTTCATTGATCTCTTGGTTATTTAGAAATGTATTGTTTAGCCTCCATGTGTTTGTGTTTTTTACGTTTTTCCCCCTGTAATTGATTTCTAATCTCATAGCACTGTGGTCAGAAAAGATGCTTGATATGATTTCAATTTTCTTAAATTTACTGAGGCTTGATTTGTGACCCAAGATGTGATCTATCCTGGAGAATGTTCCGTGCGCACTTGAGAAGAAAGTGTGATCTGCTGTTTTTGGATGGAATGTCCTATAAATATCAATTAACTCTATCTGGTCTATTGTGTCATTTAAAGCTTGTGTTTCTTTATTAATTTTCTGTTTGGATGATCTGTCCATTGGTGTAAGTGAGGTGTTAAGGTCCCCCACTATTATTGTGTTACTGTGGATTTCCCCTTTTATAGCTGTTAGCAGTTGCCTTATGTATTGAAGTGCTCCTATGTTGGGTGCATATATATTTATAATTGTTATATCTTCTTCTTGGATTGATCCTTTGATCATTATGTAGTGTCCTTCCTTGTCTCTTGTAACATTCTTTATTTTAAAGTCTATTTTATCTGATATGAGTATTGCTACTCCAGCTTTCTTTTGATTTCCATTTGCATGGAATATCTTTTTCCATCCCCTCACTTTCAGTCTGAATGTGTCCCTAGGTCTGAAGTGGGTCTCTTGTACACAGCATATATATGGGTCTTGTTTTTGTATCCATTCAGCAAGCCTGTGTCTTGTGTTTGGAGCATTTAATCCATTCACATTTAAGGTAATTATCTATATGTATGTTCCTATGACCATTTTCTTAATTGTTTTGGGTTTGTTTTTGTAGGTCCTTTTCTTCTCTTGTGTTTCCCACTTAGAGAAGTTCCTTTAGCATTTGTTGTAGAGCTGGTTTGGTGGTGCTGAATTCTCTTAGCTTTTGCTTGTCTGTAAAGCTTTTGATTTCTCCATTGAATCTGAATGAGATCCTTGCGGGGTAGAGTAATCTTGGTTGTAGGTTCTTCCCTTTCATCACTTTAAATATGTCATGCCACTCCCTTCTGGCTTGTAGAGTTTCTGCTGAGAAATCAGCTGTTAACCTTATGGGAGTTCCCTTGTATGTTATTTGTCGTTTTTCCTTTGCTGCTTTCCATAATTTTTCTTTGTCTTTAATTTTTGCCAATTTGATTACTATGTGTCTTGGCGTGTTTCTCCCTGGGTTTATCCTGTATGGGACTCTGTGAGGCTCCTGGACTTGGGCGGCTATTTCCTTTCCCATGTTAGGGAAGTTTTCAACTATAATCTCTTCAAATATTTTCTCGGGTCCTTGCTCTCTCTCTTCTCCTTCTGAGACCCCTTATAACGCGAATGTTGTTGCATTTAATGTTGTCTCAGAGGTCTCTTAGGCTGTCTTCATTTCTTTTCATTCTTTTTTCTTTATTCTGTTCCGCAGCAGTGAATTCCACCATTCTGTCTTCCGGGTCACTTATCTGTTCTTCTGCCTCAGTTATTCTGCTATTGATTCCTTCTAGGGTATTTTTCATTTCAGTTATTGTGTTGTTCATCTCTGTTTGTTTGTTCTTTAATTCTTCTAGGTCTTTGTTAAACATTTCTTGCATCTTCTCGATCTTTGCCTCCATTCGTTTTCTGAGGTCCTGGATCATCTTCACTATCATTATTCTGAATTCTTTTTCTGGAAGGTTGCCTATCTCCACTTCATTTAGTTGTTTTTCTGGGGTTTTATCTTGTTCCTTCATCTGGTACATAGCCCTCTGCCTTTTCATCTTGTCTCTCTTTCTGTGAATGTGGATTTTGTTCCACAGGCTGCAGAATTGTAGTTCTTCTTGCTTCTGCTGATAGTCAGTTTTTATAACCAATGCCTAGGTGCTTGAAAAAGATATGTATTCTCTAAATGTTCAAGATTCGGGAGTCTATATGATGTTTGTCAGACCAACCTTGTTAATTGCATTGTCCAAATCTATAGCTTTCCTAATTTTTTTGTCTACCTAACTACTGAAAAAAAGTTTGTCTATTTTTCCTTGTAGTTTTTGGCCTTAAGTACATTTTAGATTATGTTCACAAGGTGAGTAAAAGGTTATAGTTAACATTTCTTCCTGGTGAATTGTTCCTTTAATATTATGCAAGAACCCTGCTTAATCCTTATTGCTTTTACTTATAAAATTGTCTGATATTAATATAGCTTTACCAGGTTTTTTTGCATCATTTTTCTGTACTTTTAAACTTTTGGTGTCCTTATATTTCAGTGAGTCTCTTGTAATTAAAAAAAAACAAAAAACTTAATCTGATATCTTTGTTTTTTGACTTGTGTGTTTAGTCTATTTATATTTATTGATAATTTTAGGTTTATTTCTACTTCTTATTTTCTATTATTTACCCTGATTTGTTTTTTTTTTTTATGCTCAAATATAGTGTGTTCCTGCTTTCTGTTGGACTGAGTTTTCTTTATTCCCTCTTTTTCCCTCCACCACTCACTTCTCTCTCCTCATTACTCCCTATTCTCCTTTTCCTGGTGTATTTATTTATTTATTTTTGCTGAATAGTTATCACCGCTCAGTGTAATTCCGTCTCTCTCTGATTTCCTTAAAAATTTAATATGCATAGTTGACATCAAGTCTAAACAAATGTAAAGTTGATCAATATCCTTATCCTTCTTACAAACAGTGCAGGGACTTGGAATGTTTTAACTCCAATTACCTCCTACAGTCCTCCCAGTATTAGTCATCATCATCAGTATTTTATAGAGTCTATGAATTATTTATTCAGATTCACCAGAATATTAACCAGTTCTTTTGTTTTCTGTTTCTTCACCTCTCCAATTTCTTACCTCTAGGTTCCATCTCCTTCTTCTTGAAGTGCATCCTTTCATAGTTCTTAAAATGACAAATTTTTCAATGACTAACACTCTCTTTTGCTTGTCTGAAAATGTATTTATTTTGGCCTTACTTGTAAATGGTTAAGTTGAAACCCTGTTTTCTGCTTGTACTTTGAAGATGTTAGTCCTCTGTGTTAGCTTTTAATGATGCTGTTGAGGAGTCTGCTGTCAGTCTAATTATTATTGCTACTTTTTAAGTATCCTGCCCTTTCTTTGTTTGATTGTTAGAGTTTCTCTTTGTCCTTCGCGTTCTGGAATTTCAGCACAATGCATTTGGTATGAATTTAGTTTTAATTAATATGCTTAGGACTCATTGTGTTTCCTGAATCTGAGGATTCCTGTTGTTAAAAAACAAAATTCAACTGAGTAAATTTTAAAGATATTATTGGATTTTTCCAACAATTCATGAATTGGGCAACATTCCATCTAGCAATTAGAAAGGAACTCTAAAGAGCTGTACAAAATGGAAAACTTTTATAGGCAGAAGGGGGGCAGGACAAGGAAGTTACTAGCAAAGAGTGTGTTGTCTCAGGCAAGGTCACCTTCCTTTGGGGTACAGCAGGAGTCTGTCAGGCAGATTTCCTCAATGACCAGGAATGACCAGTGCTGACCAGGTAATTTCAGACTGACCAGTTGAGATTACATTTCTAGGAAAGGCTGAAATTGCAATTGGGTTAGGCATTAAGTCTCAGTTTGTTGATGTGGGCTTAACACAAGTGACTGCATTTTGGGCCTTTCGTCTCTTTTTTTAACACTGTATCTTTGAATAATCTCTCCTTTATCTTTCTATTTTCACTCCTTCTGGAACTCTTATTAGATGTATGTTGGACTTCTTCACATTCTTTTTTTCTTATCTACTGACCTCTTTGATATTTTTCTTCTCTTTATTTATTGTGTTACATTTTCTCAGCTTTATCTTCTTGTTCACTAAGTCTCTCTTGAGGTGTGCTCATCTGCTATTAGCCAATCTATCAAGATTTTATTTTCAAAAATTTAGTTTTTATTTTCTAGTGATTCTTTTTCACATATGACTGGTCTTTGTTGATAGTGTCTTGATCTTTTATGTTTTTATTCCTTTCTTTATGTCTTCAATTAATTGAAACATTTATTTTATAGTCTTTATCTGATTGTTCTATTATTTGAAGGTCTTGGAGGTCGTTCCTATTGTTTACTGTGACTGCTGACTTTCATTCATGGTGGACTTTTTCCATTTGTGTTGGATTTTGGATTATGAACTCATTTTCAGAAAGGCTTTATTTATGGAACTCGGGAATGGTCCAGGTTAAGGGTATGTCCTTTCATTTGTTTCTGTCGGACGCTCTAAGAGATATCACTTGCTTAGGATAATTTTTTATGTTAAATTCTCATTTTGGGGCTTTCTAGACTACCTGGTTGATGTATATTAGAACTCTAAACTCTTATGATAGAAGACCCATGGATACAGATTCTCAGGGTAGGCTTTTTTTTTTCCCCACGCAGAACCAGGAGAGATAGTTGGATTTCCTTGTGGTCTTCCTGTCCCAGTGGGTGAATTTCTCTTTGTTGTCTCTTTACACTGAGGCTGTAACTCTTTTAAGTCCCTAACTTTATGTGGAGGAGTCTCAGTACTAACTACCCACTTCACGCAGGCTCAGTACCTCATCCTTTATCCTCTTATGGCCGTTAAACTCCAAGCCCCTTGTTCAGTGAGTCCAGCCATTTGTCCCAGTCAGCCCCCAAGAGAGAGCTGCAGTTTCTATTTACTGCTCTAATACGCAGTTCACCCTTTGATTTTGACATTTGAGGATCAAACTACTTGCAAACTCCATTTTGTGATTAAAAGGATGTGTTGTTTTGTTGAGCAAGTCTAATGCATTGTGGACTTCAGTTTTCAGGTTATTTAGTATGCCATAATGCCATAAACAGAAATTTCTTGTTTATTCTAATCCCTAGTTTTCTCATCCATAAACTGGTACAATAAGTACCCACCCACAGAATTGAGTGGAAGTGCACATACAGTTTGATCAGAGTGTTTAGTTATCATTAACATTATGGTGATGATTGTTAATATTATTAACCAAAAAGCGTTTTTTTCCCAGGTCTCCAAAGCTTAATATCCTGCCTCACTCCCCTCTGTCCAGTTCCTCATTTCACCTTTCTTTTGGATGGTTGGGCTGCCCTGGGTCTGCTGTGAATTTTCTTCCAGAGCTTGCACATCTGCTGGCAAACAAGCCTTGGTATCTTGGTGAAACCCTGGGTGCTCCACGGGGTTTGACAGTTTCTCAATTTCATCTGTTTTATTAAATTATTAGAGAAGTTCTCTAAACTCACAACAGAACATTTTGCAATTAGGAAGATTTTTGGTTGAACTCTTCTGAGTATCAGAACATTTTTTAAATGATTGTTTAATCTGTTACATGGTGCTGAAGAGCCCCTATCATTTCCCAGCAGCAGATGTAATGGAAGTCTATTTGCCCCCAATAGACTGTGAGTTCTTTGAGGAAAGGCACTTGTTAATTAATCCTTCTAACCCCAATGCCTGATACAGAACCAGGCATATAATAAGTGCTCAGTAAAGATGGACAGGCTCTTTGCCTGGGCAACTCCTGTTCACCCTTTAGACCTGAGACTAAATGCTCGCTCCTCAGGGGTCCCTCTTAGGTCTCTAGGTTAGGTTTCTTGGTACACGTTCCCATACCTTGACTTCACTTTCATACCACTGTCACACTTGTAATTATTGAAATAATTGCAATTGTGTGCTTAGTGACTTTCCTGCTAGACCATAAGCTTTCCAAAGGCAGTTCCCGTGTCTATTGCAATGATTATTTCATCCCTCGCAAATATTTATTTAGTGACTGATTAAATGTTGCAAGAACGGTGGTCCTTCAATAAGTGATGTGTCCCACAGTCATTTGAGTTCTGTCTTTGAGCTCTGAGAGGTTATGGGAATTACTGTTCCTGTTGCCTCTGCATTTGTGTTATTAACTTCTAACTTTGCAGGAGCCTGGAATTTACTGTGTTTTACAATGTTGTGTTAGTTTCTGCTATATAACAAAGTGAATCAGCTATACATATACATATATCCCCATGTCCCCTCCCTCTTGCGTCTCCCTCCCACCCTCCCCATCCCACACGGAGCTGATCTCCCTGTGCTATGCAGCTGCTTCCTGCTAGCTATCTATTTTACGTTTGGTAGTGTATATATGTCCATGACACTCTCTCACTTTGTCCCAGCTTTCCCTTCCCCCTCTCCGTATCCTCAAGTCCATTCTCTACGTCTGTGTCTTTATTTCTGTCCTGCCCCTAGGTTCTTCAGAACCTTTTTTTTTTTTAGATTCCATATACATGTGTTAGCATACGGTATTTTTCTCTTTCTGACTTACTTCACTCTGTATGACAGACTCTAGGTCCATCCGCCTCACTACAAATAACTCAATTTCGTTTCTTTTTATGGCTGAGTAGTATGGAAAGCTGCTTCTTCCTTGGCATCTGGGTCCTGCCCTTTCAAGGTGAACTTTCTCTCTAATTTTATGACTGGGTGCAAGTTTGGTTTACTTAACTGTAAAATGGCTTGAATGATAAGAGGGTTTGGATGGATCTGTGCAAATTATTAGCTGTGCAGTGAGAGCAAACCTCATAGAGCACATTTTTAGATAATTCTTTGGTAGGATCTTCATTTTTCTTTATCTTCTGATTGTCTTACATTTATTGAATGTTTACAGTGGGTTAGACCTTGTTCTAAATGCTTTGTATATGTATTATCTCATTTAATCATTGTCACACCCCAATGAGATAAGAGCTATTATCTTTCCCTTCACAGGCAGGAAACATGAGGCACAGAAAAGTTGAGAGACTTGTCCCCAAGGCCACACATCTGGCATTCGGTGGAGTTTTGAGTCTAACTGTGGCAGTCTGGCTCCATGGAAAACTAGGTCACTGATTTGATTCATCTGCAGACCACGTTGGTCATTAATGGGGAAAGGTCACATTTCTCACTGCGTCTAGAGCCTTGTCACTCTAAGCGTGGTCCTAGGACCAGTGGCATTGGCATCACCTGACAGCTTTTTAGAAATGCAGAATCGCAGGACCTCCCCAGGCCTTAATAAATCATAACCAGCATTATAACAAAGTTCCTAGGCATTCAGGATACTGGTTCAGACAGAGAAGCACTGAGGCCCCTTTCTTAGCTCCAAAGCAAGAGCCGTGGTTCAGGAAGGAACCCCACGACTCTTGGTTACTACATGCATGGCCTTGCCTAGTTATCTAACCTTCTTATACTTTGGTCTCTTTCTCTGAAACTTGGAGCTCATCATCTTATCAGCATCCTTTTGTTGTTGTGAAGATGAAGGGAAAGAACTGCATAGAGCACTTAGCAGATGCCAGGGGGCAAGAGAATTGGCCAGTGCTCAAGAAATATCGTTACAGCTGGTCCTCCATATTTGTGGGTTCCACATCCGTGGATTCACCCAACTGCGGATCAAAAATATCTTAAAAAATTCCAGAAAGTTCCAAATAGCAAAAATTGAATTTGCCACATGCTGGCAACTGTTTATGTAGTATTCACATTGTATTAGGTGTTATAAGTAATCTAGAGACTATTTAAAGTATATGGGAGGATGTGTGTAGGTTATGTGCAAATACTATGGCATTTTATATAAGGGAATTGAGCATCCATGGATTTTGGTATCTGTGTGGGGTCCTGGAACCAACCTCCCATGGATACCGAGGGATGACTGTATTTCTGGGTTGGAGCATACTAACCTGACACCTTGGTCCTCAGCTCTTGAATTCCAAGGACTGAGATCTGGGAGGGAACTGACAAATGAGTGCACCCAGGATTTGAGGCATGTTTTAGGACCCCATAAACTCTTGAAGGCTACTGATGTTAGTATGAAAAGTCTAAAATGTTTCTTCGTTAATAGAGGCATGAGGATCCTTGATCCTGTTTGATAGCAGCCTGGATGCATTTGGCAGAAGCTACGGAGAGTTTTGAAGAGTGGAGGAAAATGACGGTAACAGCTCACACTTACTGCCTGCTGTGAGCACGCGCAGCCACTCCGTGCTAAAACATTTTGCTTTCATTGTATCCATAGGAAACCCAGTTGAGGTTGAGGCTGTTATTGTTTCCATTTTACAGAGGAGGAAACTGAGGCTTGGAAACAAAACTTGCCGAAGATTTTATGGCTAAGAAATTCCAGAGCTGCAATTATAAACCAGGGTTTAGTAAGCTATGGCCTGCAGTGGGCCATATCTGGCTCACCGCCTGTTTTTTTTTTTTTTAATTAATTAATTAATTAATTAATTAATTTTTGGCTGTGTTGGGTCTTCGTCTCTGTGTGAGGGCTTTCTCTAGTTGCGGCAAGAGGGGGCCACTCTTCATCGCATCACCGCCTGTTTTTATATGGCCCACAATAAGAATAGTATTTATATATTTAAGGGATTAGAAAAAAATCAAAAGAATAATATCTTGTGACATGTAAAAATGATATGAAATTCAAATTTCAGTGTCCACAAATGAAGCTTTCTTGGTGCACAGCCATGCTTATCCACTCATCTATTGTACATGACTCCTTTTATGCTGCAACAGCAGAGTTGAGTATTTGTGACAGAGACTGTATGGCCCACAAAGTCCACAGGACTTACTGTTTGGCCTTTTACAGGAAGGGTTTCCTGCCTCCTCTTCGAAACCTTCGTCACCGGAATCCAGAACAGAGCCTCTCACCACTGCCCTATGGTGCCTCCGCATAAAGCCACTAAGCATCCCATTTCCATGACCACTTTCTCTCCCAAATTCCAAAGTAATTATAAAATTATTAATGCACTGCCTTAAGATATGGAAGGTGAATTCTAACATCGTGTCCCAGTTGCTGGTGGTGTGATGGACACCAACCACAGTTCTGGCCCATTCTGTTCGAGGATAGCTAAGTGACCATGCTCCCCAAACAGAGGTGAAGTTGTTGAAGATGTTCCCTCCCTAGAGAGACGGAGGGACTGAAAGGCACAGTGTAAGCCGGAGCTGTTGACTAGAAGCCCATCTGCAGGCTTTTGTTTGGGTCTAAAATCAAAGGGAAGAAGAATGAGGTGAGAGGGGGATTACCTCCTGGAGAGCCTTGCTGTCCTCACCAGAGAATGTATAACGTGTTGGGAATGGCGGCAGTGGCTTCTTCCCCAGCGTGTTCCTGCTGGGCTGCTGTGCCCCTGCCACCTCTTCCAGGAATCCCGGGGGATTCCTGCTGTCCTGCACATGCTCTTCCATGTCAGGGAGGATGGAAGGAGCAATTGGAGATGGGTTGTTCAGAAAACAAGCTGCTAATGCTGGCCCGACACAGAGATGCGCACACATCCGTGTGGGCTGCCTGCGGGGCACCATCTACCTCTATGCACCTGGTCTGTCTGGGTCAGCCTCAGTGTGAGCGCTTAGAGAGGGTGGCACCTCACTCATGGTCTTAGAGCACCACAGCAACCATTAGTGTCTGATGGGCACATTATCAAAGTGCCTTCCATATATTGTATCTCAGTCGTTCCCAAATGTTCGACTGGGGATTGGGAAAATCTGTATGTTTCCAAACAAATATTCTTTGGTTTGTAATGAAAGAGCACAATGTGTAGCATAAAGCCAATTTTACTTTTTAGTTTTGGGGACCTCTCTTTTTCCATTGTCCTTCTTTCTTGCCTTTGGAGATGTAAGATGTTATTTTTTGAAATGGCATTCTCTTATTTTTTTGCGCATTCCTTTCTTTTTTTAAATTAATTTTTATTGGAGTATAGTTACTTTACGATGTTGTGTTAGTTTCTACTGTACAGCAAGATGAATCAGCTATACATATACATATATCCCCTCTGTTTTGGATTTCCTTCCCATTTAGATCACCCCAGTGCATTAAGTAGAGTTCCCTGTGCTATACAGTATGTTCTCATTAGTTATCTATTTTATACATAGTATCAATAGTGTATATATGTCAATCCCAATCTCTCAATTCCTCCCACCCCCCTGTTTCCCCCTTGGTACCCATAGCATTCCCACAGCTGACTGGTGGGCTAGACCTTTGATTTGGTTAGGAAGGGTTTTGTTCATGTTATGTGATTTGAAATAAGTGGTTTTTGAAAGGGGCTGTCTTGATCAACTTCCTTCTCCTCACCCCTGTTTTCATCTCAGTATTGAGTTAGGGTTGAGGCATTTTAAAGTTTCAGAAATCCAGGGCAAAGCAGGCCTGATTCCAGAGGTTTCATTAGACAGACAGTAAGTCTGAGGTAGATACGGAGGCTCTTCCCTCTCCTCATGGGAACACCTTCTATACCCACAAGAAGAAAGGAACTTCTGCCCAACTTCCCACCCATTTCTCCAACCCTTTCCAAGACTCCTTTCCCTCCCCACCCTCATCCCCCCAAGACCGGAAAGGGAGTCATTGCTCATCTGATTGGTCACAGCCTGAAACTTGGGCCACTTGTTGCTGATGGGCCAGGTCATCATATGTTAAATAGCTCCTGCCCTTGTGCTGAAGCTCTCTTGCTCTTCCAGTTTCTGTGTCAGAGGTCAGCAGGCCAGGGCAAGATACACCATGTCCACCATCCACCCTAAATCCTATGTATCTTCGATTAGGTGGATAGGCCTCATTGGATCTGTTCTGCCTGACGACTTAAGATACGAGAGAGAGAGAGAGAGAGAGAAGTTAAATCTCTTGGTCCCAACAATTATCTAGCCCAATGGACAAGAGAAGCCTTTCATGGCAGATGGTGTGGGTGATATCAGATAGAAAAGCATAGTGATTAAGAGCTCAGACTCTTGAGCAAATCAGATGTGTGAGTCCAGGGTTACGCATGATACCGTGTGACCCCAACCAAGTTACTTTACTTCCCTAAGCCTCAGTTCTTGATTTGTAAAATACAGATTATAATAATACCTTTCATATGAGGTTTTTGTGTAGATTAATCAAGATCATTTGTATCAAGCACATAGCCTCATGCTTGCACTGAATGAATGTTAGCTGCTATTATCATAGATTGCACATTGGATGTAGATTTTAGAAGGATTCCGAAACTAGTAACTTATAAATGGCTTAGTATAACAACTCAGCATTTCATAGGCAAACTCACTTTTGGGAATAATCACATAGACCCACACATTCTTAGGGAAGCCTCTCACGTTCTCTCTATGGTGACTGGAGCATTAACTGGTGTGCTCATGAAATAGGTTCTGTGATGACCTTGGTATCAGATAGCTTTTGCTGTATAACAAACCAATCCAAAACATAGTGGCTTAAAACAAAGTCATTTGTTAGATTTTGATCCTATCAGTTGGCAATTTAGGCTGGGCTCAGCCAGCCAGTTTTTCTGTTGGGCTTGTCTGGACTCACTTGTGTTTCTGCAGGCAGCTGGCAGGTTGCTAGGAGCTGGTTGACTTAGATGGTATGTAATTCACATGTATGGTGCTTGGTGCTGGCAGTCGGCTGGAGTGATGGGAGTGACAGACCACATGTGTCCACTAGGCTAGCCCAGGTTTATTCTCCTGATGTCAGTCTCAGGGTTTCCAAGAGCAGCAAGAAAGGACAAGCCCCAACATGCAAGTGCTTTTTGAGCCTCCATTTGTGTCATGCTTGCTAATGTTCCATTGACCAATGCAAGTAACATGGCCAAGCCCAGAGTAAATGTGGAAGAGGATTAAGATCAGGAGACATGCAGCCATTATTGCAACAATATGCCACAGTCTCCTTTCTTCTGTGAATCTGAGGGGAAATACTTTGCGTTTAAGCATTCAAGTGGTATAAGATCTCTTTTTTTAAATCCTTTGTCAGATATGGTATTTTAATATGCTTGGCATCTGGTCGCTCTCCTTGGATTTTATTGCTGACATGTTTTTCTTTTCTTTAATCTTTTATTCCCTTTATTTGGGAAATTATAGTTTGCTGCAGGACATAGTTCTTTTTATAGGAGAAACAGCTGTGATGTCATAACTGAGCACATTTCCTTAGGGATATGCATTTATCCCCATGCATTTGGAAACATGACCCATAATCCACTTGTTTATTTCTATTTTCGTCTCTGACTTCATATTGAATAAGAGCAAATATGTCAACCAAAAATATGTAAGTCGATAAATTAACCTTTTAAAAATGTTATTTACTATTTTCTTTTGATTTCTAGTTATTGAGCTCTAATAGATGAGGGAATGTTTTAAAAAATTCTTTCTTTTATAAGGGCCAGTTTGAATAAAGTTTCACAAAACCAAGTGATAAGCAGAATAATGTGAGGTTTTGGTGTCAGAAACTATTCACCTTTTTTTTTTTTTTGGTAAGAGCAGTGTTTAAACAGGATATTTTTAATGCAAAAACAGATAGTAGTAATATGGCTAGTAACTGAAAATGGAAATAAATAGATTACTTAGAGTTCAAACAAAACATTCTCAATAAAGAATTTCTCAGTGGAACATTTAGGTTCTTATTGAATCTGTGCATAATTATATCTTACTCCCCAAATGAAACAGATTTCCAGTGATAAATGTTTCTGGACAGCAGCAAGATTCAATTCAGTTCATTTCAAGATGCAGATTTATTTGTGAAATTAGAAGAAAATAGTTGCCAGTGAGAACCTGGGGGAGTCCTATTTTTAGCTGCTATGTTGGTGTTTCACCCAGAAATATCTCAGAGATAGAAGTGCTTCTCACAAGGATGAGAAAAAACTGCAGCTGGAGCAGAAATTAATTTGTATTTATAGTTCAGACACCTACATGAATCCTTAATCTGTTTTTTTATGATTTTAGGGGAATTTATAGAATCGTTTAGATTGGAAGAAATCTCCAGTTGGTCATCAAGTTCCCTCTCCTTATAATGGCAGCACTGATTTTATTATCCTTAAAGCAGCTCTGATAGATGGGTGTCAAGTCTGGCTCATGTTTCATGCATTTAAAAATGTGTATTCCCTACCCTGAGTATATTTAATGTGTCGGAGACAGACCGGGAGCTGCCCATATGCCCAGGAGACCTTTTCTGAGTTCCTGACACACAGTCTTTTCTGGAACAGATGCCAAATATGTAGCATATTAAGCATTATATTGATGCCATCAAATCCAGTTTGCTTCAGGCTTCTGACAACTGGAAACATTTTTCCCAATGTGTACAGGGACCCAGGTGTGCTCTCTGCTCTGACATAATAACAGAAGGTCATTCCATCTTGGATCCTTTTGTCCTGCATACCTCCAGGGACCTGCCATTTCCCCCCCACCTCACCCCACCCCACCACCCCAGTTAAGAAAGCCTGCTTGGAAGACCAATTATGAACCAAAAGGTGTTTTGGGGTATCTCTAATATCTGCAGAAGTTTGTGAGGCACAAATAAATGCAAGATGTGATCCTTACCTGCAAGAAATTTATATTTGAGAAGATTCCTGAGGTATATCTGGGAAGAAATGAGACTGGTCTCTATGAGCAGTGTGTGAAAATCCAGATCATTACTTTATGGTTCCACTTAGTGAAGGATACCCAATTATGCATAATCATGTTATACTGGATACTGACAAAAGTGAGCGCCCAGTTATGCAGTATAGATGCTGTCTAGGACAGTATATAGTATGGTGTTTGCTGTTTAAAACAGCTGTAAGTGCCAAGGGGTAACAGCAGGGGAGAGTAATAAGAACTGGCTCCCTCAAGGACAAAGAAGATGTGATTGGGCTGGACTTTGATGTGTTAAGTTGACTCATCCAGCCATTACCTAAAAATATGAGTTGAGGAAGGATGGGATAGTGGTTGAGAGTGCAGACCTAGGTTTTGAGTCCTTGTTTTACCGGTGGCTGACTTTGTGACCTTGGGTAAGCAACTCACCCTCTCACAGCCCCAGTGACTCCAGCTGTAAAGTGGCGAGAGTAATAGTACCTGGTTGGGCTGTTGTGAGGATGAAATGAGGTGCCTCATTCAAACTGCCCAGGACAGAGCTGGACATGCAGTGTGGTAAGAGCTCACTGTGTGTGATGTTGGTGCTTCTGGGGTGGAAAAGGCACTGTGGAGACACAAGCGTGGAGTGATGGAAGGAGTTCCTGAAGGAGGCATATTTGGAAACAAGTGCAAAGGGCACTTTAGGCCAAGGGAAGATGGAGAGTCAAAGTTCTGGGATAGGGGTGAGTACATTTGGGATGTGGAGATGGAACTGAATAGCAGGGATGCATAACTGGCTAATTTGTGTTGGGGAGTGCCTTGGATAAGTTGGGTGGGGACCAATTATATGGTCTTAGAGAACAAGTACCAGCATTAAACTTGCGCCAGCAGACAACTATGGACTCTAATCGTGATAATGACCACAATTCTCATGGCAACAGTGATGGGTTTTGAATGCCTGTTGTATTATTGTGTGTCCAGTCCTATGATGGGTCTTGTATTTTATGTATTATTTTTAATCCTCACAGTAATTCCTGTTACTATGCATTAGGCCAATTTTACAAACAAGGAAACTGAGGCTCAGAGTGATCAAGCAATATGGTCCAGGTCACAAAGCTAACCAGTGGCAGACTTGGGGCTCAAACCCATTCAGTCTGGTGTGAGAGGTGAACCCCGTATTCTAGCCCAGGTTGGTTGGCCTGCAAGGCCTACGTTCTATAGGATATTAACCAGTCAGGGGTGTGACACAGTAAAAGTGATGAGAAGAAAAGACAGAAAGTCCCCAGTCAGGGACTGGGGCTGAAGGAACCGTTAAGAGATGGTTGTAGTGTAGGCCCAAGTTACTGAGGATATTGGCAAGGGACAGGTGCTAGGGTTGAGGAGAAAGGAGTAAATGCATGAAATCTTTAAAAGGATCAATTTATAGGACTTGGCAATTGAATGTCTGTGTAGGACAAAGAAGAAGAGTCAAAGGTGGCTTTCAGATTTCCATCCTGATCAGTGACAAGTGCCAGGTTGGTGCAGCGGATCACTGCCTTGGGGCCTGTTAACCACATCACACCCACCCTGCTCCTACTCTCCCACCATTTTCCCACCTCCCCACCCACACACAGAGCTGCCCAGGCTGAAACTTGGACCATGAGACTCTAAATCTTGAACAGAAGGTGAAAATAAAACAGGAAAGAAACCCCATGTCACATAAGGGCTGCAGTTACCATTACAGAAAAACGAGGGACTCTAGTAATTCTTTCCTCCCCACTTTCACTCTTCCTAACTGTGCCTCTGGTGGGCACTGGCAGTTAGAGTGAAAGAAATCTTTCCCCCACTATGTGTTCCAGTTGGTTACTGCTGGCGTATTGGGAGGCTGTTGATTTTTGCATGCTTAATTTGTATCCAACCCACCACACTAAATAGCTTCTCAGTAAATTTTCTGGGCTTTTTAGGTATATAATCATACCTTCTCTAAGAAGTGATGATTTTCTTCTTCCTTTCCAATAATTATTCAATTTGTTTTTGTTTCCTGACTCATCACTTTGTTTATAATATCGATATTTTAAAAAATTAGTTGGAATAACAAAAATAATGTTGATTTTTTTGAGCATCTGTAGGAAGGATGGATTGTAAATCAGAGAGGCTAAAGATAGAGTGAATGGCCAGGAGGCTACTGCAGTAGAATCATGATGTTATGATGCCCAAGGAAATTGAAAGGAAGGTAATAGTCACAAGAGAAAATGGGCTGGCCTTGTTATTGTGGCCTGGGCACAAAAGATGACTTTCGGGCCTCAAATCCAAAGTTTGGTAATCTAGAAGTCACCGGGAACTTGACTCCGCTGTTAATAGAGTTTGAAGTTTACTGCAATCAATTCACCTGAAAAGAGGTGAGAATATAGAAATTAATTAGAATTCTCAGGTTATAAACTGCTCCAGGACTGTGGATTTAAAAGAAATTAGCTGGTATTTTAATTTTCTTCAATATTGCCATGGTCTGATTCTTAACCTACCTAGAGGCAAAACATCACATACTAACTACAATTTATAAATGTTTTTTCCAGTTGACAAAACCGTTTTTCATACATCATCTCATTTGGTCTCCAACAACTCTGTGAGGTAGATGACGAGAGAAGTATCTAACATTTGCCCAGCAAGTTACAGTTTGCAAAATCCTCCCACCTACACAACCTCATTGAATACTCAGCACTCGCTGGTTTCTAACATGCACCCAAAAGGTTTATCTAATGGTGGTTTGCTACATGCAGACTTTTTGGTCTTTGAAAATGAAATTCCCCACGGAGAATGTCCTTCCTTGCCTTGTCCACATGCTGAACCTCTCTTCGTTTCTCAAAACCCTGTTCAAGGAGGACATTATCTTTGCTCCTTCCTCACAAGAGAGAGGTAATGGACAGGGGTGGAGTGGAGGGAAGCTGGGCAAAGTAGCTCAGGAAGGGAGAACCCAGCCCTGTGGCCCTTGGGGGAGGAATATGGAGAGGATGGTTGACAAGAAGTCCTCTTGGCAATGCTGAGGGTTATGGAAACTTTGGTGTGGCCTTATCATCTTTGGCTTTCCCCCAAAGTAGAGGCAGTGGAGAAGGTTGTGTGAGGGTGTGTAGTATGCTGTTTAGAGGATGACATTTCATAAGCAAACACACATACATGCATCTAGAGGCTCCCATTCTGCAGCTCCTGTTAATTCCTTTGATTTTAGGAGAAGGAAAGGGAAAGCTCCTTTGATTGCTTGCAGGATCTTTCAGTGAATTGTGTCCAGTTTTGCAATGGAACTCAGAAGGCATCTCGTAGAGGCCGAGAGAGGAGAGAGTTTCAAAGAGGGGGTAGGTCATCACTGTTGGCATCTTCCAAGAGTAGGACAGAGGGAAGGATGTGCCCACAAGGAAGCCACCCACTGATGCCCTTTTAGGGTCCAGTTCTGCGAGGTTGTTGGGCACAGAAGCCTGGCCACCAGGGGCCCAGAAGGGAAGAGACGGTGAGAGAATGGAGGAGGTAGACTTGGGTTACTTGTGTAAGACATTTGGCTGTGAAGGATTGGGGAAAAAGTTTTTTAAAACATACATGTAAACTATTATAAAAAATTCAAAAACATACATATAAACTGTTACAAAAGATTCAAAGAATTTAGAAACACATAGAATAAACCATGCAAGACCTCTGTCCCTTTTCATTGCATACCCGAGTGTAATGGAGTGACACGTGCTCTTTCAATCCTTGGTAAACATTTTAGAGAGAAAGGGCGAGATTAATGTGAATGTCAGGCATGAGTGCAGAGAGTAAGCCCAGAAGAAGGAGAGGAGGAGATTCAAGGTAGGCATGATATGTGTGTGTGTGTGGGGGGGGGCGGGGGGTGTAGTATGTGTGGTTTTATATGCATGGGTGTATGTCTACATATGTTTATTCATCCACACGCACTGGGAGAGAGGATGAAGGTGTCCAGCTCTTCATTCAACATGGACAGGAAGGAAGAGAGCATTTATTAGCACTGATGTCTTATGATGAAGATTGGGGTCTCTTAAGACACCTCTGTGTGTTCAGATCAAGTCATCTGCTGAGAGGGAGTGTGACCAAGGTGAAATTGGAGTCCCGAGGAAGGAGGTCGGGAGAGGATGCTGAGGAGGTGACATCTGGGTGTTCACAAGACACGAAAGTGAGGATTGCTGAGGAGACGGAGGGAACACATCACCGTGCACAGCTGGACTTAGTAATGGCCCCACTCTGCACGTCCGTTCTGCAGTTCCCTCCAGCAGCACTGGTGGCCTGGGAGCTGAGAAACTGGACAGTCGGACAGAGGTCGTACTGGGAGTGTGCACGGCAGGCATGACAGAAGGTTGGAGGAGGGGGTTGAGAGTGTAGAGGGCACTTGGAAGTATTTGACTCTGGGGAAGGAGTTGGGGAAGCCAAACAGTAAAGCCAGGAGGAGGCTAATGGGCTGAGTGGAGCGGGAAGGTTGAGTGATTGTAGGTCCCAGGGAGGGCAGAGAGTGAAGGAGTGAGAGAAATAATAAGTTAGGAGTCTGCATTCAGAGAGGGGAACATGGAGCTGGAGCATTTTAAAGCCTGCTCTTGGATTAATGGCATTCATATTAAACTGGCTATGGAATTTCAGGTGTACTATTTCAACTGGATAAAAGCAAAAAAAAAAAAAAAAAAAGCCAGTGCCTATAGTGGTGTATCAGACTCTATTTCCTGAATTTGTTTATGAAAATTTCCTTGTTATTGAAGCATCCCTTAGTGTCATTTCTGAAAATCATTATGTCTCCCAATGGCATGTATTTGGAGAAGTCTCGATTCATCTTTAACATAGACTATTACAGATGCTCTCTGACTTGTGAAATCCTTCCATTCTGCAAGGTCTGATACATCCTGAATTTATCCTAAGTAAAAAATGACTCAAGGTACATTTTTGTACCACCCCTCACCTTTTCTTTATAAAATCTGATCTTTTCAGATGTTTAGCTACCCATGTTGACCCTTAGAAGAGCTTTGACTGGTTTGGACAAGACACCAAATATAAACTTAATTTTTTTCCCCACAGCCTTTCCTTTTTTCTGCCTGCTCGAGAGGGTTCTGGCTTTGCCCTCTCACTGTCAGGCCCTCCTCTGCACTTGGAGGGAGGTGTCTGTCCTTATCTGAGTAGTTCTCTTGGCTTTTGAGATACATAATCATTGTAACAGTGAAGGATGGATAGACGGGCAGCACATGAACGAAGTTTTTCTAGGAATTACGAAGTCAAGGATGTGGGAATAGCTGCAGATTATGAGGGAAGGAGGATTTTAAGAACTGATGTAGATAATATAGCCCCTTTATAGTAGTTGATACCAAGGCAGTACTGAAGTTAGTCTGAAATTACTTTTTTAGTAGCTTTCTTTGACCATGGTCCTTCTCTGTGACTGGACCACATAGGTCTTAGTATCAATAGGGCTGCACTAGAATCATCACTTTCCAGTCAAGAATAGACCGCAGTAAAAAAAGAGAGTAACCCCATGACCATTGAAATAACATGTGCTGATACAGTGATGATCCACGGGACAACAGAAACATTAGAAGACTGACAACAAAATGTCATTTCGTTATGGCTGTTGTTTTTCATGTTACCTTCTCACCTTATGGTCTTCTTTTGCAAATGAATCTATTTTGTATCACAAAACTTAATACAAAATTTTCCACTTCCTTAAAATTTTATTAAGTGCTTTGTAGAACAATTTGCGTAAGGTCTAATTTTCCAGGTTGGCGGCTGTGCAGCATAATGACCTCATATTTTTTCATCTAGTTTCATGCCATTATTTATATAAAGATGTGGTTGATTTGCATTCAGATTTAGGCAAATGTGAAAAGTGAGCATGTTTTTTTCTTCTGTAATTTTAGATCTAAAACAACATTGTTTTTCTGTTTCATTGCTGTCCAGTAAAAATGTAATGTGAGCGATATCTGTAACTGTAAATTTTCTAGTAGTCCCAATAACAAGGGAAAAAGAATCAGGTGAGATGAATTTTAATAGTGTGCGTTGTTCACTCTTTATCCAAATATTTATCCAAAATATCATTTTAACATGAAATGAATTTTAAAAGTTATTAGTGTGATATTTTACATTTTGGGGATACTAAGTCTAGAGTATCAAGTATGTATTCCACATTTACAGCACATATCAATTCAGACTACCCATATTTCAAGTGCTTGATAAGCCACATATGGCGAGTGGCTACCATATTGACTGGCATAGATCTGTCTTACGGCCACGATTACTTGAATATCAGCTTGGCTGTTAAATTCTTTCTGATTTGCTGAGTATGTTTATATAGTCTGAATTTGAGTGGCAGAAAATTATTTAGTCATTTAGATGAATTATTCATTCATTCATTCACTCACTCATTTCTGTTGATTCATTCATTTATTCAAGTCATACTTTATATCCTAAATTTTAAGAAATATTGCACATGTTATAGAATAAAATAAAAGTGAATTTCTATATATTCCTGGAAGGTGGAGTAAGCCCCCCTTTTTTTCATTTGGGAAAAAATGTTAACGCAGAAAAATAGAGTGTAATAGAACAAAAGAACTCACTACCCATCCAGAATGGTAAAGACTAATGTTTTGTCGCATTTTTTAAAGAGGGTTATTATAAAAGGTTTATTACTCAAACAATGAGGCTTTCTGGGGAGATCAGAGTGGCTGTCAAGCACATCCAAAAATGGCTTGAGAAAGAGCAGGGGCAGGAAACTTGGTTGGGGTTTTTATGGTGGTTGGTGGTGAGGCTGGGGTGTGCATTTGTTTTTGATTAAAAAATAAATAGAGTAGATCTTTCAGATCGGGTGAATGCCTCTTTGTACCCCTTCAAAGTCCGATTTTTTCCCCTGCCTTTCCTAGAGGCAACAACTACCATGAATTTGATGTTTATTCCTTCAGTATGTTTTTATGCTTTTATTGCAAATTGATGCATCTACAAACAACATAGAGAATTACTTATATTTATACACGTGGTAATATAGTACAGGTATTATTATTCATTTTGTTCTTTTTTCCCCACTCAACATTATATATATATTCTTAACATCTTTATTGGAGTATAATTGCTTTACAATGGTGTGTTAGTTTCTGCTGTATAACAAAGTGAATCAGCTATACGTATACATATATCCCCATATCCCCTCCCTGTCTCACCCCTCTAGGTGGTCACAAAGCACCGAGCTGATCTCCCTGTGCTATGCGGCTGCTTTCCACTAGCTAGCTATTTTACATTTGGTAGTGTATGTATGTCCATGCCACTCTCTCCCTTTGTCCCAGATTACCCTTGCCCCTCCCTGTGTCCTCAAGTCCATTCTTTGCGTCTGTGTCTTTATTCCTGTCCTGCCCCTGTCATACAGAGTGAAGTAAGTCAGAAAGGGAAAAACAAATACCATATGCTAACACATATACATGGAATCTAAAAAAAAAAAAAAAAAAGTTCTGAAGAATCAACGTTATATTTTGAGAAATATTCATGAAGATACACATAGATGCTACAGGTAATTCTGTTGTATATGTCACCATATTTATCTACTATATTTATATTTTTACTATGTTTATTTTTTTACAATGCACATTTAGTTTTTCCCCCAAACTTTCACTACTGTAAACCTATTTCAGTGGGCTTTCTTGTACAAGGCTCCTTGTACACATAGATGGACATCCCTGTAGATTATGTACCTAGAGGTTGGGGAAGAACTTTCTAAGTGTAATGTCAAAGGTAGAAATCACAAAAGAAAAGAGTGATAGCTTTGTCTACATAAAGAGTTTGAAACATCATCAGTATAGCAGAAAACACTTTAAAAATGGAAAGGCAAAAAAAGAAAAAAAAACATTTGCAACAAATATGGCAGAGAAAGGATCAATATCTTTAGTATATAAAGAACTTTTGCAAATCAATTTGGAAAAGATGATCACCTCAATGAATAATTTGATAGAGACCATAAGCAAGTAATTCACAAAGGAAGAAATATGAATGGCTAATAAACATATAACAGTATGATTAACATTATTGGTAATCAGAGGAATGAAAATAAAAAGAATAACTATCCTTTTTCCTATCAGATTAGAGAAGTTGAAAAAAGATTGATTATACCTAGTGCTACTGAGAATGTATGGGGTAATAGATACTTTTGTATACTGTAGGTAGAGTTTGAATTGATGTAAACTTTCTAGAAGTGACTTTGGTAGTATGTATTAAAGGTCTTATAATGTGCAAACTCTGACTCAGAATTTGTACTTTTTAAGAAATTAATTCAGAGAAAATAAGTCAGTTGTGTATAAATGTTGTACTGAAGATGCTTAATGTAGTGTTATTTATACCATGTATAAATTTAAAGATGGACCAATGTTGAATAATGTATCATGAACTGAAGAATATGATTAAGTCAACCCAAGGTTAAACAACATTGTGATGATGCCAAGGATGCAGTTAATTGGAGGAAATTGGAAAGTCCTCCTAAGGAGATTACTCCTAACAAAGTTGAGCAGGGTCTTGAAGGATGAGAAGGTGTTTGACCAAGGGTGGAGGTGGGAGTAGGGAAAGGGCTTTCTGGAGAAATGAGTGGCCAGTACAAAGGCAAGAAAGCTTAAAAGAGTCTGGTGGATCAGGGAGTGACAATGACTTAGCATCATGGGCTCACAGGGAACATGAAGGGGAGCAGAGTAAAGATGGAGCGCTCTCTGCTCTGAGCCCATCCTGTGATGTCATGGATCTATTTTTGCTTGGAAGCTTTTTAGATTTAATCACAAAATCTAAGTTACTTGGAGTTATTTCAACTTGAGTATGTAATTCCATCAGAGTATTTCTTATTTTTAAATTGAATTTGGCTTACTCAAAGCTATGCACTTTCTGAAGAATTTTCCAAGTTAGCAAGATTTCCCTGAGCTACCTCTCATTGGCCACGTTGCATGTTTTAGTAACTTCGTTGTGTAGGGTCTTTTATGCAGCAGTTATCACTGTTGATGAACAGCTACACAGCTGCTCTGTTCTCCCCTGATCCCTCACTCTCTCTGGTTTGGCTGAGAGTGGTGGAGGAAGTTTGACAATAGATTGGAAGAAGCCAAGAATGTGCTGGTCCAGGTCTGGAGTCACACTGGCCTGGGTTAGAATCCTGTCTCTGTAATTCATAGGTGTGTGATCTCGTGCAGGTTACTTAGCCTCGCTGAGCCTCAGTTTCCTCATCTGTGAAATGGAGTTGATATATGAGGATTACATGGATAATGTCTGTAAAGTGTTTTTCAGATCTTGTGGTATGTGTTCAGTAAGTGTTAGCTATTATAATTACTATTCTATGAATAATTGGAATCATCCTGCCTTTTCCTATTAATCCCCAACAGGTCATTCATATGGTAGGCCTAATTAATTTTTTTATGGTTCTAGAATTTTCCTTGTATCTCCTACCTCAGTGGTACCTCAGTGAGAGGAAGCTGAAAGTTCATTGTCTGACCTCTTTACCCCAGGCTTTAAGGAGAAGAGTATAGGAAGCCTTGAGATCTCCTTCTAATTTAGACAATTTAGACAAGGCCTGAGGAAGGAGCCACTTTTAGGACCAAAAAATATGTGCTTGATTAAAGCATCCCCCTAGGCTGTCTCTCTCTAGAGCCCCAATATTCATGCAGCCTAGTTCAGCCACCCCTGAACAAATCACCAAGATGCAAGGGTCCCAGAGAGAGAGAGATCCAGGGGAAAGAAACAAATGGACCCAGCCAGGCAGTCTTTGCAGATGAACCCCTTGAGCCCTTGGGAAATGATGGACTAATATTAGTTATGGAATCTCAGGGGCCTTCCTTTTTAGGGTTGTCTTTCTTTGATTCTTATGGTATCATTTGTGCCTGTCCAGAATTGCTCTTATTACAACACATTGTTGAGTCACTTGTCTGTCTGTCTGTCTGTCTGTCTGTCTCTCTCTCTCTCTCTTTCTCTCTCTCTCTCTCTCTCTCTCTCTCTCTCTCTCTCTCTGACTCTAAATCCCTTGAGAACCACACAGTCTACAAGGACCAATATGGTCTTTTGGAATTAGGTTAGCTTCATAGCTCTAGCACTGGTGAGCTTGGTCACCTACTTAACCTATTTCCCCATTTTGTAAAGTGAAGATATCTACTCATTGAAATAATTGTTATAAGGATTGGATATAATTTATGAAAAGTGACTGGCATAGAGTAGTTGCTTAAAATGGTAGCTGGTGATGATGAGAACAGTCACAACAGCAGTGGTGATGTCACTGGAGTGTAGCACAGTGCCTGTGGTATCCATGAGCACATGTTGAATGGATAGATAGACAAATGGTTGGGTGAATGGATGTCAAACAAATGTATGTTTATTTATTTATTATTTTTAATTTTTAAAATTGATTTACAATGTTGTGTTTCAGATATACAACAAAGTGATTCAGTTATACATATATATCTATCTACCTATCTATCTTTTTCAGATTCTTTTCCCTTATAGGTTATTACAAAATATAGAGTCTAGTTCTCTGTGCTACACAGTAGGTCCTTGTTGGTTATTTATTTTATATATAGTAGTGTGTATATGTTAATCCCAAACTCCTAATTTATCCCTCTCCCTCCATTCCCATTTGGTAACCATAAGTTTGTTTTCTATGTCTGTGGATCCATTACTGTTTTGTATGTAAGTTCATTTGTATCATGTTTTTTTAGATTTCACTTATAAGCAATATCATATGGTATTTGTCTTTCTCTGTCTGATTTACTTCACTTAGTATGATAATCTCTAGGTCCATCCATGTTGCTGAAAATGGCATCATTTTATTCTTTTTTATGGCTGAGTAATATTCCATTGTGTGTGTGTGTTTGTGTGTATACACACCACATCTTTATCCATTCATCTGTCGATGGACATTTAGGTTGCTTCCATGTCTTGGCTATTGGAATTTACTTGTAAATAGACGAGTAAACAATGAGTGGATTGGTTTCAACCCTTGTCTTTGTTGACCTCAACCATATTTGATACTGTCAAACACATTCTACACTTTCTTCTTCCTTTATCTCAGGGCTCACAGCTTGCTGATTCTCCTCCCTTGCTGACTATCCCTTCTCTCTTCTTTCTTGGCTCTTTTTCTTCTTTTCTTCTTCCCTAAATGGTAACCAATCTCCAAGGCATATCTTTGAATGTTGCTTTTACTGCTTTCTCCCTTGAGGATCTTGTTCTTTATTAAGGCTTCAATTTTCACCTTTATGTAGATACAGTCCTGGTGGCTAATCTAGACTCTCCTGTATTTGGATTCATATTTCTTAATACTTGTTGGTCAAAAGGATGTCCTGTTGACTCACCCCTTAAAATTGAACTCTCCATCTTCCTGAAGCCAGCTCTGTCCTTGGCTTGTGTGTGCACGTTGTTGGTGTGGCGGCTTTTCCAGGTACCAAGAGGCTTCAAATACCAGAGTCATGTCTGACTCCTCCATCCTTTTCCCACCATGTCAGCTGCTGAGTCATGTAAATTCCATCTCCACATGCTCTTGCATCTGTTTCTAACCTTATATTTTTGCTCCCAGCCACTGTCTTGATTTAGGTCCTCATTTCTATTATCTTAGACCTGTGTTCTTCAAAGTGGAGCACTTAAGACAATCCACTGAGTGTTGGAAGAAAACATTAGAATTTATACATACATGCATGCATACATATATATATATATATATATTAATCTCAGTCTTTAAAATGTTCTATTTTACATATATTCAATATCTTGTAAATAATTTATTAGAGTAGTACATATATACAATATATAAGAATATATTAATATTATTACTATAGTAATAATATATTATCCACCAAGAAACCCTCAATGGTTTCTACTGCCTATTATGTTGAAAACAAATTCATCTGCCTGTTACTCAAGACACATGCAATCCTCCTTTCTAGTCTAGTAAGTCTGCAGGCTTCTGTGTTCTCACTCCTTACCTTTATACCATTGTTTGTATTTTTCTCTTCTTTTACTCTCCACTTGCTGTAAGAAGCAGTACATGTGTTACATAAGAGCAAAATGGATATATCTCAGTCTTTGAAATGTTCTATTTAATATAGGTTCAGATCTTGGTTCTTCCACTTTCTAGTTGTTTCATTTGGCTAAGGCACTGACACTTCAGAGCTGCGATGTCCTCATCTGGAAAACAGGAATAATAACCATCAGTTCTCAGGTTTGTTGTGATGAGTTATTGAAATAACACATGTGTTGAGCTTAGCATCATGCCTGGCACATCCATAATACCTGTGCTATAAATGAGAGCTGCTGCTACTGCTTCTGATACTCTTTTTCCAGTTTTCTTTTGTCCAGTTATCCCAAATTGTGAGATTGTGCAGGAAAGTGTATGTTGTCATAATATAAATATGTTCAATAATGAGGTTGACATTTATATGACTATTACTACTCAGACCTCCTAACCAGCATCATGTGACTAACTCCTACCCATCTTGACATCTTTGGTCTCATTTTTCAGTAGGATTGTCCAATGTTATTAATACCCAACAGGAAGTGCAAATACAATGCAAAGCAGTTGTAAAGTGAAAATGTAAACTTTGCAAAAGATGTCAGGTCTCATGAAGTCAACACAAGTGATATTAGAAAAATGATGGAATCATATACAAAGGCAATGACAAATCAGCATCCGGTGGAAAAAGAGAAAATTGAACAAGTAAAGTATAGGTACGTCAAAAAAGAATGTTTTAAATATCAAAGGATTAAGAGCGGATTTGGGAGAAATTAATGAGGGCTTTGAATATTTCTGCTGAAGGAAGTCTTTTAAAAATAATTGGTCTGAGTACTTAACTAAGATACAAAAAGCATTAACCATGAAAGGAATTATGGGTAAATCTTACTACATTAAAATTAAGAATGCTCCTCAAAAAAAGTCAAAGAAAGCAAGTCACGAACTTTATATATCTTTATCTATCAGAATATATAAAGAATTTCAAGTCAACAAGAAAAAGACAACTCAGTAGAAAAACGAAAATGATGTATGTGAATAGGCATTTCTCAGAAGAGGAAACATGAATGATGAATGAACTTGAAAAAAAATGTTCAACCTTATTTTATAAGCAGAGAAATGAAATATACAACCTCATTGAGGCACAATTTTGCAGTTTCTAGAGGGATGAAAGTTGTTTATCTATTGCTCTGTTATAAATTACCACCAATTTCACAGCTTAACACAATATACATTGTTTTATCATTTCAGTTAATCAGGAGTATGGGTATGGCTTAGCTGGGTCCTCTGCTGAGGAATGCCTGCCAACACCAAGTAATGGCAAAGATGCAGATCAGTTTTTATACAACACTTTGGAAAATAATTTTACATTGTCTTACAAAGTTGAACATTCATGTATCTTTAAGATGCAGCAATTCCACTTTTAGGTCTACATGCTGGGAAGACTTGTACTTGTGAGCTAGGGAACATGCATGAGAATGTTCATAGCAACATTACTGGTAAAAACAAAACCCTAGAAACAATCCAAATGCCCACCAACCGGAGAATGAGTAAATTGTAGAATTCTTATCCTATAGAATATCAAGTGAACTACATGAGCAGAAACATAAAATGACATCAGTAAATCTAGAATCATCATGGTGAATAAAACAAGCAAGTCAAAGAAAATTAGGTACACTTGGATATATTTTTATAAAGCTCAAAGCAAAGCAAAATTAAATAATAGGTATATGATAAAACTATATGAAAAAATCTAGGGAATGATGATAATGGGATTCAGAATGGTGCTTACCTTGGCTAATGGTGACAGTTGTGTAGGCACAAGGATGGGACAGAGAAAGGGGTATACAGATTTAGGTATTGATAATGTTCTATTTCATAAGTTGGGGGATGGATTAATCACAAGCATTCATTTTGTTATTATGATTTGTAGTTGTATATGGTATAGATATTCTTTTATGTGGTTGTTAAATAATAAAAATTTAAGAAAATGGTGTATTGCAAAAGTCAGATATATGAAGTCAAATTGTACTATAAAATAATGTTAGTTGTGTTAAAAACCCAATTATTTAAATTGATTTTTTGTTCTAGGAATTAGTATATTATTACAATTAAAATATAAAAATTTAAGTAAGACAAGATAAACTTCTTTTTATGAGTTTTAGATGAGTTTTTCAAGGAAAAAAATCTCATTCAAACTTTTTTCCTTATTATTTACTATGAAAAATGATCACATTTCAAGTGGATTGACTTCAGGTGGCTTTAGCTATTAAATTTGTCCTTTGATAGTGAGGCCCTTTTCTAATTCATGAATACAAATATTATTGCTGCTACTAATACTCCTATGAAGATCTAAATGAACTGTTTCCCTCTCTATGGCCCACCAATGGCTCTCATCTCTACCTCTGAACCTACTCACACACTGCGCACCACTCCTACCACCTCTCTGTGGACCTGGCATTACTCTGTCTTGCTTTATGACTTATTATTTGTTTTTCCTCAACTGAATAGTAAGCTCCTTGAAGTTTTTGATCTTACTTGTCTTTGTATGTATGAAACTGGGACGATCACATGCATGGTATTGGTACTAAATAAAAACTTAGTTGGCTGGCAGTTTTCTAGACCTGTTTCATTACAAGCTTAAACTCAACACTATCATTATTTAACATGTGCAGATTCTTCATATACATTAAGTTGCTAGGTAAGGTACAAAGGTTAAACAAGCCAACAGTCGTGGTAATGAAGTTCAGGCTGCTCTAGACAATTATATACTTTGTACAGGACTTCATAAACATATATTTGCATTTGGAAATAAAATCCCTTGTGAAAAGATCTCTCAAGAAAGTTTGTGTTAAAAAAAGAAGAAAAAAGAAAGTTTGTGTTGCTTATATCAGAAGGCACCAGAAGTATTTTCTATTGTCACAAAAATGGTGAAGGTTAGTGCATGCACATTTCTCATATGCCTCATAAAACACCTAATCATCTACATCTGAAGCCTAGAACCACTGTGTAACCAAGTAGTTCCATGCTCATAAGGAAGTCAGCTGTATAATTCTGTTTTATCCCCAAATCCAGCATCTCCCATCCTCTCCAGGGGGCTTTACTACTTCATGACATCATAAACAAGATAGGTCCAGAGTTCAGTTTAGCTGACATTTTTGTTATAAAGCTAATAAACAAGAAAGCCCCAAGGTATCAGCTGTTATTTTTTCCTTTTCTAAAGCTGGATAGAAATGTAATATGTTTACAAAGTTTCTAATTTATTTTCCTACTAATGAAAACAGGCATTCCTAGATAAATTAGGCAATGTTCTGGAGTTGCCTTTATAGAGAGAGGGAAGCAATTTTGTTTAAACATTTAAATCTTAGTCTTTCGTCTTTAGTCTTTTGTTAAGAATTGTGGATGGGGGTGGGAGGATAGAAAAAGACTAAAACCAAGCAAAGAGGCAAAAGTGTATTGCATTTTTTTTTAATTATGGAAAAGAGTTATGTGTGCAATTAGAATTTCTGTGTTTAAGGAGGCTGTTGAAAAAGCCAGCATATTATTTAGTTGAGGACTGTAGTTTAAGAGTTATGCTTGCATTTTCATACTTACATGTATCAGTATGTATGTGCACATACAAGTAGAGTTTTCAGAGCCAATTAAGTGAATACATTTGAATTTAAAAAGGCATTTGAAACAACTTGAACTATCAGAAAATCACTATAAACATATAACTAAAAGATCAAGTGACTTCCTCAGTTACAAACAGTATACACAATGAAAAAGTTTAGCTCAAATCTGTGAAACTTATAGTACTGGCTCACTGGGGTGAATTATATACAAGCTCTGTTAACAGGAAGATTGTACCCAATGGTCTAATTCAAGTAAAAGTTCAACATAAATATATCTTACCTCTATTGACGTGTCCTACTAAAGTATGATGGACATAGTTTGCTGACAACATAATTGCAAGCAACAAAATTACTGAGCACCTAGAATGAGTAGAGAACAATAGTAGTTGCAAGGGAGCTATGGAATGATCCATTGTGGTTCTGACCTTAAAGGCTCATAATTCAGTTGGAGAGAAAGAATGGACTCATAAAGATTAAATACTGAAGTAACACAAATGGCATCTGTTGACATTTTGGAAACGAGATTTTCTGTATATTCTGTGAAATAGGCTTTCTCAGAAGTAGTGGTTATGGGATTTAAAAAAAAAAATCAACTTCATCTTGAACCCATTGGGTGAGCAAGAGTAAAGGTAAGGCGGTGTCTCTTTCCTTAGAGTGTGTGATATCCAAGCATCTGAGTGGGTGACTTTCACCCTGGCGGGTGTAGATAAGTGTGTGTATTTAGATCAGGAGGAAAGCTGCCTGTTTCACATGAGGTAGTTAGTCCACAGGGTGAGGTAATTATTCCTAATGCTCGCACAAGCAAATTGACGCATCCAGGGTGAGCAGAATCAATGCATTGGCATTTGCCAAGCTCAGATTCAGATTAAAACGGAATAAATTAGTTCCTCTTAGTCAGTTATTGCCTCAAGTAGGTGAGCTGAGGAAGAAGAGTGTTAGGGTGCACATTGAATGTGAACTACCTTCTGTTTTCAGCTGAAGAGGCAAATCAGAAGACACAGAATAGAAACAGACAGTGAATATAAAATTGTAGCTCAGTGGGGAAAGGAGTTCTGTGAGCAACTCAATTTCTTCCTCTGAATTGTACCCAAAATAACACTGACTCTTATTTGCATAGACTGTTCAGAATGTAGACTTTTAATTTATTGTCAGATTAAATACAAATACCTGAAGTCTGAGTGGTTCCATATCTGGAGCTTCCAATATGGGGTTACAGACTGTCACCATGTAATGACAGCATTATTTGAAGCTAATACTGTAATTAATTTCTTACCACTGTACTCAGCCAATATTGACAGTGAGCCATGCTGTTATCCAGCATAACTTGGCAGAGGCTCTTGCAGCAAAAGAATCCATAACCATGTCTGACAGTCTGTCCAACTGAGAGACTGGGCTGTCTAGAAAGAGAATATCATTTCAAGGATGGACGTAGTACGATTAATGCTATGCTCAGCCAAAGGGAAGGCTAGTCTTTTGGTGTTAATAGCCCAATACAACTGTTCATAAAATAATTTAAAGCGTGAGGCATGCTACAAAGTAATATTGCTGTGCATTATGCACAAACTGAATAAATAAAGAAGTGCCGAGCTGAAGATGCTATCTTTTGTTGGTGGGGAAATAATAAACTATTTATGATTTTCTTATGATATTTCATTGACATATGGTTCTTCTAACCCAGTGACAAATTAATTGACTTGGTTTAAAAAGAAATGGATGCAGCTTAGTGAAGAAGGACAGGATATGTATTACAAGGCAGCTGGTTCTGCCACTGCTGGCTTATGGAGACGAACAGCTAATGAGTCTCTGTTGCATAAGATAGATTCTCTTTATAATAGAATTGCATGCTTTGTCTCTAAATGGGGTTATTATACACACCATTGCACAATGTTTGAAGAGCTTAGTTGGCCCTTGTAGAGGGTTAGGAGAGAAATAAATTGGAAAACAATCGTACTTAAGACCTTCAATCCATCAAACATTCCATGTTTATCTAAATTACTAGCACGTTCTCCCCGAATACAAATCTGTGTGATACACACGGCTAGAATGTTAATGCTGACCAGCTTTCACTTTGCTTTTATCAAAAGCTAGTTTTTTTGTTGTAAGCATAGACCCAAGTTCACGCACGTTGAAGCCTGCCAGTGCATTTCAACCAGAACCCTCCATTCCCTCTCCCACTGTCTTCGTCACTGAAGTTTCATTTGGTATTCTTTCCATCCACCATGAATGCACATGCATCACTTCTCCTGGGTTATTTCACCCTCAGAACTTTTTGACTTTGAATACTCAGACAGTTTTCATGGTTATTCACTCAGTTTCTTCATTTCCCCTCCACACTTGTGGGCCCTGACTGTTCACTCACTCAGTTATTCTTTAGAATAAATCCATTTCAATTCATTTTATAGCCTCGATAAAACCCCAGGAAGTTATAGAAGAAGACAGGATAAGTGGCAACATTGTCCACTCTGTATATGAAGATTGCACGTCCTGTTAGAGGACACGGCAAGGCTCATTCAGATGGGGTGGGTCAGGAGAAGTGGGAGCTGAGTTGGGCTCTTACCTCTGATACCCTCTCACCTGGCTTTGAACCTGACTCCATTCTTCTATTGATGTAATCGTGTAGCCTTTAGGAATTATGTAGCTCAATTTGATCCAGATTCTTTCAGGGTTGTAACACGTCTTCAAGCCCCAGAGGAGGTGTTGCATGGGAAAAGTGATCCTTGAGTATATCATGACAAGGTTTTTGACTTGTCGAAGAATTGGATGCTCCACTCATTCCTGTTGACCTTGGGATTCTTATCTGTGAGACGAGGTAAAGTGATTTGCTTCTTCCAGTCTTTTCTGTGACTCTTTCCTCCCTCCCTACCAGGAGCAATTGAAAAGAATTATGCCTGTGAAACATTAGACGGTTCTTGGAGAAAGATGGCCTTTTCGGTTTAAGACATTATTGTATCCCAAACCAGATTGTTTCCTCCTCGTCACTGGGAGATTCTTTACTTTTCAAGTCAACTCGTACTCTGGGTATAGAGAAATGTGAGATGACAGAAATGGACAAAACAGTTTCATGGGCTTCCCCACATATTTATTACCCTCTCCAAATTGAATCTTGAAGCCTTGTCAGAAGTGTTATTTTTCCAACAGAGCAGGCATTAAGTGGCTAGAGAAAATAAACTCACTTCCTGATATCTTTCTCATTGCTTGCTACATCCATTTACTGGGAACATTATATTGTAAGGTGTGACAGGAGGTATTGTACAGCAAAGGAAAATCACCACTTTGTAATTCTATTTGTCCAAGTTTTCTTCTTTTGCATGGACTTTTGGGTTTCCATGTCATTTCTGGAATTATTTCTTAAATGGTGAGCATTATTATTATTTTTTAATGTCTTTATTGGAGTATAATTGCTTTACAATGGTGTGTTAGTTTCTGCTGTATAACAAAGTGAATCAGCTATACGTATACATATATCCCCATATCCCCTCTCTCTTGCGTCTCCCTCCCACCCTCCCTATCCCACCCCTCTAGGTGGTCACAAAGCACCGAGCTGATCTCCCTGTGCTATGTGGGTGCTTCCCACTAGCTATCTGTTTTACATTTGGTAGTGTATATATGTCCATGCCACTCTCTCACTTCGTTCCAGCTTACCCTTCCCCCTTCCCATGTCCTCAAGTCCATTCTCTACGTCTGTGTATTTATTCCTGACCTGTCCCTATGTTCTTCAGAACCTTTTTTTTTTTTTTTTTTTTTAGATTCCATATATATGTGTTAGCATACAGTATTTGTTTTTCTCTTTCTGACTTACTTCACTCTGTATGGCAGACTCTAGGTCCATCCACCTCACTACAAATAACTCAATTTCGTTTCTTTTTATGGCTGAGTAATATTCCATTGTATATATGTACCACATCTTCTTTATCCATTCATCTGTCGATGTACACTTAGGTTGCTTCCGTGTCCTGGCTATTGTAAATAGAGCTGCAATGAACATTGTGGTACATGACTCTTTTTGAATTATGGTTTTCTCAGGGTATATGCCCAGTAATGGGATTGCTGGGTCATATGATAGTTCTATTTTTAGTTTTTTAAGGAGCCTCCATACTGTTCTCCATAGTGGCTGTATCAATTTACATTCCCACCAACAGTGCAAGAGGGTTCCCTTTTCTCCACACCCTCTCCAGCATTTGTTGTTTGTACATTTTCTGATGATGGCCATTCTAACTGGTGTGAGGTGATACCTCATTGTAGTTTTGATTTGCATTTCTCTAATAATTAGTGATGTTGAGCAGCTTTTCATGTGCTTCTTGGCCATATGTATATCTTCTTTGGAGAAACATCTATTTAGGTCTTCTGCCCATTTTTTGATTGGGTTGTTTGTTTTTTTAATATTGAGCTGCATGAGCTGTTTATATATTTTGGAGATTAATCCTTTGTCCGTTGATTCGTTTGCAAATATCTTCTCCCATTCTAAGGGTTGTCTTTTCGTCTTGTTTATAGTTTCCTTTGCTTTGCAAAAGCTTTGAAGTTTCATTAGGTCCCACTTGTTTATTTTTGTTTTTATTTCCATTACTCTAGGAAGTGGATCAAAAAAGATCTTGCTGTGATTTATGTCAGAGAGTGTTATTCCTATGTTTTCCTCTAAGAGTTTTATAGTGTCCGGTCTTACATTTAGGTCTCTAATCCATTTTGAGTTTATTTTTGTGTATGGTGTTAGGGAGTGTTCTAATTTCATTCTTTTACATGTAGCTGTCCAGTTTTCCCAGCACCACTTATTGAAGAGACTGTCTTTTCTCCATTGTATATCCTTGCCTCCTTTGTCATAGATTAGTTGACCATAGGTGCATGGGTTTATTTCTGGGCTTTCTATCCTGTTCCTTTGATCTATGTTTCTGTTTTTGTGCCAGTACCATATTGTCTTGATTACTGTAGCTTTGTAGTATAGTCTGAAGTCAGGGAGTCTGATTCCTCCAGCTCCATTTTCTTCCCTCAAGACTGCTTTGGCTATTCGAGGTCTTTTGTGTCTCCATACAAATTTTAAGATTTTTTGTTCTAGTTCTTCTTCTGGGACCCCTATAGTTCAAATGTTGGTGCATTTAATGTTGTCCCAGCTGTCTCTGAGACTGTCCTCAATTTTCATTCTTTTTTCTTTATTCTGCTCTGAGGTAGTTATTTCCACTATTTTATCTTCCAGGTCACTTATCCATTCTTCTGCCTCAGTTATTCTGCTGTTGATTCCTTCTAGAGAATTTTTAATTTCATTTACTTTGTTGTTCGTTATTGTTTGCTCTTTAGCTCTTCTAGGTCCTTGTTAAACGTTTCTTGTATTTTCTCCATTCTATTTCCAAGATTTTGGATCATCTTTACTATCATTACTCTGAATTCTTTTTCGGGTAGACTGCCTTCATTTGTTTGGTCTGGTGGGTTTTTACCTTGCTCCTTCATGTGCTGTGTATTTCTCTGTCTTCTCATTTTGCTTAACTTACTGTGTTTGGGGTCTCCTTTTCTCAGGCTGCAGGTCCATAGTTCCCGTTGTTTTTGATGTCTGCCCCCAGTGGGTAAGTTTGGTTCAGTGGATTGTGTAGGCTTCCTGGTGGAGGGGACTGGTGCCTGTGTTCTGGTGGATGAGGCTGGATCTTGTCTTTCTGGTGGGCAAGACTGTGTCCGGTTGTGTATTTTGGGGTTTCTGTGAACTTATTATGATTTTAGGCAGCCTGTCTGCTAATGGGTGGGGTTGTGTTCCTGTCTTGCTAATTTGGCATGGAGTGTCCAGCACTGGAGCTTGCTGGTCGTTGAGTGGATCTGGGTCTTAGCATTGAGACAGAGATCTCTGGGAGAGCTCTTGCTGACTGTAATTATGAGGGACCGGGAGGTGTCTGGTGGACCAATGTCCTGAACTCAGCTCTCCCACCTCAGAGGCTCAGGCCTGACATCAGCTGGAGCACCAAGACCCTGTCAGCTACATGGCTCAGAAGAAAAGGGAGAAAAGAAAAAAAATTAAAAATAAAAAAATAAAATAAAGTTATTAAAAATATATATATATTATTAAAATAAAAAATTAATTAAAAAATAAAGAAGATAGCAACCAAACCAATAAACACATCTACCAATGATAACAAGCGCTAAAAACTATACTAAAAAAAAATGGACAGACAGAACCCTAGGACAAATGGTAAAAGCAAACGTATACAGACAAAATCACAGAAAGAAGCATACACACAATCGCAAAATGAGAAAAAGGAAAAAGTATATATATATTTTATATATATATAAAAAAGGAAGAGAGCAACCAAATCAATAAACAAACCTACCAATGATAATCTCTAAATACTAAACTAAGATAAACATAAAACTAGAAACAAATTAGATGCAGAAAGCAAACCCCAAGTCTACAGTTGCTCCCAAAGTCCACCACCTCAGTTTTGGGATGATTTGTTGTCTATTCAGGTATTCCACAGATGCAGAGTACATCAAGTTGATTGTGGAGATTTAATCTGCTGCTCCTGAGGCTGCTGAGAGATTTCCCTTTCTCTTCTTTGTTTGCACAGCTCCTGGGGGTTCAGCTTTGGGTTTGGCCCCTTCTCTGTGTGTAGGTCGCCCTCTGGCATCTGTTCTTCACTCAGACAGGACGGGGTTAAAGGAGCGGGTGATTAGGGGGCTCTGGCTCACTCAGGCTGGGGGGAGGGAGGGGGTATGGAATGCGGGGCGAGCTTGCAGCGGCAGAGGCTGGCATGACGTTGCACCAGCCTGAGACGCTCTGTGTGTTCTCCCGTGGAAGTTGCTCCTGGATCACGGGACCCTGGCAGTGGCGGGCTGCACAGGCTCCCAGGAGGGGAGGTGTGAATAGTGACCTGTGCTTGCACACAGGCTCCTTGGTGGCTGCAGCAGCAGCCTTAGCGTTTCATGCCCGTCTCTGGTGTCCGCGCTGATAGCTGCGGCTCGCGCCTGTCTCTGGAGCTTGTTTAGGCGTTGCTCTGAATCCCCTCTCCTCACGCACGCCGAAACAGTGGTCTCTTGCCTCTTAGGCAGGTCCAGACTTTTTCCCAGACTCCCTCCCAGCTAGCTGTGGTGCACTAGCCCCCTTCAGACTTGTTCACGGAGCCAACCCCAGTCCTCTCCCTGGGATCCGACCTCTGAAGCCCAGCCTCAGCTCCCAGCCCCCGCCCACCCCAGTGGGTGAGCAGACAAGCCTCTCAGGCTGATGAGTGCTGGTCGGCACCGATCCTCTGTGCGGGAATGTCTCCGCTTTGCCCTCTGCTCCCCTGTTGTTGCGCTCTCCTCCATCACTCCATAACTTCGCCACCCCCTCCCCCCGCTACACCCCGTCTCCGCCAGTGAAGGGGCTTCCTAGTGTGTGGAAACTTTTCCTCCTTCACAGCTCCCTCCCAGAGGTGCAGGTCCCATCCCTATTCTTTTGTCTCTGTTTTTCCTTTTTTCTTTTGCCCTACCCAGGTACATGGGGAGTTCCTTGCCTTTTGGGAAGTCTGAGGTCTTCTGCCAGTGTTCAGTAGGTGTTCTGTAGGAGTTGTTCCACATGTAGATGTATTTTTGATGTATTTGTGGGGAGGAAGGTGATCTCCAAGTCTTACTCCTCCACCATCTTGAAGGTCCTCTCGTATTATCTTGATATTTGTTTCTCCAGAAGCTTATCCCATCTGACTAATTTTTAACTTGCATACACTCTTTTGAAAGTAGAGCCATGTTATTTGTTATAAATTTTCTGTAATTTGGCTAGGGAAAACTAAAACAAATGGTAACAATGACTGGTTAATGAATTTTCTTTTACTTATTTTTTAGATGACATTTATGTTCTCTGGCAAAAACAGATTATTTGATGACAGTGGTAAGATTAGTTAGCTCTAGGTAAAAATTAGTTTCCAGTTGATTGGATGTTTATTTAATGAGAGGGCATTTACTTATATTTTTTTTCCTTAAACATAATTAATTACCTTAAGGAAGTAAATGTAAAAGTACAGAGACAAATGAGTAGACACGCTAGTCGTTTTTTTTTTTTTAATAAATTTATTTTATTTACTTTTGACTGTGTTGGGTCTTTGTTGCTGCGCACGGGCTTTCTCTAGTTGCAGCAAGCGGGGGCTGCTCTTCGTTGCAGTGCACGGGCTTCTCATTGTGGTGGCTTCTCTTGTTGCGGAGCACGGGCTCTAGGCTCACAGGCTTCAGTAGTTGCAGCACGTGGGCTCAGTAGTTGTGGCTCGTGGGCTCTAGAGAGCAGGCTCAGTAGTTGTGGCTCACGGGCTTAGTTGCTCCACGGCATGTGGGATCTTCCCAGACCAGGGCTCGAACCCATGTCCCCTGCACTGGCAGGCAGATTCTTAACCACTGTGCCACCAGGGAAGCCTGACACGCTCGTCTTTATCAGTATTTGTTCAAGTGACTGCAGTTCAGAGAAATGGGAATCCAGAATTGAGACGCCTTAGAAATAAATCTTGGCTCATGTGTAATATCTTTAGTTCAAGGATCTGAAAACACGTTACAAGCAATTAAACTTCAGAGTAGAAATGGGAATTCTGTATTGCTTATTGGTTTAAATAAGTCATAGAATTATGATTTGCTTTGGGATCCTAGGAAGTCCTTTCTTTTAGCTCTACAAATTTGTATACCTTAGGTTTCCTGGATTTTTACCTACTCCCTCAAACCAGTTCCAGATCTCATTTCTTCTCATGCCATGTTTCTTAAAAGACTCACTTCTTTTTTACTTCTGACTTGTTCTTCAGTCTCTGTGACCTTTACCCCCATATGTTACTCCATCCTTTCTGACTGAGGTTGCTTGGTCCTCACAGCCCACCCCAGAGGCTGTTTTCAGTCCTTCTCCTGTTTCTTCTCTTTATGCCCTTTGATATCACTGATGATTCAAATCTTTCCTTCCTTTTAAAATGTCTGCCTTTTCATGGTTTGGGGTAAATTATTCTCCCTCATTCTCTTTCTCTGGGTCTCTCATACTTACCTACCCCTTATATGCTAGTTTTCTCAAAAATCTGGTTGCCTTGGCCCTCCCTGTAAGCCATCCCAGTAGACAGATCCACTCCCATGGCTCTGGATGTGATCCACCTCTAGTTCCAACATGCTCCTCAATTCTCAAGTCTGAGACTTTATTTTCAACTTCTCTTCTAGGTAGTCCCACAGGGCCTCAAGCTTAACATTTCAGGAACCCACTGATCATCAGCAGAGAATGTAGTAACAGTTCCCTTCCCCTCTCCCTATATCCTCCCCTCTCCCAGCTTGTCTGCCTCCAATGCCAACACCTCCACCCCCCGAGGTGTCCACGGTAGCAACCTTGAAGTCCTATTGGCTCCTGTTCCTTCCTTCCTCCCTTGTCTGGTCATTCACCAAATCTCCCTGATTCTGCCTCAGAAATGTCTTTACATCTACCTACTTTCCATTTTAGCGGCCTTGGGTCCAGCTTTCTTCATCTTCTGCTTGTACTGGTCCCCTGAGCAGTCCCCTCATTCTGTTCTCTGCTTTCCTGCTGGAGTTATTCTTCTGAAGACAAACCCAGGCATGGCTCATCCTTGGCTCCCAGTTGCTTAAAGGATGTGGTCTCAAACCACATCGCATGTGCCAGCCTACGCACCCAGCATTTTCTCTTCCTGTACCTGCCTAGTGTACCTGCTGAGCCGGACTCACCTCTCCCCTGTCCTATCACTGAATCTTGGCCTAAAAAGCCCTTCTTTTCTCTCTCTGCTTGGGGAAAACTCCTACTCATTCTTCAAGGGACAGTTTAAGTGACATTTTTGTGAACTCTCCCCCAACTCCTCCAAACAGTTAGTCACTCCCTGCTATTACTGGCCACAACACTTGTAGAAATCTTCTGTCACCATCCTTGTCTCTCAGTCATGTGACATAAGTTTAGGAAGAGAGGGACTATCTCTTCCTCATTTGTCTTATTATTTGTATCCAGATGCTAGCACATCCTGGGCCCTTGATCAGGGTTGGGATATGCACAACTTTTTAAAGTTGAAATATGGTTGATGTAGAATATTATGTTAGTTTCAGGTATTCTACATAGTGATTTGACATTTACATACATTATGAAATGATCACAACACTAAGTCTAGTAATCATCTGTCCCCACACAAAGTTATTACAGTATTATTGACCATTTTCCTTATGCTGTATGTTATATCCCCATGGCTTATTTATTTTATAACTGGTGGTTCATACCTCTTAATCCCCTTCAGCTATTTCTTCCTCCCCCTACCTGCCTCCCCTCTGGCAAGCACCTATTTGTTCTATGTATCTATGAGTCTGTTTTATTTTGTTTTTTAGATTCTACGTTTAAGTGAGATCATATGGTATTTGTCTTTCTCTATCTGACTTATTTCACAAAGCATAATACCATCTAGATCCATCCATGTTGTTGCATATTGCAAGATTTCAATTTTTTATGGCTGAGTAATATCACTTTGTATACATATACTACATATTCTTTATCCATCATCTATCAATGGACACTTAGGTTGCTTCCATATCTTGGCTATTATAAATAATGCAGCAATGAACATTAGTGTACATATATCTTTTTGAATTAGTGTTTTTGTTTTCTTCAGGTAAAAACCCATAAGTGAAATTCCTGGATCATATGGTAGTTCTATTTTTAATTTTTTGAGGAACCTCCACACTCTTTTCCAACTTACAAATTGGCCACACCAATTTACAGTCTCACTACAGTGCACAAGTACTCCCTTTTCTCCACATCCTTGCCAACACTTTTTATAGTCTTTTTTGATGATAACCATTCTGATAGGTGTGAGGTGGTATCTCACTGTGGTTTTGATTTGCATTTCCCTGATGATTTGTGACGTTGAGCATCTTTTCATATGTCTGTTGGCAGTCTGTATGTCATTTTTGGAAAAATGCCTATTCAGGTCCTCTGTGTGTTTTTTAATAGAGTTGTTTGGTTTTTTTTGATTTGAGTTGTATGAGTTCTTTGTATATTTTGGATATTAACCCCTTGTTGATTATATTGATTGCAAATATCTTCTCCCATTGAGTAGGTTGCCTTTTCATTTTGTTGATAGTTTCCTTCTCTGTGCAAAAGCTTTTTAGTTTGATACAGGTTCTATTTGGTTTTATTTTGGTTTTGTAGCCCTTGCCTGAGGAAACAGATCAAAAAGATATTGTAATGACTGATGTCAAAGAGTTTACTGCCTATGTTTTCTTCTAGGAGTTTTTATGGCAGGCCTTGCATTTAAGTCTTTTCATGGCTTTCCATTTTGAGTTTATTTTTGTATATGGTGTGATAAATTAGTTGTTTTTTTTTCAACTTTAAAAAAAATTTATTTATTTTTAATTTACATTTTTTATGTGGGTAAGCATACAATTTATTTTTTCTATGTTCTTGTTTTTTAATATTTTTAATTAATTTATTTTTGGCTGCGTTGGGTCTTCGTTGCTGCGCATGGGCTTTCTCTAGTTGTGGTGAGCAGTGGCTACTCTTCATTGCAGTGCACAGGCTTCTCACTGCAGTGGCTTCTCTTGTTGTGGAGCATGGGCTCTAGGTGCATGGGCTTCAGTAGTTGTGGCTCGTGGGCTATAGAGTGCAGGCTCAGTAGTTGCGGCGCATGGGCTTAGTTGCTTTGGGGCATGTGGGATCCTCCTGGACCAGGGCTCGAACCCATGTCCCCTGCATTGGCAGGCAGATTCTCAACCACTGCACCACCAGGGAAGTCTGATAAATTAGTTTAGTTTGATTCTTTTGCATGTGCCTGTCCAGTTTTCCCCACACTATTTATTGAAGAGGCTGTCTTTTCCCCATTGTATATTCTCGCCTCCTTTGTCAGAGATTAATTGACCATATAAACATGGGTTTATTTCTGGGATCTCAGTTCTGTTCCACTGATTTATGTGTCTGTTTTTGTGCCAGTACCATATTGTTTTGATTACTGCAGCTTTGCAGCATAGTTTGAAATCAGGGAGCATAATACCTCCAGCTTTGTTCTTCTTTCTCAAGATTGCTTTAGCTGTTGGGGGTCTTTTGTGTTTCCATACAAATTTTAAAATTATTTGTTCTAGTTCTGTGAAGAATGCCTTTGGTATTTTGATAGAGATTGCATTGAATCTGTTGATTGCCTGGGGTAGTATGGTCATTTTAACAATATTAATTCTTTCAATCTATGAGTATGATATATCCTTCCATTTGTTTGTGCCACCTTCATTTTCTTTCATCAATGTCTTACAGTTTTCAGAGTATAAGTCTTTAACCTCTTTGGTTAGACTTATTCCTAGGTATTTTATTCTTCGTGATGCCATTGTAAATGGGATTGTTTCCTTAATTTCTATTTCTGACAGTTTGTTATTAGTGTATAGACATGCAGCATATTTCTGTATATTAATTTTGTATCCTGCAGCTTTACTGAATTTCTTTGTTAGTGCTAGTAGTTTTTTGGTAGCATCTTTAGGGTTTTCTATGTATGTAGTATCATGTCATCTGCAAACAGTGAAGTTTTACTCCTTCCTCCAATTTGGATTTCTTTTACTTCTTTTTCTTGTCTAATTGCTGTGGCTAGGACTTCCAATACTATGTTGAATAAAAGCGGCAAGAGTGGGCATCCTTGTCTTGTTCCTGATCTTAGAGGAAATGCTTTCAGCTTTTCATCAAGTTTGCTTTGAGTTTGTCACTTATGGCCTTTATGATGTTGAGGTATATTCCCTCCATATTCACTTTGTTGAGGTTTTTGTAATAAACAGATGTTGAATGTCAAAAGCTTTTTCTGCATTATTGAAAAGATCATATGATTTTTATTCTACAATTTGTTAATGTGGTGTATCACATCGATTGATTTGTGCATATTGAACCATCTTTGTATCCCTGGGATAAGTCCCACTTGATCATGGTATCAAGGTGATGCTGGCCTTGTAGAATGAGTTCAGAAGTGTTCCTTCCTCGAGGAAACAAGATGGCGGAGGAGAAGGACGTGCTCTCGCTCCCTCTTGCGAGAACACCAGAATAACAACTAGCTGCTGGACAGTCATCGACAGGAAGACACTGGAACTCACCAAAAAAGATACCCCACATCCAAAGACAAAGTAGAAGCCACAATGAGACGATAGGAGGGGCACAATCACAGTAAAATCAAATCCCATAACTGCTGTGTGGGTGACTCACAGACTGGGGAACACTTATACCACAGAAGTCCACCCACTGCAGTGAAGGTTCTGAGCCCCACGTCACACTTCCCAACATGGGGGTCCAGCAATGGGAGGAGGAATTCCTAGAGAATCAGACTTCGAAGGCTAGTGGGAATTGATTGCAGGACTTCGACAGGATTGGGGGAAACAGAGACTCCACTCTCGGAGGGCACACACAAAGTAGTGTGTGCATTGGGACACAGGGGAAGGAGCAGTGACCCCAGGGGAGACTGAACCAGACCTACCTGCTAGTGTTGGAGGGTTTCCTGCAGAGATGGGGGTTGGCTGTGGCTCACCGTGGGGACAAAGACACTGGCAGCAGAAGTTCTGGGAGGCACTGCTTGGCGTGAGCCCTCCCAGAGTCTGTCATCAGCCCCACCAAAGAGCCCAGGTGGGCTCCAGGGTTGGGTTGCCTCAGGCCAAACAACCAACAGAGAGAGAACCCAGCCCCACCCATCAACACTCAAGCAGATTAAAGTTTTACTGAGCTCTGCCCACCAGAGCAACAGCCAGCTCTACCCACCACTGGTCCCTCCCATCAGGAAACTTACACAAGCCTCTTAGATAGCCTCATCCACCAGAGGGCAGACAGCAGAAGTAAGAAGAACTACAACCCTGCAGCCTGTGGAACAAAAACCACATTCACAGAAAGACAGACAAGACAAAAAGGCAGAGGGCTATGTATCAGATGAAGGAACAAGATAAAACCCCAGAAAAACAACTAAATGAAGTGGAGATAGGCAACCTTCCAGAAAAAGAATTCAGAATAATGATAGTGAAGATGATCCAGGACCTCGGAAAACGAATGGAGGCAAAGATCGAGAAGGTGTAAGAAATGTTTAACAAAGACCTAGAAGAATTAAAGAACAAACAAACAGAGATGAACAACACAATAACTGAAATGAAAACTACACTAGAAGGAATCAATAGCAGAATAACTGAGGCAGAAGAACAGATAAGTGACCTGGAAGACAGAATGGTGGAATTCACTGCTGTGGAACAGAATAAAGAAAAAAGAATGAAAAGAAATGAAGACAGCCTAAGGGACCTCTGGGACAACATTAAACGCAACAACATTCGCATGATAGCGGTTCCAGAAGGAGAAGAGAGAGAGAAAGGACCCGAGAAAATATTTGAAGAGATTATAGTCAAAAACTTCCCTAACGTGGGAAAGGAAATAGCCGCCCAAGTCCAGGAAGCTCACAGAGTCCCATGCAGGATAAAGCCAAGGAGAAACACGCCGAGACACATAGTAATCAAATTGGCAAAAATTAAAGACAAAGAAAAATTATGGAAAGCAGCAAGGGAAAAACGAAAAATAACATACAAGGGAACTCCCATAAGGTTAACGGCTCACTTCTCAGCAGAAACTCTACAAGCCAGAAGGGAGTGGCATGATATAATTAAAGTGATGAAAGGGAAGAACCTACAACCAAGATTACTCTACCCCGCAAGGATCTCATTCAGATTCGATGGAAAAATCAAAAGCTTTACAGACAAGCAAAAGCTAAGAGAATTCAGCACCACCAAACTAGCTCTACAACAAATGCTAAAGGAACTTCTCTAAGTGGGAAACTCAAGAGAAGAAAAAGACCTACAAAAACAAACCCAAAACAATTAAGAAAATGGTCATAGGAACATGCATATGGATAATTACCTTAAATATGAATGGATTAAATGCTCCAACCAAAAGACACAGGCTTGCTGAATGGACACAAAAACAAGACCCATATGTATGCTATGTACAAGAGACCCACTTCAGACCTAGGGACACATACAGACTGAAAGTGAGGGGATGGAAAAAGATATTCCATGCAAATGGAAATCAAAAGATAGCTGGAGTAGCAATACTCATATCAGTTAAAATAGACTTTAAAATAAAGAATGTTACAAGAGACAAGGAAGGACACTACATAATGATCAAGGGATCAATCCAAGAAGAAGATATAACAATTATAAATATATATGCACGCAACATAGGAGCACCTCAATACATAGGGCAACTGCTAACAGCTATAAAAGAGGAAATCCACAGTAACACAGTAATACTGGTGGACCTTAACACCTCACTTACACCAATGGACAGATCATCCAAACAGAAAATTAATAAAGAAACACAAGCTTTAAATGACACAATAGACCAGATAGATTTCATTGATATTTATAGGACATTCCATCCAAAAACAGCAGATTACACTTTCTTCTCAAGTGTGCACGGGACATTCTCCAGGGTGGGTCACATCTTGGGTTGCAGATCAAACCTCAGTAAATTTAAGAAAATTGAAATCATATCCAGCATCTTTTTTGACCACAACGTTATGAGATTAGAAATGAATTACAGGGAAAAAAACGTAAAAAACACAAACACATGGAGGTTAAACAATACGTTACTAAATAACCAAGAGATCACTGAAGAAATCAAAGAGGAAATCAAAAAATACCTAGAGAAAAATGACAATGAAAACACCATGATCCAAAACCTATGGGATGCAGCAAAAGCAGTTCTAAGAGGGAAGTTTACAGCAATACAAGCCTACCTCAAGAAACAAGAAAAATTTCAAAGAAACAATCTAACCTTATACCTAAAGGAACTAGAGAAAGGAGGACAAACAAAACCCAAAGTTAGCAGAAGGAAAGAAATCATAAAGATCAGAGCAGAAATAAATGAAAAAGAAACAAAGAAAACAATAGCAAAAATCAACAAAACTAAAAGCTGGTTCTTTGAGAAGATAAACAGAATTGATAAACCATTAGCCAGACTCATCAAGAAAAAGAGGGAGAGGACTCAAATCACTAAAATTAGAAATGAAAAAGGAGAAGTTACAACAGACACAACAGAAATACAAAGCATCCTAAGAGACTACTACAGGCAACTCTATGCCAATAAAATGGACAACCTGGAAGAAATGGACAAATTCTTAGAAAGGTATAACCTTCCAAGACTGAACCAGGAAGAAATAGAAAATATGAACAGACCAATCACAAGTAATGAAATTGAAACTGTGATTAAAAAGTTTCCAACAAACAAAAGTCCAGGATTAGATGGCTTCACAGGTAAATTCTATCAAACATTCAGAGAAGAGCTAACACCTATCCTTCTCAAACTCTTCCAAAAAATTGCAGAGGAAGGAACACTCCCAAACTCATTCTGTGAGGCCACCATCACCCTGATACCAAAACCAGACAAAGATACTACAAAAAAAGAAAATTACAGACCAATATCACTGATGAATATAGATGCAAAAATCCTCTACAAAATACTAGCAAAGAGAATCCAACAACACATTAAAAGGATCATACAACATGATCATGTGGGATTTATCCCAGGGATGCAAGGATTCTTCAATATACGCAAATTAATCAATGTGATACACCATATTAACAAATTGAAGAATAAAAACCGTATGATCATCTCAATAGATGCAGAAAAAGCTTTTGACAAAATCCAACACCCATTTGTGATAAAAACTCTCCAGAAAGTGGGATAGAGGGAACCTACCTCAACATAATAAAGGCCATATACGACAACCCCACAGCAAACATCATTCTCAATGGTGAAAAACTGAAAGCATTTCCTCTAAGATCAGGAACAAGACAAGGATGTCCACTCTCACCACTATTATTCAACATAGTTTTGGAAGTCCTAGCCATGGCAATCAGAGAAGAGAAAGAAATAGGAGGAATACAAATTAGAAAAGAAGAAGTAAAACTGTCACTGTTTGCAGATGACATGATACTATACATAGAGAATCCTAAAGATGCCATCAGAAAACTACTAGAGCTAATCAATGAATTTGGTAAAGTTGCAGGATACAAAATTAATGCACAGAAATCTCTTGCATTCCTATACACTAATGATGAAAAATCTGAAAGAGAAATTAAGGAAACACTCCCATTTCACATTGCAACAAAAAGAATAAAATACCTAGGAATAAACCTACCTAAGGAGACAAAAGACCTGTATGCAAAAAACTATAAGACACTGATGAAAGAAATTAAAGATGATACAAACAGATGGAGAGATATACCATGTTCTTGGATTGGAAGAATCAATATTGTGAAAATGACTCTACTACCCAAAGCAATCTACAGATTCAATGCAATCCCTATCAAATTACCAATGGCATTTTTTATGGAACTAGAACAAAAAATCTTAAAATTTGTATGGAGACACAAAAGACCCCGAATAGCCAAAGCAGTCTTGAGGGAAGAAAACGGAGCTGGAGCAATCAGGCTCCCTGACTTCAAACTATACTACAAAGCTGTAGTAATCAAGACAGTATGGTACTGGCACAAAACAGAAATATAGATCAAAGGAACAGAATAGAAAGGCCAGAGATAAACCCACGCACCTATGATCAACTAATCTATGACAAAGGAGGCAAGGATATACAATGGAGAAAAGACAATCTCTTCAATTAGTAGTGCTGGGAAAGCTGAACAGCTACATGTAAAAGAATGAAATTAGAACACTCCCTAACACCATACACAAAAATAAACTCAAAATGGATTAGAGACCTAAATGTAAGACCGGACACTATAAAACTCTTAGAGGAAAACATAGGAATAACACTCTTTGACATAAATCACAGCAAGATCTTTTTTGATCCACTTCCTAGAGTAATGGAAATAAAAACAAAAATAAACAAATGGGACCTAATGAAACTTAAAAGCTTTTGCACAGCAAAGGAAACCATAAACAAGACGAAAAGACAACCCTCAGAATGGGAGAAAATATTTGCAAACAAATCAACGGACAAAGGATTAACCTCCAAAATATATAAACAGCTCATGCAGCTCAATATTAAAGAAACAAACAGCCCAATCCAAAAATGGGCAGAAGACCTAAATGGACATTTCTCCAAAGAAGACATACAGATGGCCGAGAAGCATGTGAAAAGCTGCTCAACATCACTAATTATTAGAGAAATGCAAATCAAAACTACAATGAGGTATCACCTCACACCAGTTAGAATGGGTATCATCAGAAAATCTACAAACAACAAATGCTGGAGAGGGTGTGGAGAAAAGGGAACCCTCTTGCACTGTTGGTGGGAATGTAAATTGATACAGCCACTATGGAGAACAGTATGGAGGTTCCTTAAAAAACTAAAAATAGAATTACCATATGATCCAGCAATCCCACTACTGGGCATATACCCAGAGAAAACCATAATTCAAAAAGACACATGCACCCCAATGTTCACTGCAGCACTATTTACAATAGCCAGGTCATGGAAGCAACCTAAATGCCCATCAACAGATGAATGGATAAAGAAGAAGTGGTACATATATACAATGGAATGTTACTCAGCCATAAAAAGGAACGAAACTGAGTCATTTGTAGAGATGTGGATGAATCTAGAGACTGTCATACAGAGTGAAGTAAGTCAGAAAGAGAAAAACGAATATCATATATTAACACATATATGTGGAACCTAGAAAAATGGTACAGATGAACCGGTTTGCAGGGCAGAAGTTGAGACAGAGATGTAGAGAACAAACGTATGGACACCAAGGGGGGAAAGCCGCAAGGGGGTGGGGATGGTGGTGTGCTTAGTTGGGCGATTGGGATTGACATGTATACACTGATGTGTATAAAATTAATGACTAATAAGATGACTAATAAGAACCTGGTATATAAAAAAATAAATAAAATTTAAAAATTAAAAAAAAAAAAGATGTGTTCCTTCCTCCACAGATTTTTGGAGTAGCTTGAGAGTAATAAGTATCAACTTTTCTTTAAATGTTTGGTAGAATTCACCTGTGAAGCCATCTGATCTTGGACTTTTCTTTGTTGGGCATTTTTTTTACCGATTAAATTTCAGTAATTGATCTGTTCATATTTTCTTTTCCTTCTGTCATTATTCAGTTTTGGAGATTGTATGTTTCTAGGAATTTATCCATTTCTTCTAAGTTGTCCATTTTTTTGGCGTCTAATTGTTCGTAGTAATCTCTTATGATCCTTTGTATTTTGGTGGTGTTGGTTGTAACTTTTCTTTCATTTCTGATTTTTTGTTTATTTGGGTCCTCTCTCACTCTCTCTTCAAAGGTGGCCCTGCTGACTCGCGTTGGTGAGGTTAACCCCAACCCTAGCCCTGCCCTGTTGTGCTTTGATGACGTTTCAACTTCCAGTGATGCACTTCCTAATGAGTCATTTCTGGCTGATGCAATCTCCACTTCCGGTTGTACCACTTGCTATGCTTCCCACCACATGACTGCGAATGAAAGAACCAGATAACAGGGAAACTTCAGGGTGAGAGAATATAAGCAGGAAAAGCTGACCATAGTGCACTGCCATGGCAACTGATTGCTGTGGTACCTTCTACGAGGTTATCATCTGCCTGCCTTGTGCAATTGAGCAACATTTGTCTGGCATATCTGACAGCTTCATATGATGGCTGGACAACACTCCCATTACACTGCCCATGGATACCCTCTGGGACATCCAACAGGTGAACCAGCAGATGGCCATCCTTGCTCTGATTCTTTATTATTTCTCTATTTCATTTATTTCTGCTCTGATCTTTATTGTTTCTTTTCTGTCCCCTAACTGTCAGTCTGTGTGTGTCTTTCGATCTGAAGTGAATCCCTTGTAGGCAGCGTAAATTTGGGTTTTGTTTTTGTATTCATTCAGCTACTCTATGTCTTTTGATTGGAGCATTTAGTCCATTTACATTTAATTATTGATAGGTATGTACTTATTGCCATTTTGTTAATTTTTTTTTAAAGTTTTTTGTTCCTTTCTTTTTCTTTTGCTCTCTTCCCCTGTGATTTGATGACTGTCTGTAGTGTTACAGTTGAATGCCTTTCTTATTTTTTGTGTGTGTATCTATTATTATATATTTATATATATATTTGATATATATATGTGATTATTTTAAGTTGCTGATCTCTTAAGTTTGAATGCATTCTAATCACCCTACATTTTCATTCCCCACCTACCACGGTTTATGTTTTTGATGTCATATTTTACATCTTTTTGTTTTGTGTATCTCTTAACTACATATTGTGATATAGATGATTTTACTACTTTTATCTTACAGCCTTCCTACTAGCTTTATACATTGTTGACTTACTACCTTCACTGTATGTTTAGCTTTACCAGTGAGATCTTTCCTTTCATAATTTTCATATTTCTAGTTGTATCCTTTTCTTTTTCACCTAGAAAAATTCCTTTAACATTTCTTTTAAAGCCGGTTTAATGGTGCTAAGCTCTTTTAGCTTTTGCTTATCTGTAATCTTTATCTCTCCTTCAAATCCAAATGATAACCTTGATGGGTAGAGAATTTTTGGTTGTAAGTTTTTTCCTTTCATCGCTTTGAATATATTGTGTCACTCCCTTCTGGCCTGCAAAGTTTCTTCTGAAAAGCCAGCTGATAATCTTATGTGAATTCCCATGTATGTAACTAGTTGCTTTTCTCTTGCTTTTTTAATATTCTCTCTTTATCTTTAATTTTTGCCATTTTAATTACAGTGTGTCTTGGTGTGGTCCTCTTTGGGTTGATTCTGTTTGAGACTACTCTCTGTGCTTCCTGGACCTGCATGTCTTTTCTTTCCAAGGTTAGGGAAGTTTTCAGCTATTATTTCTTCAAATATTTTCTCTGCCCGTTTCTCTCTCTCTTCTCCTTCTGGGATCCCTATAATGCAAATGTTATTACACTTGATGTTATACCAGAGGTCTCTTAAACTATCCTTATTTTTTTTAAAAATTCTTTTTTCTGTTCAGCTTCGTAATTTCCACTACTCTGTCTTCTGGTTTATAGTTCCTCTGTACCATCTAATCTACTGTTGATTCCTTCTAGTGTATTTTTAATTTCAGTTATTGTATTCTTTAGCTGTGTTTGGTTCTTGTTTATATTCTCTAACTCTTTGTTGAAATTCTTACTGTGTTCATCCATTCTTCTCCCAAGTTCAGTGAGCATCTTTATGATTATTACCTTGAGTCCTTTGTTGGATAGATTGCTTATCTCCACTTCCTTTACTTCTTTTTCTGAGGTTATGTCTTGTTCCCTCATTTGGAATATATTCCTCTGTCTCCTCATTTTGCCCAATCCTCTGTGTTTATTTCTGTGTGTTAGGTACATCAGTTACATTTTCCAATCTTGGGGAAGTTGCCTTATGTAGGAAATATCCTTTAGGGCCCAGCAGCACACTCCCCTCTGGTCACCAGAGCTGTATGCTCTAGTGGTGCCCCCTTTGTGGACTGCATGTGTTCTTCTGTTGTGGCAGGGCTGACTACTGTAGGCATGTTGGTAGGTGGAGCTGGCCCCTGGCCAGGCTGGCTGGGAGGCCATTCCTCATGCAGTTGTTGCAAGTCCACTGGAGGGCAGGGTAGGCTTCCCATGTGGTTTGCCACACAACCTGGGAGTTGCAAGGCTGCTGCCGGCCTGCTGGTGGGCAGTGCCAGGTCCCTATGTGGCTTGATGCTTGATTGAATGAATCTATGTGTGAATATAATCAGTGTGGAGCTGAGAAGGGCCTTAGGATGATCCCGTATCATCCTGACCATGCTGTTAAAGGCACTTCCCTTGTCTTGTTGGGGTTATTTATCTCCACCTGTGGTTATACTCTCCACCAGGAAAAGGAGAAACTGTATGTGGAACTAAAGCACATCCTGGCCCGGCAGCCTGGGCCTGAGGCTGCAGAGCAGCTACAGATCTACCGCCACACGCTGCGGGAGAAGACCAAGCAGCTTAAAGTAAGTGGTAGCCTCTGCTCCTTCCTGACTGAAGGACAGACACACTCTGGGGAATACCCGTGGACAAGTCTACTGCCTCAGCACAAGGAGCCAGTCTCCCAAATTCTGTCCTCCTTTGATATCAGCTTTTTTAGTGCTCTAGTCCCGGGAGGCACAGGGCAAGCCTTAAAGCTACCCCTCCGCTCCTAAGCTCATAGACTCCCACAAAACAGGGAGATGAACAAGTGGAGAAAGAGCTAGGGAGAGGATGATGGCAATGGGATAGAAATTTGGGGAACAAAGTTTGTATAGATTATCTCAAGATGATTTAGAGGATTCAGATGGTGGGAAAGAACAGAGGGAATATTTTAACACCATTGCCCACTGAAGCAGATCATTGTGTCAAAGCAGGTTTTTACTATTCATTCCGCCTGAAATACATGTACACAAAACACAGGCTACTCCCCAGTCCCCAGGAACCTTGCTTCATGACCATCTATGAAATAAGAAGCCATGAAAGGGAAGTAAAATCATTCTAGGATTCTGTTAGCATAAGTTCCCTTCTAAGTGACATAAGAACATTAGCTGCGGAGATGGAATGTTTTAGTATTATATGTGCCTTTTTAAAGTTTTTTCAAAAACTGTATGTTTCCACTATATCCTCACCTTTACCTGCTAAAAAGTACTTAGATATTCTTGGCATGTTAGGGAAGCCTTATACACACCCATGCACAGAATGTAGCACATGCCAGCTGAATTCTCGCACTTTCCTGTGCAATGATGGTAATAATCATTGCCTTTCTGCCTGGGGTAAAATAGATGCCACGCTACTAATATAGTACTAATCCTTTCACAAATAGAATGTTGTAAAATCACATCCTTTTACTTAAAAAAGGCAGATGAAACAGAAATGTAATGAGAGCATTAATTTTCAATTTATCACTGTAAGCATTCATTTTACATGAGTATCCTGAGACATAATTTGAGTTTTGCAGGAGGCATAATCTTTTGATTATTTTCATCCCTTTAAACAATTGAATATATCAAATAAAATAAAAACTTATTTTCTCAGGGGTGGGTGTAAATTAGAAAAGCACATGTCTTTACACTACTCTCAGATAGGCATACTTAGCGCTGGATTGTATTCAGTGGTTCATAGGAGACTTTTGTTACTTTAAACCTTTATCTGAGGATATCCAGATTTTTGCTCTGAATGACATGTGACCCTTGGTGGAAGATTCAGGGGTGGATAATACCAAGCCTGTCCACCAATTTGTCCTCATTATCTGGGCTGTTTTAGAAAATTCCACATTCATTGTTTGGAAACAAGGTCTTTGTTCCTAAGAGTTTAACTATTTTTTTTTTAACATCTTTATTGGAGTAAGATTGCTTTACAATGGTGTGTTAATTTCTGCTGTATAGCAAAGTGAATCAGCTATACATATACATATATCCCCATATCTCCTCCCTCCCACCCTCCGTATCCCACCCTCTAGGTGGTCACAAAGCACCGAGCTGATCTCCCTGTGCTATGCAGCTGCTTCCCACTAGCGATCTATTTTATATTTGGTAGTGTATATATGTCAGTGCTACTCTCTCGCTTCATCCCGGCTTAACCTTCCCCCTCCCGTGTCCTCAAGTCCATTCTCTACGTCTGCGTCTTTATTTCTGTCCTGCCCCTAGGTTCATCAGAACCTTTTTTTTTTAGATTCCATATATATGTGTTAGCATACAGTATTTGTTTTTCTCTTTCTGACTTACTTCACTCTGTATGACAGAGTCTAGGTCCATCCACCTCACTACAAATAACTCAATTTCGTTTCTTTTTATGGCTGAAGACAGTTTTTCTTCCAACATGAAAATCATATTCTTTAGCTCATGATAACATCGTCAGAATCCTTTTCACAGCAGTTAAGAGGAAAGAGTTCAGAAGCAGACGAACACTCGAAAGATAAAGATCCGCCTTTTATGCAAATTTTTTTAAAATGCAGAGCTAGACGGAAAACAAATTAAATCTATTGCATGCCCCTTAGGACAGTAGCCTCCCTTTTTTCCCCTTGGTTTTTTTTGGGGGTACCCCTCGCTTTAGTGTGCTCTACACATCCGTTTAGGTGAGTAAACTCCCTCTCTCCCTGTCCAGCCTGAAACCAGTAGCATCTACTGAACGCAGCAGTGCAAGAGGCAGGTAATTAGGCTTCCTATTAGAGCCCCTCGCATGCAGCACACCCTCCCTGCAGATGTCATAGCCCCCTGCTTCTTAGAGGTAAGTCCCAGTGCTGGGATAAAGAGAGAACCTGTGAATAGTCCCAAAGGGCACAGTAAAGAGGTGATTGACATTCAGCAGAACAGCAACCTTGGAAAACATATAAATTGAATACCTGCTGAGTGGTGGTGGCGGCAGGATGATTCTGAGTAATTTTTACAGTAATCCTCAGATGAATCACGCTCCCTCGTAATGACTTTTCTGAATGCTTTATTAAAAAAAGGCTTTAAAAGCAATTTTATGCTGTATGTCTGGGAGTTTTTCTGTTCGACTCACAGTGTTCTTGAACCACATTACACCATTCATATGTGAGCCTGTGCCTGATGGTTCTCCTTTAAAGCAGGGGAATGAGGTTCCATTGTTTGCCACTGGATTATGAGTCTTCAGACCTCCGTCAGACTTCTACCCAGATACAGACCTTGAACTGGTAGAAGTGTGCGGGTTAACTGTTAAACCTGGGCATGGTTTTGTATCTCTAGCCTCACTGAGGTAAGTGGCCGCAGATTAAAAAGATTTTTCAGAAAAGGATATTGTCTCACCGCGTTTCTTCTGTTAATGCTGCTTTATTTGTCACGCTAGGTTTTGTCTTCAGAATTGAATATGTATGAATCACAGAGCCAAGAATATAAGTATGAGATTGAGAAACTTAGCAATGAACTGCTGAACTTAAAGAAGAAATACCTTGCTCAGAAACGTAAAGAATACATTCAGAAGTAAGAATTAGTCAAATGTTCTAGTTTTGTTGTGCCTATTAACTCCTGATAAGAAAATAATTGCAGACAGTCACAGAGTCACAGACTTCACTGGGGTAAACTAAGTCAGGGGTGAGCAAATTACTTTCTACAGGTCCCTCAGTGGGCTGGTGTCAGAGCAAGATGGGTGTCTCCTCTGATACTGAGACCCCTCCTTAGGACCCTAACAGGGATTCATTAGTATCAGCTCACTGGTGGACCTCGTGTAGAGCAGAGGAAACCTAGTGTGATTTTTTTCCCCATACTGTTCTCACGGTTTGGAGATAATCATTCCATAACTATGTCTGCAAAGGAGGTTCACGATTAGCCTTGTATGGGCTGAAGCATATTCACATTTAAAACCACTGTAATTATGAGCAGTTCACAAGTAATTTTCACCTATGTTTTAGATAAACTGTCTCTGAACCATTTCTATGTCTAGTACCTGACTTCAGTATCTACTGTAGTGTATCGGCATGAGCATTCTTCTAGGAGATGGTAATGCAGATATCAGGTGAATATTTTGGGTTTCAGGATGCCTACATGTTGAAGAGTAAATGTTCTCTTCACTTTGTTATTGTTTGCCTAATCCTGGGGTGAGTGAGTGGGCCCAGATGAATCAGCAGGTTTGAACCTTGGCTGTGTGCATTGCCCAAATCATCTTGTTCATTCTGTAGAGGCTCACATTGTGAGTTGAAAGTCAGGCTTGGTATTTCATCCACATGGGCGTTTCAAGGACATGGTGAAACAGGGTTTGAACGCATCCACCAATAATCCATTAGTGGCAAACAGCTACTTAAAGTAGCTGGATGTGAATTCATTTGCCAGTAAAAATCTATCCTTTTTATAAATCAGAATATTCCCGCATTCCACATTTAGATGCCAGTTCCTTGGTAGACTAAAATATTGATAAAAACTATAGCTAATTTAGATGGGTCTGGCTTAATGTGTGGGTCTAGCAACTATCTGATTCAGAATCACTGTTGAGATTTATTAAACATGCAGGTTCCTAGGCCCAATTTCCAGATATTTGGATTCAGCAGGTTCTGGATGGGCCTTAAAAATCTGCAGTTTACTTGCTCTCTAGGTGAATTCCATGCACACTGATGTTTGAGAACCACTGATATTAATGATGTGAATTGAATGAATGTTGGAGTAGAAACACTGTAGTTTTCTTTTAGGACACCAAAATTGTGCTTATGAAATGTCATGTCTAGTTTCCATGTGAGGCAGTTGTCTAGCTCTGTGGCCTTCAAACTTTCTGAGTGTGCACCCTTATCAGAAAAACAGTTTTGAACTTGCAGCCCCCCTAATATATATGCATATAGTTTTTAAAATTAAAAAAATACTATTTTGGAATAGTTTTTTACCTCCAATATATTTTAATTTATAAAGTACACACAAATACTATTGTCACTTTGTGAGTAATTATTAGTAAAGAATGATTTTTAATTTTCAAAGATAAAATATTGAATCTCTAATATCTTCTTGCCACTTGCCAACAGGTCATCCCACTCATCTTGTAGAGTTCACGCATTCCATTTTGGAGACCAGTGGTCCAGTTGAAACAGTTATAAACAGCTGGCTTGGCTAAACAGTTAATTGCCTTCCTAGAGCTCATTAACTCCCCTGCCTTGGCCCTGGGATTTGGCCTAGTTTCCATTGACCTTACTGATCCCCTGGCCAGGCACACACAGTTTTCTGGACACAGGGAGCATGCTGACAGAGGGACACCCCTCTGATAGCTCATTCCCTCCCAATGGCCCATCCACTAGAATTGCACTGCCCCCGGGCAGTATGCCACTTGTGGCTATTTAAATTAAAGTGAATTGCAATTCAATCAAATTAGCAGTTCAGTTCCTTAATTGCACTAGTCACATTTCACCTATTTAGTAGCCATGTGTGGCTAGTGGATGCCACGTTGGGCAGCTCAGATATAGAGCTTTTCCACCATCATGGAAAGTTCTATCAGATAGCACTGCTCTAGACTCTGCCTTTGCCTTGAATCCTCATTCCTTGTGGCCAATCTGACCTGGCTAGGGCATCATTTGGTCGTTCCATTTAGTTGGGATCCATAAACTGGAGGGAGACAGAGAGTTATGAGTTCATGGGAGAACAGGGAAAAAAAAAAAAACAACATTAAAGAGCTGAAGGAAAATATGCCCAGGCAAGAACAAAAGTGCTGAGATGGTTTAGACTGGAAGGAAGAAGGCTGAAGGGAGTCATTAAGGTGGTCTATAAATACATTAAGAAGATCGTATAAAGGAGACATTATTCCCATTAGTCAACTTAGATCAGGCCAGAAGCATTAAGCTTAAGTTCCTTCGGAGAGGAAATTTTAGGTTATTTAAGGAGAGAGAGGGCAGGGGGAGGGGGGCACTGCCTGCATCTAGCAACAGTCAGGAGGTAGACAAGTTGTCACAGTACTTGAAGGAATCTTCTTTGCTGGACCCACTCAAGGCTAAAGCTTTTGTCCTATTTATGGAGGACGGCTTTTTATAATAATGAAGTCAATTCTGCTAAGGGACAGCTAGATTGATTAACAAATTCTCTGCAGGTTCTTTTCAAATGGAATAATTTAGAATAATCTCTGTGGATATTCTCCTCACATATACTCTTTATAAAATAGCAACTCATATCATTTTTACCTTTTTGCCTTTTTTTTTTCACTTTTCTCAAACCCTGTTTTTATCATGCTCCAGTCCTGACCTGCAGTCCTACCCACCTGCCCTTGACTCCCCTACTCTGGACCTCCAGGCTGGTCTAGAGTCTGCAGTACAATTCAGATTCTTTTGCAAAAGGTAGAATTCTCTTCCCTGAAGTAAATCACTTCTATTAGCCAAATCTAATTGGTTTTAGTCTTAGTAGTTTGCTCAGTTTTTATTTTTAAAAAGGGACTCCAAAGATGTTTTCCATAAGACCCCTAATTATTCAATAGGTAATTTGTATAAATTTAAGATACCTCTGCAGGAAACCTGAATGTGTGTGTGTGTGTATGTGTGTGTGTGTATGTGTGGGTATTTAAAGAAGATCTGCGTAGAAGATACATTGTAGATTAGAATTTCCTTTATCTATTGCCAAATGTACTATCTTATTTATCTTTCCCAGCTTTTCTTGTATCTTAAACTATTTCTAATAATAACTGCTGCTCATCTAAAGTTATAAGAAAATTTGTATTTTATAAATGTCCAAGTTTGATGAAGATACCTTGTGTGTGTGATAAATATTTATGTTTCCACTGAAACTTTGGATTATAAAAGTTGATAAATGATGAATTAATCATTATAATTGAGCCAAGAGAAGGATTCTTCTGACTGATCTTTGGAACTAAACAAATGCTTTATAAAATAGGAAGATGATTACAAGTCAGGAGCCTCCAGTCCACAGGGTCTGAGCTCTTATGAGGCCTTCTGTCCGTATTTAGATCAACATGAGGAAAGCACATTTAATTGTGTCTTTCCCTAATTCTATGTGTTATCAGTAACACCTAATTAGATTTAAACCACCACCTTGTCTCAAACTGGAAGCTTTGATCAAAGCAGTTTTCAGTGGCTAATTCACCCTAAGAACTATCAAACATAGAAGAGGAAAAAGGTGGTAAGGAAGTTAACTTTCACCTCCTTTCTTATAGGAACAAGGACAGAATAGGCATGGAGAATGCCTTCTCAATGGCCAAACCAGCTGGCCCTCGTTTTACGGGGGGTGGATTTCCCCTCAGCAAGTCATCCAAGATGAAGTCCTAACTCCAAGCTGCTGGCTGGGTCCAGCTGAACAGCTCATGAAATTCACTCTGGAACATTTTGGAGGAATCTCTTTGAAATCCCTTGGATCACAGACATTTAGGGAAATCAGTCCTCAGATTCCAGGATGGAAAGAAACGCAGAACTATTATAGTCATGTACATATAAGAGTGATGACGTTCTACATAGTCCACATGGATATTAACAGAGTGTAATTATATCTGTTCAATTAGGCCGACCCATTCCATGAAGCTGATCTTTTGTTACTACCACATTGATTTATTTTGAAATGCGCCACATCTAGATACTCTGTATGGATGAAAGTTTGGATCCTAATGTCTCTATTATAGACATTGGTGCATAGATTTTATATTTTTTAAAAAATTTTTTGAAATGCAATGCATTCTTATTAATAAGAATCTATTGTAATTATTCCTCACTAACAAGTCATTGATGAGATGAGAAAGAAGGACACACTCTCGTATTTAAAAAGTGTTCTGAGAGTGATTTCTATGTGGAATTTCTTTTCAGGCCTGGGGTATGAAAATCTATTCCAAAGAGACATACTAATAAATGCTTCATCATAAAAAATAAAAAGAACCTTTGTAGAGATTTTGATCTTTGCTTTGGTAGAGTACATAATTAAAGTTTAAAACTACTGTGAGAAATGTTTAACCCAAGGATGTGATTCAGAGGAACCAAGACTGTAAAATGAGGGGTTTGGGCTGGTATCCATTGAAGGTCTATCCTTTCTAGACCTCACACTTGGAGAACAGAGTTACATGGGACAGAGATCTGTTTGCCTTCCAGGCTGTAGGCCAGCATTTTGAGCCGCTGAATCCATTGTATTTTCTTTGTGTTGAAGCCACAGTTATGTGGGCATCAGTTCAAAGTTCCCTTGTTTAGAGTGTTCATTCAGTAATATTATGTGGGACACTCTGGCCATCTCTCTCCCAATAACTTGACCTCTGTAATTTTTAAAAAATAATTGAAGAGTAAGTAGCTCATGGATAAGTAAGGACAGTATAAGTAGATCATTCCATTTGTGCTGCAGAACTAAGGTTCCCATTGAGAGGAGCAGGAGACTTAATGGCCCCAAGATGTTTGTTTAGATTATCCAGAGAGGTAGGAGTTTAGAGGGATCTAAAATCATATTCTGCTGTCCCTCTCAGTTCACTGCCAGAAGCAGACCCAAGGCAATGATGGCCATGAAAGTGATTGATTCTGAAGTGATCCCAGGAAACACCCTAAGAGTTGGGGAAGTAGGACAGGGAAAGGAAGGAGACCAACCTAAGGCTCAATGTCAAGTTCCATGGTGGGAGACTTTGGCTGGACCTTTCAGGGAGCTCTGGAGACAATGTAATCACATCTCAGAGTTGCCCCCATCAGGGTGAGGGAACTGGGCTATTTATATCCCCCATGCTTCCAGTCACTGGCCAAGGAATGCTCTGGAAGGGTCTTTCTGGTCTTCCCTGTAGGCAAAGCAGCTCTCAGACAAAGAGACAGCAGTTGCTCACTGTTGAAAGCAGAAGTGTTTAAGGGCTGGGGGAACTGAATCAGGCAGTGTCATCCTCTGTTGCTTCTCTCACATGATCCCAGTCGAGAACTGCATATAGAAATCAACCTCCAGTGTAGCTGGTGACCCTGTGGTGAGGTGTGATCATCAGCAATTTGTGTACCATGTGGGAGCGTGAGGATGGTTATATACACAAGAGAATTTGCTTAGAAAACCTTGAACCTGAAGAATCACAATGGGGCTGTTTCCATTGTTGAAAATCACTGATGCTGTATTCCCTCAGAGCCAACCACATTCTGTTTAGGCAGAAGACTTTTACAGGTAAGGTGAGGCAAGACAGTTATGACATGTGCCGCACTGGAGGGTTTCCCATCCATTCAGGAACATTTTGAAGTACAGCTATAGCCAACTTCCTTCTGAGCCCTTGGGTGGCTTTATAAGAGGTTCACTTCTCTAGAGAAATGGGGTCTGTGATTCTTGATCTATTGCAGTATGGCAAAGACTCTGGAGACAGATGCCAGTTTCAAATCCTGGCTTGTCATAACAATTGAGTTGTTTTGAGGATTAAATGAGTTAATGCATGTAAGCTTAGAACAATGTCAGGCCCATAGTAATTGTTCAATAAATACCTACTATTATTATTACATAAGAGATACCTTATGTTTTGAAATTTGAGAATCAAAGTTGTTACTTAATACTTTATTATATCAACTGTAAAGATGATTCTTATCCTCGTTTAGCGGGTGAGTGACATTAAAATGGATGAAGCTAGATTTGCTAATGCAATTTATAGTTTAGTATCTTGCAGAAATGCCATATTGGGGACCTCATGAAAACTTCTGTATATTTTTCTTATAACTGTGATCTGGGGACAGATCCTTCACTTTCAGGAGTTGGAGCTTCCAGAGGGAAAAACCCTGGTGGCCTCTAGCTACCATTTTCTTCTTGTTTCTCCCCATGTAATGGAGAAGGGTGGTCAGCCTCTGCTGATGACCTCTGATCTTGGTCCCATTAGCTGAGATCGCACAGGCTCTGGGAGCTGACGCAGCAGCTCTATCAGCTCAATACACTTATGTTCAAACGGAGGAAGAGTAAATTAAGGCTTAGAAAAGGTGGAAGATACTGCTGCTGCCTCTCATTTACTGCACATCCTGACAACCCAGGGTATTAAGAGCAATAACTATTTAGGTGCAGGTGTTGCCACTGTAGCCACAGTACAAAAATGAGCTATTAAAAACACTGAGATTTGCAGATCATTAAAGATAACTGTGAGCTCACAGTGGGCTTAAGGTGCTTTTAAAATCACATATTTGAGCTGCATTGTAAAGCAACATTAGGAGATTATACAGTACCATCATTTTACCCCAGGGTTTTGAGCGTTTCAGAAAAGAGTCCTTTGTAGTATAGTCTGAAGTCAGGGAGCCTGATTCCTCCAGCTCTATTTTTCGTTCTCAAGATTGCTTTGGCTATTCGGGGTCTTTTGTGTTTCCATACAAATTGTGAAATTTTTTGTTCTAGTTCCGTGAAAAATGCCAGTGGTAGTTTGATAGGGATTGCATTGAATCTGTAGATTGCTTTGGGTAGTAGAGTCATTTTCACAATGTTGATTCTTCCAATCCAAGAAGATGGTATATCTCTCCATCTATTTGTATCATCTTTAATCTCTTTCATCAGTGTCTTATAATTTTCTGCATACAGGTCTTTTGTCTCCTTAGGTAGGTTTATTCCTAGATATTTTATTCTTTTTGTTGCAATGGTAAATGGGAGTGTTTTCTTAATTTCACTTTCAGATTTTTCATCATTAGTGTATAGGAATGCAAGAGATTTCTGTGCATTAATTTTGTATCCTACAACTTTACCAAATTCTTTGATTAGCTCTAGTAGTTTTCTGGTAGCATCTTTAGGATTCTCTATGTATAGTATCATGTCATCTGCAAACAGTGACAGCTTTACTTCTTCTTTTCCGATTTGGATTCCTTTTATTTCTTTGTCTTCTCTGATTGCTGTGGCTAACACTTCCAAAACTATGTTGAATAATAGTGGTGAGAGTGGGCAACCTTGTCTTGTTCCCAAAATGTTCATTGCAGCTCTGTTTACAATAGCCAGGACATGGAAGCAACCTAAGTGTCCATCATCGGATGAATGGATAAAGAAGATATGGCACATATATACAGTGGAATATTACTCAGGCATAAAAAAGAAACGAAATGGAGTTATTTATAGTGAGGCGGATGGAGTTAGAGTCTGTCGTACAGAGTGAAGTAAGTCAGAAAGAGAAAAACAAATACAGTATGCTAACACATATATATGAAATCTAAGGAAGAAGAAAAAAAAAAAGGTCATGAAGAGCCTAGTGGTAGGACGGGAATAAAGACACAAACCTACTAGAGAATGGACTTGAGGATATGGGGAGGGGGAAGGGTAAGCTGTGACAAAGTGGGAGAGTGGCATGGACATATATACACTACCAAACGTGAGGTAGATAGCTAGTGGGAAGCAACCACATGGCACAGGGAGATTAGCTCGGTGCTTTGTGGCCACCTGGAGGGGTGGGATAGGGAGGGTGGGAGGGAGGGAGATGCAAGAGGGAAGAGATATGGGAACATATGTATATGTATAGCTGATACACTTTGTTATAAAGCAGAAACTAACACACCATTGTAAAGCAATTATACTCCAATAAAGATGTTAAAAAAAAAAAAAAGAGTCCTGTTGCTAGACCAGCCATTGACTCTCAACTGGGCTGATAGGGAGCTGGTATGGTTTCTCTGTTGATAGAGAGACACATGATAAAGAGGACTCCCTGGTCATTATTTGCTGATAATAGCTTCTCAGTGACTGCTCTTAGGCCAGGTTTTTATTGTGCTTACCTCTGAAGAAGTTGCTCAGAGCAAAGGTTTGTTGCTGTGATAAGCTGTAGAGATGGAGGTTGTCATGCTAGGAGGAGATGGCAGCAACTCTCCTTGTCATGGGCTGTAATTTTGCTATAAAAATTTATCCAAGGTTGATAAGTATTGTTTGATTTCCTGGCTTGCTCAACCAGATTCTGAAGTTTGACCTAGGCCAAGATACCCATCAGAAAATACTATATCTTGACTTTAGAGCAGAATGGCATTTCAGAGCCTGGACAATTTGAGGAAAGATATTCTCTGTCTTAAACATAATCAATTGTATGGAGACCTAGTTGTAATAGGAGCAAAGGGAGGGCATTTTAAAATATTAAAATGGTAAAATAGTTAAAAAATATATCTCACTATTTTCTTTGTAGTAGATAGGAAGTATTTTTATGGCATTATCCATTTTTAACTTCTAATTCAATGCTGTTTTAGTATACCATTTCTCATATCTATTATTTAAAAGTTCCATTAGGGTTTTGAGATCCATTAGAATTTTATAACAGTATGAAATGTGATGTCAACAGGGTACCATTTTTCTTTTTTATAATTAAAAATAGGTTTTTCCCCATATTTTAAAGTACCTGATTGAAATACAGATAGAAAATTAGAAAATACGAATAAGCAAAAAGAAGAAAAAGGACATCAGTAATCCCACCATCTATTGATAACTATTGTTTTCCTGGGCTAATACACGTCTCATTCGCTGTACCAATTGTTCATGCCCACCATCTGTTCTGACTGGTTGGTGCTTGTAATTCCCAATTGTTAAATATTTTGAATATCACCTTTGAAATACTACTGTTTTATAATTTTGAGTGTATCTTTCTGGACATTTAAAATAAGTATATATAGATATATTTTGTTTTTTAAAAATCAAAGATGTAATTGAGATATAATTCACATATAATGAAAGCACGTATTTTAAGTGTACAGTTTGCTAAGTTTTGACAAATGCATATGCCCAAGTAACCACTACCACAATCACTACCACAACTACAACCCCTGCCCTCCACCCCCACCAAGAATGCCCTTATGCCCCTTGGCAGGCAATATTCACAGCCCCCATCCAGCCTAAGCAATGATGGATCTGTTTTTCATCTTATATTAGTTATGTCTTTCTTAGATTTCATATAAATGGAATCATACAGTAGGCACTCTTTTGCACCTGGCTTTTTTTCATGTAGTTTAATGTTTTTTTGAGATTCACCAATGTTGTTGTTTATATCAGTAATTAATACATTTTTATTGCTGAGTAATATGCCATTATATTGACAACACAATTTGTCTATTGGTTTACCTGTTGATGGGAATTCAGGTTGTTTCCAGTGTTTAGCTATTATGAATAAAGTTGTTATGACTGTTCATATACAAGTCTTTATGTAGACAAATAGTATCATTTCCAGGAATGGAATTGTTGGATCAATTCGAGTATACATTTAATTTGATGAGAAACTGCCAAACTGTTGGACCATTTTACATTCCTACCAACAATGTGTGTGAATTCCAATTACTCTAATCTTTGTCAGTATTCAGTATTGTCAGTATTTTTTTAAGCCATTCTATTGGATATATAATGATATCTCATTGTGGTTTAAATTTGTATTTCCCAATGACTAATTATGTTAAACATTTTTTTTCATGTGCTTTCTGTCATTCATATGTGAAGTGTCTTCAGATCTTTTGACCATTTAAAAAATCTTTTTATTAGGTTGTAAACGTTCTTTGTGCCTTCTGGATACAAAACCTTTGTCAGATATATGTATTGCAAATATTTTCACTTGGTTTCTGGCTTACCTTTTCATTTTCTTAATAGTGTATTTTGAAGAGCAGACCTTTTAAATTTTACTGAGGTCCAATTTATCCTTATTTTTCTTATGTAGTTTGTACTTTTCTTGTCCTAAGTAATTTTTGCCTACTCTAAAATAGTAATGATTTTATATCTGTTTTCATCTAGAAGTTTTATTATCGTTTTAGTTTTTATGTTATATTTATGGTCCATTTAGAGTTAATTTTATGTGTGGTGTGAGGTTAGAGTAGAGGTTCATTTTTGTTCCATATGGATATCCAGTTGTTCAGCTCCATTTGCTGAAAAGACTGTCATTTTCCACTGAATTACCTTGACATATTTATAGAAAATCAGTTGACTTTATTTGAACAGTTCTATTTATGGACTTTGTTCTGTAACTCTATACCTATCTATTTTGATGACAATAATTTTGTCTTGAAATTTAATGGTACAAGGTCTTCAACTTTTTTCTTCTTCTATAGAAATCTTTTAATTGTTCTAGGTTTTATCCATATCTATATACAGCTTAGAATCAGCTTACCAATTTCTACAAAAAAGCCTGCTGGAAATTTGGTTGGGATTGCATTGAATCTAGAGATCAATTTGGGAAGAACTGTCATTTTGACAAAATTGAGGTTTTTAATCCATGAACATGGCACATATCCCCATTTATTTAGATTTAAAATTTTTTTCTCAGCAACATTTTGTAGTTTTCAGTGTACAGATATTGCACATATTCTGTTAAAATTTTGCCTAAGTATTTTGCAATTTCTGATGTTATTGTAAGTGGTATTTTACCTCTCATTTTCTGTTTGGTATTAGTATATGGAAATACAACTGATTTTTGTATATTCCTTTTGTATCTGAGGACATTGCTAAATTCATTTATTTTACAGCTTTTTGGAATTACTTAGGATTTTCTGTAAACGTAAACATGTTTTCTACAAATAAAGACAGTTTTTCTTTGTTTCCAGTCAGTATGCTTTTTATTATTTGTTTGTTCGTAATCACCATACTTGAACTGGCTAGGACTTCAAATAATTGTTAGATTAAAGTGGTGCTTTGTTCTTGACGTTAGGAGGAAGCTTTGAGTCTTTCATCATGATGTATGATGTTAGCGGTAGGATTTTCATAGATGCCTTTTATTAGGTTGAGGAAGCTCCCCTCTATTGCCTGTTTGCTAAGTTTTTAATCATGCATAGATACTGTCTCATCAATGCCTTTTCTGCGTGTATTGAGTTAATCATATTTTTTTTCTCATTTGTTTTGTTAACATGGTGAATTACCTTGACTTTCAAATGTTCAACCAACTTTGTATTCTTTGCATAGACCCCCACTTGGTCATTTTTATACATATTATCATTATTATATGTTGTTGAATTAAATTTGCTAACATTTTGTTAATGACTTTTATAGCTATGTTCATCAGGGTTATTGGTCGTAGTTTTCTTTTCTTATAATATCTTTGTCTGGTTTTGGTTTCAAGGTTTTGCTGGCCTTACAAACTGAATTGGGAAATGATCCTTCTCCACTATTTCCTGAAATACTTTGTGTAGGATTGGTATTATTTCTTCCTTAAATACATGACATAACTTTCCATTAAAGTTACCTGAAATTACAATTTTTCTTGTGGGAAGGTTTTAAATAGATATAGGGTTATTTGGATTTTATGTTTCATCTTGTTTTTGGGGGTTTTCTTTTGAAATTTATTTTATTTATTTTTTTTATACAGCAGGTTCTTATTAGTTATCCATTTTATACATATTAGTGTATATATGTCAATCCCAGTCTCCCAATTCATCACACTACCACCAACCCTCCTTCCACTTTCCCCCCTTGGTGTCCCTACGTTTGTTCTCTACATCTGTGTCTCAATTTCTGCCCTGCAAACTGGTTCACCTGTACCATTTTTCTAGGTTCCACATATATGTGTTAATATACAATATTTGTTTTTCTCTTTCTGACTTACTTCGCTCTGTATGACAGTCTCTAGATTCATACACGTCTCTACAAATGACCCAATTTCATTGCTTTTTATGGCTGAGTAATATTCCATTGTATATATGTACCACATCTTCTTTACCCATTCGTCTGTCGATGGGCATTTAGGTTGCTTCCATGACCTGGCTATTGTAAATAGTGCTGCAGTGAACATTGGGGTGCATGTGTCTTTTTGAATTACGGTTTTCTCTGGGCATATGCCCAGTAGTGGGATTGCTGGGTCATATGGTAATTCTATTTTTAGTTTTTTAAGGAACCTCCATACTGTTCTCCATAGCAGCTTATCAAGTTACATTCCCACCAACAATGCAAGAGGGTTCCCTTTTCTCCACACCCTCTCCAGCATTTGTTGTTTGTACATTTTCTGATGATGCCCATTCTAACTGGTGTGAGGTGATACCTCATTGTAGTTTTGATTTGCATTTCTCTAATGATTAGTGATGTTGACCATTCTTTCATGTGTTTGTTGGCAATCTGTATATCTTCTTTGGCGAAATGTCTATTTAGGTCTTCTGCCCATTTTTGGATTGAGTTGTTTGTTTATTTAGTATTGAGCTGCATGAGCTGTTTATATATTTTGGAGATTAATTCTTTGTCCGTTGATTCATTTGCAAATATTTTCTCCCATTCTGAGGGTTGTCTTTTCGTCTTGTTTGTAGTTTGCTGTGCAAAAGCTTTTAAGTTTCATTAGGTCCAATTTGTTTATTTTTGTTTTTATTTCCATTACTCTAGGAGGTGGATCAAAAAAGATCTTGCTGTGATTTATGTCAGAGAGTGTTCTTCCTATGTTTTCCTCCAAGGGTTTTATAGTGTCTGGTCTTACATTTAGGTCTCTAATCCATTTTGAGTTTATTTTTGTGTATGGTGTTAGGGAGTGTTCTAATTTCATTCTTTTACATGTAGCTGTTCAGCTTTCCCAGCACTACTAATTGAAGAGATTGTCTTTTCTCCATTGTATATCCTTGCCTCCTTTGTCATAGATTAGTTGACCATAGGTGCGTGGGTTTATCTCTGGCCTTTCTATCCTGTTCCTTTGATCTATATTTCTGTTTTGTGCCAGTACCATACTGTCTTGATTACTATAGCTTTGTAGTATAGTCTGAAGTCAGGGAGCCTGATTCCTCCAGCTCCGTTTTCTTCCCTCAAGACTGCTTTGGCTATTCGGGGTCTTTTGTGTCTCCATACAAATTTTAAGATTTTTTGTTCTAGTTCTGTAAAAAAATGCCATTGGTAATTTGTTAGGGATTGCATTGAATCTGTAGATTGCTTTGGGTAGTATAGTCAGTTTCACAATATTGATTCTTCCAATCCAAGAACATGGTATATCTCTCCATCTGTTGGTATCATCTTTAATTTCTTTCATCAGTGTCTTATAGTTTTCTGCATACAGGTCTTTTGTCTCCCTAGGTAGGTTTATTCCTAGGTATTTTATTCTTTTCGTTGCAGTGGTAAATGGGAGTGTTTCCTTAATTTCTCTTCAGATTTTTCATCATTAGTGTACAGGAATGCAAGAGATTTCTGTGCATTAATTTTGTATCCTACAACTTTACCAAATTCATTGATTAGCTCTAGTAGTTTTCTGATGGCATCTTTAGGATTCTCTGTGTATAGTATCATGTCATCTGCAAACAGTGACAGTTTTACTTCTTCTTTTCCAATTTGTATTCCTTTATTTCTTTTTCTTCTCTGATTGCCGTGGCTAGGACTTCCAAAACTATGTTGAATAATAATGGTGAGAGTGGACATCCTTGTCTTGTTCCTGATCTTACAGGAAATGCTTTCAGTTTTTCACCATTGAGAATGATGTTTGCTGTGGGTTTGTCGTATATGGCCTTTATTATGTTGAGGTGGGTTCCCTCTATGCCCACTTTCTGGAGAGTTTTTATCATAAATGGGTGTTGAATTTTGTCCAAAGCTTTTTCTGCATCTACTGAGATGATCATATGGTTTTTATTCTTCAGTTTGTTAATATGGTGTATCACATTGATTAATTTGCGTATATTGAAGAATCCTTGCATCCCTGGGATAAATCCCACTTGATTATGGTGTATGATCCTTTAAATGTGTTGTTGGATTCTCTTTGCTAGTATTTTGTTGAGGATTTTTGCATCTATATTCATCAGTGATATTGGTCTGTAATTTTCTTTTTTTGTAGTATCTTTGTCTGGTTTTGGTATCAGGGTGATGGTGGCCTTGTAGAATGAGTTTGGGAGTGTTCCTTCCTCTGCAATTTTTTGGAAGAGTTTGAGAAGGATGGGTGTTAGCTCTTCTCTAAATGTTTGATAGAATTCACCTGTGAACCTCTGTTCCTGGACATTTGTTTGTTGGAAGATTTTTAATCACAGTTTCAATTTCAGTGATTGTGATTGGTCTGTTTATATTTTCTATTTCTTCCTGGTTCAGTCTTGGAAGGTTATACCCTACTAAGAATTTGTCCATTTCTTCCTGGTTGTCCATTTTATTGGCATAGAGTTGCTTGTAGTAGTCTCTTAGGATGCTTTGTATTTCTGCAGTGTCTGTTGTAACTTCTCCTTTTTCATTTCTAATTTTATTAATTTGAGTCCCCTCCCTCTTTTTCTTTGAGTCTGGCTAATGGTTTATCAATTTTGTTTATCTTCTCAGAGAACCAGCTTTTAGTTTTATTGATCTTTGCTATTGTTTTCTTTGTTTCTATTTCATTTATTTCTGCTCTGATCTTTATGATTTCTTTCATTCTGCTAACTTTGGGGTTTTTCTGTTCTTCTTTCTCTAATTGCTTTAAGTGTAAGGTTAGATTTTTTATTTGAGATTTTTCTTGTTTCTTTAGGTAGGCTTGTATAGCTCTAAACTTCCCTCTTAGAACTGCTTTTGCTGCATCCCAAAGGTTTTTGATCGTAGTGTTTTCATTGTCATTTGTCTCTAGGTATTTTTTTATTTCCTCTTTGATTTCTTCAGGAATCTCTTGGTTATTTAGTAACGTATTGTTTAGCCTCCATGTGTTTGTGTTTTTTACGTTTTTTTTCCCGGTAATTCATTTCTAATCTCATAGCATTGTGGTCAGAAAAGATGCTTGATATGATTTCTATTTTCTTAAATTTACTGAGGCTTGATTTGTGACCCAAGATGTAACCTATCCTGGAGAATGTTCCATGCGCACTTGAGAAGAACGTGTAATCTGCTGTTTTTGGATGGAATGTCCTATAAATATCAATGAAATCTATCTGGTCTATTGTGTCATTTAAAGTTTGTGTTTCCTTATTAATTTTCTGTTTGGATGATCTGTCCATTGTTGTAAAGGAGGTGTTAAAGTCCTCCAGTATTATTGTGTTACTGTCGATTTCCTCCTTTGTAGCTGTTAGCAGTTGCCTTATGTATTGAGGTGTTCCTATGCTGCGTGCATATATATTTATAATTGTTATATCTTCTTCTTGGATTGATCCCTTGATCATTATGTAGTGTCCTTCCTTGTCTCTTGTAACATTCTTTATTTTAAAGTCTATTTTATCTGATATGAGTATTGCTACTGCAGCTTTCTTTTGATTTCCATTTGCATGGTATATCTTTTTCCATCCCCTCACTTTCAGTCTGTATGTGTCCCTAGGTCTGAAGTGGGTCTCTTGTAGACAGCATATGTATGGGTCTTGTTTTTGTATCTATTTAGCGAGCCTGTGTCTTTTGGTTGGAGCATTTAATCCATTCATGTTTAAGGTAATTATCGATATGTATGTTCCTATTCCCATTTTCCTAATTGTTATGGTTTTGTTTTTGTAGGTCCTTTTCTTCTCTTGTGTTTCCCACTTAGAGAAGTTCCTTTAGCATTTGTTGTAGAGCTGGTTTGGTGGTGCTGAATTCTCTTAGCTTTTGCTTGTCTGTAAAGCTTTTGATTTCTCCATTGAATCTGAAAGAGATCCTTGCCAGGTAGAGTAATCTTGGTTGTAGGTTCTTCCATTTCATCACTTTAAATGTGTCATGCCACTCCCTTCTGGCTTGTAGAGCTCCTGCTGAGAAATCAGCTGTTAACCTTATGGGAGTTCCCTTGTATGTTATTTGTCATTTTTCCCTTGCTGCTTTCAGTAATTTTTCTTTGTCTTTAATTTTTGGCAGTTTGATTACTATTCGTCTCGGTGTGTTTCTCCTTGGGTTTAGCCTGCCTGGGACTCTGTGCTTCCTGGACTTGGGTGACTATTTCCTTTCCCATGTTAGTGATGTTTTCGAGTATAATCTCTTCAAATATTTTCTCGGGTCCTTGCTCTCTCTCTTCTCCTTCTGGGACCCCTATAATGTGAATGTTGTGCGTTTAATGTTTTCCCAGAGGTCTCTTAGGCTGTCTTCATTTCTTTTCATTCTTTTTTCTTTATTCTGTTCTGCAGCAGTGAATTCCACCATTCTGTCTTCCAGATCACTTGTCTGTTCTTCTGCCTCAGTTATTCTGTTATTGATTCCTTCTAGTGTAGTTTTCATTTCAGTTATTGTATTGTTCATCTCTGTTTGTTTGTTCTTTAATTCTTCTAGGTCTTTGTTAAACATTCCTTGCATCTTCTCGATGTTTGCCTCCACTCTTTTTCCAAGGTCCTGGATCATCTTCACTATCATTATTCTGAATTCTTTTTCTGGAAGGTTGCCTGTGTCCACTTTATTTAATTGTTTTTCTGGGATTTTATCTTGTTCCTTCATCTGGTACATAACCCTCTGCCTTTTCATCTTGTCTGTCTTTCTGTGAATGTGGTTTTTGTTCCACAGGCTGCAGGATTGTAGTTCTTCTTGCTTCTGCTGTCTGCCCTCTGGTGGATGAGGCTATCTAAGAGGATTGAGCAAGTTTCCTGATGAGAGGGACTGTTGGTGGGTAGTGCTGGGTGTTGCTCTGGTGGGCAGAGCTCAGTAAAACTTTAATCCACTTGTCTGCTGATGGGTGGGGCTGGGTTCCCTCTGTTGGTTTTTTGGCCTGAGTGGACCCAACACTGGAGCCTACCTGGGCTCTTTGGTGAGGCTAATGGCAGACTCTGGGAGGGTTCAAAACAAGGAGTACTTCCTAGAACTTCTGCTGCCAGTGTCCTTGTCCTCACGGTGAGACACAGCCACCCCCCGCCTCTGCAGGAGACCCTCCAACACTAGCAGGTAGGTCTGGTTCAGTCTCCTATGGGGTCACTGCTCCTTCCCCTGGGTCCTGATACACACATTACTTTGTGTGTGCCCTCCAAGAGTGGAGTGTCTGTTTCCCCCAATCCTGTTGAAGTCCTACAGTCAAATCCCGCTAGCCTTCAAAGTCTGATTCTCTAGGAATTCCTCCTCCCGTTGCCAGACCCCCAGGTTGGGAAGCCTGTGTTGGGGCTCAGAACCTTCACTCCAGTGGGTGGACTTTTGTGCTATAAGTGTTCTCCAGTTTGTGAGTCACCCACCCAGCAGTTATGGGAGTTGATTTTATTGTGATTGCGCCCCTCCTACCATCTCATTGTGGTTTCTCCTTTGTCTTTGGATGTGGGATTTTTTTTGATGAGTTCCAGTGTCTTCCTCTCGATGATTGTTCAGCAGTTAGTTGTGATTCTGGTGCTCTCGCAAGAGGGAATGAGAGCACGTCCTTCTACTCTGCCGTCTTGAACCAATCTCCTGTTTCATCTTGTTTTGATTTTGATAATTTGTGTCTTTCAAGCAATTTGTGTATGTCATATAAGTTGTTAAATTATTGACTTAAAGTTGTTCAAAATGTTCTTTTGACTACCCTTAACATTGCTAGGATCCGAACAAATATTCCTTATTTCATTCTAGATATTGGTAATTTAAATCTTCTCTCCTTTTTTTTCTTTATGAGAGTCTAGCTTGGAGTTTATCAATAAACTTTTATTGATATTTTCAAAGAACTAGCTTTTTGTTTTATTAAGTTTTGTCTATTGTCAGTTTTTTATTTCATTGATTTCTGGTCTAATACTTAGTATTTTCTTTCTTCCACTTTGGGTTTGATTTTCTCTTATTTTTTCTTTCTTTTATATCTTCTTAACGTAGTTGATTTTAGCCCTTTCCTTTTTTAAGATACAGCCTTAGAGCTATATATTTCTCTTTAAGCTTGGCTTAAAATGCTCCCCCACATTTTAATATGTTCTGTTTTCATTATTATTCATTCTAATTTGTTTCTACTTTACTCTATGACTGTTTCTCTGACTCATGGGCTGTTTAGAATCATGTTGTTAAATTTCACAAACATCTAGGTGCTTTTTCAAGTATCTTTTTGTTACTAATTTTTAATTTAATTTTGTTATCAGAGAACATGTTCTGTATACTTGGAATCATTCCAAAATGACTGAGATTTTTTCATGGGCTGGAGTATAGACTGTCTTGATAATTGTTCTATATGCACTTGAAAATAATATATGTTTTGCTTTTGTGGGGTGGAGTGTTGTGTAACTGTCAATTAGGTGAAGTTAATTTGCTAAGTGTTGTTCAACTCTTCTAAATTGTTACTGATTTTTTTTCTACTTGTTCTATGGATTACTGAGAGTGGATTGTCAAAACTCCAAATATGGTTGTGGCTTTTTCTCTTTATCCTTTCACTGTTGTCAGTTTTTGCTGCCTGTACTTTGAAGCTTTGAAATTAGTGCATAGACATTTAGGATTATATCTTCTTGATAAATTGACCCTCTTATGATTATAAAAGACTTCTCTTTTTATTCCTGGTAATATTGATTATCTCAAAGCCTACTTTGTCTAATATTAATATAGTCACTCCAGCTTTATTGTTATTAGTGTTTTTATAGTATAGTTTTTCACATCCTTTTACTTTTAAGCTATTGGTATCCTTATATTAAAATATACCCATTGTAGATAGAATATAGTTGGATGTTGCTTTTTTCCTTTGAAGTTCAGTATGGAAGGCAATCTTGCCCTTTTAATTGGAGGGATTAGACCAATTACATTTAAATCAGTTATAAATATTGTTTAGTTTAGGTCTGCCGTCTTTCTCTTTGTTTTCTATTTGTCTTATCTGTTCCTCTTTTCCCATCTGCCTTTGTAGTGAGTTTTCTTTTTAGCTTTATTGAGGTATAATTGCCAAATTGTAAGATATTTAAAGTGTATGACATGATGATTCGATATACGTATACATTGTGAAAGGATCCCCCCCATTGAGTTAATTAGCATATCCATCACCTCACATATTTACCTTTACTTTGTGGAGGAGTGAGAACATTTAAGTCTTATTGTCAGCAAATTTCAATTACATAATACACTGTTATTAACTATAGTCATCATGTTATACTTAAATCCTCAGACCTTATTCCCCTTATAACTGAAAGTTTATACCCTTTTACTAACCTCTCCCTTTGTTGTTGTATTGTTTTCTGGTATATAATATTTCTGATTATGAGCCTGCAAATATTCTTATCTTTGTTCACCTGAATATAATTTGTCTTTTACTTTACAAAATTTGTCTTTAGAACTGATTTTGGGGATTTTATTATGATACTTTGGTGTGATTTTTTTTTTTTAATGTTTATCCTGCTTGGGAGTCATTGAGATATGGGGGTATATAGGCTTATAATTTCCATAAAATTTGGAAAAAAAATTGAGCATTATTTTTTCAAAATTTTTTGTGCACTCTCTTTCTGGGATTTCTATTACTTTCATGTTGGACTGTTTGATAGTATCTTACAGGCATTGATTTCTCTATTAATTTTCAGTCTTTTTTTGTTTTGTGATTCTTTGAAATGGAAACTTTGGATAGTTTCTATTGCTGTGTCTTAAAGTTTCACTAATATTTCCTTGTGCAGTGTTTACTCTGTGGTTAACCCCCATTCAGTAAATTTCTTATTTCAGGTATTGTATTTTTCAGCTTTAGAAGTTTCATTTGGTTACTTTTGTATCTTCCATCTCTCTCCTCTTTATGTTCATGGATTCTTTATGTACATGAGCTGCTTTTGTTTTTACCATAGCTGTTTTGAAATCCCTATCTACTAATTACATCACCTCTGTAATTTATAGCTATTTCTACTGACTGAACTTTCTTCTGGTTTGGGTCACATTTTCCTGCATCTTTGCAAATCTGGTAATTTTCTATTGGATGTTAGATATTGTGAGTATCACACTGTTGAGTGTCTAGGTTTTGTTGTCTTCCTTTAATGAGTGTGCAGGTTTGTTTTGGTAGATAGTTAAATTCCTTGTGAATTACTTTAAAGTCTTATTCAAAAGTTTTAAAAAATTTAAACTCATTTTTAGACTTACAGAAAAGGTGCAAGAATAGTACAAAGAGTTCATTGATATGCTTCACCCAGATTAACCAACTGCTATCATTTTACTACATTGGCTTTACTCATTTATCTTTTTTTTTTCTGAACCCATTTAAGAGTAAATTGTAGAGATGATGCTTCTTTACTCCTAAATGCTTCAAAGTGTATTTCCTAAAGACAAGGAACCCGGTTACATAACTCTAATAAAATCAACCTCAGAAAATTAGCACTATATAATAGTATTTTCTTTTCTTTTTTTTTTTTTAATTAATTAATTTATTTATTTTTATTACTTTTGGCTGTGCTGGGTCTTCGTTTCTGTGCGAGGGCTTTCTCTAGTTGTGGCAAGCGGGGGCCACTCTTCATCGCGGTGCGCGGGCCTCTCACTATCGCGGCCTCTCTTGTTGCGGAGCACAGGCTCCAGACGCGCAGGCTCAGTAGTTGTGGCTCACGGGCCTAGCCGCTCCGCAGCATGTGGGATCTTCCCGGACCGGGGCACGAACCCGTGTCCCCTGCATTGGCAGGTGGATTCTTAACCACTGCGCCACCAAGGAAGCCCAATAGTATTTTCTAATCAGAGACTTTATTGAGATTTTACGCCTTATCCCATTTATGTTCTTTATAGAAAATGAAAATCCAATACCCTATCTTACATTCAGTTTTTGTATATCTTTAGACCCTTTACATCTGGAATGGCTCATGAGTCTTCCTTTGTATTTCATGGCATTGAAAGTTTATTTTTTAAACTCAATTTGATATTTTTCAATGTTTTCTTGTGGTTACATTTAGGTCATATAATTTTGGCAGAAATATCACAGAGATGATGCTGAGTTCTTCTCACTGCATCATACCAGGAGATAGATAGTCATTCCCCTTCTGATTATAAGTTTAATATTTTGCTTAAGGTGGTATTGCCATGTTTCTCCACTGTAAATTTATTCTCCAACCCACTGAAACTAATAAATATCTAGTAGGTAAATAATTTGAGACTATGTCAAAATTCTTTCCTTCCTTAAACTTTACCCACTAGTTTTAGCACTAATGATGATTCTTTCCTGAATCAGCAGCAGTTATTATATTTTGCCAAATGGTGATTTTCTTATTCTGTCATTCCTTCTCCATTTATTAACTGACTATTTACTGGAAGAAAGAATGTTTCCTCCCTCCCTCCCTCCTATTTTTCTCTCTTTCTTTCTTTTTGATATTTATACAAACAATATAATTGTAATAAATATAACAATTTTAAAAATGAACAAAAAGCTGCCAGAACCTAAGCTCTTTGACAAAGTGACTATTTTCATTAAGATTTCTTGTTTAATGATACAACAACAATTGAAAGAATATTCAGTCAACAGTATGTTTTGAGTTTCTACTGTATATAATTTATTGTGCTAAGCACTTTAGGAAATGTAAAGATGTCCTTGTAAATTTTAGAATTTTTGCATTTTTCTCCTTTTCACTTTCAAGTTCCTTTACATTTTTTTTTTCCTGGCTACCTTTCCCTCTTTTATTCTATCAAGCAAGGGAGCATGCCTCTACTTTTTCTCTAAGGCTAATTCCTCTATCTTTGCCCACAGTTCTCTTCCCTTTTATGGCTTATGGAATCTTGTAAGTAGACAGGATGGCATAGTGGTTAAGAGCATACAGTTTTGGGGACCACATGGACATTTTTATTTGAATCCATACCCTCTCAGTTATAGCTGTTTGATTTCAGGCTAGTTAAGTAGCCTCTCCAGCCTTTGGACTCTCATTTGTAAATGGGGGATAATAACAGTACCCATCTCATAGAATTGTTATGAGGATTATAGGAGACCATATGTGATACTTGCACAATGCCTGGCACATAGTAAGTGCTCAATCCGTGTCAGCTTTAATTATTATTATCTAAAAATCATCTCCTTGCTCCTAATAATAGCCTGGAAATTTAAAAAATATTGTTCCAAGTGGTCAGTTGAATGGACAGTAAACATCATGACAAATGCTTATGTCTGAATGGATATAGTCAAGAATCCTCCTTGGATTGTGAAGCCTTCTATTTTGCTCTTTAAATAGGTGTTAGAAGATTGAACAAGCTATGAAAGTATATTTTACCAATTCTGTCTCTTTCACATAAGTGATTAGTTTTTCTTACAATTAATCTGAGACAAAATACCAGGAATTCTTTCCTCTAGTTCCAGAATAACTTTGTTTTCTTCTATTTAAATAAAGACAGTTCCTTTTCCTCCTTCTCATTGTGATGATGCAAGGGAAATTAATAAGTGTAATAATAACAGTAATAGCCATCATCAACAAAGGCTTTTAAAATCCCTAATGCCCAGGCCACACCCCAGAATCTTTGGGAGAGGAATCCACATTCTCAAACCTGGTTTTTATGGGAATCATTTGGGGAACTTTAAAAAATACTGATGTCTGGCCCCTCCCCTAGAGACTCTGATTTTATCCGCCCAGATATGATGTGGGCATCAGGATTTTTTAAAGCTCCCACGTGGTTCTGATGCATGGCCATGCTTAAGAATGGCTGCTTTACACACAATACCTCCCCCTTGAGAGAAGCCTGTCTTCAGACTCACATGGCCTCACTAGTGACAGAGGAGGCAGCCTCCTGGGTCCTGGTCCTGGAGCTTGATTTTCAGAGATAGGGCTTGTACTGATATATGCCTCTTTGTGTAATCCTGTCATGCCCTTCCTCATGACATTGAGGTTTTCCTCCATCTCTGATGCAAGCACAAGCTCCCAGCCATCCCATTCTCACATTATTCAAACTGACCCAACCCTCTATCCCTCCTCACCCTCATGTGCCCTCTGAACTCTGACCTATGATCAGCAAACTTCCAAAATCCTCAACCTTTTATTCTGAATAGAAGTCCCCTTTCTCCTCTCCTTGCCCTAAAGGAGACTTGGCTCACACCCTTGTATCTCTCTTGAGTGGAGACCTTTTTCTTCTTAAATCTCACATACTCCATACTCCAGGTTGAGGATATGGAGGAAGTGTCATCTTTGCTCTGCATTTCTACTTTAATTCCTGTGATTTTCTCCTTCAAACTGTTAGTGTGTTTGAAGTTGGGCCATCCTGCTGTATCTCCCACCAGCCCTTTGAATTTCATTCGTCTACACACCCACCTCCTAGGCACTCTCCTCATGCTTCTGCACATGCCTTAGCTAATGGCTCATTGTGTCTTTTGCAAGCCTACCTACTCCTCTTATTGCTTCTCATGATGTCAGCAACTGTGTGGATGACCCACACAATGTGCCGGGCTCTTGTTCCTTGAGATCCTCACTTCCCACAACTTTTTCTCCCTTCCGCCTCAAGTCACCATCCAATTATTCCACTTACAATTAATTATTCCAATTATTTATAGTCTTAAACTCTTGATTTTGAATATTCTGCTTCCTATTCTTCCAGATAATATGCTCTAGAGTAACCAACACCACAGTTTTCCAACATCACTGAGCCCATCAAAACTTAGACTCCGCTACTTTGTCACTATTCATCTCTTTTCTTCCTTCCCCACCTTATGTGGCTTAGATTTCATGGCCTCCAATTACTACTGTTTCCTTGCAAACACTCTCATCTCCTGTGAACCTTCCCTTTCTGCTGTAATGGACTGGCAAGTCTCCTAGTGTGAGTACGCTCCCTTTTTACCAGCCTTTCTCACCCCTTACCTTCTAATTTTAACTCATGGCTTGTTTCATACCTAACTGAGAATGTAGAAGCCATAATCTCCCCACCAACAAATTTAGAAATCTACTTGGAGCTTTGCCTATCTTCATTTCCCTCCCATTAAGAGGTGAGAAGTGTTCCCACTTCTATAGAATGTCAACCTCTCTTCTTGAGTTCTGGATCTTATCTCCTCACTTTCTCAAGAATGTGCTGTTTCAGCAAGTTTTATTAGATCTCTCCTGCATCATTGGTCTGTCCTACTCTATGGGATCATCCTCATTAATGTATAGATATTTGCTAGCATGGCCCATTAAAAACCAACAACAATCTTCCTGGATTTCACATCCTCCTTCCACTCATATCCCAGTATCTTTTCTTTCTTTTCCAGAAAATTTTCTTGAACCCGTTATCTATCCTTGGTCCCACCCACTCTTCCAACTTCTCCAATCTGGCTTCAGTTTCCAGCTGCCCCTCTGGAAACAATCAAGTCAGTAGAAAACTCCTTGTCCTAATCTTATGCAACGTCTCAACAACATTTGACCCAACCAACTACTTCCTCCTCCTTGAAACACTGTCGTGTAGATATGCTTCTAATATGAATTTGTCTAACGTTTTTCTCATGATGAGATTGAAGTTATGGATTGAAGTTATTTTTGGGAAGAATACCACAGAGGGGAAGTGCCCTTGTAATCCCTTCATATCAAGAAGAACATGACAGCCATGTAACATCACAGATGATGTTCACCTTTATCATTTTGTTAAGGTAGTGTTTGCTAGCCTTCTCCACTGTCAAATGACTATTTTCCCCTTTCCATACTCTGTTCTTTGGAAGTGAGTCACTAATTCTAGTCTAGTGCAACCTCAAGCCGTGAAGGGATGGTAGTAATTAAATTCCACCAGGGAAGATATTTTTTGTCCCAGTATTCAGATGAGGAAATTGAGGCTCAGGGAGTTTGAGTGAATTTCCTAAGACCACAGATGGTTGTATGGCTAATGATGTTGGCTAATTACCTAAGTAACTTATAGCCATCCAACTTGTATTAATGCAGGTAGCCTTGCATGAGGGATTAGTTTGGTTGAAATGATTTAAAAAAGAAAACCTCCAGGTAAATGCAAATATATGCTCTCAGCAAGACATTTAACCATTTCTGCAGGCCAGTATGTAGGGCAATAAGAATACAAAGAGAACCTAAACAGTGCTTGCCATTGTCATCTAAACTACCATACCTCTGGTTCAGAGAAGAGAAGGTTTTAGAGAAGTGAATTCCAGCTTGTGTTCTGTGGTTTGAATCTGGCTGGCAGAGGTGTTTCATTTGGCTTACATGATATTTAAAATTATTTTCTGATTTGGTTGTCAACTTTCAAAAACTGGAAAATTTCAAATACAAATCTAGATTTCATGCTTCACTTGGAAATTTGAGAGCTCTGGCGGCATTGGATCTTCATTTATCTATGACAAAGTTGCATGGTGCCAAGTCATTGCTTGTCCCCTTGTATGAGCTGCTCTCTGGTTCCCCAGAGTCCCACATAGCCTACCTACTGTGACTTTTGACTACTGTAGCTGTTTGAGCCCAACACTCTTGCTAGGAGGGATGAAATTGCTCTCTCTAGCTATTTGAGGGGTTGCTAAGTTAGAAGGGGAGTTGATGTATTCTGTGGAGTCCCTGAGAGTACAACCAGAATCAACAACTCAGGTTGTAAGGGATAACCTCCAGCAAACAGAAGGCAGAACGGTCTACACGTTTGCAGTCTGTCAATCCAACAGGTTGCCTCAAGTATCGTGACCTTCTTTACATCTGAAGTGTTGAAGCAAAGTGGGGAAGATCATGTATCGGGCTATCAGAGAATGTGTGCACTGGAGAAAGCTCAGAGCAGACACGTTGGAAGAAGCACTCCCAACTCAAATATTATGAGACCCTGTTTTCCTGAAGAGTTAGTAAACTTGATGGAATGGTAATTCTACTCAAAGAAGTAATCATACTTTATGACTGATGATACAGAAAGACACATGAAAGCTCCAAATTTAAAAAAAATACGGGAAGCAAAGACTACAGTGTCTGACCTCAAGTATACAAGCTACTGGGGATGGTGAGAAGTGGACAGAGATGTAGGGAGAAAATTGGGTGATGGGAGAAGGTAACTGGACCACCAGCAGCTTGTGTTTTGTATTAGATGCAGAGAGAGAGGGGTAAGGGCAGCGGGGGAATAATCCAGGGAAAGGAGCAGCATGCTTATTACTAGGCAAACAGCATGCCTGGGTTTTGTTTTCTGATTGAACGACCTTGGCTTGAAATGAAAGCCAGGTGTAGTATAAATCATTTGTATAATCTCATCTAAACACAGCCTGCGAAAGATGGTGTCTCAACTTTTTTGTTGTGGGATCATATGTAGACAGAGGGCAGTGGGGTTTTTAGTTTAGGTGGTTAAATCCTCAAGTGCTAGCTGTCTAGTTTGTTACCATCAGAGATTGTTCCAGCTTTGCCCTGAGTTGCAGGGTCCACTTTGGCCGCCCTCCTGGTGTTACCCATATTTATGTTGTTACAGAAAGTTAAGTGGTTTGGTCTAAGGCTGTTTATGATCACAGATGTGAAGATTTGCCTGAGGATGCCTTTGGACTCTCTGACTCTTTTCCTCCATGAGGAGGCCTGGGGAAATCATTCAGAAATTAATTTGGGACATTGTGTTACCAAATCAAGACAGGTAGAGCACACCTATCCATAAGGTGGGCTATTACCCTAACAGTGATGGAGACATTAATCTCCTTGGCATCAGTGATGTTTGCAATGAGAAAGGAATGCTTGTAGCACCTAATTAATCTCCCTGTATTAATTAACATGTCAAATGACAGTTTTGTTCACACCTTGTTGATTTTGCTAAGGAAGAAGGAAAGAACAATTTTGTGCAGTTCTCTGAAGATTTAGAACAGGAATCTTGGCTCTTGTCCTTACCAGGTTTTAGGATCAAATAAGAAAAGGAGAGAACTATTCCACTTGTGCTTGGTGGCTTAATAGGAAAAAAAAGTTAATGACTTTTATCTTATTTTGGCTCAGACGCCTACCTGAGATATGATTTGAAATGATTTTCCTATTCTCACCTCCCCTTCTTGAAGACATGGAGATTTATCAATATCTCACAACAGCAAAGAACATTGCTCAGTACAATTTGACACCGGCACTGCTTTCTTCTCCAAAGAGCCATCACACGTCTTTTTAACTTCTATAGATTTAAACAGGATTTATACTTCATAAACCCAAGCGTGTATCCAAAGCCTCTTGTTATTGTTAAGAACAACAACAAAAAAGCTGTACTCTCAATAAACCTGTTTTGTTTTCTGTAAACCTCTAAAGAAAGATTTGTACTTTACTTAGTCTGGGCATTAGAAGAAATAAACCCGGTTTGGCCAGCACCCCTCCCAGAAACAGCATCTGAGAACAGGCCCTGGGGCCCTGTAACTTTCCAAGCACTAATAGGAAGGACTCGGCAAAGTAGCGAGAGTCAATTTGTCACTGCTTCTTCTTTTTTAAAGTAGGCAGCAACTTATGTTTATGTTTGTCTTTCTGGAACATTGGTGTGTCACGCTGTTATTTAGTCAAAGACATTTTTACTATTTCCTTATGGGATTTATAACCACAGGGTTTATTTCCCTACTGATGTTTAGCGTTACATTTTAGAATTATGCCTACCTGACACTTCAGGAAATTTCCTCTGAAGAGGTTGTATTTAAGCCAGAAATGGCCAGGTTTGTCCAGAACCCACTACTCAGCCACTACTTTCTATGCAGTAGAAGGATTCTTTTGCCCTACCCAGGTACGTGGGGAGTTTCTTGCCTTTTGGGAGGTCTGAGGTCTTCTGCCAGCATTCAGTGGATGTTCTATAGGAGCAGTTCCATGTGTAGATGTATTTCTGATGTATCTGTGGAGAGGAAGGTGATCTCTGCGTCTTACTCTTCCGCCATCTTGCCCAGACCCCCCTAGAAGGATTCTTTAAGTTAAATTGATTTTACACTTTCGGAGTTAACTCTACCTTCTATTTTCCTTTTTCTCACTTGGCATTCCTTTCCATTGCCTGCATATTAATATAGTTGATGCAGAAAATGTGGTACCCGAGCATTGCACAAGCTTATCACACGTGTGATGCCTACAAATGTGCATGCTACATGCAGACACACTTGGGGCATTGCTGAGAAGGACACATAGGGGTCATGGAAGGAAGTATGGGATGGAGTCCAGAGAGACTTGGGTTAAACTCTGGTTCTTCCAGTTACTAGTTTTATTAATTGATTTCCTACCTTCTAAAATGTGTAGGGTTGTTGTAAAAGGACTACTCAAACTAATATATATAAATCATAGGAGATGAATAGGAAATGTTAGCTTATTTGTGATTGATAGCTGTTTTTCTTAGGAAATATATCAGATTCAGGGTCCATGTGAATATTATGAAGCTTGGCGTTCAATCATTTAACAGTTTCCCATCTGAGAAGCACCAACATCCTTTAGAAATGGTATTCCTTATTTGATCAGTAATCCTACCTCCTCTAACATGAGTCTGGGTATAAAAGTTTAAAATACTTTTGACTGACATATATGTGTATTTCCATATCTGTGTGACAAAGGACTCCATGAAAAGTACTGTACTATACCCAGGCACTTTGATCCTATTCGAAATATTACGGTCTAAGTTTAAGCTATTTCAAAGGTCTAATAATTTCCACTTTTATTCCCAACATAGAAATAACTCTTTATGCAGCCCCCAGCCCCAGCTGGAACATTTCTGCTGCTGCTCCCAGGAAGGACATGTCCCTTTCATGCTCAGTGTGGACAGTCACTGATGGTATCAGGAGACCACCCCCTCATGTGGATGATAGACTATGTACCGGCTTTTACTTAGCTGCTAATGAGTAATGGTCCTGCGGCTGGCACAAATGTGGCCAGCCACGACAGGGCTGTTGTGAGAAGCCAAAAACACTTTTATCCTCCAGGGCCTTAGATGTCGCCTTCAGGTTCTGCTAAGAAGAAACTGGCTGTTGGGCCAGCATCTCAAGAGCAGCCCAAGACTCAGGAAAGACGTGATAGGCTAGCGTGGTTGAGCAGCATTATTATTATTGAAAGACATAGCTATTGTCTTTCAACAGGATGGTCAACCTGTTCTCTCTTTAGTAGCAAAGTTGACTTGGGAAACCAGTTTAAGTCCCAAAAATGTTGCTTGGTATGTATAGAATCAGAGTAATGAGATTGAGAGGTTTTTATCATGATTTTTTTCCTTTTTAAAATTACACAAGCAATACATTTTTATTACAGAAACATTAGAAAACATGATATAAAGAAAAAAAGAGCCACACACACCATTTAGAGATAACCATTGTTAATATTTTGATGCATAACCTTCCATACATTTTTTTTTTTTTTTTGGCTGCGTTGGGTCTTCGTTGCTGCGCACGGGCTTTCTCTAGTTGCGGCGAGCGGGGGCTACTCTTTGTTGCGGTGCTCAGACTTCTCATTGCGGTGGCTTCTCTTGTGTGGAGCACAGGCTCTAGGCACGCGGGCTCTAGAGCACAGGCTCAGTAGTTGTGACGCACAGGCTTAGTTGCTCCGCGGCATGTGGGATCTTCCTGGACTAGGGCTTGAACCTGTGTCCCCTGCATTGGCAGGCGGATTCTTAACCACTGCACCACCAGGGAAGTCCCTTCCATACATTTTTTTTTTTAACATCTTTATTGGAGTATAATTGCTTTACAATGGTGTGTTAGTTTCTGCTTTATAACAAAGTGAATCAGCTATACATATACATATGTTCCCATATCTCTTCCCTCTTGCATCTCCCCCCCACCCTCCCTATCCCACCCCTCTAGGTGGTCACAAAGCACCGAGCTGATCTCCCTGTGCTATGCGGCTGCTTCCCACTAGCTATCTGTTTTACACTTGGTAGTGTATATATGTCCATGCCACTCTCTCACTTTGTCCCAGCTTACCCTTCCCCCTCCCCGTATTCTCAAGTCCATTCTCTAGTAGGTCTGCATCTTTATTCCCATCTTGCCCCTAGGTTCTTCATGACATTTATTTTTTTTTTTTAGATTCCATATATATGTGTTAGCATACGGTATTTGTTTTTCTCTTTCTGACTTACTTCACTCTGTATGACAGACTCTAGGTCCAGCCACCTCACTACAAATAACTCAATTTCGTTCCTTTTTATGGCTGAGTAATATTCCATTGTATGTATGTGTCACATCTTCTTTATCCATTCATCTGTTGATGCCTTTCATACATTTTTATGCCTCCTTATTGAGACTTACAGACTTTAGGTCTTGATGATAATTCATTCTTTTAGAAACTTAAGGTCCTACAAGAGTAATTGTATTCAGATTTTATTTTGAGCAGGGGCAAGAAGGGGAAGATCCTTTTCCTGTAAAACCAACTCTTTTGCCAGATACATGGATGGATAGATAGATGCATGGGTGGATGAAAGGATGGATGTGTTGCAGGAAGGGGGACCCCTCCAGGGCCTGAGAGTGGGCTCTTGCTAACACTCAGAAGTGAATTGTTCGAGGAGACACACATACTGACAAAGCAAGAGACTTTATTGGGAAGGGGCGCCCAGGTGGAGAGCAGCAGGGTAAAGGAACCCAGGAGAACTGCTCTGCCACGTGGCTCGCAGTCTCAGGTTTTATGGTTATGAGGTTAGTTTCCGGGTTGTCTCTGGTCAGTCATCTTGCTTGGCCCATATTTGGTCTGACTCGGGGTCCTTCCTGGTGGCACACACATCTCTCAGCCAAGATAGATTCCAGTGAGAAAGATTCTGGGAGGTTGGTAGGACATATGGACTGGCATCTCCTCCCTCCTTCTGGCCTCTCCCGAATTCTCCTGGTTAGTTTTCGGTGGCAGCACCGTGTTCCTTATCAGGACCTCTTGTTGCGAGACAACTTACGCAAGTGGCTATCATCATGCCTGGCCTAGGCGGGTGGTTTCTGTCAACGTTTCCCTAACAGGTGGATGGATGGATGAGTGGAAGAAAGGAGAGATGGTTAGATTAATGGATTCTTTGGAATGAAGACACCTTAATTTAACCAGTAGAGTGCATTTTGAATTTGGATAAATTTCTTTGGGTGGGCAGGATTTTGTTTGCCAGCATTCTGTCCTTGGGGGAATCTCCTCTCCCCCTACTCAATGTGATATGGTTAACTGTTAAAGATGCTGTATGTATGCCCTCTCTCTCCAGATATTATAGCCACATATGACCCAGTCTGAGCAAATCATATTCTTGCAACCCCTTAGATACAGTGATTGGTTCAGGGGTGGGCATATGATCCAAACTGTGGTAATCAGAGTTATTCCTGGAATTGATATATGAACACTAGGAGAAAACATCTCTTTATACTGAGGTAGCTCAATGGGGAAGGTGGACAACAGGGGCAGCCTGATGTCTTCTTGCCGGCCATGTGGCAGAGAGCTTGTCTGAGAGCAGGGACCAGCAGTGCGGAGATAGACATGGGGAGAGAGGAAGAGGGAGGGGGAGAGGTTAAGGGAGAGGGAGAAGGACACACACACACACACACACACACACACACACACACACAAAGGTAGGTGAGAACAAGCTCTCACCAATGAGTTGACACTGTTTGAGCCCTTGGACCCAGACAACTTTAAAATTCCCAGTTATGTTAGCCAACTAAACTTTTCACTTTTGCTTAAGCTAGTTTAAGCTGGTTTTGGTCAAATATAACCAAAAGTCATAACTACTTCTCCAGCTCCTTGGGGACAGGGGCCCTGTCTCACCTAGTCTCTAAACACACAGCCTAACTTACTCTCTTCTTTTTTTATGCTCAGGGTGTAACTTTTCTTCATTTCATTCTGCCTCGAAGAGCTTCCAGCTCTGCATTCACTGTGGCGAAGGGCCCGTATCCTCCCGGGAAAAGAGGAGTGCAAAGCACCCTTTAGGTGATCGATCAACATAAGGTGGAGCCCATGACTCCTCTGACAGCCAGTGGGGTCAGATGCGTAGGGCAGGCCCGGTTTTGATTAATATTCCTATAAAATGGAATTCTGGGACTGACCTCCATTCGACTCAAGCAACACAAAGATAATTGACCTTTGGAAACTGCCTTTGGCAGTCTTTTATTATTTTTATAGGAAAGTCCTGCAAACTAATTACATCTCACAATGGGCCTTTTATGGTGCTATTAGTTTAGTGCAGATTTCAGAGAAATTAGTCCACGGGGAGCCTGAAATTCTCGGAAAAAAAAAGCTCTCCATGGACTTATTTGACTTTAGGATTAGTAGGAAAGATGGATTGGTGGCCTGATATTCTCTATAGTAACTTCTGGCATTTTAAGCCATCTGACCAAGGTACCACGTTCCCATTTGGGCCCCTGGTGTCCACCCCAAGCAAAAGGAAAAATATAAATTTAAAAAAGGACAAGCTGGCTCTTTAAAGAATTCAGTCTACAAATCAAAGAGGGTTTATGCCTCCCTCAGTCTGAGGTTAAAGAAGAATGGGGTGAGAAAATTGAAACAGCACTTCTGTTTAAAGGTCTGGGTTTTCCCGAATATGAAATTACAGATATCTGTCTCAGATTCTCATGTTGGCTTCTGCACCTGTCACCGTGACCATAATTATTTGTAGAGTGACAGTTCTGGGGCCACTGTCACAGGGTCAGGCTGTAGGTCTGGGCTGCAAGAGAGGAGGTATCATCTCAGCAAAATCACCCTGCCCCCAAGCCAGGGGTCAAGTGCATAGCTACCCATGCCCTGCGGAGCAGAGTGGGGGAAGGAGAGACGCTAGATGGTGACAAGGGGACCAAGGCTTGGCAGGGTGCCCTTCCATTTCCTGAGTTCTGGCCCCAGCTCACCCTTAGGACATGGAAGGGGCCGCAGAGCAGGTCCACACGGGGCAGAGTGCCTGAGTGACTTGTGCACCAGAGCTGCTTCCCCATCAGCCCAACCTTGACCCTTGATGCCCCCAGCCCTGCCTGTGCCTGTGTCACGTGGTTGTCAGCCAGGCTGCACTGGGAGCCCACAGTCCTCTGTGCCCTTTCTGTCTTGAGGACTTGCACTGTGTCCTTACCCTCCTTTCCTTTCAGTTACTGTTTGCTCTGGCTCTGACCTTGTTGGTGCCTGCTCACACGTCCCGGGCATACCTAGCCAGGGCTTTCTTCTGCAAGCACCTGTGACTGTCTGCCTGGGGGCTTCCTCTAGCTGTAGGAGGAGCGTGCCTAGCCTGAGCAGGTGGGGTGGGCTGACATGCTTCGAGTTATCTCCCGTGGGACCAACCCTCAACTATTCATGTGAAGGTGCTGATGGGCTAATACCCCAGTTCCCTAACCCCTGGGGTGGGACAGCTCCGAGGTTTGTTCCGCATTGTCGCCAGGAGTTCCCTGTGCAGTTTGGCCCCAATTGCCCCTGGTGGTAAACTTCCTATTAACACACCCTGTATTCACTTCCTTCCTCTTCTGCCTCAGTTTCCCAGCCCCTACTACTACTTCTGAGTCTCCTCCCAGAGCCTTGTCTCAGAGCCTGCTTGGGGGCTGGCAACCTAAGCCAGATCTCTTTCCTATCTTGGCCCCGAGTCTCTCATTGTAGGTCTAAGATTTGAGGTGGCTTGTCCTGTACTGTCTTAGGCCCTTCTTGCTCCCTTCCTTACCTTAAACTCATATAACTTCTCATGGCGTATCTGTTTCAGGATCCTCTGAGAAAGAAAGAAAGAAGGAAGGAAGGAAGGAAGGAAGGAAAGAAAGAAAGAGAGAAAGAGAGAGAAAGAAAGAAAGAAAGAAAGAAAGAGAGAAAGAAAGAAAGAAGGAAGAAAGGAAGAAAGGAAGAAGGAAAGAGAGAGAGAGAAAGAAAGAAAAAAAAGAAAGAAAAAAAGAAAGAGAGAGAGAAAGAGAAAGAGAAAGAGAGAAAGGAAGGAAGGAAGGAAGAAAGAAAAAGAAAGGAAGGAAGGAAGGAAGGAGGGAGGGGGGAAGGAGGGAAGGAAGGAGGAAGGAAGGAAGGAAAGAAAGAAGAAAGGAAGGAGGGAAGGAAGGAAGGGAGGGAGAGAAAGCCTCCCTCTTGAGGGAGGGCAGGAGAGGGTAGTGAAAGGACCACACCTCGGGCACGATACGTACGGATGTGTGTCTAGAGAAGGAGCAGAGCCCCGAGGAGCTGTGTCCACCACCCACGGGGGCTGCCCTGCGTTCTTTGGATCAGTTTCTGGTCCTTGAACCCGCCAATGGACCGGCTTTATTAGCAAGTGGGACAGGGCCCCCTCTCTTCCGCCAATTCACTGCTCCCTTTGGAAGCAGTGGCGTCTTGCTTACGAAGCAGAAAGCTCTGGCTGCAAGCACTGCTTGTGTGGCGTGGGGCAAGTTGTTTAATCCCTCACCACAGCTCCTTGTCCTCGTCTGAAAAATGAGGCTCAACATGTCCACCTCACAGGGTAGCTGGGAGCAGTAAATAAGAGAATGTGAGGAAGTGCTTGGTGGAGTGCGCGGCACACGGTAAGAGCTCAGCATCGCTAGCTGTTATCATTCACCTGGCACGCGCTGCCTGGTTTTGTTCGTTGTCTTTTGATGTTTTATCCCCCTGAAGGCAGGAGGCATGCGATGGCATCTTTCTTCCGCATGGAGTGTACAGCATGTGTATAAAGGGGGTGTGTAAAGAGATACATGGGTAGGGAGCAGGTAGCTTAACATCCTGGCTGACACTTGCTCTTCTTGACCTTTCAGGCATGGGGCCGCCTGGGGGTCAGGACGCACGTGAAGAGGCAGTTCTGGTTGTGGCTAGGGTTCAGTCTCATCCCTGCATTCCTAGGGGTGCAGCCTCGCTATGATGAAGCCCTTTCATTGGTGGCCCTCCTTCGTCATGCTCAAAACCTGAAGACAGTGCAGGGGCTGGTGCCCCAGGAAAGGCCAGGGCAGCAGTGGGGTATTTTGCACTCTGAGGTGCAAAAATGTTGAAGCTGGACAAGTCACTTAAATAACGGCGTTATCTGCTGCTTCCCCTTCAGTGTTCCAGACAGATAAAGACAAAATAGCCGAGGTAATTGTGGAGATGGAGTGTCGCTGGCAAACGATCTGAGCACAAAGACCATTTCCAGAGACAGATGGAGTGGAGGCTCTGGTAATTTTTCTTGAATCATGTTTAAAGGGGCACAGCCTGAAAACCAATTCAGCAGGAGTGCCGCTCGGAGGCTCCAGGACCACCTGAACTCTGAAAACATGAAAGCCCAGTGAAGCTCATCGGTGACAAAGAAAGGAAACTTCCCCAAATAGCCCGGCGTAGGGGTGGACTGGCGAGGGAGCTTGAGGGTCACCCCTGGGGAATTCCACCCACACAGTGCTGGGTGCCAAGTGCCGATGGGAAATCACTGGTGAATCTGGCAAAGCTGCCGTCTGGGCTTGGCTTGATTCCAGGGCCTGGGGAAGTGATTACTGCAGCTACGGGTGCGATCAGCTGAGCCTGGGAAGCTTCCTCGTTCATAATTTGGTTTGTTCAGGGGTATCAAGGCACTGGCTTCCAGGAACTGGGCGCCGTGGCGTTTGAATGTGCTGGCAGTGTCCTTGGGCCCAGTGCCAGCTCCACGGTGGTGGAAGCCGTTGGGGACTTCCCTTCACTCGCTTTCCACCTGCTAGTGAAGGAAGTAATGGGCTCTGAAGGTAAAATGACAACAGCTATGGAACACTTTGCAGCCATTAAAAACCATGTTGTAGAAAACTTTCTAATGACTTGGGGTAAGATTCATGATACATTGCTAAGGGGAAAAAGCAGACTACAGAACAGCATGTAAGTATGCCCCGTGATTGTTTTAAAAAATTACATATACGCACACATACGCCAAAAAAATGAATGAAGAGTCAGCTAAAATATGTCATTTACAAATTTTTTTCACCTTTAAATCTTTCTACAGTTTCCAAATTTTCTACAGTGGGTGTGTATTTCTTTTGCAATGAGCAAAAGAGATATTAAAATCATATCTTACGTTCAAGTAGTATTTATAGTTTTCAACGTTTTTTGTATACATGCTTTGGTTTGATCCTCATAACAGTTCTGCAAATTAGGTACAACAGAGATTCCCATTTTACAGATGAGGAAACCGAGGCCCTGAGTAAATCAGGGACTTGAGTAACATGTTGCCTGGCTTGTAAGTCCCTGAGCTGGGGCTAGAATCCAAGACTTGTGTAGTCTGGTTTTAGTGTTCTTTCCACTGTATATTAGGAGTTTTAGGATAAGCCAGTGGACAGTATCTGCCACCTCATAATTGAAATCCTAACTCATGTCACTTACTTAGGACTCCTACTCTGATCCTGCCAGTGAGACCAGGTTCCTGTGTTATGTGCTCTCAGAACCGAGTCCATTCTTTTCTATGCTGTCCAATGCGGTAGCTACTAGTCACCTGCGGCTATTTAAATTTGCATTTAAGATAATAGAAATTAGATAAAATTAAACATTCGGTTCTTCAGTCACATTAGTCACATTCTAAGTGCGTGGCAGCTATATGTGCCTGTGCCGTGTCCACCTATATCCATCATCACGGAAAGATCTGGGCAGGCTGTTTCAGATTGCTCATCTCCCTTAATGATGATATGTTGATTTGTTCAGTTATTATTGGATTCATGTCTGGTCCCTGCACAAAATTGTAAAGTCCATGAGGGCAAGCATCGCATCTGACTTGTTTCCCTCCATATCCCCAATGTCTCATCCAGTCTTGACACACAGAAGTTGCTTAGTAAATATCTGGGGAATGCTTTCCGCTGCTTTAGGACAAAGTCCACATGCCTTAGCGTGGCTTCAGGCTGCATAATCAGTCTGGCCCCCTCACCAAGCTCCCTGCAAACACTCTCTTCCTTGTCTCCAGCCACCCAGTTGCCCAGATCCCTTTCAATTCCTTGCATATCACATTTCCTCTTGCCACTGAGCTTTCACAATGCTGCTCCCTCTGTCTGTAGCACCCTTCCCCTACCTCAGCTTCTCTTGGATGACTTTCTCATCCTTCAAGTCCAAGGGTTAAAGATTAAATGTCTCTTCCTCCAGGCAGCCTTCCCTGGTTCCCTGAGTCTGGTTTAGTGGCTCCTCCTCCATGCTCTCATAGCACCCTGTATTTCCACCCCCCCTTGGCATACTGTAACGTAACGGCCTCTTAATATCTGTATCTCTCCAGCTAGATCATAAGCCCCATGGGGCAGAGGCTCTGTCTCTTTTACTCATCATCTTGTCCCCATGTGCCTAGATTAGTGCCTGGCAAAAAGTAGTCAATCAGTCAAAAAATGTTTACTGGGAACTCCCTATGTGTCAGGACCATGTCGGGCACTGGGCGTACATTAGTGGACAAGAGAGACATGGTTCTGACCTTTAGGGGCTTCCCCAGTCTTTAGAGCTTCGCAGAATGTTTGTTGAATGAATAAAGGACTAAAGCTGTGTCTGATGAGATCGGTCTGTCTCAGGAGGTGGTGATTTCTCTGACCCTGGAGCTATGGGAGCAAAGTCAGGGAAAATCTCGGAGGGGCCTCTGCAGGACTGGACTGCAGTCACTAGGTCAGTGGTTTCCATGACGGCGTAGGGGGGAGACTGGGAGAGGCATCTCCCAGGGGATGTGTACTTAAATAACTTGGAGTCTTTTTGAGATTTTACCCTCACCCCCAGAATTACTGCTAGAGTGTTCCTGGTAATAATAGCATTGCTTATTGCACATTAGTACATGTTGTTTAGAACACCACCTGTTCTAAAGGCTTTATACACATAAACTCCTCATCTTCTTAAAAACTCTGCAAGGGTAGTACAATTTCCCACCCCCATTTCACAGAAGAGGACACAGAAATGTAAAGCAACTTGTCCAAGGCCACCCGGCTAATGAATGCTGGAGCCAGGATTGGAACCCAGGCAGTGCGTCTTCTGATATGTGCTCTTTATCACTGAGCTAAAGCCTGATGAAAAGATCGAGAGCCACTCAGGTGGAGAGTTGGCTCTGAACTCAGAGAGTCCCTTCATCTCTGAGGCTCGTGCTCTTAGCTTACATTGGTTGGGAGACCCAATGGCTACCCATGAATCTATTCAAGAATGTTCCAGAGCAGGACACAACCCAGTGCTCCATTTGGTGGCCCAGACTGTGTGAGACCACGTGGGATAGAGGAGCAAGGAGAGGGGTGGGTGCTCTGGGACAGGCAGGGCGAGGGCACATGAGGACCTGATGTAAAGTTGGTCCAGAGCTTGGGGCTGGACACAAAGTGAATTTCCCTGAATTTTCTAGAAAGGACTTGAGCCTATCCTTGTTAATTCATCATGGAGTTATTGAGCACCTACTGTGTTCCAGGCACTGTGCTGGCTGCTAAGGGTATACTGTGAGCAGAACACACTCAGTCCTTGCCCTTGTGGAATCTGATGAGGCAAATCGACAGCAATCAGTTTATTAAACAAATGAGCAAATAACCGCAAAGGGAGATAGATGATCTAAAGGAAAGAATGTGTCTCTTTTGGAACATGTAATGGAAGGATCTGGCCCAGGCTGGCTGTGGGTGGGGGAGGAGGTCAGGGGAAGCCTCTCTTCCAAGTACTGTTTAAGCTGAGATATGGGTGATGAGCTGAAGTTAGTCTGTTAAAGGGGATGGCCAAAGGGATTCCAGGTAGAGGGTTCAGCACATGCAAAGGTCCTGTGGTAGGAAAGGGCACGAGGGTTTCCGGGGAGTGAAAGAAGGCCAGGCTGGCTAGAATGTAGAGCAAAGCAGGAAGGTAGCTCAGGCTGAGCTGGGGAGAGATTGGGGCCAGAACACGCCGGGCCTGTATGGATGGTGACCATACACCTCAGTTTGCTGGGGACAGTCCTGGTTTGCTTCTGTTTCTGTAGAAAATTAGGAATAAGGTCTCCCTTTCCTCCCAACACTGTCTTGGTCTGGGTGACAGAGTATACAGTCACCCCCTCAGGCCACATTAAGGATTTCATTCTTATTCTGAAATACGGGAAGTCGCTAAAGTGTTTTCAGCAGATAAGGTCCTCCCCTGACAGTATCAGGTTCAAGTTTTCCAGGTGAGAGTATGTGGCTGCAGTGAGGGGAACGGACCAGGGATGGGGGCCAAGTGTGCAGGGCAGAAAGCCAGTTAGGAGGCAATTTCTGTAGTGATGGGGGAAGAGTTGTCTTTTATTACCAATGGTGAGGACTACTCCCTTCAACTTCACCCCCACCCCAAGAAAGTTCCAGAACTCAAGTTTAAAGGAGTCAAACCTTTGGCTGGGTTTAAAACATCCTGGCGTCTCGTCACCAGGTGACCTTGTGTCATGCAGCATCTGAATGGGTGGGAGCCCTAGTGGGATTTCCTGAAAGGCCAAGGACTTCATGCCTGTCCAGGAAAAAGCACACATAGGTCTCCCCAAATGTCACCCATAGGCCAGCTAGCACAGGCTGAGGGCTGTTCATCAGAGTCATCCATCTAAGGCGCCAGCTGTAGGGATAGTATCCCATGCCAGGGCTTGCTTGATGGATATTGTTGACAGAGGAGATTCTGGTTGTGGCCACTCATTTTCCTAGAGCCTGCCTTGGATTTCAGGTGAGGTACCAGAGTTTGAGAGGGGTGCTCCAAAACCCACTCCTCTGTGGTTACGCTCTCTCACTCTCCATCTCTCTTCATTTTCTCTGTCTCTCTGGAGCTTCTACTTTGTTTAAAATCTGTCTTAAAGTACTCTTATTATTCCTCCTGCCAGCCTATTAAAACTGCCTGGGCTTGACTGCTTTTTCAAAGCATCTCAAGTCTTTTCTCTTGGTCGGTGAAATGAAAACACAATTATTCTAGCGGAACATTTTACGTTAGATGCAATCTAAGAAAACGGCTTACAGAACTGAGGGCTCATTTGGAAGCAGCCGGGGCTCAGAGGGGCTCAGAGGGGGAAGGAGAGCCGGCAGACAGAGCACATTCTTGGAGGGTCGGGGCTGCGGGTGGCAGAAGCCAGGGCTATAAATGCCTCAAGGATCTGGGTGGCTCCAGAAAAGTCTACATGAGTTGATGACCCTCTTCAGTGCTCTCATCCCCCAGGATTTTAATTTTTTTTTATTCCAGAATTATACAGCTCTTTAACAAGGCGCCTCTCTCTCTTCTCCTTTTATTTTCCCCTATCCCTCCTGCTTTTAATGCTTTTTTTTTTCTCTGCTTCAAGTTTTTACTGCTTTCCCAGCTCTAGCCAGGAAGTCCACTTTCTCTGACACCCACCCGCGGTGCATCTTTGGGTTGTGAGTGAACCCTGGCAGCACGAAACAAAGGTGTCTGGCTCACCTCCCTCTAAGTGCTGGGGCTTCAGCAGCTGGGAGTGTTCAGCTCAGCCTGTCTCTAACAGGACACGGAGGGCAGGACTAGCTCTGAACAAGGACTGAGGCCCCTGGGGTCATCATGCTGCTCTTTCCCCTGCCAAACCAGATACTTGCTGACTCTGTGTGATGCCGAGTTAGTGCCAAAGGGAGCCTCTGCGTCCCTCTCCTCCAGTCTTCCCAGGTCACAGGAGGAGAAATGGGAGTCCATAGAGGTGACCTGGGGGAGGAGGAATTTACACACCCCTGGTGCCAGACTCCCAACCCAGTGCTCTTTTTCTTTTGGGGGACAAACAGAGTCTGGAGGGCAAAACTGTCCTGGCCTCTTCTCAGGGCACCATTTTAAGGACTTCATGGAACCCCATGGGACCTATGTTCTTTGTCTTCTTACAGAATAAGGGACCAACGGAGGGTCAGGATTTGACTGGGAAAGTAGCTAAGTAGGTGGCTCTAGACCAGATGTTGCAGATGCCCATGGGCCAGGCAAGCGATGTAAGTGAAGATAAAGCAAAAGGGAATGGTGAGGACTGTGGCAAACTGAAGACTTCTCGCCCCAACTGAAAGAGGCAGCTGCTACTGAGTGCCAGCCTACTGCTGACACAGGTGAAGGAGGGTCCAGTGTGGCCTGATTTCTGGCTCTTCAAGAGGGACCAGAAACCTGAACTTTTTAAAATAGAAAATCTGATTTTTAAATATTGTCTGTATTAAAATATGAAACCCTGAATTGGTCAGACAAAAATTCTTGTGTGACCTGAGTTTAGGCTATTTTTATGCAGACTGAGTATAGCCTCTGCTCTAGCCACATCGACTAATCTGGGATTTGATAGGAGACAGGGCAGTAGAGGCAAAGGACGCTCAGTGCTGAGAGGAAACTCGGCTATTCCCTGGTGCTTCCTTTTCCACCACTCTCCTTGAACAACTTTCCTGTAAGGGAGAAGAAATTATTCCAGAATGCTGTAGCCTTTCTGTTTTAAGAGTGGAGGGCTAACCTACCTTCATCATGGACCATCCTGGATTATTTCACCAGTTTACCTGATGGAAATTTAGGAAACTAAATGTAGGACATTTTTGGTGGTGGACCAATGACCAGGGGACTTAAAAAATTAAAACTGCCTGACAGATTCTACTCTGTGTGTTTTTGCCCCCAAATCCATCTTTATCTTTTGCTTTATCTCTCTTCCAGAATATGGGTCAGCCTTTAATCATCATTTAATAGTTTTGATTGCTTTCTCTAGGTAGAAGAAGGGTTAGTTTTATTTGCTCATAGTTTCCAAACCACTTTTAATATCTTCCTTGAGAATGAACTAGTTAAACCATTGAGTCACAGTGAGTTTTTGTTACTTTCTATAATTTTCAGGTCTGTTTCTTCCTTTTTTTTAAAATTTGAAGTATAATTGATTTACAATGTTGTGATAGTTTCAGGTGTATCCAGGTCTGTTTCTTAACCATCTCAGTGTTGGCTTTGAAAATTAAATTTGTCATTGGAAAAGAAAAAGAGTGGAGGGCTAACTGTAATGCTGGTGGAACTTTCTATTCCATCCAGACAGCAAGGAATTAGGAGGGATCTTATTGTAAGAACTGATAGGACTCCCAAATCCAACCAAACTTAAAAAGAATATTTATTACTAATTGAGTGCTTACTATATACCAGGCATTATATACTAGCTCATTTAATCCTCACGATGACCATGTGGCGTAGATATTACCTTTTAAAAATTTTATGGATGAAGAAATTGAGGCTCAAAGAGGTTAAATAACTTACTCAAGGACACCCAGGAAGTGGCTTTCTCTGTCACTGTGCTTTTCTTTCCAGTTATTCTCCAAAAGCACATGCACACACGCACACACTCACTCTATATACAGATGCATAAAACTTTTATAAGTTTTGATTCCTAAAAAAAAAGCTACTTTCATATCTTGTACAGTTTTTCATTAGTGATAATTGTCCTTGGATGAGCTCATGAACTGCAGTTTATTGGCTTGGCAAATGTGTCAGCGAGTTTGGCTGTAGCTTTATTCTCTTTCCCAGCTCTCAGAGAAGAAGTGCTCAGCCTGGGAGACAACCCAGCCCGTCTTTGTGGCAGCCAGAGAGCTGGCAGCAAAAGGAGCAAACATGGAACAAAAGCTGCTCCATTTCCTTTCTTCTTGTTCCCTTTGGGCATAAGCCAGGCTCCCTGCTTCTCTCTCCTGTCCTCTCACCTCTGTGATGAATAGGATAAGCCTGCCACCCCCTTGAGTCCTGTCCCTTCTTCACTCTAAGCCACAAGCTCTGGCACAGGGTCAAATGCATGGTGGGAGCTCCACGCCCACCTGCCTGAGTGTTTGATTAGAGTCAGTGTTTGATCTGAAGCTCAGGAGAGAATAGCTATCGTATTTTCAAGAAGGTGGTACATTTTATTTATTTAGGCAAAATCAGTTTATCTTTGAGGCCATATATTTGCTAGGAATGGAAGTCCCCTGGAGTTAAGTAAGGGGAAGAATATTCTAAGGCTATGGGCCTGCTGGAATCCAACTAAAATCTGGACAAGTAGGTCACAGGAAAGTTGGGAACCGGGCTACCCCCAGGACAGAAGCAGCAGCAGAATTCCCCAACCTTGCGTTATTGCCTCTTCATTAGTGTGATTCAGCTGAACTCCACTTCTAATCTGCTCCCATTTGGGGCTGAATCTCAAAGTTTCCATTTCACATTCCCAGAAGTGGCAGATCACTTGGGCAAGATGGTCATTACTGATTGAATCGGATGTGCACAGGGTGCCTCCAAATGTTTGGTGCCCCCTATGATTTTACTACGATATTATCATTGCAGCTAAGATTATATCAGAATGCTCAGAAGGGGTGAAGTCATCCTTTTCTATGCTTGTCCCCAAATGCCTCTGCTCTAAATTTTTCAAATTAAAAAAATTTAATTTAATTAAAAATCACAACGTGTACTTGCTAGTGCTGAAGACAAATGATTCCCCCCTTCATGGGTCAAAAAATGAACTTGGGAGGAAATCAGAGTGAAGAAAGCCAGGTTTCTAACTTGCCAAGAATAGGAGACATCAGGGTTTAGATCCCAATTCAGACCTTGGACTGTCCTAATTTCTTTTGGAAAAAAACTATGGTAACAACATAGAATAAGGGATATATTTGCAGCAAATCTCTGAAACTGGATAGTAATGCCCCCGTCTTGAAGTAGTTAAGAACACCTAGGACAGTGACTGGCACATAATAAATGCTCAGTAAATGGTGATTGTGATTATCAACTCCTGAGGGCAGGGATCACCAGGTACCTAGATCTAAGTGCAAAATAAAGTTGTTAACTGAATAACTGATAACCCAGCATGGCCCAACGAGAGCAGAAAGTGGCTTTCATGGAATGGACTTGGTGAAAGAAGAACAGAGAGACAGCCTGAACTGGCAGAAAAAAAGTTGGCAAAAAATGACCATTGAAGGTTTTCAAAAACACAAGTGAGTATAACCAATTTGTTAATAAAAAGAGAAAATAGAATCATATAAAATGCTCGGTTCAAAACCACAAAATACAAAAAAAAAGAGCAGAAGACGAAAATAGGATCAAAGAAAAAGGGCAACAAATAGAAAACAGTAACAAATGTGATAGGTATTAATCCAACTGTACAATAATCACTTTGAATAACAGTAGTCTAAATGCACCAATTAAAAGACAGAGATTGTCAGAGTGGATCAAAAAAACAAGGCAAACTGTATATTGTCTATAAGAAACCTATTTTCAGTATAAAGACACATGTATATGAAAAATAAATAGATGGAGAAAAATATACCATGCTAACACTAATCTGAAGAAAGCAGGAGTAGTTATTTTAATCTTAGAGCAAATTTCAAACCAAGGAAACTTATCAGGGATAAAGGAAGGCATTACATAATGATAAATAAATCATTTCTCTAAGAAGATACAACACTCCTTAATAATTGCTTCATAACTTAACAACAGAGCATCAAACCACATGAGGCAAAAACTCATAGCACTGCAAAGAGAAATAGATAAATCCACTATCATAGTTGGAGACTTCAACACTCCTCTATAAGAAATGGACAGATCCAGCAGGCAGAAAATTAGTAAAGACATAGTTGATTTCAACAGAACTTTCAATCAACTGGATAGTATATATATACTACTTCATCCAACAATAGCAGAATACAGAGGCTGTTCAAACTCATACAGAACATTCACCAAGACAGACCACATTCTGGGCCATAAAACAAAACCTTGACACATTTAAAAGAATGGAAACTATACAATGTCTGCTCTCAGAACACATTGGCATTAAGCTAGAAATCAATAACAGAAACAGAAACAGAAAATCCCTAAGTACATGGAGATTAAACAACACACTTTTAAGTAACACATGGGTCATAGTAGAAGTCTTAAGAGAAACTTAAAAATATTTTGAACCACATGAAAACAAAAACACAGCCCTAACAAAATTTGTGGAATTCAATGAGAGAAGTACTTAGAGGGAAACTTACAGAATTGAGTGCATATATTAGAAAAGAAGAAAGAGCAAAATCTATCATCTATGCGATTCTAGGAAATCTGAATTTCTAGGAAACTGGAAAAAGAAGAGAAAGTTAAATCCAAAGTAAGCAGAAGAAAGAATAAGAATTAGAGTAGAAATCAATGGAATGGAAAACAGGAAGTCAATGCAGAAAATCAATGAAACCAAAAGCTGGTTCTTTGAAAAGATCAATAAAATTGATAAGCCTCTAGTTGGGCCAACTAAGAAAAAAAGAGAGAGGGCACAAATTACTAATATCAGAAATGAAAGAGGGAATATCACTACAGATTCCATGGACATTAAAGGGATAACAAAGCAATGCTATGAACAATCTATGCCCCCAAATTTGATAACTTACATAAAATGGACCAATTCCAAGATAGGCACAATTTGCCAAAACTCACACCAGAAGAAATAGACAATCTGAATAGGTGTATATCTATTAAAGAATTTGAACCAATAATTAATAACCTTCCAAAATAGAAGCACTGGGCTCAGGTGGGTTCGCTAGTGAATTCCACTAAGGAAGGAATTATACCAATTCTCTACAATCTCTGTCGGAGGAGAAGCAGAGGTAATACTTCCCAACCCATTCTGTGAGGCAGGCATTACGCTAATACCAAAACTAGATAAAGACATCACAAGAAAAGAAAACTACAAACCGTTATTTCTCATGAACATAGACGCAAATATCTTCAACAAAATATTAGCCAATAGAATCCAACAATGTATAAGAAGAATTATACATTGTGACCAAGTGGATTTATCCCAGGTATGCAAGTCTGGTTCAACATTCAAAAATCAATTAATGCAATCCATCAAATCAAAAGACTAAAAAAGATCACATGATTATATCAATAGATGCAGAAAAAGCATTTGACAAAATACAATATCTATGTTTGATAAAAATTCTCAGTAAACTAGGAATAGAGGGGAACTTTCCTAACTTGATAAAGATTATCTAGAAGAAATCTACAGTTAACATCATACTTAATGGTGAGAAACTTGAAGTGTTCCCACTAAGATCAGGTACAAGGCAAAGAATGTCCCTCCTCAACACTCCTTTTCAACATCATACTGGAAATACTAGTTAATATAGTAAGCTAAGAAAAGGAAATGAAAGTTATACAGATTGGGAAGGAAGAAATAAAAGTCTTTGTTTGCAGATGACATGATTGTCTATGTAGAAAATCTGACCAAAAACTCCTGAAACTAACAAGTGATTATAGCAAGATCACAGGACATAAAGTTAACATACAAAAGTCAATTGATTCCCTATATGCCACATTGAACAATTGGAACTTGAAATTAAAAGCACGATGTCATTTACATTAGCACCCTGAAAAATGAAATATTTAGGCATAAATCTAATAAAATATGTACAAGATTTATATGAGGAAAACTCTGATGAACAAAATCAAAGAAGAACTAAAGAAATGGAGAACTATTTCAGGTTCATGGATAGGAAGAGTCAATATTGTCAAGATGCCAGTTCTTCCCAACTTGATCTATAAATTCAATGCAATACCAGTCAAAATCCCAGCAAGTTATTTTGTGGATATTGACAAACTGATTTAAAGTTTATGTGGAGAGGCAACACAATATTGAAGAAGAAGAACAAAGTTGGAGAACTGACACTACCTGACTTCAACACTTACTATAATGCTACAACAATCAAGGCAGTGTGGTATTGGTGAGAGAATAGACAAATAGATCAGTAGAACAGAATGAAGATCCCAGAAATGGACTCACATATAGTCAATTGATCTTTGACAAAGGAGTAAAGTCAATACAGTGGAGTAAAGATAGTTTTCCAACAAATGGTGTTGAACAACTGGACTCCTATGGGCAAAAAAATGAATCTGATGCTTACCTTTCAGAAAAATTAACTCAAAATGGATTACAGACCTAAATGTAAAATGCAAAACTATAAACTCCTAGAAGATAAAATAGGAGAAAACTTAGATGACCTTGAGTATGCCTTCTTAGATACAACACCAAGGGCATGATCCATGAAGGAAATAATTGATAAGCTAAACTTCATTAAAATTAAAAGCTTGTGCTCTGTGAAAGACAACGTCAAGAGAATGAGAATACAAGCCACAGACTGGGAAAAAATATTTGCAAAAGACACATCTGACCAAGGACCTGTATCTAAAATATGCAAAGAACTCTTAAACACTCAACAATAAGAAAATAAACAGACTGATTTCAAAATGATCCAAAGACCTTGACACCTCACCAAAGAAGATATACAGATGGCAAATAAACATACGAAAAGATGTCGCACATTATATGTCATCAGAGAAATACAAAATAAAACAACAAAGAAATACCACTGCATACCTATTAGCATGGCCCAAACCCACACTGACAATACCAAATGCTGGCAAGGTTGTAGAGCAAAAGGAATTCTCACTCATTGACGGTGGGAATGCAAAATGGTATAGCAACTCTGGATGACAATTTGACAGTTTCTTATAAAAAACTAAACACACTCTTAGCATATTATCTAGCAATTGTTCTCTTTGGTGTTTACCCAAAGTAGTTGAAAACTTATGTCCACACAGAATTCCACACATGGATGTTTATAGCAGCTTTATTTGTAACTGCCAAAACTTAGAAGCAACCAAGATGACCTTCAGTAGGTAAATGGATAAATAAACTGTGGTGTCTCCAGAAGTGAGCGATCAAGCCATGAAAGGACATGGAGGAAACTTGAATGCATGTCACTGTGTGAGAGACGCCAGTCTGAAAAGGCTACAGACTGTGTGATTCCAAGTGTATGACATTCTGGAAAAGGCAAAACAGTGGAGACTGTAAAAAGATCAGTGGCTGCCTGGAGGGATGGGGGGTGATGCATAGGTGGAACACAGAGAAGTTTTTGTTTTGTTTTTTGTTTGTTTGTTTTTAAAATTTATTTATTTATGTTTATTTTTGGCCGTGTTGGGTCTTCGTTTCTGTGCGAGGGCTTTCTCTAGCTGCGGCGAGCGGGGGCCACTCTTCATCGCGGTGCGCGGGCCTCTCACTATCGCGGCCTCTCTTGTTGCGGAGCACAGGCTCCAGACGCGCAGGCTCAGTAGTTGTGGCTCACGGGCGCAGCTGCTCCGCGGCATGTGGGATCTTCCCGGACCAGGGCTCGAACCTGTGTCCCCTGCACTGGCAGGCAGATTCTCAACCACTGCGCCACCAGGGAAGCCCCAGAGAAGTTTTAAGGCAGTGAAAATACCCTGTATGATATCATAATGATGGAGACTTGTCATCATACATTTGTCCAAACCCATAGAATATACAACACCAAGAATGAACCATAGTGTAAACTATGGACTTTGGGTGATTATGATGTGTCAATATAGGTTCATCCTTTGTAACAAATGTACCTCTCTAGTGGGAGATGTTGATAATGGGAGGAGCTATGCGTGTGTGGGTTCAGAGGGTACATGGGGAATCTCTGTACCTTCTCCTCAATTTTGCTGAGAAACTTAAACTGCTCTAAAAAATTAATGTTTTAATACAAGAAATATTAGTGACACCATCATTGACTAATTCTTAAGAATCTCAGGGATGAGGCTTGGGAAATTTGTCTTCTTTTTTCTAAATGCTCTTTGAGTGATTTTAAAATACAGTCAGGGATGAGAACCACACTGGTCTTAAAAAATAATCCTGAATTTGCTCTAATTTTCCTTGATTATATTGATTTCCTTGTGTAAATCAATGAACTTCCAGGGGTCTGAGATTTTCCTAAACCTTGAGGTATTGTAAGAAGCCTACCTAAATAGGGATTTACAAGTTGGTACCTTCTAATTGGTTTGTCTTACTGGTCAGAAATATGTTGGGGTTTCTAATTTCTGAGTGAGAAGGGAAAGTGAGATGAATGGTAGGAAGAGCCCTCACCATGGGCCAGTCTCATGCTGAGTATCCAATGTCTGTGACCTCAGTTAATTATCACAATAACCCTTTGAATTGGGTCCTATTGTGCAGACGGAGATTAGTGATAGACAGGAAGACAAGTGGTTAAGTGTGTCTTGAGACATTGGCGGAAGCATCCTAGGAGAGGTCTGGTTGGGGGGCAGCCTCCTGTGGTTCAGACAGAGCCTGGAGGGTGGCGAGGGCATCCAGTGGGTGTTTGCTCAGCCCTCCGAATTCCTATCCAGAATCCCATCCAGGTGTGAGGGCAGCACAATTGGCTAATTAAGCTGAAAGCAGCGTTAAGGAGCCCAGGGAGGAAATCAAGACATCTGTTCCCCTCAGCTCATCAACTGGCTCCTTTGTGTTGCTGCTTTGTAAGAATGGGTCCCCCTCCTCTCAGCTGAAGGCCAGCATGGAGGGCAGGGTGAGGGCAGTTAGCGGGAGCTGCGGTGAGCCCCTCTCTTCTCTTCCCTTCTCCCCGTGCTCTCCAGGGCTGAACCTTTTACTTAATATCCACCTCTGGTGGAGCCAGTCCCATTTCTGTCTGGGGACAGCGTGCAGATCCCCAATCCCCGCCCTTTCTACTTCATTTATTTGTTTAGTTTTATCCTGTAAGGAGAGCTACTTCTACTGCCCCATCCAAGGGGGGGAATAAAGGCTATGATCTGGTTACCAAGGGTGATAAACAAAATGAAATGCAGATGAAACCCCTGCATTTGGCCTCATGTGCTTGGGGAACTCAGATGCAAGGCACCATTCAGCTCTTCCCAGGGACGACTGGTACAAAAGCCAAAGGAAGTTCAAAATCATTGGTTTCTTCGGTTTGTAGTGAAGTCAGAGATTGGACACACATAGTCACTAACATTCAGTGTGTTCTCAGCCCCCTCTGTCACCTGGCTGGGGACCGAGAGAGGAGGCCAGAGGAAAGGTAACTGACATTCATATATTGAATATTTAGCAAAAACCATTCAGTGAACCATCAGTTCTATATCTTCTTGTTTGTATTATTGTTGTTAATAAAAGCTAATATTTACAGAGTGCTTATATATGCCAGGCACTATTCTAAATACCTTTTAATTCTCACCTATTTTAAAAAATTGAAGTATAGTTGATGTATAGTATTGTATGTTACAGGTGTACAATATAGTGATTCACAATTTTAAAGGTTATACTCCACTTATAGTTATTATAAAATATTGGCTATATTCCCTGTGCTGTACAATATATCCTTGTAGCTTATTTTACTCACCCAAGAGTCTGAATTTGCATCAGTTCTCTTACTCCAAACGACGTTCGACTCTTCTGTTCACGGTTGTGTTCCCAGCGCCTAGAACAGTTGCCTGGCATGATAACTGTCTGTTGGATGGGTGAATTCCAAAGCCCCTTACTTTCTGCTCCTCATCTTGACTATAACCGTCAGAGCTGCCCGAGCAGGAAGGCACCGGGTCCTCCAGGGAGCTGTCTATCACCCATGTCTGCCCCAACACCCCTCTGAGACTCTCCCTACGGGCATTTTCCAGACCTGACTTTCACTGCCTGCAGTATATCTTTCAATTTGGAAGATATGCAAGGAAATAAGTGAAATAAAGGTATGCCAGTGAAATAAAAGCTCACCCAAGCTTTATGAATTTTAATCTTCAGAAATACTCGGAAACCACTATAATTTAATGTTTCCACCAAGGTCCAGAAAGTGTGCAAATATATCTATTAAAACTAAATCAGTTTTTCACAGCCAGTAGGCTTCTGTGATGTCCTGAGTCACTGACACATCAAAAGAAAGATATATTAAAGGAGATGAAAAAGAAACATTTTATTCTTTGTATAACTCAGTGTACATCACACCTGATCACTAGGGGACGGGACAGTTTTTGTTTGTTTCAGGGTTTCGTTATGCTCTGTCGGTGGCTGTTTAGATGATGGTATATTGTGCACATCCTGCAAAGCCCTGTGACATTTGGCATCAGCTGCCTGTCACCACCACCCACTCCTCTTCCAAAGCCATGGGTGTCTGAGGAAGCACGAGCGCAGTGCCTGGTGCTTGGTAAGGCCTCGAAAACTATCTCTGGAACTCAGGTTGAAGAGGTCAGCAGGTTAAGGGCTCTTTGGAGAGCACCCATGTGCCCTTCTCCTGCCCCTGGACCTGCTGCCCTTTGCTTTTTCGTGAGGCCAGCCTCCCCTCTCCCCTCTACTCTCCCCCGCCCTCTGGAGCCTAGCACTTGCTGCTTATTGAGTCTGTCAGCATTTCCCCCATGGAGCTCAGACTGACTAATTAGCCTTCGCAGCCTGATTGCTGAAGCCACAGGGCACAGCCAGGCCAGCATTTTTTCACATGGCATCTGCTGAGGAAAAGCAAGGCCAAGCCCTTAACCCAGTCTTGTCAACTCTGCATCTACAGGGGGGTCTGTGCTGTATGGGCACCTATGGACGTGTGTGTAGGTGAATGTGGGGTACATACTCCCATTGGCTTGAGGGATATGGGGTGTGAGCTCTTCTCGTGGAGCCAGTAGATACTTCCCTGGATGGTCAGGGCTGGTTGGAACCCTTGGAAAAACTTAAGCTGACAATTCTCATCAATATGGAGGATAATTTAGGGTGAAGGTGGCATGGGGTAACTGAAACTATTGCCCTCATTTTGATGCAAATTTTATTAAAATTTTTTTTGTCATCTAACTTGGGCTTTTGGTTTGAAAGAAATCATGGTCAGTCCAAAAAAAAAGTCATGATGGACATCAGATGGTTCTTCCTCTCTCTCACATGCATTTAATATATGTTTCCTCAGGCCATTGCAGCACGAGGTTTAAGGCGGGTCATGTCATCAGTAATCTCCTGTCTTTCCTAGCTCGCACCCCCTCCTGCTAAGGCAGGACCCTGATCCTTGCCAAAAACCCCCCAGGTGCTCCTGGTGTGCCCGGGGTGTCCCGTGAGAGCTCACAAGCGAGCTTGGTCAGCTGCTGCAGGTTTCTGCTGGGCACTGCTGCCCCTGGGCCAACTGTGTGTGTGTGTCTCTGCTGGACGTTGCCGTGTCCACAGGGCACTCACTGCCCCTGCTTGCCACCTCTACCCCATCTCCCATGGGGCACCACAGTCTCCCTGCATGAACACATGCCCTCCCACTGAGGCATGACTAACGCCCTGGGGAACTTTGGAGGTGCTCATGCATGGTGGTCTGGGGTACAGTTGGAGGGAATTGCTGTCTCCTCTCTGTGCACCCCCAAAGCCATCCTGTCGGCAGCTGCTGCCTTGAAGAGTAGTCCGGCATCGGGCTTTTCCATGTTTATTTAAGGTCCTCTCTCCCCAGGGGATCAGGATAGTGTGAGGTTAGAATCTGGGCAATGGGTTCAAACTGACTGGAATTTAAAACCTAACTCTCCCGTTCAGTAGCCGTCTATGCTAGACAAAGTTCTTTCCTTCTTTGAGCTTCAACACCTTCCTGTGTGAAATAGTACTAAAACAGTCCCTGACTCAGGATTGTTTAAAGGCTAAATGAGCTAATGCATGCAAAACTCCGTATATGTAGTAATGCTCTGTAATGTTAGCCGATATAAATTAGCTAATAGGCCCAAATGATACAGCATAAGGGCTAGGCAAGAACAGGGCCAAGTGACAGATTCTATATTATCAGCAGAATTAGGCCTCATCTCTCACCTTGAGGACTTGATATTGGGTCGTTTTTCCGTATATCCCTCTTCCCTTAGGAAGTTCGCTGCCGGGAGGCTTTCTCAGTCTTTATTAGGATCTCCTAAATTGAATCACCAATTCTTCAAACATTCCAAAATATGTTGAGTTCCAGTGTTGATACAGCCTAGCTTCAAGATGGGACCATGCTCTCTCCTGCTTCCCGTTCATCTGATTGTATCTGTCTGTCTGTCTATCTATGCATCTAAGCAAATACATATTTATAAGCTATTTTTTGTATATATATGTATGTAGAGCTATTTGCTATATATATGTGTATATATACATATATATACACACATTTGTGTGTGTATTCTAACACACATGTACATACGCACACACATATAATTGCAGCTACTGAGTGCTTTCACTTTGTAGCTTAAAAATCTCCCCTGTGAACAGTTATGCAGTACACTCTATGAGAAGATGCTGATGAAGGACTTGGTTCCCCAGGCTCAAGAATATTTATATGAATGGGGCATCAGGGAACTTGGAAGATCTAGTCTGAGAACAAACGCATAATCTAGCATATCATGGAGGAGAGAGGTTTTCCAGAACAATCTGTGAGAGCCATTGTAAATACACTGATGTTCCCCGAAAGCAGGAGTCTCCAGCAGACGCAGTTTGGCTCCAACTTTCCTGTCAATGAGCACGTTTTTATTCCCTTCCATTCCCCAGTTCCTCTGCCACATGATGGAACTTTCTACCGTTTAAATGACCTGTGATGCTATTGAAGGAATTAACTGGCTCAGGTTAATAGTGAACCCAGACAGCATAGGACTTTGGTTTTGGGTGTGGGATTTGGGTATCTCCTGGGATTACTGGTGTTTTGAAGTCTTCAGCAGACTAGGGTATATGACATAAACATGCCCTAGAATCTCTTCCTACATCTTATTCTCAATCCTTGCCTGAAGCTCAGGTGCTGTCCTACTTGCAGAGGCTGACAGTTCTGACTGAGGTCTGGTCTGAGTCGAGAATGGTCCAGAGAAGTGATTGTGTCTTATGTTTCCATCCTTTTTCCCACCCCGGAGTGACACTGTGTGGCTGCTTCACACTCTGCCGTTCGCATTCTAGATGAGACAGGCCATGGTATATGCAATTCCTTTGGTACCACATGCAATTCTATTACTTCTCTCCTCCCCAAGGAAGCATATGGGTAGGTGTTCTGAAGGATCCTTGAGAAAATTCTGCAAAGGATTTTAAATCCCTGGCAATGGTCATGTGATAGATTTTTCTTTTCTAAAGGGCAATAATAAAGGATTTTAAATCCCTGGCAATGGTCATGTGATAGATTTTTCTTTTCTAAAGGGTGCTAATAAAGGATTCTAATAAATTATGACCATTGTTCTTAATCAAGGTAGCCCGAGGCCACTGCATCCTATAAGTTATGTGCCTAAATGCTTTGAGGGAGAAGGGAAAACGTCTACACATCTTGTGCTTGAGCCTCATGTTTAGGCAAAATTTTACATATACACACACATGGGCGTGTGCACACACATACACACACATCTTCTAATAGATAAAGAAAAAGTAGTCCCTTTGTATTTTTAAAACAAAGCAGAATGCTGTAATATAACTTCACCATGGGGTTTGCTCTCCTTTAGGGGCCCATAATCTTTTTTTTTTTTTTAATAGATTTTATTTATGTATTTATTTATTTTTGGCTGCATTAGGTCTTCGTTGTTCTGCGCGGGCTTTCTCTAGTTGCGGTCAGAGGGGCTACTCTTCATATCGGTGCGCAGGCTTCTCACTGCGGTGGCTTCTCTTCTTGTGGAGCACGGGCTCTAGGCGCGCGGGCTTCAGCAGTTGTGGCTCGCGGGCTCTAGAGCGCACACTCAGTAGTTGTGGCTCGCTGGCTGTAGAGCGCAGGCTCAGTAGTTGTGGCACACGGGCTTAGTTGCTCCGTGGCATGTGGGATCTTCCCGGACCAGGGCTCGAACCCGTGTCCCCTGCACTGGCAGGCAGATGCCCAACCACTGCGCCACCAGGGAAGCCCTAGGGGCCCATAATCTTTTCCTGGGATCCCCAGGTTGAATGGCTACAGGAGTTGGGCAGAGGGCTGTGGTAAGATATTAGAGAATGGTACACATTCCACATCTAAAGGCAGTCAAAGTCAAACCTTAAAAACTGCTGGCCAGGCATGGATGGGTTCTTCTGAGCAGGAACCCACCAGGCTCTCGGAACCCCACCTGGCCCTACTGCTGGGCACCTTGGCCTCTCCTGCCCCTGATCTCTCCTTCCTCTGCACCCCCCCCATGCTGGGTGTCTGCAGTGTTCTGGTTCTTTCACCACATTATCTTGTACAGTTAGTTTGTTCAATTTGGCTTTGAGCTCTTCAGATGCTGGGGCAGGCAGATGTGAACTTAAATTTCAACTCCACCAATTCCTGGCTATATGGCCTGGCTGTTAAAACTTTCTGAACTTCAGTTTCCTGATGTGTAAAACTGGAATCATGACATCTCATTCATGGGTTGTTTAAGGACCCGATGATAATATATGGCATTTAGCACAGTGCATATTCCATGGGTTTAATAAATGCTAGTTATTATTCTTGTTATTGATATTTACCACTCATTCCTTCATCAGACATTGTCCTCTGTGTCTGTGCATCCCTGTTCACTGACCCACAGCCGGAGCACAGCGTGTGTTAGCTGAATGAATCAAGTCAAAGGGAACAAATTCCTCCTGAGGTCATGGGATACGGCATGAGTCAGCGCTCATCTACTTGGGTCCAAAGCAGGATGTGGGCTTGGAGTATCCTAGTGGGAGCTGGGATTTGGGGAGCAGGCATCAGGCGGGGCTAGCTAGCTGGGGACTGGGCTCATCTGCGTCCTTGGCTTCCTTCTGAGTCCCGCCTTGACTACTCTCCAGATCGCAGAGCACCCCTCACATCCATGCATGGTCAGGGTCACCTCTGCACACCTCTGTGCCTGCAGGGTGGACTGTCACATAACCCTGAGCCTAAGTATTGGAAGACAGAGGCCATGGTCATTTAAACGCCCTGAGCATTTCAATCTCTTGTCTATTCTCATGGAAACCCGGGTGGATGCATGGGGCCGGCCAGCTCTTGGGTCCTTTGTCATGCCTCTCAGATGCCTGCAGTGACCCCCAGATCCTGCTCAAGCGGCAGTGCCCACCTCTTTCAGAGCAGCCTTCTTTTGGCAGCCAATACCTCTACCTTCAGCCCTCCCTTTTCTTTCTTTCTCTGCTAATGATTTTTGTAGTTAATGAGATTTTCCCCCCTGTTCTCTAATTACATGACTCAGGGGTCATTTAGTAACCATCCAGCTCTCTGCTTATACACCACTGGGCTTCTCAGCTCTTCCTCCCAAAGTTCTTCCATGACCCCTTTATTTTTCACTGCTGCAGCAAACAAAGTATGTCTTGGAGAAGATGGTTATTTTCCTAATAAGGGTCTCAGTACTTGAAGAGACACTGCTGTCGAATGTGAATAATTATCAAAGACATTGTTGGGATCCTTGGCCATAAGACCAAGTGTTTGGCAGCTCAGTTAATGCTCATCTGAAGTTGTCTAATATTCTGTGAGGTTTTCTCACTGTTAAAATGGAAACTAATAGAAATGATGGCTGTGAGGGATAGCCCCTTCTTGTCAGTCATATTGATCACCAAACTCTGCATCTCAATCGATTTATTAAGTCCTTCTTGAATATTTGTTGAACTCAGTATTGTGCTGTTTGCTCTAGGGAAGTGGCTAGGGGAGCTTTAAAAGAATAGATACTTGCTCCATCCCAGGATCTCTGGGCATGTAAAGCTATCCAACAGACTCCAATATGCAGCCAGGGTTGAGAACCATGGCTTTGGGGGAAAGGGAGGAGACTGTGTTCCTCGCCTTCTGGAAGTGTAGTAGTGTTCAGAGAGTTTCTGTTGTGTGCTACACAATGCTGGGCACTCTTGCAGCCGTTATCTCACCTTCTTAGTTCTTTACCTGGACTGAGTATCTTAAATTCTAAGCACAGATGCAGATTCTGAGGCTCAGAATCAAAGTTAGACAGCCAGGGACCGGCAGGACTAGCTTCAAGCCTAAATCTCTTTGGCTACAAAACCCACACCTTTTGCATCCTATCGAACTATTGATGCCAGGACCATGGGCCATGACACAGGGCCATGTACAATTAAATGCCACATCCTTTTTTTTTTTTTAATTTTTAAATTTATCTATTTTATTTATTTATTTTTGGCTGTGTTGGGTCTTCGTTGCTGCGTGTGGGCTCTCTCTAGTTGCGGCGAACGGGGGCTACTCTTCATTGCGGTGCGCGTGCTTCTCATTGCCGTGGCTTCTCTTGTTGCAGAGCACGGGCTCTAGGTGCGTGGGCTTCAGTAGTTGTGGCACGTGGGCTCAGTAGTTGTGGCTTGCAGGCTCTAGAGCGCAGGCTCAGTAGTTGTGGCGCACAGGCTTAGTTGCTCCACGGCATGTGGGATCTTCCCGTACCAGGGATTGAACCCGTGTCCCCGACATTGGCAGGCGGATTCTTAACCATTGCGCCACCAGGGAAGTCCCAAATGCCACATCCTTGATTTGGGTTCAGTATTCATTTAGAAGAGAGAGGGGAAGATGAGTAGGGTTTGGAGAATTCAGCCACGATTTTGCTGAGGAGGTGAGTTTAAAGTAGGACTTGACAGACCCCTGTGACGAACTTAGAAAGCATAAACCAATAATGCTTCTTTTGTTCCTGGGCAAAATGAGAGCAACTTCCCAGGTTTAACTTATATTTTCATTATAAACAGGTGTGTGTTGTGGGGAAGACGGTGGATGGAGTGGACAACTTACTGCCCATTCTGGGCCTCCTGGAATTTGTGATCCTCTAGGGGGTCATTTGCATCCTCAGCTTTGCAGGTTTAGAACTTCAGCTTTTTGTATTGGCCAGGCATTGAGGTTTGGGGATATGGATTTGCTGTGGCCAAACAGGACTGTTTTCCCAGGGGACCGAGACCTGTAGTGGAGTGCTGATGTGGAACTTTACAGCAAAAGGCCTCTCCAGCCTCATGCACCTGCAGGGGACATTGCCTTCTGGGGTGAGTGGGGAGCAGTGCTTGAGAGAGCCCCAATCGTAGATCAGAATATTGCCTGGGGACCCCAGAAGAGGAGCAAAGGGGGTTGGATATTCACCAGGAATATTGCCTCCTGTTTATCTTGAAGATACTTTTGCTGCATTCAGAAGTGTCTGTTATTAAAATCACACCAGCCATTCACCTGGGCAGAGATACCTCAAAACATGATTTCTTTTGTCTTTCTGCTCTCCATCCAATACATTATGACAACTTTGTCAAGGTAATTTGTAATTAAACTTGTCTCATTGATTTTTTAAAATCTCCTTAATAGGTTTTTTTTTTATTGTGGTACAATATACGTAACACAAAACTTACCATTTTAACCATTTTTAAGTGTACAGTGCCGTGGCTTTATATACATTCACGTTGCTCTGCAACCATTGCCATCATCCATCTCCAGAACTTTTTCATCTTCCCCAACTGAAACTCTGTCCCCATGAAATGCTAACTGCTGGCCTCCCCCTTCCCCCGCCTGTTGCATTTTTGATGGGACTTGAGACACCCTAGGAAATATCTCAAGTGTATATAAATCTGACCTGCGATCGTGTTTAAGTAGAGTCCTAGATCTCCCTCTCACAGATTCTGATTCTGCAGGTCTGGAGTGAGGTCTGGGGGCCTGAGTTTCTGTGATTCTGATGCAGGAGGCCCATGGATCTTAGAGTTTGGGAGGGTGTTCTCTCAATCCTGGTCCATCCACCAGCACTCCCCCAGCCCTAAGAGCCCACCTCCACCTAACACTCCTCCTTGACTGATGAGTAATGGAGTGATGCTTCCTGGGCAAAGGATCCAGAGGTGTGATTCCTCTAGAAAAATCTGAGCTCCTTGAGTGTATGCGTGTGGATACAGATGTTCATGTTTACATATCTACTCTGTTCAGTCAGTTGTTCTCAGAGTGGGGTCCCTGGGCCAGCAGCATGAGTATCACCTGGGAAACTGCTATAAGTGCAAGTTCTTGGGTCTCATGCCTGACCTACTGAAACTCTGGGATGAGACCCAGAAGTCTGTGTTTGAACAAGTCCTCCAAATGGTTCTGATGCACAGCAGTGTGTGAGAACTGCTGCTTTAAATGCATTGTCTAATTTAACCCTCACAAGAGCGCAGAGAGAACCTCCATCAAAGAGAAGACAAGGAAACTTAGCAAGGTTTAAGGATAAGGGGGTTGACTAGGTCCCCTCAAAAATCCCGATGCCAACTGATTTGGGGGCTCTGGGGATCCTGGCAGATAGTACTCTTGTACACTTCCTTGCATCTCTAGCAACCAGCTGCTACATATAGAGAAGGGTCCCCAGGCCTTTGCAAACACAGAGAAGGACAAAGAGGACAGAGAAGCGTGCAAGTGGGAGTAAAGGGCTTGGTGTCAGGGGGGCTGTCTGCGCAAAAAGCAGCCAGGAAGCCTCTTTGCACACAGCTTCCCTTTGTCCCATATTTAGCCTGCTTGCCCTCCCCAGAGGGGATCCGTGGCTTTCTTTGGCATCGGCAGCTGGCTGTGCTCTGCAGGAGGTGGCAGCCAAGGATCTGCTTGGGAAGTGTCATCACTCGGGGCGGGCGTGCTCTGTGCGCAGCGGCATGAGGGGGGCACAGAAGGCCAGCTGTTGGGTCCGGGACCCGCAAAGATTGGCGCCGGCTCCATTTGGTCTCGGCTGCCGCTTCCCGCAACGCCAGGGAACTGCCGTGCTTGCCGCTTGTACGCCAGCTGTTTAGGTTGCCTCTGAACAAGCGTAAGATCCTCACTAGCTGTTTTCTTTTTTCTCTAAAGTTTGCTTTGATTAGTGTGAAGTTTGCTAATGGAAAATCAACTTGTCTTTCCGACTCTGGCTCTGGCAGAGAGGCTGCCGGGCATTGGATTATTGTCTTACATTTTCTCCTGGTCCAGCCTGAGGTGCAGATGAGCAATGGTGAACTCATCCATCAATACTAGGGGGCTCCTGCTCTGTGCTGGGCAAGGCTCTAGGTGGTGGGGATACAATATGCAGACAGACCCTGCCCTCATGGAGCTTACCTTTTAGAGGCAGACTTTCTTGTTTATTTGTGATAGATGGTATGAAGATAGTGAAACAGAGAGATTTGATATCAGGTGTCTATTGCTGCATGATATGCCATCCTAAAACTCCACGGTTTAGAGCAAAAATTATTCAATTTTGTCACAGTTCTACCATCAGGGTTGAACTCGGCAGGGTGGTTCTTTTGCTAACCTTGCTGATGGTCCCTGTGTGACTACATTCGTCCGGCAGGTTGGCAGTGTCTGGCATCAGCCAGATCAGATCCCCTCCCTCAACCCGCGTGTGGCCTCAGGGTATCTCCCTCTGCATGTGGCTTCTCCACCTAGGCTTTTAGGAGCAGAGCTGGACTTCTTACACAAGGGCTCCAGCCTTCCACAAGCACAAAAGTGGAAGTTGCCAGGCCTTCTTAAGGCACAGCATCACCTCTGTCACATTCTTTGGCTGAAACAAGTCACAGGACCAGCCTAGATTCAAGGGAATTTGACTGTGTAAGGTACAGATAGCTGGAGGCATGATGTATTGGGGACCACCATTTAAAGGGCTGTCGCAGAGATGCTAGACTAGACGGTGGGTGGTTAGACGGAGCAGGCAGGAGTGGGGATGGCAGGTGGGCTGGCAGGGGAAGGCGTCTCTGAAGAAGTGACATTTTGGCTGAGGCCTCCCTGACTGTTCAGGTGAAGAACTGAGGGATGAGCATTCCAGTCAGGGCAGAATGACTTTCTCTACCATAAAAGTGCCCTGCTCATAAAGACGTAGACGTAGAGAAGACTTGAGGACACGGAAAGTGGGAAGGGTAAGCTGGGACAAAGTGAGAGAGTGGCATGGACATACATACACTACCAAATGTAAAATAGATAGCTAGTGGGAAGCATCCGCATAGCACAGGGAGATCAGCTCGGTGCTTTGTGACCACCTAGAGGGGTGGGATAGGGAGGGTGGGAGGGAGACGCAAGAGGGAGGAGATATGGGGATATATGTATATGTATAGCTGATTCACTTTGTTATAAAGCAGAAACTAACACACCATTGTAAAGCAATTATACTCCAATAAAGATGTTAAAAAAAAAAAAAGAAAAGAAAAACAGGGATGAAATTCATCCATCCATCCAAAAAGAAAAAGTGCCCTCCTCACCTTCTGCTTCCCTGGCTGGAGCTAGATGAAGATCCCCTTTTTGACAGAGGTGGGAGAAACAGAAGGAAGAAACTGGAGGGAGGAAAACGAGGTGCCTCTGGGTCATAGAGCCAGTCATTAATCAGCGGGGAGGGATCAGGAGAACAGAATCGAAGGAACAGCCTGGGGACACCTTCCCAGCCTGAGTCTTAGGCGCCTCTAGAACAGATGCTGAGCCACTGGCCCTCTGCAGGGAATGAATGGAATATGGGGCTTTAGCTCTAAAGTTCTTTGTGTCCTCTTGGTGGCACCAGTGTTATGGCAGCAGCTGTTGGTTTGCTTCTTGGGAGGGGACACCTATGTGGAAGTTTTGGGAATTGTTTTCAAATGTCAAGTGTCTGAAAACAGCCCGTTGGGAGTTTTTGTTTCCATTCCTTTTGTTTTTTAATACATTTATTTATTTATTTTTGGTGGCGTTGGGTCTTTGTTATGGTACACGGGCTTCTCCTTGCGGTGGCTTCTCTTGTTGCGGAGCACAGGGTCTCTAGGCGCACGGGCTTCAGTAGTTGTGGCAGGCGGGCTCAGTAGTTGTGGCTCACGGGCTCTAGAGCACGGGCTCAGTAGTCGTGGCGCATGGGCTTAGTTGCTCCGCGGCATGTGGGATCTTCCCAGACCAGGGATCGAATCCATGTTCCCTTCACTGTCAGGCGGATTCTTAACCACTGCGCCATTAGGGAAGTCCTACTTCCCTTTCATAATAGTACAGATAGAATCAGGAAGGATTAAACCAGTTCTTTCTCAGAATGTGGTCCATAGACCAACTGCCCCAGAATCCCTGGTGAGCTTGTTAAAATGCAGATTCTCTGTGCCAGTTTCAGATGGATTGAACAGAATCTGTGGGAGATGGACCCCAGGACTGCACATTTTATAGATACTCCCCAATGATTCACGTGTTCATAAAAGCACAAGAAGCACTGCCTTCAACCTTCTGTGACTGCAAATGGAGTCTCAAGTGAATTGCTTGGAACTGAAGTATAGAACCATTCTCTGAGGTCCAGCTCAAATGTTACCTCCTCCAAGAAGCCTTCCCGGTTTCCCTGAGATGAATCTGCTCACATGTTTACTGGGTTGCTTAGTGCACGTCTTTAAGGGGGTCTGATGACCCATTCTTTACTCTTGGCAAACTGAGAGCTCCTGATGGTGGAGACAAGTTTTATTTGGGTTCCTGTCCCTAGTGCTCGGCACAGTGCCTGGCACAGAGGAGGCAGAGTGAATGCTTGTAGTGAATGAATAAATGAATGAAGGAATTCTAAAGAACACCGTGTACAACCCAGTCCTTTTACAAATGGAGACTTGAGTGCCTAAGAGGCAAGGTGACTGACTCAAGGGCTCAAGGCTAGCTTGCACTGGTACCCAGGCTTCTGGACTCCTCGTCCAGGGCTCTTTTCTCTCACCCAGGCTGACTTCTTCCTTCAGGTGACAGGCATTTCGGTTTCCTTTAGAAATTAAATCCTGACCGTTTTCCTGCTCTCCTCCCACCCTCACTGTGCAGTGTGGAAGGAAGTTCACATCCAAAGCAGATCCTCCTTTGCTATCCCCACTCAGGCCGAGCTGGGCACAGAGGCAGGACTTTTGCTGGAAGCGCTCTAAGGAGCACCTGGCCCCCAGCTCCGGCAGGAACAGGCTTCCTCTGCTCCCCTCCACCCTCTTTCATTTTTCAGCCTGCAAACCCCATTCGGTGAGTATCCCTTTGGGCTCCTTGGAATGAATGTCAATGGCTGCTGAGGGTGCCTCTCACTTCATTGTGGGCAGCAAAGGGCTCCGGGTGGGATTTGCATATTGCTAATTACAGTTGCTTCCAACTTTGGAGAAAATCATCGATCCATTTATAACTTACAGTAATTTGCAAAGCAATTACCTCTGGCATCTTCTTTCTTGCTAAAAATGTGTTGTGGTTTTTTTTTTTTTTTAATGTTCTTTTTGAAAGAAAAATGATCTGGGCATTATCCATGAAGGACCAGCGTCTCTGTGTGCCTGGAAGAGGTACATATGTAAAATCCTGCACGGCTGGAACATAAGAATCTTTAAATCTTATTTGGTGCCCACACGTAGTAGGTGTGCAATCAGCCTTTGGTTAAAAGAAGAGATTATAAACACCGTGGGGATCTGCTGGATCTAGGACCTTCCTCTCTCCTCTGATGTGCAGTGCAATGGTGGTGGATACAGCCTCTGGAAGCAGGCTGTCCAGGTTGGAATCCTGTATCTTCCCTTTACTGCTTTTGTGACTTTGGACAGACATACCTTTCTGTACTGGGCACTTCTCATTTGTGAAATGGAGAGGCTAGCCATACCTCCTTCCCCAGATTTGACATAAAGATGGAATGAGATGATGTGGGTAGAGTGCCCGGTCCGTGGTAAATTTTAAATTAATGTTAGAGATGACCTTTCCTTGGTTCAAGGAGTTGTTTGTTCTGATTCAATAGGTGAATTGCCATTTTTCAGCTGGACACCTAACAGACAAAAGAAAAGCTCTCTGGTGTGGACTGAGGATGTTGGCAGACAGAGGACAGCACAGTTTCCTGCATGCATGGTGGTCTGGGGGATTGTCATGGGGGAGGCCAGGCTCTGTCAACCTGTTTGAAGGGGTCACAGGAGGAGTGGGAAAACAGGGGTACCAGAGGGTGTTAATCTGGGGAACTGGGGTTTAGCAGAAAGAGTCATAGATTTGGGAGTCAAAAGTCCTGGGTTTGCACTTACTGTGTGATCTTGGGCAAATCACTCCACATCTCTGAGCCTCAGATGGAAGATGGGGATCCTGGTGCCAATCTTGCAACCAAGGCCAGGACTAGAGTAAGGAGAGTCAGGTACTCACCTCGGGTGTGAAATTTAGAGCAAGGAGGCACCAAAACCTCAGTAATCAAGACAAATAATATTTTAATGTAACGTTAAAAAAACCTTAACCAGTGCAACCCATTCTGCTCACGTAGACGCGGCCCTGAGTGGATGGTAGGGAACACGACCTTCCATTGGGCTGCCCTGTGTGGAGCTTCTCTCTAGAGAAGTGTTTCTCACTGTGTGGCTTCCACCGGCAGCATCGGCAACACCTGGGAACTTATTGAAATGAAATTTCTTGGGCCCCATCCCAAGACCTGCTGAATCAGGAGGTAGAGCCCAGGAAACTGCTAGTGAGACCCACTTCTTGGGGAATGCAGCCTTTTCTCTCCAGGTTAGGACAACATCCCTGTAGCCTTCTGACACTTTTGGTTTGTAATCAAAGTGTCAACTTTCTAAGGGTTAGCAAATAGCTCCTCTTTATCCCTCTGGCCCCCTGGATACATCCCTCCATTCCCACCCCAGTTAGAATGTAGATTTTTTTTTTTTTTTTTTGGTAGCCAAAGTGGTAATAATTTATTTTAGAGACATCTATTTATTAATGTGATATAGAAAATTATTTTACAGCGTCTTCTCCTTAATATTATATATATATATATTTTTAACGTCTTTATTGGAGTATAATTGCTTTACAATGTTGTGTTAGTTTCTGCTGTATAAGAAAGTGTATCAGCTATATGGATACATATATCCGCATATCCCCTCCCTCTTGCATCTCCCTCCCGCACTCCCTATTCCACCCAGAATGTAGATTTTGAATGAGCTGGAAATAGAGCTGTTTCCTTCTAGCTCGGAGCTGCAGCGAGAGAAGGTATAATGCAAAAGAACCATCCCTGTTTCTCCAGGCTTAATGCCATGCTCAATTGTCTTTAATTTTCTTGTCAGAGCAGACAGGTTAAATATCATATTTCCTTCACTCTCTGCCAGCATTGCCTTCAGAGTCCTGGCCTGCTAAGCTTGTGCTGTAGTTGAATACGATTTGGCTGCTGCTCTTTTGTTTCTTTTCTTTTAAAAGAACCAAGTAAAGAGTAAACATGTTGTTTCTTTTCTTTCCCATTTAAGTAAATATCTTTCTTTCATTTCTAAAACCTCCTTGCTCTGGTGGGTTTGCGTACTTAATGAATCCCATCAACTCTGATTGCATGCATCTTTGGAAGAGGCGTTAGAAAATAATCTCTCTGCCTCTTCCACTCTGCCTGAACCCTCAGCTAGTCTAGCTAAAAGCCATTTCTGCACAAAAGTGCCATCATCCTTGGTCAAACACATAGCTGGGAGAGTGTTTGGTTGTTAACATGTAATTGGTTAATTTGTATTGTGCAGGTTCCATTTCTTTCTCTGTTGACAAAGACAGTTTTGTCTACCAATAGTGCTACCCCGTAGATGGAAACTCTACATCTGTGCTGTCCAATATGGCAGCCACTGGCCACAAGGTGAGTACTTGAAATATAGGCCTTGTGCGAATGAAGAACCATTTTAAATTTTATTTAATTTTTATTAATTTAAATGAGAAAAAGCCATATGTGGCTATTGGCCACCATTGTGGACAATGCAGGTCTATGAACAAGATCACTCTTGATTAGAAGGGAATGACCCCTGCCCCCCAATGCTGCTCTGCAGAACCCCTAGACACCTGACGAGGGTTTACATGTCTCCACTGGGGGGAGTGGGGAGGGGTGGTTGGCTCCTGAACTGCTCCAGACCCCTCTTCCACCAAGGGCACCACTGCTCTCAGGTCCTGGGCAGGTTCTCCCAGCTCTCAGTGGTCCCTGAGCACATCTGGCCATTGCAGGGGATGGGTAGGTCCCACAGCAGTGGAGAGCCTGAGCCACAGGTGGGGAGCTCTTGGATTGGCAGTTCAAGTCCCCGGGACCACAAGACCCTTGAGCTCCTCCCTTAGCCACTTGGGGTCTGTAGGTTCCTCCTCTGGAGCACAGGCCCATTGATTAACTGCACAAAGAGCAATGGACCAAAGATGCTTTGCCTTCCAGGCCTGAGATGCTGACATAACCAGAGAAGCTGGTGTTCAGGAGATAGGGTCCAACCAGGAAAACAGACACTGTGAGTTTTTACAATGCTGGACATTTAGTGCAACGTGATGGAAAAGCCTCAAACTAAAAGGGATGATGAGGCAACCCAGAGATTAGCACCACAGGATGTAGTTGTCCCCGCTAGGCTGGAGGGTCAAGGGGAAGAGGTGGTATTACCAGAGCCCAGGAGTGGAGGCAGGGTTATCACCTGGTAGAAACTGGAGCCATGGGGCAGGGGTTTCTGATAGGAGCAGGAGCCAGTTAGGAAAGCATCTGTTGCCATAGACACTTTCTCCGATAGAGAAGGAAGGGAAGATACTCTGGCCTCTCCCTTCCTCCTGCCCTCCAGTCTCCTACTAATGCTTCCCATTGGGCTAACCCAGCAGGAAGCCAGCTGGCACAGGAGGCTGGAAAAGCCTCCTCCAAGGTCTTCTGTTACAGAGGACAGAGCAGGGGAGGGGCAAGGACTGGCCCAGAGTCTATGCGAGTGTGTTTAAAATGTGAGCCTCTGGGGAGGGGGAAGGGTAAGCTGGGACGAAGTGAAAGAGTGGCATGGACTTATATAAACTACCAAATGTAAAATAGATAGCTAGTGGGAAGCAGCCGCATAGCACAGGGAGATCAGCTCGGTGCTTTGTGACCACCTAGAGGGGTGGGATAGGGAGGGTGGGAGGGAGACAGAAGAGGGAGGAGATAGGGGGATATATGTATACATGTAGCTGGTTCACTTTGTTATACAGCAGAAACTAACACACCATTGTAAAGCAATTATACTCCAATAAAGATGTTTAAAAAAAACCCTGACAAACACATTACAAAAAAAAAAAAAAAAGTGAGCTTCTACTGTTTCCCCAGCACACAGTTACAGAGGACAAGAACTATATCCTGTTTCCCCCTGCTTCCTGCCCAGTCTCCCCCTCCCCCAGGGCTCCCTCCCAGTATACCCAGTTCACAGCACACCTAGATGGGGTGTCAGTGGTGTTGTTGGAGAAGGCCTTTTGAAAAGAATGCTGTAGAGTGGGGTTAAACATTGGTGGTGGTGAGGGTTTGAACTGAATTTTTTTTTTTTTCTCTTGCCTGAAACATCTTTATCCAAATCTGTTCTTTTTTTTTTTTTTAAACATCTTTATTGGAGTATAATTGCTTTACAATGGTGTGTTAGTTTCTGCTTTATAACAAAGTGAATCAGTTATACATATACATATGTTCCCATATCTCTTCCCTCTTGCATCTCCCTCCCTCCCACCCTCCCTATCCCACCCCTCTAGGTGGTCACAAAGCACCGAGCTGATCTCCCTGAATTTTTTTTTTCATTGTAAATTATTTTTTAAATTTAAAAAAATTTACCACAATTTAAAAAAAACCCACATAACATAAAATTTACCATTTTAGCCTTTTTTTTAAAGTTCGGAGACATTAAGTTAATCCACATTGTTGTGCAACCAGTCTCCAGAACTCTTTTCATCTTGCAAAACCCATTCCCCCTCCCCTGGCTCCTGGCAACCACCATTCTAAATACTTTCTGTCCCTATGAGTTTGACTGCTCTAGACACCACTGAACTGAATTATTTCTGAAGTGACTGCCGACCTGGAGATTCTGTGATTCAGTCTTCAAAGTCTGTGCATTACAGTGTCCCTGCGATTTAAAACAAAAAAACAAAAAAGAGCATCTGGGTGGGATTGCCGTGGGTGGATTTCTCCCTCAGAAATAGAAGGAAAGAAGTTCAGAAAGGCCTGCTGCTGACAGGGTGGGCTCCTTCTGGGTGGAGTTCTCCTGGTGGGTGTCCCAAGACTTCATTCCTGTGAGATCTAAGTCTATTAGGGCTGCCTTTAAGCCATTAATAATCCATTAACCAGGATTATTAGATGAAGGAGTACCAAAGGTACCTAGTGAGTCCCCGGTGCTCCAGACATAATTTCTCTAGCCCCACTGTGGGGCAGCTGCCCAGTTTCCCTCTGGATCAGTCCCCTCCCCGAGTCAATTGCTCCAGCCTGTGCTTGAACCCCCTTTTCTGCCTGTTGGTTCAGCAGCATGAGAAGTGGTTCAGCCCCATTCAGTGCGTCCATGACTGAGGCTTAGGACATGCAAGTGCATCTATCGCAGGTCGACCTGGTTTGGATGTATGTAAAATGCTTAGTTTTGTTGTTGTGTGTTTATACAATTTTCATAGCGGCTTTATTTGGAATAGCCAAAAACTCTGTGGTAGGAAGAATTCTAAGATAGTCTCAAGATTCCTGGCCCCTAGGATACATGTACCTTTTCCCAATTATTCAAAAACTAATCTAGATATGCCTGTGAAGTGGCTTTGCAAATGTTAGTAAGGTCTCAAATCAGTTGAGTTTAAGATAGGGAGATGATCAGGGTGGGTTGACCTAATCACACAAGCCGTTTAAATCTGGATCTAGAAGTCAGAGAGTGGGAAGGTCAGAGATATGAAACGTGAGGTCAGAGATTCAAGCATGAGAAGTTTTCCACTAGTGGCTTAAAGGTGGAGGGAGCCACCTAGCAGGGAATGAAGTCAGCCTCTAGGAGCTGAGAACAGATGCTGACAGCCAGCAAGAAAGGAACTATTTGACAGTGGATTTTTTTCCTCAGAGGCACCAAAAAGGAATGCATTCTGGCTGACACCTTGATTTCAACCTATGATTCCCGGAGCAGAATTGCCAGGTGTGCCAGGTGTGCAACACCTGGCAACACTGTGTTTGGACTTCTGACCTGCGGTACTAAAAATGAACAAATGGATATTGTTTGCAACAGCTCAGGTGGCAGTAATCTGTTATGCCTAAAATGCTTAGTTTTCGATGAAAGTAAAAGGCTTTAGTTCAGGATCTGGCATGAAGTTAAGTTCTCCTTAAATAGAAAAGGCTGTTGTCTATTTTCTAACTGAATTCTTGTATCATCATTATAGGGTAAGCGGTTCAGGTATTAATACAATTCATTATATAATTAATTGTGGGATTAACAATAATTAAATTTATGAGGAAATTGAGTCCCAGCGAAGATGACTGACAAGCCTAAAGGCCCACAGCTTGTTAGTTCCGAAGCTGGGACTAGAGTCCAGGTCTGTGGAACTCAAGCCTGATGCTCTAATTACATGGCCACATTCCTTTAAAGGTATTTTGAAATTTCAGGAGTACCTGGGAGGGGCAAGGTATGGATATCCCTTCCTGGGCTTCTTCTAGAGGCATTAGATGGAGCCAGAAGGCAAGCAGGGGCCTTGGCCTGTCTGGATGGCGAGCCTGGTTACCTTGACTCTGTTCCTTGGTGAGGAAGCCACCACCAGCTGCAGCTACAGGAGGTTCTGGGCAGGTGTCTGCAGGGGCTGTTGAGAAGGGATTGGGTGCTGCTCCGGCTGGCACCTGCTACCTGTATTTCTAATTGAAGGCTGACAATCAGCGCGCTCACCGGCAGGAGTGGGTGGAGGCGCAAACAAGGGGGCCTGGAGGGAGGTCCTTCAAGACATCCGTTCTCATCTGCTGTATTCAAGGAAATTCCTATACTAGAGGCCAGGACTATCCCTGTGATTGTGTGGGACCTGAAATCAGCTCCAGGCATTGGTTGAGATGTGGGCCCTGGAGTCTCAGAGATGATGGAACTGGGCCTTTGAGGATTTAAGCTGGGATTAGTTGGAGTGAAAAGACAAAAGCAGGGCCCTCTCCCCAGACACCGATCCATATGAACCCCCCCTGCAGGTTCTGACACAGGCAGTGTCCTGCCCCTCAGGGGCTCCATTTGTGTCTGGAAAGGACCTCCAGCTGGAAAGGACCTCAGAGATCAGTTAGTCCTACCCTCTCATCGTGGAGGGGGGAAACTGAGGATGGTGGATGGGGTGTGGAGGTGGTGCACAGCCAGCAGATGGCAGAGCCAGGGCCAAAACCAAGAGTGTCGTGGCAGATGGAAGGCAGGCCAACTGCCGCGGAGAAGCTGCTCTTCTGGAAGCTCTGGGCAGCCCCTCTCTGTTAGTCTGGAGACAGACTTTTAGACATGCTTGTTTATTTTGACCTACTTGTTGAGAATGTGAAGTCATTTGAACATGGAACCCACAGACCTTGTTGAGAAACAGGTTGAAATAAGTAACACAGATTGGTGGGTAGTTAACACAAGGAGAATGCATTGGCTTAGGGTAAGTTCAGAGTCAGACTGCTCTACCTGGATTAAAGTCTAACTCCACCAGTTACTAACATATGACCTTGACCTATAATCTTACTGAGCTCCAGTTTCCTCATCTATAAACTGGGGATTATAACAACTATAACTACCTACTACTTGGAATTGTTCTGGGGATTCAGTGAGATCATTTAGCAACACCTGGCCTATTAGGAGCACTGCACGAAGTATTAAGTATTACAAATGACATTATTTGTGCGGGTCAGCTAATTGTGAAGTTGCAGTGATCTGCCTCATTTAACTCATTAGAGTCATTTGATTTCTTTGTGGAAAATACATATTATAGTTAAATGCAAAATGGGGCAGCATTCACCATCCCCTCTCACCTCCCAAGCTTTCTGAGGTAGTGAGGTATTTTAAACAATCACCAGGTATTTATTAAGCACCTACTACATGCCTGGCTCTGGGTTACAAATCTATCCATGCAGTAAGAGAAAGAGAAGACTTGGTCCTTGCCTTTAAGGAACTTGAACTTGCTGGGGCACTGCATGGAAGGGTGAGACAGTATCTGAACATGTTCTCTCCTGGATGGTATATATACTATAGGTTCAGGGGGTGAGGTGGGGTTTGGGACCCAAATCTCTCCATTAGCTTTTTAAAAATAAACTTTTAATTTTAGAACACTTTTAGATGTACAGAAAAATCTCAAAGATAGTAAGAGAGACTTCCTGAATACCCCACACCCAGTTTGCCCTATTATTAAAATCTTACATTATTATTATATGTTTGCCCTATGCAATGAACTGATATTTATACTTGATTATTAACTAAAATACACACTTTATTCAGATTCCCTTAGTTTTGGCTTACTGTCCTTTTTCTGATCCAGGATCCCATCCAAGATACCTCATTACATTTAGCCCTCATGTCTCCTTTGGCACCTCTTGCTTGTGACAGCTTCTCAGACTTGTGTTGTTTTGATGACCTTGACAGTTTTGAGGAAGACTGGTCAGGTGTTTTGTAGAATGTCCTTTGGGGAGAAACTAGTAAAAGGTGCCTTTTTCTGATGGGCTGAGGTTGAAATATGAGGTTGAGAGGAAGAGACAGTTTCACCTTCCCCACAGAGTAAACAGAAGCTTGCAGAGGTCAGAGGGAACCGACCAGTGAAGGCTGAGGAATCAGGGATGGGGCTTGGGTGGGGCAGATTTAAGGTTTTGGAAGGAAACTCTAGAAGGACCGTCCTGGTGTTTCCTCAAAGACATAGCCTGTTTTCCAACATGACGTTGATAACCACATTTTTGGGAATGTGATGGCACTGAATTGCCTCACGCTGAACTTGTCATAAGTGTTTGTGCCTCCGGGTGGGCAAGAGAGGAAGTCACTGGCTGGGGCTCGATGCAGGCTGCACCAGGCCTGGCATGACCTGCTGGGGGCTCAGAGTACTCTCAGAGCGACAGGCTGCTGAGGGCCTGCTGGGCAATGGCATTTATTAGGAGGCTGACAGCATCGGCAGAACTGTTTGGGACATGACATCGAGTTGTTTTTGTGTTATTAACTTACATAACATAAGCAAGTGAGAAAACGAATCGGGCTGCCCCTTCAGCCTTTGGGTGCAGCCTGGCTGGAATAACTAAGCCTGTGGAGGGGGGAAAAGAATCAAAATTCAGTTAGTTTGAAGGGACCAAGGGGCCAGAGAAGTCTCCTCAGGATTAGGTCATCTTATCCATGTATTCATCCATCAAATCCCTCCATCCATCCATCCATCATCCATCCATCCATCCAACCCCTGTATGTGTGGGCAATGGGCGGGCCACGTCCTCAGTATACACTGAGCCAGTCTTTACCTGGCCAGTCCAGCAGACTGAGTTTTCTCACCCACAGGCCCTTTCTGCCTCTACGATCAGCTGGTTAAACACCTCTTGTTTGAGTTTCCACCCTGTGTCAGTCCCGTGCCAGATCCCAGAGGGGATCAACAATAAGTATAAAGACAGTGCCTTCCTTAAACCATCCCTGTAATTGAGAAGAGAGCATGTCCACTCTGAAAATAGTATGTGCAGTCAGTATAGGAAAATATTTGGTGACCAGTCTCTAACACCCATCCTTTTCCAGCAAAGGAGGAAATGGAGGGTGGAGTAGGGGTATTGGGGATATTATTATTTCTGTTGCTATCTGAGAATAACAGGGTATTTTAAAGTATAAGACTGTCCCTGACTACAGCTGAGTCCACTTTGGACTCCATGAAAGCTCTTCTATGACATCTGTCATGGCACAGGTGCCCTGGTTTCATCGTTAGGTAAATTGAAGCTTCCCGGGATTATTTTACTGGTTGTTGCATGAGCTCAGACTATCTCTTGATCTGGCACCACCTGGCCAAATCCCTTGTGAACTAGGGTCTCTAAAGGGTTCCTTGTGGCCCCAGAGTGCTATGGCGGCCCTGCCAAACAATGCTTCCCTGGGCTTTTTCTGGTTCCCATCGCAGGCCCAGTTTGACCCCTTAAGGGAGCTCATGCTTTTGGCGTGTTTGTGACTTAAAATAATGAGGCAGTTGTTTTAGCAAGAGGAGACAAATAAATCACTAGAAGGAGTTTTGCACAGGTCAGCAGGTTTGGGACTCAGATACATTAAGATGGAAAATTGCTTTTCCTTCTGAGAGCGGGGCTAGACATGGATGGGGCACGAGGCCTCGGGCTTCCCTAAATCACAATGTCCCATTTTCCAGAGCCCCTCCTTGGGACAAGTGGGGAGTCAAGGGCTCAGCCCCACGGTCGCTCTTGACCCTGAAGTCTGTCACACGTCAACTCTGAGACACCCTGCTGCTCCTTACTGCCCACTGCAGGGGCTTCTTCCAGCTCATCTCTCAGGGCGCCCTACTGGCCTTTCTGCTCTTCCCTCTGCCCCTTCCACACATGTCCCCATCTCTCTGCTTTTGCTTGGGTTGGTTCCCCTCTGCTCTGATGAGTCCCTCCTCTCAGCTCACCTCCTCCCAGAAGCCCTCAGGGATCTCTCGTCTATAGGCGTCGACACTCTTGGCTCCATCCCTCACCATGGACCTTCTCCCAGTGCTCCTTAGCTGGCTTTGGTAGCTGTCCTGTCCCTCCAATGAGGCTGGACTTCCTTGAGGAGAGGGAACTTGTCTTAATGGCCGAGAGCCATTAGGTCTGGGGTTAGACAGACCTGCCTGGTGCCTTTATGACAGTTCTTTTCACTTTCTGCCTTGAGCGGGGATCCACTGGGCACAGAGAATGGGATCTGGAGTCTGGATCTGGGCAGCTCTGGGTTCTGTCACTTTCCACTTTGGGAACTTGGAGAGAGCACTTAACCTCTCTGGGGCTCCTTTTCCATCCATACAATGGGAACAACTTCAGTATTTATCTCATCAGGTAGTGGTGAAGACGAAGGCATAATGCGTGTAAAGTACTTAGGACAGCTCCTGGCACAGGGAATGAGGCAGCTTCCTCCTGCATGCCCTCTGGGCTGGCACAGTGCCGCTTAAACTGATTGGTTAAACCACCTAATGTACCCACAGGCCTGTGTGAAGGAATCCCCTCTGCTGGAAGAACTAAAGCCTGGGTCTGGGTCTTCCAAGGCTGTCTCTGGTGAAGTATCTCAGCATGGGAATGGGACTGCTGGCCTCACACACCCGCAGCTGCCTTTCGACTTCCAAATTCTCCTTCTGGGTGTCTGCACAGGTGACACAAGGCTGGATTTCCAAGTAACACCTTTTCAAGTTCTCAGGGATACCAACAAGACAACAGAGAACCGAGTGATGAGGAAGAGCAGAGGGTCTGGGGTTCGAGGCCCACGGCACTTGTACGCCACCCACAGCTCTTTCCCTACTGGGCGGAGAAGCCCAGACCATCCCGGGTCAAAGCCGGGCTCGGCCACGTGGAAGCTGTGTGCGCTCAGGCAGGAGGCTGTGACGCCATAGTCTCTCCACGTGCGCCGTGGGGACGGGATAGCGTGTGCCTCAGAGGGCGTGTGGGGCTGCGGTGAGTTCAGGCAGGCTTGGTGCTCGCTTAGCACAGACAGTGCACTCAGTCCTGAATGAGTCCATTGTCATTAACAAACGCGATCTGGTTTCCTCACCTTCAGCTGTGGCTTCCTCCACTGGGACCTCTCAGCTCCTGCTTTCCCTCTTCAAGGAACCCTCCCCAAGACATCTCTGCCTCCAGAAGCTGGGAGTGAGGAAATCCAGGCTTCCTACCCTCAGATTGCCACCAAGGGAGCCTCCCCGGCAACCCCGGGGGGCCACTCACACCTCCCACCCCAGCTCAGGTTAAGCCCTTCCGAATGAATGCCACGTGGTAACCCCATATCCCTGCGTTCCTTCAGAGGGAGGGGCTGGGGTAGGGAAGAGGGAGGAAGAAAGAGGGGTTCAAAATCATTCTGTTATAACGTCAACAGCCTCTTCTGCCATCTGGCAGCCCGAGCAACACCCCTTATTGCAGAAATGCATCGTCTCCGGGCTTCCTGAAAGAATGCAGACACTCAGAACAACGTGCTGTGTGATGTAGCCGTAGGGATGACAGGGCCCACTGACGGAGCATCCTCATGGCCACGCCCACTTCTGAGTGACAGTGTTTATCCTCACGACTCCTTGTGGTGAGTGCTATCATCATTCCTGTTTTGTAGGTGAGGAAACTGAGGCATGAGAGGACCTGACCCTTAACAACACTATTCCACTGCTTTACTTTCAGGATGGTTACCTATGCCCTTGTTTTAAAGGAAAGGAAATCATAGTTCAGAGAGTCAAAGACACCTGCCCAAGGACACACAGTTAACAAGGAACAGAGCTGGATTAGGTTGCTGGTTGCCTCGTTCTAGCCTACGCTGGTTCTATTTCAGAATCAGAATGGTCTACTCAAGTCCCTGAGCCCCCAGGGAGATGGAGTCAGGTCGGTTCGGTAGACTCTGGGCTGGTCCTCCGGCAGGGTCTGCAGGGAGATGGTGATGCTGGTGGCCGAGGCTGCTGCGGCTGAAGATGAAGAGGACGAGATGTGGGGCTGGCACTGAGCCTGAGCATCCTGCCAGAGCTGCCGATACTAAGTTGCATTTTGTCGTCTGTTCCCTTTGCCTGATTTAATACAACCTTAAATAATAATGCGGCAGGGGGAAGGGGGAATGAGGGAGAAACAACACAGCCAAGATTCTGTGTAACGATCTCATCAAGGCTGGCGTTTTTCCTTTGCTATTTGAGGAGCAGTTTCTCCTCTGATGTAAACATTTTTTTTTGATGATGATTCCAGGCTGAGCGGCCCCAGGAGCTGCTGCTTGGCACTTTCCTCCAGCTCCCTCTGGTCCTCAGATGGAGGCAGAATGGGGCCTGTAACCATGGCAATTCTCTAATGTTCTTCTTCCATAAACCATAAACATAGGCGGAGTCTTCATTATGGCTTCTTCAAAGAGAAAACAAAGCTTTCCCTGACTGGGGCAGGGCAGGGTGGCAGGGGAGAGGGGAGGAGAGAGCTTTGATTTTTTTTTTTTTTTTTTTTTTGCCACAGAGATGAATTGCCTCACATTGGTTCAGTCCAATGCATGGTTCCAGCAATTAAAAAAGATACAGCCCCACAGGACAGGAATAAAGACGCAGACGTAGAGAATGGACTTGAGGACACGGGGAGGGGAAAGGGTAAGCTGGGACGAAGTGAGAGAGTGGCATGGACTTATATATACTACCAAATGTAAAATAGATAGCTAGTGGGAAGCAGCTGCATAGCACAGGGAGATCAGCTCGGTGCTTTGTGTCCACCTAGAGGGGTGGGATAGGGAGGGTGGGAGGGAGATGCAAGAGGGAGGAGATATGGGGATATATGTATATGTATAGCTGATTCACTTTGTTATACAGCAGAAACTAACACAACAATGTAAGGCAGTTATACTCCAAAAAAAATGTTTAAAAAAAATAAAGTTAATTGTCAAAAAAAAAAAAAAAAGATACAGCCCCAGGGCCAGGCTCAAAGGAGGTGCTCCTTAAATATCTGTGGAAAGCTGGAAGGGAAGGAGACAGGGACGGAGTGGTAGCGGGGGGAGGGGAGAGGATGTGGGGAATCTTGAGGAATAATGTTGGGCGACAAGATGGGCCCATGTTTTGAAAGGGTTTCAAGTTCTGCTGACCTGTCTAATAGGTTTCTTGGAAGAGCAAGATGATACATGGGTTGTCCTACCTGAAGGCTGGCGTGGCGTCTTATCTTGCTTGTATTCCCAGGGCTGAATACCTGGTCTCTGAATTGTCAGCATCAGTATTTGTTGAATAAGTGAAGGAAGGAGTGGATCAAATATTTTTAACTTTTTGGAAGTGGTCATAGTTGTACTGAGAATATAGATTGATGAAGGCTATGAATTCTTACTCCAAAACTGTAGTCATGAAAACACACATTTTATATGTCATTTCAGGGTGCTTACAGACTTACTCATGACCATCCCTAGACTCCACAGTGAGAATTCCTGCTGCATTAACCTCTAGATGATCTTGAGCATTTGTTAGTTCAGATCATCAGCAAGAGAAGGCTACGAGGCAGCCTTGGTTTCCCCAATGTAACTGAGAACCGATGGGTCTGAAGAGGCAACCTTGCTCCTAATTTCCAAGTTCTGAGAAGATAATCAGAGTTCACCCAAACTCTTTGGAGCCCGGGGGCTTCACAAGAAATTCTACTCCAGGCGCCTACAGAGAATTCAGATCCTCTTCCAGGGAAAGGTGCAAAGTGTGGACCTTGACCTGAAGCTTCTCAGCATCTCTGTTGTCCTGGAAGCTTCCACATTAACGCTGTCCTTGTTTCGTGTGGTTTTGGTGTTGCAAACTGTTCTACTGATTTCCCACAGTCATAAGCCGCACACCTGCATGCATGTGCAAACATCTCTCATCTGTTCTGAGAGTTTTAAGGACTGCCTGATCTGAAGGCAGGAAACTGTGTCTTGTTCATCTTTGGGTGCCCAGGGCTTAGGAGAGTTTGGGGGTCCTGATACAGGCTTGGATTAGGTGACCTCTCAAATCCTCTTCAGCACTGTCATGCTGGGAACCCAGCCCCCCTGCACCCTTAGTATCCAGTACTATGAAAGCAGTTTACAATATTAGGCATCATCTTTGATCTTGGATTTCTTGCTCTTGGCTGGAGAGCTAAGGTCCTTTCCTTTTTTACCCATCAAAATCATTCTTGTACCTAAGATGTTCCCTCTCCTGCAAAGTAGTCCTTGACTTTTGCAGACAGGATATGTCGCTTCCTCCCCAAGCTCTTTGCTTCATATTCCAATGTTACCTCTTTATGGACTTACTTGTTTCTTTTATTGGGTTGTAAATTCCTGGAGGGCAAAGACTGGTTGGAATTCAACTTGATATCCCATGGTGCCTTGCATGTAGTGGAAACTCAGCAAATGTGGGGCCTGGTGAATAGCAGATAGTTCACTTATTATGGGGATGGGGTTACCCCTCTTTATAGCCATGCCCCTTGCCTTATCACTTTGCAGTCCCTCTCAAAAAGATGGATTACACGTCCCTGATTTTCGATGCTGGGTTTGGCCACTGGACTTGCTTTGGCCAATGGGGTGCTAGGGGACATGGTGCAAGTAGAGGCTTGGGATGCGCTGGTGCAGTCAACTTGCCTTCTTTTGCTGTGACCATCACCTGACTCACCCCTGACCCCGGGATGAGGATGAGAAACACATGAAGCAGAGCTGCCCCAGCCAACCTGCTGAGTGAAACGTAAATGCCTATGGTTGGGTGCCAGTGGGATTTGGGGGGTGTTCATTCCTTAGCAACAGTTGTTTAATACAACTGTTCATCTAAAATATAGGCTGAAAAACATAGAAGGCCTTGCGGCGTTAGTTGTTTTTTGTTTTTTTTTTTTAAATTATTTATTTATTTATTTATTTATGGCTGTGTTGGGTCTTCGTTTCTGTGCGAGGGCTTTCTCCAGTTGCGGCAAGCGGGGGCCACTCTTCATCGCGGTGCGTGGGCCTCTCACTATCGCTGCCTCTCTTGTTGCAGAGCACAGGCTCCAGACGCGCAGGCTCAGTAGTTGTGGTGCACGGGCTTAGTTGCTCTGCAGCATGTGGGATCCTCCCAGACCAGGGCTCGAACCCGTGTCCCCTGCATTGGCAGGCAGATTCTCAACCACTGCGCCACCAGGGAAGCCCCACGTTAGTTGTTTTTAAGGGATGACATGGACGTTTTAGAAAGAATGGAACATTGAGAAGTGACTTGAAGAAGTGGTTGGTTATCCCCCAAATGGAAGACTGAATGGAGGTGGAGGAGGTGTAAAAATTTTCCCAAACGTCTTCTTCCCTTTACCAAGTCTGCTGCTGTTAAGACCTGAATGATGACAGCTTTTGTGGGAGGAAAAAAGAAATTGAGCTTCTTTGAAGAGCAGCACATTTCCCCCATAGTTACACAAGGTGTTGTTTCCCATAGCTGAGTCTGCATTGTGATGAGTGGAAAAGCAGACTTCACGTTGTCTGATCTGGACGATTAGTTTCTCTTCTTTTCACCTTGCCCACGTTGATATGGGGTAGTATGGGGGCTCTCTCGGAGCATCAGGGTACAGGAGTTGTCAGGTCTGCGTGGTTTCCACAGTGATGTTACTGCCCACCTGCCCACTGCTCATCTCGCTGGCACTCGAGGCGGAGGGGGCCAGAGACTCGTAGTGTTCTCAGGCTCTGGAGTCCAGTAGAGATCCTGACTTGGCCTTCGCTTAGCTCTTCCTACCAGGCGTGCCCTGTTTGTCTGTCATGTTCTCCATCTATGCCCTGCCCCAGCCGGCCATCCCAAGCCTTTGCAATGGAATCATTTCACCCCTGCCTCTGTGGGCCCCGCAGAAGGCCAAGTGATTCTTGACTTGGAGTCTACGCCACATGTCAACTGAGAAAGGCTGAAGAAGGTAGCACACGGTGGGTTCCCTCAGTTTGGAAAGGATGAGCTCGCATCCTACAGGGCACCCTGCACAGAGCTCTCCTACCAGAGTCCCAAACACAGACCCACTCTGTGATTAGCGTCACTTTCAAGGTTCATAATATCATAAAGCCAAACTTGCAGTGGCCTTTGGACTTGGCTTCCGGCCTCTGATCTCCTCCCTCCTAGTTCATGCTCACATTGCTGTTGCTTTCCTTATTAAGACAAAGCTCTGATCATGACACCTCCAGCTCAAAAGCATTGTGTCTCCTCACTGCCTCCCAGATAAAGCCAGAACTCTTCAATGCGGCAACTCATAAGGTTTTCATTCCTGGCCCCAACTTACCCCACCAACGTTGCTTCCTAGTTGATTGCCCTTGCATCGAGGTACTGTCCTCCCTGAGCTCCTGCTGGCCCCTAAACACACCAGAGGCTTTCACACTGCCGTACCTTTTCTCTCACTGTTTCCCTCACCCGGAGTTCCCTGTCTCAGTGCTGGCTCTAGACAGTCTTCTCATCTTTCATGGCTCAACTCAAATACCATCTTTACTGGGAAGACTTCCTTAAGTATCCCTGTGGGAATTAGCATGTTGTTTCTGTGTTATAGCCCATGTCGCTGCATTTATTTTCTTGGGTATTTTTCTTTCTAGGTTGAAAAATCTTGATTTCCTGAAATCTAGGAAAGGATCTTGGTCATCTTTGTTAATGTGCTTGGTGTCTTTCTACCACTGGTCCCCCATAAATAGTTATTGCTGTCAAAACCGTAGGCAAGAGAAGGTGTGGTCCTTGTACTGGAGGTACTGACTGTCTGGGTGAAGAAACAACATACAGGCACATAAAATGCCGTGAGAAGAATGATGATAAACAAGTCAGCAGTGGTAGAAATGTAAAACGGTAAAACCACAGTGGAAAAACCATATGGTGGCTCCTCAAAAAATTAAACACAGAATTATTGTATGGCCCAGAATCCCACTTCTGGGTATACATCCAAAATAATTGAAAGCAGGGAATCAAACAGATATTATACACCCGTGTTCATAGCAGCATTATTCACAATAGCCAAAAGGTGGAAGCATCACAAATGTCCATCTATGAATGAATACGTAAAGAAAATGTGGTTATACGTACAATGGAATATGTCTTAAAAAAGAAGGAAATTCTGATACATGCTATAAGATGTATGAACCTTGAAGACATTATGCTAAGTGAAATAAGCTAGTCACAAAAGGACAAATATTGAAGGATTCCACTTATGTGAGGTACCTAGAGTCATCAAACTCATTGAGGCAGAAAGTAGAATAGTGGTTGCCAGCTCCTAGAGGGAGGAGTTATTGTTAAATGGGTATAGAGTTTCAGTTAAAATGATGACAAAGTTCTAGAGATGGATAGTGGTGATGGTTGCACAACCTTGTCAACATACTTAATGCCCCTGAACTATGCACTTAAAACTAGTTAAAATGGTAAATTTTATGTAAGCTATATTTTATCACAATGAAAAAAATGAAAACAACAACAAAAACAAAAAGAAATTAGCAAGTACAAATAATGGTCTGTATGCAGATTGGCTGCAGTCTCAAATGTTTTTGGCTGGGAATGCTGAGGTGGGTTTAAAGGGTGGGAGTTCTGGCAGGAATGTATGAGCTATTTGGATTCTGCCTAAGGGAGAAGTGGGTGCGGGGTCTTCTGGGGTCATGCCTGCCTTGGTTGGAGGTTCCCTACTTGAGCCCCAGAGGCTGACAACTAAGGACCAGTCAGCTCAAGTCCTCTGTCTTCCAGGTGGGTCTGGCCAGTGTGAAGGGCCAGCAGGTGGGAGGAGGGCAAGAGATGAATGAGGTCAGGGACTCTCCTGCTGGTTTGGCAGTAGCTCGGGTCCTTTACTGCCGTCACTTCTGAGTATGGGCAGAAAATGGGAAGAAGGGAAGGAAAAGGAAGACTTCCTAGAAGTTTCCCACACACTTCTGCTCCATTTCATATGGTCAGAACCCAGCTGCCTAGGGAGGCCAGGACATGTAGGCTTTATTCCTGGAGACAGTATGTAGGAATCAGTCTCAGGATTCTGTTTCTAAGGAAGAAAGGGGGATGGATACTGGGAGTCCACTGGCTCTGCCGTGGAGCTGATCAAAGCCCACTCATGACTGGGATGGACAGAGTCAATGTGCCTTCTTTATTCTCCCACTAGTGGGTGTCTAGGCTTTGTCTATTGGTGGGGTCTTGGCCAACTTGTGTCCCTTCTCCGTGCTGAGTGTAGAGCAGGGACCATGTGCCCAATCTCACAGGGAAAAGTTAAAGAACCAGAGCAGATCCATGTACAAATAACTTAGATCAGGAAGCTAAAAGTCCTGTTTGCAAGCTTGCTCCTTCCACCTCTCCTCTTGGTGATGATGGGACATAAGTTGCTATGGTGATGGGAAGATGAGGGAGGGGATTGTGGTTACTGAGGCTGCTTTCACCTACACATAAAACTTTGTAAGTTTCCTCCAAGGAGCTGGAGTCGAGATAAGGCAAAGCCTGCCCCTAGATGCCAGAGGGCTCGAAAATGTTTCCCAGGTTTCTGTCCATCAAACAGATCTTGCAGGAAGCCAATGCTATAAACTGGGGAGCCCAGAAACTTCCCAGGAGGAGGAACGATTCAATGCAAATCCTAAAGCACTGAAATGAGCTGAAAGAGCTCTCTTCTGCTTCGGAGTTGAGGGTGGGCACGAGGAGAGGGGTGGTCTGGACCGCTGCCTAGCAAGGCCCCGCCCCCCTGTGTAGATGGCCGTCAGCACTCAGCACCGGAGCGCTGGCAGAGGGCCCAGGCTCTGGCATCTCCTGGACTTGAATCCTTCCTCCATCACTTTCTAGTTATATGACCTTGGGATAATTTCTTTCGATTTCCGAGCTTCTTCTTCCTCATCTGTAAAAAGTAGATAATACCAGATCCTGAGGAAATGACATGAGGGAATGCACACAACATGCTTAACCCAGTGTTGGGCTCATGGTGCGGGTTCTACATATAATGGCAGTTATTTTAACTGGCATTTCCAGGTGACCACGTTTCTGGGTACTTCAGTGTGCAGAGAGTTACAGTCTTTTGGGGGGAATTAAGAAGCACCTGGGAGTGAGGGAGGGGCGGGGGTGGAGGAGGGGTGCTGTGACCAAGCAGGTAAGGAGCCCTAGAGCATTTGCTCCTGAATTATTCATGGAAATAGGCTTTGAATCATTGGAAGCCATTTTTCATTACCATTATTTTCCAGAGAAATTACTCCATTGCTAAAATCTGAGGCGGGGAAGGATACTCGATTCAGCTTAGATCGCTTTCTTAAAAACTGCTTAGGGAGGGCCCCAAACCAGCACCTCGTTTGGGGCGGTGTGACTGCAAGGGCAGATAGTCTTGCCTTGTTAATTACTTCCTAAAGTGAAAGGGGAGGGGAGAGAGGGAGGAGGATGAGGGGAGTGGGGAGGGGACAGAGGGTGCTGAGGAAAGAGGGAGAAGGGCACTTAAAAGGGAGGCAGGGACAATCCTGTGGCTTGACAGTCCCGGCAAAGGCCAGTCTGAAGATGCACACGTACGCACACACTCAAGCACATGCATGCACACACGCTCATGCATGCACGCGTTTGCCTCGTCTGGGTATCTTATGAAGCCTTCTTGAATCCCCTACCTCCACCACCCCTGCTCTAGCCCAGCTGACCCAGGTCAAGGCAGATGCATTCATATCTGGTGGATGAGATGTAAGCAGAGGTGTCACATGTCAGTATCTGGGAACCTTCCTTAAGACCGCCGGCACCTGCCCTTGGTTGTAATTTACTTGCCATCTGGGAGGTTTGTGGGGATTGCGTCTGTCTATCTAATGGGTTAGAAGCTCTCAGGGAAAGGAATCCTTCTTCTATGTCTTGCCCCCTCCCTCCCACCCAGAGTCAAGCACAGGGCTCTGGATGTCATCAGCCTGCAATACTCCACAGGCCATTGGTGGAAGGATGGATGGATGGAAGCAGATACCATCCAGTGACATGTTTTGAACCTGGCTGAGAATTCATCCTGGGGACCATCTGAGTGAAGAGAGCCTAGTGCTGAGGAGAATGGATGGATCAAATGGATCAAATTTGACAAAGGATGATAAGCAGGCGGCCCACCCTCATCCCACTGCCAGAAGGAGCCCTACACCCGGGGATCAGCTTCCTTGTCTATGTCAATTCTCCCCATTCCACTCCACGTGATAACTTCATTTCTGGGAAGAAGATGAAGAAAGCGCCGTATACGTAGTAACACTGGTCTTGATGTTGTTCCCAGAGGACAAAGCCTTAGCCCAGCAGGATAGACACGAGGGAGGCACTAACCCCCTTAGGTCCTTTCTGGAGCCCCTGCTCTAGAAAATCACACGAGATCCCCTGTGCTTGTGGTTCGTCTGGTGTGGGGACAGGGGGGCAGCTCTGACTTGGCCAAGTGAGTACCAGCCCCGGCATCTGTGAGCTCCAGACCGGCAGTAAAGCTGCTTATTGGGGGAGGGGCATACCACCCACTCCAGTGACGCTCCCAGGTAACCCCGAGGAAGCCCTTGACAAGGCTCACCACTGCTGAGGGGCCCAACCCAGACGGCCAGCTAAGATTGTTCATCAAACCAAGCAGTCATCTGAGCCTACCGGACCACTCCCCAGCAGGGTGGGCAAAGGTCCTTAAGAATCCATTCTTTTCCCCTGCACAGAATTTTCCCCTATGATTTCCTTGCTTGCTTTGACCAGTAATTTCCAGATATGCCTCATTTAGGGACAGAGCTAGAGTTAGGGATAGAGATGATAGAGATAGAGATAGGAGATGAGAGACGGAGACGGAGAGGGAAAAGGAGAGGGAGAGAGGAGATTATGTGAGTGTATTTGCTGTGTGGAGTGACTGCAGAAGAGGTGTGGAGAAGGCATGGCGGGGGCTGCTGAGAGCAGCTGAGAGAGAACATATGAATTCTGTCATTGTAAGTAAAGATTAAACAGTGGAGAGAATGGGGTTTCGCTGCAGCCACTGGATTAACAGCTTGTAAATTTCAGTAATCAGTTTAAATTGAGTTTATCACGCATGCCAAGAAACGTGGCTCTTTAAGATGAGCTACGCCTTTGTTGCTGGAAATGGTTGAAAGTCAGGGAGGCGATTTGCAGCCTGAAGATGCTGCCCCTCAGAGAAGAATCATCCACCCCTGCAGCAGCAGCCTGCTGGGAAGAGAGATCCCGTCAATTCCTTAAAACCATGAATTTGAGTTGAGATGCCCCAAGACAAGGCAGATGCTATTTCTAAGGTGGTGACTGAGACAAACTGGCTCAAGAAGCCACTGCAGTGCCCCACGGCCAAAAGAGTAAAGCTCTAAACCCTTGACCAGAAGCCTCAGCCTTCCCCCAGGGCCTCCGAACCCCTTCCTAGGTGCCCCCTCTCCCAGACCTGTACTCTACCAGACCTACCACCCTAGCTCCCATCTTCCCGAGCAGCCTTTCTGCCTGAAGCGCTCATTCTTTTCCACCTGTCTAAACTATGCCCACTCACCAACTCCAAATAGAATACAGACACCTCCACTGAAAGCTCCCTGAAGCCCTCCTCCTTCCCCAAGTGGGAAGACATCCCCTTGCTCCTATAGGGCCCATCACATATTCCTTGTTATAACATGCAGGTAGTTGTAACGTGACTCCTAGCAGGTTGTAAGCTCCAGAAGGCAGACGGCTCATCTGGGCTTCTCCATGTGTCCTGTGGCTTGTAGTCCGGTTGGCGGACTACCTTGACCATGGCTACCACATCAGATACTATCTGTTCATTCTTGGCTTTCCCATCACATTCTTTTACCCACAGTAGCCAACTCACTGTCCCCCAGGGTACCGTGAATTTTCACACCTCTGGGTCACTCATTGATTCATTCATTCATGCCTTCATGCATTCAACATGTTTTTTTGAATGCCTACTATATGCCAGACTACTCCACTTCCAAGACTCAGGGGTGAGCACATGACCTGGACATGACCAGTCAGAGTATTCCATTCTCCTAGCCACAGGACTGGTTACAGATGGGCAAGGGACACAGGTCATACCACTGAAACTCAAATCTAAGACTCCTTTGGGAACTTGTGTATATTGTACCTGCTTAATAACAGGTATCAGCCTGGAGCTGCTGGGGGCCACCCATGAATAATGAGAATCAAGTCCCACCAAGGAAAGCAGATCCGAGAGGCAGAGAGCTAGACATTCCTGGTGACATCCATTGAGCACCTAGATCCAGCCATGCCTGACTCATCCCTGGACTTCAGTTATATGAGTCAATCAGTCCCCTTTTCTGCTTAAGCCAGTTTAAACTTGACTTCTATAACGTTCAATCAGTGTTCTCACTAAACTAAAGGTAGAACATAGGCCTTTATGGACATGAAAACCTGTCCTTTGTTTTCCTGGCTGTTCTATACCTGGGTCTAGAACATCTTTGCTTTCTTGCTGCCAAGAAAGTGGGTGGGTGGGTGGTGGGTGATGGTGGAGGGGTTGTTTGCTTGTCTGTTGTCGTCTATGCCTGACCTTCAGGCCCCACTTGGCTGTAACCTCCTGCTTTGTCTAGAAGTGGGCCTGAGATGGGTCCCCCTCACATCTCTTAGAGTTCATGGATTAATAGCACACACAGATTGAATGATGGGCTCCGGATGGTGGAAGGGCACTGGTACAGAGGCCACAGCTCAACCTTGCTCAGCTTGATTAGTAACTAGGTAGGTTAGTGGTAGGTCAAATTAGGATTTGAATAGGAACAGTTATTTTTGGTATCGGATATCTATATTTGTCATTATTGCTGTTGTTTTTATATTGAGTTTTACTTTAGCTGCCATTTCGCTTGTGCCCCTTGAGATCCTGAGGTCCCATCATTGCCCCAGGGACTAAGAACGTTCCCGCACATTTAATGAAGTCTGCAACGGGTGTATTTTTAGATGGCTTGTTTGCATCTGTTCTCTCCCTGTTCCTTGCCTGATAGACGCCGGCTGGGTGAGAGGCCCAGGAGCATGACTGACTTTGCCATGGGAGCTGGCGGACGGCAGCAGCTGGCTCCGCCGAACCCTCTGATTGTATCTGGCCTGCGCGGGGACGTGGAGATTTCCATCTCTCCTAGTTTGCTGATTCCTCTGTTCAAATGGCCGGCAGGGAGGCGAGCTGGCCTTGTGTACCGCCTGTCCGTGGCTAGTGGGTGAGAGAGCCAGGCTGCACGTCTGTGCCTGTTACAGCTCCCCGAGTTCGGGCTGGACAGCCTGCCTGAGAGAGGCGTTTCCAGGCTGCGCCCGTCTCTGGCTTGGAGAGGCTTCTCACAGCGTAAGCAGTGTTTGATACAGCCCTGGCTCTCTGCTGGAGCGCCTCAGAGCCCTTTGCCAGTGGCAGAGCCTGGGGAAGCTGCTCAGGGTCCTGGCAGGAAACAGGTGGTACATTCATAGAGGGGATTGAAGAGAGCTTAATAAAGGGACTGTTCACAAGTGTAGGCATGTTTGAGGGGACCAGGGATGCGAAATACCTCGGGATTAGTCACAGTAAGAAACTATTACCACACTGGGCCCCCACCTGAGACGTGAAGCGCTTACCACACCCCAAGAAGGCTGCGGAAGAGGTGTGCAGTAGCAGCAGTGGTCTTCAGCAGAGGAGCACAGCTTTTGCCCGCCTGGGGCTGGGCTGTGAGAGAGCTGGGGGAATGAAGAGCCTGACCTCTCTCTCCTCCCACCCTCTGGTCCCTTGATCCTCCTGTTGGCTGAACCCAACCCCGTAAGGGAGTCTTATTGATGCTGTCCATGGATGCCAGCCTCCTAGGGACACTAAGATGGGGGTGGAGAGTGGACCTGGAAGGAGAAATGGACAATATCTAGTTCTCAAGTGCTATCTGCTGTTTCAGGCAGGGCTCTCTGGGACAGAAGAAACAGAGAGCCACTCACGGTCACTTCAAGGAGAAGCGAGTGATGGGGCTCAGAGGTGGGCAGGCACAGGGGGTTGTGTTTAATATCCCCAGGGAGACTGTGCGTGAATGCCACATGGGATGGCAGGAGGGACAGATGATCTGCCAGGCCCCTTCCCATGCTGAGCTTGGCGGTTAAGCCTCATGGGAAAGAGGTAATGCTGTCTGGGTTAGAGCAAAGTCTGACATAGCTGGACTTTGCATTGTTTGTAGTGCTTACTGATCCACCCACCCCCAGAGTAAAAAGTAACGCATGCTTGTTTCAACAAGCCATGTGACACGGAGACCGCAAAGGAAAAGCCAACTCCTTCCTCCATCCCCACCTCCATCCCCCCAAACAAACTTAACAGTTTGTTGTATATCTTTCCTTCCTTTTCTCTACATTCACTCAAAACGTATTTAAATGTTTATAAAATATTAAAAAAATTTTTTTCTTCAACGATGAGATCACACAATTTTCATAACCCTACAATAATTTTTTTCCACTAACAGTGAAATGGATATCTTCCTAGGTCAATCAATATATATGGCTCCAACTTATCCTTTTTAATTGCTTCCTAATATTTCATAGTATCCATATGTAAAGATTTTGCTAGAAAATCACACTTCCCTTTCAATTAGCCAACACAGAGTTCTTGGTGACCTAACAGGTCAAATTGCCATAAAGACTCCCTTTTAGTCTCCAGGTACTTCTGGTCCAGTTAGGGCTGTACGACTGGGGCATGGACAGAAGAACTTATATTTCAAGATAACCCGTAAGTGGCACCTAGGTGACTTAGACTCCGGATGCTTTAGGGAAAGGTGTTGGACTGAGAAGTCCTAGAAAGCCTCATGCAGGGGCAGGAGAGGGGTGATTTGAGCTGGACCTTGAAAGTAGGGGAGAGTTACTATTGCTATTTTAAGCACAGGCAACAACACCTATTAGTGACTGACGGAAGTGTTATGGGGCAGAGGGTCTGCTGGGCCTCTGATGCAGGGAGACAGCTATCATTTATTTGGATGCAAAGAGAGAGGCGCTAATGTCATTCCAAGTTCTTGAAATCAGCTGCTTTTCCCCAAGTAGGTTAATTATCCCTCTTGCCCATAATTCTCTCACACTCTTGATTTGTGGAACAAACTGTTTTCACTGAAAGCTCACATGTCAGTTCAAGTCTTGTCTGTGTCCACTTGATCACGAGTTTGAAATCAGGCATGTTTCTGTTAATGAGGTTTGACACGATGCCCATTAGCCGGTGAGCACCATGGGGCCCCACAGGTCTGTGTCAAATCCCAAGGGCGTCTCAGCTGCAATCAGTTTCCTGCGGAGATCAAAAAGAATCTTCCATCTCTGGGTAGTGTGAGAGGGCAGCTCGGAAGAGCAGGCTTCTCTCCTGGTCCCACACCAGGGTCATTTGCCTTTGCACCAGCCTCCCTCAAGCGCTCGTCCCTCATCTTGGCCACCACCTCATTTCTGCCCCTTCACCTGAATCTCTGAAGTCATCTCCTGTGCTTCGAGGTGACCAAGCATTCTCTCCAGCTCCCCAGTTGTACCCGTTTCCCAGGCACCCTGGGAGAGTCTTATCTATACTTTATCTTAGGTTCCTGGCCATCTCATGGGAACATGGCCCCTTAAGGTCCTTGTCTAGGACAGCAGCATTTTGATTCAGCCTCCATTTATTTCCCAGAGCTCACAGCTTGAGGACACAGACTTTCTCTTCGCACCCCTGCCCCCAGCTCTGAGCTCCTGGAACGCTCTGGAATTCCGCATCTCTTTACCTCTCTGTTGCTGTAACTTTGGACTCTTCCAAGGTTTGGGGTATAAACGTTCACCACTCATCTCCAGTGCAAAGTTACACCTTAAATCTCTTCATTCAGAAGCTTTGAGGAAACATTCCAAACCCCAGTGAGGAATGAAGGAGACACAGAGCTTGATGCAGTCCCCTTTAAATGGGAAACACTCCCAGTTATGGACCATATGAGGAAGGCAGATTCTCACCTTGAAGAAGTGGTGCTGGGAATTGCTTTTCCTCCGTGGCCCCCTCTGAGCTGCTGAAATATCTCCCCTCATTATTGAGAATGTATATAAAAGCCAGTAAACTTTTATTGCAGGCATATTATTGCTTTACGTTAAAACATTCCCCCCACCCTCCCTGCCCTTGGCAGCACTGAGGGGTGGATTTCATATGCAGTTTGCAGCTGCCATCCAGGCCCTCTTTGAGCGGGGAGGGCAGTGGAAGATAACTCTGGGAGCCCCCAGGTCCTCAGAGAGCCTCCTCTGCCCCAGGCCCCCTCCCCTCAGTGCCCACTTGTGCTGAGCCTTGCACTGTCCAGGGCACTAATGAAGGGCAAGGGATCACCGGCATGTAAGGGAGAGAGAGGGTCTTCAGGGAGGGGGAGTGGTTCCCAGTCATTCCCAGTTTGGGTAGCTGCAGAGAGAAGCCTCTGGAGAGAGTTGGAGACTGGCCAGGGTGGCCCAGTTGAAATGGGAAGGGGTTGGAGAGGAGAGGTTCCATTCTCTGGACCTGAGCCTCATAGGAACAAACCCTCAGCTTCCCTAAGTGACTCAGGCTTTGGAATCTAAGGCAGATAGAGAGTGGGGGAGGGGAGCATGGGCTCTGATGTTAAATTGTTCTCTATTGTCATCTCGGTGTCCCCACTCGTTAGCTGCATGTCCTTGAGCAAGCGACATCATTTCTCTGCCTCTGAGACCGCTCATGCTTTAGTAGAAGTAATATTCTCTTGGAGGGGGATGGTGGGGATGAAACACAATAACATAGGCAAAACTCCCAGTGCTGGTCCTAGCATAAAGTCAATGCCTAATTGATCTGGAGCATCTCCTTGTATTTATCTAAGCCTGCTTCTGCTGCAATCATGGTTTCCCCCTGTCATTCAGTTCTCAGTGGTCCACTCTTATTAATTTTTATGGAAATATGTCTACCAGTTGAAGGACTATGTCTCTTGCAAGGCCAACTCTAGGACTCCATATGCCCATAGTTCTCTATTAACCTTTCATAACCGTTAAACTTTTTTTTTCTTTTTTGCCTTTCTTGATCTTTTCTACATTCTCTGCTTGTTAGCTAGGACTACCTGAGCTCTCCCAAAAGGGATATCTGGAATAAAGGCCAAAGTTGAGGTTCAGGATAATGAAAGGATGATTCACACATTTTAAATATCTGTTATATACCACCAAATTGGGTGCATATTAGTAAAACATTACCCAGTTCTGCCTAAAATGATTTATAACTGGCCCTCTAGATCAGAGGTCAGTAAACCACAGCCTATGGGACAAATCCATCCCATCATCTTTTTTTGTAAATAAAGTTTTATTAGAACATGGTCACACTCATTTGTTTAGAAATTGACTATCAATGCTTTTGCATTACAACAACAGAGTTAAGTCATTGCAACAGAAATTGTATGGCCTGCAAAGCCTGAAATATTTACTGTCTGGCCCTTACAGAAGAATTTTGCTGACCTCTGCTCTAGATCATCTTCTCCTGGTGTGTTTCAAGGTTCCTGCCTCAGCTCCAAGGGGACATTGAGGAATTAACTCCGTGCAATCCACTAGGTAAGCTCCCCAGCCTAGCTACACATTTACTGGGAAAACATTGCATATATGCTGCATGACACATATGTTGAGTATGCATTTTAGGCAATTTGGGCCTATCCTGACAAATGAATTGTAAGATTCATTTCAAGGTTAAGTCCCATCCTCGAAGACCTGGGAGCTCAAGGAAGACCTGGAAGGCAGTTAGCTCCGCTGTCATCTGTCCTTGATGCTGATCACAAGCACTGATTGGGTCCAATACCTTAATAAGTAGCATCTTATGTTTATTAGACATTTCATTGTTTTCAAAGGACTGTAAAATGTGTTTTTTCACTTGATTCTACTATCACTTCTGAGAGTTATATGCTTTTTTGTATACATTAAAGATAGGACCTGAAAGTATTTGGGGACTCTTTTTATACACCATGCCTTATCTGTATTTTCACAATTACAGCCTTACTTTCAACCTCTCATGAAGCTTCATTCTGCCTTGCCTGAAGATCTTGACAGATAGCCTTTGCTGGAATGACAAGGTCTTTGGCTTTATTCTGGCATTCATATTGCCCATACCTACACTTGACTCCTTGAACTCCTGAAGTCACGGGCCAGGCCTCCACCACCGTCTTTCCCTTCTCTGCCCTCTCCTTTAGAATTTGCTTTCTCATGCCTCCTGCTCAATTTCCTTTCATTCACTCAACATTGGGCAACTTGCCCACTAGGTAATACACTCTCTGGACACTAATTAAAGCCTCCAGGTAATTGGTAAACGTTTGTCTTCTTTTATAATAGGTAGTCCTGAGGTGAAGGATATTTTAAAAAGAAACAATGTGATCTTTAAGATCCCGTGGACCTCCAGCTCCTGACTTCCCATTTTGGAGGATCCTTCAGGGTCTTTGGACTAAGGTAGATATGTCACTTTTTGCTTCTTTCACCCTCTGGCCAAAGCCACAGCCTCACTCCCAGGACTGTTGGTTTATTCTCAGTTTGATAGTTGTATGTGATATTCTGCCACATGCAGGTGCCCAGGTGTGGAGCAAGGCAACACAGGATGATATTGCTTCATTTAATAGAAGCAGTTGTACCCTAGTGGTGGGGATATAGCTATCTCATAGAGTATCAACAAATAGTTATTCAGCATAATAGATTGGGGTAGGCATGGGGGAAAGACAGGAAAACCAATAATCAGATCCAGTAACCAGAGTCCTCCTTGAGTTATAGAAGTCAGAGGGTCATTAGTGATTACATACCGCAAGCTCTCCATTTTAACCATGAGAGAGCTGAGACTCAGAGAGCAGAAGTAACTTGTCAAAAGTCTCCCTGGCATAACAGATAGTTATGCCACTGTTACTGGCATAACAGATAGTAGAATTCAAGTCTTCCAATTCATCCTGTACTGATAGTTTTCTAAGGGTTCAGAGGCAGTGTCTCAGGGGATCCTTCAGGAGAGAAGGGGATGATGGGGCCAATTTAATCTGTTTGATTTATTTTGAAGAGAATATTTTGCTCCCAAAAATGATTTGAAAGTCACTGCAGCAAAACATGCTCACTCTTGGTGGAAGGAGATTGAAAACCCTTAAAAGAAAATGATTGCGATTGACATATAAACACTAACATGCATAAAATAGATAACTAATAAGAACCTGCTGTATTGCACAGGGAACTCCACTTCACTGTACAGTAGAAACTAACACAACATTGTAAGACAACTCTACCCCAATTAAAAAAAAAAAAAAGAAAACTGAAAAGTCATTATACAATTGGCTTCCATTTACTGAGTGTCTGTTGTGTTCCAGGTACTTGATGCTCAGTGGCTCATTTAATCTTAATAATATTCCTAGGAGACAAATGCTGTAATTCTATTTTAAGTGGAGAAACTGAGTACCACACAGTTTAAGAACTTTGTCAAAGGATTCATAGCAAGTAAGTGGAGTAACTGGAATTCAAACTGAGGTCTTTCTGATTTTTTGAAAAAAATTTTATTGGGGTATAGTTGATTTACAATGTTGTGTTAGTTTCTGCTATACAGCAAAGTAAATCAGTTATACATATACATATATCCACTCTTTTTTAGATTCTTTTCCCATATAGGTCATTACAGAGTATTGAGAAGAGTTCCCTGTGCTATACAGTAGTTACTTATCAGTTATCTATTTCATTTTCTGATTTTAAAATGCATTCTTTCTTTGCAGATTAAATTAGATTATCAAATACTTGAAAGTTTACTGAGAATATACCCTAAGAGCATGGTAGGTATAAAGAGTCAAGTGTCAGAGGGCACTGCTTTCATTGAAACATGAGATCCTAGCTTAGACCAGGCCTGGCTGATGTCCATGGGATAAACTGGGCATCCAGGGGCCACATTTATAGGCCTAGGGGAGACATGTGTAGTGAGATGGACCCTGGAAGGTAAGGTGGGCAGGAGCCAAAGGCAGAAACTAATTGCTAACTTTTACTGAATGTGTAGTATGTACCAAGAACTCACATATGCATTAGCTCTTTTAATCCCAAGAACACCCTTTTGATGTGTTATTATTATTACTATCTCCGTTTTACTGATAAGGATCTCTAGATATAGAGAAGTTAAATAACTTGCTTTAGTTCTTTAGTTAAATGATGAAAAGTGCCAGAGTCATGATCCAAACACAGGTAGTATCACCCCAGAGCCTGCACTCTCTTTTTTTGCAGAGTTCACAAAGGCAAGACTGTGAAAGAATAAAGGTATGGAAAATATCCATGACTCTAAGATTCTATTGGAGGTTTTCTCATCATTCAACTATGATAATACTTTATACTACATATCTCTTTACTCTCTACAAAGTACTTCCACACACATTAACTTTGTGGGGTGGGCTGGAGGTAGACTGGCCGGCCAGGGCCTTTGAAGGCTGCTGTATAAGAGGGAACATCTTGACTAAGGAGAACCGACCCTGCAGAGTGACTGTTATCTCTGCTCCATAAAACTTCAGGCAGGCCTCCCACCCCCTCTCTTCAAGCCTCATTCTCTGCTTCTCTCCCTCTGTGGTTCAGCTTTGAATGTTGGGATCACAGAGCCAAGGGAGTTTTTTTTCCAGAATAAAGGGACCCCAACTTATTAGCAGCCAAACCAGACCTGGGTGAGGGTTGGGATTCTAGATTAAGTTTTCTAAAGTCATAGTTGGATAATTTGGGGCACCAGCCTAGGACCCACTGGGTCAATTTGGGGAGGTAGTGATGGACAGGGGCAGCATGGAGCTGGGCTCTCTGTTATTACAGACCTGGCTTCGGTCCTTTCTTGTTTGTTCAATCATTTATTCATTCAGAAGGGTTGGAGTGGTCCTTCTGAGCCTGGTCCTGTGTGGATGTGTGCAGGAGATGGGGCAGGGGAAAGACCCCATCCCTGGCTTCAAGGAGCTCCCAAGACTGTTGAGAAGAGAAGGCTCCCACCAGAAACAATTGATCTACATCCGGAGCTATGGAAGGGGAGAAGGCAAGAGACAGAGGCCTCCCAGAGATGAGGGGAATGCTGCCAGAGAGTGACAGGGGCCCTTGCTGCCTATTTAAGCTCCACCCATACTGTGTCACTCAACCCTAAGGCTCCCTTCTCTCTGCAGCCTTCTGTGTTTTTGTGCTTGCGTGGATCTCTCCTCTTTGTGGGCTCAGCAGCATTTTTGTTCTCTTACAGTAGTTAGCATTGTTCTTTGCTTGACTTTTTTTTTGGGGGGGGTATTCTTCATCTGGACTGTGGCAGAACCACTGTTATTCCTTCCCATCTTCTCTCTACTCCCTAGCAGGACTTTTCAAAATTCATTGTGAAGCTGAATCCCCAGGGAACTAGTTAAAATGCAGGTTTGAATCCAGTTAGTCTTGTGTGGAGCCTGAGATTCTGCATTTCTAACAAGCTCCCACCTTGTTAGATGCCGAACCCGATGGTCTACGGACCTTGATTTGAGTAGCAAGGTTCTACAGTATTAGACACAGACAAAACCTTTCAAGCGAACTTGCTGATTTATTGAACTGGTTAATGGACATATTACTTCCTTTCTCTGGGTCTCTTTTACCTAAAAACCAGATAAGGAATTTTTTTTAGGCTTGACAGATGCTAAGGCTTCTGTACCCCCATTTCCTTCTCCTGCTTCCTTGGCTGATATTGATAGTGGAAGATGGTATTCTTTCCCACTGAGCTTGGACATGTCCTCTTGAGAAGGGTTTTCTCAATATAGTACCCTAAAGATCCACTTCTGGTCCAACAGAATTGGGTTGAGGATGAATCCTATCTGCTACCCTGGGTTAGATGTGCCTTAAGGTCTCTTCTAATGGAATGATTTTGGGTGTGTGGGGGAGCTGGGTGCTACACAGAGATGCTCCGAAACCTGGTGCCCACCCTGGGAGATGGAGGCATCGCTGCCTCCAGAACCTCTCGTGCTAGAGAAGCCCCTCAGTCTGGGTCTGGGAAGTGAGAGGAGGGGCAGGAAGATGGAGAACAGGTGATGGATGGGAATGATGAAGTCAGTGGTTCTCCCCTCCTACACTGTTGGTGGGAATACAAATTGCTGCAGCCTCTATGGAAAACAGTATGGAGGTTCCTTAAAAAACTAAAAATAGAGTTACCATATGATCCAGCAATCCACTCCTGGGCATATATCCAGACAAAACTCTAATTCGAAAAGATGCATGCACCCCAATGTTCATAGCAGCTTTATTTGCAATAGCCAAGACATGGAAGCAACATGTGTCCATCAACAGGCGAGTGGATAAAGAAGATGTGGTATATATACACAGTGGAATATTACTCGGCCATAAGAAAGAATGAAATAATGCCATTTGCAGCAACTTGGATGGACCTAGAGATTATCATACTGAGTGAAGTAAGCCAGACAGAGAAAGACAAATATATGATTCCACATATAAATGGAATCTAAAAAAAAAATGGTACAAATGAACTTATTTACAAAGCAGAAATAGATTCACAGACATAGAAAACAAATTTATGGTTACCAAAGGGGATGGGGGGGAGGGGAGAGAGACAAATTAGGAGTTTGGAATTAACATAGACACAAGTTTGGAATTAATATAGACACACTACTATATATAAAATAGATAACCAACAAGGACCTACTGTATAGCACAGGGAACTATATTCAATATCTTGTAATAACCTATAATGGGAAAGAATCTGAGAAAGAATATATATTGTATATATAAATGAATCAATTTGCTATATACCTGAAACTAACACAACATTGTAAATTAACTATACTTCAATTTTAAAAAATGGTTATACAGAACAGACTCACAGACTTAGAGAACGAACTTATGGTTACCGGAGGGGAAGGGTGGGGGGAAGGGATAGTTAGAGAGTTTGGGATTGACATGTACACACTGCTATATTTAAAACGGATAACCAACAAGGACCTACTGTATAGCACAGGGAACTCTGCTCAGTAATAAGTAATGGCCTAGATGGGAAGAGAATTTTAAAAAGAATAGATACATGTATACGTGTAACTGAGTCACTCTGCCGTACACCTGAAACTATCACAAGATTGTTAATCAACTCTGCTCCAATATAAAATTAAAAGTCTAAAAAAAGAAAAGAAAAGAAAAAAAGAAATAAATGGTTATTAAAAAAAGTTAGTGGTTCTCAGCCATGACTGCATATTAGAATCATTGGAAATCTATAACAAACAGTGATGCCTGGAGCCACTCCTTGATATTACATTTAATCGGTCTGGGAGATGACCTGGGCATCAACATTGAAAAATCTCCCAGGTGAATCTAATGTGCAATCAGGGCTGAGAACCACTGATTAAGCCCATATGCTTGTACTTAGCAAGGGGCAAGGGACTGAGGAGCTGTGCTTACCTTCAATCCCGGGCTCAGAGAAAAGCAGAGCCCTGACCTCCCTCCCCCAACTGACCACTCCAGGGCTGGGATAAGTAAGCTCTTGGAAGCAGCTCCTGTTCAGGGGGCTTTCTGGTTAGAACTGATCCCATCTCTAGAGGCCAAGCCAAAGGTAAAGGATTTGAGGAAAGATAGCAACTCCCAGCTACCTTTTTTTTGCTTCTATCCTCAAGAAAATGAGGTAAGATAACGCCTTCTCAATTGTGATACATTTTTGAGGGGATGTGATTGTTACTATTGGCTCTGTTGATCTCGATTGGCTTTTCTCGTTGTCCAAGTTTTGTGGCGGTGCCTCTTCTCCTTCCTGGTTGAGGGCTTGGAGGTAGGAGCAGCCCTACTCATCCTCCTTCTCCCTTGAACCCCACCTTTCAGTGTTGCCCTTCTCTTCTCCTTTTCCTCCCTGACATGCATGCCCCAACTCCTGCAGCTCCCAATCCTGGCGGCTCAACTATCTGTTCAAATGAAAGGACTGAATCGAACTGATAACCCACTAAGGTGTAGATGACTGAGCCCTGCTCTCTTGGATTTGAAAAGAGGCTGATTGCTGTCCTGGAATATTTTTAATTTGTGGAATTCCAGGTCGTGAATGAAGATAATTGAAGCATTTTCACAGCTACTGTTGGGGGAGGTTGGTGGGGCTTTTCAGTGGTGGTGGGCAGGTGGAGTTCCTATACTCTTCTGTGTAGATGTCTCCTTCAATGCTGAGAACCAGGAATTGCTTGAGGACAAGCCAGGTACCTGGAGGGGAGCAGTCCATGCCTCTTCCCTCTTTAAAAAAAGACAAAGTTGCAGGGGTGTGGTCTTCTTTAGGCAGTTTCAGCATATTTCTAATTATAGTGCCCATTCGTAACCAAGACTTTGGCCTTCCAAGAAGACTTGATTACTATATTCATAATTCATTGGCAGACAGTCTATTCCCGATTCAATGATTTCTCCAGCCAGGGAGAGAATCTTGATCCTTTAAAAACTGATTTTTCACATTAGAATAGCAAAAGCGATTAGTTTTATTTTTAGCTCAGTTAAGCAAGAGTTCTAATGAAGCTGAAAGGAGGTTTTTTTCCCTTCTCTGTTTCTCCTATTCTTTCCCCTGAAGTGCTTTGGGAGGATCCAACCTAGAAGTTTGCCCCCTGCTTCCACTGGGTCTTGGTGGGATGCCTCTGGCCGGTTTAGGAAACCTACAGAGTGAGGAGTTTGTGAAGGCGGAGGGTGGTTGTCAGAACTTTGTACTTAGCTGTGCATTTCCCAAGGCCGAGCCTCCTACCTTGACTCTTGTCATGAAGGTGAGGTGGAAGTGTGTGTAGGGTGAGCTTGGCAGCCTTAGCACCTAAACCCCACATTATATCTGGAGTTCTTGGCATGAAAGGCTGAGAATAATATTACTTGGCATTCATGTCCTTTGTTCCACATTATGGGCTCAACTTAGCATTCCCAGCCTAGGCCTCCCACCAGCTCCCCTGCACAGGCCCCCAGTCTGGCCAGAATGACTTACACATGGACCCCAAGTAGGACCACACACATCTCTCCCTCCCTTCCTTGACCACCTCCCCTGCCCAACATTCTAGAACTCCCTTTCCTCTGAATTCTTGGGGGTCCACTTGTGCCTGTAAGTGTAAATTCCTAGGTGGTGTTGGGCTCGTGCTGTCTTGCACCACAGGTTAACCTGCTCAGGCTTATTACCCATTCAGATGCCTGCAGGGTCCAGGGGATGGCTTAAAACAGGAAAGCTGATTGCAGTGAGAACTGTGGTGACCTGCAGAGCACAGGCCCAGTCTAAAGGATGTAGCCATACTTCAACTACAAAAGACTGCTTTCATGCTGAGCTTCTGGTCTGGTGTTGTCAGATTTTCGATTTTTCAAGAGCAGCTGGAAATTCAGAGTTTAAAATGTAAAAACTTCTCCGAATTTTTCAATGTTGGAAATTCCATTTTCTTTAATACCTCGTGGGGCCCAAACCGCTACATCTGGGTCCACCATTTTGTTTCCTCAGCCTTAGGCTTTGAGAGCAGAACCCACAGGCCCAGCTAAGAGACCCCACATAAAAGCATCTTTGAGCCCCTTCTGCCTTGTATTCTGATAGATCAGGCAGAAGAGCTGGTCCTACATGGACCAGGCTCAGAGTGGTCCAGGGGGTTCCCAGTTACCTTAGGGACCTTCAAGGGGACCTTAGGGCAGAGCCAACATTAACTCGTGGCCTCCAGCCCAGAATTCTTTCCATCAGTATTACACAGAATGCATGGTGAAGTTGCCTGAGTGTGTGGTGTCAATTTTTGTTGCATCTTTACTGTCCAAGCTTAATGGAAAATGAGGGAAACACTCTTCCCCTGCAATGAATTAAATGAGAGAAAAGAATATAAGACTTTATTCCTGTTGGTTTCTGCATCATTTTTGTGGGAAAAATGTGACGGAAATTTAGCACTGAAGAGGCGCCATTGAGGATCTACTGTGTGTCGGGCACTGTGGAAGCCACAGGGCAGAGTAAGCCACCCCAAGACCTAGTTGCTGTCCTGGGCAGGCTTATTCTCACGGGGTCCAGACTGTGAGCTCCTGGAGCAGAGACTGGGCCACAGCTTTGCCTGTTTCCCAGCCCCCAGCCCTCTGCCCAGCATATCATAGGTACTTAACAAATTGACCTAGAGACATGGCAACCCAAGTGAAAGACAAATAAGGCTTCCAACTAAAATAGTCAAACTGCTTCATCTGGATCTGAGGCTGTTACTTCTCGTCTGAATCTGATCTTGGCATGTCATGGCATCGTTTTCTCTTGGTGAGCAGCTGCTTATTGTGACAGACTAGTATCTCGAGCTGATACTGAATAATATACCATTATTCCAAGTGATATTCCCTGGAAAACCTGAGGTGGGGCTGGGGGAGGGAGGGCCGGTGCTCTAAGGGTAAAAAGCTGTGGTTAATGCATTCCTTCTGAGTCCTTCTCTCCGTTTCCCCTCTTCTTAGTTTAGCCTGACTCCAGCCCCTAAGATATTCCCCGGAAAAAGGGACCATTGCTGCGTGTTCCCCCACCTCCCCCCGTTTCCGGGCCCTGAAAGATTGCCTGCCATTCTCAGGGAGAGGGTATACAAATTAGACCCCAGTGGAGGCCAGCTCAGGGTGTTAGATGAGCCTCTGACAAAGGATATGAATCTTGGCCCCAGGTCCTGGTGAAGGATGGTGGGGCTGACAAGCCTACGTCAAACACGCCTCTGTTCTGGGGGAGCCATCACTCACCCCTCTGTACTCTGGCGGCACATGCTAATGAGGGCCCAGCTCATATACTGTCCCTGCCGGAGGCTGGGCGGGCGGGAGGGGGCTCAGCCTCTTGGCAGATTTTCTAACCAAGGGAGCCCTTGGTGGAATTTCGAAGGAGGCAACATCTAGCTCTACCCCCTCCCTAGTTTCTAGCAGTCCCCATTTGTAGGGGCCTTTCTCTTGTCTGCTTCTGCCTCAAAAGGGCATGGACTCCTTTCCCAAAGCACTAAGAATTGCATGTGTGATTCAATCCTCTTGGTGGCTCTCATGTTTACAGGAAGACCCAGGCACAGGACAGATTCTTAACCTAAGGAACAAACGAGTGATTGTCCATTTCAGGCTGGGAAATGGTCTTGAGAGCCCTTGTGAAAACAGAGGTTCCCTTTTTATCAGTGGGTGGTCCTGTCGGCTGAAGGGGAACTGAGCACAGATGATGACAATGATGATGATAAAGATGACACAACGATGACGGCAAATTAATATCTATTAAGTGCTTGCCGTGTTCCAGAACTGTTAAGAGTTTTACAGGTATAAGCTCACTCCTCCCATGAGCTCTGTGGTGGGCACTATATTCAGAAAATGAAGAAACTGGGGCTCAGAGATGTTACAGAGAACTTACCTATATAGCTAAGAAGCATTCCTGGGACATGCCCCAGAAATCCTGCCTTTCCATAATAAAAATAGGTGGAGGCTTAGTCTGCTCAGATGCTACTTCCTCTGTGAAGCGTTCCCCAGATGCCCACCCAGTTCCCCAAAGACGCAGAGTTGAAGAGCAGTGACTTAAGACGTGACTTTGAATCCTGTCTTTGACACATAGAAGCTGTGTGATCTAAGGTAAATTATGTAGCTTCTCTGAGATTGCTTCCCATTTTATAAAACGGGATCGACCTCATTTGGGCGGCTGTGAGGGTCAAGCGGGAGAATGCCCACCACGCCCTCGGCCCAGCCCCCGGCACGTGGCACTACCTCTTACAGGCAGCCCACCTCCTCCAGCCCTCACACGTTTTAAGCATATGTTTGTCTTCCCCATAAGACTGAGTATCTGGGGGCAAATTCCACGTTGTATTCATCTTTGAAAATACTTCCCTTGGAACTTTAAATACAGTCAGTTGACTTAGATGACTAGAATCGGAATAATAAGAGCAACTAACATTTATGAAGTGCACACTTCATGCTATGCTCAGTTCTCAGTCCTTGCAACCTCCTTGCTGTGTGGGTCCTACTATGATGCTCGTTTTGTAGCTGGGGGAACTGTGGCCCAGATAACTCACATCACTGACTTGGGATCCCATTATTGGCAGGTGGTGGAGTCAGACGTGGATCCAGGTGGTCTGAATTCCGAGTCGGCGCTCTTAATCACTAGCCCACGGGACCATCCCCTAAAGATCCTTTTCTCCAATTCCCATTCCTTTTAAAAAGTTTCAAACAAGTAGGAGCTCGAGGCTCCCGGAGGGTGAGCTGGTCACGCTGCCCACGCTCCGTCACACGGCTAATTTGGTAGCGGGGCTGGAGCTGGAGCGAGCTCTCCCCACCGCCAGCCCAGCGTTCCCCCTCGGAGGTGTGCCCTGTCATATGGTGCTGTGATTAATTGGGAGAGAAGCTGTAGGAGGTTGACATTTTCCCAGCCTCATCTGCGTTTCCTGCCCACACGCCAGGCCCTGAATGTCAAAGCCCCCCACGCTGCTTTGCCTGGGGGGAGGAGGAGGGAAGCCCACTCACTACTATTAAGCAATTAAAAATATGGGCTGAGCAGATGTGGGACAGCCGCCTTTCCTGACGTGTTGGGCAACAAGATAGTTGGCTGCATGTCACTCGCGCTGAGAGACATTTAAGGGACTAAATGAAAAACAGCTACTCTGAACATTCAGGGAAGGTGGCTCTGAGTGCTGCTGACTCACCACCTTTCCAGCACAGCTGCCCGAACAACCTGGTGGGGGGCAGTGAGAGAAGCGGGGACCCAGGGCTGTGGTCAGTGGCCTCTGAAACACCATGGTTATCTCATTATACCTATAAAGAGAGGCGGGGTCTGAAAACTTTCCCTGGGTCCTTGGGTCTGTTCCCAAAGCTGATGTGTTCCTCATTCCATTCCCCTATAGCAGTCTGGAACCTCAGAAGTCAAGTTCATGTCAGGTTGGACCCAAATCATTCCTATTTTTCATTTCCACCTGTAAGGATGAGCCCAGGATTTAATTTACTAGAAGAGGAAATAGGGACTGAAGTTGGTCAGTGCTGTGGTTAGGATTTCAACACAGTAATTTTTTCAAAATTCCTGTGTTGAAATCCTAACCCCAGGGTGATGGTGTTAGGAGGTGGGGCCTTTAGGAGGTGATTAGGTCATAAGGGCAGAGCCCCAATGAGTGGGATTAGTGCCCTTATAAGAGAGGCCTGAGAAAGCTCCCCACCCCTTCCACCATGTGAGGTTACCTTGGGAAGATGGCTGTTTATGGAAGGAGGCTCTCAGCAGACATAGAACCTGACCATGCCAGCACCCTGATGCCAGACTTCCAGCCTCCAGAACTGTGAGAAATACATTTCTGCTGTTTATAAGATACCCAGTCTATGTTAGTTTTGTTATAGCAGCCTGAATGGATTAAGACAGTTGGTGAAAAAGGCCTCCTTGACGTAAGACCTAAAGCTCTTGTTAGAATCTGGCCTCAGTACTTAGAAACAGGAACAGAGGATGGACTCCATGATTCTTTCCTTTTAGATACTTCCATATCCGATTAATTATCTTTTTCTCATTCCTTTACAATGTTTCTCACATTGATCCTAACCTTTGCTTTCTGCATGTCCATGGCTGTATACACATCCTGTGGGTGGAAACTAAACTAGGCCACCCAATGAGTCATGGGATGGGGTCCAGGCTCATCAAAGAGAGTTCACTTACTCTGTGTTGTAAAAGGAGGACTGGAAATGAGTCACTCCCCGTTGCTCTGCAGTGCCTGATGCTCAGGTTTCCAATACATATTTACTGAATGAATGAGATGCAGTAGACGGGGGTTTGTTGGAAGTCCTTTATTTTTTGCCACCCACAATTGACAATGACTTGATTTCAACTTCACAGATACTACGGAAATATTGAGTATGGCTTGATGGTGTGAAAGTTATATGCTATAAGTAGAAAATCACTTGTTTTATAGTGTGTGTGTGTATGTGTGCCTTTTATGACCTTGATACTTTCAAAGAGTATTGTGCTGAGGACACAACTTCATTTCTGTGGAAAAATATCACTTCTGTATTTTTGCCAGAAATGCATAACCTCAGTCTGATCATGGGAAAACACCAGACAAACCCAAATTGAAAGACATTCAACAAAATTGCCAATCAACCAGTACTTCTTGAAAAAACCTTGAGCCTCTGCTTTTGTACTCTGTTGGTCCCAAAATAGGTTTGGGGGACATGCTTGCTGTGGTAGAAAAATAGGACACTGAACTAGGGTTTTTAAACATGACCTCATGAGGGAGAGGGGATGCTTCTCGCTGGCATCGACGACAGTCCTGAGCAGTTGGAGCTGTGGATTCTGACATCAGCTCCCTCACGTCACTCCGAAGCCTCCCAGATGTCTTTCTGTGACAGGGTGATACCTCATTCTCTGTCTCTCCCAAAGGTTGGACTAAGGACCCAGCAAGATTATGTAGAGGGGCTTATCAAGTCTCTTAGGATGATACACAGGGAGGGTCTGTTATCTCTAAAGTTCACTGGGGACGCAGAGAGGTGAGAAACTGGTAGCTTTAGGCAAGCTAGAACCTTTTGAATTGGTCAACTTTCCCCTCTCCCTTATTTAGCTGTAATCTTCCTGGGAAACCAGGAAGGAGAGGAGAGAAGAGGAAATATTCCAGATTTATACCCTTAACTTTTTCTAGAGGGAAGTGACCTTTCCAAGAGGTCCTAAAAGGGGAGATCTTGTAGAATTTTTTATATATGCATATTCTTTTATGATATGTTCTTATATGATCACCTGTTATGTGCCAGGCAGTATTCTAGGTGCTGGGCATATGTCAATGAACAGAACAGACCAAAATCTCTGCCCTATAGTGGTAACATGCTAGTGGGGGGAGGCGCAGACAGTAAGCAAAATAAGTAAATACAGTTGTCCCTCGATATCCATGGGGATTGGTTCCAGGACCCCAGCAGATACCAAAATCCATAGATGTTCAAGTCCCTTGTATAAAGTGGTGTAGTGTTTGCATATAACCCATGCACATCCTCCGGTATACTTTGAACCATCTCTACTATAAGATTACTTATAATACCTAATACAGTGTACATAGTTGCCGGCTTATGGAAAATTAAAGTTTTGTTTTTTGGAACTTTCTGGACTTTTTTTTCCCCCAAATACTTTACATCAGTGGTTAGTTGAATCAGCGGATGCAAAACCTGTGGATAGAGAGGGCTGACTGTAAATAAGTAAATATTAGGAGGTGATGAAATGCTGCCTGTGAATTGAGAAAAGTCAGAATAATCCTGGATAAAATCCATGTTGGGAGGCAGACGGTCTCTGCTGATAAGGGGGGATGGTTATAAAACAACGAATAGCATATATTAGGGGTGGGAGAATGGTTGTTGCCAAATGTCTCGCCTACTTAAGCTTTCTCATTTAAAGTTTCAAATCAAACTCCCACTTTGCGTAATTAGACAATGCATGGAGCAGTTGAAATGTCATGCCTTTGACATGGGAAGATGCCTCCTAATCATTTTCTCTTGGCCCCCATCATCTGGGGGAGGAGATGAAGGAATAAAAGCACACAGGAGTAATTCACTCTCGGAATACTAATACCAAGATTATAACTGAAGGATGAGTTGCATGCATCATTCGGGGGATATTTGAATAAGCATGAAGGGGACAGTATCAGATACACACAAGATTGTTAATCTGTTAATACCGGTGTTAATCTGTTAATAGCGGGAACCCGGTGTTTGTGAGAGTACAGAGACTGCAGGATTGGGGTGTGGGGTGAGCAGGTGGTGGAAGTTCTTTGTTTACCCCTGTTGTTGGCTTGTAGCTACTAGGGAGTATTGCTTTGGTTGGAAAAAGAAAATCTAAGGAAACATTTAAACAAACAAATTAAAAAGATGGATGAAAGTAAGGAAGATATTATGGAACTTCTAAGTCTCCAAAGTTTATATATAGCCTTTCTTCAGATTATTTATTCATCCAGGTAAATACTGTTCATTATCTTCATGTGCCAGGTTGTGCTAAAGATCAAGGGGGTGAGGGCACATAAAGATGAGTGAGACTTGATTTCTACCTTCAGGTAGCTTTGTCTTTTGAACAAATTTTAAAAATTTAAAAATTGGTTTATCTGGTTTACTTTTTCTTTTTAATTGAGGTGAAATGCATATAAGATAAAATTAACCATCTTAAAGTGAATAATTCAGTGGAATTTAGTACATTTACAGTGTTGTGCAACCACCATCTCTTTGTAGTTCTAAAATATTTTCATCACCCTCAGAAGAAAGCAGTTAACCTCCATTTCCCTGTCCCTCCCTGTCCCTCCCAGTCTCTGGCAACTACCAATCTGCCTTCTGTTTCTATGGATTCACTTATTCTGGATATTTCATATAAATGGAATCATACAAGATGTGATATTTTGTCTGGCTTCTTTGGCTTAGCATAATGTTTCCTAGGTTCATCCTTGTTGTAGCAGGTGTCAGTACTTCATTCCTCTATATGGCTCAATAATATTTCATTGTCTACATATGTCACAATTTTTTATGCATTCATCCACTGAAGAACATTTGAGGTTCCACATTTTGCGTGTTGTGAACTAGTGCTGTTATGAACATGTGTGTACATATATTTGTTTTCAATTATTTTGGATCTATACCAAACATATATATCCAAATTTGTAGTGGAATTGCTTGTTTATATTGTAGCTCTAATTAACTTTTTGAGGAGCCACTAAATTGTTTTGGGTTCCAGTTTTTCCATACCTTCACCAACACTGATTTTCTGTTTTTTTTTTTTTTTTAATAACCATCCTAGTGGGTGTGAAGTGGTATCTCATTGTGGTTTATATTTCCCTAATGACTAATGATGTTGATCATCCTTTCATGTGTTTGTTGCTGCTCATCTGTATATATTCTCTGGAGAAATGTCTATTCAAGTCTTTTGCCCACTTTTTAATTGAGTTGTTTGTCTTTTTGTTATTGAGCTCTTAAGAGTTCTTTATCTATTCTGGATACTAGACAGCTATCAGATACATAATTTGCAAATATTTTTTCCTATTCTGTATGTTGTTTTTTCACTTTCTTGGTAATGTACTTTGAGGCACAAAGTTTAAAAATTTTGATGAAGTCCAATCTATTTTTTCTTTTGTTGTTCATACTTTTGTTGTTATATATAGGAATTCGTTTGCTAAATCCAAGGTCTTTAAGATTTATCCCTAAATTTTCTTCTAAGAGTTTTAGGTTGTTGATACATTTTGAGTAATTTCTGTATATGATATGAGGCAGGGACCCAACTTCATTCTTTTGCATTTGGATATCTAGTTGTCCCAGCAGCATTTTAAAAAAAAATTATTGAACTATAGTTGATTTACAATGTTGTGTTAATTTCTGCAGTACAGCAAAGTGATTCAGATATATATATTCTGTGAATTGGCCATACTTGCTTATTTCTTTTCATGCTTCCTAATTTTTGTGTTGGAAACTGGAACTTTCAGTATTGTAGGAACTCTGTAATCAAATTCATCCTCTTTTTACTGCTTCCTGTAGACTCTAGTTATTGGTTTAGCAATTTTTCTAAACTATTTTTGCAGTCTGTATTTTTTGTTATGTGTGGTCTCTGAAGTTGCTGTTCCTTTTGCTTGCATTCAGCTAGTTGTTTTGAGAAAGATTTCCTTGCATACTAGGAGTCAGAGGGAGAGGAAGGAAGAAAGAGAGAGAGAGGGAAAGAGAGAGACAGAGAGAGAAGAAAAAGAAAAAACCCCAGAAGGATCAAATTTTAAAATCTCTTCCAGTCTTTGGAGATTGGGCTCTATACTGGGGAACTCCTTCAATTCTTAATCAAGTCGTTTAAATATTTTGCCTTAGCCTTCAATTCCTGCCTACAGGAAACTTAGAGATCATCCAGAGAGCAAAGCTTAGGGTCTTCACAGGTCTTTTCTGAGCACACATTCTACCCTGGGCATTTGTGTGGCTTTCTTACATGAGTAAGTGGCCTCTATACATGGGAGCTTTTGACCTGAATTTCTCAAAGAAACTCTCTCCCTAGCATTTCTTCCTGGGCTTTAGGCACTCTATTATATGCCTCAGGGATCTACAGGGTTTTCATTTACCTTACAATGTTTTTGAGGAATACCCACTGTGTTTTCCACCCTGAGTGGTTCCAAGATAGGCTAAACAAAGACATACACCTTGCATGAGTCTTCAGGTAGCTCCCAGATAGGTTGGGACCAACATGGTTACTTGTGAATAAGGCCTGTTCTCTTGCCTCAGAACCAGGGGTCAGGGTCTCAAAACAGGAATACAGGTTAATGTCTTCAAGACCACTCACTGCCAAGCTAAAGAGGTCAGGACAACCAACAAGCCACAAAGCTTTCCTACACTTTTAAAGTCTCCTTTTCTTGATTCAGAATTGACTTGTTTGCTATAAACTTTGGAGTGTTTTTCAGAGTTCTGACAAGTTGATTTAGACATCTTTTCTTGATTGTTTGATGTTTCTGTAGAGGGATGGGCTCTTAGAGCTACTTACTCCACCATTGTTGCTTCTTCACAAACTAATTCATAAGTATAAAGCTGGATGAAGTCTTGCATTTTCACAAGACATACACACCTCCAGATCTTTTGGTTTTAAAATATATTTATATCTCATCTCACTTTAAGAACTGCTTGTGGTGACATATAAAAGTGCATATAGTGCCAAGGAGAGAAAAGTAATTTTAAGTGAGGAAAGAGGGCAGAGGGGACAAGAATGAAAGAAGAAAGAAAACAAAACCAGGAGTAATATTATTATCCCCAATATATGGCTTAATGTCTCACACACTTTAACAGAGGTAGGATAGAAATTTGTCCCAGAGTTCCCTATTTGCAAATGCAAAAAGGGAAATACCATTACTTATATTTTTTTGTAACGCCTGAAGGTAAAAACAGACCTCAGTAGACATGCAGCTATATTAGGTACTAAGGCTGGAAGAAATTTCTCTTGGAGTTATTATTAAAGAAGACATTGTTGGAATTAATGAGATGTGACTTTTAGTATCTCCTGTAGTAAATGAATCCCACATCAGGGATCCCAGGCTTTTCTGTGTGTGCACATCAAGGGATGCCAAAGCCACAATGACACAAGTGAAAAGTAATGACAGCAAGTCTATGAGGGGCCCCAACAGTGCTGATTAGATGAGTAGGGAAGACAGATATGAAAATAAGGGTGGGTGAATTAACTGCTCTAAACCTCAGTTACCCTAGCTGTAAAATAAGAATAATAATAGTAAGTACCCAAGAATGTACCATAAAAGGAGAAATTATGTATGTGTCTGGAGTGTAGTAAATGCTTGCTAAATTTAGTGATGATTATTATAGTTCTAAAGACTTGTTTAGAGACTGGTGATGGCCTCTAGTCTGTTGGTTGAGTCACCCCATTTCTTTTCATCTGCCCCTCTATTTCTAAGCCTGGACCATGCCACCAAGACTTTCAAATGGTTAAAATGTACTCAGAGCATTTTGATCCTATGGGCCTAAGGTGGAGCGACAGTATATGAGATTTAGGATATTCCTAGTTCTGGAGTCCCCCGTCCTGAGATGGATCGCTCCCAGAACTCAGTGGAGATAACGTGCACTCCTGCTGGGGAAGAGGAGGAGGTGACTAGGTCTGCCCCACTCCACCCCGCCATCCCAAGACCAGCTTCTTGCAGTGCGCAACCCACCTTGTATACAGATTAGGGCCATTCCGTTCCTTTTGAAACCCATCTGTACTGACTGCTATGGATAGTAAGAGTGCATACAGCTCATGGTTGCTTTTGAGTGTTGATAAATGCACATGGCATTTGTACTTTTTCTTGGAGGGTGACTACAGTCCAGATGGGTGTGACTGCCATGGCCCTGGTGTGATACAGCCTGAAGGACAGCAAGGTGCCCCCCGACCTCTGGTGGGATAAGCATGCATCTAAAATTACAGCCAAGGCTTCGTTAGTGTCTCAGAAAGAAGCACCTCTTTATAGCTGGTCATGAGCCTTTAATATGTGACCCTTAAATCATTTAGAACTGGACTAGCCTGAGCAGCAGTGAATATGCCAGTGGAGCTGGGGGCAGTCTTGAGCAGGCCCAGCGAGATGGCCGAGATGATCTAATAGATCTTTGTTCATCGCCAAAAGTCCATCACCCTGCCTCTCTCCTCCTTGTTAAACGAAAGCTCCCCACTCACAGGAAATAAAACTGCTGCCTGTTATTTATATATCTTCAGAGAGTAGCATAATTCAGAAACCAGGGAGAATGGTTTAAAACTATTTATTGAAAAGGAGACTGTTTCTTGCATGAAATAATCTTTTTGGAAAAGTTACCTTATTTCTTCTACTGCACTCGGAAAATCTAGATCATTTGTAAAGCAAAGGGCAAAAGACAAATTGATTTTTGTTGGCATGAGGTTGGTTTTTGTACTTTGATTAGTGGCTTGAAGCTGGTGAGTCATGTGATGGTTCTGGTATTTGGGGGGAGGGTATTCAGACTGAGATCATAGTAACTCTTTTTGACCTTGACTTTGAGCAGGATATTGCGGGAAGTCTTATGTCACCCCCAAGTCCCTAGCTATTTGCAACCCTATGCTATCTTTTTGATTGATCTCTTGCATTAAGCGGCCCTCTCCCCTCCCTCACTGTGCCATTCCTAGACTCTAAAGTTTTGACTGGCTTTACAACATCTGCAGGGTAAAGTCCATATTCATTGTTCTAGCGTTCTTGTTCCTCCAAGCTCTGACTTAAGCTGACTTCACTTCCAGCCCGCTAGCTCTCCTCACTCTCCTGCTTCCATGGTGTGAACCCTCTGCCACCTTCAGCCACTCTAGCTGCTCAGCACACATCTGGGCACATCTTGACCACTTCAGGATTCATGCTTCTCTTTGCCCTGTACCCTCTGTTAAGATGTCTACTCCTTTCCCAGGTATCTGTCCAAAGGTGCTCTCAGAAGCGCCCCGCTCCCTTCTTGCCTGCCAGTGGAATGTCTCAGCTCTCCACGAGCTCACTATCCTCTGAGCTTGACATATTTACTGTACCTGCCATCTACTCAGCATAGATCTTGTGCTGAAACATCTCGTGTTGATGGTATGTGCATTGACCTTATGGAAATTCAACTCTACCTGCTGGAGAGAAAGAGAGAGAGAGAGAGAGAGAGAGAGAGAGAGAGAGAGAGAGAGAGAAAGAGGGAGAGGGAAGGGGAAAGGGGGGAAGAAAGATTTTACCTGCCCCCCCCCAATTCATATGTTGAAGTCCTAACCCCCAGCATCTTAGAATGTGACTGTATTTGGAGGTAGGGTCTTTAAAGAAGTGATTAAGTTAAAAATGAGGCTTTTAGGGTGGGCTCTCATCCAGTCTAACTGGTGTCCTTATAAGAAGAGGAAATTAGTCAGACATCTGCAAGCCAAAGGGGAGAGGCCTCAGGAGAAACCAAACCTGCCAACACCTTGATTTTGGACTTCCAGCCTCCAGAACTTTGAGAAAATAAATTTCTGTTATTTAAATCACTCAATCTGTGTAGCATTTTGTTACAGCAGCCTGAGCAGACTAATACACTCTGTCCTCGAGTGGGTGTGAGGTCAGAGGTGTGGATCTGCCATTCCCTGTTCAGGCTCAGTGTCTGCAGGCTTCCAGGAATGTAGGCATCTCTCCATTCTGGCTGTCAATCCTGTGGTTGAAGATTATCTGCCTGTCTATCTCTCTACCTTTTTATCATCTATGTCTCTAGCTATTTCTTATCTAATCTATAATAGTGTCCCTAAACACAGGTAATTACATCATCTGGGGTCCCATCAAAGAATTGGTGACCTATTCCAATATTGACTGGGTTGGACTTATTGGAAGATGTCACTCTACTGACTTTTAATGGTTAATAAGGAATCTTTGAGGATAATATTAATTACATGTGATTTTCATCTTTAGTGATGACATAAGATCCCAATTCCCAGCTCTACTCTATGGTTATATAAATGGTACCTTTGTCTGGGTCAGCCCACATCATTGTGGCCCTTTCAATCCATTCTCCAAGGAGTATAGTAATCTTTTCTAAAAATAGGTCTGATTATGTCACCTTACCTTCCTACTCCTACTCAATAAAACCCTAAAGGCCTCCAATTACTCTGAGAATAAAATCCCAAACTTCCTTTACAAGACCTGCCAGGCCCTTCAGAGTCTGGATCTTGATGACCTCACCTGGCATGACTCGCCCCATCACGCCCCTGGCTCCAGCACTCTGGTCCATCATATGTCTCCTTGCTTCAGAGCATTTGTGCAAGTTGTTTTCACTGCCTGGAACACTGAGTCATCTCTTCATCAGCATCTCCATTCATTCCTCAGATCTTAATTCAAGTGCCACGTTGTCTGAGCTTCTGCTGACAAACTCACAAGGTTCCATCTCCCTGTTGTAGGAACTTTTTACCAGGTACACCTTATCACTTACCTCAGAAGCAATTTAACATTTGTCCACGTGATGATTTGGTTCTGTCTCCCATTAGAGTAAATTTCATGTGGTCAGGGACCATGCCTATTTTTGTGCCTGGCACAAAGTGGACACTTAGTAGGTACTTTATTGAACAAATAAACATTTTTTCCTTTCTAAATTAGTCCTTACAAAGCAGAAACCATCTCCTATCCATCTCTGTATCCCTGTTCCCCCAGAAGCTTGCCACATAGGAGCTGTCATTGGCTTCTGTGGTCATTGAGATGTGGTCATCTAGGGAAAGACGAAAGAATCATAAGAGAAGAGGGCTGGAGGAAGATCCTTGGTGGGTCCTTGGTTTACGTGGAGGGACGAGGGGAGGAAAGCCCTAGAGGCTGACGAAGAACCAGGAGGAAGGTCTTAGAAACTAAGGAAAGAGTTTCAAGAACGACATGGAGCTCATCAATGCTAAGTGCTGCAAAAGATCAAGCGGGATGAGACATGAGAAAAGGCTCTGGGATGGGTAGTAGGATGGCATGTGGGTGAACCAAGGGAGGCAGAGCTGGACTGGTTACCAGAGATGAACAACAGAGTGAATGGTGAGAAAATGCAGAAACGGCTATAGACCATGGGTCCTCAGTCTTGGCACTATTGATATTTTGGACTGGGCAATTCTTAGTTGTAGAAGGCTGTCCTAGGTATGGTGGGGTGTTTATCCCTGGCCTCAGCTCATTGGATGCCATTAGCAACCCCCCCACACACACACACCTCCAGTTGTGACAACCCAGAATGTCTGCAGACACTGCTAAACGTTCCTTGGGCGCAACATTGCCCCTGGTTGAGAACCACCGCTAGACACTAGCATTCGCCCAACTAGTTGCCCTTGAGATGCTCCCAGAAAAAAAGGTTGCGTGGTCAAACACGGGTCGACAATACTGAGTGAAACACGTTCCTCTGCTGCAGGAATGCTCAGAGCCTTACGCCACCGAGATGCACCGTAGCTCTCTTTCACTGTGAAAGACCGGCGTGGAAGAAGCAGGGTTTCCCAGAACACTTTTACAGGACAGCATTACACAGCCCACAGGGAGTGTTCTGGCGAGCATACTTTGGGAGACACTACTGCAGACTGTGTTTGTGGGAAGAAGTGACCTAGCGTACCCACTGTCACTCAGGTAGCCAGCACTGGAGGGTGGCGGGGGACCTGGACCGATCTGCCCTCAATCTCAGCCCCTCCTCCACCGTTCACTCTGAACTCATAACCCCTGGCCGCCCCCTCCAGCAGCCCGTTCTTTCACGCCTCACTCAGCATAGGCCAATCCTGAGATTGCTTCCCTTTGCTTCAAGTGCCCAGAGCGCCTCGGTTCCCCACAGGCAACGTTACATTCAGGCGTCTCCCCGGCTGACCTGAAACACTGCCTCATCAAGCCGGGAAGGCACTTAGGAGCCGGCTCCAGTGGAAACCTGTAGGCTCAAAGGACCCGAGCATCTGAGTAGGAAGGCTGCTTCCCTGCAGGGTGCTGATATGGACAAGGCACTGGACGGGGAGCTCTTGGCATGTTCTGTGCAACAGAGCTGTTCAGATATTCACCGAACCAACATTTATGGAAAGCCTTCTCTGTGTAGGTTTCTCTAATTCTCTGCCTTTCAATTCTTTCTTCTACCAAAGAATGGGATTCGTTTAAGAATCTCAGACTCCTTCCAACAGCACCTTCTGTTTTCTTTTCTTCACTCTGGAGGGGGCAGGAAAAGCCCCATCAAGGCAGTGGTGTTTAGGAACAAGCGCTTACAATGAATGAGAGAGTTCTGAACAAAAGTTCTGAAAAAAGAGGAGGATCTATCCTGGATTTTGTCCTCTTACCTTACGGGTTAGCTTTTTAATGGAGGCTTTCTTATTTTATTTATTTATTTATTTATTTATTTACTTACTTACTTATTTTTGGCTGCGTTGGGCCTTCATCGCTGCACGTGAGCTCTCTCTAGCTGCTGCAAGTGGGGGCTACTCTTCCTTGCGGTGCGCGGGCCTCTCACTGTGGCGGCTTCCCCCGTTGCGGAGCATGGGCTCCAGGGGCGCGGGCTCAGTAGTTGTGGCGCACGGGCCCAGCCGCTCCACAGCATGTGGGATCCTCCCGGACCAGGGATCGAACCCGTGTCCCCTGCATTGGCAGGCGGATTCTTAACCACTGTGCCACCAGGGAAGTCCCGAGGCTTTCTTATTTGCTCTTTGGGAATTTCATTATAAATAGTTACTGAGTGTTCTCTGTGTGGCAAGCACTTGTTGAGGACAGAGGGGCAAGTGGTGAGGATGAGGGCTGAGGGTGAGGCAAGGGAAAGTCAGGGCCTTTTGAATACATGGGCTGTTTCGCAGGCAGCAGCTCCCAGGGATGAGCCCTTGGAAAGCCAGGGTTAGCTGCTGTAACTTCCCTTCCATTATGGACAGAAGTTCCTCTGAAGGCCTCCGCCCTGTGTGGGGCACCCCAGGGTGACCAGCTCAGAGCACCTGCTTGGATCTAGGTGATGCAATCAAGGTGAATGTCACTCTGCCTTCTGTCCCTTTGAGTCAGCACCTCCAGTTTCCTGGCCTGCTGGTCAGAGCTGCCCGCAGCGAGCCCTAAAACATGGCCTTCTCCCCCGTGTTTCCATCAGATGCAGAAGGGCCAGCCTGGCAATGCTCCCATCCATCTGTGACAAGCAATTGGTACCCTGTGCCTGGGGTGGGACTTCTGATCTCAGCGTGGGGCTTACTGATGATCCGATGACTGGTGTTCTCACTGAGAGCCAGCGGAACGTGGTCAAATCACTGTTTGAACATGGCAAAGGGATGAATCGTGCTCATGTTTATTCCATGGTTTCAAAGGCGGCCGTCTAATGTTTAAGAGCACAGAGACATTAAATGAACAAATGGTCTAGTGGAGAATAGAAGAGATGGACACCACCATGATTTGCTACTTAGTAGACAGACTTTATTTTTTTATGGCTCAGGTGCATAGCTTTAAAAGACTCCGAAAGTGTAGGTAAGATTTGGAAAGTCTCAATTGTGCTCCAAATTTGGGAAGTAGTCCCTTAGGCTAATGACATTTTTGTAAGAAGATGGTCTCCTTTTCATCACCAGATTGTCCTTTAAATTAGTTGAGGCCCAGAGGCCCTAAATAAAAAGCAAGAAATTACAATGCAGCAGATTGAATTGAGGCTCATGTGCTGTGTTTGAAATATGTGATTGGCTGTGGAAAACATGATTTTAAATGACTAGTGGGTTCCTCATGCAGCAACCCCTGAATGCCAGGTTATTTGCATTGAAAGCCCAGTTTCCATCCAGTTAGTGCCATAAAAAGGAGACCTCCCCCTCCCTTCACCGTGACCATGGCTCTCTTTGCAGGCCACCCTAAGCTGGCAGGGCCACACTGGAGCCTGTGCTGATGCCATCACACCTGCTGGAACCTACTCCTAAATTTCTAAGCTGGACAAGGCAGATCTAGTCCCTTGGGGTCCCATCCCCCTCTTGGGCATCAACAAGATTGGTGTCCAGGGAGGGGTGAGAACTGGACCTCTTTACCAGCCCTAGGCTCAGGATCCTCCCTTTCTTCCTGGCCTGGGTCTCAGGGTGCTAGGAAGGCAAAATTAAAGTCTGCCGTGGCATCCTGCATTGGTGAGTCTGTGCTCTCTGGGCAAGGGCTGGCTCATTCATTGCAGTGATTCTTAACCCTGGATGCAAGTGGGGAGCTTTGGAAAAATACTGATGCCCAGGCTCTGACCCCTAGAGATTTCAATATAATTGGTCTAGGATGGGGCCCAGGGATTGGTGTGTGTGTGTGTGTGTGTGTGTACACAAGCTTCTCAGCTTATTCTAATGTTCAGCCAGAGTTAAGAACTATTGGTTTGGAGGAAAAAAGTTATCCATTTTTACTGTTCTAATTGGGCAGATTTTCTTTACTCAGACTAAGACAATGTGATGGGAAGACAGTGCCAAATTAGCTGTGCAGAGAGAGGGATTTAAAGACTTCAGGCAATCCTGACAAAATGAGCCATGCCCTCTTCCCACTTTACTCAAAATAAGAGAGATGAAAAAGCTCAGGCTTACAGGGGACAAGAACAGGGTCTTCAGGGGCTCGGGTAGGACTAGAAAGTAAGGAGCTTCAGAGCTAGAGGCTTGTAGATGTTGCACATATTTCCTCAAAATCAAATTCATTTATTCCTTCCTTCCTTCACTCACTCATTCATGCACTACCTCCTTCTTAAGTACCTGTTTGGTGTCAAACACTTTAATAGGCTCCAGGGGTGCAAAGATGAATATTTTGAAGGTGGGGACTCTAAACGGGCTGGAAACACAGGAGATTAGGGTTACTTCTCTTAATCAGAGATACTTGGCTTTCCACCTGGGCTCCTGTTCCTTTGCAAATGTCAGAACCCAGCATCTGCCCTTGAATTTCCCCAGAACAACAACAACACACGCCCACCTTTCTGCTTCACCACTTGCAATGCCTTGTTACTGACATTTTCTCCAGGACTTCTTTGTATGACGATGAGTGGCATATGGGCACCTCTTTGTCAGACACACGTTATCTCAAATACATCCTCCACTCCATCCTGCCTGACTCATTTGGTGATTACAGAGAGCTCATATGAATAGGCAAGTGTGCTGGGGCAGGAGAAGCATTTTAGAATGTATCAAGATTGAGTACTGGAATATATAGGCATATTTATACACACATACACATATACACACATACCCCAAAAAAGTGCAGGTGATTGATCTCGTGGTAGCTTCACTGCACACTTAATAGGATGGTTGGGCAGGGATTATTACACCTCTATTAGCAAACAGGAATCGGAGACTCAGAGAAGTTGTCTGGAAAGCATTTTGATCTGGATTCCTCCCCGTGTGGATGGTAGATGTACATCTCTAGGATTGGCGCCTGGAAATACTTCCCTCTCCAGCCTCAGGCTCTCCTTTGCAGAGTCCCCACAGCAGCCTTCTCTACCTTCGAAAGCAGCAGAAAAGCCAGCGTTCTTCTGGGCTTATCTCAGCCGGCTAACTATCCGTGACCACAGGGGGGCACCAAAGAGTTTCCATTACTTCCGCGAGCCTTAACTTTTCTGCGTTTTCTGCTGGGAAGCGAATAGGGACACAATTAGAAAATAGTGTGAACTTAGAAAAAGGGATGATGTTGGAAGGTAAAGCTTAAGCCCCAGGTAGAACACTGTGACTGGACAGCGGAGGTGATGCCCCTAGTTTTTACTCTGGGGAGGTGGGCAAAGGCTGCTGAGTGGCGTAGGTTTCTGATCGCTATCAGAACCACAGTGAGGCGCCCTGGGAATGTTTCAATTTTTCCTTAAGAAGCAAAGGAAGATGGAGAGTAACGTATGTGAAGCAGGCATTTGTGCCCTGTTCCACATCCGGCTGCTCTGCAGGAACAGACGCTGGAGCAGAGCGTGGACACATCAGAGTGGCTGTTGCCGATTTCAGAGACACTAGGGTGGGGAAGAAAGGGCATGTGGACTCGGGACGTCTTTTGGAGTCAGGACCAGGAGGGCTCACTGGTGGAGAGTCACCATGGTGGGTGAGCGAGGGTGGGGAGTCGAGGATGACGCTCGGGTCTAGGTCTGGACCCTGGGTGGGTGGGGGTGAGATTTATTGAGAAGAAGGGCCGTGGGAGGGCTGAGTTGGGCGGGATCAGTGCTGTTTTCCGGCCCTGGGGCGTGTGCAGTGATGCCACTGGGCAGTTGTGGAGCTGCGCAGCTGGATTGGCTAGTGAGATCTGTGGGAGGGGCACTTGTTGAACAGAGTAATTGGCGCCTTCACAAACCAGGGTGGGAGCTAAATGCCCGGATCCAGGTGGGGATTTTCACCAGTAAGGAGAAAGCAGGGGGCGTATGGCTGGCCCCTGGGATTCCAGTGAGGGCTGCCACGCCCCCTGTTCAGAGGGTTCTGGGTGGTGGTGGTGCAGGGAATGGGTCTGGGGTGTCGGTAAAGGCAGGACAGACCTGGTCAGAGGGGCTCATTAGGGGCTACATCTCATCATGAGCTGATGATCAGGAGGCTGCGCGAGGGGTTTTATTGAGAGGAGAGGCCTGGCTGGAGAGAGGAGAGGGCTGCCAGACAGAGGTCCAAGCAGGTGGGTGTAGATTGATAGGGGAGTCCCCCAGGGAAGGAAAGTTTAGACAGAGGAAACTGGGGAAACCTTCCTGGGGTCCTTTCTATGGGCAGCGTTAGCAAGGTCCTTTCTCTTCTCAGACTGGCCCTTCTGGGGCAGAATAATCTAATGTGTAAGCATTTGATGAGGGGTAAGGAAGCTAAGCTTTGCATCTGCATCTGATTCATTTTGGATGGCCAACAAAACAGCTTCTGATGGATGAGGGATCCTCTTGCGTGGTGGTGAATTCTAGCTCAGGTAAATGCTAAAAGCACTGGACCTGCATGTGCTTCAAAAGAGCAGGGTGTGAGAACACCTGAGGCCTGAAAGGAGGAAGCCAGAAGTTCTTTCTGGGCCCTGAGATTTGCAGAGTGGCTTCAGAAAACCGAGGCACAGGATTGTTCTGTTCAGGCAGAAAAACCCTAAAAAGAAAATGGGATGGGAGATTATCTGGATATGGGCATGTTAGGGCACCCTTAAACCAGACCCCACCAAAACCCATCCAGTCAGCAGGGAGGACACATCCGTGGGCTGCCCGGGCTCATCTTGTGTGTCTGCTGTCCTGTCCTTGGTGGATTCTCTGTTGCTCTACATTCTGCAGAAGTCTGCTGGCCTTCGTTCCTTAATGTATGTGGGTAAGAGATAAAATCAAGGTCCCCGTGGGAGGCTGGGCCCTGAATGGCTCTCTGAGCACTTAACTATCTTGACCATCCACATCGGTGGTGCTGGCCCAAAGCTGGCCCTACCGCAGCAAGGGTGATTCCAATCTGTCCATCTCAGCTCCTTTCCTGGGTTGTTTTTTGTTTTTGTCTTTGTTTTTTTTTTAAAGTTTTTTTGATGTGAACCATTTTTAAATTTATTTATTTATTTATTTATGGCTGTGTTGGGTCTTCGTTTCTGTGCGAGGGCTTTCTCTAGTTGCGGCAAGCGGGGGCCACTCTTCATCGCGGTGCGTGGGCCTCTCACTATCACAGCCTCTCTTGTTGCGGAGCACAGGCTCCAGACGCGCAGGCTCAGTAGTTGTGGCTCACGGGCCTAGTTGCTCTGCGGCATGTGGGATGTTCCCAGACCAGGACTCGAACCCGTGTCCCCTGCATTGGCAGGCATATTCTCAACCACTGCACCACCAGGGAAGCCCTGTTTTTTGTTTTTAATTTATTTATTTATTTATTTATGTTTGAATTTTTGTTGCTGTGCACGGGCTTCCTCTAGTTGCGGTGAGTCGGGGCTACTCTTCGTTGTGGTGCGCGGGCTTCTCATTGCGGTGGCTTCTCTTGTTGTGGAGCACGGGCTCTAGGAGCGCGGGCTTCAGTAGTTGTGGTGCATGGGTTCTAGAGCACAGGCTCAGTAGTTGTGGCACACGGGCTTAGTTGCTCCATGGCATGTGAGATCTTCCCAGACCAGGGATCGAACCCGTGTCCCCTGCATTGGCAGGTGGATTCTTAACCACTGCGCCACCAGGGAAGCCCCTCCTGGGTTGTTATGGGGATACTCCTTGTGTTTTTCCTTTGCCTTATGTTAAATTTGTTGGGAAAACCACAGTCAGAAATTGTACTTTGTTTATCCTGAGAACACTTGGTAGGATGTGAGCAAGGAGCAAAGCCCTGGGAAGTGGGAAGTGGAGTCCAAGGTGCAATTTCGTGCAGGGAACAGAGACTGGGGTAGGGGCTCCAGAGGAGAAAGGAGAGCCACTGGTAGCTTCTAAAGGGGTGAAAAAACTGGTCCTCTGCAGGCATCTGGGGGGGCTGTCCTCTCCCTCCTTTTATGGTCACCTCGGTGCGGGCTGCATCGTGCCCACCTCAGTGGGACAGAGATGGAGACTGAAGAGGGAGCAGAGCATTCTGCACCTGAAGGATGCCCTGGGGACTCTAAATAGCCATCCTGTAGCCTGTCCAGATGTCTGCCGCTCCCAAAATAACAGAGTGCACACCTCACCACAAAAGACGTTTTTCAGGAGAATGTCATCTGCGTTAAAGCTGGTTAGGGCCCATTGTGTACCCAGAGAGGAAGCGAGATAGGTAAATATTTGGGGGAATGAGTGTGTAGGAGAGATGAGTTGTCAGGGCGAGTGAACGTTAGGTAGAATGGATTGTGTTTTCTGTCAGCCTTCCCCCAGCTCAGTAACAAGATTGCTCCTGGGTCTGGGTTTCCTGGTAAGCGTCTCCCCAGTGCCATTCATATTCATTGAGTTCCTTCCAATCCATGTCACCTGGGGAAGGAAAGGTGGGCAGAGAGCAGGGTAGCACATTTCCTCTGGGGGGTGGAGGAGGAGGTGGGGCTCCTGCCTCAAAGACTCACCGTCAGCTGTCCCAACATTAGGCACAAAGCCGAGGGGTGAAGGGAGAGAAGTGTGCAGGTCAGGTGGCCCCCTTTATTTAAAGGACATGAAGAGTTGAGAATGTTTGGGTCCGATCATAACTCTCAGACGTATGGGGGATTTCAAACCATTTGTTAATCTTTGTCAGCTAACCTTTTGGAACCTTGCGAACTTTCCTGGCCTGGTTGTTTATTTTTATTGACGTCTAATTCACTGCCATAAAACTCACTCACTGTGCATGTACAATTCAGCGAGTTTTAGTAACTGTAGACTGTTGTACAACCATCCCTGAAATCCCGTTTTAGCACACTGGTTGTTTTAATTATCTTGTTTCTCTGAACGATTAGCTTGCAAGGTTATTGAAGGAGGTTGTAAGGTTTGAGATGAGGGTGCACCGCCAGCCTTGGGAGGAGAGTAAACGTAAGAAATGGAGGTGGTGGAGTAGCGTGGGCAGGAACGTTCTTTTGGGAAGGAACGATGTGTATGTACAGTGAGAAAGGCCTCTGTGGACCTTGTCACGTGAATCATCACATTCGCTTTTAACACAGTAACTCAATGAGGTGGGCAGCCTTGTTACTCCCATTTTACAGATGGAGAAGCTGAAGCTTCTAGAGGTTGAGTCACTTGTATAAGGTTTCACTGCCAGGGAGTGGCTGAGCTGGGATTTGAACCCATACCTCTCTGCCTGCAGAATTTGCGTGCTCAAACTCTTATAGTAGGGGGCACTTTGGTCTAGAGCATAGACTGTACCGTAAGATGACTTAAAATGCATCAGATACTGACTGCACACTCAAGACTTCTAATTTTGTGACTCTTAACCAAGTTGCGTCTACTAAAAAGGAAAATGAGCCCCTGCCCCTCATTGATTCTAATTCTCACCCACCCCCGGGTTCACTGTCATTTTTGCTTTGGCTCCATCTGGAAAGATAAACACTAACCGCTGGACTTTGTTTGCTCTTTGAGGATCCTGCTCTGACCCTCAGACAGGAGAAAGCACCAAATGTCTGGTGCCTTCACCTGTGCTGAGGAATAAAGGAATCTGAAAATACACTGCCATTTCAAAAAGAGCCTGCCTGCAACAAAGGTAATAGTGTTTGATGATGCCACTGTGTTTCCTTCTCCCTTTCAAAAAAATCAATCTTTAAATTGTAGGCCTGAAAACCAGGAGCCACTATCTTCTAAAGGTATGCCAGGGGTTAGAAACGGAAGGCTATACACCACTTACCATGTGAAATATGAGTTATCTGTGCAAGCATATATGAGAAGAAAAAGGAAGAAAAACCTAACAGCAACACTTCTGTTGAGTTTTGAAATGTAAATGTTTGCTAATGCTTTGCCAAGACAGCTTCACTTGGGCTGAGAGCTATGTGTAAAGAAACATTAAAATGCATCATTTGCTCAGGGCTAAAAGTCATCAGCTTGTGATATTAATGCCCTTTAAAAAATAATTTGTCGGCATGAAATCAGAGCATGCCTTGTGCAAAGGATTGGCTCTTGTCAATTTCCTCATGGATCTACTAAGTTATAATTGCATTTAGATCTTGCCCAGAATGAAAGAGTTCTTTTTTTTTTCCCTCCACCTCTTTTTTTTTTTTTTTTTTTTTTTGCTGGAAGAGAGCTAAGGGGGTTAATTTTGATTTCATCTAGGGCAAAGGACCCCTGCCCTACAGGCTGGGAACGTGCTGGTCAGCTACACGGTCGTGAGTTTTTATTCCTGCTGCTTCTCCATCCTAGGCCCACGGGCTCCCAGCAGGGCTCATGCGGCCGAATGTGAGAGTATCCACACAGATCGGCTAACTTTATTAAGGCTGCTTTGGCTGCAAGTGACAAAAACCTTCCTCAAACTGGCTGAAGCAGCAAAATAGGACACAGGGGTGTGGCTCACAGAGCCCAGGGAAGGGAATGAGGTAGAGCTTTATCCCATCTGGAAGCAGGGGCTCGGAGCTGCCAAGATTCTTAACTCTCCTGGGCGCGTCCAGGCTGGGCAGTAGCCGATGACTGCTCCTGGGATGGGGGCTGCGTGGTGGTGGGATGAGGGGGCGGCAAAGGGGCAGAGGAAGACGTTGATTCCATGCAGCTCTGCCTTGTCTGAAGCAACCCCACTTCTCCTGTGGTGCACGGCGGAAAATGCCATTTGAAATAACGATTCTGTCATGAAGAAAGAAATTGAAAATGACTGGACTAGATCATTCCTTGGCCTCCTCACAGATGCTATGGTTTTGAGGAATCCGCCTCCAGGAGATGACCGTGAAAAGTGTTACAACGACAGGATATGCACAGCAGACACCTGGCATACCCGAATGTTCCCTCTCCACTGTGTGGTCATTTATGCAACTACCCTGAACGCCTCTGAGGTGGTGGGCTCCTGTGAGGTGCTAGGGAAACACAGATGAGTCACAGAATCGGCCATCAAGGTGCTCCCTGTCTAGTTGTTATTCTGGAGAGCTGAGTGTTCCTAGGGGATGAGGTTTATCACCTAAAGCATCGAGGCTTTTCTGTTTTCTTTCTTCCTTAAAAAAATGTTTAATAGGTTCCTTGAAATATATACACACATGCATTTATTTTATTCATTCATTCAGCGCATATTTATTGAGTGCCTACTGGGGGTTCTTGCATCTGGGGACAGAGCAGTGAACAAAACAGAGTCCACGCCTGCCCTCATGGAATGTGTGTTCTTGCTGGGGAGGTGGTAGCAATTGCCCTGCTTTCAGTCCAGCTGGTTTGCTGCTGCCTCTCCCACTCTTCCCACCAATGCCAGAGGGCCATGGTCATTTCCCTCACAAGGTCAAGTGCGGATCCTTAGCCAGCCAATCAATCCCATAAGAAAATCTGAAAGGCTTAGACTAGTGATTCTCAAAGTGTGCTCTGGTAACTCCCACGGGTTTCTGAGCCCCTTTTAGGGGGTATGCGAGCTCACATGTGTTTTTATAATAACGCTGAGGCATTTGTCTTTTTAAATCTCTGTCATGAATGGACAATGGAGTTATCCAAAGTCTACATGACATGCGATATCAAAACAGATTTGGGACTTCCCTGGTGGCGCAGTGGTTAAGAATCCGCCTGCCAGTGCAGGGGACATGGGTTCGAGCCCTGGTCCGGGAAGATCCCACATGCCACGGAGCAACTAAGCCCGTGTGCCACAACTACTGAGCCTGCACTCTAGAGCCCGCAAGCCACAACTACTGAGCCCACGTGCCACAACTACTGAAGCCCATGTGCCACAACTACTGAAGCCTGCACATCTGGAGCCTGTGCTCCGCAACAAGAGAAGCCACTGCAGTGAGAAGCCCGCGCACTGCAACAAAGAGTAGCCCCGGATCGCTGCAACTAGAGAAAAGCCCGCGCCCAGCAATAAAGACCCAACACAGCCAAAAATAAATAAATGAATAAATAAATTTATTAAAAAAAAAAAAATACAGATTGAAGGGAGAAGCAGATAGATGATTTCAGCTGTCTTCTATGCAGCCGGCCATTAACGAGACCTGCAAACACATGAAACAATGCCATTCATTTCACTAATTTTTTCTGAAAAATATAGTTAGTTTTTATAAAACACCTAATTTATATTAACATGTTATGAATTTATGTTAAGGTGTAATGACTTCATTATTATTTTTAAATAAATTAATATATTTTTAAAAATGTCTCACTTTTAATTTCTAATACAGTGAATATCAGTAGATGTAACCAGCATAAACAAAAGCTCTTGAGGGTCCTTAATTTTTTAAGTGTGAAGGGATCTTGAGAACAAAAAGTCTGACAACTGCTAGTTTAGAGGCAATGGGTGTTGCGCACACACAGTGTATCAATCATGTAGTAGCAATGGAAGTTACTCAAAGGATATTAAGGGAGGAACTGTAGGAAGACTCCAGAATCAGCCTTGGAAAACCAGTGACTCCAGGAAAACTTGGAGGCCTGTTGTTTCCAGAGTCTTGGCCAGACTGGTGAGGACAGAGCCATCTGTGCTGGACACAGGAGGCCACGGGGTTTAGCCTGCTGCTGGAAACTGGATGTCCCAGTGCCATCCTGGAGTCCTCGTGGTCCCAGCTCCTGGGTGAGGTCTGGTATGGGTGCATCTCACGGTGGAGCTGGGGTCACCTATGCAAGATCCTGTAGCCTGGAGCTTGGTGGAGTGTGCATGACTGTTTGGGCTCCTGTAGAGGACGTGACGCGCTCTCTCCAAGAACCCAGTGTAGAAAGTGATGGGCAGTCAAAACATCTAACAAATTCCCTTCAACACAGTGTGTTTCCAAGATTCTTTTCCCTTCCAGAGTGTATTCCTGGGGCTCTGGGCGCACTCTTTAAACCTTGAGCAATCAGGGGAGCTGCAGATCAGGGCAGTCGTGTGTTAGCAATTCTGGTTCCATCTCCCAGGCCCTTCTGTCTCTTAAGCCTTGGAGGCTTAGGGATTTTTTGTGGCTGGATGACAAGCCAGGTGCAGAGAATACAGAAAGAGGTGAGGAGAGGCTGTTACACTTCTGCGTCTGCCTTCTTTCCTAGGTGAGGGTGGGGAGGGAACTTAACAGTGTAGTGCAGCAATTAGGAGCTGTTTCTAGAAAGGGCAGACTAGGGTCCCAATCTTGGGTCTGTGCTCTACTTCCCTGGAGATGGCTATTTCTGAACAGGAGCTGGTTGGCCATGTTGGGGAGACCTGAGAAAGGCAGAAGGGGAACAGGCGGCGAGAGAAGAGCTTGCTGGACCAGGACTCACCCACTTAACAGAGTGGGCACGTTCTATGCAGCTCTCTCCACGATGCTCTCTCTTGTCTGCTTTTCCCTGACTTAGTGCAACAGGTAGACTCATCGAGGGGTAGGAAGAATTTGCATGTGGCTTGAGATGTAGTGAGGTGGAAGACTCTCTCCCTTTACTGCCGTCTGCCAGAACTTTCTGGGGCCAGTGCTAAATTCCTTCTGGTGATCTGTGAGCTTGGGATGACCCGCTGGTTAGAGCTGGTGACCATTCTGTTTGGAAGGTAGGCAGGAAGGTGCATCCTCCTCTCCCGCTAGGAAAAGGCAATTAGAAGCCACACAAGAAAATCGTGGAGGAGAGGGTCCCACGGGCACTGGGACTCAGGGGCAGGCAGCTCTTAACGGAAGTGGCAAGGCTGTGAGCTACTGGAGGGCGGGCACCTTACATGACTGTTTCTCTGGCACGCGGCGGAGTGCCTCACAGGATGAATGACGGATGGATGGATGGACGGCCACAGCATACAGGGAGCCCAGTCAGGCTTCCGGCTCCTGCTTCGCCACTCAGCACCCTCTTCCTCACCCAGTGGGCTCACGCTAATACCTGGCCCTCCAATCTGCAGGAAATCGCCTACTCAACCAGGACTCCCACAAAGATGGCCTGCTGAATGTTCTTCCTTTTCTTAAGGGGGTTTGAGTTTTTAAAGATGACAGTGAAGAGAGGGCAGTGCTTTATCCAGATCGGTAGTTCTCTAGTGCAATTTTCTCTGCCTGTGTCCTCAAGATTTTAACTGGTGTTCTGTAAAACTTTTGGTTAAATCTTTTGTCAAGTGAATTTGAAAAACCTTGGATATTTACATCTCTTTCTTGAAGATTTAAAATGCACATCAGCACGCTAAAAGCTCTGAAAAGTCTTTAAAAAAAATGACTTTTAAAAAAACTTTTAAAAAAGTTTACAAACAACCTGTTTAATTGAAAAAAATAGTCTTCTTGAAGTATGGTTTACCTACAATAAAACTCACTCATTTTAAGAGTGTAGTTCAGTGAGTTTTGACGACTGTATATACTTAGTAACCAACAGTACAATCAAGATATAGGACATTTCCATCAACCCCTGGAGGTCTCTTATGACCCTTTATAGTCAATCTGTTTCCCCAACTCCCATCCCTTGGCAACCAGTGGTCTGTTTTTCTATAACTATAGTTTTGCCTTTTCTAGAAATTCATATAAATAGAATCTACAGTAAGTAGTCTTTTGTGTCTTTGGTTTCCTCCCCTTAGCATAATGCTCTTTGAGGTTCAGTCATGTTGTGTGCGCCGGCAGTTTGTTTATTGCCAAGTAGTGGTCCATGGTATGGATGTATCATTGTTTGTTAATCCACCCACACTAGCTGATGGACATTTGGGTTATTTCCAGTTTTAGGTGGTTAAGAATAAAACTGCTATGGAGATTTGTGTACAAGGGCTTCTGTGGACATAAATTTTTATTTCTCTTGGGTAAACACCTGGGGGCGGAATTGTTTCATTTTATTTGATCAAGGGGCACTTAAATTGAACATCTGTTAATGAACCTTCTGAAAAACATAGTTTGGGAAAAACAGCTCAAATGTGGGGCCTGTCAACCCCATGTAGGCTGCTGCCCTCAGGTCCACAGGCAAAGCTGAGATTCCTCAGCCCCGGCCCTTGCTAGACAGACATTCAGAAAGGTGGATGGGGTGATCCTGGGTTTGCCAGGAAGAGCTCAGCTGAAGAGGGGCTCTTGAGCTGGAGTTGGTGAATTGGCCTCAGAACTGGGGTGTCTTCTCTCATCTGATAGTAAACTCAGACCCTCGCCATCTCTGTCACCTCTGGTCGCCACGCAGTGAGGAAGCAGCGACTCTGGTCTGGGGCCAGGCTCTGCACCCCTTCTCATTGGTTCTGCGTAAAGAGTGGAAGGAGCCTGTGTGTCGCTGCTGTCACGACGCCACAGCTCTCATCGGCAGATGGTGGAGGAGAGAGTCTAATTGAGAACCCCTGTAGCGTATAAAACAAAAACCAGCCACAGGAACCCGCAAGGTAAATGATATCATTATAAAGCAAGTAAAGGAAACAGCGTCTGTCCCTGCATGGCAGAAACCAGAGCTGGGATGCCGGGGAGGTAGCGGCCTCCTGAGCTGAGCCCTGGCGGGGAGCATTTCTCACCCAGCAGCGGGGGAGCTGACAGCTGGGCGCATGCTCCCCCTGACCTCACCTGAAGAGAGAGAAGAACAGTTTGGCAGGGGCTGGGCCAGGGCTAGATTTTAAATGCTTATTGAGCATCCCAACTTCCTTTTATTTGTTGTTGTTGTCAGACAGTCTTGACAGGCTCTTGTGATCAAGTTTGCTGATCAATTAGAGTTGGAAAAGGCACGTTCCTTATCCTGCCTCCTGCCTTCGGGTGCCATAGGGCATATACCTGGCAGGCACCGCCTGGGATAAGCATATCAGGGTTGCCAGCTTCTCTGATGTGGAGACCTGAGGCTGCAGGAGGCACGTGCCATTTGCAGTCAGGACCAAGAATTTAAAGACTCCTTCCCTCCCATTTAGCGCCACTCAGCTCTCAGGCCATGTTAACACGGAGAAGAACAAGGGAAGAGACAGCTGTTTCCTGCAGCCGCATTTCATGGGCGTTCTGTGGTTTTGTGAAAAGAGCACAAGTTTCTGGAATCAGACAGACCCGGGTTCCCATCCTGGCTCTGTCACTGACCAGCTAAGGCCAGGCCCCTCTCCTGCGACTTAGTCTCCTTGTCTGTAAAATGGTGCCAGGACAGGAGGTATACCGGCTTCGGTGGTGTTCAGAGGAGTTTGTAAAACACCGCATGTCCTGTAGCGGGCACGGGGCATAGCAGGTGTATAATAAACAGGAGCACATAACCCCGAAGTCCTGGACCCACCCCCGTACACTCCCCCAGCAACAGTGTGTACCCGGCCAGGAGGCAGGAGGAGGAGGGCTGGAAGGAGAGTGTTTGGGGAAAAAAACACTGTGGTGAGACCTTCTCTGCTGGAACACCACACTCAGAATCCTGGAATCCTAAAACTCCAGGCCCAGAAGTTTCCTCAAAGGTCTTTTATTCTACTGTCCACTCCATGCTGTAAGTGGTTTTTCAAAGTCCGTGCTGAATGGTCATCTGACCTTCCCTGGACCATCTTCAAAATAGTGCAGTGGGTGAGAGCAGGGTCTCCGTCACTTCCTAATCCTCAAACTTGGGCTAGTTCCTTGCCCCCTTCCTGTCCTGGTTTCCTCATCTGTAAAACGGGAAAGATGACAGTACTGACCCAGTGAGACTGTCATGAGGGCGAGGTGGTCTACATAAAGGGCTAAAGTGGTCCTTGGCAAGAGAAGCCCCTCAATAAGCACAACCTTTGAAGACTTGCCTTACTGTTTATGACCTTTTCGGGGATGAGGACTTGCTATGGCCAGTGATACCAACACCCTCCCTGGCACCTCAAGGCAGCTTTTGATCCAGGAAAGGAAGCTCTCCCTGTCTTCCTGAAATTTCCATTTCAGAGTCTATTTATTATCCTCCTTCGCAGACTTTCAAAAAAATTTTTTTTCAGCTAGCTATCATCTCTTTTCTGGGTCTTTTCCTTGGTCACAATTAACACTTTTTTTAGAGAATATTATTAAGTCAAACCAAATGAAATTGCTGTTTTGTACCTCAAGAGCTCCTGAAAGTTGGCGATTTCACACAGTTACACCTAACATTAAGTTACACAAACAGCACCATCTTTGGACACCTGGAGCCACAACTGCCACAGTCACTTTGGGCACCTGATTCTGGGGCCCTGTCCCAGATCTGAGGTGGCACCCAGGAGTCTGTATTCCTAACAAGGTCTCCACTGACACAGTGGAAAAGATACTGGCCTGGGAAACAGGACACCGAGGTCTGAGGAGCTGCCCTGTGTCTGGCTGGTCACACAACCTTGGGCAAGTCACTTCATGTCTCTTGGTCTCAGCTCTCTTACCTCCATACAGGAGTTTCCAGAAGGTGATCTCTAAGGTCACTTCCAACCCTGAACTTCTCTGGTTTATGAAATATTTATTGGGTGCCCACTAGGATCTGAAGGTCACAAAAAATATAGTCCAAACCTGCAGGGAATTTACTCTAGTTGGGGAGATCTAATCCAGGGCCATGGGGCAGAGCAATATCATATGGAAGATAATGCAATATGGTGATGGAGGTGCTTTCGTTCTGGAATGAAGGGTTAGCCATAAATGTAAATTACTGCTATAGAAGCTCAGAGGAGGATAGGGCAGCTTTCCTAAGGGAAGGGGGGATTTGGGCAAGGGATTTGAGTTGAGAGAAGGAAGATCACCTTACCTTCATTTCTCTTTGGTATTCCCAGCACACTGGCTCCTAAAATTTCAGCAGCCTTAAGGTACTTCGTTTGTTCATTTACTCATTCATTCATCCGTGTATCCATTTATCATGTCCACAGATATATATTGGGTGCTTACATTTAGTGAACAAGATAAAATCAGTCCTGGCCCTTATGGAGCCTCACCATATAATGCAAGGATCAGATAAGAAATGAACATACAACTCAAAATAGGAGATGTGGCGTGAACGAAGATAATTAAAATAGGATGCAACAGCAGTGATTGGTTTCTTGGGTTGGGGATGGGGATCAGAAAAGGCCTCTCTGAGGACGTGACATTTTTTTTTGTTTTAAATAAATTTATTTATTTATTTTTGGCTGTGCTGGGTCTTCGCCTCTGTGCACAGGCCCTCTCTAGTTGCGGCGAGCGGGGGCCACTCCTCACCGCGGCGCGCGGGCCTCTCACCGTCGCGGCCTCTCTCGCTGCGGAGCACAGGCTCCAGACGCGCAGGCTCAGCAGCTGTGGCTCACGGGCCCAGTCGCTCCACGGCATGCGGGATCCTCCCAGACCAGGGCTCGAACCCGTGTCCCCCGCACTGGCAGGCAGATTCTCACCCAGTGCGCCACCAGGGAAGCCCGAGGACGTGACATTTAAGCTGAGACCTGAAAGTCAAGAAGGAGCCAGCCAGGATCTTTCAGTGGACAGAGTGCTCTAGGTAGAGGGAACTGCCAATGCAAAGAATCCGACGTGGGGATTAACCAGAACCAAAGAAAGGCAGGCGGTGCGGGAAGGGTGAGGTGAGAGACGGGTGGGAGATACAGATGTATCTGGTGAAGTAGTCAGGGTCAGAATGTAAAGGGTTTTGTAAACCAGGATAAAGATTTTATGCTTTACTCTAAGTGCAACAGGGAACCATTTGAATGGCTTTAAGCAGAGGAACATAATTTGACTTAACTTTTTGAGAGACCTCTCCAGCTACAGAAGGAAGAATGATTGTAAGGAGGCAAGAGTGAAGACAGGATGCCAGGTGAGGTTATAGCAGCGGTCCAGATGAGCGATGGCGATTGTGTAGGCCAGAGCAATAGTTGGTGAGCAGGGCACGGGTGTTTAAATACTCAGGGCAGGGAGGGTAGGGTAGACAGATGCCAGGAGGTAGGGGAAGGTCTCAATATTTAAAGCAGTGCTTCTCAAACGTCTTCTTCCTGCCCTCATGGGGAATGTTGTGTACTTACGTCAAGAAAAGGATGTCAGTTCAGCAGCGATTCTCGTCTGGGGTTCCCCTGGAAGGTGGAACAGCACATTGTTGCTGGAGGAACGTGGGGGACATGCCCTCCTCCACCAACAGGCACAGGATTTTGTGTCCTGATCATTCTGTAAATCCTGACTGTGAAGGAGGATGGCTGCCCAAGTGATGGGCACCGTTTATAAAGACAGCCTAGTGGGACTGACTGAGAGCTTGTTCTTGCCATTTGGACCCCCTAAGGACATTTTGATTCCATGTTTATAAATAAGATAATTTTGATTGGAATTAAAAAACCATTAATTTTTGTCAAAATATGACTTTATGGAGCAAAATCCATTAAGTAAATTTAGCTTCTTGATCATCTTTTGCTATCTGATGGCATCTAAAAAAATTGTTTGGCTTTCATTTCCATTTTATTGATAGTATGAGAAATTCTATTCCATATATATTGTACAATAAATAAATACTTGATTTAGCATTCAGTTGTTTTTTTTTTTTTTTGGACCATTTCAAATTTTGGTTCTCACCATAATAATTTTATTCTTTTCAGGTCCAGCTTTCTCAGGTTCAATTTTTGAAAATCTAAATTTTGTCAAGGAGATAAGATTCTTTAGTTGTATTTTAGTTATAATGAAATTTATCATGTGCAGTTTTAGGTCCTGTCAGTTTTAGTTTCTGCTCTGTTTTCTCCCGGTAATAGTCATTATAAACTGAGAAAAGTTGATAGTTGTATTTATATTCTAGCTAGTCTACGAGGACCTTGTAGGCTACTGTCTTGGGTATATCAGAATTGTTCTTGTACGTCGGCAGCCCAGGTGGGCCATGAGTATCTGGGCTCCGGAGACAGGCTGTCTGGTTTCGAGTCCTGGTTTCACCACCTTCAAGTTGGGTGGCCCTGGGCCTCAGTTTCTTCACCTAAAAACGAGAGTGATGGGTACTTCCCAGAAGTTCTGCTGCCAGTGTCCTAGTCCCTGAGGTGAGCCACAGCCACCCCCCATCTCTACAGGAGACCCTCCAACACTAGCAGGTTGTTCCAGCTCTGGCCATTGGAAGCTCTTTCATGTTGGCTCCTGGGTCCAAGATCAGGAACTGGCTGTGCTAACAGCTCCTGGGGTGTCATTACTTCTAGACCATCTCTGCTGACAAAGTGAGCCGTGTGGCTGACAGGGTCTTGGTACTCTGGCCAGGTGTCAGGCCTGAGCCTCTCAGGTGGGAGAGCCAAGTTTAGGACACTGGGCCACCAGAGACCTCCTGGCCCCATGTAATATCAATCGGCGAGAACTCTCCCAGAGATCTCCATCTCAACATTAAGGCCCAGCTCCACTCAATGACCAGCGAGCTCCAGTGCTGGACACCCTATGCCAAACAACTAGCAAGACAGGAACACAACCCCACCCATTAGAGAGGCGGCGTAAAATCATACTAAGTTTACAGGCACCCCAAAACACACCACCAGACGTGGACCTGCCCACCACAAAGACAAGATCCAGCCTCATCCACCAGAACACAGGCACCAGTCCCCATCCACCAGGAAGCCTACACAACCCACTGAACCAACCTTACCCACTGGGGGCAGACACCAAAAACAATGGGAACTACGAACCTGCAGCCTGCGAAAAGGAGACCCCAAACACAGTAAGTTAAGCAAAATGAGAAGACAGAGAAATATGCAGCAGATGAAGGAGCAAGGTAAAAATCCACCAGACCAAACAAATGAAGAGGAAATAGGCAGTCTACCTGAAAAAGAATTCAGAGTAATGATAGTAAAGATGATCCAAAATCTTGGAAATAGAATGGAGAAAATACAAGGAACGTTTAGCAAGGACCTAGAAGAACTAAAGAGCAAACGAACAATGATGACCAACAAAGTAAATGAAATTAAAAATTCTCTAGAAGGAATCAATAGCAGAGTAACTGAGGCAGAAGAACCTGACCTAGAAGATAAAAGAGTGGAAATAACTACCACAGAGTGGAATAAAGATAAAAGAATGAAAAGAATTGAGGACAGTCTCAGAGACCTCTGAGACAACATTAAATGCACCAACATTTGAATTATAGGGGTCCCAGAAGAAGAAGAGAAAAAGAAAGGGACTGAGAAAATATTTGACGAGATTATAGTTGAAAACTTCCCTAATATGGGAAAGGAAATAGTCAATCAAGTCCAGGAAGCGCAGAGAGTCCCATACAGGATAAATCCAAGGAGAAACATGCCAAGACACATATTAATCAAACTGCCAAAAATTAAATTCAAAGAAAAAATATTAAAAGCAGCAAGGGAAAAGCAACAAATAACATACAAGGGAATCCCCATAAGGTTAACAGCTGATCTTTCAGCAGAAACTCTGCAAGCCAGAAGGGAGTGACAGGACATATTTAAAGTGATGAAAGGGAAAAACCTACAATCAAGATGACTCTACTCAGCAAGGATCTCATTCAGATTTGACAGAGACATTAAAACCTCTACAGACAAGCAAAAGCTAAGAGAATGCAGCACCACCAAACAGTACACTACTAAATAACCAAGAGATCACTGAAGAAATCACTGAGGAAATGACTGAAGAAATCAAAGAGGAAATCAAAATATACCTAGAAACAATGGACATTGAAAACACGATGGCCCAAAACCTATGGGATGCAGCAAAAACAGTTCTAAGAGGGAAGTTTATAGCAACAAAATCCTACCTCAAGAAACAAGAAACATCTCAAATAAACAACCTAACCTTACACCTAAAGCAATTTGAGAAAGAAGAACAAAAAAACCCCAAAGTTAGCAGAAGGAAAGAAATTACAAAGATCAGAGCAGAAATAAATGAAAAAGAAATGAAGGAAACAATAGCAGAGATCAATAAAACTAAAAGCTGGTTCTTTGAGAAGATAAACAAAATTGATAAACCATTAGCCAGACTCATCAAGAAAAAAAGGGAGAAGACTCAAATCAACAGAATTAGAAATGAAAAAGGAGAAGTAACAATTGACACTGCAGAAATACAAAGGATCATGAGAGATTATTAGGAGCAACTATATGCCAATAAAATGGACAACCTGGTAGAAATGGACAAATTCTTAGAAAAGCACAACCTTCCAAAACTGAACCAGGAAGAAATAAAAAATATGAACAGACCAATCACAAGCACTGAAATTGAAACTGTGATTAAAAATCTTCCAACAAACAAAAGCCCAGCATCAGATGGCTTCACAGGCAAATTCTTTCAAACATTTAGAGAAAAGCTAACACCTACCCTTCTCAAACTCTTCCAAGAATAGCAGAGGGGGGAACACTCCCAAACTCATTCTACGAGGCCACCATCACCCTGATACCAAAACCAGACAAAGATGTCACAAAAAAAAGAAAACTACAGGTCAATATCACCGATGACCATAGATGCAAAAATCCTCAACAAAATACCAGCAAACAGAATCCAGCAGCACATTGAAAGGATCATATACCATGATCAAGTGGGGTTTATCCCAGGAATGCAAGGATTCTTCAATATATGCAAATCAATCAATGTGATACACCATATAAATAAAATGAAGGAGAAAAAGCATATGATCATCTCAATAGATGCAGAAAAAGCTTTCGACAAAATTCAACACCCATCTATGATAAAAACCCTCCAGAAAGTAGGCATAGAGGGAACCTACCTCAACATAATAAAGGCCAAATATGACAAATCCACAGCCAACATTGTCCTCAATGGTGAAAAACTGAAACCATTTACACTAAGATCAGGAACCAGACAAGGTTGCCCACTCTCACCACTATTATTCAACATAGTTTTGGAAGTTTTAGCCATAGCAATCAGAGACAAAAAAGAAATAAAAGGAATCCAAATTGGAAAAGAAGAAGTAAAACTGTCCGTTTGCAGATGACATGATACTATACATAGAGAATCCTAAAGATGCTACCAGAAAACTCCTAGGACTAATCGATGAATTTGGTAAAGTAGCAGGATATAAAATTAATGCACAGAAATCTCTTGCATTCCTATACAATAATGATGAAAAATCTGAAAAAGAAATTAAGGAAACACTCCCATTTACCACTGCAACAAAAAGAATAAAATACCTAGGAGTAAACCTACCTAGGGAGACAAAAGACCTGTATGCAGAAAACTATAAGACACTGATGAAAGAAATTAAAGATGATACCAACAGATGGAGAGATATACCATGTTCTTGGATGGGAAGAATGAACGTTGTGAAAATGACTATGCTACCCAAAGCAATCTACGGATTCAATGCAATCCCTATCAAACTACCACTGACATTTTTCACAGAACTAGAACAAAAAATTTCACAATTTGTCTGGAAACACAAAAGACCCCAAATAGCCAAAGCAATCCTGAGAAAGAAAAACGGAGCTGGAGGAGTCAGACTCCCTGACTTCAGACTATACTACAAAGCTACAGTAATCAAGACAGTATGATACTGGCACAAAAACGGAAATATAGATCAATGGAACAGTATAGGAAGCCCAGAGATAAACCCCCACACATATGGTCACCTTATCTTTGATAAAGGAGGCAAGAATATACAATGGAGAAAAGACAGCCTCTTCAATAAGTGGTGCTGGGAAAACTGGACAGCTACATGTAGAAGAATGAAATTAGAACACTCCCTAGCACCATACACAAAAATAAACTCAAAATGGATTAAAGACCTAAATGTAAGACCAGACACTATAAAACTCTTAGGGGAAAACATAGGAATAACACTCTTTGACATAAATCACAGCAAGATCTTTTTTGATCCACCTCCTAGAGTAATGGAAATAAAAACAAAAATAAACAAATGGGACCTAATGAAACTTAAAAGCTTTTGCACAGCAAAGGAAACCAGAAAGACTAAAAGACAACCCTCAGAATGGGAGAAAATATTTGCAAATGAAGGAACTGACAGAGGATTAATCTCCAGAATATACAAGCAGCTCATGCAGCTCAATATCAAAAAAACAAACAACCCAATCCAAAAATGGGCAGAAGACCTAAATAGACATTTCTCCAAAGAAGATATACAGATGGCCTACAGACACATGAAAGAATGCTCAACATCATTAATCATTAGAGAAATGCAAATCAAAACTACAATGAGACATCATCTCACACCAGTCAGAATAGCTATCATCAAAAAATCTACAAACAATAAATGCTGGAGAGGGTGTGGAGAAAAGGGAACCCTCATACACTGTTGGTGGGAATGTAAATTGATACAGCCACTATGGAGAACAGTATGGAGGTTCCTTAAAAAACTAAAAATAGAACTACCATATGACCCAGCAATCCCACTACTGGGCATATACCCTGAGAAAACCATAATTCAAAAAGAGTCAAGTACCACAATGTTCATTGCAGCACTATTCACAGTAGGCAGGATATGGAAGCAACCTAAGTGTCCATCAACAGATGAATGGATAAAGATGATGTGGCACATATATATAATGGAATATTACTCAGCCATAAAAAAGAAACAAAATTGAGTTATTTGTAGTGAGGTGGATGGGCCTAGGGTCTGTCATACAGAGTGAAGTAAGTCAGAAATAGGACAACAAATATCATATGCTAACACATATATATGGAATCTAAAAAAAAAAAAAATGGTTGTGAAGAAACTAGGGGCAGGACAGGAATAAAGACGCAGACGTAGAGAATGGACTTGAGGACACGGGGAGGGGTAAGGGTGAGCTGGGACGAAGTGAGAGAGTGGCATGGACATATATTCATTACCAAATGTAAAATAGATGGCTCGTGGGAAGCACCCGCATAGCACAGGGAGATCAGCTCGGTGCTTTGTGACCACTTAGAGAGGTTGGATAGGGAGGGTGGGAGGGAGACACAAGAGGGAGGGGATATGGGGATATATGTATACATATAGCTGATTCACTTTGTTATACAGCAGCAACTAATACAGCAATTTTAAGCAATTATAGTCCAATAAAGATGTTAAAATAAAATTTTAAAAAAATGAGAATGATGGTGTGAGTGCCCACCATCTCTGTGTTAGGTGCTGTGAGATTTGAAGCAATGAATGTGCTGCAAGCACTTGTCACACTGCATCAATACATGAGCCTCATTCATTATTCTGATGAAGGCAGGATCTGGCCACCCATCAGGAAGGCCAGAGTGGGTGGGCTTTAAGTCGGCTGCCCCATGTCCCCTTTGCATTGTTTTCCTCCATTTTACTGTTGGTTTCCATCTCCTTCAGAAGGCTCTCAGGCTCTCATTCCCACTGACTAAGATTTCTCTAAATGTGCTCCACAGCCTGCAACAGAGTCAATTGGGAAAGTTGTTAAAATGCAGATGTCTGCTGAGCTAGAAACTTTTGTTTCTGGCCCATGAATCTGTATTTAAACACAGTCCTAGGTGTTTTTGATGCACACTGAGGTATGCAAGAGACTTAGACCCCTGTCCCCACATGTCCTCCAAGGCTGGAGAGTAATCTGCTCTACCTGCCAGGCCAGGTGTCCCACATGCAACATAACCCTGGGCGGTCCTCTGCCTAAGATTTTTAGCAATAGCTTCCAATTAGGAAGCACCCAAGGAAGGCCAGGACAACTTGACCACCTTTCCGGGGCTCCGATGGTCTGAAAGTCACCAACTGTGTGAGACCGATAGTCTTGATCCTACCCATAATTTTAATTGCCGCTGAATAGAAGCAATTCTATCATTTTTAGCTGTCTAAGGTTAATTCCAACAAAATTACCAGAGAGTGTTCTGGTTTCACATCAACAGAAGTTTACTGACAATGGAAAACAAATCAATGCACCCACATCCAGTATGAATACATCTGAGTTTCACCCTCTCTGTTTGCATCCAGTCAAAATTCACAGTGCCTACAACACAGGAGTTTCTGGTCCCATGACCTACCAAAGACAATGTGGATTCTTTAGAAGGTAAAGTTTGCAGGCAGGGAGAGAAAATGCTGGACAAGCTGCTATGTTCTCCTTTGCCTCCATGTAAGGCTGACACTGCTAATCTATTGCTTCCCAGTTCCCATGAACCCAAGGGACAGCCAGAGCTGATACTCTACAGGTAATCAGGTGGTTTAAACATCTTCTGCATCAGTCGGTAAATAGCTGCTGCTGGGATAACTCCCTTGGACTTCGCCACACTGACCCAGCAACTGAAGAGTTACTGTCCAAACCAGCAGGGGGCCTGGAAGAGCTGATTGGTGGGTTGTTAAATATTTTGAATATCACCCTGGGGAGCAGTTTAAGACTCTTTCTCAGTAGAGTGCTCTGGGGCGGTCATTACCCATTGATCAAAGTTGGTAGTTTAGATAAAATTTATTGACCATCCAGGGATTAAGGTCTTATCTCCTCCGAGGATATTTGGTTTTACACAGTGTGCTCTGAAAGTTAAAGAATAAGGCTTCCAGGACTGGCCCTCTAATGCTGTAACTTCAAGTGCTGGACTTGGATGGAATTGAGGGCTGAAGTCGTCAAGTCTCCTTCTCTGATCTAGACTGGCTCTGACCCTTGACATTAGAAGGGCGATAGAAACGTGCCTCAAACCCTCAGCCCTGTCAAGGCTTCCAGCAGAGCAGAGGCAGCTCGTCCAGGCCTGCATTCAGCCTCGGCATCCTCCAGTGTAGAAGCTTGGGGTGTCAGTGGTTTCTCTGCAACACATTTTTATTGTGGAGATTAAGGGACCTGTGCTGCCTATGGATGGCAAATGTAGCTTAGCATCTCAACAGTGTGACTTGTGCTCTTAAAAATCCTAAGTAAAAAAGAATTCTGCCATATCAATATCATTTTCCTTTTCCATAAGTAGCAAAGTGACCCTGATTTTAAAATGAACATGGTCATGTTATCCCCAGTGACAACCTGGGCAAAAGTGGAGCTGCCGTGAAGAAGAGCACTTTTAGGGAAATGAGCAGAGAGAGGAAGCAAGATGGTGCCTTTGGCATAAACAACCATATATGAATTGGATGGTCCAGAGGGAGAATGTGGCTGTCCCCCCACAAGGGCTGCTGGTACTTTTGAAGTGGGAGGGGTGGGAATAGTTTCTGTCTCCAGGACCTCTTTGTTTGCAATGAAAGACTTAGAGTTCCCACAACCCTCATTTCGTCAGTGAGATGATTGCTGGTACTTTTGAAGTGGGATGGGTGGGAATAGTTTCTGTCTCCAGGATCTCTTTGTTTGCAATGAAAGACTTAGAGTTCCTACAACTGTCATTTCGTCAGTGAGATGATTGAGGTCCAGAGGGGTTCACTGACTTTTTCAAGATGACACCACTAGCCTAAGACAGATGCAGAAACTACAGAGTTCTGACTGCGCATTCCATTCACTTAGACAACATGGCAAGGTAATTTATCCATTTCTTGATAACCCAGAGGTATCATTAGGAACACTAATTACCATGTAGCATTGCAAAATAGGGCTGGCTGGGGTGTGTGGTTGCTTCATACTAAGTGGCTTCATTTAGTGCTGTTTTGGGGTCTTGATGCTTCTTAGGTCTGTCTTCATCATCATCCGTCTCTGATTGTGCCTGCTTCAAGCAAATCATCTAAAATCTATTCCCCCACCCCTCACATTGTTGATTGCAAAAGTACAATAGCAATTTAATTTTACATAATAATGCTCCCAGTATGGCTGGTGGAGATTTCCCCAGCGCAGTCACATCTACTCCCTCTTTCTCCTCTGCGTTCTCCAAGACCTCTGCACCTCTCTCGGGCAATGCACTATTCTAGGAGGAAGGCTCCTAGCATCATGCAAAGAGCAGGGTCCAATCCTGCAAGTAACAGTGCAACTGTAGACAAGTTTCTTAGCTTCTCTGAGCCCTGGATACCCCCTTGGTCTTTCAGGAAGAATGTGAGGCTCAAATGCCTGCACAGAGTTGTCTTTTAACAAAGTCTTCGTTTCCTCCCTTCATTAGAGGCATGTTCCACCTTTGCCTTTTATTATGGTTGGTTATGTGCATGTCTGTCCTCTTTGGTAGGATTCAGGCTGTTTGAGGTTGGTGACTTTGCTTCCTGATTCTGGGTCCCCTTGTGCTAAGCATAGACTTGCTGCAGGCTCTCCATTAATGCTGGTAGAGCGGAGAATATTGTAGGTCAGTAAGTTCTGGCTTGGAGCAGCTGTGAAATGGCTGTGTTCTCTCCTGCAGGCTCAGGGACATAGGCCCTGGGGAGGCCTTTTCCTCTTCTCTGTGTCCCAGGAGGCATAGTTCCTGGAGCTGTGACCTCCACATATGTGGGGAATCTCTGCAAGTTATTGATGCTGAAAACTTGGCCTCTGTGCACTGGTGCTGAATCAAATCTTAGAGGCAGAGTTTTGAGTGAAGTAGAAAAGAATAGCTTTATTGCTTTGCCAGGCTTTGCCAGGCAGGAGGATTTGGTGAGGAGTTTTATAACAGTGGTTCAAGGGTGGGGTTGCTGATAGGGATCAGGGTGTGTGCGGGGCCTGTATTCCTTTAATCTGGCCTCAGGTGGTCTCCTGAAGAGCTTCTGTGATTCTTGAGGTTATCAAACTGTGACCTTCTAACTGGAATGCATAATGCTTCATCAAGTAGTTAACCTCTTCCATTTGTTGGGGCTTTTAGTTCCGCAGAAGAGCTCAAAGATATTGCTATGTGAATCCCTAGAGGCGGAACCAGGATTCTGTCCCAAGGCTTCACTATTGTCTCTTGACTACTCCTCCCTTGTTTCTGCATTCCCTTCCTTCCCTGATTAGCAACTGTTTGAACTTGCCCTTTGGAACACAGGGAAGGTCATGCAGACTGAAGCCTATTTCCTACAATCAAGAAATGGGGGACACAGAAAGGCTTCCATGCCCAGGAGCCCCACAGGGCCCTGCTCGGTTTCATTATGACCTCTCTTTGGAAAGTGGCCTCATTGCAGACAGTCCTTCTCCCAAGAGAGAATCAGATTCAGGGGACCAGCTTCAAAGTCCATGCAAAATAAGCCAGCCTCCTCCTTCCCTGGGGGTATAGCCAATGGGGCAAGGAGGCACGTCCTCCCCTTGGAAGCCATGACTTTGAGTGGCTCTGAGTGCTTCTTAGCCTTTGGGAAGTCTCTTCATTCCTTTGCAGCAGGTTTAGTTGCCTAATCAAGAGCCCTGCGCATTCTATACACGGCTGGCTGTGTGCATGCAGAGGGGGCTGGTGGAGAGAGAAAGACGAGGGGAGAGAAGCCTCAAAAAAAAGAAGGATGAGAGAGTGAGACCTGGGGTTCCAGAAAGAAGGAGAGATGGACAGGAGCCCAGCTGTGCTCCCCCAACCTGGGTTCCTCAAGATGCTGTTCTTCTTGGCAACAAATCTCCTTTTTCCCTGAGTCATTTCCAGTGGGCTTTCATGTCCCGTCACAAACAGATCCCAACTAACTTCTTCTTTGAATGATCCATGGGGGTCACATGGTAAGTTTCTTGAGAGCAGGAACCACATTTCCATTCTTACCTCCTGCCAATGCACACTACGGGGCAGGGCAAGGAAGAGATGCTGGAGGGATAGCCAGTGATGTTTAATGACTGAGGAGCCGGGGTGGCACCAGGGGACAGCATTTGCTGGGACATTTCAGGCATAAAGGCACAGCCTCTGTTCCCCTATGGTGTATGTGTATATTCATGAGTCTGGCCCTCTAAACATATCATAAGCCTCATTTATGGCGTGCTTTATAGTGGTTTGCAGACACAGGAAAATCCATTTGAATCCAATATTCTCAGATTGCCCTGTTCATTTGGTAATTAGGATACATTACCCTCATAGATTACTTGAGCCTCTTACACTTTCTGGGTTTTCAGCCCTCTCTCAACCTCCTCCAGACCACTGCCAGTGAGACGTTTGGGGAAGGTCATAAATGCCTTTGCTGTATCTTTCTACCTAAGTATTTGCAGCAGGTTTTATAGAGCTTGTAAATACGAACTGATTTTCTTTTACATATGTGAGTCAGTCTTATTTGAGTCTAAAGTGGACTTTATGAACCTGCATGGATTAGAATAAACACTGAACCCAGCAATCAGTTCTATATTTAGTTCTCAAGTAGCTAGGCTTTTTGTACATGCGTGTATACGTATATGTGTGTGTATGAGCACTGAATATTGAGAAAAAAATTAAGTGTGTGAAGCTGATTGATCTGAGGTTGGGCCTGGGAGAATTCCTAGCCAGGAGGAGCTAGGGCCAACAGCTAAGGGATCTCTTTCTCTCGTGGAAGTCATTGTTTCTTTACCTATAAAATGAGTAGGATGGGTCCCTATAAAACCCCAGGATGGTTGTGCAGATCAAAGAAAGCAGGGGACACACAAGGACCTAGCACAGTGCTAGTGTCCAGTTAGGATTCGGTAAATACTTACTACTTTTGCAATCTCAGCCTGGAATGGACTTGAAGGTTCTGGAGGGCAAAAGCATGTGTCTTCTGCTGTGTCCCTGACAGTTCCTAGGAAGCCCTGGGCCAAATAAAAAATAATATAATACAGGTTTTTACATTGATTGAAAGTGTCTGCCTGGGTCTTTATTTTATCAGAGTCCTGCCAGAGAAAAGTTCCCACCAAAAATGTTGTCTTGGGTCATGATCAGTAATAGAGTAGCGAGGTGGGGGGACAGTAAGGGTGGTGGAGGACAGGGCCTCCCCAGCTGGACTGCTTGGGTTTGTGTCTCAGCTCAGGTACTTGAAAAGCTGTGTGACCTTGGACATGTCATTTAGCCTCTCTGTGCTTCATTCTCTTCACCAGTAGGATGGGCATAATAATACTAATGTCTAGCAATAATATATGCACATATATTTTTATAGATGTAAAATGCTTAGTGTGCCTAGCACACAGTGTTTGTTATTATTATCATTATCTTTATTGTTTTTAATAGTGGTTAAAAGAGTGGATTTTGGTGGCAGAAAGACTTGGATTTGAGTCTTAGCACTGCCAGTTACCACTTCAGTGACCTTGGATAATTATTCAACTTTTCTAAGCCTCTATTTCCTCATCTGTTATTGGACATCTCTTCTCCTGGGGTTATTAGGAGCATCAAATGAGATCAGATGTGTGACGCATTTAGCTTTGTGCCTGTCAGAGAGAAAGCACTTAATCAATATTATCTATTTTATTATCTTGAGAACTACTCGAATTTAATACCATTCATCCAACAAATATTGGTGAAGCCTGTGTGGCCTGTGGGCTTGGTATGGAATGAGGTTTCTTCCTTCTCTAGCGAAGAAGCATGAACATATTTTCTGTTTTGGATGAGTATTTGCTTCTTTTACTGTAGTCAGAACATTGTATATCGCATGAAAAAATCTGGAGAAGAGACTAAGGTGGGGCAACCTGAATTCCAAAGGGGATTTGGCTCTGAGAATTAGCGCTCTCGTGGGGAGACCTCCAGCTACAAAGCAGTTGCACACGTGGGACCTGGGACTGAAGCTGGTGGGGACCTCCAGGGTGACCACCCATCCTAGTCTTTGCCCGCCTTCCTGATGTTATTGGTAACTGTGCCCCCTTTCACTTGAAAACTGTTCTGGGATAGATATTAAATTATATGATTCCGCCATACCCGACCTACTAAAGAAAAACGTCCCCATGTAGCTCGAAGGGGTGTGCCTGGAAGTACCGCGAGGCCACATCTGGCCTTTGGGAAGGCAGCCTGGCATCTTGTTGGATCGAGGGGGTTAGGCGGCTTCTCTGATGTGGTCAGGGAGGCCACAAGAGGGGAGACCATGGAGAACGCATCTCCCTCCCTCTCCTGGAAACGTATGGATGTTTATTTTTTCCCTCTTTTTCCAGGTCAGCACACATTACGGGAACTTTGTCATCTTCCTAGATTCTGAAAGTGAGTGGTCACTTGCCAGAGGGAGAGCAGGGCAGAGAGGACAAATTAAAATGACCACCAAGCAACAAAAGCTCATGTAAAATGAACAAGCCACCAGCTCTAAAGAAGAAACTTCTGACCTTAATTTGAATCCTGTTCTCTCTTGGTTGCTTGTTGCTGTGGTTGTCATGGGGATAGCGGAAAGTGGTTGGTGGAGAAGTGCTCCCCTGCCCCTGTGTTGGTACCTCTGTGTTCCAGCTCAGTGATTAGGACAGCCTGGACGGAGGGGGATGGGGCCACGGGAGGAGGCACTGGCCGAATATTTTGGAGCAGTGCCTACTAAGACTCTTATTAAAAAATATTACGTATAAATAGCAAGCTAGAGGTCCCCCAAGATTTCTGCAATGCTGATGTGTTACTTTTAGTTGCAGGACACAAATATATTTTTTGAAGACTCGTAAGACTAACAATAAAACTTATATAATGATTACAGTATGTCAGGTTTTCTTCAAAGTGCTTCACATGTACTTACTTCTTTCATCCTCACAGAAGCCTCTTGAGCTGGCGATATCATTATCCTCAGTTTCCAGATGTGGGCACTGAGGCACAGAAAGGTTAAGTAACTTGCCCAAGGTCATATGTCTGGCCAGTGGCAGAAATTCTAGCTGGGCAGTCAGGCTCCAGAGCTAAGCTCTTAAGCAAACTCCATTTCACCTCCTGGGCTGAAAGTCAGGCTGAGATCGGGAGACTGAGGCACAGAAAGGTTAAGAAACTTGCTGAAGTCACGCAGCTGGGAAGTGAGCGAGCAGGATGCAAGCTCAGCTGGGCCGAGCTCCAGAGTTGTTAACACTTAGCGGTTATTAATGCTTTTTCTCTTTCCTCGTTGGGTTCCTCAAAGGATTGTTGTGATGATCAAGTGAGACACAGTACGTGGGTGTGTTTAGTCAATTGTAAAGCGCCAAACAAGCTGTCATTCAGACACCAGATCTGAGGACTAGGGGAAACAGGGAGAAATGTACCTTGTGTTCAGGGGCATCTTAGACAGAGGCTGGAAGAGAGACCCTCATATTTGCAGCAAGGGGGTCAAGCAGAAGAGACGTGAGGTGTGAAGGAAAATCAGGTGGGGTCTTAAAACCAGATGGAGTTGGAGGGGGGAGCGTTTCTTTTCTAGTGCTAGATGATTAAGCCAAGAGACCCAGCCCTCTGTCATCTGTGCCCATGGCTCAGAGAGCCCAGGGATAACAAAGCACCATCATCATCAGGGACAATGACAGGCCAAAGACATTCTGTCTCCTTCCTCCCACCAAACTTTCCTTTCTTCAGGCTGCTTCCAAGCATCTTCCCAGGTTACTGGCTCTTCGGGGCACCCCTGCAGAGGGGTCCTAATTGCATCACCGTATGGAAATCTTTATCTTGAGCTACGTGGCTCCTCTGAGGTGTAATCTGCCTACAGAAATGCACTTACTGTTGATCTGGAAAGTGGCACAGAGACTGAAGGCTCCTTCCCTCCTTCCTATCCCCCTCCCCAGTTTTCCCAAATCCTGGCGCCTGCTAAAGGCCCAGGGGTTTCCCCGGGGACGGGGGTGTGGGGGGCACATATGCCTGTCTCTCTCTTCAAGCCGACTTATTGTACAAGCCTTTCATCTGCTCAGAATCTGATTTTACATATGAATCCATAGAACGCAAACACCCAGCCCTCAGAAGAACTGTAACTTCGTTATATTTTATTTTGCCCAATCACAACAGTTTTCTTATTCTTCTCTGCCCGGTGACGTCCTGCCGAAAGAGACTAAATCACAACCTTTGGAAAGACAGCAACATTAATCACGTGAAAGTGGTTTACTTTTAATCCACCATGCTGCTCTGTCCCCTAGTTATTTGTGAATAAGTATCAAGCCCAAACGTTGAAATTTTGATAATTGGCTTCTTGCAGTTTCATTATTTCTCCTTTTCCTCTGTGTGTGAAAGTTTCCCAAGTATGTATCCAGTAAATGAATCCTAGACTCAAAGATAAGCACAGTAAAATACAGTGCAATACAATAAAGCCTCAGTTATTCATTTATTTAATGAATATTATTTGAATGTTTTCACTGTGTCAGGTACTGGATGAGGTGCTGGTGAAACAGTAATGAGCAAGGTCAGAGTCTCTGGCCTCACAAACTTGCTGCCTAATGGAACAGAAATCAATGAAGGAGCAAATAAAGACATTTTGCACATTGTGATAAATTCTTGGAGTGAAACAAGTGGAGGTATTATGCAAGAAAATCGTGGAAGGAAAAACTCAGGAAGGGAGTGTCCCCTGATTATCCAACCCGAAGACCGCCTTTTGCAGATGAGAAAAGTCAAGGGTAAGTAATTTCTGCCAACTCTATACAGATGGTTCCTGGTAGACCTATAGCTAAAGTAGATGCTGCCTCTTGGATGATATACTATTAGAGGTAGTGGTGAAATACACCATCCTCTTGTGGTGAGTTTTCTGGGAGGATTTGTCTTAGAGATATGTGAGTATATACAGTTAATACATTTCTGGAGAAATGTTAGAAAACATTCTGGTATTCTTTTTTTTTTTTTTTTTTTGTAGTCGAACATCAAAGTTTATTGCTAATCACAAAAAACAGACATCTCAAGTTAACAATTTTAGTGCTTTTCTATGTATGGGAAGCTGCAAGAATCTGGGCTCCTTGACATTATTCCTTTGATAAGCATCTTAACTATTCTGGGCCAGTGTCCTGTCTTTCTCTATCCTGAATTCCCCTCAAGGTGCATGCTTGGGCAGCTGCAGTGGCTGATGGCTTGATGGAGAGCAACATTCATTGTTTACGAAATGGCAGGCAACAATTCTTTGTCCACAACCATGAAGTTTTACCTCTAGAAATAATCCTAGAGATATTGCATCAGCTAATGGTCGCTTGGTATCGCTCTGTGAAATGTTTTTGGTTTTGTTTCATTTTTTAATGAAGGAAAAGAAGAAAGTAGAGATATTATCTTAAGGAATCTTAGAGCAGGGACTAACCAAGCTTAGTTTGATTGATTTATTCATAAAAGCTCAGTATCAGTCTCAATTTGCTAATCTTTTTTTTTTTTTTTAGTTATTTCTGAGATATACATTTGAAAGTAATAACTAGAATTATGACTTATAACATTATATCTGGTATTCTTTTGTTTTGGATTGCTAAGTCTGGGATACTGCGGAGGAATGGATTCTTTTCACCCCTCCCAGGCATGAACTCAGAGTTCTTGTAGTGGAGTTCACTCCATGCGTTGAGCGGAGGAGGCCCCTCAACTCTGAATCCGATATCCAGGAGACTCATGCCAAGAGGGAACTGGGGGGGGGGAAAGCAGGGTCCAACAGAGAAGGAGGAGAGAGATGGAGAAAACAGCAACAAAGGTGGTACCAAGAGAAGCAGCAGAAAACCAGGATGGCCAGCTGTTGGCAAAGTAGGGAGACGTTCCCTATCACTTTGCTCAGCTTATGCACTACCCAAGGGACTGTAATCTCAACTCACTAGTAAAGACCACCCCCTGCAGTGCTTGCATCCCCTGTGTCTGCTTATGTTCCCCTGTCCATGTGGGAATCCCTGAGGATGGAGCCAACTTTTGTTACCTTTCTTGTTTGGTATTGCCTTACAGGTAGAGTTCTCTAGCAGCTTATTACAAAGCTTTGAGCTGTCATCCTGAACTTGTCTCTGGTACCGCTCACCCCTCCATCCTACCCTGTATCATTAGAGTACTTGTCGTAAAGGGCAATAATGTCTTCTCTTCCTCAAAACCCCTCCATAGTACCCTACTGAATGTTATATGAAGGTCAAGCTAGATGTAACAAGTGTTCCAATTTTTTATTGTTCTGTAACAAACTATCACCAAACACAGTAACTTAAAATAACAATTTGTTAAAATTGCGGAGGAAGGAACACTCCCAAACTCATTCTATGAGGCCACCATCACCCTGATACCAAAATCAGACAAGGATACTACAAAAAAAGAAAATTACAGACCAATATCACTGATGAATATAGATGCAAAAATCCTCAACAAAATACTAGCAAACAGAATCCAACAACACATTAAAAGGATCATACACCATGATCAAGTGGGATTTATCCTAGGGATGCAAGGATTCTTCAATATATGCAAATCAATCAATGTGATACACCATATTAACAAATTGAAGAAGAAAACCCCTATGATCATCTCAATAGATGCAGAAAAAGCTTTTGACAAAAGCCAACACCCATTTATGATAAAAACTCTCCAGGAAGTGGGCATAGAGGGAACCTACCTCAACATAATAAAGGCCATATATGACAAACCCACAGCAAACATCATTCTCAATGGTGAAAAACTGAAAGCATTTCCTTTAAGATCAGGAACAAGACGAGGATGTCCACTCTCGCCACTATTATTCAACATAGTTTTGGAAGTCCTAGCCACGGGAATCAGAGAAGAAAAAGAAAAGGAGTCCAAATTGGAAAAGAAGAAGTAAAACTGTCACTGTTTGCAGATGACATGATACTATACACAGAGAATCCTAAAGATGCCACCAGAAAACTACTAGAGCTAATCAATGAATTTGGTAAAGTTGTAGGATACAAAATTAATGCACAGAAATCTCTTGCATTCCTATACAATAATGATGAAAAATCTGAAGAGAAATTAAGGAAACACTCCCATTTACCACTGCAACGAAAAGAATAAAATACCTAGAAATAAACCTACCTAGGGAGACAAAAGACCTGTATGCACAAAACTATAAGACACTGATGAAAGAAATTAAAGATGATACCAACAGATGGAGAGATATACCATGTTCTTGGATTGGAAGAATCAATATTGTGAAACTGACTATACTACCCAAAGCAATCTACAGATTCAATGCAATCCCTATCAAATTACCAATGGCATTTTTTTACAGAACTAGAACAAAAAATCTTAAAATTTATATGGAGACACAAAAGACCCCAAATAGCCAAAGCAATCTTGAGGGAAAAAAACAGAGCTGGAGGAATCAGACTCCCTGACTTCAGACTATACTACAAAGCTACAGTAATCAAGACAATATGGTACTGGTACAAAAACAGAAACATAGATCAATGGAACAAGATAGAAAGCCCAGAGATAAACCCACGCACCTATGGTCAACTAATCTATGACAAAGGAGGAAAGGATATACAATGGAGAAAAGACAGTCTCTTCAATAAGTGGTGCTGGGAAAACTGGACAGCTACGTTTAAAAGAATGAAATTAGAACACTCCCTAACACCATACACAAAAATCAACTCAAAATGGATTAGAGACCTAAATGTAAGACCGGACACTATAAAACTCTTAGAGGAAAACATAGGAAGAACACTCTTTGACATAAATCACAGCAAGATCTTTTTTGATCCACCTCCTAGAGTAATGGAAATAAAAACAAAAATAAACAAATGGGACCTAATGAAACTTAAAAGGTTTTGCACAGCAAAGGAAACCATAAATAAGATGAAAAGACAACCCTCAAAATGGGAGAAAATATTTGCAAACGAATCAACGGACAAAGGATTAATCTCCAAAATATATAAACAGCACATGCAGCTCAATATTAAAGAAACAAACAACCCAATCCAAAAATGGGCAGAAGACCTAAACAGACATTTCTCCAAAGAAGACATACATATGGCCAAGAAGCACATGAAAAGCTCCTCAACATCACTAATTATTAGAGAAATGCAAATCAAAACTACAGTAAGGTATCACCTCACACCAGTTAGAATGGGCATCATCAGAAAATCTACAAACAACAAATGCTGGAGAGGTTGTGGAGAAAAGGGAACCCTCTTGCACTGTTGGTGGGAATGTAACTTGATAAGCTGCTATGGAGAACAGTATGGAGGTTCCTTAAAAAACTAAAAATAGAAGTACCATATGACCCAGCAATCCCACTACTGGGCATATACCCAGAGAAAACCATAATTCAAAAAGACACATGTTGGGCTTCCCTGGTGGCGCAGTGGTTGGGAGCCTGCCTGCCAATGCGGGGGATGCGGGTTCAAGCCCTGGTCTGGGAGGATCCCACATGCTGCTGAGCAACTAGGCCCGTGAACCACAACTACTGAGCCTGCGTGTCTGGAGCCTGTGCTCTGCAACAAGAGAGGCCGCGACAGTGAGAGGCCCGCGCACCGCAATGAAGAGTGGCCCCCACTTGCCACAACTAGAGAAAGCCCTTGCACAGAAACGAAGACCCAACACAGCCAAAAAATAAATAAATAAATAAATAGTAAAAGCTTTCATCGTATTAAAAAAAAAAAAAAGACACATGCACCCCAATGTTCATTGCAGCACTATTTACAATAGCCAAGTCATGGAAGCAACCTAAATGCCCATCGACAGACAAATGGATAAAGAAGATGTGGTACATATATACAATGGAATATTACTCAGCCATAAAAAGGAACGAAATTGGGTCATTTGATGAGACGTGGATGAATCTAGAGACTGTCTTACAGAGTGAAGTAAGTCAGAAAGAGAAATATCGTATATTAACGCATATATGTGGAACCTAGAAAAATGGTACAGATGAACTGGTTTGCAGGGCAGAAATTGAGACACAGATGTAGAGAACAAATGTATGGACACCAAGGGGGGAAAGTGGCAGGGTGGTGGGGCAGGGGGTGTGATGAATTGGGCGATTGGGATTGACATGTATACACTGATGTGTATAAAATTGATGACTAATAAGAACCGCTGTATAAAAAAAATTAAATTAAAAAATTAAAAAAAAAAACAATTTGTTATTATCTGTCATGATTCTGGGTTTCATGGGCCCAACTGGGCGGTTGTTGCTTGATATCCTGTGTATGGTCATAGCCAAAAGAAGCCCTCTGAAGGCTTCTTGATTCACAGGGCTGGTGTCTGTGCTGGGATGAGTGGATCAGCTGGGGATGGGTCAGACATCTCTCTCTGTACATTGCCTCTCACATGGCTAGCTTGGGCTTCCTCACAGCATGGTGATCATGGTGTAGGCATGCTTCTTGCAAGGCCACTGACTTCCCCAGAAGACAGGAAGTGGAAGCTGCCAGTCTGTTAAGTCCTGGGCCTGGAAACTGTCATAGCGTCACTTCCTGTATGTTCTGTTGATCAAAGCAGTCACAGAGATTATCTACCTTCAAAGGGAGGGGACATAGACTCCGATGTATCATTGGGATAAGTGTCAAAGTATTTGTGGTCACCTGTAATCCATCACAAATGTACTGTCCCTTCCGTATGAGCACACTTAATATATAAAAGAAAGCAAATGTGTTTCTATTTTTTTCTTTTCAGGCCATAATCACCAATTTCTTTAATCTTCAGATCATGCACATCCTTCCTAACACTGATATACAGTCCAAATTGTCAGAATATCCCTAAGACATGGCACCGTTATCCCAGATATGGCTGTCCCATGGTGAATTGATCAGTGTCTCTTTTCTAGAAAATATAATTCTACGAATGCAGCCTAAAACTGCATTTGTGTTGTTTTTATCAGCCATGTCACACTTTTGATCTGTATCGAGATAAAATGAAATTTTTATTATAAAAAGTAATTTCAGCAAATGTGCAAAAGAGAAACCACACAAAGAAGAAAATAAGGTTACCTGTATTATCACCACTGAGAGTTAACCACTGCCACCTTTTGAATCTTTTTTCTATTAATAACCGTGTTCACGTGTGTGTCTTATAAATTGGTTTTTATCCACTTAAGAAAATGTTACATGCATTTTCCCCACGTCAGGAAATATCTTTCTACATTATCATCCATAGTGATGACATCATATTGTACTGTGTGGTCAGGTGAAACACCTCGTCTTTTTTGAATGAGATGCAGTTAAGCCAGGTCTTCTCCTTTCTGTACATGTGTAATTGGTTTTTTTTTTTTCCCTAACCTAAATGTAGGACTTTACATTTTTATTAAAAATCACCTTGTTGCTTTTAAGATAAATTATTATAGCCTGTAATGATCTTTTAAGTCCTGATTTCATCAACCAGTCTCTCCCAGGTTTATATGATTTCAAAATCAATAAGCATCAAAATCACTGATAAATCATTTTAAGTAGGATAGAGCCTTATAGCATTCCCTTGGAAACCACCCTCCAGGTTTCATTACTCCATTGATCAAACACTCTTTAGTTCTGATCAATTAATCATCTTAGCTGTACTATCCTGTGTCTTGTTTCTCCATTTGAAAATAAGAATTTTCAAAAACAAGAAAAAAGACTGCCAATCACTTTACCATTTGGATACATTACGTCTGTCACACTCCCTTTTATGCTCACCTTATAATTTTATTAATGAAAGGAGATTGGAGTGGTTTGGTATACCTTGTTCTTTTTGAACTCATGCTATTGTTCTGGAGGAAAAGAAATTGGTCAAATACTATCCAATTCAAATTCCTTATCACTCCTGAATGTATAGGTTGGACTTAAAGGTCTTAATCTTGACATATCCCTCAATTTGGAGATTAAAAAATTTTTTTTCAGACTAAATTTTTTGTTATTGTTGTTTCTCTTTGTCATCTACAATTGCTGGCAGAAAAAAAAAATGGGACTAATTAGTTCCTTTAAAGAACATTTAATTTAAGAAATGAAAACATTTTTCTAATGTGTTCAAAAACAACTGCTTAATTTCCCAGGGATTAAATACAACTCACTGGACTGTAAATAATAAAATAGATTAAAAACAATCCAGACTATTTTTGAATTCCCCACAGTCCTTCAAAGAGTATCCCCTGTGGCTTGGCATTCTCATCTTTAAGTCCTGTAAGTACACTTCAGTGTGGCTCAGTTGGGACAAGCAATTTGGACTCATTCAAGGCAGTGAAGAGCTTTCTTCTGTCTCCTCATTTATGTCAGATTTCCAAGCCCTGAGAAAGCATTTGTTCTACACTCTTCATATGATGATTATTTTTCCTGAAATGATGGAGGCAAAGTAGAAGTAGAGTAGTTGTGCTTTCTATCTCCTGTTCCCATTATATCATCGGCTTCAAGTAATGGAACCATCTCTTTCCTCTCTCAACTACCTGAGAGCTTGCTCATCTTGAGATCCTCCACAGTGCCCAACATAACGTCTTACTTGTTATAGGTATATTAGTCAGAACTCTTTTGGCTACAAGGGATAGAAACCCAACGCAAACTTTCTTAAACCAAACACACACACACACACACATACACACACATATGGGATGTTTTCGGTGAGATCTGAATGTTCTGTGTTTACAGCAATGCTCTATGTTTATGCTCTTGGAATACAGAAATGCCGTCATGGAGGTGCTAAACACAGAGAGGAAGGTCTAGGACATGTTGGGAGTTATGAGAAAAAGAAATATTTAACAAAATGCACAAAGCATAAATTGTAGCCATGTCTAGACACCATGTCGTATCTGAATAATTTTTGTGCCAATAAATGACATCAGAATTTTAAAAACAAAAACAGATTAAATATATATATATTTCAACAGCAGATGAACTTCAGATAGCTGTATAAAGAGATGCAAGTTATGCCATCAGGACCTGGATTCTCTCTCTCCATTTCTCTTCGGTGCATTTCTCTCTGATTTTACTTAGAGGGAGTCTCCCTCCAAGTGGGAACTCCAGGCTTGCATCTTCACAGCTGTAAGCTATAAGAAAAAGAAAATTCTTCTTTCTTGATTGCTCAAGTAAAAGTCCCAGGGTTAGCTCTGTTTGACCTTATTGGCTTGGATTAGGTCATGTGCCCATTCGTGAGCCAATCAATCACCATGCCATGAGAATTGATGCTGATTGGCCTGACCAGTGCTGATTGGTGACTCCCCAAAGTACTCGGGGTATAATCAGCTCTACAGGAAGGGCAGTGGGAGAGTGAGGTGCTGGCACTTCCTCCAGAGGAAAGCCTGAGTATCATTATCAGAAGAATTAGGGAAGGTTGATGGGTAGGTAAAAATAACACATAATCATGACAAGTTTTTCAATTAGATACTTTTTGAAGCAGCTAATTAGTCTCATTTTTTTTTCTGCCAGTGATTGTATATGACAAAGAGAAATAACAACAAAAAACTTAGTCTGAAAAAAAGATTAGTTTTAGTTTCCAAGAGGAGGAATATCTCAGGATTAAGACCTTTAGGTCAACCTATACATTCATGAATGATAAAGGATTTGAATTGCATTTTAGTGTTTGACCAATTTTTTGTTTGTTTGTTTAGTATTTGACCATTTTTTTCCCCCAGAATATATGGGTTCATTTTTCATTTTATGACTTTCCTGGAAGTAAATGCAACACTTCCTATCACCTGCCATTTAAACAAAAGAAGATTTCTCACTTTTAACTAAAAGAAAATTTGTTACAACAGGACTACTATATACATTAGAAAAGATAGGCTCCCTAGCTTGTGGTGGCCTTGGTAGAGAGTTGGGGTCTCAAGGACAATATATTAATGCATTGTTGCCCAGTTCTCTGTGGTTTGATACTACCCTCTATGGTGCAACCAAGAATAGGACTATAAAGGCTGGTGCTCTAATGATGAGGTGATCTGAGACAGCCAGTGTCCAGTTACAGAAACAGAGTACATACTAGGTAGTCCAATAGAAGGAATTTAATATGAAGAATTGATTACAAAGGTGTTGGGAGAGCTGAAGAGTGAAACAGGACCATGAGGCAACCCAGAGATTAACAGGGTTAATCAGGAAAGCAGGAAACCTCTACAAACTCTAAGGTATAGGGAATAAATGGAGGACATGGTATGACCAGAGCCAGAGAACTGGAGTTAGAACTACTCAGTAGGATCTGAATCTACAATAGACTACCTGACGTGACCTGGGACCACAGAGGAGATGCCAATCAGAGCAGAATGAAGGGGGAAGAAATACCCTGACTTCTCCTCTCATCTGCCCACCAATCTCCCAACATTGTCTCTCATTGGCTAAACCAGAAGGCAGCTAGCAAGGAAGTCTGGGAAATGTAGTTTTTAGGGCAAAGGAGAGAAATATATCTGAGACCAAAGGGACAAATGAGTGACATATGACCTGGAGCAAGATAGATATGAAGATTGAGGCTGTTTTCATGTGGAAAAGTAACAGCTTTATTCTTGATTCACTTCTTTGCTGTAGTAAGAGGATTTGAAGCCTTTCTGCTTAGAGGAAAGGGAAACTCATATTTTCTGATTCTGGAGAGGGGACAACCATGGACATTGAGGACCGAAGAGTAGGAGGAAGTAGGGGTTTTGCAAAGGAAATTGCTTATAGAAAATGAGGTGATTCACTGGTGTAGACAAAATCTTGGAGAAGCAGTGGGGAAGGTGGAGATTCTCCTTCACACTGGAAATGTAGGGGGAGAAAGAGAAGAGAGTGTTGTCAATGGTCCCCAGATCAGATGGGTCCTGCTTGCTGTTTCCTAGGATTGCTGCCTGCCATGTGGTGTATCTGGACTGTCGAAACCACAGACTGCCTTACAAAAGGCTCCTGAGCCCCAGGCATGGCATGAGACCAAAAGAAGACCATTAACAGGGTCATATTTGGAGGGACCAGGAGTTGTTCTCAGTAAACTCGAGGGCAGATCACAGTAGCTGACCCTTCCATCATTCTGTGGAAGATTTCATTGGTTGGCCCCTCACCTACCTAGGGCTACCCTATGGGAGAGCTGCTCAGTGGTATCACTAGACCCTGCATTCTTTTCCATCCGCCATGTGTGGGCATAGTCCTCTTGTCTGTAAGCCCAAGAAAATGAGGCTGCAGCTCTGAGTACTTAGTGTGGGTACAAGTGTGGGTACTTAGGATAGTGTGAGTTTAGATACTGAGTTCAGATAATGAGGGAGTACTGAATTGTCTAAATATTTTTGGCTTCTGGGCATCGGATAGCAAGAGTTTAGCCAGTGATAGAATCCTGTCTTTCAGTATTTTAACAGCTGGCACAACCAAACTAGTGTGTCCTAACTGAATATCAGCCCTGCCCATAGTCCTTGCTCCTTCAGGAAGCCTTGGGCCATTATGGCCCCCGTAGACACTCTTCCAGACCCCAGGCTGCTCTGTAACACAGTTGTGGCAGAGTTCCTTATTGAGATTTCAGTTTGTGCTTTATATTGTAGTTATAACCCCCAACATAGCTTCCAAGAAACTACCCAAGAACATAAAACATAGACAAAAATCTGAGTTCCTTTGCCTCAGGAGCTTTTGTGCTGCGAGACTGCAGCAGACTTTTCCTTTGTTTTCGAAAGCTCAGGCTTTCTGAGACCAGTTGTGCCTCACACAATTGGCCCAGGGTGAAGCCAGTGAAGAGATGTGTCTGTTATGACCTGAGCAGTATCAATACAGAATTTTAAGTCTGATAGTTGTTAAAATTTTTAAATGGAGAGGTTCTATCTATAAACCCAGATTTCAAGCTTTTCCCAGAAAATTGCGTGCCCAGTCAATATTGGCTCTGCATTTTAAGGGCCAGCAGTGACCCTGTCCCCTTTAGAAGGCAAGGGTGGTTAGCCACAGTCCCTACCACTCCCTCTTGTCTTCCTCACCCAGACTTGACAGTCAGTTGCCATTTTATCATCTTCCACCTGGCAGGTACCACTCATTTGCATCATCTGCTGGACCTCTTAGGTATTTAAGTTTCTGAGTCAGACTGGATCAGGGCTTTCGGAGGGGAGAGGCAGAGGCAGCTGGAGGGGAAGTAGAGTTGAGATTCTTCAAGCTTATGTGGCAACTGGCTTTTGTGGGTCCTTTGAGGGGAAGAGACTAACTCCCCGCTTTGGGACTGCCGTGAGGTGGCTTGCAGATGCTTGGGAGTTTGAATACTGTGCCCTTGCTCACTGTGCTGGGAGACTGCTGGGCTCTGCCTTGAATCTGCCCCCTCAAATGACCAGACTAGCTTAAACCAGGATCACCTAGTTGTAACTGTGAGGACTGAAGACAAGGATTTTCCTTTGAAAGTTTAGGACGTACAAGAACCCTGGGACTTCTGAACAGCACTAAAAGGTAGCCCCATGGGATTACAGAACTGAATATCCTCTGACGATGTGGGAGACAGTTCAGAGCAGAGTACTGATTCAGAGACGAGACATCAACCATTCTGTATTAGCTTTGGGGATGTCTGGCTGTACCCTCACGTCTCCCTGTGTTGAGAGCTGTGATGAATCCCATTCTCCTATCTGCAGGGCTGGATTTGTGTGGTTTGCTTCCATGCTATCATCAAGGAGGGCTTTCTCTTTGTTTTGTCATTGTGTGAAGTTGCACGCCTGAAATGATCTGGTGATGATTTTTCAAAGAGCCCCAAGCACAGAGCTCCGTATTTTTTTCTTTACAGCAGCTGTTCTAATAGTCTGTCTCCTGTTTCACGGGGTATAAAGGAGATGACGGAGCCGCCACATATTTCTGAGTTTCGGCTGACACTCCTGTGGGATATTGTAGTAACTTCTTTAGCGCCTTCCCGTATTCTGCTTTCTCAGTGCATTCCATACACTGGCTTCAGAGTCCTTTTCCCAGCTCCTGGGGCTAATCTGGCTACCCTCACTCTTTCTCAGTCTATTTCTGCATCCCTACACCTTCATTTAATGTCTGGTCTCTTTAATATGGATTTCTAGACTCCTCCTGTGTTGCCAGCTTCATCCCTCCATCAACATGTTCTCCTCCCAACTTCCTGCTCCTCTCCAGGCCTCTTGCTTACCCTGGTCCTTTAGCCTGAGGTGCCTTTTTTTTTTTCCTTCAAGTTTGCTTGTAGAACTCCTGTCAGACTCCTATCTTCAAAGCTCCCCTTAAATGCTGCCCCTTTTAAAAGGCTTTTCTGGTATTTCCAGAGGCATCACAACATTTTGGATCTCTGTCGTAGCACTGTACCTACATTACAGTATGCATGACCTCTTCCCCACCCCTCTAATCCAGAACTCCTGAAGGGTGGAAGACCTATACCCTCCAAGAGAACTTGGAAAGAAGGAAACTGAGGTAAATCTTCTGAGAGTTAAATTACAAAATCAACTTAACAGGCCAGAAAAGTCGTATGTAAAGACAACTTAAGTAGTCAGAATGATTCCTGGTACAGAATGTGATTTGATGGAAACTATCTTGAAAACAGCATTCAACAAACTGTGAGCTGGGGGTGGGGGAGATATGTGTGTGTGGGAGAATTCATTTTCTTATTAGATCTTCCTCTGGGTGGTCTGCATCATGATTTGCAGAGTCAATGTTCTGAGAAGTCCTGTGGTAATGAACCCTTTTAAAATTTGCTGAATCTAGTATTTTTTGAACTTATATGATGATTTTATTTTTCATAGAACATTATGAAATGTAAGCTTTCCATAGAACACTATTAATATCTTCTGGACTAAAGAAATACCACACCAATCACAAGGGGAATTGTCTGTACTGAATGTGGAAAAAAGAAAATCAGATGGACGAATGCCATCAGTGTCCATCCAAGGGCCACTTGAAGGAGATGATGTCTTGGCTCAAGGTCTGGGCTGTTGGGTTGTGGCAGCTGGTGGGTCCAGGGAGATGAACACAATGTGCTTCCCTTGACCTGATACCATCAAATCATTTGAGTCAGACAACTACTTTCCCTTATTCTCACTTTACGCTGGCTAGGCAACCTGATTATACTCTATTTTCCAAAGTAAATTTCTTACATGAAGGAAATAATCTGGCCTGAGGACAGAATGTTTAGCCCCCTTGCAGTTCTCTTTTGATAGTAAATTGGCATTCTGGGCTGCGCATCAGTCCTTTGTGACCTCGATTACTGACAGTCCATCCTCAAGACACTGATTCATTTTCAGTAGAATAAAAGAAAACCACATTTCAGAACCCGTGAGGCTGTGGATGGCATCCTAGCAATGACAAGACCTAGCATTTATGAAGCACCTTTTCAGTTACCTGTTGTAATAAATCACCACTTAGTGGCTTGAATCAAGAACAATCATTTTATTGTTTCCCACTGTTTCTTTGGATCAGGAATTTGGGAAGATTTAGCTGAACAGTTCTGGCTTGGGCTGTATTTGGACAATGACCGGAGCAATTGGGGGTTGACTGGAGCAATTGGGGGTTGACTGGCATCTCTCTCTTTTCATGTCGACTCTGGACCTCTCCACGTGTTCTCTCCTTGTGAGCTGCTCAGGGCTTCCTCACAATATGGCATTCCCAGTGCTCCAAAAAGCAGGGTTCTCAGTGAACCAGGTGGAAGCTCTATCAACTTTTTGAAAAAATTTATTTTATTTTGTTTACTGAAGAATAGTTGATCTGATCTAGCCTCGGAAGTCATGTCACTTCCAACTGCCTGCTAATTGTTACAAGAGAGTCACAGACTCACCCAGATTCAAAGGGAGAGGAAATAGACTCCCCCTTTGATGAGAAAATGCCGACGTTCTAAAGAGCATGTGTGCAATGGGAAATAATATTGTGGCTTTCTTTGGAAAAATATAACCTGCCACAAGCACTTACTATATTCAGTAGCATTGCCATCTCTCTCTCTCCACAAACACACACACACACACACACACACACACACACATTTATTCCTCACAACAAATCCATGAGACAGTTCTTATAATTCCCCATTTTACAGATGATGAAACTGAGTCTTACAGATGTTAAGTAATTTGTCCAGGGACTTGTAGTTGGTTAGCTATAGGGTCGGGTTGCAATGTGCATTCTTAAATAGTATCCTCCACCACTCCCTGAGGCACCAAGGTAAATGCCACCTGGGGAAGCTTCTGGCAGTCCGTCAGCCAGCCTTCCTAGTGATTCCCACTTTGCTGTGTGTACTAAGTGTGGTGAGAGAATATTTCAAAGTGTTGATCAGGATGACTTCCCCCTTAAACCACCACATTACTTTATTGTGCCCTGAGGGTCTTTTCCCCATGGAAACCTTGTCTACTTCCTACCACCTCTGGTCACCCCTTTATGAAACCAGAAAACAAAGGCCACAGATACTTGTCTGTTAAGTTTCCAAGCTGCTTGTTGACTAGATAAAAATGTCCTAGTGTTACTGACAACGTTGGTGCTTTGCTTTGATGGCCTCGGATCCCCTTTTACCATTTATGTCCCCCCTTTAGTGTCCTTGAGCTCCTAGTAGTGCCTGTGGCTCTCTTTTTTTTTTTTTTTTTAATTTATTTATTTATTTTTGGCTGTGTCGGGTCTTAGATGTGCCACGCGGGGCACTCGGGATCTTTCATGGCAGCTCCCGAGTTGTGGCGCGTGGGCTTAGTTGCCCCGAGGCATGTGGGATCCTAGTTCCCTGACCAGGGATCAAACCCGCATTCCCCAAATTGGAAGGCAGATTCTTAATCACTGGACCACCAGGGAAGTCCCTGTGGCTCCTTTTCAAAGACCTGCCCTTGGGCACCTGGAGCTCACTCTGCCCAATCATAGGAGAAGTAAGGAGAGCCTGGGAACTTATGTCCCCCCAGGGTGTCCTCAGCCAATGACTGCAGGTGGGACTATGAAGCCCCAGGCCCCTGTCCTCTGGTTGGGATAACGCCCAGGGGTGACTTCGACTCATGAGCATCCCTCCAGGATCAGGGTGAACGTACCCTCTGTCGGATTTTTCATGAACTGGATCCCTTTCTTGGCTTCTTCCCCTTTCTTCTCCTGTTTTTCCCAGTTCTCTGGGAGCATCACCTGTAAAAACCACTCAGAGTCTGCTTCTGGGGAACCTGAGCTAAGACATCTAGGTTGGGAAAGGAGAAGGGGGAGGAGCTGGAGAAGCTTCTTCAATAGAAGCCCTGTCTCTTGCCATATCAGAGGGCTACACAGAAGCTGGGCCAGCCTGGCCTTTCTTATTGTCCTTCAGAGAGTACCCCCCCACCGCCCCCACCCAAATGACAGCGGCTGGCTAGTCCGTCAGCCACAGCACACGTTCTGGACTGGAGTCTCTCCTTAGCTCTCCACTTAACCTGCCTTCTCCCACCCCATTCAATGGGACAAGCCCCCTGGGATGGAGCGTGAAGGATGGCGGTCTAAGGAAAGTTCTCCCTAACACCCTCTCCCTCATACTTGACCAAGGTGATACTTCATTGGAATTCATCCAAAACCTGCCACCAATCCAGTGCAGGGTTGGAACCACATTGAAGTACGAGTTAGAATTATTGAACTCTAGTCCTAGCTCAGCCCCCAACCAGCTCTGTGACCTGTTTTCTCATCTGCAGTATAGTCTCTGAGATCTCTCCAGCTCTAAATGTCTGTTCTTTCAATATGACACATTCGATGCCTCCCAAGAGCTTATAATCTTGTTAGGGAGACACGACACAATTAGAGGGCTGTATATGACAGACTGGTACAAAGCTGAAATCAGCCCAATTAAGGAGGAAAATGCCTGGTGCAGAAAACAAGTACAGTGGCTGATTAGAATGGGAGGATTTCTGTGGGACAGAGTGCTCAGGAGAGGGTTGAAGGAACAGTTTGAGAAGGGCCTTGGAGGTTGACTATTACTCGGCTGGGGAGGGGGAGGGGGAGGGGGTGGGGGTGGGAGAGCCACCATAGTCTTATGCACGTAATTGTTACCTGGGTGTGAAATGAGGACAGAGGCAAGGGAGGGCAGAGAATGCAATCCTGGTTATCATGTAATTGCTATGCCAACTCTAAGTGATTACAACACACGCATTGCTCCAGTTATAATATGCTAGTTATTTATGGGACTATATTTCTATTCTCCCAGGCTTAACAAACATCACTGGAAACCTGACATTCAGAATTGGCTTTTCCAACCCCCTAAATTTTAATTAAAGTAATTATGTTACTAACAGAAGCTGTAATTTATCTTCTTGTGTTTACAAAGAGGAGAAAGGCAACTTTGGCCAAGCACATTTTCCCTGTATACTATATCTGGTTCGTGCCTTTTGGTGGTGGGGAAGTGGGTGTGTCTTTGGTCTGGGTGGTCTAGAGATTGTATTGCTCATTGCCGTCTCCTCCCTGCAATGCAGAGGGCCCTGGGCAGGCTGTTTGGAGTAACTGTGCCACTGAGAACCTCAAAATGGGTTGAGCTGTATCATTCAGAAGCAGCATCTGAGCTAAAGGACAAATCTATCTTCTAACAAAACCCTTTTGGCACAGGACTGTGTGTGTGTGTGTGTGTGTGTGTTTCAGGCATTGTTGGGAGTAAGAAACTCAGTGATTTAGATGAGAACTTTCCATGCAATTAACTTCCTCCAGACTAAAGCAGGTGCTGATGGGAACCGCTGGGCAAGTCTGCTTAGTAAATACCCATCCCCAGATGTAGAACAATTCAGTGGAAATAATTATACCGGGTCAATTAAGCAGAACTCAGACCTCCTCCTGTTAGCCTGTTAGAATTTTTGATTTCTATAAGTCAGGTTTGCTCAGGATTTAAACTGCTTTCCCTCTGGAAAAGGGGCCCTCTGGGCAAACATCACTGATTTGTGTGGTGGTTGTGATTGCTAAAGAAGGTGGCCCTCACTTCTCAGGAAAGAGCCCCAGGGCTGGGCCTCATACAGGCCTGGGCTGGAATGCTGGCCCCAGTACCTAGGAGCTCTATAACCGTAGGCAAGTTACTTAACTCTCTAAACCTCAGTTTTCTCATTTGAAAAGTGGGGATGGCAAGAGGGCCTATATCCCTGTTCTTTCATGAGGATTAATTGAGAAAATGCTGGTAAAGCTCTGAAAAAAAAGGGCCTGGATATAATAAATGCCCCATAAGCAGCAGCTACTGTTATTATGATGACGATTATTATCAACGGAAAAATGGGTATTATTATAACTGTGCCACCTATAATGATCCAGTGGAAAAACTCTGTAAAGGGCAGCATGTGAATGTAAGAGCTAATTATGCTCAACTCCAAACATGCGGAATTTAAAGAAACCAATATGTGAGTCTATCAAATGGAACAATTAGGGGTGATGTAAGGGCTGGACAAAAGAAGGAACACCAGAATTCAATGAATTCTAAAGACCCTTGGCTGCACTGACCGTCAGTCCATTTGTAGATTACCAATGGCTCGTCACAAAGGCTGAGAGGGAGGCTGAGAAACTAAGCTTTGGGGGCCACTGTCAGGTTGAAAATAAATCAGAAACAAAATGACATCACCTTTAAAATGATAAGGCACATCAGTGAGAAATGCAATCCAACTGATAAAAATACAGGGGTTTTTTTTGTTTTTTTGTTTTTGCAGAGTAATAGTATTTATTGAGAGCTTATAATTTAACAGAGGCATTTGTTAGTGCTTTATGTGGATTCCTTATTTAATCCTTACCATAACATGTAAGGTTGGTTCTATGATTATCTCAATTTTACAGATACATAACCCTTGGTACAGAAAATGGAAGGGCACCTACTTCTCAGAGGCCCCTTTATAGCCTGGGAAAGTGTAGACCCACCGAAAAGCTCACATGTAGGATGAAGGGCTTACTTAAACACTGGAGAATTTGGATTTGGTTGTATACATACATTCACTGAAGATATACTACTCTGTGCTAGGAACTGAGTTTGATGTTGAACGTATAATGCTGAATAAAACTAGGTATGATCAGCTTCTGGGAAGATGGAGTAGCTGTACCTTTCTTCCTGTTATGTACAACAAAAAACCCTGACATTGTATGTGAAACAAACGTAATAAGACTCTGAAACGTGGAAGGAAGGCAGATTAGCCAGGGACCTCTGGACCCAAGGAATGACACAGAGGTGACATCCCTGGTTCTTCTTCTTGCCTTATGTGTCCCAGACCTGGAGATGAAGAAACCAGCAACCTGGAAATGCCAATAGGCAAAGACAATAAAAAATCCTCCTCTTTCTAGCCAAGGGCCCAGGAAAGGGGAAGCTTGGCTAGACAGAGAACTTTTAGACAATGACAAAAAGTCACTGTCTAAAATGACTACTCTAGCCAAACACCACTGAAAAAACTGGCTTCACTTCCACCCAGACTGCAAAGGCTGACTGAGGAGCCTAGACTTGCACCCTCTTGTGGTTGTAACAAGGTGCTCCAAGACCCTGCTGCAGCTGTGTTAGAGAAGGCCAAGTAGGAAGCTAAAACTTTCATCTGCTCCAGGTGGTAATGGGGCTCCCCCCCATTCCTACCTGTATTGTCAGTAGAAGCCACTTCTACCCCTACCCAGCAGGAATGAGGCACCCTTGCCCCTCCCTGCTGGAGTGGTGTCAGAGGAGGACTAGTGGAGACTCAGGACTTTCACCTCTGGTTGGTAATCACCAACCTCAGTGGAGGTTTGGTGGGGACAGAGAACTCAAAACTTTGCCCGGCCCCACATCCCCCAGATGTCAATGGAGGCCAAGTAGGGAATGTAGACTCATACCCTCACCTGGCAGTAACAAAATGGCACCCCTTCCCCTTCTCCTGCCAGAGCTGTATCAGAAGAAGCCAGTTAAAACAAGAGGTTCAAATAAGATTCAGAGTCTCATAACATAATGTTCATAATATCCAGATTTCAATTAAAAAAAAAACACTTGTCACACTAAGAACCAGGAAATCTCAAATTGAATGTAAGAAGATAATCAGTAGATGCCAGCACTGAGATGACAGGGATGTTGAAATTATCTGACAGAGATTGTAAAGCAGTCATTGTAAAAATACTTCAACAAGCCATTATAAACATGTTCAAAAGAAATAAAATACAGAAAGTTTCAGCAAGGAAACAGAAGATGTAATGAAGAAACAAATGGGAATTTTAGAACTGAAAAACATAATAGCTGAAAAAACAAAAACAAAACACCTCAAAGGATAAATTCAACAGCAGAATAGAATGGACTGAGGAAAGAATCATTGAACTTAAAGCTAGAACAATAGAAATTACCCAATCTGAGAGCAGGGAGAAAACAGACTGAAAGAAAAATGAACAAAGTCTCAGGGGCTTGTGGGACTATAACAAAAGATCTAATATTCATGTCCTGTGATTCACAGAAGGAGAGGAGAAAAAAAGACAGGGGTAGAAAATTACTCACAGAGATAATGGCTGAAAACTTCTCAAATTTGGCAAAAGAAATACCTACATATTCAAGAAGCTGAGTGAACAATCAGAAATAAACACAAAGAAATCCACAGCAAGACACATCACAATCAAACGTCTGAAAATTGAAGACAAAGAAAAATCTTGAAAACAGCAAGCGAGAAACGACACATTACCTATAGGGGAAAAACAATTTAAATGACAATGGATTTCTCATCAGAAACCATGGAAGTCAGAAAGAAGTGACATGGCATTTTTTTCAAGTGCTGAAAGTGAAGAAATGTCAACCTAGAAACCCATAACCAGTGAAACTATCCTTCAAGAATGAAGGGGAAATGAAGTCATTCTCAGATGAAGAAAAACTAACAGGATTTGTTACCAGGAAACCTACTCTAAATGAATAACTACAGGAAGTACTCTAAAAAGAAAGAAAATGATAAAAGAAGGAACTCTGGAACACCAGGAATGAAGAAAGAACATGGTAAGAAAAAACACTGGTAAAAAAATAGGCTTTCCTTCTCCTCTTGAGTTTTCTAAATTTTGTTTAATGGTTGAAGCCAAAATTGTAACACTGCCTGATATGGTTCTAAATGTAAATATAGAAAATATTTAAGACAGTTTTAAGTGGGGAGGGTAAAGAGACATAAAGAGAAATAAGATTTTTGTACCTTACTCAAACTGGTAAAATGAAAAGCTAGCCAGCTGTGATAAGTTATGTACATTTAATGCCATACCTAGAGCAACCATGAAAAAAGCTATACAGATACATTAAAGAATACTATAAATAAAATCAAACTGGAATTTAAAAAATGTTCAAGTAACCCATAGGCAGCAGGAAAAAACCAAACAGGTAAATGAAAAACAGAGAGATCAAGCAGAAACAAAAAATAAAATGGCAGGCTTAAATTCTAACATATAACTAATTTCATTAACTGTAAATGGTCTAGATATATAAAAGACAGAGTTTAGCAGAATGGATTAACAGTCATGAGCCTACTATATGCTATTTACAAGAAACTCACTTCAAATATAACCATTAAAGGATAGAAAAAGATGTATCATGAAAATATTAATCAAAAGAATGCAAGACTAGCAGTATTAATTGCAAATAAAGTAGACTTCAGAACAAAGAAAATTACCAGAGACAGGCATTATGTAATGACAAAAGGGTCAATCTATCAAGAAGATATTGCAGTCTTAAATGTGTAAGCATCAAACAACAGAGCTGCAAAATATGTGAAGCAAAACCTGATAGAACTAAAGGGAGAAATAGACAAATCCACAATTATAGTTAGAGACTTCAGGACCCCTCTCGACAATTGATAGACCAGCTAGATAGAAAATCAGCAAGGACATGGAATAACTCAACAACACCATCAGCCAACAGGATCTAGTAGTTATAGAACACATTACAATATACTTTGTTTTCAAAGAACCACAGAATATAGATAAGACAGACAATATCCTGGACTATAAAACAGACCACAACATTTAAAAAACTTGAAACCATACAGAATGACAGAATGTGTTCTCAGAGCACAATGGAATCACACTAGAAATCAATAACAGAAAGATAATAGGAAATCTCCAGATACTTGAAAACGAAGAACAAATAATCCATGGGTCAAAGAGGAAGTTTCAAGAAAAATTTAAAAATATTGAACTGAATGAAAATAAAACATATATCACAATTTGTGGGATACAGTTAAACTAGTGCTGAGAGGGCAATTTATAGCACTAAATCCATATATTAGAGAAGAGGAAACGATTCAAGTCAATAATTTAAGCTCCCACCTCAAGAACCTAGACAAAAGAAGAGCAGGTAAACCCAAAGCAAGCAGAAGGAAGAAAATAATAAAGAAAATAGCAGAAATCAATTAAACTGAAAACAGAAAAAAAAAAAAAATAGAGAAAATCGGTGAAACAAAGACTGGTTCCTTTGAAAAGAGCAATAAAATCGACAAACTTCTAGCAAGACTGACAGGGTGAAAAGAAGTTAGCAATATCACTACTGATTCTGCAGACATCAAAGGATAATAAAGGAATACTACTAACAATTCTACCCACACAAATTTGACAATCTAGACAAAATAGACCGATGTTTTGAAAAACACCAACTACCACAACTTACCCAATATGAAATGGATAATTTTAATAGCTCTATAACTATTACAGAAATTAAATTCATAATTTCAAAAACTCCCCCAAAAGAAATTTCCAAGCACAGAAGATTTCACTGGAAAATTCTATCAAGTTTAAAGAAGAATTAAGACCAATTCTACATAATGTCTTCCAGAAAATAGAAGAAGAGGGAACATTTCCCAATTCATTTTATTAAGTGAGTATTATCCTGATACCAAAACCAGGGAGTACTGAAAAGAAAAAAAAAAAAGAAAACCACAGACCAATATCATTCATGAATATAGACACAAAAATCTTTAACAAAATATTAGCAAATACAATTCAGCAATATACAAAATGAATTATATATTATGATCAAGTGGGGATTATTGCAGGCTTGTAAGACTGGTTTAATATGAGGATATCAATCAATATCAATAGGTTAAAGAGGAAAAATCAACTGATTGTATCAATGCAGAAAAAGCATTTAACAAAATTTAACACCTATTTGTGATTAAATACTCAGAATAACAGGAGTAGAGGAGACCTTTCTCTATTTGATAAAGAGCACTACAAAAAACCAACAGGTAAAATTGTTCTTAATGGTGAAATTCTGAATGCTTTCCCCCTAAGATCAGAAACAAGGCAAGGATGTATGCTCTTACCATTTTTATGTAGCACAGTTCTGGAAGTTCAATCCTGTGCAATAAGTCAAGAAAAGAAAAGAAAAGACATTATGGACTGGAAAGGAAGAAATAAAACATTCTCTATTTGCATATAACATGATTATTTACGTATAAAATCCCAAGGTATCTACAAAAATAATCCTGGAATAAGTGAGTTCAGCAAGGACACAGGATTCAAGTAAAGATACAAAAATTAATTGTATTTCTATATGCTAGCAACGAACTTATGGGCACTAAAATGTGAAAATATAATACTGTTGAGGGAGTTCCCTGGCAGTCCAGTGGTTAGGACTTGGTGTCTTCACTGCCATGGCCTGGGCTCAATCCCTGGTCCAGGAACTAAGATCCTGCAAGCCGCATGGCACAGCCATATATATATATATATATATATATATACACACACACACACACACACACACACACACACACACACACATATATATAATACTGTTTATAATAACTCAAAAAAGAAATATTTAGGTATAAGTCTAACCAAACGTACTGGAATTATATGCTAAGAACTACAGAATGCTGATAAAAGAAATCAAAGGAGATATAAATAATTGAAGAGACAAACTGTGTTCATGAATTGGAAGACTCAACATATTAAAGAAGTCAGTTCTCCCCAAACTGAGAACAATTGTATGTTCAATACAAATTCTATCAAAATCCCAGCAAGATTTTTTTTATAAATATAGGTAAGATTATTCTAAAATTTATATCAAAAGACAAAAGTTTATATCAAAAATATTAAAATAGTTAAAACAATTTTGAAAAGAGGAATAAAGTGGAAGAAATCAGTCTACCTGATTTCAAGACAATATATAGCTACAATAAGGAAGTCTGTGTGGTACTGGCAGAGGGATAGGCACATTTGATTGATCAATTGAATAGAACAGAGAACTCAGACATAGACCCACACAAATATGCCCAACTTATTTTTGATGGAGGTACAAAAGTAATTCAGTGGAGGAAAGGTAGCTTTTCAACAAATGATGCTGGAGCAATTGGATATCTATAGCCATAAAAGTGAACCTCAACTTGTCTCATACGTTATACAAAGATTAAATAAAAATGGATCATGGCACTTACATGAGGAATCTAAAATATGACACAAATGAACTTATCTACAAAACAGACACACAGACAGAGAGAACAGATATGTGATTGTCAAGGGGGAGAGGAAGTGGGATAGGGATGGGTTGGGAGTTTGGGATTAGCAGATGCAAACTATTATATATAGAATGGATAAACAACAAGGTCCTACTGTATAGCACAGGGAACTATATTCAATATCCTGTGATAAACCATAATGGAAAAGAATATGAAAAAGAATGTATATATACGTATAACTGAATCACTTTGCTGTACAGCAGAAACTAACACAACATTGTAAATCAACTATACTTGAATAAAATACATTTTAAAAATGGATCATGGGTTTAAATGTAAAATGTAAACTATAAAACTTTTAGAAAAAATCATAGGAGAAAATCTTCGAGATCCAAGGCTAGGCAAAAAGTGCTAATGACATCAAAAGTATGATCCATACAAGAAAAATTGATAAATTGGACTTCTTCACAATTGAAAAATTCTGCTCTGTGAAAGATCTTGTTAAGAGGATGAGAAGGCAAGCCATAGATTGGAAGAAAATATTTTCAAACTACATATCCAACAAGGACTAGTATCTAGAATACATAAAGAACTCTCAAAACTCAACAGAAAAACAAACCAATCCAATTAGAAAATGGGCCAAAGACATGAAGAGGCATTTCACCTGAGTGGATATATAGATGACAAATAGGACATGAAAAGATGTTCAACAACATTACCATTAGGGAAATGCAAATTAAGGCCACAATGTGATTACATTACACACCCACCAGAATGGCTAAAATAAAAACTAGTGAGAACACTAATTGCTGGAGAAGATTCAGAGAAACTGGATCACTCAGACATTGCTGGTGGGAATGTAAAACAGTACAGCCAAATTGGAAAAAAAATTTGGCAGTTTGTTAAAAAAAACTAAACATGCAACTACCATAGGACTGAGAAATTGTACTTCTAGGCATTTATCCCAGAGAAAAGAAGACTTACATTCACAGAAAAACCTGTACGTGAATGTTTACGGCAGCCTGGTCATTATAGCTAAAACCTGGAGAAAACTCAGATGTCCTTCAATAGGTTAAACAAATTATGATACATCCATTCCATGGAATATAACTCAGCATAAAAGAATAAACTATTGATACAAATAACAACCTGGATGAATCTCCACAGAATTAGGCTGAGAAAAGCCAATCCCAATCTGATTCCATTTAGATAACATTCTTGAAATGACAAAGCTATAGTAATCAAGAACAAATTAGTGGTTGCCAGGGGTTAAGGAGAGGTTGGGAGACAGGATGGAAGTGGGTGTGGCTATCAAATGGCAACATGAGGATCCTTGTGGTGATGGAAATATTCTGCAGCTTGACTGTTTCAGTGTCAATATGCTGGTGATGTTGCATTGTGCTTCTGTAAGACGTTACCCCTGGGAGGAACTGGGATCCCTTTGCGTTATTTCTTACAACTGCAAGGGAATCTACAATTATCTCAAAATTAAAAGTGCAACTAAAAAATAGGTCTGATCCCTTTGCTGATGGGGTTTACAGTATTCTGGAGGAGAGAGGCATTAATTGAATCTCTATACAAACACAATATAATCAACTGTAATAATGCTTTAAAGAAGAGGCGTATAGTCCTGGGAGAACATATAATAGGTAGGGTGGGTGACCACATAATTCATTGCTCAAACTGGGACACTTCCGAGAGTGAACAGCGGTGCTATTAGTAATTAGGCTGGGAGAGTGTCCTGAACTGGGGTCCGTGGTCACCCTAATGATAGGGGAGGGGGCTCGAGGTCAGGGGAGGCTCCCTGAAGCAGGTGAAGCTAGACCTAGGATCTGGAGGGAGATGGAGAGTGAATTAGGCAAGCAGGGAAGGGAGGAACAGCACAGGCAAAGATCCTGCGGTGGGAGGGAGCCTGGGCCCCGCGGAAGCAGGAGCAGCGCGGCTTCTCGGCTTCTCGCAGTAGCGCCTGAACGCCCTGCGCGGATAACAGCAGGAGGCTCCGGTTCCTGGTTCCTGAGACCTCAGACGCAGTCTCTCTCGCAGGCCCGTGCTGGCTTGTAAACCACATGTTTGTTTTGCGGCTATATTTAGCTCCAGCTTTGCTCTCTCTGCCACCCTTGAACAATTTCCTAAGAGCCCCCAGCCGCGCGGCTCCTGATTCTGACTAGGGGAGGAGTGAAAGGGACATGACCCCTGAGTATGCGGGCAGGAGGGCCACAGGCGCGTGCGCCATACAGCACCTTCTCCTCTGGCAGCAGCTGAAGTGGCCTCGGGCCATCCTTGAGGGCTTCCCTCCCTCCTCCCAGGTGGGCTGCTTCCTCTGAGCAGCAGCCCCCTCTGGCTAGTCTCACCCTGGGAGCCCTTCCCCCTGGTTTCTCCACCCAGACTTCTTAACTTGCTTCTCCTGTATCCAAACTTGCTCTTAGAAAATCTCCCAACCCAACCCTATTCTTAGCTTTGGAGGGTGCGTTTAAGCTCTCTGAGCGTCATTGTGTGGATCTGACCGCCTCCCAGGACTCTGAAAAGATTAAAACGAGGAAGGGTTGCATACCATTGTTCAGAGTCACAGCACTGAGGTCAGCCACTGAGGCCTTTTCCATGAGATTATTTGCTCTCTAATTCTGCAGTCTCACCATGGGGGATAAAAGCTTTGACTTCTCCTGAGGGAAATCCAGGCATCATCACCGGGCAGATGGAATATATGTTTTGGGGGGATGGAGGGAGGAATTAGAAGAGGTAAAGAGGGTCTAATAGTAATTTATTAAGTGCTTATTATGTGTCAGGCACTATTCAGACATTATCTCACTGGATCTTCAAAAAACTCATTGAGATAGGAACTACTGATATCTCATTTTACAGATGGGCAAGCCAAAGCTCAGAGGGGTTGCACACTTTCCCCAAAATCACACACATAGTATGGCAGAGCTAGGATTTGAACTCTGCTCTGCTTGGATCCAGAATCATTGTTTGCCCACTGGCCTCTGCAGTCTCCCTGGAAATCATGTCCCATCTCCAGTACCTGAAAGCTTATCTGTCTTGTCTTTTTCTGTCTTCTCCCCAGTGTTCCCACTACCACCACCCAGGTACCTCTTCTCTCTCTCCTTCTCTAACCCTTCCCTCATCTTTTCTTTGCTTTTCCATTCCCCCCTCCCCCCAGTCCTATTTTCTTCTCTGCTATCTGGGCCTTAACCCACCAATGGTACCCCTGGGGGACAGGTCAGCTCTGCTAGGATCTCATTGTCACTGCTGCCTGGAGTTTCCCATGGTTGTCTCTTCCCCTTGTTAAACTTGGTAAGCATCTGGTGGTGTCTTTTTAAATGCAAATATTGTACTCCTGGGAAGGGTGCATTAAGACATCAACATTGAAGGATGAATTAGATGATCCCTCTGTATAAACTTTGTTGGGGAAACACAGAACTAGGAGTCATGGGAAAAGAAAAGGGAGGCTGGATGCAACAAAGAGTCTCTCTAAGCATATACTGTGTTCTAGAAATCAGAACTGGGGGTTGGCTTGGGTCCAGTCTAAAGAGATGAGATCTGTAACAATATCGATGTCAACTACAACAGCAGGCCATGCCTTTCCTTTTGCGTCGTCCTGTAAGTTTGCTTGGTGCTTCCTTGCACATTCTCACCTTTAATCCTCAAACTCAGTGAAGTGGGTTTTCTTTCCTCTGTCATAATCATGAGACTTGTTAAAATTTCTCAGCTAACCCTGGGAAAACCAAGACTACATTTTAAATCCTCTCATGTCCTCATCTCCACCTCTCCTAGAAAATCCCCTGCTTTTCTACCATAAGATATTCTAATTAAATTGCTCAAATCTCCGTTCTGTCTTCCGTTCACGCATTCCATTACTCTTTTATTCATTTGACAAGCATTTAGGAAGGATCTGTTAGGTTCATCAGGCACTAGGTTAAGTTTTACATATATTATTCATTTACCTCTGAAAACCATCCTATGGGGATGATGTTAGAATACCTTCTTTTAAAATGGAAAAACTGAATAATGCCTAATTGACCAAGGCCCCAGCAACGGCACTCTGAAATCCATCGCCATGTTAGTGCCCAGGCCATGCTTTCCACAGGCTGCTCCCAGCCACGACCAAGTGTGGCAGGGATACCATGGCAGGCCTGCTTCTGGGAGCTAGAGAACTACTTAGGGAGTGACTTTGACTCAAGGACTCCCCTCTGTCTTGCCAGACTTTCTCAGAATGCACGGTAATCAAAGATTCGTTCACTCAACTTTCCTTCCTCCTTTCCCTCTTTCCTCCACAAGAGTCGGACATACATCTTGGGCTGATGGCTTTCCCAGCCACCACTCCTGGCTCCCTCTCATTCCCCCTTACAGGGCATTTACCTTCATACATTTCTTGTAGGTCTAATCCTGTTGTGGCATCTGCTTCTTGTAAGACCTGGATTAACACACTTGCCTTAAAAAAAATACATTTCTGGTCTTTGTGGGTGAGGCCAGAACTTGGGCAAGGAGGCTGATGTGGAAGCAAGTGTCCTCCTCCTTGTCCTCTTGTCTGAGGATGGTATTTGAGATCCAGCAGGATGCAGCCTGTTCTGAGCTTGGGGACTTGGGAGCTGACCCAGGAGCATCTGGCAACACTGCCCACTCCTCCTTTGTAAAACACTCATTTCCCTTGCTTCCGTGATGCCACACTCTATGGATTCCCCTCCAGGCTCTCGAGCTGCCCTTTCTCAGGCTCATCTGTTTGTTCTCCTGGCTCATCCTCTCACCGAAGTCAAGGGTCTCAGTTGGAAGCTTTCATTTTCCATGCTGTCTTGAAGAGACCACCTTTTCTTTAAGAAATGCAGCATTGCTTTTAGAGCAATAGGGAGAAGAATAAAACAAAATCCTGTTTTCCTCCAAACCTTATTTTCCAAGTGCATTCACCTCATTAGATTTTTTGCCCTGCTTTTCCTTTGGAGACACAAGTTTGAGGAAAATGTTGACAAAGTTGCTGATGACTTTCAGTAGCTTAATGAGTATGTGCTTTCCTGGAGGTTGTTCATTTTCCACTGTTGACTTTACTTCTTCAAGCCTGAACTTGCTACTTGAATGCAGGCCTGGAATTCACTGACCACAATTTTCTCTTCCTTACTAGGGGGTGCCATTTAAAGACAAGGATGCCACCAACCAAATCACCAATCTCTCCTCAAATTGCTAGGCATGTTGTGGGAGCCATATGCCCAATGAGTACCGGCTACCAGCATTAGTCCTCATGGTGTGTGCTTGGGTGGGAAGACAGGTGATGCAGCAGAAAGAACACTGGCTTTAGAGCCAGATAGATGTGAATACAAGTATTGTCTAGGACATGTTATGTGATCCAGGACAGGAAGACAGTATAGACCACTGTGCGAGAGCTTAGCTCTAATGTCAGACAGATCTGGATTCAAACCCCTGGTTCTGTCACTCACAAGCTATGCAACCCAACCTCTCTGAATCAACGTTTCCTCATCTGTAAAATGGGCACAAAGTGCTGGCCTCCACAGACTGTTAAGGAGAGTGAGAACATTTATAGCCGAACTCATATAGCAATTTATTGGTACCACACTTTGTTCAACTGCTTTATGTACATTAACTCATTTAATCTTCTCTATCACCCTATCAGTAAGGACTTTCACCATCCCTATTTACAGATGAGGAATAGAAGTGCAGAGAGGTTAAGTAATTTGCCCGAGATCACACAGTTGGTGGTTGGTATGGTTGGAATGTGAATACAGAAATTTAGTTCCGAAGTCGAACTCTTTTTTTTTTAAACATCTTTATTGAAGTATAATTGCTTTACAATGGTGTGTTAGTTTCTGCTTTATAACAAAGTGAATCAGTTATACATATACATATGTTCCCATATCTCTTCCCTCTTGCATCTCCCTCCCTCCCACCCTCCCCATCCCACCCCTCTAGGTGGTCACAAGGCACCAAGCTGATCTCCCTGTGCTATGCGGCTGCTTCCCACTAGCTATCTATTTTACATTTGGTAGTGTATATATCATTCTGCTGGAATGCCGATGGGTCGTTACCCCACATCTGGTCCAGAGTTATCGCTCAGTATATGTTAACACTCATCATTATCATCACCATGATCGCCTCCTCAATACTGCTTCACCTGTATACATTTCTGCTTCTCAATGTATTGATTGGAACCAAGAAAACCTACTTTGTCAGAATTAAATGAAGCAGTGGGCATAGACGACTTAGAGCCTGACGTAAAGAAAGCTCTTGCTAAATGTCAGTTTTCCGGTTGTTCTTTCTTGCCTTCTCTCCTCTGCTTTTCCTCTTTCTCCTCCACTTTTCCTCATCATAAATTCTTTGGTGCCTTTTTGGGCAAGAGATTCTTAATGTTACTGCCTACATCTGTGACTGCTGGGCAGATGGTCACCTGTGGTAGGGAATAGCATCAATCAAATATTAGAGCTTTTGCTTCTTTAGAAAGCGTACGTATGCTAAAAAGAACAGATGATTAGCAGTTGCAGCAGAAGTATTATTATTTACATTCACCTGTTTCATCTTTTATTGCACATTTATTGAGGGTCAGTGCTGTGCCAGAGATTGGGCCAGGTGCTGAGGATACAGCAATGAGCAAAATAGACACTTCTTGCTTTCATGGACACACAGTAGTAGGAAGTCCTGATTTCAGTGGTCTTCTAACTGCTTTCATCTGCATTTCAGGTTTTGTTTTATAATCACTTGCCTCTGTAGAAATTTAGAGAGTTACAATGTGGACTGTTGTTTTGATGTTAATCAATTAATTAATTTCCTGTTTAGTTCTAAAAAGGATATGAAGTGGTTTATCAACAATGCACAGACATAGTATGACCAAAGAGTATCAAACAATATTTAGTAAAAGGGGAGCAGAGGGTAAAGATCTTGTTCTGAAGACTGTTACAGCAAGTGAATGTGGTACTCAGCTTGACTGTCAAGACAAGAGGAAGACAAAGTGAGAAGACACAGCCATTTTAAGAAAGTCTTTAAGATAGGATGTCAGCTTCACAGGAGAAATCCAATTTTTTCCTGGCTCTAAGTTTTATGAGGAATTTGTCTTTAGAGCCTCATATGACTGCTGAACATGTTATAAAATATGAGAAACAGGCATAATTGGAATGCTTCCCTATATGTGCCGGCTATGGATGCTGATGGCAAGATATCTATTAGATTATTAAGGGGTTGGAAGAGTGTGTGCACGCACGTGCACACATGTGTGTTTGTGATATCAGGGAGAAAAAGTAAAGTTTCCCCAAGTGTTATTCCACTGTGATGGTTAAAAAAAAAACAAAACTGAAAGAAGCCATATTAAGGTGACATTTTTCTCCAGTTGTTTGTAACAGGCATAGAAACCCAGAGGGAAAATGCATTCTCAGTGAGGCCTTCTTTGCTCTCCCCACTGGGACTGGGTGAGGGCTAATCTTAGCTCTCAACCTGCCTTTCCCGGTTGAAGTAGGCATTATGCCAGCAAAGGAAATGGGAGCCCATTCTAACCCTAGCCCTCTCTTTTAAATTCTAAATCAATATTGGACAGCTCCCATCTTAGAGCAGGAAGACAAAGAATTTGGTGATGATGATAATGAAGACGGTGATGACCGTGGTGGTGATAATAATGAATACAGTGTCAGGCACTATGGGATAGTGGGGGCAGGATTCTTGGAAGAGCTGGCATTTAAACCAGACCAGAATGGAAATTGTGTCAGAGGACAGATTACAGGCTTAAGAAATACAGTAAGCAAGTTCATGGAGGTGAGAGTGCATGGAATCTTGGACACCATTCTAAAAAGTTTGGACTTCATGCACAATAGTTGGTAATGAAGAGTTTTGAGGAGGGCAATCCATGACATAATCTTCCTTGTGTTTAGAAGGCTATTTCTGCCAACAGTGTGGAGCTGTGCTGTCTAAAGCAATAGCCATTAGTCACCTTACTGAGCGCTTGAAATGTAGCTAGTCCGAATTGAGATGTGCTGTAAGTGTAAAATACACATTGGATTTTGAAGACTTAGTACAAAAATATGCTAAAATACTTCAATAATTTTTATGTTGATTACAAGTTGAAATGAAAATATTTTGGATATATTCAGTTCCGTATATTATGAACATTAATTTCATTAGTTTCTTTTCACTTTTTAAAATGAGGCTACTAGAAAATTCTAAATTACCTATGTGGCTCACATTATATTTCTACTGGACAGCGCAGGTGGACAATGGGGAGGTTGGCTTGGAGAAGCAAAGAACTGAAGACCAGGAGAAGATAGGCATCTATAGCAAAGCCCTAGACCAGAGATGATGAGGGTCAGATCTAAGGCAGTGATGCTGGGAATAGGCAGGAGAGGACAGGTAAAAACGCTTTTTAAATAGGACTTGACACTGATTTTCCTGGATGTGGGGATTAGAAGAGGGAGGACTTAAGGTTGCATGTTAAATGTCTAGTCTGCATAACTGAGGTGTTGGAGGATGGTTTTTAGAACTTGATGCGGATGGCTTTCAACAGGGATATGCAATGGGGAATTCGGATGTGAAGCTCACAAGAGAGGACACAGTGGGGTTGTAGATTCAGGAGTCACCAGCAAGAGGTGATAGTTGAAGAAGCACAGAAACGGGTGAGAACATGGGGTTTACTCATGGAGAGAAGGTAGGATGAGAGCCAGGCACAGAGGATTGCACAGAGGTTGGGGCTCCGAGTTTAGGATGTGGAAGAAAGAAGAGAGGCTGGTGAATTTGAATAAGGATGGTCAGGGAGAACCCAGGAGACCCTGATGACATGTAGACCAAGGGAGATCTTTCCAAATGGAACACGTTTACAAATGCAGGAAGCAGAAGCTGTTGGGCCCACTGTCTCAGGGAGCCACTGGTGGTGTTTGTTGGGATAGGCCTTTGATGAGTCACCTGAAGACAGATGTCAGATTGCAGAAAATCCTGAAGAGAGTGGTTGGTGAGGAAGGGGAGAGTTGCAGAGGTCTGGACACTAGAGAAGGTTGGTGGGGAATGGGAGGCTGGGGGGGGGTGGGGAGGGAGGCGGGGAGGGAGGGGCAGCACAGGGCTGAGGGCAAGGACTGTTAGGCAAAGGGTGAAGGAGGGCGAGACTGAAGATAGCAGGAGGATGTGCTAATGGATGGAAAAAGCTAAGAGGGGGAACTGGTGCAGGAAACTACATGAAAATGTTGCACCTAGAGTCTTTCATCCATTTTTTTCCCAAATATTTTATAGCCATATATCCATAAGTCCATCTCTAGGATCCGACCTTTCCGTGAGCTCTGTCTGGGTAGGGCTTCCTGCAAGTGGGAGAGAGAGAGGAGAGATCCCAGCCTTGCTCTTGCAGACAACTGCCCTCTGGGGGACTGCAGGGAGCTTGGCCACCGCACCTCCCCTGTGGGCTTGGGGCTTAGGAGGCCGTACCCTCCCCGGCTGTATGAGCCTCCCGTCCGGGAGCCCTGCCTAAGGGTCCAGACCCAGACCTTAGACTCTGGCATCTACCAGCTCTGCTCAGAGCCCGAGCAGAGTGGAGGCTTCGCATCCCTCCCCAAGCCCTGAGCTTCGGCTTGGGCTGCAGCGCCGGGCCTTCCCCGGCAGGGGCGCTGGGAACCTGCGGATGGCCGGCTCCCGTCTAGCGTCAGATCCCGCGCCCACCTCAGCCTTCAGCGCTGGAACTTTTCTCCCGGCGGCCAGTCGCCACTGTCTTTGGAAACCCACAGAGGACCCACCTCATTCTGAGTGGGACGTTCTCACCGGTGTGGTTCTCTGGTCCAGCCTCACTGGTTCCCAATATTCCATTTTAGCTCCGGGTGGAAAAGCAAGTTCACGAGGGTGGGGCTCCTGGGAACCGCAGGTGGTCTACCTCCTTGGCAGGCTCAGATTCCCAGGCACCTCCTCTGCTTCCTGCATCCCTCTTGGCCCTCCCCTGGCACTCGTTTGCCTCTTCTTTGCTCTCCCCTTTCTTTTTGCACCAGTATCTCGCCTCCTCTCCACCACTTCATTATCTCCCAGCTGGTCTCCCGCTCCCTTTTCTCTTTCTCGAGCTCCCCCTTTGTCCCCTCCCCCCTTAAACCTTCGCTCCCCCTTTCTTTTCTTCCCTCTCCTTGCACTCCCTCCCTCTCACTCTGCTTTAACCATCTCCCATAAGGGAACTCTTCTGTCTAATCCAGAAGAGGAGGCCTTCACTCTTCCCAAGCTCCCTTCCTCCATCCTACTCCTTTCTTAAAAGTCCCTTCAGCTCCACGCGTCTAGGCCTTTTCAACCCCTAGAAATCCCGGGAGCTCCGCGGTGGCGGCGGCGGCAGCTGCACTACTTGCCTGTACTCCTTGCCGGGGGCCCTGTAAACTACATCTCGAGGTTGTCTTTGGGTTTAGCTTCCTCTCTCCAGCTCACCCAAAGTTTTCCTTTTCCTATGGGCACGAACGGTCCCAGCCCAGGCTGAGCTCCGCGCACTCTGGCTCCGCTTCTGCGGCAGGGCACAGTGCGAACTGTTCCTCAGGCCTGCGTGGCGCTGGGCCGGGGACCCTCAACGGGCAGCCTGACACTTTGAAAGAACTGAGCCCTTTCAGAGATTAATCTAAGGAGATGAGGGAGCGACCTCAAAATCGCAGGCGGAAAGATGGGGGCTAGATCCTCCCGATGGGAGCGACCCCTCTCGACTACTCTCTTTCCCCAGCTCCGGGGCCGGCGCCTCCTAGTTCTCTCCTCTAGCCCTTCGGGAGGCTCCGGGAACAATCCGGTTACGTCCGCAAGCGGTGGGGGACTACGGGTGCGCGGGGCGCCCGGAGGAGCGGGCTGTGCAGCACCGCCTGCCTTGCCTCGCTCTCAATATTGCCTTTCAGACGACTCGCAGGTTCCTGGAAATGCAAACACAGCCCGTGCCTGATCCATGCTCGCCCACAGCCCGAGCGCACCCCTCCCTGCCTCGCATCCCATCGTTCACACTAACACGCACACACACGCGTGCAAACGCGCACGCACAGAGCCGCGCGCCCCCGCACACCCAGGCACCCTTGGCTCAGCCAGGTACCCCCACCCTGGGCGCCCGCTGGCCCGCCAGCCTCGGGCGCACCCCTCGCCCCCCCTCACGCACGCGCACGCATGCACTCTCCGAGCCCCCGCACCGGGCGGAGGCACGCGGTGGGAGGTGGGTGGCGGGAGGGACAGGCCAGGGACCCGGGAGCGGAGTCTCCCAGTCAATCCCGCGCTCGCCTTCCGCCAACTGCGTTCCTGCGCGAAGGCTCCGGGCTCCCCTTTGGCTCCCCAACCCGAAGAGTAGGCGCTGAAAACACTTCACCCTCCTCCTCCTCCCTCGAGGCCCCCCCAACCCTCCCTGCGTGCCATCTCCCACCCCCACAAAAGGCCCGGACGGTAACCCCCTAAACGCGGCCAGAAGCGGCTCCTAACTCTTCGCTGGGAGCAGGTTGGAGGCTGGGTTTTAGAGAGACCCTGGATTGGGGTCCGTCGCCAGCCACTCCTCCTGGATTGGGCTTCATTTTCATATTTTAAAAGAGGATTTTCGTATTACCTTTGAATACTCCTGAAAAAATTTCTGGAGGAGCTCGGTGGGAAAGATTTTGCGGGAATCTTGTTTGAAGGGGAAAAAAAAAGCACCGAAGGGGCATTTATTAATTTTTCTCGGGCTTTGGAATCGCCCCGTGGAGAGAGCAAGCCATCAAGAGCCGGGAGGGAAGAGTGGAGAGGACCAGCAAGGCGCACCAGGCCGAGCCACCTCCTTCCCGGCCGCCCCCTCCGCTCTCCCCCGACACACACTCGCTTGCTCGCTTACCAGCGCCTGCACACCCCCCGCGCCGACCCGCACCTCGGGCGGGCGCCACACACTCGGCAGCCCGAGCCGCGGCAGCCGGCAGCCGCAGCGGGATGGAGGCGGCGCGCACGGAGCGCCCCGCAGGCTGGCCCCGGGCGCCTCTCGCCCGCACCGGGCTCCTGCTCCTGTCGACGTGGGTCCTGGCCGGCGCCGAGATCACTTGGGACGCAACGGGCGGTCCTGGGCGCCTCGCGTCTCTGGCTTCGCGGTCCCCGGCGCTGCCTCCTCTCTCGCTGCGGGCAGTGGCAAGCCAGTGGCCGGAGGAGCTGGCGACTGTACGGAGAGGCGCCGCACTGGGGCGCCGGCAGGGACCAGAGCCACTGCCCCAGCCAGGCGGAGGCAGCGGCAGAAAGAAGCAGGGAGAAGCCGGAGGGCTGTTGCCGGCAGGCGCGCAGTGGGGACGGGGCATCTCGGCTCCTGGCAAGCCTGGCGGCACAAGGAGGAGTCGCCGGGCGCAGCCCCCCAGTGCCCTGGAACGCGGAGACACCCAGGCTACTGTCTTAGCCGATGGTTCCAAAGGAAGCCGCTCTCTGGCCAAGGGTCTCCGGGAGGAGGTGAAGGCACCACGGGCTGGGGGGTCGGCGTCCGAAGAGCTCCGGCTACCCAGCACCTCGTTCGCGCTGACCGGGGACTCGGCCCACAACCAAGCCATGGTGCACTGGTCGGGACACAACAGCAGCGTGAGTACCCACCCGGCGGCGGATCTCTCTGTCTGCCGGCAGCGAGGGAAAATGGGCGGCGGGAACGATGGGCAGATAGTTGCTCTGGGTCTAGGTGGAGGCAAGGGGAAGGGGGGGCTCCTCGACTTTTAGACGGACTGGTTCATCCCTCTTTCCCCATGACCCCAACAGGTTAGTGGAGTTTGTTGTAAGACAGCCTGTGCTTTTGTTTACCGGAGGCCCTAGGATTGGGGCCGCCCGGAGGGGAGAGGAAGAAGAGGTCCTTAACGGGATCAATGACCACTTTCTCTGGTACTTGGCTTGTAGAGTCAGTTATCCTGTCGTGGGTGTGTGTGAATTCTTGGGTGAGGACACAGATTGATTTGGGGAAAGAACCGCTGGATAGACTGACGGGTTTCTGCGACTGCCCCGGGGGCTTCCCCCCTTTCCCCTCCAGTCACGCGACGGAAAGCCCAGGAGACTGAGGCCACTCGGACTCTGGTACTCCTGCCCGCCGGGCTTAGGATGCTGCCTCGGGCTCCGGGCGCACTTTCTCCCAGCCTTAGGGGAGGCTGGGCCTTCAGGCAACACTGATTCCCCCTTCAAAACCCAGGCAGCATACAGCTGATTCACTTTGTTAGTTATACAGCAGAAACTAACACAACACTGTAAAGCAATTATACTCCAATAAAGATGTTAAAAATTAAAAAGAACAAACAAACAACCCAGGCAGCTGCCCCGAAAAGCTATAGGAGGGGCAGAAAAAAAGAAGTTTAAAGTGTGAAGTGAAATTCAACACCCATCCTGCACCCCTCGTTCTCACGCAAGCACAAGCACACGTAAGTCGCTGAGCAAAATACTCGCCCCGGCTGCTGAGTCCTGCAACGACAAACTCGCCAAGTGGAGTTGGGTCCCGGTGCTTTCTGTGCACCTCTCCACGCCTCTCTCTCCGCTGCCAGGTTAACCTGGAAGCTGCTGTACGAGAGGTGGCGCCCGGGAGTCCAGTCCGGCGGCTCCGGCGCCCGCGGCCAGACACCGGGCGCAGAGTACCGTCTGCGCAGCCCGCAGCTCGGGCCGGAGGAGCGCCCCACCCTACCCCCAGCTGGCAGCCAGCACGTGCAGTCTAGCCCAGGATCCGCGGGGGATGGCCCTCGGGGAAGAGTGGGGACAGCCTCCGACGATTTACTCCACTCCCCTGCCTTCCTCGGCCCCCACTTCAGCCACTCCTGCGAAAATCCTTTCCTCATCTCTGGCTCTGAGGATCAGATCAGAGCCCGGCACTGGGCAGAGTCTGGGGGATGACGGATGTCTGTACTGGCAGCTTTGGGGAACTCATTTGATGGGAAAGCACCACCCCCGCTCCCTTTATATTTCTCTTCATGACTGACATTAAAGATTTCCCGGGGAAATTTTCGCCTTATTTTAACAGGGCCTGGAGGGTGTCACAGGGGTGAGTGGTGAATTAACAGGAAAGCCAGAAGTCCGCAGAGAGCAGCACATCAGCAATACCGAGCACAGATTTCCTGGTTCCTTCTGACACACAGCACCACGCAGGCAGCACAGCCTGGGTTGGAAGCATTTGGGCAGTCCAGCTTACCAGCAGCGCGGTGGCTGACTCCGTCTGCCTCCAGTGAAGGCCCCCCATAGCTTCGCAGTGGACAGCTCTGGACTTGGGCGGTGGGCAACGTGTGCATTGGGAGGGATGGGTGACTGAGGACTTACAAGTCTCCGAAGGACTCTGTGTGTGTGTGTGTGTTGAGGGGGGAGAGAGAGAGAGAGAGAGAGAGGTAATTCTCTGACCGCAGGGATCGTGACTCTTAACTTCCTTTTAGTTTGATAGTGAGGAATTGTGTGCATGTGTGTTATTTTGTTCGTGTTCTTACTCCATGAGGAGGATGGACAGGATGTGTGGAAGTAAACGTATCCCTAGGAGAAGGAGGAGGTGGTATCTTCACATGTCTGTGATTTTAACACTGCCACATTTGGACGATATAAATTCGCTCTGCCTAAAGAGTTTTTTTATGTTTCTGCTTTTATTTTAAGGATCATTTTCGTGTGTTGACAAATTCCCTGAAGATGGGACCGTTAAAGAGTGCTTTCTGCAAGTAGTTATTAAATGTGCATGGCCTTCTCTGCCCATCTTCAAGGCAGTTATACAGCAGAGGAAGTGAGGGGGCAAGTTTAGCCCCACACGCCCCAGGGAAATGGCTCTTCAGTTAAAAGGGGGTGCAGAGGGCCTGAGGAGTGCATCAGTTGGCCTTGGAGTCCTTAGTGACAGTGATGAGATTTGGGCAGTTCATTAATAGCTCCTCAGGGGTTCATTGGTTGTGCTCGTGGCCAGTCTTACTGTCCAAGCAAAGGACAAGGCAGCACAGGTGAGTGCAGGGACCCCATGGTGTCTACTGTCCCTGGTCCAGAGAGTTACTGCCTCTTTAGCTCTTGGGCTGGACCTGCCTCTTTTGACGATGCTTCACAGGCAATTCCAGCGAGAAGGGCTTCTTTGAGTGTAGGTCTGTGCTGCTCTGAGGAAGATGAGGAAACAGGTTAACATGGCCCTGCCTTTGAGAGACTTTAAGGAAACAACCCTGGGGGAGGAGCTAGGAAACCAGTTTCTGCAACATTACCCAGTTGGTTTCTTTCTCCCCTCCTCCTTTCCCGAGGACAGCAAAAGACGGTACTGTTAAAATAAAGCCAGGGTGAGGAGTGATGGAGATGATGTCCCTTCTGGAAGTTCCCTTTATCATTGGTTTCACAGTGGTTGGAGATGTCCCCAAGGCAGAGAACATGGGGCCTTGCACCAAGCTCTTTTGACGTGAAAAGAGAATTCCATCTTCCCTTCCGACGTAAAGGGTGTTAAGCATGTCCTTCTCTGGGAAGGCCACCGGTTTAATTGTTAACACATTGTGGGGCTTCCCGCTCTCCCTCCAAGTGCCTCTGGTGGACCTCATTCCTGGTGTGAGGTCCTTTTTGGGGAGAGTTTCCTGTTACCCCGTATAATGGAAAATTGAACGCCACTCTGGCCGTCTGCGTTCAGGCATAAGGAAGTAGACATGCAAGGGAAGCACCTCCACCCCACACTATGTGCCCAGCATGTGCGCAGGGGCTGAGAGTCTCATTCTAGGCTTGAGTCACATATTCACTTTGGTCCCAGGAGTGGGGTGGGATGGCTTGGAGGGCAACGGGGGAGGTGCCCAGCAGGCTTGAGCCAGGAGGGGGTGGAGTCTGGGTCCCCCTCTGACCTTTCTTGCCCTGCCAGGTGTTTCGGGGGAGAGGTGAGTGGGCTTGGGCTTGGAGCCTGGACTCTGCCTTATCCATTGGGCCACCGGGGCTGATTGGAGCCTAGATTCTGGAAGAGTGATTTGCCTTTCTCTCTGGTTGTCTCCAGCTGAGATCCTGGTGATTAATGGGCTAGAGAGTGTTTCACAAACACCCAAAGGGAGTCCAGACCCTGTGGCTGTGACAGGGATAATACAGAAAAACACATCATTCTCATCTCCTTCAAAAGAAGAAAGGCGCCTCCTTGCTTGGTCAGTGAGTTGGCAAATGGCTCTGGAGAGTGGAAAGCTGTAAAGACAACAGCCCGCTTTCCGGGCCCCCTCAGCATTGTAAGCCTTGATGGGGATCCCCTGTTCTGGTGCTGAGGGGAGAATGCTGCACCCTCCCGTAGATTGATCCCCATGCCTTTCCTGCAGCTCACTCCCAGAGACAGCGATTTGCAGGCTGCTACCCCTGCAGTGTGTCTGGTTGGAAGGACTTGCTAGATGGTATTCATGTGCCCAACTCTGCACCTTGGTGAAGAGAAACAGGGAGATGCCAATAACCCGGCATCCTTACCCTGCTAGCAGGGGGAACGCACTGACTCTCCCAGGCACGATTTCATACCCGTAACTAATTCAGCTGGACGGTGTTCTAAAATATTTACTCTTAATGTGCAAAATAGTGACAGATTTGATCAGATTAATTGTGTTTCACTCACTGGAGCATCTAATTGTGGCTCCCAAACAGATTTTTCAAATAGCTTTTGGCTGGGTTGTCTAACCTTCTCGTCCCCGCTCTCAGTCCCCGTGTCATGATATCTTAATGCATTTTGCCTTCTCAGAGGCTTAATAAAGAAGCCTGCCACAAGCTCAATATCAAAAAAAAAACAAACAACCCAATCCAAAAATGGGCAGAAGACCTAAATAGACATTTCTCCAAAGAAGATATACAGATTGCCAACAAACACATGAAAGGATGCTCAACATCACTAATCATCAGAGAAATGCAAATCAAAACTACAGTGAGGTATCACCTCACACCAGTCAGAATGGCCATCATCAAAAAATCTACAAACAGTGAATGCTGGAGAGGTTGTGGAGAAAAGGGAACCCTCTTGCACTGTTGGTGGGAATGTAAACTGATACAGCCACTATGGAGAACAGTATGGAGGTTCCTTAAAAAACTAAAAATAGAATTACCATATGACCCAGCAATCCCACTACTGGGCATATACCCAGAGAAAACCATAATTCAAAAAGAGTCATGTACCACAGTGTTCATTGCAGCTCTATTTACAATAGCCAGGACATGGAAACAACCTAAGTGTCCACCGACAGATGAATGGATAAAGAAGATGTGGCATATATATACAATGGAATGTTATTCAGCCATAAAAAGAAACAAAATTGAGTTATTTGTAGTGAGGTGGATGGACCTAGAGTCTGTCATACAGAGTGAAGTAAGTTAGAAAGAGAAAAACAAATACTGTATGCTAACACATATATATGGAATTAAAAAAAAAAAAAGGTTCTGAAGAACCTGGGGCAGGACAGGAATAACAGCAGAGACGTAGAGAATGGACTTGAGGACACAGGGAGGGGGAAGGGACGAAGCTGGGACGAAGTGAGAGAGTGGCATGGACTTACATATACTACCAACTGTAAAATAGATAGCTAGTGGGAAGCGGCCGCATAGCACAGGGAGATCAGCTCGGTGCTTTGTGACCACCTAGAGGGGTGGGATAGGGAGGGTGGGAGGGAGATGCAAGAGGGAGGAGATATGGGGATATATGTATATGTATAGCTGATTCACTTTGTTATAAAGCAGAAACTAACACACCATTGTAAAGCAGTTATACTCCAATAAAGATGTTAAAAAAAAAAAAAAAGCCTGCCACAGAAGCTGTTCTTCAGGGGTTCGCCAAAACGAATCTGTTTTTAATTAATATTACAAGGGGAGCCATCTCAGTTGAGATGTAGCTGGGAAATGCCACGGGACATAACAGCGCTAACTGCTCCTGGTCACCATAGGCCTGGGGGTGGTGAGTGGAGGGACCGCACACTGGCTGTTTGCTCTGCGTTTTCTCTGATGGCCCAGTTACAGGGCGTGATTTGCTTCTCAGATCCTGCAGTGATTTCCAAGGTAAGCAGAAGTTGCAAACTCCTTAATTGGGAGGCCCAATTTAATGATGGCAGAAATGCAGTGGTTGGAACTCGCTTTGTAGTTGGCAGAGAAGGAACGCGGGAAGTGGCTTCTCAGATTGTGTTGGATTTAAGGGAAGGGAGTTGTGGCAGGAAGGCTGAGGAGGGAGCGGGGGCAGAAGGGAGAACTGCTCTTTCCTCGGCTGTGTAAATCCTACTGTAACTGGGGGCACTTTGGAACCGGGTGATCGTCCTCTAGGGAGCAGAGAGGTGTGACAAAGCTGGATGGCTGAAATAGGAGGGTGTGTCTGGAGGGTTTATCCAAGGCCACGTACACCAAGGCCTGGGGGCTGGACTCGCCTGTTGATTTCCTGCTTCCTTTGGCCTCTTGGCTGGCTTGAGACACTTCCCTATGAGGAGAAAATGTCAAAGGATGAATTTTCAGCAAGTTTGGGGGAAAAGAGGTCTTGTGAAGTTGGAGGTGGAAAGTGTAGCATGCCGGCGCCTGGTGGGCCACTTTGGGTAAGCAGCAGTGGCAGTGTGGGACGGATGGCCTTCAGCTAACCGTGGTCATCCCCCTGTTGTGGTGGGTCACTGAGAGAAGGGTCTGGATGCTGCTCTGACTTTGTTGGCAGAGAGTGGAGATGAGAGAGCTCCGCTTTACACGCAGTAGAGAGACGCAACTGTGTTTGACCAAGTGGGTGAATGAGTGAGTCCCAAGTCTCATTGAGCAGAGGCTACGAAGGGATTGAAAACCCTTGTCCCTTGGGATAGCGATGCTTCCTTTCTCAGGTTGTTCATAACTTGACCGGTACTATAATCAGGAGCATTTCACCCAGGACGTCTCCATTCTCGCTTGAGTACCTTTAGCCTCTTGAATTAAACTCCAGAGTCCTTTAGCCTGCCATTCAAGGCTCTTCACTGCGTATGTCCTGGATCTGCTTCTCCAACTCTGCATCTGACCGTTCCCTGATGGGCCCCTTCACTCTAGCCAAGGCAGCCCCTTCATTGTCCCAGACCCCTTCTTGACTCAAGCCTTTGCTCTTAAGGTCTCCTCCACTCAGGATACCCCTCTTCCTCTCTTGAGATGCACCCATTACTCATGGCTCAGTTTAAGATTCAAACATGCTTCTCTATAGAACCTTTCTTAGAAGCATTTATTTTTCTTTCTCCTAACTGTTTATAGAATTTACAGCCTGTACCACACATTTGATTATGTTTAGTTTGCACTTGGTTATTTTATGAGTGTTTTGAAGGTGAGGGATGAGGGATAAAATGCTTACACCAGCACCTCATCCCCACACCTGCTGTGAGTTCTTCTCTTCTCATGTGTGCCTTGTGACCTGTGGCCTGGTGCTTGGCCTGTGCTGGAAGAGAATCTAGTTTAGGGGAAAAGCTGGACATAGTTATGTAGGGTCATCAAGGATCTTGTTAGGTTGTAGATTATTTAGCCTGGGTATGATTGTATGACTTGTGTGAATTCATACTTGTGGAGGGTTTTCATCATGAATGCCATCCTCTTCAGGATATATTAGGAACAGAGGTAGGCTGGGAGCAAGAAACAAAGCCATATGGTAAACAGGAGCAAGGGTTCTGGAGCTGGGTGCCTGGGTTTGAATCCTGCCTCTGTCTCTCTCTCTCCTTCTCTCTCTCTCTCTCTCTTTTTTTTTTTTTTTGGTTAAGTTTAATTTAGTCTTTAAAGAATTGAAATATAGTTGCGTACAGTATTATATAGGTTACAGGTATACAATATTGTGATTCACAGTTTTTAAAGGTTATCCTCCATTAATAGTTATTATAAAATATTGGCTATCTTCCCTGTGTTGTACAGTATATCCTTGTAGCTTATTTTATACCTAATAGTTTGTACCTCTTACTCCCCTACCCCTATATTGCCCCTCCCCACTTCCCTCTCCCCACTAGGAGCCACGAGTTTGTTCTCTATATCTGTGAGTCTGCTTCTTTTTTGTTATATTTACTAATTTGTTATATATTTTTAGATTCCACATATAAGTGATGTCATACACCATTTGTCTTTCTCTGACTTACTTCACCTAGCATAATGCCCTCTAAGTCCATCCATGTTGCTGCAAATGGCAAAATTTCACTCTTCTTTATGGCTGAGTAGTATTCCATTGTGTATGTATATATGTATATATACCACATCTTCTTTATCCACTCATCTGTTGATGGACACTTAGGTTGCTTCCATGTCTTAGCAATTATAAATAATGCTGCTATGAACATTGGGGGTGCATGTATCTTTTCGAATTAGTGTTTTTGTTTTTTTTTTTTGGATATATACCCAGGAGTGAGATTTCTGGGTCATATGATAGTTCTATTTTTAGTTTTTTGAGGACGCGCCATATTGTTTTCCATGGTGGCTGCACCAATTTACATTCCCACCAACAGTGTAGGAGGGCTCCCTTTTCTCCACATCCTCGCCAACATTTATTTGTTGTCTTTTTGATGGCAGCCACTCTGACAGGTGTGACGTGATACCTCATTGTGGTTTTGATTTGCATTTCCCTAATGATTAGTGATGTTGAACATCTTCTGATGTGCCCATTGGCCATCTGCCTGTCTTCTTTGGAGAACTGTCTATTCAGTTCTCCCGCCCATTTTTTTTTTTTCCTGCCCATTTTTAAATTGGGCTGTCTGCCTCTTGTCTCTTAATAGCTGTGTGACATTGGGCAAGTTGTCACCCTCTCTTGTCTATTTTTTCATCTACGAAAGGGAGTGATAATAATAGTACCTCTCACATTGGGCTATTTCAAGGATTAAATAAGATATTGTACATAGCAAAGTGTTTAAAAGAAATGCCTGACCTGTAGTTAGTCCTCCAGATATTTTAGTTAGTTTAGTTGTTATTCTTATATTAGAAGGGGTTTTCTCTTCCTTTGCAGATGGAAACACAGAAGCAGAGGAAGGAGGTACTTGCCCCAAGTTTCCCAGTGACCTGATTGCAAAGCCCTTGGCTACAACCCAGTTCTCAGTGAGATGCTCATTTCAACCACCTCCCATAGAGCATGCCCTGACTCAGACGAGTCTTTGCGTGTCTGCCTTCTGTGTCATGCTAAGGGAAACAGTGAAAGAGAGAAGTGTGAGTGGCTGGGGACCCGGCTGATTGAAACTCATACTCAGAATTTGTAATAGAAATGGTTAGAAGCAGGTGCTTAGAGTCAGGTTAACGATTATACTAAAGACAGCTAATAAGTGGAACATTTTCTCAGGGCTTTTGTTGAGTGGAGTTTTGAGAAAGGCATCCAGAAAGATGAAGAGTAGCTTCTCTTGGCTTGGGCACCCATGATTATACCTCACAGTTAATCATGGAAGACTTCTTGAAGGAAGTGAGTGAAATGTGTAGCTTTCATAGAAAATAGGAGAACACAGGGCTGCTGGGACTGGTGGACAAGAAAAGCCTGGAGTGCCAAAGACTCATTTCATCCAAGTCATGGGATGGACCTTGGTGTTCAAGGTTCGCTTCTCCTTTCCATCTCCTACCTCTGCTTTGTGCCTGGCATGAAATGGGGATATCCGTGGCTGGAACTCTCTGCATGATGTCTGCAGCCTCTTTCCCAGAATTATCATATTGGCCAGACCCATGAATATTTTGTAATAATCCACATCCATCGAGGTACAGGTTTGTACCTGCCTGTACCCTTTTTGCCTGCACCCTGTGCACTTCGAGTGGAACCTGAGATCCCTACACAGACACTAGAGGGAGTGTTGCCCTGGGAAAGAAGTGAAAATAAATAGAATGAAATAATAAAACAAATACTGCATGAGGAATTGTTCCAAGGGAGTGAAGAAGAGCGGTAGCAGCCTGCAGGTTCATTGTATGAGGGTGACCCATAGAAGAACAATTGATTAGCAACCGAGCAGCTGAGTCCTGGGGGACTGATCATTCAGCCCCTTCCCGCAGAAAAAAGGAAATGGATGTTTTCTACAAATACAGACGTTCTGCAGTCCATTCAACCCATAAATGACTCAACTAAGACTCCAGATGTAAATGCAGCCAGAAGTGATGCTCAGGCTTGGGTCTTCCATCTCTTCTGCATTTTCTGCTTTTGTGCTCCCTCACTTTCTTGGGCATCGTGATCAGTTAATATAAGCTTATTGAGTTGAATGACATAAGTACATTCTTAAATACTTAAAACTGCCTGGGTAAAGAATGCGTGTCTTGGGAATGGGGAAGAATCTGGCTGCTTCTTGCTGCCTCCAGGCCTAGGGTCTGCATCCCTGGGACATCACAATGGCCTCTCACCTGTTCCCAGGTCCCGTGTACCTAACTCAGTCATCTCTAAGCCTTTTTGGCATCTATGTGAGGTAAGAAGTTTCTCTTCCAGATGGGTAGAATCAGGTTAAAGAGTACACTGCTGCGTAAGAAATGAACATTTTCCTTTTAAAGTCTGTTCTCAGTGGGAGACGGAGAACAATTACGGAGTTGAACATTTTTTTCAGTTGCTCAAGTTGCTATATCTGAATGTGATTACACGTACTGGGGGAACTCGTTACGTTAAGAGTTTTGAGGCCGTGGTACTGGAGATGCAGAGAAGCTTGTTTACCAGGGTGGAGGCAGGTAGAGGAAAGAATCTTTAGAGGCAAAAGAATTGCTCATATAACTGTGTTGCTTTCAGTGTTATCTGTGCTTGAAAGCAAACTTTTCACTGGAAGATTTCTCAAAACTCAGACATTTTTTTTTCTGTTATGGGAAGGCCCCCAAGCAACAGTGATTTCAAACAAGTCTCTGAGCCTTAGTTTCACTGGCTGTAAAATGGGAATAATACTGGGATGTTGTGAATCTTATAGATAATACTCTGAAGGGGTTAGCATAGTAGGCTATTACACTGGTTAAAAAATGTTAGTTCTCATTATCGCCTAGGCAGGAAATGGGGTAGGTTGAGTGTCTGTCTTTTTGTAGCAGATATGTTGGTACCCTGCCCATATGCCCTCTGCACTTGCCATCTGTCTGCAATCTGGCCTGACTTCTAACCACCAGCACCAGGGACTGTGTGCCCACTGGGGCTTTCTTCGATTACACAGGTGCAGGCTGGAAGCATCAGGGAATTGATTTCCATCAAGGAGTAGGGAGCAACCACTTGACAATGACTGTTGGAAGCTGGTGGATAAATACCCCAGCTCCCTTGCCCTTTGGGGTGGGGTAACTCTGAAGCTTGTTTTCTACACCATCTCCCAGAGCTACCAGTGGGATTAAGCCCCAATTGCCTAAGGTGGTAACTTGCTTGCTTTATTGGCTACCTTCCCATCCCTATCTCCTTTCTCCACCCCACAGTCAGTATCACCTGGGATCACCTACCAAATAAACTACACTTGACCCTTCAACAATGTGGGGTTAGGGACCTGGCCCTCCACACAGTCAAAAATCTGTGTATGACTTTACAGTTGGCCCTCCAGTATGTGAAGTTCCGTGTCCGCGGATTCAACCAACCAACTTAAAGACAGGCAGAGAGAAAGAATAACTTCTTACTCTTCCTTTGTGTTCTATTCAGGCCTTCAGTGGGTTGAATGAGGCCCACCCACATTGGGAGGGCAATCTGCTTTACTTAATCTACCAATTCGTATGTTAAACTCATCCAGAAACACCTTCACAGACACACTTAGTATAATGTTTGATCTAATTTCTGGACACTCCGTGGCACAGTCAAGTTAACACATAAAATTATCCATCACACCAAATCAGGAATTTCCCTCATCTCTTATAAAATTATGCATCAGGCCCTACCGTGGGACATACTGGGTATAGAGAGGGAAATGGAGTCACTGACCCCAGTTGTGAGAGGGTCTTCCTTTTGGGTTGGCACCTTCCAGAAGGAAGGAGCTCAGGTTATATTGAGTGGCAGGAATATGGCATTGGGGCTTTGAGGAGGGGACACACACCCAAATTAGTTTTCACTGTCATTTCTCAGAGCTAAAGAGCCCCTCCCCATCCCAGGGCATGTGCTTGGTCTTCACAATACATCGTCTCCCTCAAATTTGGACCTCTACCTGCTGATGGACGGTCTCTCACCTAAGAATAAGGTGTGATTCTTTTTTTTCTTAGACTTTGTCAAGATTTTGGCAGGAAGCAGCTGAGCTTACAGTTGGTACCTTCCCTTCTGAGATATCCTTAGTGAGGGGCATCACGAGAGGTTGGAAAGAATATTGGCCTGGGAGTTGGGATGTCCAGATGGCCTCCTGATTTACATTAACTCTCTTCAGCAAGTCACATGTTTCTTAGGTGTAAGAGAAAGAAGACCCTTCCAGGTATAGTAGCTTATTATGTCTGTGAGTAAAAAAAATTTTAATGGGCTCATTAGTAAGGAAAGGTTCTAGAACTATGATTTTAAAAATACTGGAAAATGCTTTTTTCACACACGTATAAATTTGGTCTTATCCGATGCAGATGTACTTACTTTCATTCATTCATTCATTCAGTAATTTGTTTGCTTAGTGTGATGCTAATTAAGTTATCTGGATTTTCTGGGATTCAGTTTCCTTACCTATAAAATGAAAGAGTCACTTATGCAACTCTTGATTCAGGCCCATCTCACAACAAGCTAGATATGGTATTAGGTCAATCATTTCTTTATGTGTGAAATGGGGACAATTCTGTTTGCTCCCCTTATGTCGCAGTTAAATAATGAGCTACTGCACCTGTCAGCCTTTTGAAAAGAGTGCTTTTCAAAGCGCTGTGAACAGGAGCAATATGAGCAGGGAGTGATATGAACTCATGATATTAGTTCACATTACTTCTCCTTTATTCCTTGAGTAGCTGGAGGTCCTTCCATAGCAGATTTGAGACCACGTGTTTCTTTTGCCTTCTCCTAGCACAAATGAAACACTATCATTAGCACACAAACCATGGTGTTAAAAAACTCGAGATTCTTATTCCAGGCATGATGTACAATTTATTTCAAGTCACATCTGATATAATAAAAGTCTCAGATGGGAGTGTAATTTGATGTTTATAAAAAAACAACAACATTTGTTCCAGGTCTTGACCTGTATTGATTGCTCTGCCTTATTCCTTTCAGACAATATGAAATATTTGGGGAGCATCTACTATATGCCTAGTGATGCAGAATGTGCAAAAGAGTGCACCATGGCTTTGTTTCTATTGGTGAGGCCTATCATGCCGACTGGATACCCAAAAAGCTTATAGTCTTGTGTGTGGAAATCACATTATTAGACTAATATTGCAAAGAACAATGTGAGATCATGTAAAATATGTGCTAAATTTGAGCATTCTTAGGAAATACATTGAATGTAATCAAGACCACGGTAAATGGAAACTAATAAAATGTTTAAAATATTATGGTTGTTTTATTATCTACAAAAAAATCCAGTAGCATGATTAGAAATAGATGTAATCCTCATGACTAAATCTGTGTCACTTGATGAGAAGTGTTCTGAGCTTTGAGGTCAAATAGATTATTTTATGCTATGACAGTTGCTCAGAATTCTGCCATATTAGTTTGGACTATTTTTCTTGGTCTGCTTTTGTTTTTCCTTGAGTTTCTAATTGTTTTATCTTCCTCACAGGAAGACAAACATCTGTTTTTTTCATCATAGCACTAAGATAGTCCAGCTTCTTAATTGTATTTTTAGTGGATATTCTAATTTGTACTGATATCCTTCTAGGCCTGCTTCCCTATTGTCATCTTGATATTTCTATTTATTTTACTCCTGGATTAGTGCCTCTGTTTCTTGGATTCCATTCCTCTCTTTTGGGCTGAGTTTCATTTTTCTGTGGTAGAGCCTCAAGTATTCTTTTTCAGAGAGTGCAAGGGAATGTCCTGGCTTATTCCTGTGTCCTGACATAAATATTGCTAGGTTCCTTCTAACTCTCAAAAGATCCTGCCTTGGATGGTACATTATATAGTCACCCAGTGCTTGAGTGATACTTTTTATTTTCATTGTTGACATGTCTAAAATTTATTTTGGTCTCACACGGGTTTGATGGTTCATGTGGACATAGAAATCTAAGGTCAAAAAAATTACCCTTGGGTCTTTGAAGTTCTTAGAGTACTTGCTGGTTTTGCATCATATGCTATTTTTGGATGATGTGTGTCTTCCGCCTCAAGGGACTGATGAGGGTGGGGAAAGGATATGCCTAGCATGGGACACCGTGGCTTTGTTCCTGTTGGTGAGGCCTAACCCTCTAAGGGAACCTCATGCATTAAAACCAGATTTATACAAAATCAGCAGTACAGTGTGGGAGATTAAATAAATGCTCTCTGGGGCAATTTGCCATAGACACTTTACCTGAATACCTTTAATATATAACTCAACCAGATGAGGTAGTCTTGGCTACCTTTTATTTAAAAAATTTAAAATAGCTTTAAAAAATGTCATCAGATATTCAACAGGTATTTGCGGGGTGCCGTCTATGTGCCAGGTGCTGCTGGGCTCAGAGTACGGTGCGCTCTGAAGGAGAGGTTCACGATACTATCAGAGGTTACACCAGCGACATTAACTTGGAGAGGGCAGAGAGGCAGAGGCAGATGAGCAAGGTCAATTAGGTGAAGAGGAATGGGCAGAGTGTTCAGGGCACACAGCTTCTCTGGCATGAGGGAGCAAGGTTTCTGGAAGGGACAGAAAGAAGGACAGAGTGTCTGGAGCAGAGGGTTTGTGGCTTAGGGGCTGGTGAGAGATGAAGCTAGACAGGCAGGCATGGCTTAGACCAAGCAGGGCCATATGGGCCCCTGGGAAGGAGTTTATTCTTTGTCCTATGAGCAAAGGGGTAAGCCTCGGGAAAGTTTAAAGTCGGAGAGTCATATAATTAAATTTGACCAGCCTGTGGCTTGGAGGGAGAAAAGGCTGGGTTCTAGGAGACCAGAGTGTTGCCGTGGCTCGAGAGGATGGTGGCTTGGGTGGTGGCAGTGTAGGTGGTGAGAAGGAGCCCACTGAAGAGCTATTCAGCGGGCGTGCTTGATTGTGTTGTTGCCTCCTCTGTATAGTCCTTCACTCCCCTCTCTAACTCCCTTATACTGGGCTTTTGTAGTGCCCTTTCTCTCTGGGTGGGGCATTCTTCCCCATCTCCTACCTTGGGTTTGGGCTTGTGACTCGCTTTGCCCAATAGCAGGAGTGCCAGTTCTAAGCTTAGTTATCAGAAGGCATTGTGTATCTACATGCTGTCTTGCAGCTCTGCAGTAGCCATGAGAAAAACATGCCCAGGCTAGCCCACCGGTCCTGGGTAGAGAACTAGAGACAAGTCGTATGTAACCACTCCCAGCCAAGCCCAGCCTAGATCAGCCCAGCCCAGCCCAGCCATGGGCAGCAGAACTGCCCAACCGAGCCCAACTGTGAGCAGCCAACCCACAGCTGCCCTGTATACTTATGAGAACAAATGATTGTTGTGACAGTAAATGATTGAGATTCGAGTGGTTTGTTCTGCAGCACTTTTGCAGCAAAAGCTGATACAGCAGATAAAAGCAACAGAATTTGATAGACTGGATGTAGCAAATTTGTGGGACCGTGACTACAGTGTAAAGGGAGGCTCGCTTATATTTCAAGATCATTAACCTCATATATGCTCAGGGCTATACTTAAGTGTGTCTTTTTGGTGGTTTCCTGCCACTCACCTCTCTTTACAATTCATGGCTTCTTTTCCTGGAGCTGAATGAAGTAGGTCAGATTCATGGTCCAAAAGAATTAATCTTCCACTCTTTTTCCTTCTCCCTTCTCATTCTCTTTCCAACAGCCTGATCAGATTCCAGCAGAGTGTTTGAGCTGAGCGGTCCTCAGATACTTCCATGAGGGCCTTCAAGCCCTAACGCTCAGTGTATTCTTGGTAGAGTTGAAGTCAATTTCTGCTCTAGCGGGGAAGATGGGATTTCACTTAAAGGGGGGAGAAATGTGGGGCAAGGGATTTTCTTGGTCTTGACTGAGTATTTAAAATACATTAGTGCTGATAAAATATTTAGCTTTTAAACAACAAATTTAATATAGGGAATTGTGTTTTATTTATTAATGGCAGTTGCAGAGAGGTTGGTAGGAGTTGTGCGAAAGTGCACTGTTGTGATTTTGCAAAGTATAGTAATTACTGTAATGTTTTGTTGAATTATTAATACCTACTATGCCTGCAGGAACATGCTCTTCTGCAGTTGAATAGATTTCAAGATTGCCTTTTCCCTCTTCTGGTTTTGTTTTGTGTTTTCTTTTCTTTTGTGCATACTTATGAATTTTTAAAGAAATGGAATTAGGAGGCAGAGTTGATAATATTGTGTGAAACACCGTTGTCACACCCTGTAACTGAACATAGGCAGGCAGTAGAGAAACACTGTAGTTCCTTGACAATCCCCTGCCTCAGCCAAGCCTCTTTGTAGTCCAGACTGAGGAATGCTGAAAGAATTGTCTGGGAAAAAAAGGACTCATCAGTGGGCCTTTTTCATGAGCTGAGATGAGGAGAGTAAATAGTAGGGAGGTCATGCGTGTGCACACGTGAGTATTATGTGCACACACCTCTAAGCAGAGCTGATCTGACCTGTTGATGGATTTGGCAGGTTTTCAGGTGTATGTGTTGAAGCAGTACTAGCATCCTTTATTAGATATTTCAACAGCTATTACTTAGTCTCTATTATGGCCTCAAAAGAAATTATTGGGGATGACGATGATGATAGCTTAGTGGTCGTATGAACGGGCTCATGCTGCAAGAGGACTCTGAATCCAAGTGCAAGGTACACATAGGAGCATCCCTTTTGGTTGTGACTAAACTGAAACTGGAGGGCCAGCCTCCACATCATCATCTATCAGCTTTATGAAATGGTCCAAATCAGTCAACATCTGAGATTCACATTTTCTCATCTGTATATTAGTTGCAAGGATCAAAATGAAATCATATATTTGAAAGGGCATTATAAACTATACATTTCCAGACATGTGTAAGGGAATGCTATTGTTACCAAATCATAGGAAAAGTTGCTCATTCTTGTGCTGTGATTTTGAGGGGCAGCAGAGAGGATTCTGTGCTCAATTTTTTGGGGGGGAGGGGGAGCAGAAACATCACAATTCAAGAGTCCTTCCTTTGGGTTAAACATTGTTCTCTCCAAGATCCTCTTGAAATATAAATAATTCAGAGACAGTATTTTTAGAGCTGGAAAGAACACATAATGATCTAACCACATCCTTTTCCAGATTTGAAAAATATGGCCAGGAGAGACTGTGGAATGTTTCAATTCACCAGGATCGTGGAAGAGCCCACACCAATGTCCATCTCTCTGACTTCTCGTCCAGTGCTCTTTTGTAACACCTTGATGTTCCTTAGTTTTCCATTAAGTTCTTAATGCAGTCTAGAGCTTTTTCTCCCAGTAGGCAGCCTTGGGCAGAATGAATAAATTAGATGACTTGTTGGGAGACAGAAGCTGGGGTGCTTTAGGTGGCAGAGTAGTGCTTGGGTAGATGGACCAGACTTTCTTAGCTCCACCACTGACCAGCTCTTCCTTGGGCAAGTTACTTTTCTGAAACCCAGTTTTCTCTTTTATAAAACCAGGATTATAATCCTTATTTTGCACAGCTGTTGTGAGGATTTGGGGAATTTGAAATGCTTGGCATGGTGTGTGCTTGAAAATGGGGAATAATTATCAGGTGATAAGAGGTCCTGAAGATTAGCTTGGTCTACCTCCTAGTAGGTCTACTTCCTGAGAGCTGTTTTCCCCACTGCAAAGATGTGCGTTTTAAGGGGAGGAGGAAGCTGCCATTTCCCTTCCCCAGGGTTAGGGGTGGAGGGACTCATGAAATGCTCCAGCAGAGAAAAGCCCTGCACAGTGGGAAAGGATCCTGTAATGGCCAGAGGTGTAAGCTAAGACTTACCAATAGCCTTCCCTTTCTCTTTAATCTCAGATCCAGCCCTATTTAAATTTCCCCTGAAGTGGGTGGAGATGGTGAGAAGGTAGGGATGAGCATCTTTAAAGAACAGCAGGTGACTCCGAAGATGAAACAAACAAAAGCACTTGTGTCCATTTGCTGCATGGCTCTGTCTCATGGGGTGCCCCTTCTTGTTTTAAATTACTAAGGTGGTTTCCTAAAAACAGGTTTCAGTTTTCCTAGAGAGAGTTTATCCTGCTTGCAGCAAGTCTATCCTGAATTCCTTGTGAGCTGGGTAAGATCCATTGCTTCTTGTGAATTTTAGCAATTAAAGCAGGGCCACCCATGGGTTAACGCTTGGGTAGAGGATGAAATTTCCAGGGTCAGTAGGAGATCTAAAACACCCTGGAGCCTGTGTCAGCTCTCAGCCATGGGGACTGGGCCAGTGTTTGCTAAAGCGAAATAAGAAAAGAAAGGAATGCAGGGAAGAGCATCCTGGCTCTCATCCTCCCCTCTGCCCAGTGCTCTCCGCTTTTCTCACTCTTCCTGGTCTGGGAAAACGTTCTGATAGCAGTCCTTTACTTCTTCAGTTCCTTTTCCTGAGGTCCTTGCATTTGATTTGATTTTTTCCAGCTTTATGGAGGTATAATCGACAAATAAAGATGGTACATATTTAAGGTACACAGTGTGATATTTTGATATATGTATACATAGTGAAGTGATTACTACAATCATGCTAATTAACTTCACATAGTTACTGTTTTTATGTGGTGAGAACATTTGAGATCTATTCTACTAGCAAATTTCAAGTATACACTGTGGTATGATTAACTATCCTCACCGTGCTGTACATTAGATCTCCAGAATTTACTCCTCCTACATAACCGAAACTTTGTACCCTTTGGCCAGTATCTCTCCATTTCTCCCACCTCCTAGCCCCCAGCAACCATCATTGTACCCTCTGCTTCTATGAGTTTGACTTTTTAAGTCAACTCACATATAAGTGAGATTCCACGTATAAGTGAGAGCATATGGTCTTTGTCTTTCTGTGCCTGCCTTATTTTACTTAGCATAATGTCTTGCAGGTTGCAAATGACAGGATTTATTTTTTTTAAGGCTGAATAATATTTCGTTATATATAAATGCCACATTTTCTTTATCCATTCATCCATTGATAGACATTTAGATTGATTCTGTATCTTAGCTGTTGCAAATCATGCTGCACTGAACATGGGAGTGCAGATATCTGAGATCCTGATTTTATTTCTTTACGATATATACCCAGAAGTGGGATTGCTGGATCATATGGTAGTTCTATTTTTATGTTTGTGAGGAACTTCCATACTATTTTCCGTAATGGTAGTACCATTTTACATTCCCAGCAATAGTTTGCAAGCCTTCTCTTTTCTTCACATCCTTGCCAACAACCTGTTATTCCTTGTCTTTATATGTCTAATAGGCATTCTAACAGGTGATACCTCATTGTGGTTCTGATTTGCATTTCCCTGATGATTAGCCGTGTTGAGCATTTTTTCATGTACCTGTTTGGCCGTTTGTATGTCTTCTTTTGAGAAATGCATTTTAAATTTGACCTCCTAATGGTGAATGAAAATCTTCCACCTCTATTGGCAATGGTTTGGAAAAGGCGTTTTAGGGATGGGGACTCTGGAAATCGTAGCCTGTACGATTTGTCTAACTTTTCCACCTTCAGGGCCGGCATTAGGGGGAGGGAGGCTGGCACCATTCCTGGCCAGAGGTGCTTGTTTTCTTTCTCACCCATACCTCAGCCTCAAAAAACTCCTGTGAGGTGAGAGCAAAGGGCTCTTACTGAAGGATAGCTTCTATCTCTGTGTTGGTCAAATGCTTCTCATAGTAGATTTTCTTTGGTTAAGGAGATGGGGAATTGGGGAGAGCTCTCTTCTGTTTCTTCACCTTAAATTTTATCTACCTATTTATTTAAAAATATGTATAACAGAGCATTTGCCCTTTAAAACATTTTTAAGTGGCTTTGGTTACATTCTGTGCTGTTGTGCAACCATCACCACGGTTTCCAAAGCTTTTTCATTGTCCAAGCAGAAATTCTGTAACCATTCAACAACGCCTTCCCATTGCCCTGTTCCTCAGACAGCTGAATTCTCTTCTTCAGTATCTGAGCAAGTGTTGAGACTTGCAGTTTGTTGCTCTCTTCTGTTTTTTCCAACCCCATCCCTAACCGTTTTCTCACCTCTGCTCTCACTGCAGGGGCCCGTGGAGTTGGGGAGGAGACGGGCTGGTGGATATTCAGGGCTGAGAGATGGGCTCAGGCAGCGCTGGCCACCCTTCCTTCTTGCCCTGGGTCTGTTCCCTTCCCACCAGCAGTGCCTCTCGCCCGCGCCCTCCTCTCTGCCCTGAGCTCTGTGCAGGAGCGGGCCTCTCCATCATTAGAGCAACCAGTGGGGTTCTGCTGTAATTAAAGGAAGCCGTCAGGAGGAAGCAAAGCAGAGCAAGGGAAAAAGCAACCACCAACAAAACATCTCATTTCCCACACTGCGTCTATCGGCTTTCATGGGAACCTGCTTCCTTTAAACACAGCAAAGGGAAACCCCACAGGATGGTGTGGGAAAGCAGGTTATTAAGTTACCCTCAGACTGCTAGAGTGGAGATTTACTCCTTTCCCCCCCCCCCTCCCTACCCTGCAGAGCAAAACTGATCAAATATTAGAGTCGAAAGAGACCTCAAAGGCCATTTTGTTCAACTTCTCCCCCAATACTGGGGTTCCCTCCATCACTGGCCCCGCTGACACATTGTCACCTGGTTCCCACCCTCCCCAGCTCCCTAAATTTGAAGACTCCTGTTGTCATTTATGGCACTGACTCCAGAAATGTCTAATTAATTCATTTATCCAATTAGCCCCTTGCTCTCTGAAATACTTCTTCTTGGTTGCTGAGCAACTGGGATAGACTTTCAACACATGCCTGCTGCTGGTGAATGAACCACCAGTTTTTTCTTCACCCTGGCACTCCCCGCTCCTCTTTCTCCTTTTATTTTTCTGATGCACAGTCATGAAGAACATCTCCACCAATCTCCAGCTTTCTCACCTTCCGCAGGCCTCTGGATATGCTTGCTGCCTGCCTTAACGCATTTCTGAAGGTAATTTTTATGCCAGACATTTGTCATGGACAAGGAGAGTGACAGAATATACAGGTACACAGAGATGCGTTTGCAAAATAATGGAATTACTCCCGCTCAGGCAAGACTTGGGGAGAACTTAGCTGGTGCCGGGGGCCGGGCTAAGGTTAGGCTCAGAGGTGTTCGGGAAGGGGGCGGGGGGCGACTCTCTTCCGGTGACGTGGCATTAACAGGGGCAGTGGTTCCATTTGTCTTTATGGTCTGCCCTTCCTGGGGAATTGTCATCCGTCCCCAGCCTGCAGTGCATTGTGAGCACTAACCAGGAGGGAAGACTTTAAGGGAGAGTGAAAGAGACAACATCCACCCAGGAGGGCAGCAAAGTGCCTTGAGGAATCATCCTTGAAATATAACACTTTCCTGTTACAGGATGTGGAAATGCCACACGCTGCTTCAATGAGTTAGAATGTTAGAACTGGACTTTGAGCCCAGGCTTCCACCCTTCTCTGTCTTTGTAGATGAGAAAGTTGGAGCTCCCAGAGGATAAACCGTTTGCTCAGTGTCTCACAGCCAGAGTTTAGGGCTCCAGAGTCCCAGGCCTTCTCATTGGATCACACTGCTCCTCTTTGATTTATTAAGGGAGTTTGTCCATAAAATTAGTCTCTTGAGTCACCAAAACTCAATTTTAAAAATTGACTTTTATTTTGCAACAGTTGAATTTGGCAGTGAAAATTTTCAGAGTCCAAGGATCTTGGCTTCTTCTTTTTTTTTGGCTGTGCTGCATGGCATGTGGGATCTTAGTTTCCTGACCAGGGATCGAACCCACGCCCCCTGCATTGGGAGTGCGGAGTCTTAACCGCTGGACCGCCAGGGAAGTCCCCCCAAGGACCTTGGCTTCTGTTCCATCATTCACCTTGGCATATGTCTATTGCAGAGGCCGGGGCATGTGCTCCAACCCAGTATTCGGTATGAATAAGGAATGATCCCTGCCCTCAAAGAGCCCCCCACTGTAGTGGAGGAGATGGACACTGAAGGAGGGAGGGACTCCTTCTTGGAAGGAAGCATTCAGAGAGGAGGATCTGGGCCATTTGACCAGAACCCAGATCTTATGGTTGCAGGGGCTGTGAGGGTAGGATGGGGGTGGGGGACATTCTTGGGCAAGAGGACAGCATGGCCAAGCTCAGGAGCCATGAGAGGTTATGTCCGGGGACTGGAGAGTGGCCTGGGAATGGAGCCTTCAGGCCGTTTGACTTTCTCTGAGACACGGTAGCTGGCTTGGTGCTGCCCATAGTGACATCTGGAAGACATTGCCTCTTGCTCTCCAGAATAATAAGAAAGCACAGTTATATCATCTATATGCATGTGTGGATATAGAAAAACATATGTCAAGTTTCCTGGATGGAAGTGACTTCCCTTTGAAGTTGGTTCATAAATAATGATGAAGGCCATAGAAGTACATGCACACTGCACACGTATTTAGCTACTGCTGTGGACCAAACTTGCCAGCTGCCTAGACAAAGAAAAACGGACTCTGCAGTGTCTAAAGCACTGGCCCCCAGAGCCTCCTGTGGGACCAAGGGAAACCTTTTATTGAGAAGGACCCGATCCTTGGCACTCACAATTGTGTCAGTCACTCAATCTGCAGTTTCGAGGGATGGACAGAGAAGGAACTGGCCTTGACAGTGAGCACCCTGACCAGGCCTTTCCAGTGCAACAGGTGCTTCTGTACTTCCAAGCATTACTCATCTGGGCAAAGCTCTCGTTCCTCCAACTGTGCAAACAAGGCCGGGATTACTTTTGCAGAACCTAGAGATGGCAGACAGCATTATGGGATGCTCCTTAGTGTAAAATCTCTGAGAATTTTCTTAACAAGGTGGTTTGAGTTCCTCTAGGAATTAAGCTGGGGGTGGCTGCTATTTTTCTGGTGAGACTTGTTACTATAAAATGTAACAAGTAACAATGCTGGGCCCACAATCACCATGGTCTGTCTTTGGAGCAATCAGACGCACATGGCAATCTAAGGCTCTGGTAAGGAAGAGTCCGTGGCTTTTTATTCAATAAATAGTTCGTACATCGGGCTTTGGTGGATGAAGCCACTGTCTGCTTGGGTCTTCCGAGACTAGAAGGTGGAGTCTCCCGTAGTCACTGCCTCTTGTTCGTTCCTTTGATTTCCTTCCATGAAAAATGATTCTTGTCCTGGTGAGGTCTGTTAAATCCGTTCTTTTCCAAATGGGGCTGCTAATGTGTGGAAGGGATTGGAACTTTCTCTTCCTCTGGTCATCCCTTGCCATCCCTTGGGTGATCTGGTTTCCCATTTTCTGAGATGTGCCCACAGGGCTTGTCTCCTACCCGCCCCCCCACCTTATATAAGGAGGCAGGGTGCATCTGGTGCCAGATTTCATTCAACCCTGTAACAATCGCCCCTTTATGACATCACTGCTCATCACCATGGAGACAGTCCCGGAGTCACAGAGACTGGATTGTGGCATCATAGCATCAGACAGGACAGGGGGAGAGGAGAGAAGAGAATTGAGACTGCCCGGAGGGATGAAATTCCGATAAAATACCATGTGATGGCAGGATGTGGGATTTTTCTGTTTGGATTCTTGAGTGGAGAGTCTAGCCATGGGTTGCCAGAATAAACCTCATCTAGGATAAGGAGGAAGAGCTCTTGTGGCATGTGGACGCTGGGCTCCGTCCTTGCTCGGTAATAGTTAGGTGAACTGGATTACATTTAATGAGTCCTCCGCTGTATTTTATATGTATTGCTCATTTGATCCTCACAAAATCTCCGTCAACTATTGGATCAGAGAGGTTCAGTAACATGACTCAGATTACACAGTTGGAAAAGGCGGAGCTGAGAATTAGAGGCAGAAGTTGTAGCCTGTGCTCTCATGAGGCTTACAGTTGTGTGTGTGTGTGTGTGTGTGTGTGTTGGAGACAGTTATTAAGTAAATAAAATAGAAATCGTTAAAACTGTGGTAGACGTAAAGTGAATCCATGGTGCTTCAGTGAGGAGGCGTTGGAGTGTGAGTGGAAACTGACTTACGTTCATGTATTAACTTTGGGACATGGCTCTGCATGTAGTAGGTGTGCACTGAAACACACAAGGCCCTGGGCTCCTAAATGCTCCCACCTGCCTCAGCTCACCTGCTGGGCTGCTTTCCTCTGCCGTGTCCCTGTCTTCCTGCACCCGCACTTCTGCATTTGTCTGCTCCCTTCTTCTGAGATCTTCCCGCCAGCCCTCTTCCCTTGATCCTGAATCTTCCTACCAAGTCCCCCCTACCCCTTCTCTGTCTCTAGACAGTAATCTCAAGAGAGAGAAGACATTCCCCTCTGCTGTAAAAAAATCCTTGCTTTGCCCAAGGATCAGGCTAGACTATCTGCTGCAGAAATAAAGGAGCAGTGGCCCTTTTTTGAATAGGAAAAACAAATTATGGCTAGATTTTGCACAATGAAAAAATATTCTCTTTTAGACTTCTGTTATTAAACTCTGGCTGATAAATGAATGGACAAGTAACAAATGAACATTAAAAGGAGACACCCCCAAGGAAGTGGCCAATCATGTTTAGTTTAGCAGCTTGTTTTCTGTTGTGGTTTGCATGGCTCACGCCGCTTGTGATTGCAAGTTGTAGTCATGTGATCTGGCCACATATTCTCTTAGTAAAATTGGTCCGAGTCTGTAGGACTAATTAGCTTAGTTCTTCGCAGGGTTCCAAGAGCTGTAGGTGCTTTGCTATGGACCGCTTTTGGGTGCTGCTGTCCTGGTGCCCCACCTGGGAGATGGATGGGTCTAAGGAAGCCCACTTCTCTCCATTTGTGCCACCTTGTTGAGCTGTCAGGAGTGTTTGGTGCCTGAGTCAAGGCCCCTTCATTGTACCCCTGGGACTTAGAGTAGACAGCTCTCTATTTGGTCTCCTAAGTTGTGGTTGCCCATCTCGGCTGAGGACCTTATTGGTTGGAGCTCTGCTATTATACTTTTACTGTGACAGGCCTGTGTGTGTGTACGCACGCACATGCACAACGTGTACAGTGTTAGTAAGCCATATGAAGTGCATTTACAATCCAAGCTTGTTCTTTCTAGGACCTAGAGTATGTCAGTCTAGCTGCTAATGTGGCTCTTCTGGACCTGTGCTATTGATTCTCTCAGAACCATTTATGACTGGCACATACAGAACTACTAAGTGGCTTTTTTAAAAGTCATGCATGAAGAGTCATGTAATGAATTATTTTATAGTTAAGATCACAGACTTGGAGGGACATAGATATGGGTTCGGCCTCATCTCAGTTGGGCCTCTTACTAGCTAGATGATCTTGGGCGATTTACTTATATTCTCTATGTGTAATGTCTTCATTTACAATATTGGCATGAAACTTAGTACCTACTTCATAGTGTTGGGGTTCGGATTCAGTGAGATACATCTCGAACATCTTATTATGATGTCATTCTTGTCAAAGTTAACTCTAATTAAGTGGGCCAAATGTATCTTTATGTTTTTCCCCAATGACTTGTTAAATAAATACTTTTTGAGCTCAGTGCAAAACTTTGGCTGTAACCCAGATCACATCTATAATAGATTTTCTCAAATTTTGAATTTGAAGGATCAGAATAATTGGCATTTTTATTGCTCATCATTTGCAGGTGCCATAGGTGAAGGGGACACAGGAAGTGTAACTCCTGATATGGAACTGCTTTCTGAGAACTTTGTCACGGAACAGAGATATTTTCCCAAGTGTTACCCTGACCTCAGTGCTGTAAGAGCAAATTAAACAGGTGTAGCCTTGCCTCCGAGAGCGAAGAGTTCTCTTTGCGTGGTACTGCCAGAGGGAAAATTCAGCCAGAGGGATGTGTGAGTTGACATGCACACACTGACCAGATGGGAGAGGCTAGCCAGGGTTGCCCCTCAAAACTAGCTCTCTGAACTTCAGGAACTCAGTTCATCTTTTTATATCCTCAGGTATAGAAAGGGAGAAGATAGGGGCTATTAGAACCTTTTTAACATATTTTATGTATATATGCACCAGAGTGCACAGATTTGAATAGTATGTCAATGAATTTTTTTTACGTGTGATTACACTGATGTTACCCCACCACCTAAATGAGATGAAGATAGAGAACATTTATAGCATCCCAGACAGCTCCTTCATTCTCCCTTCTCATCAATAGCCTCTCCCCCGGAAGTAATCGATAATTTTGATTTCTATCAAGGTATGTCTGTTCTTGAAGTTCACATAAGTGGAATAGTGTGTGGTACGCAGCCTGTACGACGGCTTCCAATCATCTCTGCCTCCTGATAATCATGCCTTTGTGTAATATCCTCCCCTTGAGTGTGGACTGGACCCTGAAACCTGCTTCTGATGAATAGGATATGGCAGGATTGATGGGATAGCACTTCCAAGATTAGGTTACTCAAGGCTGTGACTTGCATTTAGCTTGCACTCTCTCTGGCTCTTCTTTGCTCTGATGAAGCCAGCTGCCATGTTGTGAGCTGCCCGCTGGGCAACAGCCAGTGAAGAACTGAGGCTCTCTGCCCAACAGCCCATATAAGTGAGCCTGGAAGCAGATATTCTCCCAGCTGAGGCTTGACATCACCATAGTCTGACTGAGAGCTTGATTAGAGTCTTGTGAGCAACCCTGAGCTGGAGGACTCAGCTAAGCTACACCTGGATTCCTGACCCACAGAGCTGAGACAATAGATGTCTGTTATTTTAAGCCACTAGGGTTTGGCATAATCCATTACACAGCAATATATAACTGATATGTATAGTATGTTCTTTTTTTTCACTTAACTTTATGTCTGTGAAATCTATCCCTATTGACATATATAGCATTATTATTTTTTAAAATTTGTGCATAGTATTACAATATGGGAATACGCCCACATTATTTATCCATTCTAGAATTGATGGACATCTGGTTGTTTCCATTTTTTGACTATATGAACATTCTTGTACATTTTTTTTTTTTGGTGGATATGTGCACTCATTTCTCTTGAGCATATACCCAAGACTAGAATAACTGGATCATAGAATAGACTTTAGTAGATATTACTGAACAACTTCCCAAAGTGGTGTACCAGTTACACTCCTTCCAGCAGTATTTGATTTGCATTTGTGCCACTTCTTTGCTGAGGCCTATGTAGTGGTATGTAGCTCATGTGGTTTTAAAATTGATGACTGACAGATGTTGACCAGTTTTTATATGCTTAATGGCCATTTGGATATCCTCTTCAGTGAAATGCCTGTTCAAATATTTTGTCCATTTTATGTTAAATTGTCTTTTTAAAATGGATTTGTAGGAGTTCTTCATATCCTGGATTTAAGTTCTTTGTCGGATATATTTATTTTAGAATATCTTCTAGTTCGTGGCATGCTTTGTTATTCTGTTAATGGTGTGTTTTTTATAAAGGGATGCTCTTAATTTTAATGAAGTACAATTTGTCAGTTTTTTTAAGGTTATAAAACCTTTGCCTGTTCCTGTGTCAGGAAGATATTAGCCTATGTTTTCTTTCACAAGTTTTACTGTTTTAACTTTCACCTTTAGGCCCATAATCCATCTAGAATTTCTTTTCTCTTTTTTTTTTAATGTACTGAGTAATGTAAGAAGGGGGTCAAATTCATTTCCTTTTCTCATATAGAACTCCAAGTGACCTAACACCATTTATGGAAAATATATCTTTGTTGCAAATCAGGTGTCTTTGTGTATGTCTGTTTGTAAATTCTCTGTTTGGTTCTGTTGGCCTCTTTTTCTATCCTAACACCATTGCCACATTGGCTTAATACTGTAGCTTTATAGTCCATCTTATTATTTGGTAATTTAAGTTTGTCAATGTTTTGTGTTTTCTTCTTGGCTCTTGGCCCTTTGCATTCCCAAATACATTTTAGAATCAACTTGCCAATTTCCACCAAAAAAGCCTGCTAGGATTTTTGGCTAGGATTACCTTATATCAGTTGGTCATTTGGGGGAAAATTGACATTATTTGGTTTTCCTTAATTTCTTTCAGCAGTGTTCCACAGTTTTCTGGAACTGGAAATCTTGGAAATCTTCAAATAGATTTATTCCCAGGAATTTGATGCTTTTTGATGCTATTTTAAGTGGGAATTTTAAAAAATTTCATTTTTAAATTGCTGGTTGCTAGTATTATCTTTAGATTCTTTCAGATTTTCGTTTCATACCATTATATCAACTGTGAATAATGGGAGGGTGTTTTTTTTCTTTTATTTACATCCTCTAATTCACTTTCTTGTCTTATTGCACAAGTTATAACCTCTGCAAAGTGTTGAATAGAAACGGTGATAGCTGACATCTTTCTCTTATTTCTGAGTTTAAGGGGAAAGCATTCAATATTTCATGATGAATCACTGTGTTTGCTGTAGGTGGTTATAGATACCTTTTATCAGATTAGGGATAAAAAAATCTCTTTTTCAAGTCTAACATTTGATGATTGTCTCTGAGTGTATGTAAAAAGTAAAAACTAATATATAGAAGGGAGTAATAATGAGGATAACATGAGTAAGAATAAGAGAGACAAGAGAGAAGGGCATGAAGAAGGATGCTACAAAGGAGAGTACAAGAATTTCTTGGATGCCTCCTATGTTCCAGGCCCTGTGAGAACTGAGGGGAGTTATGATCAATAGGTCACATGGCTAATGAAGGCTAGAGGCTGGGTGAGAATCCAGGTCTTCTGGGAACCAGGAGGGACAGCAAACAAAAAGGAAGACCTGTAAGGAAGAGAACAGCTATTGCACAGTCTTCCTATGGGCCTGGGGCATTGTGTCTTTCCTGTGTCTCTCCATATCTGATTCTTTCTTTCTGTCTCTTTCTCAGTCTTTATCTCAGTCTTGATCTTAATCTTGGACTCCAACTTAATCTCATTCTCTTTCTAGTGGAGAATGGTGGTGTTGTACCACCTTTTCTCCTCCATCCAGGTCATATGTGGCCCCTTGCTCTGGGCTACCTCTTATTTTAGTTCAGCTTTTGAGATGCCCATTACATAATGCCAGTTGACCTGGGTCACTCAGATCACAGTGGCTGGGGCATGAGATGAAGGGACATGGCTGGTGCCTCCTTGGTGTCTCAGTGTCAGCTCTCTGCAAATAATGGCCACTCAACAGTCAGCGGTACACACAGAGTAAGAGGGATGAGCAAGCTTCAGGCTGGAGTGAAGGCTGCAGCCACCCTCCTCACTCCAGACAAGTCCATCGTTTGTGGCCACAAGCCAAGCTCATCTCCTGGGGTCCGAGGTCTCTGTCATGGGCCAGACCTAGGGGTGTTTGCACACCACGCGGCTGTGCTGCCTGAGCACTCTGCAGCTGGCTGGATTCTCCTGTGGGTTTTGCTTTCTCTTTTGCCGAGTCTATCCTGAGGCCATTGTTTGGTTTTCTAGTCCTGACTGAATTAGGATGGTCCCATTTAAGGTGAAAACAACATAAAACAGCCACAAAAAAGCACTGAAGAAGAAACAGAATAAAGAAGAGTTTTTTTTACCCTTTGAAAGACGAATGCAAACATGTTTTGCAGTGTTTTAATATATTCGAGACGCTCCTCTCCTGGTAGCCAATCTGTCACTGCTTGCCCGGGGACCTGGCATGTTTGTTACATGGCAGGAAAGTTTGTTGAGCAAGAGGCTGAGGTTTGGGCTGAGAAGTTGCCTGCATAAGGGCTCCTGGGCCATCATCATTACTGAAACATGAAATAACACTGGTCCCCAGGGATGGCCACGATGGGTTGGCACAGTGGATGAATGTGGTGGGAATGAGGCCATTGTCATCATCTTGTTTGGTAAAGGAGACCCCAGGGCTACAGCCAGTTTCCTAAGAACGGCCAGTTGTCTCTGAGTGTGACCTTCTGGAGAAAGTGTGGATGATTCCTCACCATCCCCTCCCTGTTCCTAGAAACAAACCATTCAGTGTGTGCGTGTGTGCACGTGCGTGTTCAGTGAAGAGGACCACTGAAATTACTGATGCTCCCACCACAGAGATTTTCTACATTTTTCTCTCTTATGCAACATTTTCAAGTAAGAGGGATGGTGCATGACCGGACATTTGTTTAAAGCAATAGGCACTCTCACTTCCTGGGAACATTCTAGGAGCAATAGAATTGATGTCAACGGTAGACACACATGTGCATGATCTTAAAATAGGAAATTGTGAAGATGCCAAAATTGAATCTCTTAACTGGGCATAGACCCTTTGAGAATAAATACTTTGAGAATAAGCAAGGAAGGACCTCAGCATTTCACGTCTTCCTGCATTCTGCCCTTAGGTGGTAATGTGTGACTGTGGCATGAAGCTTTAGTAGTGGTAAGCCTTGTCAAAGTGAGGTGACTCCCCTTATTTGTGGTGGACTAGACCTAGTGCACATGAATGACTTCCAGATGCAGAGTTCAGAGCTGCCAAGGCAGCTAGTAAATGAGCTCATACGAGTAAAGCTCTTGCACGTACCTGGTGCATAGTAAGTACTCTATCAGTGTTAGTGTGTGTGATTGTTATTGCTGGGCCTTGTCTACAGTGCTGCCTTCAGGTCTAGGCAACCAAGATAAATGAGAACATCATTTGCTGAGAGAGAGCAGGACGGGGAAGGGCACTGGAATCTTCTTGTAAAATAAACTCTTAAAAATATTAGGTTTGTTTAACCCGGGGAAGAGAAAACTTGGGGGATGGGAGCACTGAATATTCGAAGGGCTTCTATGCAGAGAAGGAAAAAATTGTTCTTTAGAGCCTTAGTGGGTAGAAGTTAGACTGGAGATGAGAAATTGCAAGGAGGCTGATTTTCTGGCACCATAATGAAGAACTTTGCCTGGGGGAAGAAGTGGTTAGCAGAGCCTTGGGGCTCTTATCGGGCAGCTGTGGAGGGGTGTGTGGAGGACTTTGGACTATATCTTTCAATTTCCTTCTAAGGCAGAAATTAAATGAGATGAGAGCTGGGTTCTCTTGCTTGTGGAGAGGCAAGGGAAAACTGCTGGGGTGGCCTATTTGGGCCAACTACGGCTGGTGAGACCCTCACCCATCTTGAAAGAGAAAGGATGGATCTACCATTTATTTAGTACTTACTGTGCATCAGGAGAATTGCTAGGTGCTTTCTTTTTCCTCCCCCCCCCCTTCCTTCCTTCCTTCCTTTTCCAGATTATGTTCATTATAGGTTATTGTAAGATATTGGGTACAATTCCCTGTGCTATACGGTAAATGCTTGTCGCTTATCTATTTTATGTATAGTAGTTTGTATCTGTTAATCCCATACCCCTAAATTGTCCCTCCTCCCCCTTCCTCTCCCCTTTGGTAACCATAAGTTCGTTTTCTAGGTCTGTTTCTGTTTTGTATATACATCTATTTGTATTATTTTTTAGATTCCACTTATAAATGATATAGTATTCGTCTGTCTTTGTCTGTCTTAGTTCACTAAGTATAATATTCTCTAGGTCCATCCACATTGCTGCAAATGGCAATATTTCACTTTTTTATGGCTGAATAATATTCCATTGTGTTTGTGTGTGTTTATATGTATATATATGTGTGTATATATATCACATCTTAATCTAGTCATCTGTTGATGGGCACTTGGGTTACTTTCATGTCTTGGCTATTGTAAATAGCGCTGCTGTGAACATTGGGGTGCATGTATTTTTTTGAATTAGGTTTTTGTTTTTTCCAGATAGATACCCAGGAGTGGAATTTCTGGATCATATGGTAGTTCTAATTTTAGTTTTTTAAGGAATATCCATACTGTTTCCCATAGTGGCTGCACTAATTTACATTCCCATCAACAGTGTAGGAGGGTGCCCTTTTGCCAGGTGCGTTCTTTACCTGACTAACTTGTGTCAGAACACCTTCAGGTGAGTAGTAGAGAAGGAAGCATACTCAGGCAGGTAGAGTGACTGGGCCCAGGCTCACATTTTCCTTTCCTAATCATCTCCTGGAACCCTGTGCTGTCAGTTGGATCCTTTCACACCAAGTCCACTTTTTCCTCATCTAAATAAATGACTTATGGGTAGAACAGTCCTGTTTCAAACCCTTCTGCAACTTTCTCTGGGGGCTGGGATGGCCCTCTAAGCACAGGCTTTTGCCTTGTCAGCTAAGACCTTCTTCCCTTTCCTGCAGAGTCCTTCCCAGGGCTCTCGAACGCAGCGTCCCATTTCTCCCCCTTCCCTTTGTGGAGAGTTCCAGAAAGCCTTCTGGAAAAGGGAAAATAGACAACTTTCCTGAGACATCCCCACCTCGGATGGATGCCCCCTGTCTCGAGGGAGGAAGCCAGCTCACATGTGGATGTGACACGTGCTGCACCCCGTGGGGTGTGAGGTGGATGGACCTAGAGTCTGTCACACAGAGTGAAGTAAGTCAGAAAGAGAAAAACAAATACCGTATGCTAACACATATATACAGAATCTTAAAAAAAAAAAAAAAGGTTCTGAAGAACCTAGGGGCAGGGCAGGAATAAAGATGCAGACGTAGATAATGGACTTGAGGACACGGGGAGGGGGAAGGGTAAGCTGGGACAAAGTGAGAGAGTGGCATGGACACACATACACTACCAAATGTAAAATAGCTAGCTAGTGGGAAGCAGCCACATAGCACAGGGAGATCAGCTCGGTGCTTTGTGACCACCTAGAGGGGTGGGATAGGGAAGGTGGGAGGGAGACGCAAGAGGGAGGAGATATGGGGATCTATGTATACGTATAGCTGCTTCACTTTGTTATATAGCAGAAACTAACACACCATTGTAAAGCAATTATACTCCAATAAAGATGTTAAAAAACAACAACAACAAAGAACCACACACAAGTTAAAAAATAAATAAATAAAAATAAAATGAAATAAAATGGGAAACAGGAATTGGGTCTTTGCAGCACAGGCATGGCGAGAGGCTCCTGAACCAGCGGGTGGATTTTCTCCAACAAACCCCCTTTCTGGAGAGGCAGTTTCTTTTTACAGCCCAAGGAGACAGAAAGCTCACCTCGCCAGAGGGTTCCTAGCCCCTGGCTCCCTATCCCTTCCCTGTGTCTCTGGGGATCCCGCTGACTGCGGGGTGGGGCTGGTGAGGGAGCCCCAGTTCCCAGCCCTCCCACCGAACACCACCAAGCTTGCCTTTTTGCGTCAATTTCCTGTAGCTGTTTGAAACCAGAAAGGGATGGGGTTACCAGGTTGAAGAGGCCGTGGCAGGAGGAGAAGGCCCTGGGGTCTCTGCTCAGTGGGAGGAACCATTAGGGTTGATTTTGTGTCAGGGCCTTGGATTGAACTCTAGCTCTGTGTGGCTTTTAACAAATCACCAGCTTTCTCTGAGCCTCGTTTTCTCATGCATCATGCAGGGTTCGGTCCGAGACAAGGCCACATGGCTGGTCCTTGTCACGGCCCTCACCTTACGTCTGGTTTGCTCTCCCCTGGTTCGCTTGGGAGCTGGGTTCTCTGTTTCCCAACACATCAGCAAAGCTCTTGCCTCAGGGGACTTTGCACTGACCGTTCTGCTCTCTGGAATGCTCTGTCCCCAGCTAGCTACATGGGTCATTCTCTTGCCTCCTTCTGGTTTTTGCTTAAAAGTACTTCTCAGTGAGGCCCGCCCTTGCCACACAGTCTAAAATTGTGCACCTCTCCCATTCACCTTCCTTCCCTGCTCTAGTTTTCCTCCTGGTGACTGTCTTGCATATTATGTTTTACTGATTTATCTTATGTATCGTCTCCCTCCTCATGAGGATGCAAGCTCCATGAAAACAGGTGTGCCTGTCGTGTTCCCAGCCCCCATGAAGTGCGGTGGAGGAGGGTGGTAGAGGTGGGGACGCTTAGCGAGGCAAGGCGGCAGAAGCACTTCATGATCGCCAGCTCGCTGCCCCCTGTTATCTCCTGAGCTGTGAAAAGAAATGGCCTCTCCAGAAAGCTCTTTATTTACTTGGAAAAAATTCTATTTGGTGCCTAATAGCTATTTGCTGAATGCATGAATCCGAGGCCAGGCCCTGGGGCTGCGTGGCCGGGGCTCCTCCACGTGGCAGCTCTGTGAACTTTGGCCCGTTCCTTAGCCTCCCTGCCTTTGGTTTCCTTTCCCGTAAAAAGGAGCTAACGGTGTAACTACCTTGTAGGGTTGTTGTAAGGAGTCCATGAGAGTCTGAAGAATACCTGAACCTTGTGTGTGTTCAGCAGGCCAGCTGCTATTTTAGAAGTGCTTTCAGGTCTAATATTTTACTTCCGGGCATAGGGACCCCTCCTCCATGGAACTTGGGTCCAGCCCTCAAGAAAGGACGCCTATGGGGGCTGATACGGTGAATGCATCCTGCCCGCAGGCTGCCCTGGGAAGGAGGGTGAGGGCTCCTGGACAGGTTGCAGGAAGGAAACTTTATTTACGGCTTTATGGTTCTTTAGCCTGCTGCCTCCCGTACCCCTGAGCCCTTACGGAAACCTCTACCTGCCTGGAAATTAGGTGCGTCTCTAAGCAGTATTCTTAAAATAGGGGGCACATTGCCCTTTGGGGTACCAGACTGTGTGCATGGCCAGACTTAGCGTCCCTGCTTCCAGCCCACCAAGTCAATGTCAGTAGTATTCTCCCCTCCTTCTTCCACATGTCCTCTGAGAGGTGGCACCGCCCCCCGTGGGACCCACCAGAGTTGAGGTGGGGTTGGTTTTTGCTTCTCCTCTGGTGGGTTTCTTTGCTGACTTTTCGGCCTCTTTGGGATTGGCCGACACCCCTCTTGCCTGACCCTTTGCTCCTTATCGCTGGGGGTCAGTGAGGCCCTGCTGCCCTGGGGTAGGGGGAGGAAGTGTCAGGGAGAAGCAAGCTATGGTGGGAAGTGAATGCATGTGGGGTGAACGGAGGTAGGAGCAGGCAGGGCAGTAGCACAGGACATCTCCTGAGGGACCCTGGGCTCTGAGTTCTCTTGTAGACCCACTTTGTCAGCTTCTCTGTAGTGAATGGAGTCAGGGAGGAGGCACTACTGTCTCTCTGGAAGGAAGGCTCTGAGCAAGGGTCTGGTTTCCCTGGAGGCGAGCAGGGGCTCTGTAGGAGAGCTCCCCAGGTCTCAGCTTCTTTAGGGGGCAAGAGTAGCAGTAGTGACTCCCTTGGGGCTGGGAGTGGGAGTGCAGGAGAAGGTGAAAGAGCTGCCAACTGCTGCAGACTCAGACTGTGGAGACGTCAGCCTTACCCACCCCCTGCACCAGGCTCCTGGATAAATAAAGTGACGAATACCAATCGTCGTGAGCTCTAGAACACCCACACTCAGTAAATTGCAGAGATGAAAAGCTGGGGTCCCCACAGGGCCATCTGTACCCTGGTATAACAGCATGGAAGGTTCAGGAACCTTGGGAAGGAGCCAGATGAATTCAAAATGCCACCCAGCTCTTCCTCCTCTCCTTTGTTTTCTTGCCTTGCTTCCTGCCTCCTTACCCCTGCCTGGTTATCCTGTTTTCATCCCTTTCTCCTCTCTCCTTGTGTTTAAACCTTTCACTGTACATGATGGAAAAGACCCAGCCTCCCAGGAGGAGTGCCATATGGTCAGTGGTCTCTTTAAGACTCACAAACCAACCCCCCTCAGGTTCTCCATCCGTCCAAACATCCATCCATCTATTCCTGCATCCACCCACCCATCCATCCATTCATCCATCCATTCTCCATTTAGCCACTCACCCATCCACGTGTCCATCCACCTACCCATTCCTCCATTCATCCATTCTCCATCCATCCTCCACCTTCCCACCTACCCACCTACCCAGTCATTCATCCATCCAGCCCTGCCTAAAATCCTCCCTCCACCAAGATGGTCTCTCCTCCCCAGCTGGACAGTAAGCTCCCTCAATCAGAACACGTGACTTAGCCTTTTCAAAAATCATCCAGCCAGTCTGGGCTGGGGAATGAGGTACTACCTGTGACACTTGGAAGGTCTCTGGGTCCCTTACCTCTTCCTGCTGCCTCCAGATAGGGAGTGGCTGGGTGAATGGGAAACCCCTTTCCCAATACCAAATACTCACCAGTGACTGAGCTGCCTTTAATGGTGAAGATCTTTATTACTTAGTATGAGACAACTCCAAGTTCAAATGTCTGGTAGAAGTCACACCAAACATAAATACACATTAAGGGGTAAATGACTGATGTGAAGTTCTCCCCTGAGTGTGCCTATGCACTGGGAGCGAGGGCCAGGAGAGGGCCCTGGGATGGAGTGAGTGGGTACCACACGGGAGTAGGACGTGGGAGGAGAAGCCTCTTGGGATTCTGTGGGCCAGTGGTTTCAAACTGAGACGTAATAATTTCAACATAAGAACTCTTTGGCTCACTGATAGCCCCTGATCCACTGTGTGTCTCGAGAGGGTGGTGGGGAGCTTAGGGCACAGGCTCTGAAGTCTGATTCTGGTGGGTCCAATCTTAGCTCCCACTTCCTAGCTGTGCGCCCTCAGACAAGCTCTAAGCCTCAGCTTCTTCACCTGAAAAATGGGGAAAATAATAATACTGATCTCATAGGGTTGTTGTGAGGATTTGATGAAATAAGGCACGTGCTTCTTTTTGCACAGTGCCTGGTACATAACAGCTCAAAAATGTTAGCTATCATCATCATCATCTTCATCATCTGTAGTTTCGGAGAGGAATTTGGAGCAAAAGCAAGAGGGTTTGCATACCTGAACCGTCAGTCATAACATTGCCAGATTTAGCAAGTAAAGGTACAAATCAATTTGTTGTTTATCTGAAATTCATATTTAACTACTGTATTTTGTCTGGGAATCTTAACCAATTGAGCCCTTTAGAAGCAGGGTCTGGATCCCCTAGGACAGTCCCAGAAATGGTCAGAGAGGCCTTGGAAGAAGTGGGGGCCTATGGAGGCTGGGGCAGGAGGGCCAAGGGGAGCTGCCCAGGCAGAGGCTGTGTGTGTGTGTGTGTGTGTGTGTGTGTGTGTGTGTGTGTAGGGGGGGAGTTGGGGTAGGACTCGGCTGTGGCACACACAGAAGCTGCGTGCTTGGCGGATGCAGAGGGCGTTGTGAATCAGAGCGCGTAGACTCAGGCGCCTGCCAGCAGGCCGTGGGCAGGGAGAGTAGCAGTGCGTGTGCAGAGGCCACACCGCAGTTCCCAGTGGCAGGAACACAGCGGTGGGGACCGCTTCTGTTTTCTTCTTGAAAGAAGCAGCCAGTGGTGCCGGAGCTCTCCCACCCCAGGGGGTGCGTAGGGCAGCCTCAGCTCCAGTCCTCCTGCGCCTGGTCTTTTCTCCTCCTCTCTGTCCTCTTTCCTTCCTCTCTCCTTCCCTCTCCTCTCTTGTTCTCCGTCTCTCTTGAATTCCCCCCCTTACCAGCCTTTCTGAGAGAGCTGGTGTGGGTGGGGTTCTGACGCATCCTTGGGTACCGGCTGTTCCACACCCACGGGCTTCTGCCCCTCCACGTGCTGACCCCCGCCACCTCCTCGGCAAGGCCGGCCCTTGGCAGCAGGGCCCTGGGTCCCCTGCAGTGAGGCAACGCACCAGGGCAGGTGCTGTGTGACCCTTGGGAGATGAGCCCCCTCCCCTCCAGGTAGGCAGGCGTGCCGGGGAAGCGAGGACGTGTCGTGCAGAGGGGCCGTCCGCTCTGAGCATAGCTGGGAGTGACCTGTTACCCAGTTAACATTCTGTTGCTCCACCCATTTAGGGGACTCAAGTTCTGGTTCCCCTTCTTCCTTCTTGCCTTGGCACACAAGGCCCTTCATGATTTGAACCTTTTATCTGTTTCTTGCTTCACCTTCCGTCACTCCTTTCCTCCCACCTGAGGCTCCAGGTAAATGGAACTGCTTGTGGTTCAGGAAAGCTCTACGTCCCTCACACCTCGAGCCCTTTGTACATTCTGTGTTTCTCCTGCCTTGGCAAAATCCACTCATCCTTCAAGATTCAGCTCAGATACCTCCTCCTCCGAGAAGCCCTCCCGATCAGCCAGCTCCTGGCCAACCTGGCTTTTAGCAACTCTTTCTCTGCTCACTTTGGTTCTGCTCACTTTGTTCTCTGTTACCTTATGAAATTGTGGCTGTTTGTTTGCCTATCCGTCTCTTCATCCAGATTGGAAGTTCCTTGAATTATGTCTTTAACCATTCATGCCTCAGGGCCTTCGCACGTGCTGTTGGCGCTTCACGAACACTCCCGTCTTCTCATGATTCATGAGACTGGCCCCATATCATTCTTCGTATCTCAGCTTAAATGTCACCTCATCAGAGAGACCTGCCCTAACTCTCCTTTCCCCTAGAGAATTATTTTGTTTATTATAACACCCTTTTCCCTCTCACAAGGGTTTATTACGACTTGGAATTTAATTTCTTTCTCTTTTGTCAGTCTTCCCCACTGGATGATAACACCTGTAAGGTAAGGGCCTCGGTAGCTGGTTCACCATTGTACCCGCGCTCCCCTGCCCAGTGCCATTTGTGGATGGGCTGCAACGTGAGGCATGCAGTCAGTGAAGGCCTGGAGAAGAGGAATTCCAGGTCAGGACTCCCTAGATGTGTTGAACAGAGAAGAAGGGATGTGGGGACTGATTCCTCTGCAAACTGTATCTTCCCACCTGGTCTGTGGCTGCATTAGTTAAATTTGGAGCAGATACCTCCACTGTGTGGCATCATCATGTTCTCTCCTGCATGTTTTGGTTTTCAGGTAAGTTTCTTTGGACTTCTTCAGTTTGGTTGCTGTCTAGCCAATGGAAAGGATCTTTGGAAAGTATGTAGGGTGTTTGATGAGGAGTAGCTACAGTGCCTGGGTCAGCTCTGAGTTTTGGCACTTTGAGGAAGGGCTGGAGTATCTTTTATCCTTTGCCTGCAGGTGGGAGATTCCCTTATAAATATATCTACTCCCGGGGTGGCAGTACCCACAAGGGCCTGTTCTTGGTGATGAAGCCCTTCTCTGGACCCTGGGACTCCTTGGGGCAGGGCATGGGGTGTAGATTTGAGGATCCAGTCCTCGGTAGCCTGATTTCTGCTGCTTTGCTCCCCTGAGGAGGGCAGGCTCAGAAGTCCCATCCCCGGAGCCCCGACTAATAGTGAAGTCTGGCTACCTGGGTGCGGCCCGGGGAGATGATCTGCTCAGGGCCCCATGCTTTTTGGATGAGGAGGGAGACTCACGAAGAAGAAATTCTTTGCCCAAATCACAGGGTTGAGGCAGGAATAGAACCCAGGTGTCATGTTACCTTGTCTGGGGTGCTTTGCCCTCATCAGAGCTGGACAGATCCTCATGTAACCCAGGATGTTAGTTCAGAGCTGTGCGCGTCTGTGCAACAGGAAGCTTTATCTTTATTCTCACTGTACAGAGATAAGCCTTTTCTTCTTTCATGTCCCTTCTGCTGCCCTTGTTCATCATCCTGAGAACACTGAGTGTAGGCAAGGTCTTGGGTTCCAGGGTAGTGGACGGGCAACAGGTGTTTCCCAGTGATCCGTGCTCCAAACAGGTACTGCTGACCCCTGACTGTGCCTCTCAGGGCCAGGCAGGATTGTGCTAAGGGTACCCCTCTGTTACCAATGGCTCCATGGTTCCTTCACGAAAGAGAGCACCACATGTGTTCCGAGTACTTCGTTTTTCAGATACAGATCTTAAAAGGCTGTTTCTACGCAGTTAATCTTTGGAGGGGTCTGCTGGAAAACTCTTCCGCAGACCGCCTTGGTTCAGGTGTGTGACTGCAGCTGGCTTCGACCACTGTGTCCTTTAGGACAGTGTCCAGGGGGATGGGCTTGGCCAACAGCCTGTGGGCAGCTTATCCTGCAGTGCTGTGCCCTCCTGACATGCGGTAAAGGATGGAGAAGGAAGGATTCCATGGTAACAAGGCTGGAGAGTCCTAGCTCCATTGTGTCATAGCAACCAAATGGAGGAATTCCATCCACAGTGACAGGGGGACCCCTGGACCTGTCAGACTAGGGCTGACCCACTGTGTTAGCAGCCAGGCTCTGATGGGAGTGGTAGTGGGAGGAGTGAAAACGACTAGGGTGGGAGGGTTGGAAGAAGCTGTTTTGTGTGGGTGTGGAAAACTAAAAAAAATATTATTAAAAGAAACAGAAATAGAGAAGGCTCTGCGGGATCAGTGCCAATAAAAGAGAAAAAAAGAAGGACTGGCTTTACATCACATCCTCTAGGAAGTGTTTCCTGACTCATCCCCCTCCCCACTTGGGCCATTTAGTTTTCCTCTTCCTTGTCTGGTCTGGAGCATTTGACCTTGGTTTTCGGACAACACTCACCCATGGTTTTCCTCCTCTCTCTTATAACATCTCTGTTCCTTTTGCTTCCTTAAGACATGGAGTAGATGCTACAGTAACAATAGTTGGCTGCTCTTTCCTTCACCATGTATGTCTGTACTGCATGGCTTGTGATGTTTCCATGTGTGTCCATTTTTGCGAATTAAATGGTCTATGGTGTGTGTTGGACTTCTGTTTTATACTTGACCTCCCACTGGGGCCAAGTGTCTGACTTCTCACCGTGTGGTGTGGACACATGAAGACATTTCTGAATTGATGAGGACTTGATTTAAGGGCAGGTGATTGGGTACTGGCTTTTGCGGCTGGTGTCTTTTAGCAACCTGGCAATCTTTCTGAGATGGGACCATCTCAACATGGATCTGGAGGAGGAATTGAGCCTTCATCTGCCTTTCTCATCATTTGAGGAAGCGTGGGGGAGTAGAGGATATGGGAGGCCTTGGGGAGAAAGAACAGAGGGAAAGATGAATGGCAGGGGGTAGGTCTGTGTCCATAGCAGCAGAGAAAAGAAACCTGGACATTGGCCTTCAGCCCCAGGTCTGGATTACAGGTGCTTCAGGGGTCAAGGGTAGCTGTTGATGCAAAGTGTCTCTGAGGCCTTAGGGCACAACATGGATGGAGTTTTGTGTGTATACACAATGAACTCCTGAAAGGTTGGCCCGTGGCTAGACATTTTTATACCTTATGGCACCTGTAGAGGGATGGGCACCCATATTTGGATGCCCCATTTTTTTGTTTGTTTGTTTTGTTTTTTGGATGCCCCATATTTGTTGAATGAGTCGTCATTCTTGTTCTTGTCAAGCTTACACTTTACCTGAGAAGATAGAACCTCTCTCCATGGATCAGGAAACCCCAGGGACATTAATAGACTACACATTTTCAAGTGTAAAATAAGGATTTGCTGACCACTGAGTAAATATTTGGGACATATGGAGGCAGGGATTAGGGAAGTTAAAAACAATCATGATGACCAAGTCTGGTGGTGTAGGCTGTAATGAAAAGCATGACTGTATTCTAGGGGCCTTCAAACTGTAGGTGAAGCAGAATCATCTTGAAATCTGTTTAAATATGTAGCTTCCCACCTCCACCCTAAAGATTCTGACTCGGTCCTGGGAATCTGCATTTTAAACAAGCTACCAGGGTGATTTAGATGGAGATCACCTGGGGACCACCCACTTAGAAACACTGGTCTACCCCAAGGGTATTCCTCATGCAATGAACCCTCTCTGAGACACCTGGGCTTCAAGGCTTGCTATTCTTAGGGGATTCACAAATAGGTTTTTTTTTTAAAATTATTTATTTATTTATTTATTTTTGGCTGTGTTGAGTCTTCGTTTCTGTGCGAGGGCTTTCTCTAGTTGCGGCAAGCGGGGGCCACTCTTCAGTGCGGTGTGCGGGCCTCTCACTATCGCGGCCTCTCTTGTTGCGGAGCACAGGCTCCAGACGCGCAGGCTCAGTAATTGTGGCTCATGGGCCTAGTTGCTCTGCAGCGTGTGGGATCTTCCCAGACCAGGGCTCGAACCCGTGTCCCCTGCATTGGCAGGCAGATTCTCAACCACTGCACCATCAGGGAAGCCGCACAAATAGTTTTAACAACCGTAAGATAGTCTCTGTGGGGCTGGCAGATCCAGGACCCTTGCTTTTTTCATCAGAAGAGAAAACACCAATTCATTCCTGCCTTATCCTTAACTAATGAAGCCAGGAAGCAAAGGCAGGTCGGCTGAGCTCCAGTGCACAGGTCGGAAGTGACTGTGCCCTCGCTGAGTGTGTGAGGTTTACGCACAGGCAGTGAGGGTGAGCTTCTGTCATTTCAGCCGGCCACACCATGAGCTGTGAAACGCAAGAGAGGGTGGAAAATTTTGAGAAGGACCTGCCATTTTGGGGGGCATCTCTAAAGATAGGAAAGCAAAGTCATTTTAAGCCAACATACTTCCCAGAAAGTTCAGAAAAACCGAACTCATGTACTGCACTTTGGTTCATTCTGACTTTTTCTGCTACAGTTGGCTATTGGGAGAGTGCTGATGATTATGGTAACAGACCTGACAGTAATAACCAAGAGCTGACGTTTAGTAAGTGCTCATGCTGTATATTCCCAGCGCTAAGCACGGAATGTTCACAATCTCATTGAATCGTCACACTGACCCCCTGAGGCTTGTGTATCATTGTTCTCCATTTAACAACAGGGGAAACTGAGCCTTTAAGAATAACTAAATCGATGCATCTGAAATTTGATGCCTTATGCACAGAGGAGATTCTTTTAGTCACCTTTCTTCTCTCCTCCCTCTTTTTCTTTTCTTCCATGTGCCAAAATGTGCATTCCTCTCTCATCCAATTTATCATATATAGCTTCTAGTTTTGATAGTTTATTATAGGACCTGGAGAGTAGAAATGGAATAGAATAAATGGAATTTTAAGCATCCATTTGAAACCAAACCTCTTTCAGTAAGACCCACAGTATAAGTAAGATAAGCAGAGTTTCTGTGCCAGGCACAAGATAGCCAAAGTAACTACAAAGCAACAGAGCCTTAGTTACCTGTGTGTTTGTTCTCAAAGCCCCTCTCCTGTGTTTGTGACAGATGTATTCTGCTTGATAGATTCCTTTACCATCAGATTCAAGAATTCTTTTCTCCCCTTCTGCTTGGTGGGCAAATGGATACGCTTATCAGCCTAAAAGTCCAAATTTGAAGGGTGAGGTGTAGACCAGAAACCACCCTTCTCTGAGGCAGATGCCCCAAGTGGGTAGGTACTCCGTTTGAGGAGGCAGCATGGCATTAGGGAAGGAGTTTCAGAGGAAGGAGTCCTGCCTCTCAGCTTACCTTTGGCTAGTGACTTAATTTCTCTGTTGTTGTGCCCTCATTTCTGGAACATGGATTTTATCATAGCACGTGCATTAGGTGCTGTGCTGCATCGTGAAGATCTACACTTTCAGGATGAGCCTTCATCCCCGCAGCTGCTGGGAGTGTTGGCGGCTGAGTCCTTCCTAGGAATTGCCCTCAGCCTAAGAGAGCTGCCTAGCTCAAGGTCATGCCCACTCCCTGGAGGCAGCCTGTGTCCATGTCAAAGGTGTAATGGCCTGGCCATCTTGCTGTAAGGCCGGATAATTCCAGAGCTCCCATGGATGGGCTGAGGCCTCTATTGTGGCTGCATCATCCCTCTGCCTTCACAGAGAGGGAGACTCCATTTCCCTCTGCCTGGTCCTACAGCCTTCACTTCCCCACAAGTGTTTATCTTGAGCCTCCCCCCTACTCCCCCACAAAAATCCTCCTGCATGCAAACCTCAGTTTTCAGAGACCTAGGTTCTGCACCTAAGACACCTCTGTCTTGTGATAATTAAATGAGGTCATTGATATAAGTGCCTAGTGTAATGCTTGAAAAACAGTAGGTCCTCTGTAAATGTAGCTTTTATTTTATTAGCGTTAAAATTTTATAAAATACATAGCTATAAAAGTTCAAGGAACTTTTCTGTATTTTGGGAAAATACTGAATATGCAGCCATCATCAGAGCTCAGTAAATTTCAGTGAAAGTAGGAATGCTTTGGAGCTATGAAGGAAGCCCTCCTGGTGAGTCACGTCAAACTTCGTTATAAGAAGTGGTCTGGGACATTCAGATCAGCTTTGTTTACTGGAATTTTATCATTGTGGTTCTTTTTAAAGTTTTACTAGAAATCATATGCTCTCTGCAGGACCTTCCCAAAGATATTTTCACTTTTAGGAAGAGCTTGAACAAATTCAATCTTTTAGTGAGGAATTAACGAGGAAAAGAAGTGTTGTAAACCCAGTAGAGGGAAGAGGGAAGGTATTATCATTCACACCTGCCCTTTCAGTCTTCCAAATGTGTGCGTGTGTGCATGCACGTGTGTGTGTCCCTCAAAGTGTATTTGTGGTTTCTTATTTGCTGGAGCATTAGGGAGCTTAGGTGATGGTTACCAGTGGGAATGGTTATGATACTAAAGGGAAGAGGGTCTAGTACACCATTTAAAAAAATTGAGATATAATTGACATATAACATTACACTGACCCTTGAACATTGAGGGTTTGAACTTCCCCGGGTCCACTTATCTGCAGATACTGTTCAGTACTACAGTACTACACAGTCTGTGATTGGTTGAATCCAAGGATGAAGAGGAACCATTGACAGAGAGGACTGACTGAACCCAGATTAACCCCCTTATTGTTCAAAGGTCAACTGTATATTAGTTTCGGGGGTGCAACATAATGATTTGATATTTGTGTATATTGTGAAATGATCACCACAATAAGTGTAGTTAATACCCATCACTATACATAGTGATATGTACTTAGGCCATGTCGCCCTCAGCTTTCTTCTATACATGTATGATCATATGCATACAGTTATAGTGATGTATGTGTGTGCACATGCATGTATATATGTGGGTATGTATATGTATATAGAATAAGATCCTATTGTACATTCTACTGTGTACTGCCTTTGTTCACTTCTTTTTTTTTTTTTAATTTAAAAAAAATATTTATTTATTTATTTATTTTTGGCTGTGTTGGGCCTTCGTTGCTGCTCACAGGCTTTCTCTAGTTGCTGCGAGCGGGGTCTACTCTTCGTTGCGGTGCACAGGCTTCTCATTGCAGTGGTTTCTCTTGTTGCGGAGCACGGGTTCTAGGCGCTTGGGCTCAGTAGTTGTGGCATGTGGGCTCAGTAGTTGTGGCTCACGGGCTCTAGAGCGCAGGCTCAGTAGTTGTGGCGCCCAGGCTTAGTTACTCCGCAGCATGTGGGATCTTCCCGGACCAGGGCTCAAACCCGTGTCCCCTGCATTGGCAGGCGGATTCTTAACCACTGCACCACCAGGGAAGTCTGCCTTTGTTCACTTCTAATTGAATATCTTTGCAGATCCTTACATACAAATCTACTTCATTCTTTTTTTTTTTTTTTTAATAAATTTATTTATTTTTGGCTGCGTTGGGTCTTCGTTGCTGCGCACGGGTTTTCTCTAGTTGCAGCGAGCGGGGGCTACTCTTCATTGCGGTGCACAGGCTTCTCATTGTGGTGGCTTCTCTTGTTGCAGAGCACAGGGTCTAGGCTCACGGGCTTCAGTAGTTGTGGCGCGTAGGCTCAGTAATTGTGACTCGCGGGCTTAGTTGCTCCGTGGCATGTGGGATCTTCCTGGATCAGGGCTTGAACCCGTGACCCCTGTATTGGCAGGGGGATTCTTAACCACTGCGCCACCAGGGAAGTCCTATTTCATTCTTTTTTGTTTGTGCATATGACTCCATTGAATGGCTGCACTAAAATTTATTTAAGAAGATATCCATTAGTGGATATCCATGTTGTTTCCAGATTTTTAAATATAGTAAACAGAGCTTCAGTGAATATCCTTGTTCAAACACCCGTTATACCATTTAAACATATGACCCTCGACTCGCACGGGTTTGAACGCACAATAGGGGCTGAGCCATCAATTGTTGAATCGAAGTGAAGGCTAGGTGCAGCTTGATGAGAGACTACGGGAGCACCCCTCTCCTTAGCACACAACCAAGCACTGATTTCTCAGGAGAGATTGACTATCATATATAGATTTGCACAAGGAAAGAGTCTGGTGCACTGATGTCCTTCCTGGTAAAAGTTTGTTTTGGCCAGATTGCCTAGGTCTTGTTGGCCATTTGTTTTTATGTCACAGAGAGCTTTTCCTGGTGGTGGGCTTTGCCTATGTGCTGATTCCAGGATAAGGCGTGTTTTCTTCCTTCGTCGTTTTAGGATATGGGCTTCGATCCGAGCATGTTTGCAGATGATCACAGGGCTGCTACCCAAGCCAGTTAAAATGTTCACAGGTGTTTCAGGCTTTACATGACAAGGGGGCTATTCAAAGAGAACAGGTGCATCGCCGGGTGCTAAGCCGCCAACATGTAAATAAGCATCAAAAAGGATCCCCTATGAATAGTTAATTTTAAAATGCATCCAGGACACTCTCTGTGACATAGTAGTTGATCTATAGCCCCATTAGTGCATCTAAGTGAAGGGTCTAGTTAAATGATGCCATTCAGCATATTCATGATCCTGCCTGTAGTTTAATTCCGTCACCCACAATTAAAGCCCAGTACACCCGATGCTGCCTGCTGCCTGCCTCCATTGTGCTTTAACGGAGGGCAACTTTTAAAGGGTTTTGTGTACTGTTACCTCGAGTTTGGGGGAGGAGGTTTGCATGAGGACCATTAATTGGAGCATCCCATGACCATGCAAGTCCATTATGTAGCACTTTTGTTTTCTCAAGGCACTTCCTCCTTTCCTTTGCACAACACTCTTGTGGAGCAGGGCAGGCATTAGTAGCCCCATTTTAAAGATGAAAATCTGAGGGTCAGAGTTTCCTGGCTTATGAAAAGTCATACTGAACCAGTGATGAGACTGGGATCTAAGACCTAGGTTTCCTGCTTTGTAGGAAATTTCCTTTTAGTCTCTTTCTACAATAACAACCCACAGGACATCTCAAAGTTGTGTCCACACAGCCTATGTATGCTTCCACACATCACTTTGAGCACAAAACAAATTCTGTATGTGCAAATTCCTGGGTAATCATTTTTAGGGTTTTGTTTTGCTTTTGATAGTCAACAGGCCTTTCACTGTCACTCCCATGGTTCAGCCTATTGCTGGTCATTCTGTTTAGCACAGATACACATACACACACCTGTTTATCAGCTCTCACAAATTAAATACAAGCCTTTTAGGAAGAAAGAGGAGTGATTTCACTATAAGGGAATCTAATTAGACTCCTCATCGAACAAATGCCTATTGAATGCTTACCCTGTGTGACTCTGGACTGGACAAAGGGAAGGATACCAAGCTGTGCAAAGAATTGTCCCTGCCCTGGGGAACCTGCAGTCTAGTTGAGGCGATGAGAAGACAGTGAAATAACACAGGGAAGCATGTAATCGGTTATCCATGATGAGCCATGAAAGCTTTCCCTTTAGTATGATTTTGGAGAAAGTTGGGTCACTGTGGGATGGAGGAGTCAAGGAAGCAGCATAGGTCCCTGTAGTCTCACAACAGAAGGGTCTAGAGGCGAGGTGGCCCTTGGATGAAGGGAATGGGAAAAGGAAGGGTATTCTAGGGCCCTATGAACTCCAAGTGTTTGAGGTTCAGTGAGAAAATGTTGGGTCATTGTAAGCAGATGTGACCCATCTTGCTCCTTAGAATCAGTTTGCTTCTTGAGTGCCTGAATCACTGGTTCCTGGGACCCCTTTGCATAGAAAAGGCCCAAGCGTATAGGTATAAAAGGATAAAAGCCTGGACCACCAACTTCTCACAGACTGAATACTTCGGGCTTTCGCTTTAGTCTCTGATTGCCTGGTCATCACCATCATCATTATCACCACTGGACATGTGTGCAGAGCTCCTGAAGGAAGGTCATGGTGGTGTATGGGGAAATCTTTTACTCAGGAGCCTCCTCAAGGCTGTAGAACCAATCCTGAACATGCATCAGTATGCTACCAAGTATATATCAAATAGCAAACAGGTACAAACTCAGAGAGGAGAGCGTTAACTGAGCTAGGATGTCTAGTACTGTTTCAAAGATGAGATGGGACCTGACTGACCCTTGAAGAGAAGCTAGTATTGAGATCTCTAGATGAGTGAATGGAAGATGAGTGGGTCAAGAGAACTGCCTGTTCAGATTCGAAGAAACAGGCATGTGATAGTCTTGGATAAAGTGGACCAGTTTTTCTGGAAGGCAGGGTGCTTGTGGATATCAGGTAGGAGGAGGAGAAGAGGTCTTTAATATGGGAGTCTTTCACATCAGTTTAAAGGTTTTAAGAATTTGAGTACAAAGTATTAAAAAGTTATAATCAGGAAAAATAGATAACAAAGATAATCAGGAAATTCTTGATTGTCAGAAAATAATAAGAGCTAATAGATTTTAAAAATACACATTTTTTTTTTATAAAGGGAGTTTTTTTTTTTTTTAAATTAATTTATTTATTTACTTATGGCTGTGTTGGGTCTTCGCCCCTGCGCGAGGGCCCCCTCCAGCTGCGGCAAGCGGGGGCCACTCCTCATCGCGGTGCACGGGCCCCTCACCATCGCGGCCTCTCCTGCTGTGGGGCACAGGCTCCAGACGCGCAGGCTCAGCAATTGTGGCTCACGGGCCCAGCCGCTCCGCGGCATGTGGGATCCTCCCAGACCAGGGCCCGAACCCGTGTCCCCTGCACTGGCAGGCAGACCCCCAACCACCGCGCCACCAGGGAAGCCCAATACACATGATTTTAAAGAATGGATGATTTACTGTTACTCATTAGGGTAATTGCTTCTGGATGCAAAGTGAGCTTTATTCTAGAAGTAATATATTCTGAGATACTTATGAATTATTTTCTCACCCAGTTCTAAATAAAAGTGTATTAGATACCCATTCAAGAGGCTGTTGAAAAATTGCAAACATAACATGCCACAGAACAGAACAAACTCAAAGCACTGCTTCAGATGCATTAGTGGTTGGGCAGATGTTGAGCTGTGATTTCGAGGTGGGATGGTTTGCCCTGAGCCATCCACATTCTATCCCTTGATCACTTTGTGAAGGTAAATGGGATGGCCTGAGATAGGCATTCACTGTACTGGTCAGGAAGCTTTGGGTGCAAGTGACAGAAAGTAAACTCAAATTAGTTTAAGCCAAAACATTTAACCAAACAAAAAATTTAACTAAACCTTAACTGAGGGGTCCTGCATAGATGTGGCCTTCAGTTGTGGCTGGATCTAGAGGCTCAGTGTGATTGAGTCTGTCTTTTTCTCTCTCCACTTCCAAGTCTGCTTTCCTCATTGTCAGCTTCGTTTTCCAGGAGGCACTCTCCATGTGGTGGTAAAGATGGAAGTTTAGAACTTGCATTGACTGAAGGAGAGTCAGTCTCTTTTCTCCTTCCCCTCTTTGTCCTTCTCTCCGTTCTTATTTTTGTTTATCAAAAAGTTGCCCCTGCTTGGTTCATGTGTCCACCCCGCTTCTGGACCAATTATCTGTCAGCTTGAGGAGTCAGACTCTCTGATGGACAGCCTTATCAGAATAAAATGGAGTGAAAGGAACAGTTTCCAAAAGGAAGGGGTGTTGGCCAGACCAGAGAGAGAGACACACACACAAACACACACAGAGACAGAGAGGGGGGAGAGAGGGAGAGAGAGGGAGAAGTTCAGATCAAGGTGATACCAGCTGATGCTGGCTGTCTTGAGGTAGGACTCTGTGGTCCTGTGGCCTTAGGAGCTCTCTGTTCCACACTATCAGCCCCATGCCTAGAATAACAGCAGAGACTTCGTCTTAGCCTGGACTGCAGCAAAGGATGTGGCTATCAGAGACAAGGACCTATTGGATCTCACAGCCAACCACAATTCAAGCTCTTTAAGGCTGGAGAAAGTGATTTAACTTTGACTTTCCATCCCAATTTCCAGAAAAAGTTATTCATCCTGATAGAAAGCAACAGTTGCTTAGCCTTTGGAGGATGAAGATGTTGAAGTTCCTCTCTTAGAATTTACCAGAATTTAATCCACAGAGAGTTTTCATCTTGTGTTGCCATACGTGAATAAGGTGGGAGACAAGTTAATAGGTCATTTGCCCTTGAATCCCTGGCTTTTGTTCTACTGTGCCATGTTCATATTTGCTGAGTTCCACCTCCCTTGAAAACAACCTGGGCTTGGAGAGCATACACGTAACAGTGTTGAGGATTTACCTGCGAAGGTCTTTTAAAAAGCTCACAGTGAATGAATGAAAGGATGCTGTCTTATACATCCTTCCAAATCCCTGGTTAGTAGGAGGCAGATAAGGGGTAGGAGATGGATATGATTTTCTCCATTTGGTACTTGTAAGAAAGTAAGACATAGCGAGGGTTAAGAGATTTGCAAGGGAATATCAGTGTCAAAACCTAAAGATAGAAAATGACGCTCTTAATTTGAAATCAGTTTTCCTAACAACTGTCTTCGTCTTTTTTGATTCCAATATGCTATTTCCTTTCAAAAGAGTAGCTTCTTAAACATTCCACTTTCACTGGAGAGTCCATTCAGATCCATTGGTGAGCCCAAAGAATAATAGCCAAGAAATCATTTAATGAGATCTAGACCATTTTACAAGGCATGCTGAGTTTCCATTTATTGTAGCACTGCATTCAGTGTGCACTTTTCTTTTAAAATGTAGTAAAAAAAAAGTTTGTTTTCTATAGCTTTTCCACTGATTGCTAATCCTAAATATAGTGTGGTATGAAGGGAGTAGGTGTCTGATTCAGAAGTTCAGGGAAGAGTGGATGTTATTGACAAGAGGCTTCTAAGTATCAAGGTATCAAGTGCTGAGGTAATTGGTTTTGTGGATTTTTTTTGGTATTGGGTATAAAAAAGATCCTTCCAGCTCTTTGAACATCCGTAGTACTTTATTTCATTTCTGCTGCTGCTGTTGATTCTTAGGTTGTCACTTCATGAGTCTACACCAGGAGTTGGCAAACTTTTTCTGTAAAAAGGCAGAGAGTAAAGATTTTTGGTTTTGGAGGCTATAGGGTAAACTACTTGACTTTGCTGTTGTAGTGTGAAAGCCGCCATATACAATATTTACATGCATGGGTGAGCCTTTGCTCCAATAAAACTTAATTTACAAAAACAGATGAAGGGTCAGATTTGGCCCCTGGACAGTTGTTTGCACATACTTCGTGTCCACAGTCTTCTGGAGTCTGCGTGGACTCTTCTACTTGGGCAGAGCGGAAACACACTGTGTTTTCACAATGTTTCTGCAGCCTCCATCATGCTCCCTTCCCTTTCCCTGCAGAGCTCTGTTACAGGTTTCAGTTTTAAGTGGTGTTTCCAAGAACACCACTTTTCCACTGTCTGCATTTCTACCGTAAGAGCAGTGGACCTTGGACTGGACTTGGGGGCCTGATTTTAGCTCTACAGAAGCAAAGTCTTCCTGTTCTATTGCTGCCACATGCTGGTACATGCGGGTACATGGTCTAGTAAAATGGCTCTAGACAAATGTTGATGGAGTCCCAAGTGACCCTAAGCAAACTACTTAAGCTTAATGAGTCTATCCTCAACTGGAACAACATCCACCTTGCTCACCCTGCCAGGCTGTTGTGAGGATTACCATTCATCCAGTTTCTCTTTACTGAGCCCCTACTTCTTGCCGTATCTTTTGCTTGGCATTGGGGATGTACTGGTAAACAAAATGCTTACCAAGCTTACCTTCAAGTGATCCAGTTCATTAATGTTAAAGGAGAGAAAACTTCATGTTGATTGATTTTACACGAGTTTAGATTTTCCTGACCTTTTAAAACAAAGGTCATCCCAAAGACCAAGGGAAATTTTGGTCTCTTTATTTAGAAGCTGAACTCTCAAGAAAGCCAATGCAATAGTAGCTTAGATTAAATGATAAGGGTTGGGGGCCAGGGCAGGCAGAGAGTGAAAACAAACTGTTTAAGAGTAGCCTGATGGAGCTACTTTCTACCAAAGCTCACTTCTGAAAGAAATTAAAGAGATTTTCAACTCCATCTGGGCTCTGAACCTATACCATTAAAGTCAGCCAGTTGAGGGTAAAAATAAGAGTGTAGGAGGATTCATTTTGAAACGTTGTCAGCAACTAGCTGGAAAAAATAGCAGCCACTGTGATTACTAGGAAATTTGTTGGAGGGTGTAGAGGTATATCAGATAATCTAATCTACCACCTATTTCAGTGGCATTTGGGTGGTTGGATAAGCATTTCAGTTTAGAAAGAAATAGCACCAACAGGAAGGAAAATTACATGGTTATTTTCAACTCTGGGTCCTTTTGGCTAGTGTGAATTTGTTGTTGATCAGATCTGATAGCCTGTCCCAGTTCACTTTCATTATACTTCCTGAGAAATAACTTTGTGCCCTGCATTGGGTTGGAAGCTAGAGGTAAGGTGGAGATGGTGGTGGGGATACCAAAGCAGAGGCGGACCCAGTTCCAACCTTCTGAGGATCGGCTTTCTGGAGAGTGTGTATGAAAAAGCTTTGTACAGTGTTATGGACCCACTTCTCCATAGAGCAGCAAGACAGTAAGTATGTCCTATGAGTGCAGATCCTAGTATGGTCCCTGGCAAACAACAAGTGTGCAAATCATCGTGGAAGGAATCACCTTCACCACCATTTGTTCAGGGTTCCAGCCGTACCAACTCATTTGGAGACCCACAAATGCACCGTGTGCCTTTACAGATACTGCACTGTGTGCTCGGAATTTCCCTTTGCTCCTACTTTGCCTTCCTACCTCTTTCTTCTTCTTCAAGACTATACACATATGTTCCTTCTCCCTGAAGGTTTTTTTCCTTTTCCTCTTTCCCTCCTCCTCACCACAAGCCTGGTTGAGATGCTCCGCCTTCCCCCTCTCCCTCCCCAACTCCTCATGCCTCTATAACAGCCCATGACTCACTGGATTGTGGTTGTTTGTATCTTACAATGGAGACCAGTTGCCGGCAATTGAAAAATTTGCCTGGCATTTGGGGGAATCACAAAAAATAATGTACATACATATTCTGAATATATTATTTGAACTGAAAACTGAGCGATGTATGTTCATTGACCCATTTTTTGATATAGGTAGGCTCTGTCTTTTCTTTCCATATTCTGCTGATTAGAGCTCTAGATCATCTTTCTCGTTGAAATAATACCTGTAATACATTATTTATAATTTCCAGTTTCTGATTTTTGTTTTTCATGAAGTAGGAAGACATTGGGAAAGCCATTCAAAGATTGTAGATTCTTCCTCACACCCAGTATTTTATTCTTTTCCTGCTCACACATAATTAAACTGTATTTTTTTTTTTTTTAAACTAGCAGCTGCCTATAGCTAATCTTAATTGGCCGGCCATGTTGTTTCCTAATTTTCTTATTAAACTGTATTTTTTTTTAGTGATTCACTGTTATCAAGTCTTGCAAAACATTCAGATAAGTATTTATGGAAACATGGATTTTTTTGTACTATTTTCTGTTGTTTTACATACTATTTAAATAATATACTTATAATAACAAGTATGACAACTATACACAGGCTTGAGAACAAAACACAATTAGCTCTTGCGAACACATACCTCGGCTGGTGGGAGAAGCAGTGCTTGGGGGGAATAACATGTGACTCAGCTGGTAGGAGTTGCACGAGGTGGGCAGCAGAAGCAATGGAGAACAGCAGTTAATCCAGCAGGTTGGTTAAGCAAAACTCTGTTTAGGGAGCGTATACTTGTTTGAGCTGGTCCAGTGTCTAGTCGAGCAGGTGTTGAAGAATTTGTTAAATGGATGCATGAATAATCCAGTAAGTGAAGGAGAGAACTTTTGGGAATATGACTTTTTCAGGACCACTGGTATTTGAACTCATACCTGGCCATCTCCTCTATCTGTAGGGGTGCTGGGCCCAAATCAAAAGGCTGGAACTTTCCCTACCATCTGCAAAATAGGACCATGAAGGCAAATCTCCCTCCAATGAACAGGGCACAGATTTCTGGATGAGCCTGCCAGCTGGCTCCCCAAACCCCTGCCCTACCTTCTGACACAGCTGCTGTCTTGTTGATGAGTGAAGTATAAAGTGTCTCCTTCGCTCCCTGGAGACCCTCCCTGCCATTACTTCTTGCTTCAGCTTCTTCTACTTTCGCTCTGAAACTTGTGAAATGTTCAGGGACTAGAGTTTCTAGAGAGATAGACCACTGAAGGATGCCACTTGTATTAAAATTCTGTACGTGTAAATCCCTTTAATGATTCTGGTTCCGCTGCAGCATATGGTATGTCAGCTGGCGAAGAGTGTAGCATATACATCAGGGCCCCATTTCTGGGGTAGTCCCACTTCTCTACAGATAATTTTACCTTACCTGTGTGGAGACACTGACAAGAAACTGACACACATACATACGTATATGCATTTTATTCTTATATATATGTATGTGTATATATATATATCTACTATATATCTCTTATATAAAATGATTATTTTCCCTGAACATGAGACAGATTAGTGTGGGCACATGGAAAATTGCTGTGGATGTAGGGTCAGCTATTGTAAACGAGGAATTATGGAGAGAGAGACTAAAGCTCTGTGTGTGTGTGTGTGTGTGTGTGTGTGTGTATATGTGTGTAGCGGTGAAAGTAATGACTTAATAGAAGGAAGATCTGTCTGAGCCATGGCATAAGGACAGGCTGCTCAGGGGCTTATCCACAAAAAGGAGCAGTGTGAGGTTGGATCTAAGAAGCAGAAAAATTGCATGATGTAGTGGCTAAGAGCATATATCCTAGTTTTAGATAGCTCTGGGTTCAAGTCCTGGCCCTGGTACTTACTCGCTGTGTGTCTAGGCGATGTACCTTATTGCTTCCTGTTTTAGTGTTTAAAAAAAGAGTAATGGGACTGCCTCACTTAGCTGGTGGGATGATTAGATTTTTGTTTGGAAAGTAATTCACACGGTGCCTGCCACATGGTAAAACACTTAAAAATGTGATATTCTTATAAATATTAATTGTTATGTGGGGACAGCACAATTACATTCTGCTATAGAGGTGTTTCTTTGGGCTGTTTGGGATCAGAAGACCTTCACTGAACCAGACTCTCTCTGATTAACACAGGGCGGTACAAAGTGTAGAGCTGGGTACTTTGGGGGTGGGAGGATCAGAGAAGTAGATTTCAAGATTGCCACGATGAAGGTTTGTAGTATAATAGGAGAGAGGGGCCTAATAGTCACAGAGGAGGACAGTCACATTAAAAAAATATATAGATGAGTGTCACTGATGAGCTCCCATCCCGAGCAGGGGTGGAGATGCCTTGGCCAGTTTGTTTCCTCTGCTTTTAATCATTGAGATTCTTAACACGCCGGGGCTGAGAGCTGGTGAGGATGTGTCTGCTTCATGTCTATTTCAGCGACCAGAATAGAAGGCCTGTTGCTTCCCCTCCCCCTGCCCCGCCCAATCCAAACCTGTTCTGCTTTATCCCTTATATTAGGAAGGATTTGCCTATGGCAGTCTTGAGGCCCAACGTCAGATACACTCAGGAGGCTGTTCTTTTATTGCTGAGAACGTTGAGACTTTCCACGTGAGAGGGGTTGAGATGAATGAGTTTCCATTGTATTTATAGAAACTCGGTGCAATATCTCCCAAGGTATAAATAGAACAATGGAGTGTTGACAAAAGGGCTGGTTTTTCTGTAACTGTGGAAACCCTGCAGTTTTTCCTGGAACTATACTCATTGTTTATCTGCATCTAAATTTTAATAAACAGGGCTCTTGCTGCTTATTCATGAATTTTCAAATGGAAATATATTTCCCATTATTATCCCCTTCTTGTGAGTCAGGCCCCATCTTGCAAATTTGCAGCTGAGTACATAGACGGAACATTAGCAGCAATTAGATAATTGGTGCCCTGGATAAACCCGCCCGCAGCTGTGAATGAATAGGGACTGTGCCAGTGTCACCTGGTGCAGTCTTCCTGATGGCATTGCGTGCCACCATAGCCTTGCACTTAAGCATAGAAGTTTACCAGCCCACGTCCTGGTCCCCTTCTTCCCAGGAGACTCAAGGTGGCAAAGTAAGGGAGGTTCCCTATTGTCCATGTGAATCATTGTGCAGTGAAAGATGTTAGGCTGAAGAATTTAGTAAAAAAGGAACAGTAAGTCCATTTATCTTTGCTTGACTGGTTGCTAAATTGCTTATGATAACTTGTTTGGTGCATACAGCCAGCAAAAATTCATGCTTGGATTCTGGGCTAGGGAGAAAGGGAGCTTGATTCTGACTTCTGCTTTTCTGTAAATCCCCCCAAACTTGCTAGCTTTGGACTGACCATTTTTTTAAAAACTCCATCATCAGTTATTTTGCCTCTGACATGACTTGGGTTTCCTTTAGTAGCCATATTTTAATCTCTCTTTCCTTGGGATTATATTTCTCCCGGATGGAATAGGATGCCTTTTCCAGCTCATTCTTTACTCTTGTCCCTCAGGCAATCATGAAGCCCTTTAATTGCTAGTGATTCCAGGGAAACAGTAATATTACAAAAGGGAAAATGGCAAGAGGACTTGCCCATTCCATCGAATCACCATGATGGAGGCTCATTAGAGTGCAGTGGGCTCACCCCACCCATTGTCCTTCTCTGTTCCATCTTGTCTGGCCTGGCTCCTCACTTTCGCTTTGGATTTGAGAGCAATTTTGTCTAGACCTCCAGTCTCTTACTCTTGTCTCCCTGGCTGCTTTCCTAAGTCACTTCCTTCCTTTTTTATTGCATACACTTTCTGTGTGTTTGGAGGGAGGTGGATGGAGTGGGAGTTGGGTATAACAGTAGAGGGGAGATTTGGATTGGGTATTTGGGTCGCAGAATGTGTCACATGGAATTCATTCATCTCTTAGGGATCATTCTAGGCCATCTCACTGTGTCCCCTTAGAACAGGAATGTCATATTGTGTCTTGAACGGAAGGGCTCTGAGGAAAGTTCCAGGAGAAGTAGAGGTCCTGATGAGATTTCTTGCCAGACCTACTCTGTGTTTTGATATGTACCATCTCCCTTTATAAACTCAAGATGATTATCTTTTATGTTTGTTACTGACATTGTTATTTTTAACATTCCTGATATTTATTGGTATTAATATAATAATAAAAGTATATTTCATGTATTGAGCACCTACTCTGCTTTATGTACAATTATACATTATTTCAACAATCCAGGAGATTAAGTTTATTATCCCTATTTTACAGGTGAGGAACTCAAGGATCAGAGAAGTTAGTATATATCTAGGTCACACAGCTAGTAAGTGGCTTGTCTAATTGCAAAGCCCATACTCTGAAACACTGTGCTAAATGACAGAACTCAAGTCGTTTGGGAATACAATTAATATCTGAATTCTGGTCTTGAGAATGAGATGTTAACTGGATAGCCTGCATTTTAGTTCCTTAAATCATAATCATTTGCCCATTTTGGAGAAGACATTACAGACACAGACTCAGACAGCAGTGGTTGCTGTCCTTATTGGTGGTAGTGTATTTTTTGTTTTTGTTTTTAAAAAATTTTTTTACCTTTGCTGAATCTTCCCTTCCAGCTAGATTCTAGTTTTCCCAGCACTCTCCTCTTTGTTCTCACTGCTGCCAACATATCAGATGTATCACCCACCTGAAACTGGACTGCAGGGGTAGAATTTATTTGCAGACATATTAATTTCCCTGGTGATAAGCAAATTAATTTTGTTGCAACTCTTTAACTTTCTAATTGAATGATGGAATGTCACTGAGTGTGTTTCCCAGATGAAAGGCAGTCAGAGTCTTACCATCCATCAGAAAGAACTGGGTTGGGACCTGGGTTTGCAGGTTCCCTTTGCCCTACAGCCCAGCCCAGCCCAGCCCATCCTCCTGGGCTTGAAAAAAGTCATTTGGCAGAAGAGTGTCAATTCTGCAATCTGCCCAGCCTGCTGGCGGTCACCTCTGCCAGGGGAGGACCTTTGCTTCATTCATTCACTGATCAAATATTTCTTGAGCACCGCCTATGTATGTGTCAGGCACTGTTCTAGGCTCAGTAGAGAACAAAATAGGCAAGTCTCCCTGCCTTTCCCTTGGGAAGGAGGCAGATGATAAACTAATGAGCAAATGTCACGTAAAATTCTATGAAGAAAAACCAAGCAGGATAGCGGATGCAGAATGTTAGGGGAGATGTTTCAGAGAGCGTCTCTTGTGAGGTGATAACTGAGAAAAGCCTGAATGAAGAGAGGAAGAGCATTGAGCCAGAGCAAATAGCAGATCCATGAGGTTTATGCTCATCTTCAGACCAAGTAACATTCCCCCACCCCAGTCAGAGCAATGAATTGACCCGACCTGGATCAGCTGTGGCTGCCCTTTCTTGTGCTCATAGCAGCTTCCTCCAGACCAGCTCCTTTGGAGAATGCCTATGACAGCTGAGTCTCCCTTTCATAAGACGTCTATGAAGAAGTCAATGACATCACCACAAAAAGGCAGCATGTGAAGCACAAGGACAAGGTGACGGTAACATGGGTTCATACTTTCTGCCTCTATTGGCCAAGAAACAGAATTTATGAGTAGATGGAACACAACAATGTGGGGAGATTAGACGGAGGTTTCCAGGATAATTCCCTGAAAATGTTTATTAATGTCCTATTATGTGCTAGAGGTACGGGCTGAGGCAGGACTGCTTTGGTTTTCAAGCCCCTTCAGCAGTAATTACTATTATTATTATTTATTTTTATTAAACAAATATTAACTATCACTGTTGGGCACTTACAATATGCTGGGCACTGTTCTAAGCACTTTACATGGATTAACTGCTTTAATCCTCACAACATGCCTAAGAAATAAGTTCTTTTGTCCACATCTGATAATTGAGAAAACAGAAGCACAGAGAAATTGCTAAGTTGCCCAGTGTCGTATATCCACTAAGTATCCTGTCTGGGTTTTGAACCCGGGCAGTCTGTGAGTGAACATGTGCAGCTTACCATGGACCAGGCACCGTGGGAAGAGCTATAAGCAAAGTGTTCTTTACCATCCTCACAGGAGAAACTGAGGCTCAGAGAGTCAAGCCTGTAACTCAAAGTGACATAGTTGGGTAGCTGTGCAGAGGCCAGAATTTAACACGGGCCTCTCTCACCTGAGGTCTGTGTTTTTAATGGCCCTGGTAAGCTGCCCCTCACATGGCAGTCCATCTCAGGCCACGCTCACTTTGTAGGGTGCTGACATGACCCAGGCTAGTGACAGCCTTGGGCAGTTCCCCAGCACCAAGCTGTACCTCCTGCTCACCCCGGCGTTTCTCCAGGAATGGGGATCCAAGGTGAGGACCAGCCCCGGGGATGGTTGTGGAGTTGCACTGGAAGGGTTTTTGGAAGCATCGTGGGCTACTGAGCTCAGAGAATCTCTGTCAAGGCTGGGCCTCCACATCTGGCTCTGGGACACTGGACAGTTCAGAGACTGGGGTGTTTGAGCTCAGGTGCTGCCCTGTGAGTTCTGTGCTTAGAGGAGATGTGAAGGGAATCTTTTTCGGTCTTCCCATGCTTCTTGTGATGGGCCTGTGGTGTGGTTCAAATAGCCACGTGGCCGTTCATGATTAGCTTTTTGTTCTCCCTGTACTGCATCTCCAACAGCTAAGTTCCCCCTCATTCTCACTCTTGTGGTTCTTCCAATAATAACAATCATAAAATAGTAGAAACAAACAGATTTTGGAAGTACTTCCCAGTTCACGAAGCACTTTTCATATGCATTGTCTCCTTAAAGCCAGATAACAACCTTGTGAGATATCATTATTTTGCCCCTCTATTAAAGATGAGGAAGTGGAGGTTCAGAGAGGTTAATTGTCCTGCCAGACGTCACACGGCAAGTACTACGTAACTATGCCAGAATCCAGTCCTAGTCGCTTAACTCTCCTCCACTCTGCCGCACCGCCTCTGCAAATGACTTCCTAATTAGTCTGTTTAACGGCTCTCTGTCAAGCTGGCTTTGGTTGCCCTTGCAAAGATAAGCTTGAATGGAATCAAACGATTTTGCTGCTGAATGAAAACATTCACACGATGCAGTTTTCTAGGCCATCCTCACATATGGTTCTTTTGGCTCAGTAAGCCACTCCAGGACTGGGGAGGGCTACAGAGGCTGAGGAGAGATATGATGTCCTCCTTGTCCCAGGTGAGCCAGGTAACAATCCCAGACCTTGGCGAGTGGGTCTAGGGGTGCAGGAAACGGAGAAAGCTTCTATGGCATAGTAGTAAGCATTCCTGTCTCTGAGAAGATGCCCACAGCTGAAGGGTGTCTTTTGCCCTACTGTTCCCAGCCCAACACTTTCGCAGTGTTCTTGGTGCCTGAGTAACCTAAAATACCTGAAGGCCCAAACTGGTTCATTCATTCAATGAAAATAAACAAACACCATGCAATGACAATATAGCAGTTATTAAAACAGCAAAAACCCTGGCCCCATGGAGCTTACTTTTTAGTGGATGATAGTCAACTAGAAAGGAAATAAGTTGTACAGCATGTTAGAAAGGGGTAAGTGCTGTGGAGAAAAAAACAGAGAAAGGGTGTGGGATGTGTGATGGGTGGGTGTCCAGGGAAGTGTTATGTCACCTTTTCTCATCTTAGACCCCTCGCAGCACTACGTGTCAATTGCATGCAGGGTGCTGGTACCCAGGAAGGAGCCCCAACCTCCTCAGCCTCTGCAGGCTTCCCCAAACCTGAGGAAAAAACATCCACTTTCACTCTTTGTCCCTTTCCCTGGGATACTTCTCTCTCTGTTTTTTAGCTTGTGCCTCAAGTTAGCTGTAGGTATTGGGGGTAGATATTTTTTTTCATCAGATGGAGGAAAGTCCTCTTTGTTTCTAGTTTGCTGAGAGTTTTTATCATGAATGGGTGCTGGATTTTGTGTATTGCCTTTTCTGCATTCATTGATTGATTGATATGGTCATGTGATTTTTCTTCTTTAGTCTATTCATGCAATGGCTTATATTGATTGCTTTTTCAAAAAATTTATTTTATTTATTTTATTTTTGGCTGTGTTGGGTCTTTGTTGCTGTGTGTGGGCTTTCTCTAGTTGCGACGAGCGAGGGCTACTCTTCGTTGCAGCGCGCGGGCTTCTCGTTGCGGTGACTTCTCTTGTTGTGGAGCTTGGGCTCTAGGCACGTGGGCTTCAGTAGTTGCGGCACCTGGGTTCAGTAGTTGTGGCTCACGGGCTTCAGTAGTTGTGGCTTGTGGGCTTCAGTAGTTGTGGCTCACAGGCTCTAGAGCACAGGCTCAGTAGTTGTGGCACACGGACTTAGTTGCTCCACGGCATGTGGGATCTTCCCAGACCAGGGCACAAACCCATGTTCCCTGCATTGGCAGGTGGATTCTTAACCGCTACACCCAGAGAAGTCCCTTATACTGATTGATTTTTGAATGTTGAACCAGTTGCACATACCTGAAATAAATCCCATTTAATTGTGTTGTATAATTCTTTTTATACATTGTTAGATTTGATTTGCTAATATTTGTTGAGGATTTTATATCTATGTTTACGAGAGATATTAGTCTGTAGTTTTCCTTTTCTTGTAGTGTCTTTTTCTCATTTTGGTTTTAGGGTAATTCTGGTCTCATAGAATGAGTTAGGAAATGTTCTCTCTGCTTCTGTTTTCTGGAAGGGATTGTAGAGAATTGGTAAACTTCCTTCCTTTAAGTAATCAGTAGTATTCACAAGCAAACCCATCTGAAATCAGTGATTCCTTTTTTTGAAAGATTATTAATTACTGATTCAGTTTCTTTAATAGATGTAGGGCTCTTCAGGCTATCTATTTCTCCTTGTGTAAGTTTTGGTAGTTTGTGCCTTTCAAGGAATTGGTCCATTTTATCTAAAGTATCAAACTTATGGGTATTTATTATCCCTTTAATATCAATAGGATGAGTAGTGATGACTACTCTTTCATTTCTGATATTGGTAATTTGTGTCTTTTCTCTTGTTTCCTTAGTTATCCTCACTAGAAATTCCTCTATTTTATTACTCTCTTCTAAGAACCAGCATTAGGTTTACTTGATTTTCTCTATTTTCTGTTTTCAAGTTCTTTGATGTCTAATTGTTCATATATTTTTATGCTTGCTTTAAGCTTAAATTGATCTTTTTTCTCTAATTTCCTAAGGTAGAAGCTAAAGTTATTGATTTTAGATCTTTCCTGTTTTCTAACATATGCATTTTAGTGCTATAAATTTACCTCTAAGCACTCCTTTTGCTGCATCTGACAAATTTTGATTGGTTATATTTTCATTTTAATTTGGTTCAAACTATTTAAAACTTTCTCTTGAGACTTCAGTTTTACCCACTGTTATTTAGAAATGTGGTGTTTAATTTCCAAATAATTGGATATTTTACAGCTATCTTTCTGTTATTGATTTCTAGTTTGTCATGTTCTGAGAACACACTTGTGTGATTTCTATTTCTATTATTTTAAGCTTGATAAGGTGTGCTTTATTGCTCAGGATGTGTTCCATCTTAGTGAAATTTCATGCCAGCTTGAGAACAATGTGTGTTTTGCTATTGCTGGATGGAGTACAATGTCAATTTAGACTAAGGCCCAAACCACAGGGTTCCCCTTCTTTTCCTCCCAGCCCAGAAGATGGTGCCTTTCCAGTAGGGAAGCTTTTGGGATAACTGAGACTTACACTAGTGTAACCTTTCAATCAGACAAGCGACCAGGTCATAGGCAGCATCAGGAGGGCCAGAGGCAGGAGGACAGTTGGGCAACTGGTCATCAGCTAAGTTACATGGGGTGGGGGGGGTGGGAGGAACCAATATAATTAAGATTGTCCTGTGTTCTCACACCTATACTTGATACTTTTTACACATTATTTGTATAATCTATACCAGGGCTCTCCAAATTGGGGTATATCCAGGGGTGGTGGGGGGACAAGGTATTCTGTTAGGTGGTTGGAACAAAATATTTGACCTTCTGAATTTTTGAATCTCATCCTCTTACTACTCCTATTTTGGGGTATATAATTAAGGGTATGTAACGCATTAGGGCAGAATTACAAAACAGATACAGACTGGTTCTCACTACCTCCACTGCTGAAACACTTGTCTGAGCCACCGTGACAAGTGGCTTCTTGTCTCCCTGCTTTTTCCATTCTCACTGTGTGATCACACCTGGTGATCCTGTGACACGCAGGTCAGGTCATGTCACCCCTTCCTTTGGCTTCCTGTCTTACTCTAAGCAAAGCCAGTGGTCTTGCCACTTACCTTCTCTCCTGCTACCCTCATCTCACTCGGAAGCACCTGGTTACAAGGCCCCTTGCTGCCCCTGCCTTAGAGCTTTTGCAGTGCTGTGCCCTCTGCCGGAATGCTCTTCCCCAAGTCTCCTTGACTTGCTTCCTTGATTTCTTCAAGTCTTTTAAATTTGCAGCCACTGCATTTCCTGTTCCTCCTTCCTGCTTTATTTTTTTCCTCAAAACTTTTCCATATAATTTACTTATTCACTTTGTTTAAGGATTATCTTCCTTCAACTGGAATATAAGGTGCACAAGGAGAAGGTTTTGGTCTGTATTGGTACTGCTCTGTCTCTCTCATCCAGCACATACGTAGAAAATCCTCAATCCTCTGTTGAATACATGAAAGAATAAATGTTGAAGAGAGTGTTAAATTTTGTTGACTGGTGGGCTGCATGAGGAAAACAGTATCAGCCTCAGAGAAGGGAGGTGAGGTCATGACACTAGAACGAAACAAAACTGAGGTTAAAATTAAGGGCTTTCCGATGCCAAAGCCTACACTACCGCAAGCTGCTTCTCAGGAAGAGAGGGAGCAAGAAAGAGAGGGAGGAGGGGAGAGAAGGAAGAACGGAGAGAGGGAGAGAGGAAAGGAGAGAGGGAGAGAGAGGAAGAGAATGAGAACTGAACCAAAGCAAGAGAAAGGCTCAGGACCAGGAAGAGCAAACCTTAGCCATGTCCAGGCAGTCCTCTGGGAGACAAGAAATCATCTTCCTTCCTTCCGGGTCTTTGATATTTGCTGACTCTGCAATATTCTGGGAGGCAGAGAGGTTTCCTAATCTCACCTGAGTCCTCTGAGGTTGAGTCTCAGGTCAGTGGAACCAGATCCCCTAGGTCCCCCCTCCATGGTGGACCATTGCCATTTTATTTAGAGGGTCGTCCTTAGTGCTTTAGATGTCAGTTGGCCTTGCATTTCTGGTGACTACAGGAAGAGGGAAAGTGCTTGAAGGGTTATCCTGCTATTGGAAGAGGAATCATCATTCTAATCCCCTTCCCCACCAAAAAGGAAGTATGCTCTAGCCTTAAAAGTGGCATCACCCAGTGGAACAAAAGGAAAGAGAGGTTCTGTGTCGACCTCGCTCAGGTTCCTCTCTATTCTCCTGTCCCTTTCCCTTGCCCAGAGCATCTTTCTCCCTTTCCAGTCTGTCACTGACACTGCCTTGTTGCCTGCTGTCTGTGATCTGGTCCCCTCCACTGGGTGTTGGTGAAGGAGCTCCAGGTGTCTTTCTCTTCCTGCCTTTCAGTTGCTACCTTTGCTTATGAGTATCTTCTATCTGATGATCAAATACCAAACCCAGGGACAGTGACAATCAGGAGGCCCTTGTGGACACCACCTGCATATTGTGCTTGTGGGATAGTCACACCATCAGCTGAAAGTGATTTCAGCAGGAAAAAAGGCCAGAGCCGGGCAGTCTGATAAAATTTAAGACTCACAAAGCCTTGGGACATTGAATTTTGGTACCGTGGAACAAAAAGTTTGGGAAGTGCCTCTGAAGTATAATTAGAGTCTGACACATCTGACTGTGCCCTGCCCCTGCCCCAGTGACTTCTACTCTAGGAAAGAAATACGGAGCACACCAAAGGAGGAACACTTCATGAATGGACTCCTGCTTTGAGGTATTGGGTGTGGCAATTTCAGCAAAGACCGTGACAAAAGGAAACTCAGATGATTTCTGAGAAGAAGGTCACCATGATGGACAAAGTAGGCCAGAGGAGCTGGGAGAGGTCCAGTAAAGTGGGGACAATGTCAGGAATATGCCATCAGGAAACATCTCTTTACATGCTCTTAGGAATTGGAAAAGCAGGAAATTCCGGTTTTGTTCCATAAAAATAAAGAAGAAAACTGTCTGCAACAGCACTGTCCAGTAGAAATATAATGTGAGCCACATATGTAATTTAAAATTTTCTAATAGCCAGGTTAAAAAAGTAAAAAGGAAAAACAGGTGAAATTAATTTTAGTAATTAATTTTACCCAACATATCCAAAATATTATCATTTCAACATATAATCGATGTAAAATATTAATGATTTTTTATATTGTTTTTTCCACACTAAATCTTTGAAATCTGGTGTGTTTTTGACACCTGCAGCCCATCTCAGTGCTGACTAGACACATTTCTCGTGCTCAGTTATTACACATGGCTAATGGCTACCGTACTTAATAGCTCAGGTCTAGAAGAGTATCTTTCTGTAAATCCCTATTCTTTTATTTCTTCATCGTTATAAGTATTCCTTGGTTTTGCGTGCCCTTTGTACCTGAGTGTCTAGTGTATATGTGCTCACATGTGGGTTGGGTTAATTTAGGTCTTTAGGTTTTCTCAGTGTAACTGAATGTAAGTAATTAGAGGCTGGACCTACCTCCCTTTACTTCCTTATTCCTTGACTCAGGCCCTCTCCACAACGGGGGAGGATGTGGAGAATGATGGTGGATGCAACACAGGGAAAGACATTATTATGCATCACTGTCTGATCTTAGGCTAAATCGCTTCACCTTTCCATTTCTCTGTGTCCTTCTCCATTAAATGGGGACAGTGGGATCATTTATACCTGCCTCCTGCATTGCTGTGAGGATAAAGGACACTGGATGTAAAGGGCAGGGGAAAAGGTAAACACACTACCCACAGATAAAGCAGGGTGTTTTTTTTGTTTTGTTTTGTTTTTTTAACATCTTTATTGGAGTATAATTGCTTTACAATGGTGTGTTAGTTTCTGCTTTATAACAAAGTGAATCAGTTATACATATACATATGTCCCCATATCTCTTCCCTCTTGCATCTCCCTCCCTCCCACCCTCCCTATCCCACCCCTCTAGGTGGTCACAAAGCACCGAACTGATCTCCCTGTGCTATGTGGCTGCTTCCCACTAGCTAGCTGTTTTACGTTTGGTAGTGTATATATGTCCATGCCACTTTCTCACTTTGTCCCAGCTTACCCTTCCCCCTCCCCGTGTCCTCAAGTCCATTCTCTAGTAGGTCTGTGTCTTTATTCCCGTCTTGCCACTAGGTTCTTCATGACCTTTTTTTTTTTTCCCCCTTAGATTCCATATATATGTGTTAGCATACTGTATTTGTTTTTCTCTTTCTGACTTACTTCACTCTATTTCAAGATGATCGAAATCAGTTGGGTCCTCTCCCTGTCTTTGCATGAAGGTAACCTTGTTGGCAACAAGGAACCATGGGAATTATACTCATGCTGAGGTTGGAGGAGTGTTTTGTATGTGTGTTGGGGCGAGGGAAACAAATGACCCTGGATCTTCATGTTTTAGGGCTGGGAAAGCCACGTCTGACAACAGATCTCTCTTTCCCCGTCTTGTGTGTGAGACCGTGTCAGGAAGGTAATCAGCCAGCTGCGTCCTCTGCTCAGAGAGGTCTTTAAAGTAAACAAGCCTGGCAGTTAAAGCCGGCAGAGGCAAATTTGCCTCCCTCAGCGTTCAGTGGCCCCAGTTCCAGGAACTCCTGCATTGGGTAACTATCCTGTGCTCAGGAGAGCACCTCCCTCCTGGGGACACTCTGAGGAACACATAGTCTGGTCTTCTCCTGAGCACTCGTGCCTGCTGTTTCTTCATGACTCTGAAGACACTTGCTGGCAGACGGTGTTCTACTTTGTTAGACAGTCTGTTCTTGCGGGGAATTAAAACCATGCTTACTCATCTGCACTCTTGCTTTCAGCAAGTATGGTGAGGTGGTGGGTGAGGATGACAGCCTACGTGTGCATTAAGAGTTCTGGAACCGGATGTGAACTTTAGAACTTTAGGAGCAATACGGAGCTTCTCCTCCCTCAACTACTTTGCATGTTTGCATGTAAACGGCATTAGTGCCATCCTGCCACACACTTCCCCCAAGAGGGACTCTCCCTTGGGCACCTCTCTGGGATCTCACCTTGATTCCTTCTCTCCTCTAGTTTGCCAGGTAGATTACTGCCCGATTATTATTCCAAAATTGCTCTCCCTCTAAAATCTTCAATAGCTCTGTGTTGCCACTTGGTTAAATTCATCCCCTCTGGCTAGACTTTGGAGCCATCCGCAGCTTGGCTCCTATTCACATTTCCTCTAGGTGACTGCCTTCCCTCTGCTGAGCAAGCTTTGCCTGATCCCTTTCTCCTCCAGAGAGCACCCCCTAGTGCGGGTGACCAGTTGTCCCAGTTCACCTGGGGCTCGGGATTCCTGGGATGTGGGACTTTCAGTGCTCAAGCTGGTGAAGTCCTGGGTGAACCAGGATGGGTTGGTCATCCCCCTCCCACACCATCTCCACCTATTGAAATTCCACCCATTTTAAGGGTTCTGCTCAATTCCCCGCTGGCCCTCTGAGCTCCAGCACTCATCATCCACACATTCATGTGGCACCGGCTGTTTATAGTGTCTTTTGTCATAGGTGTTTGTGTTCACTATTGTCTCTCCATCGAAAGTGTAAATAATTCAAGGACGAGGGTCATGTCTCATTCTTTTGATCCTTTGGAGCATGGGGCACAGAGCCTTTCACATGTAGGTGTTTGGATCTTACTTGCTACATGAATGAATGGAGAATGAATTATATCCTTGAAGTGAGAGGATGTATCATAACTACACTGATTGATTTTTATTAATTTTTATTGATTTCAAAATAAATGTCCATTGTGTTTTTGCAGAAAATGTGGAAAAAGTAGAAAAGCACACATATATTGCTTGAAAACCCACTATCAGAAATAACCACTATTAATATCATTTTGTCTATCCCTCCAATATCTTCCCTCCCCCCTTTCCATCTGTCTATCCAATCATCATCTATCTGTCTGTTTCTATATCTTTTTAAAAATACTTGGATCTTATGTACCTATTGTTCTATAACCTATTATTTCCCTTCATAGTATATCATGAACATTTTTTTCATGCAATTAAATATGCTGTTATCATAATCCTTAGAGCATTTGTATATCCTTATATATCATATATTTATCCTTATCTATGTATCTGTCTATCTCATTCCATTTGTGGTTGTACTAGCACTTTTTTCTTTTTTAATTAGTCCCCCGTTTTTGGACATTTGTTTCACAAATTTTGTTCACGTGGCTCTATCTTTTTACCATCCTTAATTATTTCCTTAAGATAAAAATTCTTAGGGATAGAATTTCTGAGTCAAAGGCTTCTGGGTGATTTTAAAAGTCAGAGTGCAGCTTTTAGTTTTCATTTTACCTCCAAAAGAGGAAGCAAACTCTAGAGTTTAAACCTTGCTTAGATCTCAACTTTGGCCGTGACCTTGCACTTGTAGTGCTGTTCTAAGACTTGAGCAGTGAAAGTTTGAGGGGACTGAGTTCTATTACAGGGCTGAGAAAACCTAGGTGAGGCTGAGAATTCACTCTGTTTATGGTGGATCTGGATTCGGGGAGCCTGTGTATGCCTGAGATGATGATAGGAGGATGGTTGAAGCCAGGAAAGGATTTGGGAACCAGGTTAGAGCAGTATGAGGGGTCAGACTAGGTCAAATCAGGTCAAAGATGCTTGAATTTGGGGATATATTACACTGCACGTGAGGCCCTTCATATGGTGATAAATCCTACCTAAGGTAGGAAGCCTTTTATACCTGTCCTACCAGAAATCAAGGACTGATTTTTGTGATGGGACTCTCTTGAGGCCTGTAGGCTCAAAGAACATCTCAATATAAGCCCTGGAAAATCCTAGTATCTGCCTGATCTTTCCTAGCTCCAGCTTGTCTGAGCTTAGCAAGTGACAGCAGAAGTCCAGCCTTAATGGGAGGTGAGTCCTGCAGGTCACAAGCTGGGGGTAGATCAGGACTGTTAAGAGTGGACCACCAAGCCCTGGTGACCTGATTAGAATAGAACTCCTTCTGCTTTAAATGAGCTCAACTCTCGATCTCGAGAGATCCCATCCCAGGTTAGATGTCAAACTTTGGTGTAATATAGTATTGCTGGTGATGTTTGAGGAAATCATTGCAGAGTGGGAGTGTTCCAGAAGGTTGGAGACAAGCAGTTATTCCTATTTTCAAAATAGTCTGTATGAGGTAGTTTATAAATTCATGTGCTAGTTTAAACTCCTGGGCAAGACTCTAAAATTGAGTATTTAAAAGATGGTTTGTGGGACTTCCCTGGTGGCGCAGTGGTTAAGAATCTGCCTGCCAATGCAGGAGACACAGATTTGAGCCCTAGTCCAGGAAGATCCCACATGCCGCAGAGCAACTAAGCCCGTTCGCCGCAACTACTGAGCCTGCGCTCTAGAGCCCGTGAGCCACAACTACTGAGCCCACGTGCCTAGAGCCCGTGCTCCACAAGAAGAGAAGCCACCGCGATGAGAAGCCCGCGCACTGCAACAAAGAGTAGCCCCCGCTCACCGCAACTAGAGAAAGCCCGTGCACAGCAACGAAGACCCAATGCAGCCACAAATAAATTAAAAAAAAAAAAAAAAAAAGATGGTTTGTGTAACCTTGGAAAGCAAATAGTAATCACTAGGAATCACCATGTGCTAAGAAAGGAGCAAGGCTTTTTCCACTAACCTCTTTCCTTCTTTGCAGTAGGCATGGTGTGTCCTGATTTCAACAAGGCGTTGGAAAGCTCCTCAGGGTAACCCTGGGCTCAAGGCAGAGGGCTTTGGGTTGGATCAGTTATTCATGGAATGATATGCTCAGAGTACTTTTTTTTTTTAATTTTGTTTTTTTTAATTGAAGTATAGTTGATTTAAAATGTTGTGCTAATGTCTGCTGTACAGCTAAGTGACTCAGTTATACACATATATACATTCTTTACATTACGGTTATATGTGGAGTCTAAAATATGGACCAGTTGAACCTATCTACAAAGCAGAAACAGATTCATAGACATAGAGAACAGACTTGTGGTTGCCAAGGGGGAGGGAGAGGGATGGACTGGGAGTTTGGGGTTAGCAGATGCAAACTATTACATTTAGAATAAACAACAAGGTCCTACTGTATAGCACAGGGAACTATATCCAGTCTCCAGAGTACTTTTTAATGAAGCATTCTTAAGCCAGAGACAGGTTTCTAGAGCCAGGAGGTTCTATTGTTGATCCTGCATTGTTAACATTTCCTTTAATCAATGACAAAGAAAAATGGGAGAGAAAATGGATATGTTGGATAAAAAGATTCGGATCCAAAATGATTAGTTCAGACTTGGAAAAGTGAACTTATGAACTTAATTTAACTTAAAATTATGGTTAGTAGGGTCATATGCTGGGTTTTAACCTTGCATTAAAAAAGTGAAACAACTGCACAAGGGCAGGAGGAGGAGGTTTGACTACTTATATTTCAGAAGATATTGTGTCAAGTTCAGTACGTGTCAAGTTGCATGAATGGAACTATAGAGCCTGTGATGAAGCTGGAGAAAGTCCTTCACTGGCGCTGGTTCTATCATACCTGGAATGAGGTGACTCATTCTGGGCACAGCACTTTGAGAGAGAGAAAACAAAGGCAAAGAACATGGCGACTTCCCAATCCGCCAGTGACAGGCTATGTGGACTTTGGGGAATGTGTTACTCTCACTGAACCTCAGTTTCCTCGTCAGTAAAATGGAGCAATAAATAGCTACTCTGTCACGTTTTGTGAGGACTGTATAACTCATGAACATCACTTAGAACTGGTCCTTGTTCAGACTTGGTGCTCGGCAAATCTTGAATTTCTTTTTGTTGTCCCTGCTAACAGGAGAGTGAATAAGATTCTAAGAGTTGAAATTCATGTCAAGTGAAGATTTGCAGTCTGGAGAAGAGTAGATTTGGAGGCATGTGAGATGGACCTGTCCTATTTGCCAGACGTTGTTCTGAGGGCTTTACTTGGATTATCTCTTTTGCCCTTCTGGATAGCCCTGTGAAGGAGGTCCTGTTTTTGTTGGCATTTTACAGATCAGGGAACTCAGGCTCAGGGAAGATGTGTTTAGGCCAAGCCTCCATAGCTAGGAAGAGACAGAGCTGAGCTAGAACCTGACCTTCTGCGTCCCTTCTAGACGGCCATGTTGCACGTCTTGCATCCTGGAGTACTGACGTTTGGTAGGTTGTCAGGGGGAAGTGTTTTGTGGTAAATGGAGAAATCCAGATGGATTGGGTGCCAGGAGAGTCTGAGTCCAAGACCAGCTGATGACGAGCTGGGTCATAACTCTACAGGGCCCCACACCCCTCTGCCTCCCACTTTACTATGTTTTTCTCAGCTGCCCTTCAGGCATTTTGCTGGACAGTCGTTAATATCCCTTCCAGACTGAAAAACGTGGTGAGTCCAGGCTTTCCATTCTACCCAGTGGATGACCCCAGGGCCAAGGGGCCAAGGTTGAGTTGGACATGGAGTGCATTTATCATGTTGGGATGGCAGGGACTGGGTGGGGTTTGAGTGAGTGAATGTGTTCCCAAGGCAGCTGGGAGCCATCTGGTTATCTGGTGTGTCGCACCACTTTGTCCCCCTCATCCCCTTGACTCCTGCTCAGCTGACTGCATGGTGAAGAGGCCTGGAGGGGGCTTGGGAAGACATCATCACACGCCATATATTCACATCTGCCACAGGTAGCATCTCCTGTGGGATGCAGCATAATAAATGGTCCATGGGAGTATCATGGTGACCTTTTCAAAGGGTTTTCTTGGGTCCCAGCTAGAGGCAGAGATGCAAATTGATGTGTCTTCTTAGTCTGCGTCTTCATTTTTTGGGAGAAAGAGCAGGGCATGGGGTCTAAATCATCTCCTTCCCAGGAGTCACTGCTCAGGATTTTTCCAGAAAAGTCTGCCTAATCCCTGACTCTTCCTCCACCCTGATGTTGGGAGCCTCAGTTTTCCTGTCACCTTTCATCCACGTTCCAGGCTCTAGGACTTGGCTCCCTCTGTTTCTCCCACTGTGATCCCTTACACCTTTGTATTTTTCCAAGCCTTACCCAGGAGTCTGCCCCCTTCCACAGACCTGCCCAGGTCACTAAGCCCATACAGACTGGCTGAACTATGAATAACTGAAGGGCAGGGGCACTGATTCCTGTATCTGGAATGTACCTGGCACTCTGAAGATGCTCAGTAGATAACTGTAAAAAGAATGAATGAGAACAAAGGAAGGGATAAACACCGGCCAGCACTATTTAGCCCTTCAGAATTTCCTGGTTGTTTCGTGTTGGTCATTTATTGATGCTGACTTCAGGCTATGGGCTCAGAAGTCAGAGGCCTGAATTCAAATCGCAGCCCTTCCACTAACTTGGGCACATTAGTTAAATTCTCAGAAAACTGTTTCTTCAACATTGGGGAATATCTCACAGGGTTTTAAGGAGGTTTAAATGAGATTATAAACATAATACTCTTAAGTAGTTACAACAAGTGCTCAAGAAATCCTAGCTTGCTCTAGTGTATGTACCAGGAGGTCAGGACACCGACTTATATTACTTCTGCTGATTTGGTGTTTAATTGTCCCTCAGTAAATCCATCTTGAGTGCTTATTGGATAAGGACCCCACCATATAAAAGGAGAGCAAAAAGGGACTCCACGTAGGGGTCTGACACATTTGTAATAAAACAGGATATTGTTTTGCTTTATCGGAATTGTGCTAGCTCAGAGGCTTAATAGCAGACGTTATGGGTACAAAGAGAGGCACAGAGAAACATGAGGTCAGGGCTGTTGTTACATCAGTGTTCTCTGTTGTCTCTGGCCACGATGTTCCTAAACTGTGGCGCTTGTATTTGAAAGGCGAATCACTCCAGGACGACACCGCTTTTAAAGATGATGATAGATGCCTATGAGACAGGAACACACAGAACCGGGCTCTGCTGCAGGAAGTTAAACATGCCAAGTGCCAAGTGCCTCTGCTGACCTCCAAAGGGAAGCGGGGGTATCAAATTACTAGAAAGATTAACTCCAGTCTCAGTCTCCTTAACTTGGATCAACCTCTGCTTTTACATACATGCTGCTGTTGGCCACTGTTTAGAAGCCTTTATCTTGGGCTAAAATGTGCATATTGTAGAGCAGAGATATCTCACCACTTCCCTGAAAATAAATAGCTATGCTGATGAGCAGGACTGGCGAGGAAGGAGGGTCACAGCAGTCCTCTGACATCCAGAAGGGCTGTTTAGCTGGGGAGCTTTGTGTAGGCATTCTGGGTACAGCCTGGTGTATTCAGAATGGAGGTGGGTACAGGGTTAGGGGTGATGGACCCCATGCAGGCGGAGGCTGCAGGGGAGAAGGAGAGCCTCCTCCAGGCCCTGTTTCTGGCTCGAGTGTCTGAAGGTTGAGGGGCTAAGCAGCAAACAGTGGAGGAGAGAGCCCCAGAGCCAGAGTAGGGGCAAGTCAGGCTACAATCAGCCTGCAGTAAACGGGCTGATTAATCAGGGATGAATTCAATTTCCCTACAAGAACGGCTGCGACTGTCATGGGCATCTGCAAAAGAATAATAACAACCCTTGAACCTGCAGAATGCTTTATGCTTCTGAAAATGCTCTGGAGTCCATGAGCTCCTCTGATGCTTCCAGGAGCCTTAAGAGGTGGGGAGGGCTGGCACTGCTCTCCCCTCAGCAGAGATGCAGAGGGCTGAGGGGCCTGTATAAGGCCACCCAGCTCGATGCCAAGGAACTGGACCTGATGCCTCCCTAATTTCTGTAACTCATTCATTCATTCAGCAAATCTCTTGCACATTTTTTGTGTCAGGCATTAATTTAGGTTTAATAAATATGGAGATCTGAGACTTGCCTTCAAATAATCCCAACAGTTTATGCATTTCAATAAAGCAGCTTTGCAGTGTTTCCCTGTCAGTTTCTCTTGGGAAGCACCAGATTTGGTGCTTTGCTGTAAGGTTCAAAGGTTTCAATTTTTATTTCCTCAATCCCCGTTTTGTGGTGGGGGAGGAAGAGGGGAGCCCCGCCTCTTTTGAGCCAGTTTGAAAACCTAACCCCATTTACATGGGGCTGCTCTCTCTCGCTCTGTCTCTTTTTTTTTTTTTTTTTTTTAAGAATTTCACTTTTATTTATTTATTTATTTATTTATTTTTGGCTGTGTTGGGTCTTCGTTTCTGTGCGAGGGCTTTCTCTAGTTGCGGCAGGCGGGGGCCACTCTTCATCGCGGTGCGCGGGCCTCTCACTATCGCGGCCTCTCTTGTTGCGGAGCACAGGCTCCAGACGCGCAGGCTCAGTAGTTGTGGCTCACGGGCCTAGTTGCTCTGCGGCATGTGGGATCTTCCCAGACCAGGGCTCGAACCCGTGTCCCCTGCATTGGCAGGCAGATTCTCAACCACTGCACCACCAGGGAAGCCCTCTTTTTTTTTTTAGCATCTCCTCAAAACCAAAGGATTAGTGCTATGATGTTGCCTCGATGATGTCTTTAGATGCATGTCTGTCCCCAGACAGATTATAAGCTTCTTAAGGGTCCTAGTGTCTTGCTTATCTTGGCGACCTGCTCTCATGGCTCTCACCATAATGGTAGGCTCTCAGCATATAATAATTGGATTGAGTTGGAGTAGAGACATTACTGTGTTTAAGTTCATGTCTCTGCGTGTGTCTGTGCATGTGTGCATATCTGTGTGAATATGTATGTGTTGGTTTGGTTTAATCTGAAGTGCGGAAAAAAAATTATTCACTTCTGTGGTTTGTTTTTAGGGATGCTAGAAAGATCTCTTCCCTAGAAATATATCTATTTCCTAGTCCAGCATGCAATGATAATTTTTATCATTAGAAATATACTTGTTTATTGTAAGGATGAACATCTGTAGTTCTGTACACTTAGGATGAATTAGTCAGTGGTCTTTTCTTTTAGCTCTAGGAGCAATTACAGTAGTGAGTGTAGCCTGCAGCCTGTGGAGGTGAAGAGGAGACAAAAGAAGGCAAAGGGCAGAGAAAGTGGAGAAAGCTGAGGCACTAAAGACAAACTGCTTCTTTGTAATTCAGTTGAGAGCTGATGTTGGTCCTGTCTTACCAAGTAGATTGACAGAACTTCAGGGGCAGAATATGCATTTCTCCCTGAGAAGCAATTATTAAGTAGACAGAGCACAGAAGACCTTGTGCCTGCACACAGCACCCCAGGAAGACCCATTGCTGAGTGTGTGGGTTGCAGCCTCATGCAGGCAATGATGGCTTTGGTGACCATCACTGTGAGAATGACACATGAGGGTCCACATGTGGGCAGAAGGGTTCACCTCTGATATCTCTCTCCATCGCCTCTACTGACACTGCTCAGGACCCCTTGACAGGAGAGACCACGTTCTGCAGTGAAAAGTACATCTGCAGGCTTTGGATGGAGCTAGCTGGGTTTAATTCCAGCTCAGGTACTTTTGAGCTTTATGACCTTGACTAGAATGATTTAACCTCTCCAACCACCAGAGATAAAAACAACACTGACCTTGTACATGTGATATGAGTGTTAAATGAGATAACATGTATGCCGGGCCTGTTACTAACTTATTATTAATATGCCTGGCGAGTTAGATTTCTCTTTCTTAAAACATTTTTTTATAGTTCATAAAAGAATCTCCCCTTTAAGGTAGTCAGTTTAAAAAGTCTTTCCCGGGGCTTCCCTGGTGGCGCAGTGGTTGAGAATCCTCCTGCCAATGCAGGGGACACGGGTTCGAGCCCTGGTCTGGGAGGATCCCACATGCCGCGGAGCAACTAGGCCCGTGAGCCACAATTACTGAGCCTGCGCGTCTGGAGCCCGTGCTCCGCAACAAGAGAGGCCACGATAGTGAGAGGCCCGCGCACCGCGATGAGGAGTGGCCCCCGCTTGCCACAACTAGAGAAAGCCCTCGCACAGAAATGAAGACCTAACACAGCCATAAATAAATTAATTAAAAAAAATAAAATAAAATAAAAAGCCTTTCCCCAGAAAGTGTAGTGTACAAATTTAAGAGTCGGTGAAGAACATCAGGAAACAGAAGAGCTCCCGGAGGGGGCCATCCCCCTGCAGCTCGCCTTTCCCAGGGCTCTCCTGCCTGGTGAATGTCGGTGGCGGGCAGGGGGCCCGGCTGCTGAATAGAAGCTGTGCCATTGCATTGTTCTTGGCACTTATGCCAGCCATTCAGGGCTCTCAAAAAATTGGCTTAGGAGATAGTTGGAAAGTTATTACTTGGGATTCAGGAAACTCCAGGTGGCTTTTGAGAGCTGCCCCCGAATGCCGCCGGAGATGCGTCCTCAGCTGTTCCCTTTCGGGGCTTTCATTATTTTTCATGTTTATTTCTGGTTGGAGCCAGAGCTGGGGTATTCATGAGCTCTCACCATCTGATTTTTTTTTTTTTTTTTTTTTTAACCAATCCCTTTGTTTCTTTGGGAGAGAAGGAAGCTTGCTCCCCAAGCCGCTCTGCCTCACGGTAGGGTTCAAGGAAACTGGCCCTTGTCATTGAAAATTACCTATGAAAAAAGACAAAGCCCTCGGCTCCCTTCCTGGCTAAAGCTTAAAGATCAGAGGTGACGGTGGAAATTAATGAAAGCTGCAGCTGAGCTTCTGGCCTGTTGGTGGCTGCGGGGATGAAAAGGCAGCAATTGAAGTCGGCTTTGGGGCTGCGTCCCAATAAGGATTTCTGTTTGGGGCGCGGCTATTACACGTGCCACGGACGCCAGCCAGGCCCCGGATTTCTTGAAACCAGTTCTGATCTGCTCATAATAACTCGTTTTCTTTTCTTTCAAAGTGCAACCTCTTTCCCTCTAATCTGGCCACCCCCTCCCCCAAGGGAAAAATACAGCCCTCCAAACACAATACAGTAGTAGCTCAAAGTGAAGTCAAATGCACGTCTCTCTCTCTCTCTCTCCTGCTTCTCTTTAGTAGCAGAATGAGGCTTGGTTGAGCTCTTTTTCTTTTTCATCTGGGCTCATCTCCTTGGGCTGGTGTTAAACAGCTGTCATACTTGGGCTGCCCAGGAATCCACTTATGAAACAAACCAGCCAACCTTCTTAATTGTCCTCCTGCGACAGGACTAAATTTGTCGACCTAATTTTTGAATGCTTGAGTTCCTGGGCCTCGGGCCTCTGAGGGTCATTGCTGAATACACCAGTCATCTGCCCTCAGCCAGACCCTCTTGTGAGTTGATTGGGTGGAGCTCAGAAAGCCTGGTGGTTGGGGTCTGACTTCAAACGTAGAAGGAGGAAAAGGAATAAGGCCATGGGAGTGGCGTGAGCTTGTGAAAAACAAAGCTATTGCTTGTTCGTGTGGAAGGGTTGTCTTCTTCTTAATGTTCCAGTGTCTTCCTGAGAGAAGTAAACACCCAGGTGTAAAGAACCTGCTCTAGGTGGGGCATGCCTGTACCCGGGCTGGCAGGGATATCCTGGCACACATACACGTACACGTACACACGTGTTTGGTTGCATGTGAGGGCTGTGTTCTAGAGAGCGCAGTGACGCTTTGTTATTCTGTCGAGATTTAGAAATATATTTGAAATTGACATGGATGAATTCAACGTTCATGTTTTTGCATTTTATTGTCGGCATCTCAAAAGAGCGCTGCCATTATAGTAATTTTTTATGACCTCGATGATTTTGCGGTCTATTCGATTAAATAGTTGTTATATTCTCTCTTGAGGAAGGAGTCCTTCTGAAGACTGTTTTGTACAACAAAAAGCTGTACTCTTTGCAAGTGAACTTTTTCTTTTTCTTTCAAAATGTTCCCATCTCTTGAGTCCTCTCTTTTGACTTTTTCAATTGGAAACTTTCTTCAGGTATTTGTCATCTTTCTTGCTTGGTGTTCAGGCTTTTAATGTGATGACTTTTTCTTTGTTCACAACCTACCCACACATTTATGACATGTGACACTGATCCAGCCCAGACACTCTCCAGAAAGAGGTTCATCAGGAACTGTTCTTGAAGCAGCAGTTCATGGACGTAGCCTCTTGCAAATACCTGTTCATATCTGAGAACTTGGGAATATATGAGGCAGTAGTTTTCTCCCACTTGTTCTTTCTTTCTGGTCAGACTTTACATGTCTTCTTGAGGAGACTGTGCCCAAATTGCAGGATTTGTAGCTTCTTTGTGACAGATCTTCACAGGTTCCACATTTTCACTGTCTCTTGGGACCCCAGGGCAGAAGAGTGGATGCAAAGGCTCTGAGACAGACACATTCGTGTGTATATAGATGGAAACCATCAGAGGCATTGAAAAGTGAAATGGCTTTCATGTCACAGTCTAGGAAATTTCTTACTTTCTGCAAATTTGGGTTTATTTGGAGTCAAGTACATGGTTCAGAATTGACAGTAACTTCACTTCTTTCCCTAAGACTCACAACCCAAAACCCAAGGGCTGAAGATAACAGGGGAAGTTTCTTGACACTATTCATATTCCTGTAGAGACTCACAGCCTATTCAGCTGACTCTCCTATTTCTCCCTCCCAATGGTGGTGGCCAGAGCAAAGCGAGGGGAACCCAAGATACACACCACAGAGATGTGTGTCTCAGAGTTGTCTGGTGGACTCTGCTGGCCATTCACACATCTGACACTCTGCAAGTCGTTAGAAATATGAGGAAGCTATTGGCCATGGCTGGATCCAGACTTGTAAGCACAGAATGTCCACATCCAGTAGTTCATGCTCAGTGCAGGCATAAACACTTTAATTTCAGCCACCAGCTGTCATGGGACCATGTTGATTGGGATCCTTTGTATCTGAGAGATATCAAGACACTGGGGACAAGTGAAAAGACCATCTTGATTTTTTTTCTCCAAAGTCCTGATTCAGGTGAAGCAGAAGCTGTGTTTGCAGAGAGTCAGCAGGGATTTTCAAACTCGTTCAGGCAAATGGATTGAATTTTTCTGAGTTTTTCTGCCATGGTCACATAGAAGCTTACCATGCTAGGGCAAATTCTTAGGCCTGTTTGTATTACTGGCTTCAACTCTCTGATGACTCTGACCAAATTGCTCAGTTCCAGGTTTTCCTGTACCTGCTTCTTCTGGGAGAACTAAAAGCACTCTGGGCAGATGAAAAGCCTTTTATCAGTCTCCATCACCTAGGAGACAAGGCACCTTAGACAGGTGCTGTGTCCATACCTCGTGGAGTAGGGCTGTCAAAGTGGTTCCTGCAACAGGGGAAGGACAGTGCTTCCTGGAGTTCAGCCATAGGTGCTGGTCAGTTGAGGCCCTCTCCTCAGGCATCCGATTCTGAAGGCTCCCAGTGCCTCTGGAGGGATCTTGAGTCACTGCTGCCATTTTATTGGGATAGGTGAGATCATACCTTTCCCCCACATTCTGCCACACCCATTTCTCTCCTTTGACTGTATTTCCATTAAAAAGCCAATCAAAATAAGACAGGGAATTCGCCCACCTATACAGGACTCCAGGATTTCTAGATGGTAATTTGCAGGTTCTGTGTTTATTCAACTATCAAAGAACATTTTACTTGGTACCTCCTTTCTGTAGGAAGTATGTGAGGAGATACAGAGTGTTTAATGGTGAAGAGGAAAGGCTTGGACCAGCAAATAGTAGTCAGTATTACTTTGTATAAGATGGAAAGTATTTGTTTTAATTTGTGTATAGAATTTCTTTCTTAGCATGATCAATAAATACAAAAAGGTATGTATTTTAAAATTTTGCAACACATACTAACAAAAGCAAATTGGCAATATTTGCATGACATAAAACTGAAAGGGTCAACATTAATTATAACACATTCCTTCCAAAAATCTGCCTATAGTATGTAGTCCTAGAAATTTGTGGGACTCTTCCTCCTCACTCATATATCACTGAATCAGATAATGAAGGCTTCTCGAGTGGGAAATTATCTGGATCAGATGGTGATCAAAATACACTGAAGCCAAGGGAGATGGAGTTTCCAGTGTTTGCTGCCTCTCCTTCTCCCTCTGTATTTCATGGAGGAAAAGTGGAGCCTCAGTCACATTATAGGAGGGCTCTTTATATGGCAAGGTGAGCCTCTGGGATTCTAAAAAGAAGGAGGAGGGAGAGTAAGGGCTAACTGGAAAGGAAGAGATGCCCCTTTACCACATAACTTCTTTTTTTTTTTCTTAGAAAATTTGGAATTCCATGAAGAGTACAGTTCTTTGTGCTGAAAGTGTCCTCTTCATAGTCTGTAAGAAGAAACAGTGGGGGCCAGGATGAAAGCAGCCTGTGCCTCAGGGACTGACCTTGTACTGGGGTGCTTGGCAAATAGGGCCAGGAGTATTGTTGGATATAAGGATAGGAAACAGAAGTAGCTGGATATAGCAATCCCACTCCTGGGCATATTTCTGGAGAAAACTATAATTTGAAAAGATACATGCACCCCCTATGTTCATAGCAGTACTATTTACAACAGCCAAGACATAGAAACAACCTAAATGTCCATGGACAGAGGAATGGATAAAGCTGATGTGGTACATATATACAGTGGAATATTACTCAGCCATAAAAAAGAGTGAAATAATGCCATTTGCAACAACATGGATGGACCTAGATATTATCATACTAAGTAAAGTAAGTCAGAAAGAGACGACAAATACCATACAAATCATATGTCTAATATATGACACAAATGAACTTATCTATGAAATGTAAACAGACTCACGGACATAGAGGACAGACTTTTGGTTGCCAAGGGGGAAGGAGAGTGGGGGAGGGATGGAGTGGGAGGTTGGGATTAGAAGATGCGAGCTATTTTCTATGTATACACACACACACACACACACGCACACACACACACACACACACACATATATATGTATAACTGAATCACTTTGCTGTATACCAGAAACTAACACAACACTGTAAATCAAATATACTTCAGTAAAATAAATTTGAAAAAAAAAAGAAGTAGCTGGACGTGCTCATCATTTAACAAATTCCTGAAGCCCAGGTGGGCAGGGCAAGAGCATTTTTGGAGCATTTAAAAGATGAGAGTCTGTTGAATGGGGGAAAACAGTGTATTTTGTAGGAATAGAGGAAACAGAAGGGCCACTTGCATTGACAGTCATCCTAGTATCTACTGATTTCATCGTGCATTTCTGGTGTGCAGGCTATGCAGTACCAATGTGATCGCCTTTCTCCTGTGCTCCATTCTGGTGTTCTGTTTTCCTTCCTTATTTTCCAGGGTTCCTTCTTTGATCATTTTCTTTTTTTTTTTTTTTTTTTTTTCTGTTTCAAGAGCTTCCTTTAGCCATTCTTTTGGAATAGGTCTGCTGGTAAAAAAATTTTCTTAGTTTTCTTTCATTTGAGAATGTTTTGATTTACCCTTTCATTCCTGAAGGAAATTTTGGTTGGATAGAGAATTTGGGGTTGACAGTATTTTTTTTTTTTTCAGTTCTTAGAAAATATCATGCCACTTCTTCCAGGTGTCACTCACTTCTCATGAGAAATTCACTGTCTTTCAAATTGTTTTTTCCCTTGTCTGTAAGGTATTGTTTCTCTCTTGCAGATTGCTAGATTTTTTTCTTTGTCTTTAGGTTTCAGAAGATTGTGGTAAGTCTTGGTATGAGTTTCTTTGGGATTATCTTGTTTAGGGTTCGCTAAGTTTTTTGAATCTTTAGGTTTGTGTCTTTTGCCAAATTTGGGAAAATTTTAGTCATTATCATTTTTGTGATTAAAATATGTTTTCAATTAAAACATTTAAATGATTATAAAGAGAATGTTAATAACCCCCCCACATATATACTCTTTTTTTTTAATATCTTTATTGGAGTATAATTGTTTTACAATGGTGTGTTAGTTTCTGCTTTATAACAAAGTGAATCAGTTATACATATACATATATCCCCATATCACTTCCCTCTTGCATCTCCCTCCCTCCCACCCTCCCTATCCCATCCCTCTAAGTGGTCACAAAGCACCGGGCTGATCTCCCTGTGCTATGCGTCTGCTTCCCACTAGCTATCTATTTTACGTTTGGTAGTGTATATATGTCCATTCCACTCTCTCACTTTGTCCCAGCTTACCTTTCCCTCTCCCCGTATCCTCAAGTCCATTCTCTAGTAGGTCTGCATCTTTATTCCCAACTTGCCACTAGGTTCTTCATGGCCTTTTTTTTTTTTTTATTAGATTCCATATATATGTGTTAGCATACGGTATTTGTTTTTCTCTTTCTGACTTACTTCACTCTGTGTGACAGTCTCTAGGTCCATCCACCTCACTACAAATAAATCAGTTTCGTTCCTTTTTATGGTTGAGTAATATTCCATTGTATATATGTGCCACTTCTTCTTTATCCATTCATCTGTTGATGGACACTTAGGTTGCTTCCATGTCCTGGCTATTGTAAATAGAGCTGCAATGAATATTTTGGTACATGACTCTTTTTGAATTATGGTTTTCTCAGGGTATATGCCCAGTAGTGGGATTGCTGGGTCGTATGGTAGTTCTATTTTTAGTTTTTTAAGGAAGCTCCATACTGTTCTCCATAGTGGCTGTATCAATTTACATTCCCACCAACAGTGCAAGAGAGTTCCCTTTCCTCCACACCCTCTCCAGCATTTATTGTTTCTAGATTTTTTGATGATGGCCTTTCTGACCGGTGTGAGATGATATCTCATTGTAGTTTTGATTTGCATTTCTCTAATGATTAATGATGTTGAGCATTCTTTCATGTGTTTGTTGGCAATCTGTATATCTTCTTTGGAGAAATGTCTATTTAGGTCTTCTGCCCATTTATGGATTGGGTTGTTTGTTTTTTAATATTGAGCTGCATGAGCTGCTTGTAAATTTTGGAGATTAATCCTTTGTCACTTGCTTCTTTTGCAAATATTTTCTCCCATTCTGAGGGTTGTCTTTTCATCTTGTTTATGGTTTCCTTTGCTGTGCAACAGCTTTTAAGTTTCATTAGGTCCCATTTGTTTATTTTTGTTTTTATTTCCATTTCTCTAGGAGGTGGATCAAAAAGGACCTTGCTGTGATTTATGTCATAGAGTGGTCTGCCTATGTTTTACTCTGACAGTTTGATGGTGTCTGACCTTACATTTAGGTCTTTAATCCATTTTGAGTTTATTTTTGTGTATGGTGTTAGGGAGTGTTCTAATTTCATTCTTTTACATATAGCTGTCCAGTTTTCCCAGCACCACTTATTGAAGAGGCTGTCTTTTCTCCACTGTATATGCTTGCCTCCTTTATCAAAGATAAGGTGACCATATGTGTGTGGGTTTATCTCTGGGCTTTCTATCCTGTTCCATTGATCTATATTTCTGTTTCTGTGCCAGTACCATACTGTCTTGATTACTGTAGCTTTGTAGTATTGTCTGAAGTCAGGGAATCTGATTCCTCCAGCTCCGTTTTTCGTTCTCAAGACTGCTTTGGCTATTCGGGGTCTTTTGTGTTTCCATACAAATTGTGAAATTTTTTGTTCTAGTTCTGTGAAAAATGCCAGTGGTAGTTTGATAGGGATTGCATTGAATCTGTAGATTGCTTTGGATAGTAGAGTCATTTTCACAATGTTGATTCTTCCAATCCAAGAACATGGTATATCTCTCCATCTGTTTGTATCATCTTTAATTTCTTTCATCAGTGTCTTATAATTTTCTGCATACAAGTCTTTTGTCTCCTTAGGTAGGTTTATTCCTAGATATTTTATTCTTTTTGTTGCAATGGTAAATGGGAGTGTTTTCTTAATTTCACTTTCAGATTTTTCATCATTAGTGTATAGGAATGCAAGAGATTTCTGTGCATTAATTTTGTATCCTGCTACTTTACCAAATTCATTGATTAGCTCTAGTAGTTTTCTGGTAGCATCTTTAGGATTCTCTATGTATAGTATCATGTCATCTGCAAACAGTGACAGCTTTACTTCTTCTTTTCCGATTTGGATTCCTTTTATTTCTTTGTCTTCTCTGATTGCTGTGGCTAAAAATTCCAAAACTATGTTGAATAATAGTGGTGAGAGTGGGCAGCCTTGTCTTGTCCCTGATCTTAGTGGAAATGGTTTCAGTTTTTCACCATTGAGGATGATGTTGGCTGTGGGTTTGTCATATATGGCCTTTATTATGTTGAGGAAAGTTCCCTCTATGCCTACTTTCTGGAGGGTTTTTATCATAAATGGGTGTTGAATTTTGTCAAAAGCTTTCTCTGCATCTATTGAGATGATCATATGGTTTTTCTCCTTCAATTTGTTAATATGGTGTAGCACGTTGATTGATTTGCATGTATTGAAGAGTCCTTGCATTCCTGGGATAAACCCCACTTGATCATGGTGTATGATCCTTTTAATGTGCTGTTGGATTCTGTTTGCTAGTATTTTGTTGAGGATTTTTGCATCTTTGTTCATCAGTGGTATTGGCCTGTAGTTTTCTTTCTTTGTGACATCTTTGTCTGGTTTTGGTATCAGTGATGGTGGCCTCATAGAATGAATTTGGGAGTGTTCCTCCCTCTGCTATATTTTGGAAGAGTTTGAGAAGGATAGGTGTTAGCTCTTCTCTAAATGTTTGATAGAATTCACCTGTGAAGCCATCTGGTCCTGGGCTTTTGTTTGTTGGAAGATTTTTAATCACAGTCTCAATTTCAGTGCTTGTGATTGATCTGTTCATATTTTCTATTTCTTCCTGGTTCAGTCTCAGAAGGTTGTGCATTTCTAAGAATTTGTCCATTTCTTCCAGGTTGTCCATTTTATTGGCATATAGTTGCTTGTAGTAATCTCTCATGATCGTTTGTATTTCTGCAGTGTCAGTGGTTACTTCTCCTTTTTCATTTCTAATTCTATTGATTTGAGTCTTCTCCCTTTTTTTCTTGATAAGTCTGGCTAATGGTTTATCAATTTTGTTTATTTTCTCAAAGAACCAGCTTTTAGTTGTATTGATCTTTGCTATCGTTTCCTTCATTTCTGTTTCATTAATTTCTGATCTGATCTTTATGATTTCTTTCCTTCTGCTAACTTTGGGTTTTGTTTGTTCTTCTTTCTCTGTTGCTTTAGGTGTAAGGTTAGGTTGTTTATTTGAGATGTTTTTTGTTTCTTAAGGTAGGATTGTATTGCTATAAACTTCCCTCTTAGAACTGCTTTTGCTGCATCCCATAGTTTTGGGGTCATCGTGTTTTCATTGTCATTTGTTTCTAGGTATTTTTTGATTTCCTCTTTGATTTCTTCAGTGATCTCTTGGTTATTAAATAGTGTGTTGTTTAGCCTCCACCACATATATACTCTTATCCAATCCTACCTTCCTTTGGTAACCAATAGTAGCATTTTGGTGTGTTTCTTTTTCGCCCCAGCTTTATTTAGGTATATGTAATTGGTATACAAAGTACTGCACATAATTAGTTTATACAATTTGGTGAGTTTGGACATATGTGTATACTCATGGCACACCATGACAATCCAGTAAATAAAGATATTCATCACCTCCAAAGGTTTTCTTGCATCTCTTTGGGGTTTGTTTTGTTTTGTGAGAACACAACATGAGATCTGCTCTCTTACATTTTTAAGTGCAAGGTACCATATTTTTAACTACAGGTACTATGTTGCACAGCAGAGCTCTGGAACTTACTCCTCTTGTGGAACTGTAACTTAAAACTCATTGAAATACAGCTCCCCATATCTTCTTCCCCCATCCCCTGGTAACCCCCATTCAGTTGTCTACTTCTGTATATTTGACTGTTTGAGGTGCCTCATGTAAGAGGAATCATGCAATATTTATCCTCTGTGACTGACTTATTTCTCTTAGCATAATGTCTTCCAGGTCCATTCTTGTTATGTTGCAAATGGTAGGATTTCCTTCTTTTTAAAGGCCTAATAACGTTCCACTATATGTATACACCACATTTTCTTTATTCCTTCATCTGCCATTGGATATGTGGGTGGTTTCCATATCCTGGCTATTGTGAATAATGCTGTAATGAATATGGGAGTGCAGATACTGGTTTTTGAGATCCTGATTTTAATTCTTTTGGATATAAACCCAGAAGTGGGATTGCTGAATCATATGGTAGTTTTATTTTAATTTTTTGAGGAATCTCCATACTGTTTTCCACAGAGGCTGCACCACTTTATTTTATTTTATTTATTTTTATTTTTATTTTTATTTTTTGCACCACTTTACATTCCCGATAACAGTGTACAGGTGTTAGAGATATGGGGATATATGTATATGTATAGCTGATTCACTTTGCTATAAAGCAGAAACTAACACACCATTATAAAGCAATTATACTCCAATAAAGATGTTAAAAAACAAAAAAAAAAAACCCAGCAATGTACAAGTGTTCCAATTCCTCCACAACCTCACCAACCCTTGTTATCTTTCAGTTTGTTTTTTAATTTTTAAAATTAAATAATCAGTGTTGGGAATGGAAAAGCCTTTTTCTTCAAATGATCTCTCTACTCAAGGGACTCCTGGTCCAGGGGAGGGGAGGTTAAGCTTAATGCTTGAATGATGTAGTAGGAGGAGGGGTAGCAGATGTGCTGTGAGAGGCATTCACCTTGTGCTGGGGTCCCTTGAGCAGATGCATCACCATGGAGGTGGGGGAGGCCAGCAGGAGGTGGGTGCCTTATAACTGTGCCCAAGACGTTCTTTTCGATAAGTCTGTGTTACTGAGAGTGGGCTCTCAGGACGGCAGTGGATTGAGTTCTACTTCCCTAGGAGGGAGTGAGTTTGTTCTGAGCCATCCCCGTGCTGTCCTAAGCCCCTTTGCACACATAAGCATGCTTCGGTGAGGTAGCGGGCTGGGGCTGGGAAACACAGGAAGTCTGCCTGGTCTGTACAGATGTAGATGTGGAGGCTTGGAAGAGAGGTTAGGAACAGGACAATGAAAAGCATCCTTTATTCAGGCATAAGTTTAAAGGCTAGCGCTCCGAGGAAAGGATTTCAGAATGGGCGTCCCTAAGCCTTCGTTCATTCATGGTGATGATGATAATCAATCATGATGATAATGATGCCAATAATAATAGTTACAAACTCTGATCACGATGCTTTCAACATTTCCCATTTCATCACCTCATTTGATCCTCACAGCACTGTGAGATGGATATTTTCCCCTCCATATTACAAATGAAGACGTCAACTCTTAAAAGCTTGATGGGCTTGTGCACGGTGGCTGGCAAGAGAATGATGGGGCAGCTTTCTCCTGCCAGAGTTCTCCCCTTTACCCATCATCACTCTGCGCTCTAAACTCAAACCTCTAAAACAGTCTTATTAAAAAAAAAAACCCAAAACAAAAACTGAAAACAAACAGTCATATCTTTGCCTTCCCTCCCCTATCTCACTCTTGGATCCCTGACATGCTGGGCCTGCTTGGGGGATATTTATTTATGCCAGTGCATCCTGTTGAATGAGATTCCTAGCTTGTAATAGCAAATATTCTATTATAATAATGGTGATCATTATCAATTATAATAACGTTATTTTTTAAATTAAAACACAAACCATTTGCCGAGAATAGTGAAATATTTGCTTTTTCTTATGAATCCTCACAACAGTCCTATGAGGAGCATATTATCTCCACTGCTACAGATGAAGGACCTGAAGGTTAGAGACCCTGAGTGCCTTGCCTAAAACAATGTACTAACGAATAAGCGGCAAAGCCAGGATATGAAACCAGATCAGATTCCAAGCGCAGGCTTTAACCACCAAACTTAATTTTCTCTCACACTAATGTGTTCTAATGCTAGGTTTGCAGAATCTGGACTCTGCCTGCACCCGCAGAATGCATCATGAAAATAGAGAAGGGAAAGACCATCAGAATCATCTTCCTGCAATGTCCCCCTTGCCTTTTGCCTTCTGTAGGCTGCTGCTTTGGTGTTGCATGCCTGGGACCATTTTTAAGGCTGTGCTGCTCAAGATGTGAGTGGTGTATTAAAACTGAAGACTCACTGTTCACTTCACGGGCATTAATCAATGGTAAATTTGAATTGGTATATGCATATGACATGCACATTAATTCCAAATGTGTTTATCATAATTAGTGCTATTACAATGAATACCAAAGGAATCAGGGAATGATTAGCTACACTTAGTATTTGTTATGGTTTGTTTAAAAAAGTTAAACATAAAATTAGTTGTGGTTTGCAGAGTGATGTTTCATTTGCACAGTGAAGATGACCGCAAGCCTTTGGTTTTTGTGAGTTGGGAGGTTTCAAGGGGGTTTCCCGTGCACAGTGTTAACAGCAAACTGAGTTAATGGGTCTCTCATCCTCAATTAACGATGTGGTTTTCCTTTTTTAATCATTTGTGTCTCCCAGCTGTTCCCTATTGTCACACTTATATGGAAAAGTCTACCAACTCAGAAAGATGAAGATGGAGGAGATAGAAAAGTAGACTCTAAAAATCTAAAAGGATCAGTGTACATTTATTTATTTATTTATTTATTTTTAATTTTTATTTTTTTCACATCTTTTTTGGAGTATAGTTGCTTTACAATGGTGTGTTAGTTTCTGCTTTATAACAAAGTGAATCAGTTATACATATACATATGTTCCCATATCTCTTCCCTCTTGCGTGTCCCTCCCTCCCACCCTCCCTATCCCACCCCTCTAGGTGGTCACAAAGCACCGAGCTGATCTCCCTGTGCTATGCGGCTGCTTCCCACTAGCTATCCATTTTATGTTTGGTAGTGTATATATGTCCATGCCACTCTCTCAGTGTATATTTTTAAAAAACATATGCTGAATTAACAAGGGATGGGCTATTCATATTTGTTGACCTCTACTGTGTTCTGGTGCCTTCATTTGTATGATCCCCATTTAATCCTCAAGATGATTCTGTGAGGCAAGTATTAAAGTGAGAAGACCAAGGCTCAGAGAAGTTTGCTCGTTCAAAGTTACCCAACTGCCGGGTGGAGATGCAGGGATTCAACTCTAGGTCTGTGTGGATTCAAATCCATGCTTACTCTACTGAGTGGGGCACTTCCCCCTAAGTGGCTGAAGACCTAAACTAGTGAAGCCAGTGCCATGGGTGTGATTTGCAGGGAATGTTGCTCCATGGTCCTGTGGCTCAGCTGCACCCATCATCTGGCTGGCCACCTCCCAGTGGGGAGAGTTGGTCAGAAAGAAGACAGGAGAAAAGAGAACAACTAGTTTAGGACAAACCCAACTCTGCCATTGTTAAGAGCACCGGGATTGAAGCCTCGATCTGCCACTTTTTAGCCATGAAACCTTGGGAACGTACTTCACTTCTCAGACCCTGAGTTTCCTCATCTTTACTAGCTCCATGTTACAGGGTTGTCATAGGGGCTAAATGAGTTTATGCACGTAAAACGCCTTAGAGCAGTAGTTAGAACGTAGTAAGCACTGAGCCAGTGTTGGCCCTTATTTTTGCCATGTAATTTTGATTAATCTTCTCAGAAAGTATCTCTCTTGGAAAATTCTGGCTTTTCTCTGATTTTATGTGATCTGATTCTAAAGTCTATAATCTTTTATGGATCTTGATGATACATTTTGCTGACATGATTCCATAATCTCTTTCCTAACAAGCTTTACTGAGTTCCATTCAGTGTGTTCTAGCAAATAGTAAACTATTAGATCTTGTTTTGGTTGTTTGTATCAGTCAAAAGCATGTGTAGCCATAGGCAAGGCCAGGCTGATGATGAAACTGGTATTCTTTCTCTTTATTTTCCTCAGTGTATTAGTTCAGTTTTCGTGTTTAAACTAAAGGCAACAGAAACTGTCTGGAATTCACTTAGGCAAGAAAATGAAATTCATTGGAAAGATGCTGTAGTATCATAGGCATTTCAGGGAATGATCAGAATTGAAGAAAGGGTGGGGATTAAGTAAATCCAAGACCTCAGGGGCAGGAGTTTGTAGACCCTCCTTCCAGATCTCCACCAAGAGTGTAACTAAATTCCTAACAGATGCTTGGGAGAGAAAATCCAGTTTTCCCAGCTGTCCACCAGTGGTGGTTAGGTGTCCATCATTAAACCAGTCTGCTGTGGCCAAAGGGGCAGGGTCATGGTGCAGAAACATGACTGCAAGGAGGCCACCACATTATGTGGGCCAGGCAATTCCCAGACGGGGGACCTGGGTATACAGCGTATCTACTGCAGTTGATTTTTGTGTTGCCTAGAGAGTTGTGAATTTACTTCTTGTTTTCCAACTCTGAGGAGATCACTGCTCAGTCAAGCATGGTTATTTAGCACTTACCATGTACTTCACTCTGTGCAAGGTATGGGAGTGCGAGTGTGTGTGTGCACGTGCGTGTGTGTGCGCGTGCGTGCACGGTGGTCACAAAGAAGTGTATTTCAGGGACCTTGTCCTTTAGGAGGTTACAGTGCAAGGCCAGAACCAGACAGAGATACGGCTTTATCAATTTGAACATGATTGTGATTTCTGTGTCAGCCGATTTCCTAGTTTCTTTTCTCCTGAGTTATTTATATCTACCTCGTATTTCATGCTCCTTAAAAATCGGGGCATCTTTCACCCAAGTATTCAATATTAAAAGTGGATTTTAAATGGGAACATATAAAATACTGTGGGGTTTAGTGAGTTCTTATTGTGTGTCAGTAACTGAACAAATACATTATTTCCTGTTTTTCATTGAATCCTCGTTGCCCCCTAAGCAGTGGGCACTAGCATTATCCATATCTCACAAATGAGGGAGAGGGAGCCTTGGAAAGAAGAGGTAAGTATCTCAAGATGACACACTTAGTGTGAGCTGAACAAAAGCATTTAAACTCAACTTTGCTAACCCGAAAGCCAGTGCTCTTCAGTACTATGCTATCCTAGCTTTCATTTTAAATAGGATTTAGTAAATTATACAGTATTTTGCTTATTTTTACATATTTGATGTTGTCTATTTTCTTTCTTTGATTTCCACATGGAAAGGTTTTTCTTTTTTTTTAAACATAACCTCATCGGTATTTCCTGAGCCTGAAATAATTATAGATCCCTTGCAAAGCAATGAGAATGAGCATTGTTCTTTGAAAATCAACAAATGATAAAATTAAATTATTACATGACTATATAACTTTATTTTGCCTTAATCAGCATCAGACACAATTTTTAAGCAATATGTTTGAAAAAGTGTTTGAAATCAAAGTGTGTGTAATATAAACGAGTGGATGGCGCTGACCTAAAAGAACAGTTTGGAAGGCAAAATTTTAGAATACCTTACGGTTAAACAAAAACAAGGGCAAGAGCTAGATTTTTGTCAATATTAAGGCAAAGATATCAAGGAAGTGATGGATGACAGGGAGAAAGCAGAGCACCTCAGTTTCCACTTTAATTTTGCCTTTGGGGTTAAGGTAAATTGATCTTTGGACTCAACGGTGTAGAATGAACGTGTGTAAATGAACATGGATAAATGAGAAAAGCCAAGTAAGGTGCATGTAGAGACCGATAGAATATGATATTGATCTAAATAAATTTAAGTCTTCTATCACGGAGCAGTTTTATGGTAGGGCTCTGAAAAACATTACCTAGGAGATCACTGTTAAAGACTGACTAATTTCAAGAATGAGTTAGACAAATGTCAGATGATGGATGTCACAACTCTGGAGCAGTGAGCTTGAAGATGACCATGGGCAAGATTTTAGAAGGGATATTGAAATAATGAGGAGGAGGTGATGACCACTAGGATGCTGTGAGGGGTTGATGCAAGCAATCCACGCTAACATCAATTTTGCTTCCTTTATAAGGGTCGCTAATCTATTAGGTGAGAAAAAAATAACACAAGCAGAAAAGATCTCAGCAACATATCTGAACAACTTTCTTGTGATATTTTTGTAATTAATATGGATTTATGTTTGTATGCAAGGGAAGATGGATTAATAACTGGTCAAACAACCATTCTCAAAGGATATTGACCATGGTTGTAAGTTAACCTGGAGATCACCCAGTCGCGGGCTGTAAGCTGCTGTCCTTGGCCTTGCCCTCTACTCTGCCTAAGAGAGGCATCATTTCCCTCAGGCTGGGGAAGGTATTGATGGGAAATTCATCCAATGTGCAAATAATATAAAGACAGGAGAGACTGAATACTAAGACAGAAACAGGATATAAAATACTATTTATAGACCGGAGATCTGGGCCAACTCTAACAGAACAAAATGTAACAGGGATAAATGTGAAGTTCTACAAATCCCAAAATTAAACTGTACAAAATCAGATGAGGGAGATGTTTCAGAGAATTAGTAGCATGAGTAAAATATTATTAAGTGGCTTGAAAAACAAGCCACTATTCACTATGCTCAACGGTTCACTATGAGTCAACTCTGTTATCATAAGCCGAAAAGCTCATGAAACCTTAATCTCTGTCATAGTTGTGTAATCTAGAATGAGAACGGGGGTGATTTCTTTGTATTATGCACGTTCAAGTTTGGAATACTGTGTTTGTAATATTTTAGTTTCGAATAATTCTCCTGTTTTGGTGGCTACATAGTAGGACATGGACAAATGGGAGGACATGTGGGAGAAGAAGAACCCTATGACCAGTCATATAGGGGATGTTTGAAGAAACAGGGGATTATTAATATGGAAAAGAGAAAGAGAAGACAGAGAAGAGACATGATAGCAGCCTTCCGATGTAGTAAGAGTGTCAAAAAGAAGAAATATTAGGATTGCTTAATATGGTATCAAATCGCAGAACTCATGATAATCTGTGGCAGCCATAGAGAGACAGATGTGGGTTTAAAATAATGAATAAAGTCCTAATAGGAATACCTGGTAATGACATGAGTTTTCTTCGGAGGTTATGAAATTTCTGTTATGGGAAGTTAACAATCCTGGGTTGGAAGCTCACATAGGGTGAATCTCAAGAGACATTCCTGTGGATTAATGGTGTCTTCTGCAACGTGGAGACTCTAAACATTTGAGTGACAAGGGCTCTCAGCACCCTATAAGACTTATGCTACCATGCAATCAGGGAGACTAGTTAGGAGGCTATTTCTGTTTTCCAGGTGAAACAAAACATGGCAACTGAATGGATGTAAAGGTTAAGTAGATGCAGAAGTAGGGTATATCCATTTCTCCAAACCCTTGTAAAGCACAGAGACTGAATAAGATGTGACAGTAGCTTGCTGTGTGGTCTAGGGCAGATCATTGAATGGCTGTGGTCTTTAGCTTCCTCAACTGTGAAATGAGAGGCTAGAATCAGGATCCCTTTCATCCATGATGTTCTGGGGTGAGAACAAGCTACAAGAATCCCATTTTAGGGAAAGTGCATTTACAGCTATTTGGCTTCCCTCTTGAATAGTGTGATATGAAGAGGGATGTGAAGATGGCTCCTTCCCTAGTATATTCTCTCATATTCTCCTGCAGTGACTTTATATAGAGACTGGAATTTCACCTTTCAGATTTTATTCAATTGAATTAAGTCCTCATCCTCTCTCTTAAAAAAATGTAAAAATGCTAATGGAAGGACCAAGGGAGTTAGGTTTTTGGTTAGTTTCCTCTAAAAGCTCCAGCTAAACACAGGATTTTAAGAAATTTTCGGTGTTTAGGAAAGGAAGATCATGGGGACAGTGTTTGGGTTGCAAAGTTGAGTAAGGTTCAATAGTTGTCAAACTTAGGGGGATGGAGAATCACCACTGAGGGTAAGCCTTGTTTGAAAAAAAGTGGAAGGACCTCCAGGACACATTTAAATTATTTCAGTTGAGCTGTGGACTGGGCCTGCTCTCTGGCTGGATCACAGATTCATTTAGCATCCCTTTTCCATTTCTTTGAGAATAAGATCTCAAGGATATGAGGTGTGTGCATTGTGATTGTTCTTATATCTGCTCGGTGATTGAAATATAACTTCCTTTCACCAGCACTTGATTCCCTTAAATGGAATTAATTACTCTCGTCTGAATATTTCATATTAAAAATAAAAGATCATAGCGTGAAATGGGGCAGTATATAATAATGAAGTTACTCTTGGGTTTCTGATAGTTACTACGGACTTAAAATAGAGAGGTTATGTATTTTCCATTTATCTTGAATGCCTACAGACAGCTGTTTGTCTTTGGGTATTTAACATGCTTGGAAAGAATTTGCTGGTGGAATTCAGTGAGGATTTTAAGAAAAAAAAAAAAAAAACCTTCATGGAAACTGGGAGTTTGGCTCCAAAAATAATTTATTAAACTCTTTGTAGCAATTAACTGCTCAAGCAGGAGTATGTCCACTGTATTGACTGACCTTCTTTTAATTAAATGCTGTACCTGGCTAGGTATCTTATAAGAATCTGGCATTGACTGTAGACAACCATGGGGAATCTATCCAAATAAGATTTGCTTGGGTCTCCCCGCAAGAAAAAGGTTTAGGGCACCGTCTAATATTTTAAATTAAGAGTGAGGAATCTATTTGATGGATGGAACCAGGGTCACCTTCACTGTTTGAGGAAGGTTAAATGATATTTACCAGTAACTTATCTTGCCAAGAATAGAAAAGTGATCTACATTCATGTAGAGTGATTGGGCTGAGTTATGTCAAGAGAACTTAAGTGCTGAAGTCCCACATACCTTTCTGTTAAGGCTAACTTCTCAAAGATACACTGAATACAGAATGTGTGTAAAAAGCAAGAATAGAAAGAATGCAAGTGTTTGCTGATAGCAACACTTAGCTTTAATCGAGAACCCATTTCCTAATACTATATGAATGATTAACCTTTATAATAAAAGTATAAGAATGATCGTAATGTGTAACTTTGTTGATGGCTTTTCCCTCTTTTGCTTCTAAATGTGGCTTTAAAGATACTAACTTTTATTACTATATAGTAGACTTTCCAAAGGACTTCCTTGTCCATCTTATTTTCTAGTATGACATTGTCCTTGGGGTTTATGTTATAGCACCATGTTATGAATGAGGCAACATTACCATGACATTCTTCAGAGATCAGTGACCTAAAAGTCCAAGGCTGTAGCAATGGAATTCTGTGCTATCATTATGGTAACTATATTTTCAGAAACCGCAAGTACACTTTATTCTAATTGAGAATTTATGTATATGAAATGATTAAATCATACTTATGTCCTGATACAGAGCTTTAATTTGATAGACCTAATATGATTTAGTGAAATTTGGACTGGCCCAGACCGTCTGGCTCTCTTTGTGGGCAGTTTCTATTTATAAAAATTCTGCTGTGTGCCAGGCCCTACACTGCTAGTTTTGTGAGTGTTATGTGCTTAAAGCCCTACAACAACTTTCTGAAGAAGCTGTTCTTAACCCGGAGGTTAAATAACCTGCCCCAGTTTGCAGGATATAGTAGAGCTGAGATTTCCACCTAGACCTGCCTGACTCAAAAGCATGTTATACAGTGTTTCCATTTGTTTACCAGTCTGTCTTATGGTTTGGTTACATCAGAATCATCAGGGGCTCATGTTAAACATCAGATTGTCAGATTCCACCCAAGACCTACTGAGTCAGAATCTCTCCAGCCGTTGTTAGCCAGCTCTCCAGGTGATTTGGATGTGTGGCCAGGAGGCAGGTTTGGGTCCTCTGTGCATTATTGCCTACCTTAGACTGTAACCCTGTAGAGGGAAGGACTTTTGCTGTGTACTTATACCTATCAGTATATTTTAGAGATAGAGTCCAAAATAGTGGGTGGGGGGACCGTTTCCCCTGGCATTTCTGGTTTTAGGTGATGTAAAGGGAGAAGTCAAGAGAGACATAGTAAGGTAGATAAGCTTCCCTGGGCTTGGTGGTTGAGATCAGTGTTTGGGCTCATGGCCTTTCTTCCTGTACTAGGATATGGACATTTACCCAGGAAATGATTCCCATCCAGACTGCTTGTAGCTTGGGATATTCATAGAGGGATGAAAACTGATTACAGAAATCAGTCCCTGCTGGGGCCCTACCAGGCTAGGTCCTGACCTCCGTGCCCATGTGTCGGCATCTTGTTTGTTAACATCAGTAAAAATTTATTCCACTCATTAAAGGATGGCAATTTGAACCACAGAATTATACCTCTTTCCTGCCAGCTCATTTACTCATTTTCTCCTTTTCCCCAAGCACTAAAAAAGTCCAGATGGAGTCAGGGCGGGTTGGAGGGGGATGGCAAAGAAAAAATTAAAATAGAAAAGATACTATTGAAATAACCTGGCTAATCTTTTTTTTTTTTTTTTTTTTTTTGAGAGTTTAACCACTTGAAAACTGTATTTCTGGTTCTTTTTTCTAAATTCATGTTTTTTCTTTTTCTTTTTTTTTGAATTTTATTTTTTTATACAGCAGGTTCTTATTAGTTATCTATTTTATACATATTGGTATATGTATGTCAATCCCAATCTCCCAGTTCATCCCACCACCACCAGTACCCCCTCCCCTGCTTTCCCCCCTTGGTGTCCATATGCTTGTTCTCTACATCTGTGTCTCTGTTTCTGCCTTGCAAACCAGTTCATCTGTACCATTTTTCTAGATTCCACATATATGTGTTAATATACAATATTTGGAAAACTGTATTTCTAATCATATAAACAAATGACAAAGTATTTAGCAAATTGAATTACCTCAGAATTAAACTATAGTTCCCAGATTGAGAAGGTAAGAAACTGATGAAAAATTGGCAGCATGCAATTTTTTTTTTTTAACATCTTTATTGGAGTATAATTGCTTTACAATGGTGTGTTAGTTTCTGCTTTATAACAAAGTGAATCAGTTACACATATACATATGTTCCCATATCTCTTCCCTCTTGTGTCTCCTTCCCTCCCACCCTCCCTATCCCACCCCTCTAGGTGAACACAAAGCACGGAGCTGATCTCCCTGTGCTATGTGGCTGCTTCCCACTAGCTATCTATTTTACATTTGGTAGTGTATATATGTCCATGCCACTTTCTCACTTTGTCCCAGCTTACCTTTCCCCCTCCCCGTATCCTCAAGTCCATTCTCTAGTAGGTCGGCAGCATGTAATTTAAATGGTAAAGATTCTAAAAATACTTTAGGGAATTTTATCTGGAATAGTAAATATTACTGTTATACAGCTCACACATATAACCTAAATAAACGAGTTCATTTTAGTACTAGAAGATAACTGGATAAACATTTCAGAAATCTAGCAACTCAGAAATTCGTGGAATTGCCTTAAAGTAAATACATATTTCTAAAAGGTTATAATCAAATAAGGCATGTGTCATGGGAAATAACCTTGCTAATCTTAGCAGAGATCTGTGGCTAATGCATTCCAGGTGAACTCATTCTGGTTGACCCAAAATAGTATCATGTCTCTCTGTGTTAGTGTGTAATAAGGAAGAGAGAAGACAGCGAGAGGGTAGATTTATTTGGAATTATTGATAAACAATTGAAACCTGACTAGTTATATGACACATTCATTCATTCATTCATTCATGCATTCATTCTGTAAGGAAATATACTGACCACTTGCTGTGTATCTGAGACTTGCCCATATGTGAATTTTCTAGAGGAGAGAACTTGAGACCCACCATTAAGGAATTTAAAATTTAGATCAATAATAAGATTGCATGAGAGTTAAGTAAGGACATAAGAATTGAACCAGAAATAGTATGAGACAAGATAAGTGCTGCAGAAAGGAAGTGGTAAGGTTGTTAAGGAGAGCCTGGATGAACTCTAAAGTTTAGGATTCAACCTGAAGCTTGAGTTTCAGAGATGAGTTAGATTTACAGGGGGAAGTGAGGACATTTGGGGTGAGGAGAGTGGTGTGGAAGAAGACCTAGAGGCGGAGGTATGCTGCGGGCTTTGGCAAAGAGTCAAGCCCGTCACTTTGTGTTCATGCGGAACATGTTGGTGAGTTGAGAGACATATGGAGCTTCATTTAACGATCTAGAATGATACTCCTTTGCCTTTTCTGTCATCACACTTGTCGCATGGAGTCATAATGATCTGTGTTCCTGTCTGCCTTCCCCCTTAGATTGAAAGTCAAGAGCAAGGACTGTATTTTTCGACTTTCAAGTATTGTTACTTACACAAAGCTGGCAAATAACGTGCACCCTGTTAGTGTATGTGGACTGAATGGTGATCTCTCTGCATGGAGGTTAGGGACCAATCCCTCTTCCCTTCCTTGTTGCCTGCTATGTGTAGGATAACAGCCAAAGTGGTTTGCTCTTCTATAAAGCTATTAGGTTGTTATATGGCTCCTCATCAGTGTGGTTAGAAGAAGTTGAGGTCACTCCGAGCCCCACAATACTATTATTGGAGTTAGGTCATCAGTGGACCACAGAGGAGAGGGACCAGTGATGGGCAGATATTTATTAAGGATCTACTTCTGTGTACGCTTATGTTAAATACTATGCGGTTATAGAAAAGACTAACATAAAGAATAATATAAGAGCTTTGTCTTTCAGAAACATAACAACATATTAGACAAATGAGATTCCTATACATGAAACTGAAATTAACAAAGGAATGTCTGGACTAGCCAGATAACCTGCCTGGGCTTTGGTTTATTTATTTATTTATTTAAATTTCTTTCTTTCTTTCTTTTTTGTAACATCTTTATTGGAGTATAATTGCTTTACAATGGTGTGTTAGTTTCTGCTTTATAACAAAGTGAATCAGCTATACATATACATATATCCCCATATCTCCTCCCTCTTGCGTCTCCCTCCCACCCTCCCTATCCCACCCCTCTAGGTGGTCACAAAGCACAGAGCTCATCTCCCTGTGCTATGCGGCTGCTTCCCACTAGCTATCTATTTTATGTTTGGTAGTGTATATATGTCCATGCCACTCTCTCACTTTGTCACAGCTTACCCTTCCCCCTCCCCATATCCTCAAGTCCATTCTCTAGTAGGTCTGTGTCTTTATTCCCGTCTTGCCACTAGGTTCTTCATGACCTTTTTTTTTTTTCCTTAGATTCCATATATATGTGTTAGCATACTGTATTTGTTTTTCTCTTTCTGACTTACTTCATTCTGTATGACAGACTCTAACTCCATCCACCTCACTACAAATAACTCCCATTTCGTTTCTTTTTATGGCTGAGTAATATTCCACTGTATATATGTGCCACATCTTCTTTATCCATTCATCCGATGATGGACACTTAGGTTGCTTCCATGTCCTGGCTATTGTAAATAGAGCTGCAATGAACATTTTGGTACATGACTCTTTTTGAATTATGGTTTTCTCAGGGTATATGCCCAGTAGTGGGATTGCTGGGTCGTATGGTAGTTCTATTTTTAGTATTTTAAGGAACCTCCATACTGTTCTCCATAGTGGCTGTATCAATTTACAAGGCTTTGGTTTATTTTTATCTATCAAGTTGGACTGGATGATTTCTAAGTACCCTTTAAGCTTGAAATTGATCCAGGGCTCAACATGTTCAGCAGGGATAAATCACTGTGAAGGGCAGGTGATGCTTATTCAGCACCTTCTTCATAAACAGGGTTTCCTGGTGGATAAGGGTGGAATGAGATGGAACTTGGGGTGTACCAGGCGAGGTGTGACTGGAACAGGAATAAGCATCCCGAGAGTGGAGAAAGCCAGAGTGAAGAGGTGGAGGCTGGAGTGGGCATACAGAATGGGGGCTGCTGTGGGTCAGAGTGGGCCTCGCATGGCACCCACCCTCTGAGAGGTGGCAGAGTGATACTTTCAAGACAAATCCCTTAGGAGCTTAAGTACCTCACTTCCCAAGCTGTTGGCAGTGCATGGGCTGAGTCTGGATGTCCATGTCCTGTGCTGGTGCCTGGGGAAACCTTCCTGACTTCCAGATTTGTGATTTCTGGGTCTCAGTGCTAAGGACGTGACCTCCTGACAGTTCCACCTGCTTTCAGGATCCCCCCCCTGAGATAGTCCCTTGTCTTCTCCTAAATCAGGAAGGTCTGTATCCATGTTCAGGATCAACTCTTACCTTCAGAACTCTAAGTCACTCCAACACTAAACAGTTCCTGTTATCCACGTTAAGGTGTTTTAGCCCAATGACCGCTCACAAAAGTTTGTGCCTGCTCTGTCCAGGTGGGTCTGCCAGAGGTCCCCTGACCCAAATGGTTTGTCCCCACATCGTGTGGCAGCACAGCCCAATTACAAGTGACCAGGGGAGCAGCGCACTTAGTTTTATGCAGTTAACACCTAACCCTTGGTTTTCTTGGCAAAGCAAAGGCATTGGCCTTTTGACCTCTGCTGGTCTGGTCAGCAATTACCCAGTTGTTAAAACTAAATAATTGCCATTAGCTCTTGTCCTCCAAGCATCCCGAGTCCCACTGCAGGCTGCTTTTCATCTCATTTGCAAAGCCCTCCAGTGCAGGGCTGGGAATGCTTGTCCTTCGGACACCAGGCAGGTGCAGTGGCAGAGCTGGCTCCCGGGGGCCACTTTCTCTGGCTGCTTTTGCTCTTGGAGATGGTGCCTCTTGTTTGCCCTTCAGCTCCGGCTCCACTACCCGTGCATCTGGGTTCCTGAGTGTTTGCAAGGCTGCAGTTTATTGTCAGGATAATAGGTTTTCTTCTTGCTTTTCCTGAGCTGGCTCTTGCTTTGTGGTGGTGGTGGTTTGAAATTCAGTTTGGAGGACGTGAACTTTCTCTCTCCCCGTTTCTTTCTCTTTCCTTTTGTTTCTTTTGAGTTCTCATTTCTGAAGAGACTTCTCCTCTTAAACTCTGGCAGTAAAGGGAGACACTTTCATTTGCTGTGGGCAAGGTCTCCCTGCACAGATGTCCGTGTGATTGCTGCGCTGGCAGTTGTTTTTCTTCCTGCCGCCTTGATGCCGATCGCGGCTGTCTGAAGTACAAAGGGCAAGTTAAGATTACAGGTTGTCCTTCTCTTTGATTGTATTCTTGGCTGTAGCTCCTCAGTCCTTTGCGGGAAGAACTCACATTAGGCTGGGACGTGGAAACTGAATTCTCGGCTCCAGAAATAATTGCTTCTTGGACTGGATTGTTTGGGAGCCTGAACACTAAGGAATGGATTTAGACTAAGCCCCAGCAACTGATAGGTCCTGGTTGGGGATAAAAGGGTCTGAGATCTGTGTTTTGAGGCAAAGAAAATTCTGGCTAGACCTGTGTGCATATGTATTCAGAAGTCCAATTAGGCCCTGGGTGTGTTTGCACTGCTCTGTTTCAGTGGGTATGATATTATTCTATTTTAACTGCTTCCAGAGGGCAATGATCTTTACCCCAGATTCATTCTTGGTCTTTTTTTATTTTTTCCATCGGAGTTAACCACAGTGAGGGTTATTGCATCTTATCCTTATCCTTACGGCTTTGGATTCATTCATTTATTTCTTCCTTCATTCAGCTATCTGATAAATGTTCATCAAGGGGCTGCCAGGTATAAAGTATGCCACAGCCTGGAACCAGAGACCAGGACAGCAAGAAGGGTCCAACCTTTCACTTTGCAGATGAGGAAACTTAGTTTCCATTTCCTCAGCTGTGCAGCCTGTGTCCAAGGTCCAGGCTCTGGGATCTCTTGTTTCCTGAGTGCCCTGGGCCTCATCACTTTAAAATGACAACTAGGACCTCACGGGGGTTTTGAGCTGTTAAGGTGATCTAGCGGGTACTTGGGGGACTGTGGTTGCTCCATGGGTGCGAATGGGGCTCACATCCCTCTTCCAGACCTTCTTCCAGGATGCTTCTCAAAGCCAAGGGCCTGTTGTTTTTGTGCTCCCCCCTTGGTGGCCTGACAAGGCTAATCTGCCTCTACAGGGCCCCCGGGTGGACCCCAGACACGTCTTTACCCTGTAGAAGCAGACCCTGCTAGGGAAGCTGGTTTCTAATCTGACGTTCTGCCATGGGTTGAATTGTATCCTAAAATACATATGTTGAAGCCCAAACCCCCAGCACCTTAGAATGTGACCTTATTTGGAAATAGGGTCATTGCCGATGTGATTAGTTAACGTGAGGTTGTACTGGAGTAGGGTGGGCCCCTAGTCCAGTATGACTGTGTCCTTATTAAAAGGGAACTTTGGACACAGACAGACATACAGAGAGGACTCCATGTGAAGTTAAAGGAGAGATCAGAGTGATGAAGCCAAGGAACACCAAAGATTGCCAGCAAAGCACCAGAAGCAAGGCACGGAACAGATTTCCCCTCACAGCCCTCAGAAGGAATCAGTCTTGTCCACACCTTGATCTTGGTCTTCTAACCTCCAGAACGCTGAGACAATACATTTCTGTTGTTTAAGCCGCACAGTTTGTGGGACTTTGTTATGGCAGCCCAAGCTGACTACTCCAGGCTCCACATGCAAAGTATTTGTGTGCTTGCTCCACTTTTCAGAGGGAAACTCATCACCTGGGGGGAGATGGCAGCAGAGGGGCTCCACCTTTCTTGTTGCCAGTCCAGCAGTGCAGAGGATTCTTGGACAATATTTAAATCATTCGCCTGAGATTTTGTGGAGAGGTTATCTTAATGTATATTTTTGGTATGTTAATTAAATGTGTCTTTTTGTCTGGAATACCCTTGGACCTTTCTTGCTCACGTGCTGAGGCCAAGTCAGATCTTCCCTCCTTGAGATCTCTTTTTCTCCTCCCAGGCTTGTGTAGGTATTCTCCACTCTCCTTTCTCAAAACTTACCCTGCTGTATTCTAACCATCTGTGCTGCTTTGCTGACTCAGCAGGTGGTCCGTGGAGGGCCTGGTGCTGTCCCGGGGGAGCTGGGCTGCTGGCTGACACCGAGGAGGCCCTTGAGCTCTGGAAGCTTATACAGAAGTAGGACAAGTTGACACAAAGGATGTTAGTGGACAGGATCATGTCAGATCATGGAGGGTTCTATGAAGAAGACAAAACACAGTAATGTACCAGAAGGGGGCAGGAGGCAGCTGGAGGTGGGGCGGCCAGGGATGCGATCACTGAGGGAGACCTGCAAGCACGGGAGGAATCAACCATGCAAAGATCCTCGGGAAGAGAGTCCCGGGGGAGGAAAGAGCAAAGTGCAAAGGCCCAGAGGAGGGAATGGTCCTGGCGTGCTCAGGCTGGAGTGGTTGGCGATCGGCTGCCGAGCGAGCAGGAGCGTCGGGGTGGGGTGGACGAGGTGCGCAGGAGCAGGGTTAGGTAGGCTGCGTCTCCCTGCCAGACTGAGCTCGCGGTGGAGAGGATTCTGTACCTTTGTCAACACGGCACCCAGCACACAGTCAGTGCTCAATATATATAAATATGCTGAAGGAATACCCGTAAACACCTGTATGTACACATGTTAATTAAGAATCACTAAACAATACCACATTTATCTAAGGACTGCTTCTCAGGCAAACCCTACTATCCAGGGTGCCTCAGGAAGGAATAAATACATAAACATGGCTCGCAGATGCCAAGGCAGGATGGCTCAAGGTCATACAATTTATGTAGTCAACGCTGCCTTTGGCCCTTGTTCAGAGCCTATTAACTCTCTTTTTACATACTATTATAATGACGTTGGTTGTTAAGTTTCCTGATTCCTAGCAAATTTAGAGCAACGAATTATAATTGGGAAGTAAGTGGGGGTGGGGAATCGGCACTAGAGGCAAACAAAGCTCATCAATGTGAGGCTATTAATTTGGGGTCAAGCAGCCCAAAGTGGGAGAATAAGCTGGGACATCATGTATTAGAGCATGCTAAAAATACAGGCTGTTCACAATGAGGATTCTGAAGTACATTTTGCTTCATGTATTTTGTCTAAGAAAACAGGGAAATAGGTACCGTTCCGTTCTGGAATTATTTGCATTTGAAATGGTTAAAATTCAAAAACAAATCTAATGCTTCAGGATAAGCTTCATTTATCTGAAAAATGTATGTCTATGGAATTCTACCTCCTTGAATGATGCCAAATAAATGAAAATGTGATTGTTCAGCCCTTTGATCTTCAAAAGCCTTAGTACAAGTGGTAGATGATTTCCTATGACCTCCCAATCAGAGCCAGGAATTATTATTTCTGTTTTTTTCCTCCCTAAGAGCCAGGTAGAAAATGACGAGCAAACAATGACATTATTACAGTGGCACTTTAATGGGTGTTCAGGAAACTAAAAAGTCAGCAGAGGCACTGCATGAAATATTCATGGGTATTTTTCTTTTTCTTGCCTCTTCCTTCTCTAGTCGCAAGAATGAAAGCATCCAGGACAAAAGTTCTGAGCAGAGGAAGCATGTAGAAATGGCTCCTGCAGGCCTGTCTTTGACCTTCTGGGGGATGGAGGGATAGACAAAACTCTTCCCCTCCAGTTCCAACTTTCTTTTTCCTCATATGACATCTTGGTTTTCCAATAAACTAAGATACTGCCACTTCTTTCTACATCTCCAGGATCTTGGATGGACATTGACGGTGCCATCTCCCCTTGGGAATGAGAGCAGGATTTTGAAGATGCAAATTCTCCCCCTAACCGCTTCTGGGAGAAGGTGGATGAGATCAAACAGATTGGTATCATCCAAGGGAAAAATGGGGCCTGATGGGCTTGTCCAGGTTGCCTCTTAGGCACAGTGACTGTGCACTTGTTACAAAGCCGGGCAGTCTCTGGGAAGCACTGGTAGGGTTGGGTGGTAATGCTGTGGCTGGCTTTTGTCTTAAGGATCCTTACAGAAAGTTTAGCCACTATGTAATATGGTCCTATACTGCATGTATGCACTTTTCTATGGGAACCCATCCTATGAAATTCTAAACTTCTGAAGTCAAATTTTCAGAGAAACACTCTTCTACAACAAGAATTTTTCTCCTGAGCATGTTCAGTCCCCTCAGTGTGCCCAGAGGCACCTTGCCCTGTCCCACCTCCAAACATTGGCTCCTATTTTTCTCCCAGGCAGATGGCTTTCTTTTTATACAGATCCCATCCATCCCTTATGGCCCATCTTGGACCTCACCAGCTCCATGGAGTCCTCTATGTCCACTCCAGCCCAGTGGGATTTCTTCCTCTTCTCATCTCCTCTGCTACTTCTTGTCTGAATGTTTATTTGGTACCTGTCACATCTGCCTTCTATTCAGTGGTTTGCTGGTAGAAGTTTAATAACTGGTTCTCTGGGGGGATGGGCAGGGGTGCACTGATTTGTAGCACTTGCCAATCTTTGTGGTGTAAATACTGTTGCAGTGGCTGATTTCAAGCTTGAGGAGCGATGGCCCTGAATGCAGTGTTGGGAAGAGATGCGCACATCTGGCTTTCTCCGCCTGGTCCCGGCAGGTTCTGGCACACCACTGCGTGTGCTGCCCTGGAATTCTTTTTTCATATCTGTCTTACCCCTTGCTCCCCAACTTAGCTCTAAGGCTCAGTGGAGCTAAATTCTGACTTCACGTTAGAAATACCTGGGGAACGTACGAAAAATGCCGGTACCCAGCCTCTACCCCAGAGATTCTGATTCAACTGGTCATTGGAGGGAACCAGTCATCAGTATTTTTAAAAGCTTCCCAGGTGACTCAAAAGTACAGCCAAGGTGAGAACCACTGGCCTTAGATGCAGGATATTGTATGCCAGCTCTTCTCCATGTGTGATCCCTGGACTGGCTATATCAACGTCATCCTGGCACTCATTAGAGATGCTAATTTTTGGTCCACACCCCAGACCGACTAGATGAGAAACCTGGGGGATGAGGGTTAGGCCAGCAATCTGTGGTTTAATAAGCCCTCCAGGTGATTCTGATGCATGTTAAATGTGAGAACCACTGTCTTATGTCTCCTGAATCCTTATTAGACCCGTAGACAGTTATAGGCACACAGCTGCACCCAATCAACACTTGTTGATTAAAATATATCAGGGAGTACATTTTCATGAAGCAAGCTATTTTTTTCCTCTTTGTGAGAGGATTTAGTGCAGAGCACCTTAAAATAGAGTTTCTTCTTGCACACTGAGTCATGTGGTTCACAAATATTCAAGGATCTAAGACTTACTGTTCATTCAGCTATGCAGAAACACACCTATTAAATGAAAGAAAGCACAGTGACATTCACTCATTTGTTCATTCAACAAGTATGTATTGATGGACAGAACCACCTGCTAGGTGTGAATAATTTGTTATTAGTCCATCTTTCCCTGTGATGGGGGTCAGCATTGGGACAGCCCAAGTATGGACTTTTGTGCTTGATCTGTTACTTACAAGCTGGGTCATCTTGTGGCAGATACAACTTCTCTAGACCTTAATTTTTTCATAGTTATTAATATTTACATAGAGCTTTCTGCTTTAACTGATACAGGATATCTATCAAAAACTTCTAATAAACATCATAAGTTATGATGAAAATAGAGACATTCTCATTACAATCAGAGCAAAAATAAGGAGAACTTTAAATATTTTTCAGTAGGTAGTAGAGCAATGTTTCTCACATTTTAATGTGCATATGAATCAGTTGAGGATCATGTTAAAATGCAGATTCTGAGAAGTTTGAGATGGAACCTAAGATTCTGCCTTTTTAGCTAGCTTCCAGGGGAGGCCGGTGCTGCTGGTTCATAGACCATACACTGAGTAGCAAGGCTCTGAGGTTCTGGCTGGTGCAACAAAATAGGAAAAAGGAAGGAGGGGCATGAGAATTGTAAAGGACATTACTTGCAAAAATGATTTCCTACTTGAAAATTTTATGAACCACTAAAACTACTAAGAATTTAATGCTTTACACATTTACAAGGTGCCCACCTGTCTGGTGAGGTAGTTTTGAGGGTAAAATGATGATACTTTGTAAATCATAAAGCATTCTAGAAATTTAAGCTAAGAAAGCAAGAATTATTAGTTTCTCAAAGCACAGCTAATTGCACTGCATTGCCTGGCCCACTGTAGTGGGGTCGTCTTTTTTTTTTTTTTTTTTTTTTGGTCCAGAATTTTAAACCAGGATTCACCTAGCAGTTTCTAGGAGTATATATTTTCACTTGTTTCCTCTGTCCTAGTCAGTTCTCTAAGTAGATTACCCACACTTTAAAGACAGGGGGCTTCTTAAACTCCTTTTGGCAGCATGGTGGATAGAAGGGATGGCAAATATATCTTATCTAGTAGTCAACTCTGATTGATTGACAGGGCTTCCTGGCTGAGACTCTTTCCAGGCCTGAAGGCATGAGTGCTGTGATTGATTATTTATGTCTGTCTTTGACAGAGGGCAGGAAAAGTGGTGGGCTGGTCTCTAGAGCCAGATTGAGTTAGGTTTGAATCTCTACCAAGAATCAGAGAGCCTGCCAGAAATTCCTCTCATGAAGCTCTGGGACTTCTTCTTAGGCTCCCTAACTTCACCTTTCTTTCCTTCTGGTCCCATGGCACCTAGTCTTTTCTCTCTACCTCAGCCACACTTCCTCTGTCCCCTGCGATTTCTCTCTCCATAGATCCGAACAGAGAGGACGGCAGTCTCCCCAGCTCTACTCTTCCTCATAAACCCCATTCTCTTATGGACCCAACTCCTAATCTTTCTGTATCTTTCTGTGGAAATAGAGGAACACTAATATGATGAAGTTAAGAGGTTTATGGACCCTTACAAAACTGTATAGTCATGGAGCTAGTCTCTAGTTCCTAAATAGGTCAGAGGAATTTCTGAACCTCTGTCTCCTGATATGTAGAAGTGGGACAATGATTTTGATGTCTCAGGGCTGTTGAGAGATTAAGTGATATATAATGTATGTGGGAATACCCACCCCGTGGCTGGTGCCCAACGGGCATTCAGTCAGTGCTGGTTCCTTCTTCTAGCTGAGCCTTTGCACACAGTGTGTATTTCTTTTTTTTTTTTTTTTTTTTAACAACATTGACATAGGGTGGGAGTGGTGACCTGACTTGACATAGAGTCTTGATGACTTTCATACATGCTGTTGGATGGGGAGAAAGAAGGACAATTATTTTATTTAACAAAATCTTCCGTCCATCTGTCGATGGACATTTAGGTTGCTTCCATGTCCTGGCTATTGTAAGTAGTGCTGCAATGAACATTGGGGTGCATGTGTTGTCTTTTTGAATTGTGGTTTTCTCAGGGTCTGTCATACAGAGTGAAGTAAGTCAGAAAGAGAAAAACAAATATCGTATATTAACGCATATATGTGGAATCTAGAAAAATGGTACAGGTGAACCTATTTGCAGGACAGGAATAGAGACACAGACGTAGAGAACGGGAGTGTGGACATGGGGACTGGGCAATGGGGGGTAGGATGAATTGGGAGATTGGGATTGACATACATACACTACCATGTGTAAAACAGATAGCTAGTGGGAACCTGCTGTGTAGCGCAGGGAGCTCAGCTCAGTGCCCTGTGGTGACCTAGATGGGTGGGATTGGGGTGGTGGTGGGAGGGAGGTCCAAGAGGGAGGGGATATATGTATACATATGGCTGATTCACTTCGTTTTACAGCAGAAACTGACACAACATTGTAAAGCAACTATACCCCAATTAAAAAAGAACGTCCAAGACTTTTGCTCTGTGCCAGCTGTAATTCGAAGTGCACTATAGATATCAATTCATTTAATTTTCACAATAACATTGTGAATTAAGTACTGTTTCCACTGAGAAATTAAATATGTTGCTCAAGATCTCCCTGCTAGTGAGTGTCAGAGCTGGGATTCCCATTTAGGGAGTATAGCTGTAGAGTCTGTGCTTTCAGCCACCGTGCCATGCTGCTTCATCTAGGCCTGCGGTGGGGGACCTCCTGGTAGCCACAGCCACTCACTTCCCTTTTGAGGCCAGAGATGTTAGAGATTTGCTTTGTTTCCTGGAGAACTCCTTATCTTCTGGAATTTCTGGAATTGTCCTGCTGCTTTCAGGAGAAATGACCCAGGAAAAAGTCAAGATGGGAGAGAGGGGAGTGAGACTAAGTCTGGGACAGGACCCCTACAGCTGTAAAATCAAACCAGAGAGAATGAAGAGGGTGAGGCTGTGGTCTGACTGCTGTGGCATCCACGAGAAGAGCTGAGAGTGGGTCAGGAGAGTGCCGGTGGAATGGATGCTTTCACTAGATCTGGTCCACATTTGCCTTCTTGACCCAGTGTTGGAGCCACAGCCTGACCCCCACGTGTGGAGCTGAGAGACGAGCTTTGTGGGAAGCGAGGAGAGTGGCATCCTGACATACCTCTGTCCTAGTGCATTGCATTCACGGCGTTTGTTTACCTGTCTGTGCCCCATCTGAGCTGCGTGGGAGGAGCTGGGGCTGTGTCCTCTTGCCCACTCTTGTACGTCAAGCACTAGCACAGGGCTGGGCACGCAGTTGGTAAGTGGACCGTGAATGAATGAATGATTATAGGAAGGGCCCTTCATACAGCTGACTGTTGGAGGAGGCTCTCTTCCTTCATGGTGGTGAGTTGCGCGTTCATCTTAGCTTTCTCTCGCTGCTGCTGTAGGGATCGTGATGGGACAGGATTTGGGGAGGTCACAGGTAGAAGGAGGAGCAGATGCCACACACTGGGCTCAAGAAGATGTGGGGCCACAGTACATAAAGAACATAACTCTCTATTGTAACTTGAATTATTTGCCCGAAAGCGGCTACCTCCTTTCTGTGCCCACCCCAAAGGTGCACCTTGGCTTTCCGTGACATGTTCTCTCATTATGTCATTTACCATGACCGCCTGTGCATTTTGATTTAACATAAGTGTTACCTGTACTCCAGTATTATGGGTAAGACCCATTAGTTCCTAGGTAACGACTGTCAGGTTTCTAGTTTTTCCGGGTTTAGAGGAAGGATGCGAAAAGTGGCTGCTCTTTGGATTCATGTTCCTTCAGTAATTTTGGTGAACAGTGTCTCCAGGTCCTCCTTGGCCCCTGATTATTCTGACTCTCAGCATCTTATTTCCCAGCTTAGGTGTAAGCGCTCAGAGAGCTGGTTCTGTGACTTGTTCTGACACAACTCAGGATTTATATAGAGAAAATGATGAGTGAATACTTGCTGAGTTGGTGGGCAGTGTTTGTATACTTCCTCTGTGCTGAAGCGGCTGAGAAAATGACCTTCCCTAGAGGGTGGCGAGGTTTGTTTTCTGAATCACTGAGTAAATGAAAAGCTCGGAGGAGTTCTGGGGTCTCCAGCCTACACACTTGGTGAAATTGCACCTTAAGGTACAAATGAAACCCTACCTGCCAGGCCTGCAGAAATAACATCTTTTTGTAACGCTGCCTCCCGAGGACTTGACTGTAGCAAGCTTTTGGGTTCTGCTGTGAAAGTTGGACATCACCACTTCTCTTTAGAATCATGGCCCTCTCCTCTTTCCTTTCATTTATTTATTTTTTATTATTTACAAGTAATATGAGAGCTTGGCTGTAATATAAAAGATGGCCAGTAGGTGCCACTCTCTGAATTGTTTTACTACAGACAAAGCAGCATCAAGGCTTGTGACATGCCAGGGCAGGACAGATTCAGGGAACTAGCACCCAGGGGTTAAACTGGATAAAGCAGAATTAGCACTTAAGTCATGTTTTCTGAAAATAAACCTCTAAATATGTTCTCCTTGACCTGGGTCAGAACTGTTAGAACAGAGCTTCTCACGGTGTGATTCAGAGGAGAATTGCTTCAGAAATACCTGCCTTACTTGTTATAATTATGGTTTCCTGAGCTCTGAAGTAGTTGCATAGCATCTGAGTCTGTCGGGAAGGCGCCGTGAATCTGCACTGTTTTACGACCTCCCCAGTTGCTTCTTTTTTTTTTTTTTATAAATTTATTTATTTATTTTTGGCTGTGTTGGGTCTTCGTTTCTGTGTGAGGGCTTTCTCTAGTTGCGGCAAGCGGGGGCCACTCTTCATCGCGGTGCGTGGGCCTCTCACTATCGCGGCCTCTCTTGTGGCGGAGCACAGGCTCCAGACGCGCAGGCTCAGTAGTTGTGGCTCAGGGGCCTAGTTGCTCCGTGGCATGTGGGATCTTCCCAAACCAGGGCTTGAACCCGTGTCCTCTGCATTGGCAGGCAGATTCTCAACCACTGCGCCTCCAGGGAAGCCCCCAGTTGATTCTTATGTGCATTCAAGTTTGCGAATCATTTAGTGCAGGCTCTCTTCCTTCTTCTGGGGGAGCTAAGTAGGCACATCAGATTGGAGTTCAGTAGTGAGGAGATGGAGAACAGGCAGTTTTTGATAAAATGTGAGAGTGTTATAGTAAAAAGCCCAGCACCCTACTTTTTCTATTTGTCAGTCATATTTTATAATGCAAAGAATATTTAAAGAGAAGTTGTGCTTGAGATGGGGCCAGGGGAAGTGAGAGGAGGAGGGGAGTTCTTGATACATAGGAAGGAAAAAACAATCTTTTTGCTTGTCTAATTTTTCGTTTTCTTCGACAGTGTGGTATCCATGGCCTCCAAACAGAGCCCCTACATAATAAGCCATCAGGGCACTTGAAGGTGATGGTGTTTAGTTCTCTTGTGGTGCTTATTAATCATTCAGTGCTTGTTGAGCTTCCACCGATGGGGAATTTGCTATTCAGGAGCTTCACAGGTCAGGGGTCAGCCCTTGCTCCCTCCAATCCAATTTTCTATGAAAGAAGCATCTTCTTCTCTGCCTAATTGGAGGCCCTCCTGCTCCTGAGTGACACTGGAGTGACCTGACGTGGAGGCAAAATGCGAGTGCACAGAGTGTGTGAACAAGGGTGTAAGAACCTGGGCACAGAGGAGGTGAGGGCCGAGGGCAGCTCGTGGAGTCCTACTGACTGTGCAGACAGAATCACACGGCCCGAGAGAGTGTCTCACCCCGAGGACCCTGCAAAACCTTGACACTGGGCTTCACTTTCTCACCTCCTTGCTGCCGCATCTCCTCCTTCCCTCCCCTCCATCTTCCAAGCCTCCCACCTCTCCTGTTTTCCTGAGTGACAGCACAGAGGGTCAAAGAACCGCCAACTTACTTGCACTTAAGGAAGTAGATCTCTCAGGGGGGTGTGAGAAAAGTTGTGGCTTCACCAGGAATGAGGGAGTCACTGGCTGGGGGCTCTTTACAACGCCGCCGAGGAGAACACAGAGAGTGGGAGCAATGACACCGCCCTGGGGCTCTCCACTGCTGCTGGTGTATAGCCAGAGGGAGAGCCGGGGTGAGGCCAGTTCACAGGGCTGGCTCTGAAGGCCGCCCCGGGCACCGTGCCCACAAGGGTGCTGCCGGCTGTTTCTATTTCTGGAAACAGTTTTAGAACAGAAGTGTCTGGTGAGATATTTGGAGTGCTGCTGTGGACATTCCTACCCCTAGGAGTGATGCTAGCCGTGGTCCTTGTGCTGGGGAGTGTGCCCAGGTGTGGTGAGATGCCTGCTGAGGAGCTGGGGCTGGGTGTAAGATTCAGCATCTGATGGAACAGGCTGGGAGGCATTACCAGGGTTCCAATCTGATGCCTAGAGGAAGTGCGGGGAGTCTCCAAGACGACTTGTTGGAGCTAAGGGAAGTCCACCAGGAATTGGTGCCCAGCCTCCAGAAGGTCTGGGATGTCTGCTCAGAGCCGTAGGGGTATTTAGCTGCTGGGGTCTGAGGCAGGGCTGTCAGCAGTGAGCACTGACTTGGAGTCTGATGTCTGCTTCTGTCTGTGTGTGTGACCTAGGATAGGACTTGCCCTTCTGGTGTCTCAGCTCCTTATCTGTAAAATGAAGGGTTTCAGCTTGGTGAGCCCTCAGTCCTGTCTTGATCTTAAGAGTTCCAAGCTTTGGTCAGATGGCTCTTCTTTTGGGGGCCATTTGGGTTCATGATAATGGTAGTAATAATATCACCAAATGTGTAATGATTGTTGCAAGAGGATTAGCTGCCCAGTAGTGAAACAGGCTGCCTTATGAGGTGATGAGCTCCTTGTCACTAGGAGTATTCAAGCAGCAGTCAAAGAATGCTTTCTGGTGATTCCAAGATAATGTCATCAGAATCATCTGATTATTAAAAAAATGATTCCTGGACGCCACCCCCAGAAACTCTAATTTGACAGGCTTGGGATGGGACCTGGGAATTTGTCTGAAAAACAAGTCTGAAGCCATGTGCTTCTATAGAAGGACCAAGTAAGTCTGGGAAACCCTGCACACTATACCCTTCGTTGGAAGTTCACAAAGCACAGGAGCCAGAAAAAGTTTCTGGGGAATCTGATAGAGAAGGATAGAGTTAATTTTGATTAACTTAGTGTTTCCAGAGTGGAGTGTGGGACTCTGTTGGATATGGGAGGAGAGGGGGGCTCCTCTGATGAGGTTACAGAAGCAGTTCCATGGGTGCTGCCTTCGTGGGGTTTACTGCGTTCGCTGGGAGGATCTGTGACAGCACCGTCCCATAGAAATTCAGTGTGAGCTCCATATGAAATGCACAGTTCTCTAGTAATCACATCAAGAACAGTTAAAACAGGTGGAATTACTTTTAATAATTTGTATGATTGCAAATAATACAATTTGGAATTGTATTATGTGGAATTACGTTAAATAATTTACTTAACCTAATATATCCAAAATGTTATTTCAACATGTAATCAACATAAAATTATTGAGATATTTTTCATTCTTTTTTTTTTTTTTCCTACTAAGCCTTTGAACTCTGGTGTAGATTTTGGGACTGGCCATAGTCCAAGCGTGGCTGGCGGGAACCCTACTGGTCAGTGCAGATCTATGAGATCTTTGTAACTCCATGTGTGGTCCAAAGATCGAAGCATCAGCGGCACCTGGGAGCTTGGTAGAAATGCAAAATCTCACACCTGATCTGTGAATTGGAATTTGCATTTAGCACTATCTCAGGGATTTCTGTGCACCTTTAAGCTTGAGAGAGTGGGTTAGATGACTTCTCTTCCAATTCCAAGATTTACTGTCCCTCCAATTCTGTGTGGGTGCAGTTACCTGATAAGCACCGCTGATGTGAGAAACGGGGACCCCCGTGTGCAAAAGTGGATGTGGTTTGGCTCAGGGAGTGACCTCTTGGCCCCTGACCCTGTAAAGGGGTCCTGGGATCCCTGGGCAGAGGACGGACACATCACATTATAATGAACTGTTGTAATTTGAATCTTGGGGCTGTCGGAGTGTTTTACAGGGAGACCTAACATCAGGGAATGCTTTCCTGAAGCAGCAACGTTTAGGATGAGAATTGAAGGGGCAGGTAGCTAAGCAGTAGAACGCTTACAGTAGAACATAATTACCTAGTACGCTTCAGACTTCACTGGAAGAATGTTGAGGGGAGCTTGATGCTAAATAATAGAAGAGAGACATATAAAAAAGAAAAAATGACAAAGAGCATGACTTCTGAGAACAGCAGTGAAGGAAAGTCAGAGAAGCACATGGATGTGAGGCTAAAGCATGGCTTGGCCTATGTTCTCCATACATCAGGCACTACGGGGATACCTGAGATTGTCGGAGTCCCTTATGCATGTATAGTGCCAAACATCCAGCACGTTCGAGAACTACATGGACTTCCCTGGTGGCGCAGTGGTTAAGAATCCGCCTGCCAATGCAGGGGACACAGGTTTGAGCCCTGGTGCGGGAAGATCCCACATGCTGCGGAGCAACTAAGCCCCTGCGCCACGACGACTACTGAGCCTGCGCTCTAGAGCCCGCGAGGCACAGCTACTGAGCCTGCGCTCTAGAGCCCGCGAGGCACAGCTACTGAGCCTGCGCTCTAGAGCCCGCGAGCCACACTGCTGAGCCTGCGCTCTAGAGCCCACAAGCCTCAGCTGCGGAAGCCCGTGCGCCTAGAGCCCGTGCTCCGCAGCAAGAGAAGCCGCCGCAATGAGAAGCCCGCGCACCGCAACAAGGAGTGTAAGTGTGAGCCTGGAGGCTTCTGGAAGGAGGTGAGGCTGGAGAGGTGGCAGGGGTCCAGTCCCGCCAGGCCACGGAGGCATAGCTTTTCTTCCCAGCATGCCATTCTCCTGCATAGCATTATGTCTGTGTCTGTCCACATTCTCCTAATCAGGCTGTGGGCTCCTTGAAGCAGGGGCTGCTCCTAGAAACCTCCATTTGCTCCCCAGCAGCAGTGATGTGCTGCTGCTGAGTGACTGAGAGCTGGTGGTTACATTTTGGGGAATTTGTAAGCTGGTTAATGCACATGGGTTGTTTGAAGTTGGCCACGATGACAATATTTACGCTGTGGAAATTGGTGAATGCTATAAATCAGGGCTCTCATTTTTCCTTTCAGTGAGCCTGTGTTTAAACATTTAGCAGCACACCCCTGCCAGCTGACACAGCGATGGGCATACAGAGCAGGAGGCAGCGGCGGGGAGAAGCAGGGACTCAGAATTGGGAGACGACACCAGCTGTGTGTTGTTGGTCAAGTAATTTAGCCTCTCTGAGCTCAGTTTCCTCATTTATCAAATGGGGAGATAGAGACGGATTTGAGAGGATGGCTACGGGAAAGAAGTGTCAAGAGAGCTGCCCAACAAAGAGTCCTCACTTCAGGGCAGACAAACCAAACCGTGCCGGTTTCTGCTGTTTCTCAAGAACTGGAAATATCTATTCTCTGTTCCTTTTGCATTGCTTTTGATTACACTTTAAATTTTTACTTTATAAAATATGATATTGTCTGTGGTGTTTAATTCACAAACCATCTCCCACCCTTTTGGAAGAAGGTGGGATATATACCTTCCTGTAAAGGGTAAACTCTTACATCACTGCACCCTTCTGCTACCCCCTCTCCCCACCCTGGCTCTCACTGCTCTCAGTGGGAGATGAGCCTTTGTTTTTGACTAAACAGACTGTCCCAGCCCTTCCCCGTGACAGCAAGATGAGGGCTCTCCTCCTTCTCCTCCTCCTCCTCCCCCCTCCCCCTCCTCCCCCTCCTCCCCCTCCTCCCCCTCCTTCTCCGCCCCCTCCTCCCCCTCCTCCTCCTCCTCCTCCTCCTCTTCCCCCTCCTCCCCTCCCCCCTCCTCCTCCCCCTCCCCTCCTCCTCTTCCTCTTCCTGAAATTGATGGCTGGATCCTGTAGGCTGTGCTGTTAACCCCCAGGCTTCCGAGGGGGTGGGGCTGAGCAGCAGCCCCTTCTTTCTCTGCAACCTGTGCTGATATCACTGTATCCCTGGGAAAAGGGAAGACAGTCTTGTCCCTCGAAGGGTGTCTTCTGTGTGTTGATTATTTAAGGATAATATTTCTGGCCATGGAGCTGACGAGGCGGGAAATGGCTTTTGTGGGTGACTAAACGCTGAGATGATGTGGCAGCTTCGGTCTGTGGCCATGCGTCCTGGTCACCCAGAGATCTGACCAAGAGTCCATCTGCGAGCCTGGGTTCTAAGGGCTGTGGGCAGTGAGGAATCACACCCAGGACATTTAGAACTGGGATCCCAGAGCACAGAGGGAACCAGGAGGGACCATTCTGGATTCTGGTCCTGTCATTGCCACATCTTGATGTGCTTATGACCTTGAGCAAGTCATTTTCCATCTGTGCCTCTGTGTACCTTTCTGTAAGAGGATGGGCTTGAACTAGGTGATTTCCAAGGTCCCCCTCAGCACTGAGAGTCTATGGTTTTATGAACTTCACCAACAAGCAGAGACATTCCTATTTAGGCTTGTTTTATGTTCTAATTCCCAAGGACGTAGTTCTAATGGGCTGTACTCCAGAGACTCTATTTATTTCTTGTTAGCTAAGAATAATTTTTGCAAGCAGCAGTAAGTTGTGAGGAGCCTGGTCTGAGTGTGTGTTCCATTTTAGAGTGTTCTGGGAATTCAGCTGAACTCAGCAAGCATTTATGGAATGTCCACTCTTGGGATGAAGTATGGTACACTGGAAGCTACATAGGAATTTGAATTGAAAACCTGGGTTTCAATCTCTGATTTGCTATTTGTAAGCTGTGGCCTTGGGCATGTACTTAAACTCTTTGAGTCTCAGTTTCTCCACCTATAAAATGGGGACAGAAAGACTCCCTTCCTCTTTGAGGAGTGCATGAGAGAATAGGTCTAGAGCACATAGCATATCATGCTTGAGGCATGGAAATGCCGATAAATGTGACTCCTTTCCCTATTAGGCTCCAGGCTTTGATTAGGTGTTAGGAACACAAAGATACATGCAAGTCAGGGGGTTCTTGCTTGCAAGACACCCCCTGAGCTACAGGGAGACAGATACCCAGTCCGCGATGAGGCATCCATCAGCACTTGAGGTAAGTATGCAGTGATCAGGGCCACAGAGGAAAGACGTCCAGCTCCTAGCGTCATGAACTAGAAAGCCAGTGGCCAGTGTGCTCCTGGTGACAGTCAGGAAATACAGACACAGTGCAGCTGGGACCAGTTCTGTGAAGGCAGAATGACAGACTTCAGCACTACATCGGGCTTGGGTGTGGCATTTAGACTATCTCCCTCCTGGCAGCACTGTACTTGAGGTGTTCCAAGAGAGAACAACATCAATGTTTATGTTTCCAGTGCTGGGCTAGCACCATGGTGGGAGTGGCGTGGTGGGATTCTACAGATGAGAAGAAACAGCCCCTGAAGCCAGGAGTCGCTACTTAGCTGGGAGACAAGGTGTGCTCACTTGAATAGCAAGAAGCTAGAGGCAGAGATGCGTCATGGCTTCTGACCCCAGCAAGTGCATGGTCATGCAGTGCTTTCCCTCCTGGCCATCTTTCTTCCCTTTTCTTTCATTAAGTAAGTAGATATTAAACACTTGTTGGTGTTGTGTGCTAAGGGTCTTGGAGTGACTGAACCTGGCACTTGCCTCTGGAAGGTTCTAGTCTGAAGGGGAGGCAGACATATAAGCTACTATGCTCGGCAAAGTATTATAGGTGCTAAGGATGCTGAGACAGAGTATGGGAGCCAGGGTGGGCTGTACGAGGTGACAGTTTGCCTGGATGTGAGGGTCATGGGGTTGCACCAAGGCATATAAAGAAGGGGTTCATGGGAGTCCGAGGTGGTTAGGGGGAGATTTTCTGGAGGAAGTGAGCTCTGTGCTCTTTCTGCAAGTCTTCCTTCAGGCCATAGAGTGCCAACATTCCCCAAGGTTGGGGAATTCTCCTGTCTATTTTGAATTCTTTCTGCTCAGCCTGCTTGAATGTTGCCAGACAATGCAAGGGTAGTTGACGTTGGCATGAAGCCCTCATCTAAAAGTCAATTGCATTGGCCTTTTGAAAATGGGACAAGATATTTATGCTTAATATTTGGGTATTTTTGTTGTTGGGTGCTTTTTTTTCATACCTCTTTATTGGAGTATAATTGCTTCACAATGTTGTGTTAGTTTCTGCCGTACAACAAAGTGAATCAGCTATATGCGCACACATATCCCCATATCCCCTCCTTCTTGAGCATCCCTCCCACCCTCCCTATCCCACCCCTCTAGGTGGTCACAAAGCACCGAGCTGGTCTCCCTGTGCTATGCAGCAGCTTTTTTCCCCCAGGTCACACTCTGCTCATGAAATAAGATTAATTTGAAATGAAATTAAGTGTGTTCCATGTAGGACACCCTTGCCAAATAATTACATCAAATATAGTTTGCAGGGAGGGTTGTCTTTTTACCTTTTCTTAAAGGGCAGTCCAGAATCCAAATGCCTCTGAGAACCAGCCTGTTCTTGGGCCTCTCTCCAAAGATCACTGTCTCAGCTCATCCCTGGGATCCTGGGTCAGGCAGAATTGTAATCATCTTATATCTCAGGACTCAGAGAACTTTTCTGTTCCGTCTTCACTGAAGGTATCAGCTTTAATAAAAATAAAAGTACCTGGGCTTATTCGGCAGCAAGGGAAAAAAATAAAGCCTCACAAAGCCCTGCATATTTCCTCTTTTTATATGCCAATAGAGACAGAGAGGCAGAGAGAAAGAAAAACCTACAAGGAGGGAGAGAAATGGGGGTGGTGGGGAGTAGGGGCTGTTTCTGGTTCACTGCACATGCCCAGGTCACAGTGCTGCAGATATCTGAGGCTGTGCCCTCCTCCCAGGAGCCAGGGTCAAGTTCCCCTTCAGCCCCGCCTTCTCACAGTTAGGAAAATTGGTTGAAGATTGGCCCACCTTTGAAGAATTCAGAACTCAAGGTGACCGAAGAAATATTCTTGCTCAACTTGTTCATTTTGCAAATAAGAAACTGAAACCCAGACTAGGAAATTTGACTTGGGGTGTGTGTCTGTGGCTGCCCTCAAGGATGGCTACATGATGAGCGCTGGGCAGGTCAGTGGGACCAGAACCCTACATTCTTGATTCTCAGGTGCTGCACTTCCCCCTGCCCCGTCCTCACTTGCTTTAGCTCAGCGAGGGGTGTGAGCTGACCAGAGACCGCAGGTCTCCACAGGCAATGACTTTGCTTTCATAACCATTCTTTCTGCCACCCCCCACTCTCCAGGCTCAGTGGTTTCCAACCAGGGGCAATTTTGCCTCCCAGAGGTCTTCCAGAAATGTCTGGAGACATTTGTCATAACTGGGGGGAGAGTGCTACTGCTGTCTAGTGGGTAGAGGCTAAGGATGCGGTTACACACCCTGCAACACGCAGGACAAGCCCCCGGAACAAAGAATTATCCGGCCCCAAACGTCAATCACGCTGCTGTTGAGAAACTCTGCATATCTGATTTTGTGTGTAAGTGTGCGTGTGTGGCGGGGAGTTGTATTTGAAAGAGATGAGAGCTCATTGTGACTGCAGGGAGGGTACTGATATCATTTTGGGGGTAGATTAGGCTCCTGTTTTACAAATTTGCCCAAGCATCCACATTATACATCTAGCTTGTTAAAAGATGTATTCCCAGACCCCACCTCGTATATACTGAGTTGGAATCTCCAGGGGTGGGCCCAGGAATCTGTATTGCTACTCTGCTTCAAAGGTGATTCTGACCGAGAGGCCGTTTTGGTACATAATGGATTAGGTAACAGTGATGGTTGAACATTTATTATTTGCCCATTCAGATAAGGCTGGATCTTAACCTCAGCTCTGCCATTTGTCAGCTGTGTGACCTTGGACAAGTCATTTATTTATTCTCTGAGCCTGTATTATCTCATCCTCTGAAGAGGGAGGACCACATCCATCTCAGGGTTTGCAGTGAGCATGCAATGAGATAACCTGCGTCAAAGCTCCTGGTGGACAGTAGGTGTTCAGACCTGTTAGATGAGTTGACTGTATTAGATAATAAGGAGACCTAACAGTCATCAGCTGCTTACATTCCAAGCACGTGTTAGATACTCTTATAGTATCTTTTCTACTTAGCTTCACAACATCCTTCTTTTATAGCTGGGACACATTCTAGGTACTCTTGAGTATGGCAAGCTGAATAACAGCCTCCCAAGATGTTCATGTCTGCATCTCTTGAACCTCTTAATGTTACCCTACATGGTGAAAGGGATTTTTGTTGGTGTAATTGAGTTAAGAATCTTGAGATGGGGAGATTATTCTGGATTGTCTGGGGGAGCCTGATATCATCACAGGGAGGCAAGAGATCAGAGGAAGTAGGAGATAGGACACTGGAAGCCAGAGTCTGGAGTGATTTTAGGAAGGGGTCACGAGCCAAGGAATGATGCTGGCCTCCAGAAGCTGAAATCGGCAGGGAAGTGGCTTCTCCTCTGGAGCCCCCAGGAGGAACCAGCCCTGTAAGACTCATGTCAGACTTCTGACTTTCAGAACTGTAAGGGAATACATCTGTGTGGTTTTTAAACCACAAACTTGTGGTCATTTGTTAGAGCAGCCATAGGAAACATATACACTTACTGTGGTTTCCTATCCAGAAATTCTTTAAAAAAAAAACACCATTTTTATTAAAATAAATTTTTATTGAATTGTAGTTGATTTACAATGTTATATTAGTTTCAGGTGTGCAACATAGTGATTCAATATTTTTATAGATTATACTCCATTTAAAGTTATTACAGATAAGGACTATATTTCTCTGTGCTCTACAATGTATCCTTGTTGCTTATTTATTTTATACATAGTAGTTTGCATCTCTTAGTCCCATATCCCTGTCTTGCCCCTCCCCCTTCCCTCGCCCTGCTGGTAACCATCAGTTTGTTCTCTCTGTAAGTCTGTTTCTTATATACATTCATTTGTTTTATTTTTTTAGATTCCACATGTAAGTGATAACATAGAGTATTTGTCTTTCTCTGCCTGACTTATTTCACTAAGCATTCCTCTCTAGGTCCATCCACGCTGTTGCAAATGTAGAAATTGAGTGGTAAAGGGGAGTTCAGACATCTGATGTCTAACCAGTTAGAGGAGACACATACACAACCGAAAAAGAGGGGAGGGGGGATTTGCATCAAGGAGCAAATGAAAACATATAAGAGAAACAGTTGAGAATAAGAGGATCCTTCCCATCTGGTACTGTTAATCCAGGGGAACACCCTGGAGGAAGTGGGAAGGTGGCCAGCCCCTGAGGTGTGCATTTGATGCCTTGTGAAGACATTGTGGCATCTTGGAAAAAACTTCTCTCTTGCCCAGTGATCCTCTGACCCTTAGATGCTGAGCCTTCCATCTGGTCTCCTGCCCTCTCCTTTCCCAGATGGCACAGTGGTTCCTGCTGTTGGCTTAACATGTTTGGAAGCTGCTTCTGTCTCCCCTGTGACTCTGCTTAGAGAGGATGGCAGGCGAGGTCCCTCTTCATTTCCCGTCTTTGCCACGTGAGTCTCCACTCTCCCCAGCCTCCGCCTGCACTACCCTGCGTCAATTGATGGGCGGTGTAAGTGCTGACTAACGTGGTTATTAGAAATACGAATGATTTAAGGAGACGTGCGCATCATTAACCTGTTGTTCATCGGGGGAAGTCTTGACAGGCATATTAACCTTAAGCACAGTGCAGCTTTGCTTGTGGGAGGGAGGACGGAGGCAGGGGTGGGGTTGGGGGCTGAGGGGGTGGGCGTGGTGCAAAGGATCTGCTGCGTCACGAAGGATTGGAAAGAGTTGCCCCGAGAAAAGAGGCAGATTAGAAAAAAAGCTGAGCGTCGTTTGATAGAGCAGTATTTTTGGCTCCGGGATGCTGTGAATTGGAAATGCAGGAGAATTAGCACGTCACACATTCAGAGGCATCTGTGAGCGTATGTACCAATATGATCACTGTAATTATAATAATGATAAATGTTCTGTCATGGTGTGACTTGTGGAGGTCACCCTGAGATGAGAGGGAGAAGAGGAAGAGGGATGGAGAGGGAGGTTATTAATAAACCTTAGGCCCAACCCTCGGAGTCCTCACCCCTTTCCCACACGGAACCCTTCTCTGCGAAGCCTCCTCGTCCAGACTTTGGGACATAACGAGCCTGCTTGGTCTAGAGGCATGAGCCCTGGGTAGCTGCTCTTCTTTCCAAAGGAGCTGTTTTGTTAGATGAGGAGCCCACTTCTTATTTTTGTCCCTGTTTGGATCTGGAGGGGCGTCTGATCCAAAAGCACATTTTGCTTTTGTGCGGATCTCTGGGTGCGATGGGAGATGAGAACGATCTCTGCTAGACTGTGCTGCACTAAGGCTCTGAAACGGTTACGTTTAGAGGGAGGCCAGGCCAGTGGCCAGCTGAGATGGCATCAACCAGGGGTCGCCTGCGGCTTTTGTCAATCATCAAACGTTTGCTGAGTGTCTGCTGGGTGATCCTCAACTTATGGGGACACAGAAGTGTCAAATAAGATCTTAGGAGCTCACTGCCTTCTTAGGGAGAGAATAGTAACACACTGTAGAATATTCTAGCTATAGACTACTATTACTGTTACTGGTACCAGTGCTGCTAGGAAATATATTGTTCCCTAATATCAGAGAGTAATATAGTTGTTAGGAGATACATGATGTAGCTCTCTTAGCTATGCATACCACTATTAGTAGCAATAAATGGAGAGCACTGTTGTACCAATCTAGATGTGTTTTGGACAGAAAATGAGTATCAGTGGGGATTACAGAGGGTAGAGAGCTCTATAGGCAGGTGTAGTGGTAATACTGATATCTAACATCTGCAGGATGTTTTATATAGCTCGTATCCATCTTTATATCTCATGTGATCTGCACAATGCTCAAGTACATCCCAGAGAAGTTAAGTAGCTTGCTTATATCACGCAGCTGGTAAGTGGAAGCACTAGGGTTCGAACCCCTTGTGACGCTGAGGCCGGGACTTGCTCCACCCCACCACAGCTGCCTGCCCCACAGAGCGGTGTGCATTCCTGTGTGCTATGCGGTCACAGTGCCTTATGCTCCAGAGTCCTTCCACTTCAGTCACCTCCTTTGATCCTCGCAGAGGGGCAGCATATGAGGAGGGGTTGGGTTTATTCTGGGCCTTTCAGAGGCATGAGATTGTTAGATGACATGGCTTTGAGCCACCTGCCAGCCTTTGTGCGAGGAGGGCACCATGACTCCTGGAGAAAACACAAAAGTCACACGCATGCATGCGCGCGCGCACACACACACACACACACACACACACACACACACACACCCCCCAAGGAAAAAAAAAGAAAAACACACAGAGCAAACAAAACAATAATAGAAAGCTGCAACCAAGAAGAGCTTTTAGCTATGTCACTGTGCCTCACTCATTGCCAAATATCAGGTGTCCTTTCCTACCTTCCGGAAAGGCAACAGCAAATGATGCGTGGGGTCCATTGGGTGCCCCCATTTCCTCCTGCTGACCATCAGGCCCAGTCTGGGCATTTATAGCTGTGTGGGGTTTTGGCATCCGTCAGGGCAGATCTTCCTGCCCCTCTTTCCTGGGTTCTCTGGGTCTGTCCCATTTCTCTGCCATCATTTGTGCAGCAGAGTCTTCTTCAGAAAAAGGAAATGAGATGGAATGAGGATACAGTTACTGAGTTTTGCAGACACAGTGCCAGTTTTGTTTCGACGTGTAGAGTAGGGTGCGGGTGTATGTGGACCCACACATGCACTCACAAACATGCCTCCACTCTCAGTAATCCGGAGCAGGATCTGCCATCCTGTGCGTGGATCATTTGTATTACCAGTTCCGAGACGGCTTTATTATTTTAAACCTCCCTTATGATATTTCCTGTGACTGACAGTTACTGTCATATTTCTGCCTGATACGCACTGAGCCTGGACTTAGCTTCGGGATGTGTCACCTCGCCGTCTACCGTCGCTCACCCACGCTGAGCCCTACACTGTTCATTTCAGCTGGCCTGCTTCCATCAAGAGGAGGCAGAAGCTCGGGAACCAGACAGGATGTGCAATGGTCGTGGTGGCTGTTTGTCTGGGGCTGTGTCACTTCTCTAGAACAGGCTTCCCTTGAGCATCCTGTCGCTAATGACAGGGAGGACGTCTCAGTGCTAGTGAGAATTTAATAAGAGACTGCAAAGATGTCTAGTTTATCTTTCTTATCAGTGCAGTGACCTTACAAGTGGTCATCAGCCTATTCTTGGATACCTGCAGAGACGAGGAGATCACTCCATTCCAAGGCAGCTCGCTCTCTTGTAGATTAGCACACACTCAGCGCGTGGGGAGATGGGAGGGGCGCTGAGCTAAGAGCCTCGTGTGAGTCTGGGTTCTCCTCCTGACTCTCTTACCCATAAGCTAGGACCTCCGGCAAGTCTGGTCATCTGTCTGCGTCTGTTTCCTCTGCCTGTGAAATGGGGGGACTGGGTTTCAGATGGTGCTCTGAGCAGCTTGGGGTTTCTGGAAGGTTCCTCAGGGGCTGCAAAGAAGGTTGAGGTGGGGGTTAAGTGTTGGCAGGGACACCAGTCATACTAAAAGAGAATCATTATGATTTTGTGTTTTATGTTTTGGGCTTTGAATAAATGACTTTTGTAGATAAACAAGTTTAAAAAACATTAGGAGTAGAGGATTCAGGGTCCTCTCTAGCTCTAATTTTGTATGATCTTTGAAATCTGTGGCAATTACCATGAGGTCTATTTAGTAGAATAATACTACTTTAAATCTATTTTACAGAGAACAATTCTAACCCCTCTTACAAGACAACCTTCCTGCTGTCTCCCACCTTTTTAAAGTCCACAAGGGCAGGTTGTGAATATTACATCAGAGGCAGGCCTGGCCAGAGTAGTGAATTAAGAGAGGTTTGTTTCGATGTCCTCTTTCCTTACTTTCTTTCCTGTGTTAACTCTTTTCTACTCCAGGTGCCTCTGTGGTTTCCCATTCTCTCCAGACTGTCGGACCCAGCCAGTTCTCACTATGGGGAAATTCTCTGATAACCTTACCCTGGTTATAAAGTGTTAGCTGAGGATGTCTTAATAGCTTCCAAAATATTTGGGACTTTTGAAGCCTGAGAATCTAAACCTTTTCTCAAAAAAAAATGAATGTCTAATGATTAAGTCTGGGGTTCTAAGATAAATTGTGTCCCGGGAAGTTGTGGTATGTGCATAGGCTGCTCCCGGCATCTTCAGCTTCTTCATTCCTTCCTTTGGATGTGTTTGCCTTAGAGGTGTATTTCCAATTTTGCCTTGCAGAAGTGTTTCTAAAAGTAAATCTCCCGGAATACTAATCCTAAAGGCTCTGAGAAAAGGATTCCTCCGCCAAATGCCTTTGGGAAAATGCTGGGTATTATGGTTCCCTCTTAGAGACTCACAACGCACCCTGATCTATTTCAGACTCCGAGAAATCCATCAGGGAGGAGTCCTGGTTTATCTTTGTGTAATCCAGTGTTTCCCAAAGTGTTTGACCAGAGTAGCCTGTTTTCCTCTAAGTAATAGCTGTTAACATCCCTCAGAACTGGTGTTCCCCAGGACACAGTGGGAGCATTAGTTCTCACCGGGGGTGGTTTTGCTCTCCAGGGGGCTTTTGATAAAATCTGGAGACGTTTTGGGCTGTTACAGCTAGCGGGGAGCGTGCTCCTGGCATCCACTGAATAAATGCCAGGGATGCTGCTACACATCCTAAATGCACAGGACAGCCACCTGCAGCAAGGAACTCTCCGGACTCAAATGTCAATAGGGCCGAGGATGAGAAACTGTGTTCTGGAGTTAGGCAGGAACCAGGTCTGTTTAAATGCAGTGCAAGGTCCCGTAAAATCAGGTACTCAGCTGGGCCTTTTATGATGAGGGGTGTTTTCTGGACAATGTGGAAGGACACGCACCAGGTGATATTTCCCTAACACTACCGAACGAATCCAGAGCCCAGCGCTCCTTCGTGCCCTGAGAGGGGCAGCGCTCAGCTCCCTCGAGCCCCCGATCCCACTGTGTGGGCAGGGATGAAAGGGGCCTTCTCCCTGCAGAGCTTCTGGGATCAGGGCTGACAGGGCGCATCGCCTGTTCTTGTCCTCCCTTCCAGGATCAAGTGGTTTAGCACCGTTATAGGATGATCCTGTTTTCCCAGCTTGCAGACTGTGCTTTATTTATGTTTTTGAATCTTGCTCCAAGCCTCTTTTCTTTTTCTTGGATCGACAGGGCTTGGCTGCTCCTTCTGGAGATGTTGACTTGGTGGAAAAAAAATGTGCTTGCTGTCAAGCACAAGAGCGTTCCTGGGACTGAGATTCTTTAAGTCCCAGTGATTGATCTGTTTCCATAAAGCAGAGCAGTGATGCTTGTTAGTCAGCAGAACTCACACCTGCAGCCTCCCCACGCCGCCCCCGCAGCCCCCCGCCCCGCTCCATCCTGCTCCACATCAGGGCAGAAGAGCCTGCTCCAGTTCTCAGGCTTTCTGATTCTGTAAGTCAGTGAGCAGTGAGCTCTTTGGGGCTATGGATCCCTTTGAGAATCTGATGGAAGCAAAGGAACTTCTTGCAGAAAATTGCATACAGATGCATATACACAATATTGCATGTGGTTCGACGTGGTGCATGGTGGTCTGTGTTTGTGAACTCAGAATTTGACATTCCTAATTTTCAGGATACTCCTTGGAGACAGTGGCTGCTTTTGTGGCTCTGCATTGAGCATCTTCACTGGGGCGTACAAGGGAAGGACCACCTCAGTTCCTTGCCTCAAAGAACTGTTGTTCTTGGGGAATCATAATTTAACAGAGTGAGTTAGTAGCTCATGCATTCATTCATTCATTCATTCATTTATTCAGCGCAAGTTTATTTTGTTCCCGGGGAGCAAAATATCAACTACTGGGGAGTCAAAGATGAAAAACCACTCTTCTTTCTCTCAACAATATAGGATATAAGAAAGGGCACTGGTCTAAGGTCCACCTGCTGGGATTGAAGAAGTGTGTAGGGTCCGGCAGGGTCTGCTGGGTGCCTGGCACTTGATCCTGGACTCAAGTTTGACCCGAGAAGCGCTTTAAGAAATCACCCAGAACCTTCCAGGGTCCCAAGGCAGCACTGTCCATTTCCCCTTTTCAGTGCCCTCTGCAGAGCTGAAGCCACTTGGGTGACTTCCCATAGTTGTTATAGGCAAAGAACGGAGGACACAGGGCCCCCACCTTGGGGTTTTAGGAATCGGCTCACCTGTTGTGGTCCACAGCTTCCACAGCGCCTATCAATGAACTTGGTAGGGGATAAGGCTGTCTCTTCTGATCACATAGCCTTATTGATGGAGCTCACCGATGTGGGAGTCTCTGTAGAGGGAGAACTTTGCAGAATGATGAACACCTTTGCAGTGAATCATGTTTATGCCAGTTACCTCTGTTTTCTTCATTGTTTGGGCTCCGTAATGCATCCAGTAAAACAACTAGCCTCCTTCTTTGGCTAGTCGTTTGGCTAGTATGGCTCGGACACATACTCTAGACATCCTGGTAGGAAGACGAGCTGGTCTGTCTGTTTGAGCTGGTGAGTACTTGGAGCTCAGCTACAATCCAGCCTAGCCGTCTGACGCTCTTACAGGATAGGCAGGTGGGGTTTCTTTTTGCAGAAACAATCTGTTTCTGCACAAGGTTGTGATGGTCTCACCTGAAGAGGGACAGTGAAGTCCACAGCAGTTGGATTCAAAAGAAGAAATCACTTTTCCGTAATTGGTACCTTTTCATTCTCCTTTTCAAAATGCCCAGCACCGCGGCCACAGCTCTGAGTCGCCAGCACACTGCAGGGTAGGGAAAAAGACCACACAGAAATGACAGTTGTGAGCAGGTAATGAGAACCAGCTACAAGCAGGCAGCTCTCCGCGTGTGAGAATGGGGGTTACAATTACAGATTTATATGGCTCCAGTTTGTGCTTTCAGTATAGCTGTCGACACCTCAAACTGAGAAGCCCATCGCTGCGGCCTGGGCAGCCTCCTCCCAGCGCCTGTGTCAGGAGAGATTTATTATTCTTACAGATTCGACTCATAGCAACTCCCCCCAGATGGCCCTAGGGAGGGAGGATTTTATTTTATTTCATTTTGCTGAGAACCACAGCTCCGCAGAGACTGCGTTCTGTCTCTCAGGCTAGGCTCCTGAATCTGGGTGAAGAAGGCGGGGAAATTGAACTGGGCAGTAGCTGCGTTGAAAGAAAATGAAAATGGAGCCAAAAGACCATTTATTGCTGCACTGTGGGAACAGAAGACTGGAACAATAACCATAATGTCCATGAGTTGGGAACTGGTTAAATTAATTATGGTCCATCCATAAAATAGAATACTGTGCAGCTGTTAAAAGGAGTGAGGACGATTTATGTACACTGATAAGGACTGATCTCCATGGTATAATTAAAGAAAAAAGTGCAGTGCATTTTATATAGCATGATGCTTCCATTTGTATAAAAGTAAGAGTGATTCCTAAATATGTACCTTACGTCTACAAGGGTGATTTCTGAGGCGACTCACAAGAAATTTGTAGTAATATTTGCCACTAGGGAAGGACTTGATTGAGAGACAGGGGAGGCAGGAAAGCTGTTTGTAGAAAATCCTTTTGTGCTTCTGGATTTTTTTTTTTTCCTATATGCTTGTATTACTTTCTCAAAAATCACTTAAGGCTAAAAAAATGATTTTCAAATCTAATAATGCCTAGCAAGGTTTGCTTTTGGAAGGATGAGCAAATTGTGGTTTGAGTGTGACTAACCACAGCTACCCAGAAATGAAGAGTCTCCAGGAACTCCCATTATTGTGTGGGATTTATCACCTCTAATGATAAGTAAGAACTAGAACCTGTCAGGTGAGGTACGATTTTACCTTCATTTATGCGGATGCATTGAGTATATTATGGTCCACATAAATTGCATTTATACCACACTAATTTGTTTTGTGCCATTTATTAGAAGCTCAAACATCCCTCCTAATGACATCTTTGTTTCCACCAGCTGGGCTCACTGCCTCTTCTTTCCTACTATTCTTCCGCAGGGGTGGGGTGGATGGTGTGTTTCTTGGGGGCTCTCAGAATTTCTTTCCTGTGAATCAGGGGTCAAAGAAGTAATATAAATGTTTGAAATGGCCAAGTGGGAGGCGGTAAAAGTGGTGAGGCCTTTGGCAACCAGAATGGCATGCCCCTTTGGGATCAAATTCAGCTTGAAAAAAATCTGCAGGTCATATCTTGTTCAAGACCTGGGAAATTCTATAGTCCCTTTCCTAAACCTTTCTCTGATGTCTCAGCTTCCTCTTTCAGGCATGCCTGGCCCTACAGATTCAATAGAAGCCTCTCTAGTCAGAAAGCATCCTCCAGAGTTTTGGTGTTGAGTCGATAGAGGAAGCTTGACCAGATAGCGGGGAAGCAACCTGACTCTGCCTGTCTGTGAATTCTGCCCCAAGTTATTGAAAAGGCATCTTGTCTCTTGTATTGGACACCCGATTCCTGGAGGGCGAAGACTGATTCATCTTTTTACTCAGGGCAGAGATGAACACATCTTGCCCTGGGCTGTTCTTCAAAAACCTAGATCATGCAGTATGTTACTGGGTTATAGCATCACAACTGGGAGGCTCTCTTCCCAGGGCGTATTTCTCTGATAGGAAAAGTGAAAACTAGAACGGAATGGCTGAGAAGATGTAATTAACAAATGAAATCATTCTTAGCGCAATATGTATTCAGAATAAGAACCTGGTAAGCTTTAAGGGAATAATGGTTGCCCTTTGAAAGTGTAGCGGTAAGTGGAGGTGAGTACTTTAGATTGTCCTGCTCTGAGCCCTCTGCTGCCACCTCCGTGTAAAGAATATCTGGCTGCGTGACTTTTCGGACGATGTTTCCTCTGTCTGTCTTCCTCTGGCTAGTAGGAATCTTGGCTGTCCCAGTGGCCAACTTTGTCCGATAATTCAGGACTTTCTCCCGTATGCTGTCTCTTCTTAATGGTTTGGCATGACTCAGGGGATTCTGTGCCAACACTGCCATAACTCTCCTCGGCAACTCACCCGTACAGGAGCTTTTACCCCAGAATAGGAGTGCGAGAGCCCGTCCAGGTTCCATGTAACACTGCTTCTCTCTCCTGCAGAAGACCAGTGTGCAGACTATATCCGAGAACCATACGCAGTACTAAATAACACAATGCAGCAGACAGCAGTTCCTATAAATTACTGAAAACAGTGCTGAAAAGACAATGTAGGGTGCATAAATTCAAGTGTTTAGCCAGAAGCCCATTAACTTAGGGTGAACAAAAAAAAAGGAACAAACAACTTCTCGGTAGGAGTTTGCAATGGATGGGGAAGTAGGAGAGGGTAACAGAAAATAAGCTATACTGGAAAGAAGTCCAGAGAAAAGGAAAAGAAAAAAGGATAGAGATCCTTTTCAAGATGGAGGGAGAGAAAAATCTATGGTCTTGAGTTGTAATCCCCAGGTAGACTGATTACCATTGGAAGATCCACCTTGTTCCCTTGTTGGCAGAGCCCTTCCCTATCTCTGCAGTCTAATGGTTTACCCATTTAGTGCCTTATATGCCACTTCCTACCTGAAGCCTCCCCTGATGTTCCAGATGAAAACAACTTTCCCTCTTAGGACGTAACTCTGTTTCACTACTTGTCTCTCTCTCAGTGCTGACTTTCTACCTTTTATGGTGGTTATTTGTGTCCATGTTTATATAAGATCTCTGAAGGCAGAGATTATGACTTGGTGATCAACATTTTAGCAACTATTTTACTGAATGCTTATTATATATCACTCCCAGTGCTAATGGGAGAATACTTACACAAGCAAAATGTAGTCTTAGCACTAAGGCATTTACCTTTAGGAGAATCAAGTATGGTTCTTTGCACAGTGTATGTGCAATCTCTGTTGAGTGAATGAGACTCAACCCTCTCTGCCCTGTTTTAAGGATGAGGAAATTGAGGTCCATGACTACTTGACCTTCATAAGATGACATTCCTAGTTTGCATAAGAATGGAAACTCAGGAGACTCTTTTCTTGCTTGATTTTATAGTCTACAAACAGCATCATTCTCTTGGCCAGTCATCTCATAGATGAATAAGTAGGGCTGGGAGAGCCTGGAGGTAACCCTGACCTTCCAAAGTTGGGAATACAGCTCAGGGTGCACTGAGAGCTAAAGAAAGAACATGCATGAGCTATTCAAAGCAAGGCCAGTGGAATGGTAGGTATGTCTGAAAAAGGCTAAGGAAAGATTTCGTGAACCAAGGAGGAAGCTGGTGGTGGAGTGAGAAGGCTGAGCCTTGGGACAGGTGGATCCTCTTTAACTGGTCGCTCTCCATATGTTTGTAGACTCCTGGAAGCAATATGGACTCAGAGCCCTGCAAACAAACCTATGTCTATCCAAACGTAGCTTTAATCCGTCCCTTGTCAAACTCCAGCCTTCCCTTTTCCTGGTAGCTATGCAGGTGAGTTGGAACTAGAAGATACCTCAGGAAGCCATCTGATCCAGCCCCTTGCCTTTATGCCAGGAGGATATTGTCTCCATTTAACAGGTGACTTAAAAGAGGCTCAGAGGAGTTTAAGGGTCAAAACCATTCAGGAGAGATCTCCCCCAGTGGTGGTCCACGGTATACAGAGTGGCCATTTTGTGAACATTCTTTTTGATTAAGGCACCTCATTCAGTTGAAACTCAGGCTCCTCAGGGACTGACTCTAAAGCCACCCCTTTGGCCTTCAACTTGGAGCATGAGAGTGTTGGTGTCTAAGACTTTGAACTCTGGCTGCTGTGCTTGAGTGACACAGCAAGACTTAGAGGGGGTGCCCATGCCGCTCTGAGAGGGTGTGGAGCTGGAGCAGCCACAGGCACACAGGTTCCAGAGCATCTCCTGAGTCCCTGTCTTCATTCATAAGCAGGTAAGCCCTTCTGTTGATACCTAATGGATCATCTGCAGTTCTCTGAAACTCTGGGAAAACTGAAGATCTTTCCAAATTGGGAGTCTTTTGGTGGCTGTGGTCACAACAGATATTTATATTTTCCACACCTCTTTCCATAACAATGCCAGTAATTAAAATCTTTTGCTGAGACTAGAGTTGTTAGATTTCTGTTTGGGAATCAAATCAGAAAGAAGGTGGGGGGAATAGATCCGAGTCATAAGTGTAGAGAGAAGCCTGGACAAGTGTCTACATTTTCTGCAAAGAGAAGCTCATGTTTTGGGGGTGGTTCTGGTCTGAATTAAAAACTCGGGGACCAAGAAAGGCAGAGTTATCCTAAAACATCATGGACCTATCCTGTTAGAGTTACCTGGGCAATAGAGCTTGGTGGGAAAAAGATGGAGAACGTACGATGGGACCTCCAAGCTCATGCTCCTGGGGCCGCCTGTTTATCCAGTGCAGCTTGACGCTACCTATAGTCTCATCCTCCTGTGGCATGAGGTTGGTTCCTCTTTTTGACTGCATCCCATTCTGTTTTGCTTCACTAGTTAAGCATGTTAATGACTACCTAAGACCATTTGGTCCTTGAAGGCAATGAGCATTTTATTCCCCTTGGATTGCTCATAGCGTTTGTGCTGTTCCTGGCAGAAGAAATGCAGTGGATGTTTAATGCTATGGTCTTTGCAACATTTCCTGCTTTGGAAAGTGAACTTCTAAATATTCTTGGTTTCAAGATGGCTACAGTTCTTCTTCTTCACACTTATTACTTCCTTCCAAAAAAGATTATTCAGAAGCAGCCTTCTTCATGAAACTTTTAATGACTCTGATTTACATGACCCTACCTTCTCTAAACTCCTACATTTCTGTAGGTTGTGCATTATCATTTTTTTTTCAGTTCTTCTACCTTCAGGTAGATTGTGGGCTCCTTGGGTCTTCCACAGTAGCTATGTCCCTACTTTGGGACTGAATGATTTTTGGACCATTGATTTCCCAAGTTTTATCTCTTAATAAGGAGTTTCATTGTATCAGTATCATGTTGGGGCAAATGAGGAGAGGAGCCCTGGAACTTGTGCTGGAATATATTTATATATAAAATGTATATACATATGTGTATATATGATGTATTTATAAATATGTTTATATAGAAATGCATATGTGTATATATGTAACATGTATATATATAAACATATGTATTATGTAATATATATGTACATCTACTTATATTTTTTCTCATTTTAATCCTCACAACAAACTTGTGATAAACATTGTTATTATCTCCATTTTTGAGGAAAAAGAGATTCCTATCACTTTAGAAGTGAGTTACCTTGAATGTCAGATAACATAACCCCATCTCATATGGGTGAATTTTTTTTTACCTACAGTGGCTGAATAGGGAGTTGAACTCTATGTACAATAAACACAGACTCTACAATTAAGGTCATTAAAATAATGAGTCTGCACTCTCATTCTTGCCCAAGATCACAGAGCCAGTAATCTGTGAACCTGTTATTCAGCCTCAGGTCTGCCTGACTCAAGTGCTTCTAGCCCTTCCTGACTGAAAGGGAACAGTAATGGAGGGCTGTGTTCAGGAATTTGGATTCTGCACCACAGGTGACCTTTGAATGCTTGATGAGGAGCTAAGTATGAGATCTGACAATATATTTTATTAGGACATCCTTGTTAGAAGGTTGGGAGGTGGGTGGGAGGCTGCGAGAAGGAAGAGGAATCAGTTAAAGTCCATGGTATTACAGTATTCCAGGTAAAAGATGGTAAAAATCTGGACGGAAATTGTGGGAACACAGAGGATGTGATAACAAGTTATCATTGCAAAGGTAGTGTTAGGATTTAGCAATGATTGAATGAGTTTAGGGAAGAATTAGATCAGTAATATGGCTTTTAGGTTCCTGCTGACACCATTAACTCAGACAGGCATACAGACAGGAACAGGGATTTTCTTTAGCAGAGGGGAGGGAAGGAGGACGTGTATGATTTTGACATATTATGATTGAAGTACCAGTAGTTCAAAAGGTTGGAGTTTTCTAGGAGGCAGTTGGATTTACAGGACTGAAGATCAGGAAGGAGTTCCGGATGGGAGAGGGAATTTTTGGATCCATTGGCAGTTAGGTGGTAATGAAGCTGTAAGAATGGACTAAATTTCCCAGGAATAGAATGTGGAGAGAGAGGGAGGGTTGAAGGTGGAACTCTGGCAGTGATCAAAATTTAAGGGGTGGAGTGAGGCAGGTCAGTGATGACAAAGCTGGAGAAGATGCCCACAGAGTGTTAGAAATGCAAGGACTGGACCTTTGTCTCGCCTCAGTTTCCAGGCCATAGGAAAGTAATATGCAGCTCCGTCTGAAGACTTCTAAGACCTCCCTATCAGGATCATTCATCCCTGAATTTCTGCAACAGTCACGATTCCAGATACTTTGTTCTGTTGTCAGACTTCATACCCATATTTTTGTCAGATTTTGTGTCCAGGTTTTTGGCTTGGGAAACGTTGCACATGTATTGCTCGTCAGCTCTCTGGAGTGAAGCGTGCGACATTCCCTAGTACACCGGTTTTCCTCCAGGGGTTCATGGTTGGGACGTTTTCTATCATGAAGCCAAAGTGATAAAGAGCCAAGTGGCTGCTGTAGATGGAAAGATAAATAGTGATAAAGGGAGCTCTGGGGCTCAGAACAGATGCCTGTGGTATGGGGTGGAGAGTCCTTCAGGAGCCCAGAGGAGAAAAAGCTACAGGAATCCAGGGGAAGTTGACCAAAAGAGCCCCCATCAGAAGGATTTAAACAAAAGTTCAAGGAGGGGTGTCAAGGCAGATTGTGTATGTGTGTGTGTGTGTGTGTGTGTGTGTGTGTGTGTGTGTGTGTGTGAGAGAGAGAGAGAGAGAGAGAGGAGGCTGCTGGGGGCCGGTCATTGATTATTATCCAGTATAGTTGAAGAGGAAAAGATTTGGAAAGTCACTTCAGCAGACAATACATACCTACGTATCTAATTCAGGTTTTGCTGTAAGGACAAGGAGACTGCTGTGGTAACAAGGAGATACAGGAGGGGCCTTGCTGGAGTTGAATTCCCTGGCAAATACACTGTCCTTCTGGATGTCATAGCCCAACACCCACATAAGGCTTAGAGAGGATTAGGAGCCTGCTTTTCTCTACCCTAAGGAAGGCCCTCGATGGACTCAGTGGGGGATATGGAGATGATTACGACACACCACAGTGGGCCTGATGTCTGAGAACAACATTCTCGGGCATATCAGACCTAGTTTCCCCTTTTGTAACAAATATTTTGAAATCCTCACTTTACAGTACTGAAATGAAAATCAGAGAAAATGTAACCTGCCTACAAACACAATTAAAATCAACATAATGCCCTAACTCTAATATAAAGGAGAAATAAATGGAGAGTAATTTATAACAAAACAGTGTGTATTTCACTGAATGCTAAGGTGTGACTATGCTGGAAGGTATAATGAAGTCGTCAGATGCTTACTCCTGTACATAGAATTACCCCGAGTAAGATAGCTACAAAAGCAGACTGACACAGGTGTGTGGTATTGGAAATTCAAACACTGTAAATGGCGTTTCCATTTATTATGTGATATTTTTTAAAAAATGGTGAATAATTTGGTAAAGTTCTTTATAAAACAAAAGGCAATCTTCCCTCAACCTCTATGGTAGCTGTATACCTAGAAAATTCAGTCTATTAGTACTGTGCAAAAATATTTTCTGCTTATAGATGAAATGAATTTAGGCTCTCGGCTTGGTTAATGACAAACAGGTTCTTCCCCACAAGAATGTCTGGTGGTGGTTTTTCTACCCAAGGATGTGAGATGATTTTCCATGGTACAACACAGTATGGAATGATTAGCATTCCTGCCTCTGTCCACTAAATCCAGGATTGCCCTGCCCCACCAAATTTTCAAAATGCCCCCTAAGGGCCAGTAGCTCTCCTGTTGGAACCACTATTTTAGACTTGGGGGGAGTCAGAAAAGACCAATCCTACTGGGAACTGAGTAACTCCAGTTATCCTGTATTATCACTTAGGAGCTGTCCGTGGTGCTGCTTAGTCTCTGGTGCAAACGAATTTGATTACTATGGATTTGACTAATTTCAAGTCCTAGCTGCACTGTGACCCCTCTTTGATCATGGCTTCCTGATTCAAGACTCTAGTTATCAACTTTGGTTTTATCTGTAATGAGAATTATGTGCCCAACAGCCAGGCCAACAGCCAGACCTGGCCCTGCTTTGGACTGGGAACCATCCTGAGCAGTGGTGTGGTTTTGGCTGAACCTTCTTTGTGGGATCAAAAGGAGGACCAGATCTTCACTTCTAAGATGTTTCATGGAAAAGTCCTTGAAGGGGGATTCCATTAGTTGTCTACCTTTTACCAGGGTGGAACACAGTTGTTTTCTCAGATTTGGATTTAGTAGGGCCTGCGATTTCCATAGTTTGTTGTGTATTTGTGAAAAGTCTGACAGTGCTATACTTTCTGTAGCCAAAGCTCTTAACAGTATTTCCCAAAGTGTGAGACTTGTAAGAGTTCATCTAGTACATAGATGTGGCATTAAGTAACATTGGTTCATTTGGTGAGATAATTAATCCTTTCTCAGTTTGCTTTTAATCCCTTTAGGATATCAAGAAGAAAATCTCAGTTTGGGGCTAGTGTGTCTTTAACACCTTTCTAACACTTGATAATCTCCTATTTTAACAAAGAAAGGGCAGGCTTCAGGCTCAGAGCCCACAGCAGGGGACGGTATTGACTAGACTTTAATGGCCATGTTTTCTCTGCTTTGTAATTATTTTCATGATTACTCTGCATTTATAGCAGGTGATACTGATTTTCCATTTTGGTAGTAATACCAAGTTTTATTTCAAACTCAATTAATTTTAGTAAAAAGAAGAGCCAATCTGAAGAAATACATTTAGCACAGGTGTTACACAGATGTAGCTTGCAAAGAAGGTGGTGCCTGTAGAATTGAAGTTTAGGAAATATTGCCATTTTGTATCATTCAAGGGGCAGGTGCCTGGGTGTAAAACAAGTTCAGGGGCAGAGGCAGGCCATCCTCTCAGGGTATTGGCTGGTTGTCAGTTCATTAAATTATTGGTTTCTTGCACAGATCCACTCCAGACTATTTACTATTCTTGTTGCTGTCTTTGTCCCTGGATAAGGAAGCAGCATGTTAATGCCTCATATAATCGGTGATGGATGGCCCCAGCCTGTCAGTCTCTGACACCTTGAGTGTTCAGTAATTTCATTATCTGCCCATTTCTCTACTCTTTGCAGCCTAGCACTTATAACAAGGTGGCATCCATCCCTAATGACATGGGATGGGCTGAGATTCCCAAGAATCATTCTGCTTTTAGAAGAGGTAAAATTCCTTGAAAGGAGGCATTTCCCATTTTTTCTCTCCCCAGTCTAGAACGAAGCAAGAAGCTGGGCCAAGAATATTTGCTGCTGCAAAAAATAGAAAGAGAAGAATAAATAGCCTAGGTAAGAGGTCTATAAAATGAAACCTTTAGTGACTAATGACAATGATTGAGGTAAATGTTTTCTAACTCAAAATGGAGTTAAAAGTATTTTTCCCCCCATTTTTTTTTAAACAACAAATATTGGTGTAGATTGGATGCCCACCAAATAAATAAGATCAAAGGAGCCACATTTGCCATTGGTTTGATGGAACTGAGTGGTTTGCTAAGCCAACCTTGGCCAATTTTGCTGCTCTGAAAAAACTCTGAATCAAGCCTTATTTTTTGAAAAAATAGAGTCTGTAAATGTGTTGCATATCTACATTATTGGCTGTAATCGTTTGACTAATTCCTATGTGCCACATGCATTTATTTCACCTAGTCTTTATATCAAACTGTAGCTTCAGAGAGGTTAAAGTTAATTGCCCAAAGTCACACAGCAAGCAAGGTGGGACAAGGATTTGAATTTCATATCTCCAGCTAATGTCTCTACATCCAAGGACCATGCATTTTGGACTTAGTTGCCTTTTTCTAGCCTGGGTGGAACTATGCCCCTCCCCACTTTTAATTGTAAAACTCTCCCAAAAGATAAGAATCACCTTGGGAGATTGCAAAAAACAAATCATCTTGGGTGTTTTTAAGAAAGAAAAACAAAAAACCCACATACAGGGCTTCCCTGGTGGCGCAGTGGTTGAGAATCTGCCTGCCAATGCAGGGGACACGGGTTCGAGCCCTGGTCTGGGAAGATCCCACATGCTGCGGAGCAACTGGGCCCGTGAGCCACAACTACTGAGCCTGCGCGTCTGGAGCCTGTGCTCCGCAACAAGAGAGGCCGCGATAGTGAGAGGCCCGTGCACCGCGATGAAGAGTGGCCCCCACTTGCCACAACTAGAGAAAGCCCTCCCACAGAAACAAAGACCCAACACAGCCAAAAATAAATATAAATAAATAAATAAAAAATAAAAAAACAAAAGGTATACATGAACCAACAGCAGAACTGAGTCAATCTTTAAAAAAAAAAAGTTTGGGAAACAGTACGTAATCTCATGGGGGCAATCCCATGGTTGATATTCAAAATATTTAATAACCAGGGAAGGACTGGACTCTGCCCCATCAGAAAGGACCCTCGCTGTAGCTGAAGTGGGATCTTAGAGGTCCTCTCATGCCAAACCTTAGTTACTTAGGTATAGGATGTGAGAAAAGCTGGCAGGTCTAAGCAGCATGTCTGGATGGTGGGACAAATGGGGAGCTTGGAGCAATAGCTTTTTAACTAAGGGGCCTGAAAGTATGTTAGTATTTTAACTGGTGTGACTGTACCAGTGAGTACCAGTTGAGTATCAGCCCTGGTAACCTTCATATAAGAAACTGCAAGCAGATGGTAAGGGTTTCTTTTTCTATAAATTTCATATTTCTCAAAACCTTGAGCCATCTGCATGTGAATCACAGGGAAGCTCTTTTTAAAAATGCAACTTTGATACCGCTACACACCTGTGAGAATGGCGGAAATCCAAAACACTGACCAGACTGAATGCTGGCGAGGATGTGAAGCAACTGGAACTCTCATTCATGGCTGGTGGGGGTGCAAAGTGGTACAGCCACTTTGGAAAACAGTTTGGCAGCTTCTTACAAAACTAAACCTACTCTCACCATACGATCCAGCAATCATGCTTCTTGGTATTTAACCAAATGAGTTCAAAACATATGTCGACACAAAACCCTGCATATGGATGTTTATAGCAGCTTTGTTCATAATTGCCAAAACTTGGAAGCAACCAAGATGTCCTTTAGGAGGTAAATGGAGAAACAAACTGTGGTACATCCATACAATGGAATATTATTTGGCATTAAGAGGAAATGAACTACCAAGCAATGAAAAGACATAGAGGAAACTAAAATGCATATTACTAAGTGAAAAACGCCAGTCTGGAAAGACTACATACTGTATGATTCCAACTATATGGCGGTTTGGAAAAGGCAAAACTAGACACAATAAAAAGATCAGTAGTTGCCTGGAGTTAAAGAGGAGGGAAGAACAAAAGATTTTTAGGGCAGTGAAAGAATTCTGTATGACACTACAATGGTGGATGCAGGTCATTACACATTTGTCTAAACCCAATGAATGTACAAAACCAAGAGGGACTGTAAACTATGGTCTTTGGGGTTAGACCGAGTTACTCACTGAAAGAACTGGAGCATATAAATTTCCTTCCTCAGTCCTGGTTCCCCTCATGGCTAGGCTAATCATCCCCTTATGCCTCTAGTTTCAAAAAGCACCTTTTCTGTGAAGCATTCCCTGATTCAGCTAGCCAGGACTGATTTCTCCTTCCCCTAATTTTAGAACTTAGTGACTATTTTATTGCCTCTTCCCCCCACCCCCGCCCCGTTCGTGTCTTTTCACTTCCTTTAGCATATCAGGGCAGCTTTAATGTAGTGGTGAGGGGCACAGCCAGATGGCCTGGGTTCAAATTCCATTTTGGCCACTTGTTGGTGTCACCTTGGGAAGTCACTTAACCTGTCTTCCCAGACTTCCTCATCTGTAACCATGGGGGAATTAAGAGGGCCTACCTCATATGAAGCTTCAGTTAGGGCACAGCAACTTGTGTTATTCTTTCTCCACTTTCCCTACTCCCGTGGAGGGAGACAGTGTAGGGCAGTGGACAAGCTCTGCAACCTGACAGATCTTTGATTTTGACCTTGGAAAAATTAACCTTTTCAAACCATAATTTCCTCATTCGTAAAATGAAAGTAAAAATGCCTACCTTTTAATGTAATTCTGAGGGTGAAAAATATCACCCCTGACTCTGTCGGCATGAATATCCCTTTTATGCTGTCACTCACGCTGCCGTAAACACGAGTGTGTGAATGAATGAATTATGTATTGTCTTGCAGCACAGAGGGAATCTTTGAGGGTAAGATACAAATCTGTTGTGAACCTAATTTTTACATCTTAGAACTTCCATCTGGTCATGTCTATTTTGAAGCAGAGCCTGAAAGGAGGAACTAAAGCATTGAGGGATTCAGTTAGTTCTAATCCCAAAATTGTACATGAATTTACAGATATGTAGAAGCTTACAGAGTCATTGTGGTACATGGCAAGGGTGAGCTTCAGATCCCCTTAAAAAATTCAAAAGTTTTACCACTTCTGACGGTCTTAAGTTTAAACACTGTTAAGAATAGAACTTACAGTGATTTTGAAAGATCCTGGCTTCTTTGATGCTAAAATGGGAATTGTATTCTCTGAGATCTACTTCTCATTGCCAGCTCACTAAGCAATTGCTCACATTCTCTCTTTTCACTTTATTATATTTAAAGACATTTAAAATATTTGGGTGAATCATTCTTCTTGGTAATTAGATGTAGTGATTACTCTTATATTCCAAGGTATTACGTTTCTTTTATACACCTCAACATCATCATTTTCAGTAATGACCTAGTATTTAACAATGGTTTCACAAAGATTCTGGATCCCTGAAGCCAAGAGATGGTGAGCCTGTCAGGTGATGGGGATGGAGGACCTAAAATCTCTTTATTCTGCCTCTATTTTATTTTATTTTATTTTTTATTTTTTTAAAATTTTATTTACTTATTTATTTTTGGCTGTGTTGGGTCTTCGTTTCTGTGCGAGGGCTTTCTCTAGTTGCGGCAAGCGGGGGCCACTCTTCATCGTGGTGTGCGGGCCTCTCACTATCGCGGCCTCTCTTGTTGGGAGCACAGGCTCCAGACGCGCAGGCTCAGTAGTTGTGGCTCACGGGCCCAGTTGCTCCGCGGCATGTGGGATCTTCCCAGACCAGGGCTCGAACCCGTGTCCCCTGCATTGGCAGGCAGATTCTCAACCACTGCGCCACCAGGGAAGCCCTCTGCCTCTATTTTAAAATTGAATCATCCAAGGTGAGAAAATAGAATAGAAGAAAAAGTGAAAAACAGCCTCAACAGAGATAAAACTTTATAGGATTTCTCAACATCTTGTAATAGTTCTTTGAATTGAGATAGCAGTTTTCAGTCTGAGCTGATAGATCTCTTTGGGATTTAAAGAACTAGATACTAGGCTGTGGTTTCCCCCAGGAAGCAATGGCTCATCCTGGGAATAGCCCGGAAGAAGCAGTGTCAGGAAGTGGAGAGTGAGCAGGACTGTGAAATCCTAGTTCCAGCTCTGAGGCCCTGAGCAAAAGCAAAGAGAGGAAAGGAGCTCTCTGCTGTCAGAGTCTGGTCTAAGGATCCTGTCGGGATCTATTGAGCATCTACAGAATCCTTTTCCCTGAAAAGTGGAGCATAAACAGAATCTGCTACCATTCAAAGCTGCTGACAACTTCTGAAGGTCAAAGAGGTCACCATTCTGGTGTTAGGGCCGGGAGTCATGTGCTCAGAGGAGATCTTGGAGGGGCTTAGGAGGCACCAAGCTGAATTTTTCCCACTCTTTCTCTTTCCCTCCTGCAGACCTGGTTAGTTAGGTTGTAGGCATCTGTTACCATGATATCCAGAGTGCTGAGGCTCAAACAAGAGATTTCTCTCTCCCACGTCCAGGTGTTGGTTGTTGGTCCACAGAGGGGAGGTGACTCTGCTCCACAAGATCATCTAGGGACCCAGGCTCCTTCCATCTTGTTGCTCTACTGGCCTCTCAGTTTGTCTTTTCCACGTGGTTGAAGCTAGTTACTGTCATGTCCATGTGGTGGTGAGGAAGAGAACAGTCCATTTCTTTTTAAGGAAGTGACTCAGAAATTGCACACATCACTTCCGCTCTCATTCCCTTGGCAAAAAAAAAAAAAAAAAAAAAAATCTTAGTCTCATGATCACCTCTAGCTGCAAGGCAAGCAGGGAAATGAAGTTTCTAGCAGGATAAAGGCTAAAATGTGGCAGGAGGGGTTCCAGTTCTAAAAGGAAGAAAGGGGAACACGTTGGCAGTCTTAGTTACAGATCTCGTTCCCTATTCAGGCAATGGCCTTCTAATTCTGCTGTCACATCCCTTAGGGGGCCTCAGATTCCTCTCAGAAGCTACATAAAGGGGAACAGAGAAGCTGTGGGGTTGAACATTCAGGCTCCAAACCTCTCCTCAACTACTTCACCTTGATTTTACTTGTTTTATGCAAGTAAAATGCATGTGGATTTTCACATCAATTTCTTTTAAAGAAAGATTTCCTGGGCTAAATTATCTTTGAAAACCTCTGCAGTAAGCACTTTTTATAATCCTCTGCATTACCCATTACTGGCACTGTTCTCCCTCTACCTTATCACCTCTCTCCCTTCCTGGGTGTCTCTGGGTCGCTGTTTATAAGGAATGCATTTATGTGCCTGTGTGAGTCTCCAGGCTCATTTACTCACTCAAGCTCTTACTGCAGGTGAGCGACCTCATTTTTGCTTCTGGATTCCTTGAAAGGCAGTATTTTTTTCCTGATCCTCTTCTCCTCCAGCTCTACTTTGGAGGGTCCTCTGCCTCCTCCAGGGCTCAAGGTCTCCCTCCTTGACTAAATTTACTGCTGTCACAGAGATCTTCTCTAACTCCCAGCTAAAGCCTGTTTTAAACTCTACAGAAAGAACCACTATGTCATTGTTTACCACCCAACGCTAGGACCCAGATCAATGCCAAGCAATTGCTTTGGGATGTCAGTTCCCAAGTTGGTGGGTATACATCACCCATTTACCTCCAGTTATCTGGTTACCTTGTTAGGGTAAAGGGTTCTGCTATTTTAGTAATGATACCTTGAAATTGCTTAGTGCTTTACAGTTTCCACGGCTTCCCTCCTGCCCCCGCATGGAGCATCTCATTTGATTCTAACAAGCACCTGGAAGGTAGGAATTTTCATCATTCTCAGTTTAAAGTTGAGGATACAGGTGATAAAAGGTCAAGGGACCTAGCCCAAGACCACACAACTGCTAAGTGGCAGAATCAGGATTTGAACTCAGTTCTTTCAGAATCGCCCTTCATGTACATAAACTCTTGGTAATATGGACTGTAGAGAGGATGAAACATGCTGTTGAAAGTTTCTTTCATGGTCCTTGCTTCATAGGAAGGGCTCAAAGTACATGTTAGTTTTCCTTCCTCCAGTTTTGTACCTGATACTTTTGTAAGGTGGCCTCACTTACATCATTTTGTACACTCTTATAGCTCTGGAAGTGGGCAGGGTGGGCATGCTTATGTGCATTATACAGATGTCGATACAGAGGTTAAAACAGAGGAAGTGACTCTACCATTGTCACATAATTAACAACGTAGTCTACAGCTTAGTGTACTCCCTTTCCATGAGCTGCATCACGGAAAGTGGGATAGTAATGCATTTATTTTAAAAGTTGATATTCAATCTTCAGATATTAACAAAGTCCTGGTAGAGATAGGGTAAGATTTGAACAACTGATATCATTTCCTGAAACCAGAATAGAGGCCAAATCATATGAACTGGGCAAACTTACTTGATTTCTACCAGAAATGGACTGACTGGTAGGTGTGAGCTTCTCGTGTTCCTTAGGAAAGGCCTGACTCTAGACACTCTGAAGTTTCATTCATTCATTTGTGCACTGATTTATTACATTCAGATAAGCAGTGTTTAGATAAGTAGACAAAGAGGGGGAGACAAATGCTGAGTGTCACCCTTAGCTGGTTCTCGGGTGCTGCGTGGAACTATTTCAGTCTTCCGATAAGCCCACCCAATGAGTACCTCCTCTGTGTGAGTCACCAGGGGGCTACAAACCTTGGTCCCTGCACTTCAGTTTCTTACCCTTGATTACAAGGAAAGAGACATGTACACACAGACCTAATACAACCAGAATGTGACTTGATCATAGAAGAGGTAGAAATAAAATTGTCCTGAGAGCACAGAGGACGATGAGAGTAATTCCAATGAGAAAATCTGGGGAAAGCTTCATGGAAGAGGAGCCATATCAAGAAGGAACATGAGGGACTCCCCTGGTCGTGCAGTGGTTAAGAATCCGCCTGCCAATGCAGAAGACACGGGTTCGAGCCCTGGTCCGGGAAGATCCCACATGCCGTGGAGCAGCTAAGCCCATGCGCCACAACTACTAAGCCTGTGCTCTAGAGCCTGCGAGCCACAACTACGGAGCCCATGTGCCACAACTACTGAAGCCCGTGCACCTAGAGCTCATGCTCTGCAACAAGAGAAGCCACCGCAATGAGAAGCCCACGCACTGCAGCGAAGCTCCTGCTCGCCGCAACTAGAGAAAGCCCGCGTGCAGCAACGAAGACCCAAAGCAGCCATTAAAAAAATAAAAAAAAGGAACATGAGCAAAGGCTCAGAAGGGGAAAATGCAAGGGATAGTCAGAAAATCCCAATGTTCCATGTTGTTTCAAAGTATTGGGTTGGCCAAAAAGTTCGTTCGGGTTTTCTGTAAGATCTTATGAGAGAGAACCCGAACGAACTTTTTGACCAACCCAGTAGTTTTGGATAGAAGACATTAATACAGAAGCTGAGTTGTGGTCCATTTCAGGAATTTTGAAGTGGGGCTAACGAGTCACCCTAGGGGGGTAGGACTTCTCTTGGAGGCAGCAGGGAGAAGGGGGTGATGGGAGCTGGGAAGGCTCTAAGACAGAGACCAGTCACAGTCACTTCCTTCCGTAGGGTGGAATTGGGGGCAGGGAGCGCCGAGGAGGGACCTGATACAATGAGTGAGCACAGCGCCCCTTCTTCCATCCGCTTCCCTGTTTGCTGGTGCTCCATTCCCATCGCTCTCCAACCTTCTCATGGCCTTCATTCTTCGCTCTGCAGCCCAGGGTCCCCCTCTTCACACCCTCACCAGCCTGGCACAGACTTCTTTCTCTTCCTCCTGGTCCTTCTTCCCTCTCACCATTTATTCTTTTCTTCCTTTTTTCCCCTCTCTCTTTTTCATGAGTAAATTTCAGACCTTTTTAAAAAAACCTCTATCTCAGATGCCCTGCTTGTCTTGCTACAGATGACCTCAGCCTGTATTAGAAAGGGCATGGAATGGGAGTGGCGGTTGGGAAAGATGTTGTGAACATTTTTGCCACGTTTAAACTTCCTGTAAAGTAGGTCGAGTTATCCTTAGCTTCTGGATGAGGGAACTGAGGCACAGAGAGGCCAAGTATCCTTCCTAAGCTAGTCGTTAGCAGCGTCAGGAATCTAAACACGGTATTTATGACTTAGTCTCATACTAGGTCTTTCTACCATTTTAGACTGTTTGCTCTGAGTTAATTTTCTACGTGCCCGGAGGGGAAGTCTAGGCATAGAGGGGTGGGAAGCTTAGTTACGAGCAAAAGAGTAGGATTATGAATAGTAACCTCAAGTAATAGCTGCATGATGCCTCTAAATGTGGCTAATGGTGCTGCAAGCTCTAGAACCCTCTTCAGTGGCAGTGAAACTGGAGGAATCTTGCTGGTGGCATTGTAAATCAGAGCAACTATTTTGGAAAGCAGTATGGTAGGACGTACCCAAAGCTACAGCATTGATCATGGCTTTTGACTAAGTAATACCACACCTTGGAATTTATCCTAAGGACTTGTTTGAAGATGAAAGATGCTAAATGCATAAAAAATCACATTAAAAAAAATGGAAACATAATAAGGTATGTTCCCTGATAACAATAATGATCATTATGAAGATTTTAGGGCAAAGTGGGAATAGGTTTATGATAGGTTAGGCGTAAATGAAAAAGTAGCTCACATGTTATATGTACTTGATCACAAGTCTCCACAAAGGTGTACATTTCATCCAATCAGAAAAGAACATAAGGATAGAAATAGTAAGAGGCTAGTGTGCTTATGGATGCCTTTTTTTCTTCCCCAAATTGTCTTTGGTGTGCTGTGATTTTCATAATGAAAGCAAATGGAAGAGAACTAAGGGGTTAAGGTTTGCTTGGAGCTGTTGAGACCAGCTTAGGTTTCCCTTTCCACGTTGGATGTTGACCAACTCTAGAAAACGCCCTAGACCTTGGGAACTTTTAGGGCAGAGCCAGGTTCCACAGAGCCTATATCCCACACCTTTTATTCTTCTTGTATTCTGAACGCCTCTGGGAAAACCTCCTATGATGTGCATTTGCAGGCAGCATTTTCAGACACTCTGGACTGTTGCTCTTAAGAAACTACCTCCCGCTAATAATCTTTTCACTAAGTTTCCTGCATAAAGTGTGTGTGTGTGTGTGTGTGTGTGTGTGTGTGTGTGTGTGTATGTGTGTTGTGTGTCGCTCTGTTTTGTGTTTGGAGACTTCAACCTACCACTGTTTATTCTTTCAGTCTCAGCTGAGGGATAATGTAGAACAAATTCTTTTTTGGGGTTTCTTGGTCCATGGAGAGGCTTTAGGGATTCCATGAATGCCTTACTACTGAGTAGAAAATTTTATGTGAAATATATGTTTCTGTGGAGAAAGTATCTGTCATTTAATAGTTTTCTCTAAGAGCTCTTTGAGCCTTTAAATGTAAGAGAACGGAACTGGAGTCATCATGGCAAGGACAAAAAAGAGCTGCCTAGTCTGGAAGAGGAAGGAGATGAAAGTTTAAGAATCACATATCTGGAGCATCTCCGGTTGTTGGTGGTGGGGAAGCAGCATCTGTCCTCCACGTGCTTTCTCCAACTCTTCTCTCCTTATTTTCTTCTTAAACTTGAGGTTGATTTTTATAGCTGAACTTTCTGAATATGAGGGTGACAGCCCAGAAGTTAAAATCATTCTGTGGTTCCCAACACTTGCTGCTCTCTCAGCTTGTAACAGAATGTAACAGAAGGATTTATAGCTATTACTCCACAGAATATGGTGCATGATGAGGTCATCCTCACATGAGAAAAAAAAGCCTTCATAATTTACCTTCAAATCTGGGTTTGAGTGAGTGCTGGGAGGCCTGACTCTGCCATGGTGTGAAATGGATTCCCAGGATGGGGTATGGCTCAGTCGTCTGACCTTTATGGCATATTTAAATACATATTACGGTGTTCATGGTAATAAATAATATAGCTAAGGTTATGCGCAGAGGAGAGCTGAGGGAAACATTCTCAGCAAAGCTGTGGGCTGCCCTGGCAGGGAGACAGGCACTTGGCTTTGAATTGGAATTTGGAATCTGGGTAGGAGAGTGACAGCAAATATTTTCCACATGGGTGCCAGTTACTTTGGCACTGAAAAAACTAAGACACCCAAGACAGAAGAAGTTGGTTCTATTGATTCAGGGTATGTTCTGCTCTTGTGAGGTGGTGGAGGGTGTGAGAGTGGATGTTCATTTATTTATTTATCCATTCATCAAGCATTTACTTAGCACATACTGTGTGCTGGGCACTATTTTAGGTGATGAGGATGTAAAGATATGGCCTCTGCCTTCAACTAGCTAACAGTAAAGTAAAGATGGGTGTAAATGAATAAGTTATGATAATGTGCAGTTCAGTGGAAGCATGTATCGAATGCAGAGATAGCATATAAGAGGGACTGATTGGAGGGAGTGACTAACTCTGTACAGGGGGCTCAGGGAGAGCTGGAAAGTATGGAGGTAAAATATGACTTGGGTTTTTTTTTCATTTCGGAAGAATTTATTCTTAAGAAATGTGTGGAATCTCATGAGATAAATGGGAATTTTTACATATATTTCACATAAGGTTTTCTTTTTTTATTGGGGTAGAGTTGTTTTACAGTGTTGTGTTAGTTTCTACTGTACAGCGAAGTGGAGTTCCCTGTGCTATACAGCAGGTTCTCATTAGTTATCTATTTTATACACAGTAGTGTATATGTGTCAATCCCTATCTCCCAACTCATCCCACCTCTCCTTTCCCCCTTTGATGTCCATACATTTGTTCTCTACATCTGTGTCTCTATTTCTGCCTTGCAAACAGGTTCATCTGTACCATTTTTCTAGATTCCACATATATGTGGTAATATATGATATTTGTTTTTCTCTTTCTGACTTACTTCACTCTGTATGACAGTCTCTAGGTCCATCCATGTCTCTACAAATAACCCCATTTCGTACCTTTTTATGGCTGAGTAATATTCCATTGTATATATGTACCACAACTTCTTTATCCATTCGTCTGTCCATGGGCATTTAGGTTGCTTCCATGACCTGGCTATTGTAAATAGTGCCACAGTGAACATTGGGGTGCATGTGTCTTTTTGAGTTATGGTTTTCTCTGGGTATATGTCCAGTAGTGGGATTGCTGGGTCATATGGTAATTCTTTGCAGTTTTTTAAGGAACCTCCATACTGTTCTCCATAGTGGCTGTATCAATTTACATTCCCACCAACAGTGCAAGAGGGTTCCCTTTTCTCCACACCCTCTCCAGCATTTGTTGTTTGTTGATTTTCTGATGATGCCCATTCTAACTGGTGTGAGATGATACCTCATTGTAGTTTTGATTTGCATTTCTCTAATAATTAGTGATGTTGAGCATCTTTTCATTGTGCTTCTTGGCCATCTGTATGTCTTCTTCAGAGAAATGTCTATTTAGGTCTTCTGCCCATTTTTTGATTGGGTTGTTTTGTATTTTTTTTTTTTGATATTGAGCTGCATGAGCTGTTTGTATATTTTGGAGATTAATCCTTTGTCCATTGATTCATTCGCAAATATTTTCTCCCATTCCAAGGGTTGTCTTTTCATCTTGTTTATGGTTTCCTTTGCTGTGCAAAAACTTTTAAGTTTCATTAGGTCCCATTTGTTTAGTTTTGTTTTTCTTTCTATTACTGTAGAAGGTGGGTCAAAAAAGATCTTGCTGTGATCTATGTATGACTTGGGTTTTGAAGGATGAATAGGAGTTCACCTGTAACAGATGGTGGGATAGGACATTCCAGTTGGAGGAAAAAGCATTTGTAAAGGCCTGGAGGCAAGAGAGAGAATTAGGCATGGGTGAAGATGGTTTGCTGTTGCCTTCACATAAGCAAAATGGTGGGAACACTCAGTAGATGAAAAGACTGAGGCCCAGCTTAAATGGGCACCACGTGGTGTATTATTAAAGAAAATAAACATTTACTGAACACTTACTTTATACCAGATCTTCTATTAAGCACCTAGATACATTATCTCTAACTCTCTGAAGCAGGTACTAGCATTATCTTCATTTTACAGTCAAGGCAACAGAGGCTCAGAGAAGTAAAGTGACTTGTCAAAGGTCATAGAGCAGAAATGGATTGATGGTAACTTGGAAAAGTGTTTGTGATAAAGACTGAGAGAAATAAATGGATTTGAGAAGTATTTAGGTGGCAAAATCAACAGAACTTAATGGTGCATTGGATATAGAAGAATGTGGGGAGGGCAAGGAAGGATTTGAGGATGACTTCTAGATTTTTGTCACATGTAATGGGAAGGATAGTCATGACAATCACAGACTCCTAGAGGTTCTGGGAGAGAGAGTGTGAGTTGACTTTTAAGTGTGTTGAGTTTTCAATATCTTTAAGATATACAAATAGAGATTTAAAATCTCAAATGAAAGTCCATTTGTCATTCATCTCCCAACACTTAGTGGCTTAAGAGAACATTTAATTGGTTTAGGATTCTCTGAGTTGACAGGTTGGGCTGGTCAGCTGTTCTGGTCTTGGCCGGGCTTCCTCATGCATCTGCTGTCATGCCTGTGTCAGCTGGGTGGCTCTGCTCCTGGGCAGGTGGCTGGTCACGTGTCTCATGCTGCGACAGGTAACCCAGGGTGTTCTCATGGGGGTTAGCCAAAGTTCTAGAGGAGCAAGTAGAAACATGCGATGCCTCTGGAGGCCTGGGCCCAGGACTGGAATGCCTTTCTTCTGCCATGTTCTTGTTGGGCAAGACAAGTCACAAGCCACCCCAGATGCAGAGGCTGGAGCAGCAGACCCTGACTCTTGGTGGGAGAAGCTGCAAGTTACAACTGGAAATGAACCTGGGTACAGGGAGGTGTGACAGTTGGGGCCATTGCTGCAGGCAGTTGGCCACACGTGTGTTCTCCAAGAAAGCAGGGCTCCTTTACAGGTTCAGAGCACATCCTCACTTCTCCACCTTCCAGCTCTCACTCATGTCTTGCCCATCCTGATGTAATAAGGGTTATCCGGTTATCTCTTGCGGGGCTGCTTGTCTGCTGGCTGCTGGGATACAGAAGTGAATAAAGCACAGTCCCAGCACTTGAGGTTGAGGAAAGTGGTGGTCCTGTTAGCGGTGAAGGCGAAGTTACTCTGTGCGTCCCAGAGTCTCCCCGGTGTCCTTTATCTGACGTCCTCCTGATGTAACCACTGTTGAAGCCTCAGCCTTCTGGGACAGGGGCTGCTTCCCGTAGGTGTGCAGGAAATGTGTCACCCACCAGTGGGATGGGCTATTTCTGAACACGCTTCAGACAGAAAACACGTTCTCCTATAAGCAGAGCCATATGCTACATCTTGAATGTTAAAATTTAGCCACCACTGAATCATCTAGAGATGAAATAAAGGTTATGAGTTTTTTAAAGCAGAAATAAAAGACTTTCATCTCTATTTTTATAACTGTCTTCTGATTACAAAAGAAATAGGAGTATCTATCGTCAGAAATTTGAAAGTCTGAAAACATATGAAGGAAATAAAAATCACGTATTGCACACGGATGATTATATCAACATACATGTACATTAATTTTGTAAAATTAGGTTAATACTTTGTATAAAAATTTTAATTTAACATTGTCATTATGCAGAATATACATATATACATATATATTTTAAAAACATTTGTTAGTATTATGTATACTGTTTTATAGATTGTATTTTACACTTGACACTACACAATGACGCATTGTATTCAGTATTATAAAATAAGGGTGTGGAGATATGATTTTATCTTATCATATGGAAGTATCACCGTTTAATTAACCATTTCTCTATTGTGGGGTATATATGTTGTTTCGGAGGGTTTGCTACTATAAATAATGCTGTTATGTCCTTCCTGGTGCCCAAATCACTGTGAGCCTATGATTATTTACTCTGGATATAGTCTTAGAAATGGAAATACTGGGCTGGAGGGTATAAGCATTTTTTTAAAGGTTTCCAGTAGATACTGAGAAATTGCTTTGCAGAAAAATGCTATAGCAGTTATAATCTCATTCTTTGAATTTTCTTTGACTGAAAGCCTATCTGGGTGGCTATTGTGGAAACTTTCCCAGCAAGCATTTGTTCGTTGTTTCCATCATTCAGTGATTCATTCATTTATTCAGTAAACATTTATAGAGAGATAAAGTACCCAGGGAGAATAAAAATGTCTAAGGTACTTACACAACTTTATGCATTTGTCAAAACTCATAGAACTGTATACCAAAATAAGTTAATTGTCCTGTATGTAAGTTTAAAAAGTAAATTTATTTATTTATTTTGTTTGTTTGTTTTTTGTTTTTTTAACATCTTTATTGGAGTATAATTGCTTTACAATGGTGTGTTAGTTTCTGCTTTATAACAAAGTAAATCAGCTATACATATACATATATCCCCATATCTCTTCCCTCTTGCGTCTCCCTCCCTCTCACCCTCCCTATCCCACCCCTCTAGGTGGTCACAAAGCACCGAGCTGATCTCCCTGTGTTATGCAGCTGCTTCCCACTAGCAATCGGTTTTACATTTGGTAGTGTATATATGTCCATGCCACTCTCTCACTTTGTCCCAGCTTACCCTTCCCCCTCCCCGTGTCCTCAAGTCCATTCTCTAGTAGGTCTGCGTCTTAAAAAGTAAATTTAAAAGTGACTAAGGCATGCCCGTAGCTCCAAGGAACTTAAAATCCAGTGAAAAAGATAAGACGTGGGCACAATAGTTACAACACAAGACAACATATTAAGATACCATATAGGAGGGGAAAATATGCATTGGTATATTTTGTGCCCTAGGAACTGGGCCAGGTGTTTTACACATTCATTCATTTGTTCATTTCCTGGGAATACAAAGATGAAGAGCCAGAATGCCTGTTGTCAAAGAGACCCCAGCAACACGGGGGTCAGACCTGCAGTTACTACCAACATGATGATTGTAGTAACAGATTCGTATGTAAGAGGAAAGAGTCTGCCTGGGGGAGTTGAGGTTGGTTTCTGAGAAGAGAGAGATTTTGATATAAGGCATGAAGGAAAGATAGTGCTTTGCCTCATTTACTCCTCACAAGTGCCTGGAAAGGCGGGGGCCTCGTGCTTGGTCTGCAGAGGAAGAAACTGAGGCTTACGGGGGTTCAGTAACTGGCCCGAGGTCACCCAGCTCAAAAGCGGAGTCACAGCATCCACCTAGATCTGTGCTTGCTCTCCTAGTCACTGGAGCCCTGGAGAGGGACTGCGAGTTAGGCTGAGCCTTATGGGATGGGGAGGAGGGAGACCTGGCATGACCGAAGCGCAGCATCTCCTGGGAAGAGCCTTGGAAGTAGGGAGTCAGGTGGGAGACCAGAGGTTCATTTGGGGAGCGGTGCAGGGAGGCGATGGGGAGCCGGATATCAGAGGGCCTTGCGTTCTAAACTAAGGGCTCTGGACCTTAGTTGGGTGGTAGAGAAGCCATTGATATCTTGAGAACAAGGGAGTTGCCTGCCGAGAGGTGTGCATCAGAAAGGATTCATGTGGCAGTGACACCTTCAAGGATTGGGTGGGGGGTAGATGGAGACTCCCAGTTTCCCTTGGAGAGCTGTCCTGCTTCCAAAGATAGCATTTACCTGTTAAAGAAAGGAAACGGGTGCAGATAGCCCGGTGCTCAGTCCCTGACTAGTTAGGCCCATCCAGAGTTATTCCAGGATTTTATTTGCTCTAGCAGTTCTTTTACTGATTCAGTCAAAATAGTAGAAAAAGCTCTGACCTAGATTTTGTTATATTATTTCAGTTAAAATAGCAAACAAACAAAACGTCCCTGACTCAAAATATTATTTCCTTTCTACTTTCTGTCTCCACTCCCAGCTTGCAATTCCAAAAATAAAAGCTTTGTTTTCTTAAATAATAACAACATCCAATGTTGAAATACTCCAGTGAGTGGTGAGGTGGTACTAGTACAGTGGGATGGGAAACATAGGGACCCGAGAGACCCAGCCCCCAGCAAAGTCTGTTCTGGTTGGAACCAGACTTCTCTCTTTGATGGTCCAGCTGAAGCTCAGGCCAGTGGGTGGTCTGTGGCAGGGGCTGGGTGAGGGGGTAACAGGGCAATGCTGCAATGCTCCCCGGGAATCAGCTGGAAAAGGGGAGCAGGCAGAGCCTCCGAGGGGATAAGCAGAGTAGTATTTGGAGGAAGTGTGGGCCAGTTCCACGTCCATTTCCTTGTTGATGAGGGTGTAATAGGTGGGTGGTGGGTATCTGAATTGTATGTATGTATGTATGTATGTATGTATGTATGTATGTATGTATCTACAGAAAGAAGAGCCTGTCTCTTTCTTTTCTATAGAAACATGGTTTCCTCTACCTCTAACTCCAAGACACCAATCCTTGGTCTTTAGCTCCAAAATCATCCTTAGGATAGTTTTCTTTTTCTGGGTCCTACAAGGCCCCTGCCTGCTTCACCACCTTCCCAGCTCCATCTCACATTTATCTGCCACCCTCCAGCCTCACTGACTTTCTTTTGGGTTCCTATTCCAAGGTATTTTCAGCCTCAGGGTCTTCACCACTGTTCCCTGTGAGTGCAGTGATTTTCCTTCTTTTCTTCTTCAGATGGCCAGCTATTTCTCATGGTTCATTCACCATTGAGAAAGAATATTTCTGACCCCCCAGTGTGAAAGATATCTTCTTTACTATTCTCTGATTCAGAGAACATCTTTACAATTTGTAGTTACATATTCATTTCTTTGACAGGGACAGCGTATTTTATGTACTAATATATATATATATATATATATATATATATAGTATATACATGTGCTATATATTATATGTGTATATATTGTATGTATAATATATATGTACATATACTTATTGTACACACCTGGCTCAGTGGCTGGAACATAGAAGAGGCTTCGTTAATATTTATCAAATGACTGAACCTGAGGCATCCCATTTCTGTGGCCTTATCAGCTCATTTCCAGGGTAAATTGGGTGTGAGCACATCACACATCCCAGGAGTAGGGAGGCTTTCCTCTCTTCGGGGTTGGGTACACTGGTCCTTTCTATACCCCTTGGTCTCTCTCCGTGGGTGGAGCTGATGGCCGTAAATGAGAATATTCCTCTGAAGATGCTCTGGGTTGGGAGAAATTTCATTAAAGATGAATAATTCATTTCTGAAGCAAAATTAGTAACCAGGACAACAGCATTTTGATGGGTTTGTTGAGAAGATATTTTTCTATCATTGTCATGAACATTTTGGAAATTCTAAAAGCTGTTTCTTCCGGCAGGAAAACAGTTATCTCACTGATAAGGTATATTTGTGGGAGTCAGTTTTTTTTCTTTCTTGGTTTCTATAAGTAGTTTAGGAAAACTCAAGATGTTTTTTTTTCACTCTATTCCAGAGTAACTTTGCAGCTTTACCAGGTAGAAATTAGTATGTGTTCTCTGCCATCTTAATCATGTAACACTCCACTAGAATCTCTCTTGTCTGAATAGCTTCCAAGTTGCTGGTTCCTCACTGCAGTGGGAGTGGTGGTGTTTTGAGTTTTGTAGTGTCTTGGGGAAGTGGATTCTGCTTTCCTTTTATGTTGGAAATGGTATTCGGAAAGTTACCTCTCTCCCTAGCTGCAGTGAGATGGGTCACTTGCCCTTGCTGTATTCCTTCCCTCTCATCTTCCTGCCTTCCTTTCCCATTCTAAGGACATACACTACCCAAAATAACTGAGTGAGACCCTCCTCAAAAACCAGGCTTTTGTGATGACCCAGCCTCAGCTGCCTCTAACTCAAACCCTGTGTCTGAGATCTATTTGTTCTTGATCATCATGCCTCTGCCTTTGCAGGTATTCTTCCCTTTGCCTGGAATTCTGCCCTCATCCTATTCCTCTGCCAACCCCTCTCTCCATATCTTCCTCTCCTTAATCATCCTCTAAGACTCAACCCAGGTATTACTCCTCCTCCTGGAAGCCTGAGCTGACTGCCCTCCTCTGTTCACTGACAGCATCTCCTGCTAAATAACCTCCATCAAAGACACTCTCTTTAGATTACTGTTGTGTGTTCATGTATGTAACTCACTAAATGTGAAACACTCTGGAGGAGGGCAAGATCGGGTCTAATTTATCTATCACTAGGGCATATACTAGATGCTACTTATTAATTAATGGATATGGAGAACATTTTATTTGCTTCAAGATGTGCCAGAATAAAGCACAGCAAGTTGATTATTTGTACTTAGCTCCTAGTTTTAAGTCTCCCAGCATTATTATAGCTTGTAAATACAGTTGATAATTATGATTCTTCCTTTTCTCTTTCTCTTCATCATCAAATCCTAATTGAGCTCCAGTCTGTGACTCAGAACTTATAAGATGCTCTCTGTGGATACTCTTGGAAGAAGAGGGAAGACACAATCCTTATTCACAAAAAGCTTGCATTCTGAAAGAGGAGGCAGGACAGACAAACAGTACTAATAGAAGAAGGATATGTGTACCTGATTATTGCTAGTGTGTCCGCTAAGCCACAGGGATTAATAATAGCTAACCATAGTAGCAAAGAACAATTGGGAAGTCAGTCACTGGGGATCCTGGAGCATAACATTCTTGGACACACTTAACTATAAATAAATAAAGATTTGAAATTGAGATTCAAAGTAGAGTCATCTTGATCCTAATTATCTGTTTAAAAATGTTATTCTGTCTGATTGTCACTTCTGGCCATATATAAAGGAGAGTATGTTGGCATTTCCATAATTACATATTAGACACACATTTTTTTAGGTAGGTCTCAGGCTAAGTCAATACATAAAACAAAAATAATTTTTCATTATGCATATACCTTCATAAGATATAATGTCATTAATACCAAACACCAGCTTATCGGTGGATATACATATTTACATATAGCTATAATCATGAACACGCTTTTTGGTCTAATTTATAACTTAAGTATGTTTCTACATTTTCCCCCTGTATTAAAATAGACCATGTAGTTTCAGTTTTTATTTTTTTAAAAATTTATTTATTTATTATTTTTGGCTGCATTGGGTCTTGTTGCTGTGTGCGGGCTTTCTCTAGTTGTGGCGAGCGGGGGCTACTCTTTGTTGCGGTGCATGGGCTTCTCATTGCGGTGGCTTCTCTTGTTGCGGAGCACGGGCTCTAGGTCCGCCGGCTTCAATAGTTGTGGCACGCGGGCTCAGTAGTTGTGGCCCGTGGGCTCTAGAGCGCAGGCTCAGTAGTTGTGACGCACGGACTTTGTTGCTCTGTGGCATGTGGGATCTTCCTGGACCAGGGCTGGAACCCGTGTCCCCTGCATTGGCAGGCGGATTCCCAACCACTGTGCCACCAGGGAAGTCCTCAGTTTTTAATTTGTAGTAACAATGTAGAATCCATCATAGAATATGCTACTAATTGCTTGCATATGTCTGTGCTATTGGGTATTTAGGTTGATTGTTTTTTGTTTTTTGTTTTCCTGTGACGGAGAGCAGTGTTATGAACATTTCCATACAAGTAGCTTTTTTCTTTTTGAATGAGTTCCTTGGAATATAAGAGTATATTACCCAAAGTGGAATTAGCAGGTTTATGGGCATAAATAGCTTTGTCATTTGGCAAGAATGCTCTCTGGCAGGCCTGGGCCAGCATACAGTATTCCCAAGAGGATATGAGGATATCCATTTCTTTAGAATATTCTTACACTTCATAACTTCAAAATTAATTTTCACTAATTCAGATGGTATCCCAGCATTTCAGAAATGAGTTAATGTGCTTTTCTAGAACTCTGCTGAAGATGGTCTGCTGGGCACTTGATTTTCTTCCCTTGTACACCACCTGTTCTTTGCTTTCAGGCATCTCTGTTTCTCTCTGGTGCCTGTAAGCATGGCTTCTGGTCTTGGACCAACAGTGGTTATCCTTTGCAATATGAGGAAAAACAACCAAGCTTTATTACTTTGATAGTAGCTTTTCTTGTTCTTGTATTTGCTCTTTCCCTGACAGCATGTTTTCACATTACAGAAATGACAGCTATCCCAGGTCCACTCAAGTGCAGGGAGTTTGTGAGCTTAGTGGATTCTCAGCTGTACCCATGGGGCCAGGCAGGACCTGGCTTCTGCTCAGGTCACCTTCCAGACCCACCAGAGATTTTTAAAAACCACGTTGAGTTGAGGAGAGAGCAATGGCCTTGAGGTCCTGCATGGACTTGAATCTTGGCTCTGCACTGAGTGAGCTGGGAAGGTTTCTTAGCCTATATGAGCCTGAGCTTCCTCTGCTGGATGACAGTGAGAACAGCACTGAACTTGGAGGGTTTCTCTGGAATAGCTTCTCTCCTCTGCCTTTTTAGAGAACCGGGGCTTTCTGGAGTTAATTCTAATGCCAACTAACACTGCCCAACTTCTTTTTATATGGTAGATGCTGGGTTCTGGGTTGAGAGTTTTCTTCTTTGTTCCGCATGGCAGCCCAATGGGGTCCGCGTGCCTTTGTGCAGAGGCAGAAGGGAAGGCTCTGGGGATTAAATAACGTGCTCAAGGACATGCAGGAAGTGGTGGTGCTGGGATTGGAACCCAGGACTATTTGCTTTCTGTGATTTAGGCTTTGACTACTGTACATTTAGTCTCTGGGATAATTTGTTCTCCGTTAAATAGAATCTATCCCAGGGGCTCATTAACCACCTGTGACTTTGCTCCTGCCTTCATTCAGCCAACACCTGTTGAATGCCTCTTTCGTGCCAGTCCCCGATTTAGGAGCTGGGGTACAGCTATGTAGTGCTGACGGGCTTACCTCCTCCAGACTGGCTGTGGGAGAGCCTAGGACTTAATCCTGAGAACTCCATCCTCCTCAGCATCCAGGGGGGCCTGTGCAGGCATTGGCTGCCTGGTGGAGGTGAGCTCTACTCGGGGGGGGGGGTGTCCACACTGCAGCACAGGAATGTATTGTCAGCGGTGGCTTGTAGGCCTCCCGTGGCTGCATCCTGCCATACTGGGTATCTGGTGTGACACATCTGTCCCACCCTTGGGTGGGGCCTTATTTGCGCCGCACCTCACGCTGCTCAGAGCTGCATTAATTAGAGGCTACTGGAGAATCTGAGTGAGGCTCATATGTAGAAAGGGAGGCTCCTGGCTGAACCATAGATCTCAAATGCATGAAGGCCGTTAAGGTGGGAGGTTCAGCCTCCGTGTTCTGGGTTGGCTGGGAATAAATGCTGAGAGTCATTACAAGAGGCAGTGTGGCGCCCATCACCTTGGCCCTACTCTGGTATTTCCCATGGCCCCGAGCCCCAGTATCTTCTGGAAGGACTGCTCATGTAGTTCTTGATTGTCTTGAGTTACTGGAGTTCTAGAAACAAATCCAATTTCCCCAGAGGCAGTCGTGCCCTCTGGCCTCCTCTGGAGGCTCCCGCAGATAATCCAGGTCTGTGTGGGAACAGAGCCCTTGTAACAGCCTACAGCTCCCAGGCAGTTGCCCAGGGAAGGCCACCTCTGGGCACAGGTCAACCCTAGAGGGCACCCAGCTGTCAGAGCTGCAGGACAGCCGAGCCGTCAGCCCAGGAACCAAGATTTCACATTGCTCAGATTCCGGTGAGCACTTCTGCACCCACCTTTGTGGACCCAGCTCCCTGTCTTCGGGGGCAGTGTATGTCCTTTGCTCCCAAGCCTGGAGGAGGTTTGTTATTTCTGAAAGACTCAGCCCAGTGCGGCCCTGGCCATGGGCATGGCCTGTAAAATGCAGATGGCCAGTCCCAGCTCCCAGAGTTCTCACTCCCAGTGTATAAAGAGTGGGGTCCAGAATCTGTGTTTTTTTAAGTTCTTCAGATGAGTCTGATTCACGTGGTCCGTGCGCCACATTTAGAGAGGTCCTTACGTATTATATGTTGTACACAGGAACTCACACACACACACACGCGCACACACACACACACACACATACACCTGCATCTGCATCTCTCTTTCTCTCTGACCCACCCCCATACATTCTCCCACTCCCAGCCTCCTACTCACTCACCTGTCTCAGTGGACTCCCTCCCCCATACGCCTACAATGCCTGAGAAGCACATGGCACATTTTAGGTATTGGACACATGCCAGCTGGTTGAATGACCCCTCTGCTATGATTCTGGGTTAACTTCTCCTTGAGGTGGAGCCACATACTCTCCACTTGGACCCTTCAGTGTCCTGGACAGTGATAGCAGGCATGTCCCTTCCCTTTCCCCAGGTCACCTCCTACCCACACGGAACCTACTCTCTTGAGTCAGAGTTCCAATTTTAGAAGAAAAACCAGAGCCTGAGCCCTGCCAGGTAGGTGGCCTGGAATAAGAAACTGAGGGTGGAGCGTGATGTAAAGCGTGGGCGTGGACCCGAGTTTCAGGACAGCGGGGAGGCGGACAGGGGCTGTGGAAGGGGTGTCAGGTCCTCACTCCCGAAGAGCTGAGCTTGCTTGAACAGCTGTGGAACCAGACCTGCAGGTTCCTGTGTCTTCCTTGACCACCGAGCTTGGAATAAAGAGTGGCTTGAGGTTGGCTCTGTGGTTCTCTCTTGAGGATTTTGTTGGGTTTACTTTTAACTTAGCCTTGAGGAGATTCCAGCAGAGGTTCTAGTACATGCCGAGCTGCCATGGGAACTTCAGTGGTGCTGATACTGCTGAGTTAAATTGACACCTTATTCAGGAAGGAGGTGGAATATAAAACTTTGGGAGGGAATAGCCAGATTTTTCAGAGGAAAGAATATACCAGGCGCTGCCATTTATGTGTTGTGGGACTTCGCTTAGTTATTTAATCTTTGTAAGACTCTGGTTCATCCCTGTAAGAAATGACAATAATGGCAGTTACATTTCATAGGATTGTTGTGAGGATTAAAGGTGTTAATGGATGTGAATGTTGAGTTCTGTTCCTACTACCGTTATTATTAACTGAAATGTATCAATAGACTACTATTTATCCTATAAATATTTACTTATTAACAGATATTTTAAGAATCTATTATGTATCAGGTAGGGTTATGTTAGGGTTTAGTTAGCTAGTTATTTTAGTTAGTTTGCTTATTTATAACACAGATTGAGAGGCTCAAAACTTGCTTTCAAATATTTCATAGTGTAGAAAGAAGATAAAATATCAGTATTACAATTCAGTAAAACATTAGGATGCATGGAGGGACATATAAAAGGAGGAGTAACAGAGTCTGTCTGGAAGAGTCTTGGTAGACCTTATGGAGGAGATAACTTTGATTTGAGGCTTACAAGATGGGAGTAGTATTTCCAGTTTAACAGTTAAGAACATGTATGGGCTGAAACAAAAGGAGGATTTATTGGCTGATCTAACATAAAAGGTTAATAGCTTCATCAGATCAGGCTTGATCCAGCAGCTCAAATGATATTGTCAAGGACTTAGGTTCCCTTAGTATTGCTACTGGCTGTGCAATGTTGGCTGCATCCTCGGTTCCACTTTGTCTTCCTTCAGCAACTTCAGGAACTCCCTTCAAGATAGCAAAACGGCTGTAGCCATTCTATAACTCATCTCTTTATTCTGTATTATTAAAAGAACTGGGTTTGTTATGATGTTTCCTGAGGGAGGAAGAGGATGGTCCTCTTTCCCAGAAGCCCTAGCAAGACTTATGTTGGCTTTCATTGGCTCCAGTTAGGTAACATGTTTTTTTCCCTTAACCAATCCCTGTGCCATAGGGGTGGGATGGATGATTGGCTTAGGCCAAATAGAGCCTACTCCTTAAACTGATGATGGGTCAATGCATGGTCCATGCCACCTGAACCACATGGCTCATTATGGGGAGAACTGCTTCCCCAAAGGGACATTGTTCCCAGGGGGAGAGGGCCTGGATTCTGGCAAGCATGGAGAATCTAACTCTCCACCATACCAGTAATTTGGGTGAGGAAAAAGCAGGGGGCAAGTGAGAACAGAGTATGTTTGAAGAACCACTCTTAGCTGAGAATCTCTAGACCAGCACTGTTCACTAGAACTTTGTGCAATGATGGAGGTGTTCTATAATCTACTCTTTGCAGTATGGTAGCCACTGGCCACCTGTGACTGTTGAGTGCTTGAAATGTGGCTTAGCATGACTGAAGAACTGAATTATTAATACTAATTGTACTTCATTTTTATTTTTTAAATTTAAGTAATCCTGCATAGCTAATGGCTATAGTGGTAATTGGAAAGCACAGGTCTAGACCCTAGACAGGGTTCTGAAAGAGGACTGAGAGAAAGAGGGAGAGAGAGAAATTAAGCCAGAATGCCCTGGTTATGTATCATTTTGGGAGAGAATTGAAAAAAGTCACTGAAATCGTTTTCTCGGTTCCATGGTTCATATGAATAATACAGAAAGTAGAACCCAAAGTGAAGAGCTAGTGACCGGAAATGAGGATAGAGACCTAGAGACTTAGGCTGGGGCCAGGTTGAAAGCCCTTGTGCTTTGCCACTCACTTCAGATTCTACCCTGTAGGCAATAGGGAGTCACTGAGGATTTGGAGGAATGACATGATCATATTTGCATGTGAGGAAGGCAACCTGGCCCCTTGTGCGACTAGAGGCAGGGAGGCCAGTAAGGAGGCAGGCGCAATAGAGCTCATGAGAAAGGATGAGAATTTGAACTTGGGAAGGAGTGGTAGCCATGCATGGAAGGGTGAGATACGGACATTAGGGGCAGAGTAACGGGGTGGGTTTGCATGTGGTGTGGGGAGGAATGTAGCAGGATATAGTAGGTTGGCTTGGACAACCAAATGGATGATCGTGCCCTCTTTGAGATGTGGCATTCCAAAAGGAGGGGGCAGGTCTGAGTGGTTTCTTGATAAACACTCTTTAGGGCAGGTTGTATTTAGTCTACCTGTAGGAAGATGTCTGATAGGTTCTTAATCTCTTCTCTCAAGGAGTTTACAATCATCTATCTATGGAAATTAGATCTACATAAATTAAGTCATTAGAAAAATAATTCCACGTGCATAAAGACTGTAAGCCTTAAATGCTGCACGTGCTTTATGAGTGGTGTCCTGGGTACTTTTTCTGCATAACAAACCACCCCAAAATTTAGCAGTGCAAAAGGAAAACATTTTATTATGTTCATGATTCTGTGTGTTGAGGATTTTGGCTGGGCACTATGTATACCATGTCTGAAACCTCAGCTGGAAAGATTCAGAGCTGAGGCTGACTCAACAGCTGGGGCTGCAAGGCATCTGAAGCTGTCTTCCCTCGTAGCTGGTGACTGATACTTACTCTTCACTGGGTCCTCAATTGGGCTGTGAGCTGAAACACTATGGCCCCTGCATGTGGTCTTCCCTACTGCGGTACAGTTTGGGCATTCTCACACATGGCACTGGCACCTTGAGAGCAACCATCCTAAGAGTGCACAGCTAACCATGGAGGTCACTTGGCACTACTTCCCCTATGCACTCTTGGTCAATATAATAACAAAGATATGCCTGCTTTCAAAGGGAGGGACGTGAACTCCATCTGCCACTCAATAGGAGGGGTGTCAAGGTCAAACTGTAAAATAAGCATGTGGGATGGGAGATACTGGGAAATAAGTTGGCCATAAATGGAGAGATGAGTTCGGACTGGGGTAAGGAGTGATGAGTCTCTGCTGGGGATGGGGCTTGAGCTGGTGCTTGAAGGGTGGGTCGGTGGATGCTGGCAGGGAGAAACGGACACATGCATGTTGTTGGGGACAGAGGGGAGGACTTGTGTTTCTTTTGGGCTATCTAGTCAACCTCATTAACGCTGAGGACAACTAAATAGGCTAAGGAAGAAATCCTACAATGGGATACAGCAATTTAAAGCAAATGACTTCCTTCTAGGCGTCCATTCAACACATTCAACATCAAGTTTAAAGTTCCTTGTGCCCACCCAGGTTGATCAGCCTTGTTAAAATGGAAAGCCATTTCTCTTTATTTTTCCCATGATTTTCTGCTTTATTCTGGAGTAAGAGGAGCTACTACACCATGGGATTATGAGTCACAAAATTTTTGAGTTAGTGCAGTAAGTACACTAGAAATCACGTTAAATAAAATACTTGCTTACTTGCCTTTTCCCCCTTCCATTAGGTTGAGAGTCTCTGGAGAAAAAAAACTATGTGTAACCATTTCCAGCTTCTCGAGCAGAACCAGATACATAGTAGATGCTCAGCACAAGATTATTTGGATGAATAACCTTCATTCCAGGTTAAGTGAAAGCAGTGCTGAACACCTGGGCACTTTTATGCCGTGTTTCTGCTCCTTATTTTGTATTCCTTCTCTTTGTCTCAGAATGCAACCAGCTCCCCTGTGCTCCTTATTCCTCTAGCACAAGAATCTGATCTGTCCCTAATTTCTGTTTCTGTATATGACAGTCCCTGTTCCAGAACTGAAGCGTTAATTTCCAAGCACACCTTGTCTGTGGGAGGGAGATTGTTTAGACCAGGGTCAACACACGAGGAGGCTGCAGGCTCCCTTTCCCCTTTTCCTTGGCAAGTCTCCCTGACCTGACTCTTTTGCTGAAGCTAAGATGTGTGTGGAACTTATTTTTTACAGAGATATTTTGTGAAAGATAAATTTCTCGGGACCATGGCCCTGGATTCTTAGCCAAAGGAAGGACAAGTAGATATGATCAAATGTGTGCTGGTGAATCAATACAAATAAATTATGTGTTCTTTGTTATTATGTCCTAGACTACACGAGAGAGGGCTCTTAAATCATCCACCATCAGCCACTGGAGGTTCTCCTTTCCAAGGAGTTACGTGGAGACAAAGTCCAGGCTTATGTTATTGTAGGCAATCCAGATAACTTTCTAGTGGGGATATTGGTTTGGCTGCTAGAGTAATGCTAGCAACTGCAAAAGACCAGAGGGCAACAATTCTTCTCTGGGTCTGGCATGGCCCTGAACATACCCTAAATATTTTCTACCTCTAATGTCTGGGATTTATGAGTACTCTCTTGCTTGACTGGATGATCCTTTTACTCTGTGATTCAGAACTCTGGGTTTTGATCAAGTGCTTGTCCATGAGCTTGAGCTTGAGACTAAAATTGACACCCCCTCCCCACTTCCCACCTCTTGAATGGGATGGCCCTTCATCTGTTTGGTATTGGGATGCGGCTGCCATGGTCAAATTCTCTGGGCAACCCACAGGTGAGATGCAAGCAAGCAGTGTGCTAAAGAGGCTCAAGAGGTAACCGGAAATGTGAATGAGGCCAGGAAATGTTAATTGAGGGAAGATTCTCAGAAGTTCAGGCAGTTGGGCAGGAAGTAACAGACAAACCCTTCAGTCCCCTAGGCAAATGGGCAAGAACAAGATGGGGCAGAAGGAGCAATTTGGCCACGAGCATGTGTCCAACAATGGGAGGATGCATAGATGCAGGGAAATAACTTGAAAACCCATTCAACCAAGCTGGGGCATGAAATGAGGGTTAGACTGTGGGAACATATGAGATGGTCCTCCTGCGAGTGTTGGAGCTGGATTTCAAGCCCAAGCCTTCGAATTAAAATGAAGCACATTAACTTCCTTGGAAACCTCAGAGGCATCTTTGACTCCATGCTTTTCTGTTATACACTATTTGCAATTTTTAGCAATAGTTTTCGTAGGGCTCCCACCACCCCCCACTTCTTTCTTTCCTTCTCTACGACCATTGTCTTAGTTCAGATCTCTTATCTCTTATATTGGGACTGTTGTAATATCCTTCTCACCAGACTCCCTGTTTTTCATCTTCACTGATTCACCCTTCATACCCCTGACAGTTTTGTTTCCAAAATGCAGGTGCCAACTGATTATTCACCTGCTCAAGCACAGTAGACATTTCTATGCTATTTACTGAGTAGAGTTGAAACTCTTTAACCTGATGTGCTAGGCAGAATAGTGTCCTCGCAAAAGATGTCCATGTCCTAATCCCTGGAACCTGTGAATATGTTAGATTACATAGAAAAGGGGAGATAAGATGGTAGATGGAAATAAGGTTGTAATCAGTTGAATGTAAGATAAAGTAATTATCTTGGGTTATCTGGCTGGGTCCAGATCCTTAAATGGGAAAGAGGGAGGAAGAAGAGTCAGAGTGATGCAGTGTGAGACTCAACCTATCATTGCTGGCGTTGAAGATGGAAGGGGACCAGGAGCCAAGGAATGCATGCAGCCTCTAGAAGCTGGAAAAGGCAGGAAACGGATCCTCCCCTAGAGCCTCCAGGAGGAATGTAGGAATATAGCCTTGCTGACACCTTGATTTTAGCCATTGAAACCCATTTTGGACTTCTGATCTCCAAAGCTGTAAGATAATACATTTGTGTTGTTTTAAGCCACTTTATTTGTAGTAATCTGTTACATCAGCAATAGAAACTTACATACCTAATAGTTAAAATCATCATTGTCTTACCCCAGCCCAGGTCTCCATCTCCTTCTCCATGTACCTGGAGCTCTAACCTCTGCAGACCCCAGCACCCCCAGGCCTGGAACATGACAGGCAATTTCAACCTAATTGTGTCTTCTCATGCTGCATCCTTAGCCTGAAAAGGTCGTTGCCTTCTTCACCTACTAAAAATAAGCCAGTTCAGATAGTACCTCTTATAAAAATTTTCATGGAAAGTAATCCTCTACTTCATCCCTGTTAGGGAATCACTCATTTCTATCATATGTCAACCTTGCTGGGTTACTGTGAGATTCCCATGAGACAATAGGTGGAATGACTTACAACCTGGTATAAGTCAGAGAGATTCCAGCTTTCACTGAAGGTAGTCGTATAAATGTGTGTCTCTCTGGTTGCACTGAAAGTGTCAGGAACATTGTGTCCTTCATCCCTCCATCCTCCACAGCATTGAGTGTGGTGCATCGACCATAAGAGACACTGTGTAGTAATTTGTAGCGTTGAATAGGAGACAGGTTGTGAGAAATGCCCGATCACGGGATTAGATGATAGGTCATTCACTCCACCCTTGTATACAGGGAATCTGGGCCATGCTGGGTACTGTCCCAGGTGCTGAAGATATAGTAGTGAAAAATAGGACAGACCATTGTGTGGCCCGGAGGCATCTTACAATCTAGTCAAATCCCTGCTCTTGGTCTCTTGCACTGGTAGCTAGTTCCAATCTGGGGATATCTGCTTATCCCTCGAAAATCCACTTGGTTCCGCAGCTACAATGGTTTGGCTGAGAGCTCTTTCAGCTCCTGAGACCTAAGAGGGAATGATGCCCCTTGACAGGAGTGGCGGAAGGAAGGGGAGTATGCGTGCCTACAGGCAGGTCCAGTGGAGACAGACCCTGAAATGAAAAGTGACAGGTGGGTAGGATCGCACACCAGGCAAAATGGACTTGGTGAGCCTGTGATCTTCCCATTGCTGAGGCTGTCAATGCCCGTCCACACAAAGCAAGCACCAGCACTCAGGGAGTGCTCCGGGCTTTCGTCTCTACATCAGTGAGAGGCCTTGTGAGGCTGCTCTTTATTTTCTGAGCTGCAAGTTGTCATCACTAAAGAAGTGACGTGCTCCCTCTTGGGACATGGCTTTTTCCTACTTGGGTGGGCAAATGACCTGGTTTGCTCAGAGACAAACCAGGATGGCAGGAACCTAATATATGACGAGACCTGAGAATGTGCCTGGCACATAATCCTAATCCTCACAACAATCCAGTGAAGGGAATGATACTGGTTTCATTTTCCAGATAAGGACACTGAGGGTCCATAGGGTTAGCCACTTGCCTCCGGTTACACAGAGAGTAAGTGGTAGAGCCTGGATTCCACACCAAGACTGTCTGGGTTAGAGCTTTTGATCTATTACCAAGGTAACAGATAGCTTGTATTTTCCTCTGTGTTGATGAGTATCTCTGGAAGCTTCACACTAGTGGCTTTGGAGCCATGGTTTCATCTTTCATCTGCTCACACCTGTTTCTGCCCTTGGCCTCCTCATGTGGGTGGTGCTGGTGGTGGTTGGATGGAAGGAATGATGGACATATAGGAGGGTATGAGCTCAGACTCCTAGTTAATGGTATACTTTGAGCTAATTAACTCTGGTTCTGGTGAGCTCTCATCGTGTAGTACAGACACTGGCAGGGAATTCTGGGCTAATTTGACCCCCCCCCTCTTACTGGGCTGCATGCTACCTAAATCATTTCCAAGAGATGGTTGTCTCTTTCATTTTCAGAGTCCCTTAGGGAATGAGAGTGAATGGATTTTTAATTCATTTTTAATGGCTCGTTACACAAAACCAGAACAACCTCCCACTATTCAACAGCCATTTTTCACAAGCTCCTTGTTTCAACAACACTGCATTTTCATTTCCTTGGTCTGCCACTTGCCTCGTTCAGCTACCACATTCTGCAAAGTACTTTCTAAACAATGGCCCCATTTTAAATAGAGCTGACTAATACCTGTTAAATTCTGTATCTCTTATCCCTTCCTTGGATCATGGGGGAACAGACATGCCCGTGTTTGGGTTCTGACTCCTACCTCTCCCTAGCTGCATGGCCTGGACGGTTTGCTCATCTGGACAATGTGGGTAATGATATCTACCCTTCACCGTGGCTATGCCCATTACCTATGTAATGCACATAGAGCACCAAGCACAGTGCTGGGCACTTCGTAGGTGCTCAGCATCTATTAGCATCCCGACCTCTGCCCTTTCTATGTTTGTTCTTCTCTTGTCTAAATTACTTAATCAAGTCGTGCTTTTGTCTGTAGGTGTAATGTTTTCTTTAATCTACATCCCATCAGGTATAGGTATATATCTTTGTCCTCTCTAGAAGTCCCTAGAGAATACCAACTCTTGAAAACTCAATGCAGGGGCTTCCCTGGTGGCGCAGTGGTTGAGAATCTGCCTGCCAATGCAGGGCACACGGGTTCGAGCCCTGGTCTGGGAGGATCCCACATGCCGCGAAGCGGCTGGGCCCGTGAGCCACAACTACTGAGCCTGCGTGTCTGGAGCCTGTGCTCTGCAGCAAGAGAGGCCCGTGCACTGCGATGAAGAGTGGCCCCCGCTTGCCACAACTAGAGAAAGCCCTCGCACAGAAACAAAGACCCAACACAGTCATAAATAAATAAATAAATAAATAATGTTAGCTGTTAAAAAAAAAAAAAAAGTTAAAAAAAAAAACAACAAAAAACTCAATGCAGTCATACGAGAAGGTTGCTTTCACCATCTTCCCTCCCTGCCCGTGTGTTCCCTTTATCTTACCCTCTTGTGGACATTCTTGAAATTCTTTCATACCCATTTGGAATTCTTTCTTCCTAATTTACCTAAAAAAAAGATACCCTTGTAAAACTGTATAAGATATTCCAGAAAGAAGAGGGCTGGGAATTTCCATTCCCCACCCATCTCTTATGACCTTACTTATGCCTCTCATCCTTTATGAGGACATCTTGATCACCCCAGCCCAGACTCATCTTCTCCTCCTTTGAATGCCTATGGCAACACTTTCAGTTCATCGAATGTGTCATATCTCTGTTAGTTAATAGGCAGCATGTTGATGAAGAGTGTGATAATACTCTTGTATAAGAATGAGAAAAACGAGGCCTGTCCTGAAGGAGCACATCCCCTAATGGTGGAGATACATATGCAAATAGAAAATTATAGTATAATCTAGGGAGTAGCATACTTGGAAGTATGTGCAACAAGGTAGGGGAGCCTGGATTACGGGGGACCCATTCTGTCTTGGAGGACAGGTAAGACACCAGAGTGTTGATGGTATTTGAGCTGGGCCTTAAAGAATGAGATCCTCAGGTGGAGAGTGGGAGAAGGGCTTTCAGAGGAGAGAAAAGAGCTTGTGTGAAAGTGTGGGAGCGTGGAACAAGGAGAAACATGAGTATTCTGGTGTGGCTAGAATTTAGATGTTATTTTGGGAAAGTGGCTCTAGAAGAGGGTTAAAATGTCAATTGGGGCCAGGTTGAGAAAGACCTTTTATGCTATACTGAGGAATTTGATCTTAAAGGCGACCTGAAGCCACTAGAGATTGTTTGGCAGTAGGCAATGGGATTCAGCCTCTGCTTTAGAAAGGTCATTCTGGTGTAAGGATGGAAGAGGGGTGAACGTCAGAAATTAAGTCAACTTGTTATTTTGAAGGCCTCTGCAGTCATCTAGTAGCTAAATCCAATGGTCCATTCTTCATCTTTCTTGTCCACAAACTGCCAGCAGCATTTCACACAGCCAATCACTCCTTCCTCCTTGAAACCCATCCTTTTCTTGGCTTCCAGAACACATGCTCTCCTGAATTTCCTCTAATTTCACAGATCATTCTGTGTCAGTGAGCATCCCTGACTCTAGATATTTCTCAGGAAAAGATGTTGAATGCAGGAATTGATTTACAAGAGTGCCGGCAAGGCTGGAGGAACAAGAAAGAGAAAATATAGTTGCTCAAATCTGGTAACTGCAGAAACTGTTACCCCCCTGCCCAGGAGGAGGAAGAGAAGTACAAGAGGCCAAGGGTCTCTCGCGTCCAGATTCCTGGGGCTGTGCTGAGCTGCACGAGCCCTTCATGTCACTGAGACCCAGCACCGCTGCTGTTGGTACCACTGGCTCTGTTGCTACTGTTGTCTTGTCACCCAAAAACAAAGTGTGAGGGCTTCCCTGGTGGCGCAGTCGTTGAGAATCTGCCTGCCAATGCAGGGGACACGGGTTCGAGCCCTGGTCTGGGAAGATCCCACATGCCGTGGAGCAACTGGGCCCGTGAGCCACAACTACTGAGCCTGCGTGTCTGGAGCCTGTGCTCCGCAACAAGAGAGGCCACGATAGTGAGAGGCCCGCACACCGCGATGAAGAGTGGCCCCCGCTCACTGTAACTAGAGAAAGCCCTCACACAGAAAACGAAGACCCAACACAGCCATAAATAAATAAATAAATAAATAAATAAATAAAGGAGTTCCTTTAAAAAAAAAACACAAAAACAACAAAGTGTGAGGAGAGTAGCTTTTCCCTTGTCCACATGTCCCCCGAGTGACCCCACCCCCACTGGCAGAATTGGAAGCCAGATGACAGGAGAGTCTTAGAAATACTCTTCTCAGGGTCCTGGTTACCTATGATACTTAGGCAGGAAAGTGGACCGAGAGTAAACAGACAGCACAGTCCGCCCTTTTAGCTACTCTGAGTGTCCATCTCCATCCCCTATTCATAAGTAGCCTCCTCGTTTCCTATTGGTTCAGTGGTAGCATGTGAAGCTCAAAATAGCTGGGTATTAGTTTCAGCCTCCAGGTCAATGGAACAGGTGTTTTTTTCTCCTTAGGAGCCAAGATTTATCAACAGAGCCAAAAGTTGTGTGGATGTGAAGAAAATACTCTGCGATGGCTTATTGCGAGGAATAATGAGAGGCGCACTCCCACTTTTCCCCCTTGATTCCCAGACCTTTGTATTTTGGCCATTTACTAGTCGAATCCACATCCTAGAAGACAGCACCACAACCTCATGCAGTGCTGGCTTCTAGCTAGTTGTGCCGTTGAATCTTTGAAAGTCCATTCAATCATTGTATCAGGTCAACTGCTTCTGGCAGATGTAGTCTGTGGGAAGACCAGTGAATTCCATGGACATGCCCATGACAACACTTCATTTGCTGTGAAATGAGTTTCTTTGTTAGAAGCAATTGTGTGGGATATCATGACGGTGAATAAGGCACTCTGAAATGGAAAGATTTTGATTCTAGCATATTTACCGCAGGCAAGGAAAGCAAGTCCAAGGAGAAGAAATTGCTTCCTCTACGTGATGGGTGGGGGACAGTGCAATCAACTTGCCACCAGGTGCCATGTTGAGGCTCAGCACTGGTTTCTGAGGTTGGCAGGTTGGGAACTGCAGTGACGTTGCCCATGTCAGCCTTGGCGAGGGCAAGTCCATGGCAAACATAGGCAAAGCCTCCATCTCTGCCACAGTAGCCACTGTACACAGGAGCCCACAGAGCAAACAGGGGGATCTGGGGAGAAAGGCTTGCCGGCCTCAACAGAAGGCCATCTTGTTCATCTGCTTTTTGAGAGACTGCTCCGTAGTAAGTGCCATTTGGTGAGTATTCGCACAGGACACAGACATTCACTGTGCCAATTCTGAGAGGTTGAAGCACATACCGGTTTCCTTCCTCATCCCCCCGTCTCTCAGTGCTGAAACGCCCCAGCTTTCGGTCCTTATCTCTTACTCTATCCACGCTCCCTCTCCTGGTGACCTAACCTAGTCTCATGTCTTTAAATACCATCTAATCACTGACAACTCCCAAATTGATATTTTTTAGCCTAGACTCTCTGCCCTGAACTCCAGGCTCATTTATCCAGCTATTTGACTTCTCCACTTGAATTCTCTTAGGCATCTCAAACTTAATGTCCAAAGCTAAACTTCTCAGTTTTCCTCCCAACCTCCTTCTCCTACCGTCTCCATCTCATAAGATGGCAACTCTATGCTTCTAATTACTTAGTCCCAAACTCTGAGGGTCATTTTGGACCCTCCTCTTTCCTTCACGCCCTATATCCAATTTGTCAGCAAATCTTCTTGACTCTACCTTCAACATATCTTCAGATCATGTTTCTTTTCCTGTTCACGGCTGTTGCTCTGGTCTACCCCGTACCATGTTTCACCTGGATGATTACAACAGGATCCTAATTCACTTCTGTCTCCTCAATGCCTCTCTCGACACAGTAACCAGAAGCACTCTGTGAAAACTTAAGTCCTCGAGTAAAATCCTCCAGGAGCTTCTCATCTCACTCAGTAAGAGCCAGGATCCTTATGGTCCTTCACAAGTCCCAGCAAGATCTGAGCCTCCCCAAATTTCCTGGACCTCATCTCCTACTACTCTCCCTGTCTCTGAGCTCCATCCTCATTGGCCTCCTTGCTGTTTCTTGAATATGTCAGGCACATTCCTGCCTCAGGATCTTTGCATTTGCTGCTTTCTCTGCCTGTAATGTTTATTACCCAGATAGCCACATGGCTTCATCCCTTACCTCATTCAGGGTTTTGCTTGAGTGTCAGTTTTTCATAGAGAACTTTCCTGGGCTCCTTTTATACTGCTTCAGCCTGCATAGCCCTGGACCATGCCTGCATATGAGCACTTGCTCTAAGTGCTAATATGTCCATCATCTGACCCACCATCATCTGACTACTATGTCATTTACCTACTTATGTGTTTGTTTATCTCCCTTGCCAGAATATGAACTCTATGAGGGCAGAGAAGCTGGTTTGTTGTCTTCACTGCTGAATCCATAGCACTTGGCCACGAGGAAGCATTCCATACATATTTGCTTAGTGAATGAATGAAAAAATGAGGACCGGAAATTGGATGATCCAGTGGACTGCAACACATTTCAGAGGACTTGATGTTTGTCTTGCTAAGTGTGGGATGAGCATGGACTCAGGGGTCATGCTGAGGTTCTATCTTGAACCACAGAGTTGATGATCTGCCCTTTAAAAAAAAACAGGGAATGGGATAACCGTTTTGTGAAACTGCGTGCAATGGAACAAGATGACAAAGTTGATATTCCTTGTACAATTCCTTGTCCTATTCCTTGTCCTCTCAGCTAGATTGTAAACTCATGGTGGGCAGGGAGCACCATTTGTGTTATTCTGAACTTGGCATATACCTAGCACAGTTCTGGATACCCAGTTGGTGCCCAGACATTGTTAGACTGGGGATCAGTTGGGCTGTGGACTGTAAATATGCAGTTTCTGTTCCCTGGGGGGAGTGCCTCACGAAGTGGGAGGAGGGCTCCAGAATTCAGACTCTGCTGAGACTGAGAAATGCACTTTTGTGTACACTCCCCGAGGAATATGTTAGCATCCTTACTATGTTACCACTGTCAGTCACTTTCGGTAAAGAAGGCCACTGTCCATATTCCAGTTGGCTGGAAACGAACTCTCAGGTAGGGGCAGGAATGAGGTGGTGAGAGGTGAGGGGGACCTGGAGGGGACATGCATAGAACCTCATGGATTTAAAGGTACCAAGGTTTCAGGAAGGTTTAATGAACTAAAGTAATTTTCCTTCAGAGTAAAATTTTACAGGCACTAAAGGTCCTCACTTCACTGAATGTGCTCACGGGCCACAGCGTCCCAGTGATTTATGAATTTTCAGATTATGCGTTACCCTTTCAGAGGACAGGAATCCCCCAGGGCTTTCTGCTTTGCTTCTAAAGCTGAAGCTGAGTGCAGGAGCCCAGTGAACATACCGGGTCTGATTTGCAGCCTGCTGTGTTGCAGCTGGGGTCTAGAATGGGTGGGTATTTTTCAGAAGGAGCTTAGCAACGCTAGGATCTGAATCCCCCTCACCCCATCAAATAAGGATGACTTGCAACCCTTGTCTCCTGAAGGATAATTATCATACTAATCACTCACATTTGCATAGTACAGCTTCTAAAGCAGGTCAGCTTTCCTTATTTGATTCAAATCAAAAATCCTGTGAGGCTGGCAGGGGAAGGAGAATCATTATCCCCATTTTAGGAAACTGGAACAGATACTGAAAATGTAAGGAAGTTGATCAGGCTCGCCCAGTAGCATATGGTGCGATCGGGTTTTGAGTGCAGCCCTCTAGTTGCAAGGGCTCTGTTCTTTCCGTGCTGCTAGGTGAGCCCCATCCAGGAGGCAGACGGCTGGACCCAATGGGTCCTGTCTTCATGAAATGCAAAATCTTCCTAAAGAAGATTATACATTAAGGGAGAGTATACATTTCATGAAGACAGGAGCCATTTCTCTTTTGATCACTTTATCACCAAGGATCCTATGCTGTGTTTGGCATAAGGCAGGAATAGAAGAATGAACGGGAGAGGGGATGTGACAAATAAAGACATTAGTTACTGGCATTGTGTGTGTCTAAAGATCAGGCAGTTAGCTGAGGGCTGGCCTGAGCATCTGGGGGCAGCAGAAGACATTAGATGCTTGGGGACAAGAAGATTGGAGGTGGATGGTCAGCAAGGGCAGCACCAATGGATTTTGTAAGAGGCCAGCCATGTCCCTTATTGTCACCTAATTATATGAGTCCCTTATTACAATATAGTCCCTTAATATATATATATATATAATACATATGTGTGTGTGTGTACATATATATATATATATATGAACACACAGTAAGCCTTTTGTTATAATATAGTCATCTAATATACAATATATTAATATTATATATGTAATATATATTAATATTATATGTTATATGTTTATACATAGTAAGTCTCTTGTTATAATATAGTCATCTAATATACAATATATTGATATTATATATGTAATATATATTAATATTATATGTTATATGTTTATACATAGTAAGTCTCTTGTTATAATATAGTCCCTCATTATCACCCTTTTCACTCTTATAAAACTTTTTGTCAATCCATAGTTGACTACAGGCTGGGCTTTCTCTGTCCTTCCTGCACGATTCCATTGTCCTTTGTGCCTGCTTTCTCACCTTGGCACAGCCTGACTGTGTCTCCAAGTGGTTGGTGTCCCCATGACATTGCACTCAACACATGACTGTTCTAGCCCCTAATGGCCCATTCTGCTCTACCTCTGTGCTGTTTCTTGTAACTGAAATGGCACCCTTCTGCCCTGCTTTTTTTCTATCTGTTTTTGTCCAACTAAAATATGAAGGAAAGAAAGAAAGACCAGGAGGGAGGGAGGGATAAAGAGAGAGGCCAGACAGGCAAGGGAGTAAGCTCCATTTCTCTATCTCCAAATTCTTCATACTTCAAGTTTTGGCTCATATAATCTTTCCTTCATGAAGACTTTGCTGACCACATTTTCTGGACTTAATTGCTTCCTCCTTTCAACTCTTATCTCACATTATCTGAACCTCTCAGATACACTTATCATCTCATCCCTTCTTTTACTGTCATTCATTTATAATTCATTCAGTGGACCTTGTATAGCACCTGCCATGTGTCAGGTGTTGTGCTAGGCATTGGGGTTGCAGAGTTGAATGAGACCTGATTTTTGACCTCAGAGAGGTCACAATCTAACAGACAAGACAGACATATGGAGAAGTCACATTAATCCAGTTTGATAAAAGCTATAAGAGATGTATGAACAAATGCTCTTCCAGAGAATATGTCTGATGCCAATTTACGGTTATATGTGCCTATACATAGGAGCTTTTATATATGTGGCTTTACTACTCTGTGTGTGCGCCTGTATGTGTATAGCTTATATTAAGAGAGAAGTGCTATTTACTCATGAATAATTCCAATTTATTTTCATTTCTCCTGCTGTCTAAAATCCCCCTAGGATTTGTAGCCTGTTGGTCAAAAAGAAACTTTTTGACAAAGCTTATTTGACAAACCTGATCTCCCAACAGTTTGTCTAGTTATTTCGTCATTACACATCTCTGTTTCCTATTTCTTTCTCCAAGAACAAAGAAAACAAAAGTTACCTTCACCCCTGGGCCTTGAGCTCTGGATCTTTCCCTGATTCCCAGAGTTTAGCAAGTGTCTTTCTAATTCACATAAGAGGAGCTCAGTAAATATTTGTGGAATTCATGATTGAGTGATAAACTCCTTGAGAGCAAGGATGTGCCCTCCTCTCAGTTTGCCTGCTCATTGCCTTTCACACAAAAAACTCACGTAAACATTTGCTGAATGGAGGAGCATTGCATTAGAGCGGAACAAGCATGGTGGAGTCTCATAGCCCTGGGTGGGAATGCTGGCTCTGTCTCTTGCTAGCTGTGTGCTTTGGGGAGCAAATTGCTCAACTCTTAGGACTCACTTTCCTCATCTGTAAAATGCAGATGCTGTGTTACATCTGCTCAGTCTCAAAAGTGTGTTGTGAGGATTGAGAAGCACCCAGTGTAGTATTTAGCACATAGTAAGGGTTCAATTAATGTTTGGTCCCTGCTTTTCCTTCTTTGAATTTGACTGCCAACTCTCATCTGGGGGTATCTGCTGGACAGGAGTCAAGTCAGGCTTTGCTGTGGCTCCCAGGGTAGCTCCTCCATCCTTCCTGCATGCCTCATCTATCCGCTGGTGATTCTTTGGTCACACTCACATCTTCTCGTTCTGATCTGAGTGAGTCCTTGCCCAGCAGCCCGGGGCTTGTTAGTGGGTTTACTGCATCTGCTTTCAGTTTTCTGCCCTGGTAATCCCTTCTTTCTGGTGGCCTTTGGAAGGCTCTGAATGGTGAGAGAAGCCAGAGGTTGACAGGCTTTCTTTCAATCTTGGTTGTCTTTGCTAGGCACAGAATATCTTAAGGCTGAAGGTTACATTATCATGTCTTCATAACTTTATTATTGTCCTTCTATGCTGGCTCCAGGGGAAAGGTAGCTTCCAGCCCCAATTCTCAGTGTTTGGACCTTTCCTCTGGGGAATGTTGGGGTGATTTTGCTGAGACATCTTCCTTATACATCTCCTATGGCCTGCTTTCTTTGTAAAGTCCACTCAGTTTAAAGGCTTTAGAGATCAGGATTCCACCATAGTGGAAGGGTGGTGTCACTGCCGCATGGAGTTGGGAGAGGAATCATGGTGTGGTAGAGTCTTTCTCAAAGCGTGGTCCTCTAATAGCCACAGGAAGGTTTCTGGACCCTCCCCAGGATCCACCAAGTCAAACTTGCTGGGAATGGGACCAGGGAATCTGCATTTAGCAGGCTCCCCAGTGACTGTTAGTCTCCAACTTTGCTCATGGAATGGGAAGAACTGTGCCCTGGGCACTTGGTCAAGGCCACACATTGTTGGGACTTGAACTTGAGTTATTTCCTCTCTCTGTGTCTCAGTTTCCTCATCTGTAAAATGAAGGTAATAGACTGGATTAACACTATCCCCTTCTGAAGACTATGCTTTACTGCTGAAACACCATTATCTTTCATTGACTCAAAAATGATGATTTGATTTGAGAAGATGGAAGGAAGGAGAGTGATCCAAGCCCTGGGTAAGGAGACACAGACACATGAGAAGGGCTCTGCAGTTTTGAGGGGTTTTCCAGACCCAGTTGTTTGTTAGACAATCAGTTAAGTGACCTCTAACCCCCAACATCTCTTGCTTCTTTCTTTGTGGGCTTTGCACTTTTTTGAGATTGTTTGGTGTCCCTGAAGGCTTGATGTTGGGAGACAGTGAAGTAGTCTTACTTGCTCCTGCAGATTCTAGATGGGTGTTCGGATCTGTTTCTAGAAGCGCATAGCTTAGAGTTTCTTTGTCCAGATTTTGGGATGGTCTGCATATAGGCACCCATGTTTTTACATAGTGACTGTGAAAGAATGACTTGGTCAATGAAAGAAGTAAAATGAAGAGAAGTCTGGTGTGTATGTATGTGTCTGTGTATGTGTTTGTATTAATTTAACAAATAGGAATTATCGGCACATTGCTAACTATTTGGTTGGAGAAGGTTTGGATAAGTCTTGTCTTCATTAGCTCCTGAATTTAACAAATGAGGAAACTCGCCATTAATGGGAGAGGCATGGACCACTGAGTGACCATGGAGAACAATGCTTTGCAGAGGATACACGCTCCTTGCAGTTGTGCTATGCTAATAGGACAGGTAGCTTGGTACTTTGGTACCTATCCCCCTGTTCTGCAAATAGCCATGTCATTGATGTTCTTCTTGGCTTGGCTGTTTCTTGCCAGCCTACTACTCCCCATCACAGGACACAATCTGAGAGAAGACGTAAGAATCCTCCAGTCATGGCCCTGCAGAGAAGTTGAATGTTGCAAGTCAGCTTTTCCAGGGATTCTCTTTGACCCATAATGGATCATATCCTGGCCTCTAATTTTTTCTTAGTTTACATAAAAGAGGTGGAAATGGTACTGACTGACCCCATGGGGTGCTGGATGAGAATAAATCTCAAAGTGAGTGTTTTGTCGTCGGTTAAATGCCATAAAAATGTTCAATATAATGGCTGATTATTTTTCTTTAATCTTAAATGGATACCTAGAATGGGAAAGTCCCATCTTGGTAGCAGAAATTCATTATCTCGGAAAGAGTTTAATGGGTGCTGTGCAGATGAACTGGAGGAAGTTAAATTGTGAAATGCGAAGGAGCTGAGAAAAGTGAAATGAGTTGTGCATTAAATTTAGATAAACACAATTATGTGTAACTGGATTATCACGCGTGCAGGCAGACACTGTATATTAGGCACCTGTGTTTTGATTAAAATCGATTTAGGTGCGTGCGCTTAGCATCCTGATAGATATGGGGTTGTGCCTAAGCCAGTGTCTGGGCGCACGAGGCATAGGCAGGGAAACGTCTGAGATCCAGGTTCCCAGCTGGAGAAGTTAAAAGGGCCTGGGACCAGCCTGGCCAATGGAAGATCATTTCAGAAAACTGCTAACCCTGTTACAGGCTGTCCAGCTCTTTGACACATACAGCTTCCTTCTGGGTTTCTTAGTTTCAGCTGGAGTCACGAAAGTGGTCCTGGAGTCCAGTGGGGTCTAGTGACCTGCTTACTCCATGGGTGGGACATGGTAGAAGGCAGATGGCATCAGAGCCTGCTGGGGACTGGGCTTGCCTGTCATTCAGGTTTTTATGGCTGTGAGGCCCTGTGATGGGAACACAAAATCTCTTTGAACCTCTCTGTAGACACAGAATCAGGCCCAGTTCCTTCTTAGCCTCTTAGGTCTACATCTGTAAGTCAAAGTCATCTCCAGATCAAAGGCAAGCCCATCCTCTGATCTCTGGGTGGCCATACGTGTGAACAGAGCCAGCTGGCCTGTGCCTGACCTTGAAGGAGGACAGATGTGGAGAAACAACTGTCAGTACCCAGTTAATTCCTGGTGACATGTTTTATTTCAAATGCAAAGCATTGTCGGGATTAAAATAAATGCTACCGGTTACGGGGGAGTATTAAATTAATAATTTTTTTCCCCTTGCTTGATCCTATAATACCCCTCAACTCCACAGATAAATTCTAAGCCCTCCACTGGGTGATTTGAGATGAACTGTATATTGTTACACAAACTAAAGTCGGCTTCTTTTTTTCCCTCCCCTTTTGTTCTTCTCCTCTGCCCTCCTCCTTACCCCCCTCTCAGGTTATACTTATCCTGACGAAGCTGTATGACTTCAACCTAGGAAGCGTGACAGAGAGCTCACTTTGGAGGTAAGTGGGTTAGAGATTCTTACCCGGCTCCTCGGGTTCGGCTCACGTGAGGAATGCCAGCTAAGCAGTTGGAGAGCACGTTTTGAAAGGAGCAGAAGATGGTCCTCCTCCTGGATGCCCTCTTTAATGCCCTGGGTGGCACTGATGGCCTCCATCTGCAAATTCCTTAGCACTCTGCTGACCTCCCGTGGGGTCTGTCACATATTCTCCCTGGCACTGTGGTTGCTTCTGCGTTCCTGCAGTGTCTCCTTTGACTGGATAAACACAAATGTGGGTAGAGAGATCAGAGCATGCCTGGGAAAAGTGGAGGCCGTGGATAAGGGAGCGTGCTGTAGAAGGGATGCCGGCCTTGGCATGAGTCTCGGCCCAAAGACTGTTTCTTGTCCTTTGTGCCTGTAAGATGCTGTGATTCTCGAGAAGCCCATGATTCTGGGAATAGACACATGTGGGAATCAGGCCTGTGTGATGACGTTTGTGGTCCCAAGCCTTCGTGGGCTTCTTCATCCATAAAATAATATCAAAAAATATATTTTACAACTGTACTGGTGTAAAGACAAACATATTCATATTGTATATTAAAACTTGTTTTCAGCCTAAAATATTCATTTTTTTTGTTTTTGGCTTTAAAAGAAATGACAGCATTTTTGTGAACCCTAGGCTCTGTGTCCATGTGCCAGGAGGATAAGTCAGCCCCGACGGAAGGCTGGGACAGGGAGCAGGATGTGGGTGGATTAAGTCAGAGAGGGCTTTCACGAAGCCGTGAACCCCGCAGTTTCTCTGGCTAGGGGATGCCGCACACTCACTCCTCCATATACCTCCTCACATGCAAGTTCACGGTCACCGCCACGCTGCTGGCAGTCACACAGGGCACCAGCAAGTTTCATCAGCCACTCTTGAGTCAGCGCTTCACGCTCTGTGCTTATTACCTCCACGGGCCTCAAGAGGGCTGTGTATCCATTCCATTTGCTCTGCCACTTGTAAACACTGGGGAGAGCGCTGCCACAAAAGGCCGTTCACTTGGCTGTGTCTTCATCCCAGTGCCAGTCCTGCGGGTCTGCTGGGGTTTTGGAGCAGAGGGGTCTGGGGTGTGAGTATCTGCATGCCGGGCTGCTTCTTCCTCTGACCTGTCTGCGGAGAATCAGCCAGAGCCTCTCTCCCAGGGAGGGAAGCAGTCACAGCATCTATTAAATATTTAGGGTTAATTGCTCATGTCGATGGAGGCCTGCCTCCATCTGCACAGGGTGTCCAAAACCTAATTTTGCTGCTCAGTGAAAAGTGGCAGAGGTATAAGTAACCAGGGTGCCTCCCGTAGATGAAAGCATGCCTGTTTCCGCTCGCGTGGGACTCCTGGGGACTTAGGCCCTCAGGCCCTGTCACAGGGATATGGTGGTGATCCTTTAAGCCTGACTCCAGTGCTGTCTGCTTGGTGCAAATAATGAAACAAACCAGAAAAGCCCATGCTTACAATGGGAAACAGCTGTACCTGGCAGCCCATGTTGTAGGAAAGGTTTGCTAGTTTTAGAGGTGGACCAGGCAAAACCATGGGGCCGAAGCCAGGTGCTTAATGCTAGAGGCCCGTAAGTGACAGAGTGTGTGCCCCACAGTCATAAGAGCCAGTGTATTCACTAGTGTGTGTCAAGGACAGCAGATGGCCAAGTGGCCCTAAGGGCATCCTGATGTCCCATTGCCGGGATTCAAATCCCAGCTTGTCCACCCAAAGAGCTCTGTGGCTTTGGGCACTTTACCTAACCTCTCTGGATCAGCTTCCCAGGGCTGCCGTAATCAAGGACCACTGGCTGGGTGGCTTCAAACAGCAGAAATGTATTCTCTCCCAGTCTGGAGGCCAGAAGTCTGAAATCAAGGCATCTTTAGGGCCACCCCCCTTCTGGGGGCTCTAAGGAGAACCCTTCGTTGCCTCTCCCTGCTTCTGGTGTCTGTCGGTGTTCCTTGGGGCTGCATTACTCCACTCTCTGCCTTTATCATCTTCTCCTCTGTGTCTGTGTCTTCTCCCCTTCTGTCCCTTAGAAGAACACTTGCCATTGGAGTTAGGGCCCAGCCGGATAATCCAGGATGCTCTCATTTCCAGATCCGTACATCTGCAAAGACACTTTTTCGAAGATGGTCCCATTGCAGGTTTTGGGGGTTAGGACATATTTGGAGCGGGGTCTGCCATTCAACCTACTTCACTCTCTTAAGTCTCAATTTCCCTGAATGTAAATTGGAGATAGTACAGATGCTACCTTTGCTCCAGCCACAGTGTCCTTGCTGTTACTTGAACCAGCCAGCCTCTTCCCCGGAGCCCTTACACTCAGCTCTCTCCTGGGTCTGAGCTCTCTTCTTCCAGGGAGCAGGGCACACCCTCACTTCCCTCCTCTCTGCTCACCTCATCAGTGAGGCCTTTGCCTGAGGACTTGGCATTCCATCACTTGGCTGCATTTTCCTCCTTAGTACCTGTCACCCTCTAGCTGCTAAATATTTACTTACTGATTTATTTATATTCTACTTACACCCAGTAACATCTAAGCTTGTAGAGAGAGAGAATTTTTCCATTTAAATTCAGTGCTGTATCCTCAACACCTAGGACAGCATCTGGCACACAGGAGGTACTTGATAAATGTTTGCTCGATGAATAAATTCATGGATGGGTTGCAAGGATTAAATGAAATATGAAATGTACAAACATTTAGGACAGTTACCCACATGTGGGAAGTGCTTAGTTAATTATGATAATTAATGATTATTATAACCCTGTGTGTTTGTATAGTTTTCTTTGTAAGGATCCACTAATGCAGGGATCCATGGGATGGAAATTGTAGGGCACCAAAGGGATGTATTCTGCGCCATCTAGGAATTAGCACAGATCTTTGGGGGGACGACAGGGGATAGGGAGGGGAGAAGAGTGATTTATAATGTTCCTTCTGCTGATTGGGGGGAATTGGAACAGCAATGGCTACCTAGTCAAAGACATTCTTTTGTAGAAAAGATTCTCTGAGCTGGGTGCTGGAATGATGGGCAGGTTGCAATTTGGCAAACGGAAAGTGGAAAAATGCCCCTTGCACAGGGCAAAGTCCAGGCAAGGCTGGACTGCAGGAGATAAGGCGGCCAGGAAGGAGGCAGGGGGAGCAGCTGGGTGTTGGACCAGGTAGGGAGGGTGGGGGGACTCATCGAGTTCACAGAAGGGGTCAAATCAAAGGCAGTTACTCAGAGCATAGATTATCGATAACAGAGTATATATGGTATGACCTTTCAGGGATTTGAAAAAAACTGGTGGATATTATAGGCTTTCCCTCTGGATAAATGTTATGCGGGTGTATTTTTGTGTTGTGATTCAGAGGGTTCACAGGTCTGATAAAGCCCAGCTTAGGAACCCCTGCAGAGGATGTGATTGAGGAAAGGGACTGCTCCTAAACTTTGTGGGAATTATCCAACTTCCTGGGGTCTCACAGGGTGACTTCTTACTTTTTATTGTCTTCCCTACTCATCCCCTAAAGATCTGTGCCCTCGTCCTCTTTTCTATATTGCTAATGATGTATTTTACAGTTAGAGCCTAGAGCACTATGATCTTCCTTACTCATACAGTGAGCAGAGAAAAGAAACTAAATTAAACACACACCCTTTCATTTCTGTGATTCAGTCCAACATGCCTAGCCAAGTTGAAATTGAATTTGGTGATTCTTCTTCAATTTTCTGTACAGCAGAGGCACCTGGAGCAGCTGTCATGACAAGATGATGTTCCCTGCCAGGTTACAGTATGACATAATTATTTGTCTCACTGAATTAATAATTGAAAAGCCATCTACTTCTAAATAGACAAAAGACTGTTTAAAGGCATTCTATAGTGTAGCAGTAGCCTGTGCCCTTGTGACCCCCTTTCTGGGACTCCTAGGTGCCAGTATACTGGGGGTGGTCAAAATTTTTTCTCTCTACCCACACAAGTATGGTTGCATAAACTGGTCATTTAGCACAACCGTCTGTTGGCATCCTTTAGTCAAAGGACATTTTACATATAGGATGTCAAGCTTGTAGAATTAATGAGGTTGGGGACTGACTTTTTAAAAAGACCTGGGGCTTCGCTTTCAGGGTGTTTTCAGTCCATAGTGTGTCAAGCCTGGAGGCTGTCCATCCGTCAAGAGTGATACTGGAGACCGACTCTATTAGATTTTATAGAAGCCTGACCCAAGGAGGAGAGATGAGTCAAGGTTGGGAGGCTCAGCATCCATCAGTTTCCTCCTATTCAAAGTATTTAAAAGTGAAAACTCTGGGACTGATGTCCTGCGTTCAAGTCCACACTCCTCCAATGAGCCACTAAGTGACCTTGAACACGTTTCTTCACCTCTCTGTGCCTCCATTTCCTTATCTGTACAATGAGGGTTATACTTGCACCTACCATGTAAAGTTGTGAGGCTTCATTGAAATAAAATATGTAAACTGCCTAGAAAAGTACCTGACATGCAGCGCCCATGTGGGAAATGCTCAAGGAGAGTTAGTTGTCATCATATGATCCATGAGTAATTGAACTGCTTCTCTCTGCTAGTTCCTTTACCTGAGCTGTCTTGTTCTATCTTTTGCAAGAAACTTGAGAGTCGGATATCACTGTCCCCAATTTACAGATGGGAACATTGAGCATTACAGAGGTTAAACAACTTGCCCCGGATCATGGAGCTAACAAGTAGGGGGAATCCTACTGACACCTGAGTCTGTGCTCATTCTACCCTGTGTGCTGTGTCTGATTCTGGGTGAGAGTGGATTTATGGACTCCTTCAGAATAAGAGATCTTTTTTTTTTTAATGGGTAGGAGAATGGGATGACATGGAGAATGGGATGACATGGAAAGTGAGAGAGGGAGAAATTCCCAGAGTGGGAAAATTGCTCTAGAGTGGTTGGGCTGGGATTTCGACTTCTAGGCTAAAACGTTCCTTATGCAATTGAGATGGATGCTCTCTAGTCCAGCACTGTCTGATTAGAAATATATGGGAGCCACATAATTTTCCAGTAGTCAATAATGTGAAAAGAAACAGTGGAGATTAATTTTATTAATAAATTTTCTTTAGCTGAGTTAAATAGAACTATCATTTCAACAGACAATCAATAAGAATAATGGGCTATTTTGCCTTAGTTTTTTTTTTTTTTTTTTGTAGTAAGTCTTTGAAATCCAACGTGTATTTCACACTTAAGGGCATATCTCAATTTGGACCAGCCACATTTTGAGTGTTTAATGTTAGTTAAATATGGCTAGCGGATACCATAGTGCCCAGTGGAGGTCTAGTAACCTGTCTCTCACATATTTTCAGTTCATTTGGGGGTGACGGTAACTTTTTTCACCATAGAAATGCATATCTGTTTTATCAAAGGACAATAGGTAAAAAATTCCACCTGTTCTGGAAGGCAATTATTTTATAATGTTATGGTACTGGGAATATGTGCAGTGTCACAGGCTGACCTGATCCATATTAAAACTCTGATCATCTAAAAGGAAGGGAGGACTGTGGAAATCTGTCCACAGAAATAGAAGAGGCACCACAAGAACTTTTAGGTCTTTGAACTGTGATTCTTGGTAATTCTGAAATAATCATGGCTGTTGACCCTGGAGTCAAAGAGACTTAGGGGGCTTCCCTGGCGGCACAGTGGTTGAGAATCTGCCTGCCAATGCAGGGGACACGGGTTCGAGCCCTGGTCTGGGAAGATCCCACATGCCGCGGAGCAGCTAGGCCCGTGAGCCACAACTACTGAGCCTGCGCGTCTGGAGCCCGTGCTCCGCAACAAGAGAGGCCACGATGGTGAGAGGCCCGCGCACCGTGATGAAGAGTGGCCCCCACTTGCCGCAACTAGAGAAAGCCCTCGCACAGAAACGAAGACCCAACACAGCCATAAATAAATAAATAAATGAATGAATGAATAAATAAATAAATAAATAAAATTAAAAAAAAAAAAGGAAATGTCACAGGGCAACGATTAATCCCAGTTTCTTTAAAAAAAAAAAAAAAAAAAAAGAGAGACTTAGGGTGAGAAAGGATCATAACAAACGTTCTCCTTGAGCCCCAGAACCGTATTGTTTCAGAGATAAGGGTGTGAGTTCAGGGAGAGGGAGACACTTTGCCTGAGTTTCCTGAATCAGAAGTCTGAGATTAAGAGTGCGCCCTGGCTCTTGCTGGCTCCTGATCTCCTTCCGTAAACTCACACATCCCCTAACTGGGAACCCTGGGACTGGCTAGAGACAGCTCTCTTCTTTTTTAAAATTGAATTGTAGTTGATTTACGACGTTGTGTTAAATTCTAATGTACAGCAAAGTGACTCAGTTATACATATATATGCATCCTTTTTCATATTCTTTTCTATCATGGTTAATCACAGGATATTGAATATAGTTACCTGTGCTATATGGTAGGTCCTTGTTGTTTATCCGTTCTATATATAATAGTTTGCATCTGCTAACCCCAAATCCCACTCCTCCCCTCTCCCACCCCACCTCCCCCTTGGCAACCACAAGTCTGTTCTCTAAGTCTGTGAGTCTGTTTAGAGATGGCCCTCTTCTTCACGTCTCCTTCATTCCCAACTGCAAATAGGCCATTGTTATATGGTGTACAGGCACCATGGGCCTCAACGGCTGGGTCACGCTCTCTCTCATTTCTGTGACAACAGCATGTGGCACATGCTTTGGTGCCATCTTCATGTCCCTTTGCACATATGGGTGTGTGCACCTCTGCCGAGTTTGGTGGCATTCATGGTCCTTAATTTGGGAGCAAGGGCGCCACTTTTCTTTGAATGTGGTACTTATGAAAAGGTTGATTAATCCACTGCTTGAGGTTTTTGAGTCTTTAGTTTAGAACATAAGTCACGGTGGGGGCTGGCAGATTGGTTCTTGGACTCAGTTCTATATGTCTTAAACATTAACACTTAGACTGATAAACAAAGACATTGCCCTCCCCTCAAAAAATTGTTTTTAAGGTCTCATTTTCTGGAGGTAGATGAGCTGGCAAGCAATCCCCGGCTTCCATCTGTCCGTCTCAAGCACTAGCCTTTAGTAAAGGTCCGGGAGAGGCCAGTTTCTGATCGGGTGTGATGTCTCCACATGAGCTTTCCCCTGGAATTTCTATTGGATTGGGGTCCTCACAGAGAAATGAATTTGCAGTTGTCTTGGTGTAAGAGGAACCAGGAATCCTTTACAGTGGATGGTACCCCTGCATTGCTACGTTACCTCAGTTCCCTCCCTCCCCTCTTGCTCCATTTCACCCACCCCCAGCCTGGCAGTGTGGGAGACATTCTGCTCTTGGAAAAGCAGCGAGGCTTCTCAGCCACTGCTCCTGTATGCCTGGCCTCAGGACCTGCAGCGCAAGGGGGCTTCAGATCGAGGCGTTCCTGGTTAGGGTGTTTATGTGCCCACTTGGTGGTCACATCCTCCTGGATACCTTCCCTGACACTCCTCCCTGGATTGGGTGCCTCTCCTCTGCTTACCACTGATGTCTCATCCTTACACTGTGCTGTTGATTTGTTCCCAGCCTGGGAGCCGCTCGAGAGCAGGGACCACGTGCTCTTCCTGTTTCTGGATCTACACGGCCCAGCACTCGGGCTGCACTAAATAAAGGCTAAAAGAACTGAACTGAAGTACCAATAGCCCCGAACCAGTCCCAGCCCCAGCCCCGCCTTGTCCTGTTGCTTTCCATGTATTGAGTTGTCTATCCCCCCGCCACTGGGGAATCCTGTAACTTTTCATCTGTTTTGCAAGCTGTTGTCTGGACCATTTATTTCCTCCTCTAATTGTTCTGTCAGTGACCTTTCTGGGAGACCTTTGGATTTATTAATTTTTTTGTTTGCCAAGAAAACCCTGATAATAATTGCTAAGACTTCCCAGAAGTTATTAGTTTACAAATTTTAATGACATTCATGATTTATTTATGTGCTTCCCTCCCTCTACAGCTGTTCACCCCAATTCCTTAGTGGAATCCCTGCTGAATCTGAGTGAATTAATGGAAACAAAACTGCAGATTGGAATGACATTTTTTTTTCTAGACTGTTAATTAAAAGCTTTCCATCCTATTCGCTAGGCTCTTCATATGTGAGGTCCCGAAGGCTGGGCAGGTACAGGCTGTGAAATCCTCCCTCTAGAACTGGGGCCTTTGTCTGTTTGCTTTCAGTGGTAATAAATCTGGTGAAAACTCCTGAATTGGCCACAGAGCATTTGGTTGAACAGATATTAACTGAGCATTCATTACGTAAGCAGTCCTGTGCTCATTGCTGGGTGATGCCGAATAAGTATGTCGTGATTGCTATCCTCGAGGAATGTTTAGTTCAGTTGAAAGGTAAGATTAATGCATGTAGGAAACAATGTCAGGCATATGCAAGTATATATATGTATATGCAGAACACATTGCATTCTGTGATGAGTGGCCCTACTGTAGAAATACTTATATTTTTATTATTATCACACCTCATTCCGTGAGGATGCAGAGCAATTCTAGGAATGAATTAGAGAAATGATCAATGTGTCTCATGTATTTTGTTTTGCTGTTTAATATAAAACATCTTATTTCTCCATTAGGGTGTGAAACTTTTCAGAGGAAAGACTGTTTCATATGAGAACTAGTAGTTTCCATAATTCTCAGAAACACCTGGTAACAGATGGGATTGAGTATGTGTAGTGGTTAAAGAAGTGGGTCCTGAATTCAAATTGCCTGGATGTGAATCCCAGATCTACTGCTTGCTAACTGTACCACCTTAAGCAGTGTTTTCATTTCTGTAAGCTTTGGTTTACTTATCCATATAGTGGGATGATAGTAAGACCTATCTCATGGAAGCTTTGTGAGGATTCAGTGAGATAATGCATGGAATGCAAAATGCCTACTATCTACTTAGTACTTACTGTAATAATTATTATTTGTTCGTAGGCTCATATCCTCCTAGCCCAGCAGCTTCTACCAGGCTCCTGAGGACAGTTGTGCTGATATCTTTAGGAGGGTGGGGTGCAGAACATACCTAGAGTCCTAAGCACGTGGTGCCTGGAAATGATACATTTCTATTGAGAGAATGTTCTGGAGTCTTCTCCTTTTTTTTTTTTTAATGAATTTTTATTGCAGTATAGTTGCTTTACAATATTGTGTTAGTTTCTGCTGTACAGCAAAGTGAATCAGCTATACGTATACATATATCCTCTCTTTTTTGGATTTCTTTCCCATTTAGGTCACCACAGAGCATTGAGTAGAGTTCCCTGTGCTATACAGTAGGTTCTTATTAGTTATCTATTTTATATATAGTATCAATAGTGTATATATGTCAATCCCAATCTCCCAATTCATCCCATCCGCCCCTTCCTCCTGGTATCCATACGTTTGTTCTCTGTGTCTGTGTCTCTATTTCTGCTTTGCAAATAAAATGATCTACACCATTCTTCTAGATTCTATATATGTTAATATACGATATTTGTTTTTCTCTTTCTGAGTTACTTCACTCTGTATGACAGTCTCTCGGTCCATCCACGTCTCTACAGATGACCCAATATTATTCCTTTTTATGGCTGAGTAATATTCTATTGTATATATGTACCATATCTTCTTTATCCATTCCTCTGTTGATGGACATTTAGGTTGCTTCCATTTCCTGGCTATTGTAAATAGTGCTGCATTGAACATTGGGGTGCATGTGTCTTTTGGAATTATGGTTTTCTCTGGGGATATGCCCAGTAGTGGGATTGCTGGGTCATATGGTAATTCTATTTTTAGTTTTTTAAGGAACCTCCATACTCTTCTCCATAGTGGCTGTATCAATTTACATTCCTACCCACAGTGCAAGAGGGTTCCCTTTTCTCCACACCCTCTCCAGCATTTATTGTTTGTAGATTTTTTGATGATGGCCATTCTGACCAGTGTGAGATGATACCTCATTGTAGTTTTGATTTGCATTTCTGTAATACTTAGTGATGTTGAACATCTTTTCATGTGTTTGTTGGCCATCTGTTTGTCTTCTCCTTTAGATACTCATCTGTGCTTGGCAAAAGGGAAAGGTTAATATATTTCTTGGTTTTTCTACATCAGCTGCAGCTGCTGCTGATTTTGGGCGTAGGACGCCAAGCACAATCTGATTTAAGTTCCCCTAACACAGTGTTGAGTTACCTCATCCATTGCTGGTTATTTTCTTTTTAATGCAAGTGTTGGGGGAGGTAAGCCCATTGAAGAGCTTTGTTCTTCCCAAGTAATTAACATGGAAGGCAGGATGGGGTCATCCATGCTTCTCAGATTTGGTGTAGCCTCAGAATTACTTGTGGATTTGTTAAAAATCTAGATTCCTGGGCCCTAACCAAGAGATTCCAATTTGGTAAGGCTGGTGTTACTCAGGATGTATACTTTTAAAAGCTCTGTGGTTGGTTCTGATTTTCACGTAAGATTGGGAGCCACTGAGCTCAGAGGAAGCTTGGGTTCTAGGCCCATCTCAGTTGCTAATTAATCGAATTACTCATGCCATCCTTCTGTTTCCTCATAAAGGTATTCGATGAAGTGATCTCAAATCCCTTTCAACTCCCAAGTCCACAGACGCTACCAACCTGGGAAGTCAAACAGGGAACACACACAGAATTTATGGTGCCCAGCAGATACCTTTTATGAGCTAACAGCCCCACTTGTGAGAACGTCCACCCTCCTTAAGGAAAACTAACGTGCTGTTTGTTCATGGATGGATAGTAGCCAATGGGCAGGTGTCAGCCAGAACACCTGTCCTAACTACTTAATTTCAATTCATTAAACATAAAGAGCAGCATTCAATCTATGAAACCCTTTGCTCCCCCAAAAAATAGAATGAGAAAGGAGTTTGCCCTAAATATCGAGACCTCAGACATCTTACTTTGCTGGAGAATAGAGCAATGCGAACACTGGAGAAACAGATCTGGTTTACAGATTTAATGTTTTCCTATTTATTATGGGAAAGAGGTTTCTTTTTTATGGCTTAGTCTTTTTCTTCCACCCTGACATGTGTAAATCTTGATTTTTGTCCAGTGGCTGAGAGAACATAATCCTTTCGTATGGATTGTGTCTGTGGATTGTTATTTTATGTTGTTTTCCCTTCCTTCCAAATGCTGTGCCATTTTATCACAATCACAAATAACCCCACCATTTGGAGAAGGGGTGTGAAATTCTGCCCATCCCTCTCCACACCCTGAGTTCCCTCTCATTTTCTCAGTAGTAGATTCGTTAGCCTTCTAATGAAGTTAATAAGTAAACAGGATCAGACAGTTCCTTCTAAAATAACATTTATAAATGGATGCATTTCCCGACTCTCTAAGGTAAAGCCTTAATTCATTTCCCTTCCAGATGTCCACATGTGTAAAACCATGATAGGTGGGCCCCTGGACTGTGGTTTGAAGCCAAGAAAAAGGGAAAGTTTTCAATTCACACAGAGCCTATCTATTTCCAAGTTTATAGGAGAGTGGATTTTTACATACTCCATTCCTGCTTATATATATAATGACTATAAAGATTAGGTAGTCAGGCTTTCATAGTTACTTTATCATCCTTTGGTGGCCAAATACTTTATTGGACATAGACTGTAAATGTCATTAGAAGGCTTTTGGCAACTTCCCCATGAAGACCACTATCTAGACTTCATTTGGGGAGCCATAAACTGGTAAAAAGGCCTCTTCTTAATGTTACATGTCTGTGACATTTCTTTTCAGAAATCACTGAACTTATAAAGGAAATATTTCACAGCTTACTTTTGCTTCCAAATGGTTTGTGCCCAAGTTAAAGCTAAAGTCAAGTATGAAAAGGCAATACGTAGAGTTTATCTTCTAAAAGATTTTCCTTTCAGTGGCACTGATATCTTAAATTGGTATAATATTTGTAGTCATTGCCCACACGAAGTATGGCATGTCTCATATTTCTAGGAGGAATGGGAGGCCTGTGTAATTAAACATTCCATTTTACAGATGGATAAACTGATTTCTTGAGTAGGTTGGTGGTTGGTGATTTCAGATCTGGTGTCCAGATCTAGGCATTCCAATTCTCAGCAGCTTCATGCTCTTGCTCTTACATTAGTAATCAGTCTTTCCTGGCCTTTCCAGCTCAGCAACCATTTATATTTCATAAGAGATCTATGGCCAAGGGACTACTTTGGGGACCAGGAATGGGTTTCCTTGGATATTTGTCTAAGTGATTTTCAGTTGTGGTGGATCATGAGAATCATCAGGGAAATATAAGGAAAGTGAGTTTCCTGGGCCTTATTCCAAACCTACTGAATCAATTTCTGGGATCAAGATCTAGGAACTTATGGTTTTAAAGAGCTCCCCACTTGATTTTGATATAACTACTGACCTAAGAGACTTCATGGCCATTTTGATTTCTGAAAGGTCCATGAAAACTTATTTTGGGGAATCTTCCCCTCAGTATAGCACCTGGCCCTCTTACCCATTTTTACCCATTTTCCTTATGGCTGGCTCAGAATGACAAGCACAATCATTCATGCAAAAATACATAGTTGCACCCTCGTCTTCATAAATGACAACCATAAAGGTTAGGAATTGGAATGAGCTCTGGCACTTATTAATTAGCTCACATTCTGTCAGCATCAGGCTTGTTTAATTGGGCAATTAACATTGATTTTAGATAATGGTGCCACAGGAGAATGTTCATAAGGTTCTGGTCTCCATGGAGTTGTGTTGAGATAAACTCTATGAAGCTGAGTTTTTAGCTGGAAAGCTAGGCTTCCTGAAGATCGAAGAGCACAACAAATGGGGAATGGTTTTCAGGTGACTTTGGAAGGCTTTCTGTTCGTAATTTTTGGTTGCAAGCAACAGAAATCATCACTAACTTGGGCACCATATAGGATTCATTGGAAGGATACTGGTATAACTCAACATTTGGAGGAAGAGATAATATAAAAAACTTCCCTCTTACTGCTGCTTTTGCTTCATTCCATACGTTTTGATATGTTGTGTTTTCATTTGTCTTGAGACATGTTCTAATCTCTCTTTTGCTTTATTCATTGACCCATTGGTTGTTTAAATGTGTATTGTTTAATTTTCATGTATTTGCAAATTTTTCAGCTTTCCTTTTGTTATTGATTTCTTGTTTCATTCCATTGTTGTAGGATGGAATGTTCTGTGTATGTCTGTTGGGTTCATTTGGTCTATAGTGTAGTTCAAGCCTGCTGTTTCATTATTGACTTTGTCTGGATAATCTACCAGTTATTGAAAGTGGGTTTTTGAAATTGTGTCCTATTTTTGCATTACTATCTATTTATCCCTTCAGACCTGTTCATGTGGCTTTATATATTTAGGCACTCTGATGTTGAGTACATATATATTTATAAGTTTTATATCTTCCTGTTGAATTGACTCTTTTATGTAATTATGTAATGATCTTCTTTTTCTCTTGTGACAATTTTGACTGATATAAATTTAGCCACCCCTGCTCTCTTTTTGTTATCATTTGCATGGAATATCTTTTTCATACCTTCACATTCACCTTATATGTGTCCTTAAATCTAAAGTCAATCTCTTGTAGATAGCATATAGTTAGATCTTGTTTCTTTACTTTTTAAAAAAATTTATTCAGCTACTGCATATCTTTTTGTTGGTGAGTTTAATCCATTTAAATTTAAAGTAATTATTGATAAGTAAAGAGTCACTTTTGCTATTTTGTTAATGGTTTTCTGTCTGTTTTGTAGTTCTTTTGTTCTTCTCTTCCTCTCTTGCTGTCTTCTTTTCTTATTTGATAATTATTTGTAGTAATATACTTTGATTATTTTGTCTTTATCTTTTTGTTTCCATTCTAGGTTTTTTCCTTTGTGGTTACCATGAAGTTTGCATTAAACTTTTTACAGTTATAACAGCCTATTTTAAGCTGATAACAACAATCACATACAAAAACTCTACACTTTTACTTTCTTCCCCAACACTTTGTCTTTGATGTGAGAATTTACTTGTTCGTATATCATGTAGCCATTACCAAATTTTTGGGTTATAGCTGTGTTTTGGAAAGATGTGTTTAGAAAGGGTGATTTAGTGTGGGAAGAAAATTGTAGGCAGGGAGGATCAGTTCTGAGACTGTTGTGACATTCTTATGCTTTTTACCACTATCTATCTATCCATCCATCTATCCATATGTGTCTTTGCTTCTATGTTTATTTGCCTACCTTTGTAGAATGTCCAATGATCTAATGTTATTTAATGGGTCAGGAACGAGGAAGGCAGGAAGCTGAAATTCAAACTTGCTTGAGGGAAACCAGAAATTCCTTGCCATCCCCCTGAATCTCTGACTGGCTCTCAGGTGTATAAACATGAATTCTATGCCACTGAAGTTAAGGTATGATGACTAGCTCATCAAGTCAGACCTGGTGAAGGGCTATCAGGAACCAGGCATGATTTACTGGCTTACTATACGTAAAGGTCAACCTTCAGCATTCTGGAAGCGTGGGGCAGAGGACAAAGGAAGTGATTGACTTCCTAAGGTTATTTCATTTCATTCCTCTCTGTGGGGATATGGAAGACAGGATTGTAACAATGCAAACTGGAAAGAATTTGGAATTGGAGCAAATTCTGATTTACTCTGATACTATGATACCTTCTGTTGGCATTCCCTTTAAACACACCTGCCTGAATTCTCTAGGACATCAGAATTGAGATGTTGTATAAGATTTTGTCTGGCCAGCAAGGAAGAAACAGTAAGTTTCCTAAGCTTCTAAGTTTTTTTCTTATTTTGCATATTTAAATTTTTATGCAATAATTTCACTAATAAAAAATGAAGAGTACTATAAAAAAGTAGCCACCATCTTAATCCTGTTTAAAACCATTGTTAAGTTTCAATATATATATATACCTATACATTTTTTACCTATACAATTTTACATAATTGTGACTCTCTTGTATAAACAATTCTGTTTCTTATTTTCATATAATATTTAACTAAGCATTTTTCTATGTTATTCAAAATATTTTACAAACATAATTGTGATGTTTGCATAATAGTGTATTGTATTGCTGTTCTGTAATTTACTTAACTATATTCATTCCTCTATTTTTAGAGATTTAGATTGTCTTACAGTTTTTCACTATTTGAAAATGTTGCCATGAATATCTAGATATATAAATCTTTGTTTCTGTCTGCATTTTAGATGATTTTCTTAGGATAGACTTCTAGAGGAGAAATTTTAAGACTCAGCATACTTGTTCAGTTGGTTATGAAAAGGTGCGTTTCTGCAACTCTTATGCTGGGAAAGAAATCTCTGAAATTTAAAGAGAAAAGTTATCACATTTTCCACTGTGTATATATGTGTGTGGTATATTAATACTGCACGTATGCATTTTTATGCTTTAGGGTCATTAGTATACCTAAAATTATCGTAAAATTATTGGAATAAATCTTGGGTAATGAGATTCTGGAAAATGATGTATCCGCAGTCTCCAAGAAGAACATACATGTCACCTGCTGAGTGAGCATACGCAGGCCCATCTGAACTGATAAAATGGAAACAATAGCAATCACGTCAATAATAGTAGCTAACACCATTGTAAAGCAATTATACTCCAATAAAGATGTTAAAAAAAAATAATAGTAGCTGTTCACACTTACTGAGCACTAACTATGTGTCAGGCACTGATTGAAGTGCTTTACATATGTTTTTACTCAGCCTTATGAAAAATCGGTTAGGTAAAGACTGCTGTCATCCCATTTTACAGCTGAGGAACCTCAGGGCCAGAGAGTTTAAATGACTTTCCCAAGGCCATGCACTTAGTAGGTAGTACAGCTGGAATTTGGATCCAGACGCTTGGATACTAGAGCCTGTGCACTTAATCCTACTCTAGGCAGTCGCTGAGGAAGACCTGACTGAGGTTGGAAGTTGTTATCGGAGTTTCAACCAGTCTAAGATTTATAATGCTCTTCGTGCAAGACCTTGGTGCAAGACTCATGTGGAGGAGGGAGACTACAGGAAATTCCTCCTGGATGATACCCATGGCTCCTCCAACCCAGGGCATGATCTGCGATGGAAGCTTCAAGGGTAGGAACATGGGAGGGTCTAGTCTCTTCCTTTCTGTAAAGGTTTGGAATAGGGCTCGTCTTCCCCAAAATTCTCTTAATAACCCCCGAGGGACTTGTCGAGCATAAGCTTACCTGTTCTGTACCTGTCTTACCTGTTACCTGTACCTGCTTGCCTACAGGTTCTTGAGAATCACTGTACAGAGAGGTTAAAAGCACAGACTCTAGTGTATACTGCCTGGGTTCGAATCTCAGCTCTGCCACTTCCCAGCTGTGAGCTTTGGGCGGTGACTTCTATGGGCCCCACGTCATCATTTCTGGAGTAGGAGTGATGACAGTACCTGCCTCACTGGGAGGCTGAGAGACGCCCTGAGTTACTAGTGGTAACGTGTTTGGAAGAGTGCTGGCTCACAGCACATGTGCTTTGTGAGTGTTTGCTTCAGTTTCTGGACTGCTCTGCCTTTTGCCCTAATCCCTCAAGGCTCCAGTCCAGTCTCCTGCCTGCCAGGACTTATTCCGGTGTTTCCCAGACGCAGTCAGCAGATACTTGTGGAGCGCTCCCACATGCTAGATCCCACGGGTGGAGGGGGAGCGAACAGGCCGGCTGCCTGCTCCTTTCCTGCTTCCCTCCAGAGTGGAGGCCCAGGGACCCAGGACTCTCCACAGCAGGTGAGAGAAAGTGTGGGCTAGACGAGGCAGTGAGAGGGCAGGAGCCCCCCCCAGCGGGAGGATTGTGGAGGGCTTTCCTGGGTGTATTCGTTTCCTAGGGCCGCTGTAACCAATACCACAGACTAGGTGGTTTAAACCATAGAATTTTATTGCCTTGCAGTTCTGGAGGCTGGAGGTCTAAGATCAAGGTGTGAGCAGGGTTGGTTCCCTCTGAGGGCTGTGAGGGAGAATCTGTTCCATGCCTCTCCCCTAGTTTGTGTGATTGGCTGGCAATCTTTGGTGCTCCTTGGCTTGTGGAAGCATCACCCCATCCCTGCCTTCCTGCTCACAGGGCCTTCTGCCTGTGTGTGTATCTGCATCCAAATTTCCCCTTTTTATAAGATTATAAATTGGATTATTTTATTTTATAAATTGGGTTATATTGGATTAGCTCACCCCACCCCACTCACGTATGACCTCACCTTAACTAATTACATCTGTGACAAACTTGTTTCCAAATAAGGTCGCATTCTGAGGACTCGAAGGTATGAATCTTTTTGGGGGATGCAAGGCAATCCGTACCAGCTGGGAAGTGCCCATAGCTGGGGCTGAAGGGTGAGGCAGAATTAACCGGGAGCTGAGGGGCTGGAGAGGGGGGGGGGAACTATTCCAGTCAGGCCTGTGCAAAGGTCCTGTGGTGGGTGGGAGCTTCCCTTTTCAAGGAGCCAGAGTAAGCTAGTGGGTGAGGGGGAGCGGTCTGTGAGATGTGGGAGATGGCAAGAGGCACGCCCGTGGTGTCTGGTCAGCCATTTAAAACACGTTGGGTTTTACTTTGGGCACGTGGGATACACCTAAAAGGCTTTAAGCAGGAGTATGCCATCATTTAATGACTGCTTTAAAGATCTATTATCATTGAAATTTTGTTTAATTTTTTATTACTGGTTTTGTATTATTGTGAACGGAACATTTTTTTTCTTTGTTTTGTTGACTACTTGTAATTCCTTACATGTATTTTTCTTTTCATGCGTTCTGTATGTTTATATGTTGGGGGCTTGTTTTCCTTATCATTTATACATTTTTTAGTATTAATATATAAACTGAAAGCATTGTTGAATCTGATACCAATATTTCCCCCATTCTGTTTTTTCCTGTTATCATAGTTTGCCTTTTCATAAAGTAGGAGTTTTACATTCTGTGAATAATCAAATCTGCTAATCTTTATTTTTAAAAAACCACATTCCTTCTTAGTTTTATTTAAGATTGAAGAGCTCTCACCTTTTCAGTCTATTCTTACAAAGCAGGACATCATCCCTTAGATGGGAAACATGTGCTACAAATTGTTGACTAAGCTGTGACATTCATTTTGGGGAAACAGCTGCTTGTTTTCTGATCAATTATCTCATCCAGTCCTCCCCCAAAACTTATGAAGTAGGTCCTACTATGCTTTTCTTATTTGAAGATGGGGAAACTGAGTTTTTTAATAAAATGAGTAATCTGCTAAAGTTCACGCAGGTAGATTTGGGCTCTTAACCCAGATGAACAGCTCAGGACTTATTCATAATCAAGGAAGTTCTCCACTGGAAGCTTCAAGTGGTTTCTTGGGTGGCGTCCACCCTGTCTCTTCAGAGTTTAGTACCCATTTCACAGATGGAAACTAGGAGGTTCCCAGCAGAGCACATGCTTCCATAGATTTTTGTTCTAGCCAGGCCACTGCCTCACTTCCCGACAGCCCTTACTTATGCCACGTGCCATTCTGGAATTCCCTCTTTTCTCCTCCTAACCACTTTCAGGACATATGTTCTACTTTCTTCCGGAGACTTTCTTGAGCACTCTAGCCCAGCATTCTCTCTCTTCTTTCTTTTGAGTCTCCTAAAATCTGCTTTTCTACCCACTTACCTGCTCCTTGGTCGTACCACGTGTGGCTTCTTGAGATCACCCACAGCACGTGGCTGTGTGCTCTGAGTGTCATACGTGCTGAATAAATGTCTTTTGGGTAGCCAGATCCACCTGGGTTTCCTTGGTCTTGATACGGGGAGTCTGTGGAAAGCCTGGCTGCGTCCAGCAGCCTCAGGTCCTGCAGGGACTCCGAGTGCCAGGCAGCCCCCAAGAGACACTTAGTTCTTGGTGCCCCTTCTGCGCCTGTGTCACCAGCTTTGCAGTAGCAGTGTTTTCTGCTCTGTAGCCTGTCCTCTGTCACAGTTAGATGGTGTAGGATGGGATAAATGGATATTTTGGAGTGACAGCAATGTGTTGAAAGCCAGCCAGCTGAAAACTGAGAATGCACACGCAGAATGCCACAGTTATCAAAATCCACTGGCCATTTTGAGGCAGTTGCCAGATTGTTTCATCAGGGTTGACAAAATGAAAATTTCCAAGAGATTGGGGGATAAGTGGGGGTGGTATGTGCTTGGGGGCAGTTTTCATACTCGTTAGGGTATACCGAACGGCTGCTGTGCACCAGGAATAGGGACTTTCTCATATTATCTCTAATCTAAACATGCTGATGGCAAGATGTGTAGAGAAGTGCTGGGTATCGTATGAGCTGAGCAGGATAGTACTACATGTGTATGGAAATGTTACGTGGAGTTCTGGCTTTGCTATCTTGCTCAGAGATGTCAGAAATTATTACATGTTTATAAAAGATTAAGATTTAAAAAATTAAGATTAAAAAAATATTTTAAAAAGATTTTCCTCTGCTAGGGATCTGTAGGAGTTGGGGAGAGCTTAGTGTTACTGCACCCACAGCCCCAGAGTCCTAGCGAACATGGCCTCCCTGGAATCATGGGATGGATGCAGCCACAGAGGGACCTGTCCAGCCTTGGGCATCTAAGTAAACCTTGTTGACCTTTTCATACAGACTGGCACCAAAGCCAGAGTCAGTCCTTTCAGGGTCCAGCTAAGGATCTCACTGGGTGGTACCATCTTTCTTTCATGGCCCTTTGGTGTGTGCTGTGGTGGACGGCATCAGCCAGTGAGGACTGGACCAGGGTGCTCCCAACATCTTTGCCTCAGAAATATCACTGGACCCGTCATTTTGCTTCTCATTGTCCACTATTAAAGCATCAGTGACGAGGTGAGTGCACCGAGTTTATCTAGACCCATAAGAGCAAATGGTGGAGTGATAGTGCATGCCGCCCCAAATCACCAAAGGCAGTCTGGTGTTCTCTCAGTCTCTTTAGAACAAAGCAAGCTTTTTCCTGCCTGGGGACTTCACATCTGTCTGGAATACTCTCATTCTCCTCCTGCCCCTAGTCACATTTTTCACAAGCCTAGTTCTTCTTTACCTTTTATTTCTTCAATCTAAGCATCTCTTCTCCAGAGAGGTGTTACCCAGCCGTCCTCTCTAAGAGAGGTTTCCGAGGTGGTCCCTCTCTCATTGTCTAACAGTACTAATTATTGTACAGCTTAAAGTCATTTTATTTTATGTCTTATGTAAGGGTTATTAGTTAGTTATTTCACTTCTGTGCCACCTTCCCCACTAAACAGAGATCCACTGAGAGCAGGGGTGTGTTTGCCTTATACAACATTCTTTCTCATCACCAAGCACTGTGCTTGGCACGCGATAGGAGCCATGCGACGAGAGGGAAGCAGGAGGTGGGCAGCGGGAATCCACAGGCAGAAGCCAGGGCAGGCAGGTAGACATGAGATTCCCAACTCCCTGGATAGCAGTTCTTGACTGAACCCCTTGTAGAGCTCTTCCTTCGCACATTCTCTCAAGTAGATTGCTGACATTTCATGTAGGAGAAACATGTATCATCAAGCCTTCCCTCCAGATTGTAAGGATGAGGAAAGTGAGATTCAGAGAAGGGAAGTGACTTTCTTCATGTCACTTGGTTGGGGCAAGATACTGGACCAAAACTGAAACCGTCACACTTTCAGATGGAAGGCAGGCAGCCTTGAAAGGTCTTGGGAGTCCCGTCCTTAGGGGCTTGTGACTAAACCCTTTGCCTTTGAACCAGAGAAGTGGGAAACTGAAGACATGGAGGTGATCAAATGCCGGGCTCTCACCCAGGAGAAATCTGGCTGAGTCTGAAAAGCCACTCTCCAAGAGGCCCTTGAAAGAACACGGTTTTTTTCTTTTCCCTAAAGTGAAGCTACAAGCTGAACACAATGCACCTGACAGTGAAAGTCGGGCTCTGTTTCAGAACACACCAGGGATGGAAGGCTCATGCATCTTTCACCTTCTCTGCACGGCTGGGCTTCACACACACAGGCTGACTGCAGTGCTTCTGTCCTTGGTCACGAGCCTTCATGGGAGGCAGATGTGTAGGGATCAGACAGTAGTTCTCTGTTCACGTCCCACATTCATCAGCTTGTGGCTGACACCTCATATGCATTATCCCTGAAATTTGAAAAGGAAGGGAGCAAGGAAGTGCATTTAAAATACAGCCAAAACAGTGAATAGTGCGTTTAAAAAAAGGTCTGAGAGGGAAAAGGGACACAATTGTGGTGGTTTCTTTTGAGGACCTAACGTTTGACTTAATGTTCAAGGTCAGGTACTTGAGGCAGAGAGGTCTGATCAAGAAGAAAAGACACAGATTAAGTAAGGTAAGGGAGCTATTAGGTGTTTATGTAACAGAAGTTAATAAGTCTACGTCACCTCACTGTACAGTAGAAACTAACACAATATTGTAAAACATCTGTGCCCCAATAAAAAAAACACCTCAAAAAAAAAAAAACAACTATTATGGTGGGAAAGTAACAGGATGGATATTTAAAGTATGTAAAAAGATATATATTTCCAAAAAACAAATTATTTAATTGTGTTGACTACTCTGACTTATTGGATTTATTGATCCAGGAATTCTTTAGAATAATCAGAGTTGGGACCAGTCATGACCATCAGTAATTGTTATGTTTATAACCTTGAGTCCTTGAAGTTAAATCAGTCTAGATGCTTTGTTAGGCCATGTGAAAGAGTAGTTTTGGTGTTTGCGGAAACCTGAATTTGAACACTGGATGCCTCAGTTATTCTCTGTAAAATCATGGACAGATTATGTAACCTTTAATCTTCACATTAATGTCCTCATCTGGAAAGTGCGAACAGGGTTTATTTCAGAGTGTTAATGTGAGCATTAATTGAAATAATCTAGAGGTGCCTATTATAAGCGGGTGTTCATTCATTATTTCCATTTTTTTCTCTCAACAGTTTGGGAAAATGTGGCTCTAATGCTTGTGGAGTTCACATTTTTTGAATATCTCTTTTCTAACTCAGGTGCTTTTTCCCCCCCGCCCCAAGTCTCGTTTGGAGTATTTTAGTTTTGAACATGCACCCACAACACTGGCTCTTTGTGTAAACTTGAATATCAGGAGGAAGAATAAGGGTTTAGGAGGATTTTGTTGGTTGTTTAGAGTCATTGCATACCATTCTCTTCGGAGGCGTTCACATCCTTGTTTTATTCCCATTTAACCCATACATTCCTGGAAGCCTCCTTACTGTGTGCTGAACCCCACATGGGGCAGTAGGGACCCCAGGCAGGAGTGGGGAAGATAGATAGACCATGTCCCTGCTCTCATGGAGTGGACACAAGAGTGGGGACCACAGGAAGCAGATGAGTAACGGTGATAACTGAATACGTACGGCGAGTGCCACCGGGTGGTATGATCGGTGGGCATGGGGGAGGGGTGGTGAGGGGGGCCAGCGAAAGAGTGTCGCTCGCCATCGGTTTCTACAAGAATGAAGTCACTAGCCACTGCGTTAGCTGACCTTTAACACACCCTGAAAGGAGTTCAGGATGGAGGTAAGGAATGGGGCACTCTGTGCTCTGGGAAAAACTGGCAGAACAGGCCTTCAGATAGTTAGATATTATCAGGAGAAAATTTTATGAACCCAGTTTCTTGCATCTTCTCATACCTAGAAAAGCACTAAAATCATTCACAGAGACATCTGCTCCTCGTGACTAGCAGCAACCTTCTACCAAGCTGCGTGCTTGGTTGCATGTACCCCCTTCACCAAAATCACGTATATATCCTGACCTCCCCCCTTACCTCTTTGGAGCAGTTCCGCAGAGCCATCTGAGAGACTGTCTCCCAGGCTATAGTCCTCAGTAAGCCCCAGATAAAACGAAACTCACAGCTCTCGTGTTGTGGGTTTTGTTTTTTTTTTCGGTCAACAGGGGGCACTTTTATTAGAATGGTCAGGGGTCACCTCACCTACGAGCAGGGCTGGGACTAGGGTGAGACAGAGGAGGCAGGTGAGGTGCCCAGGGTGCGTTATTTAAGGAGGCACTCCTCCTTAGGGCCCTGCATGGGCCTCCTTACATTTCGTGCCTTAGACACCCTGCTTGCCTATCTCCTGCTGGTCCCAGCCCTGCCTAGGAGTTGACCTTTGAGCTGAGACCTAAAAGATAATGAGGAGGCAAGCCTTCAAAGAGCTGCGTGGTCATCAGCTAAACAAGTGAGTGAAGATTGCTTTTGCCGTGGTTCATTTCAATGTGGTGCAAAGATAGCCGCGTAAATCCTGTAATTGCCAAAATTGACCCATCAGTGTTAAAGACCCTTTTTAAGTGGATCATTTTCTTCCTTTTACACAGCCATCAAATGCAGCACTAATGAGGGGTGGTATTCCGTGGTTTTACAACCCGAGCTTCTCTGCGTTCCTTAGCACGCAGGGCTCTGGCTCCATGTGGTTCTTAGAAACACGCCCCCCCCACCCCACCCCATCCTTGCTTCATCTTTTCCTATAGGGTTGTTTTTAATTGCTGAGGAGCCCTGTAGCTCAGCCCAGGTGATTCCATCCATTTCTTCCTTTACTCTGACTTCAGAGTGCTTTAGGGGTTTGTTCTCTGACTGAGGGAAAAGGTCTTGGCTGCTTTCTTGGGGAAATGTCTCTTTATAAATAACATGTGCAGCTAGAGACCATTAATTAAAAGCATACCAGCGATATTAACACCTCATTGAGAAATGCCACATCGCAAAGTTCCAAAATTATGAGCAAAGTTCTAATTCCCAAGCCACGTCTGATAGCTTACTCTTTCTAATGTGGACTCTGTAGGAGCAGAATCTCGTGCTGTTGCAAAGCTGTGTTCTCATGGGACTGCCCATCTCCCGTGCTTCATGTAGTTTGCCAGGGATGCTCACTTGTGTCTTTCACTTCAGATATAGGCCCCTTTAATCTAGCTAGTCCATGGCCATGGCTTCTAGGACAGGCTTTCCCCATCCAGTCCAGCCATCTTTCCCTCTGGCTCTGATTTCCTGATGGCATCTCTCAGATGGACCCCTCTAGGCAATGCCACCAGCCATCTCTTCCCAAACTCGAAGCAGAACACACTATGTGTCATGTTTGAATGTGTTAGATTAAATGTTTGAACTCAGGACTAGGAATTTCAGGAAGCATGATCACTGCACATATTGTGTAGTGCTGACTGCCTTGGTTCTCTTGCTGGCCTCATCATTATTAGCTGCAAAACATTTCCCGTTGTTGTATCTTGGTGTCCTCATCTGCAGAATGGGCATAATGATGATGGGAACCACTACATAGAGTTGTTTTCTGGAGTAAAGAGGAAGTTCTTGGAACAGTGCCTGGCATATCATAAGAGCTCTAGTAATGCTGTAGATGGTTGTCATTACGATTATTGTTATTGTTAGTATTTCTGTTATTATGGTTGATGCCCAGTAGATGCATGTTCTAAGTCTCAACAGATCTCAAAGGATGGTGCACATTTTACCCTATTTTTGTCTTTCAGATAAAACATATGTAAACAAAAGCACTCGATTCAGTTAATATTTATTTTTTCCATACTGATCCTATCATCTGGAGCTGTCCTTCTTGGCCAATCTAAATCCTTGGGAAAGGGAAGCATCGAGCCACCTTTAGTAAGTGGCAATGGGTGGGAGCCATGTATTCATTCATTCATTTGTGCACACATTTATTCAACACATATTTGTTAAGCCCCACCATGTGCCAGCCCCTTGATGAAACTGATGGATCATTATTATATTTAATAAATATTTTTGTTCTCATTAAAAACTGTATTTCAAACAAAGGTAATACCTACAACTGCTGACATCTCCTGGCACCTCAGTGTGAGGGAAAGTTTTGAGAGAGATTTTGATGGGGTACTGGGGAAAGCATGAGGGTTTAGGTTGCCTTGGTCCTGGGGACAGCAAAGGGTATAGGGCGGCTGGCCAAGAGGGCAGCCCTCAGAGTGACCGGAGGAGTGAAGGGAGGGAGGGAGAAACGAGTTCAACGTGAAGGAGAGGCTGGCCGTAGTGAAGATGGCGTCTGCCATGTTGAGAGTGACCCCGTGGGCTCTGCCCAGCTTGATTTACATGAGGCAGGCCAGTCCCACCACCCACCCGTGTCCTCTAACCACCGCTCCTCTCACCTCCCCTGGATGTCTGTCTTGGAAGGGCTCTTGCAATGAGCCCACCGCTAAGGCATCATTCTGACTCTGTTGCCGGCCTGTCTTCTGGCATCTTTTATAGTGAGAGGCCAAAGGATTTAAGGCTGCCGGCCCTCAAGGATCCTAGAGACCGACACAAAGCACACGAGTGAGCAGAGGTCACGGTGGGAGAAACAGCCCTACATGCGCACGGGGACCCTGTGTGGTTGAGGAGAGGAGCAACTGGAGAAGAAACAGGCCGGTGTTGGCCAGAGGGGCCAGAGGACAAAGCAACAGTCATATCTGCTGAGAGATTACTGGGTGCCATGCACTGTTCGAAAATTAATACACTTACTTTACACATAGTATCAATAGTGTGTATATGTCAGTCCCAATCTCCCAATTCATCCCACCCACCTCTTTCCCACTTGGTATCCATACGTTTGTTCTCTACGTCTGTGACTCTGTTTCTGCTAATGAGAACCTACTGTAGAGCACAGGGAACTCTACTCAATGCTCTGTGGTGACCTAAATGGGAAGGAAATCCGTAAAAGAGGGGATATATGTATACACATAGCTGATTCACTTTGCTGTAGAGTAGAAACTAACACAACATTGTAAAGCAACTATACTCCAGTAAAAAATTTGAAAAAAAACAAGAAAATGACTTGTAGATTAAAATTCTCACAACCACCTGAGGAGGTGACTTCTCTCACGATCCCCATTTTGAAGATGAAGGAATGAAGGCACAGAGGACTCAGCTCCATCGTGGATCTGGCCTTGCAGCATGGCTAGGATGTAATTAGGCAAAGAGACAGGGGAGAGCTTTCCAGGAAGGGAGGAGGAAGGGCATGCGGTCTACGTATGGGGTCCCCTTAACTAAACTGGGGGTGCAAGCTGATGTTCGGAGCTGGGACCCATCGGAAGTGCCTCATTAGAGTCCAGCCACTTTAGAAATGTGAGGCCCCTGCCCTTGACCCCACTTGGCACGTTGGCTCCGGGCTTCTGGCAATCCAGGTGGACCCTCAAATGCAAATCGCCAGAAAGATGAGTGAGAACTGGCAGCTGTATTTAATTATGCAGCCTTCTGCAATGTGTCTACAACAGACACTTTTCTTACAGAGAGTAATTATTCTTAGCATGCCCATCTGAGTGAGATTATACTTTGGTAATTGGTTTTGAATCCTCGATCCATTTTTATTCGAGCCGTCTTGCTGGAATCCTTTCTATCAGTGTTTGTGAGCTGAGGCCCAGGTGCTCCTGCCCCTAAGACACAGCTTGACGGTGATCTTGTTTCTGCCCTTCCTGGAAACCTGAACGGGGAGGGCAGGGAGTCCCCGGGGAGATGCACAGAGTCTGGATTGTGGGATATGCTTGCTTGGTGCTCTCAGACCCTGCTGAGAGGTCTTTATTTTATTCCTTTGCCTCATATTTCTGATTAGAGTCTTAACCGATTGGAACACGGTCATACTTTAGGCGAGGTGACTTCTGCTGTGTCCCACACTGACTGCTCTGCTCACTCTGACCATTTGATTCAAAGCAAAATCATTCACATGAAGCCAGACACTCGTCTACGTGGCTGAATAAAGCACACAAAGTTTACACCCTAGTCAACCACATCCTACTCCAAGTCTCTATACCCACGTCTGTCATAGAAATATAACTGCCGCGTGAAACTCATAAGATGCTGTGAACAGTGCATGTGATGATAATTGGCAAAGTGCTCTTAAATTATATGTTAAATTATAAATGGCAGGCACTGTCACCAGCCTGGCCTGAATTCCAGCAGTGACTCCCGTGTGACCTTTGGCGGGTTGGTTTTCCTTCCTGGACTTCAGCTTCATTGTCTGGAAAATGAGGGGATCGTGTCTGATGATACTCCTGATTAAGTATTTTTGAGAATCTATCTGCATGTTGGGGTCTTTGGCTTGGACAAGAAAATAGAGGACTGGTTCTCAAATTGAGTGTCCATCAGCGTCACCTGGCCACGACAGGCCACAATCCTGCTAGATGCCAGCTTCCGGCTCCCATCCTCCAGGGACCCTGTTCCAGTAAGTGTGAAATTGGACCTAGGGATCCTCATACTTTTACAAATGTCCCAAGGGATTAGTCCGCAAGTCATCATTTGGGAACCCCTGCAATAGGGGAAGAATAACAAAGGAGATGCAGGTAAAAGCTTCTTGCGTTGACATCTCCTTTTGGGTTTCTGATTAGCTTCCTTTCTTTAGCTCCATTTCCTTGTGTGGGTCTCATGTGCTCGCCCATATGTGCACGCGCACGCCCATTCCCATGCACCATTACAAACAATATGGGTTGAAAAGTTTGTTTTCTGAAAAGCACAATATGCTGGAGTCTTGGCAGAAGGAAAATTGTGTTATGTGCTGGAAGTATCATCATTTGCCATGACTGAGAGCTTATGTCTCGAATGGCTCGAAGTATTGATATTCTGTTTGCAGAATGTGATTATAATCACATGCACACACACACACAGACACATACTTGAGTATGCTCCCACACAATAAATGTGGTAAGAAAAGAGCAAAGAAAGATCTGAAGAACCCGTGCCCTCTTCAGCAGGGAGCAGGGGATGCCAACGTGTCAGTCATTTTCACAAGAAGGGCTTTTGCTTCCTGTTTTCAAAACTAGAAGAAAATGGAAACATAGCGAGGGCTTCTGAGGCAGAAATGCGGTAACGTGGAATGCAGGATGTCTTTGTCCCTGGACTGCTTTCCCTCAGTGATATAAGACCCCTGGTTTTCTGCTCTTCCTTAGTTGCTGGGAATCCGTTCATTCCTAAATGAACTTGACAACCTTCATTCACTCCAGAGTGCTCCCCACTGAAATGTGTAGGTTCTGTGCAGTGGGACCCAGTTCTGAGCACAGAGCAGAGGCGGTCAACAGCCCCATGTGACTTTTACCTGACTGTCTTTAGAAGAAGTACTGTTCTGCCTATTCAGAAGGAAAGTGTGGGTGAAAGGTAATTTCCTCCTTTTTTTTTTTTTTTTTTATAGCAGAAACAATTGCCTTTTGGAGGTAGGGCCCCAGCGCTCTCCTTTGGATGCAGTAGTCATACAATCACCGTTTGCAGATGCACAGTCTCTCATTTTTATTATAATTGTGGCATGTCTTTAATTTGCATGGCTTAATGCACTTAATCCATAATTATAAAATATGCGACTAGCCCTTGGCCTCATCCTGCTCTCCCACCACAGAAGCAGCTTGGTGTTTTTATTAATTTAAATTTATACAAGCTAACAGATTGCCATAAAGGAAAACAGAATTTCTCAACCAGTTCGGCTGATAGCTGTGCTCCGGCAAAGGGCCCTGTGGTATGGGTTGAACAATAACCACCGCTCTCCAGCTCTACTTGCAGCTTCTAATTGAATTTCTATCCCGTGGATATCGCGTTGCAACTATTCATCTATCTGTTCCACTAAGTCTTCCGATATTAAACAAGTTCTTGCAGGTTATTATTGTAATACAAATACTGTTAGACAGTTGATTTGCATTAAAAATTCACTGCCGTGGTGACATGAACACAGTGATGGGAGTTTGTCCTGAACAAGGCCATGCAAAGAAATCACATTAATAGGGGTGAGAATGCCGTGTGCTTATCTTGTTTGCTTCCTTCACACCCTCCTTCTTTGTTTGAGAGAGAGGATTTGGTCATGCTGACAAATTCCGATAAATGACAAAATACCAGGCATTTTCATATAGTCCTTGGTTTGGCCATAGGTAGCTGCCATTCTGATCTGCCACCGAGAAGCACGTACATTCCTCTGAGTTTCTCTTTACCTCCGTTTCCCTTTGCTATCTCGTCTCTAGCACACATTGCTGTTTTGATCAGCGTTGGGAATATCTGCCACTGAGGGCTATTCTGTTATGAGAAACATGTTAAAGGTCTTATTGCCCCCTGGATTGTGTATACTGGTCCCTTTCGAATATTCGTCACCTATAATTTTTGATTTTTGTAGACTGGCTAGTTCACCAAAGTTTTGGGGCATCAAAACTGTGGAGACCTTCTGAAAACTCCCAAGAGGTAGTTTTCTTAATAAATGAAAGCCAACCTTATATGTAATTGGGATGGGTGAAATTAGGAGTGGCTACGTCTATGCCAGCTCTGAAGGTGTCATAACGGAGGGCAACTGCTATCCTGCCTACTGTTCCTTTAGGTTGTAAGCTAACCTCAAGTCTACCTAGCCGTGTTCCTTCCCACGTCCCTGGCTTACAACTCTCCTCCTCATCATGTCCTTTAATAACCTCTGTGATGATTTCTCCATTCATATCAGAAGATACCTTCAGTACTCTGACTTCATCATCTGAGCTCTCTTTTTCAACCACCCAGCAGCATTACCAAATCTTGGTCCTCATCATCGTTTGGAACTGCCTTACTTATAATAATATGAACCCTGAAATTCCCCTCTCTGACCTCATTCTCTTCTTTCTCCAATTTCCTCACACTCTTATGTCTGCTGAATTTGAGTTTTTGTTTGAGTACATGATGTCTTCCATTTTCTTGATTCCTCCTTAACCTTAAGCCCTCAAGTCACATGTCTTATCATCCTTAAAAGACTGTCTTCTTCAAAGGCAAGAATCAAGCTTCCTACATACACAGTGCTTTGCTTGGAATAGATGCTCGATGAATGTTTGCCAATAGGTAGATTTTTTTTCAAGTCAAGAGTGTTTGACCAATCAAGAAAATTATACCCTGTCTTCTATTTTGGGATGTGCATTGGGTCAAGGATGCCATCTTGGCAGATAAACCATTATTTGCGCTTTGCTTTCACAATAGTGGTTTACGTGAACAGTCAATCTTGCATTTAAGTCCTGGCTCTGCCACTAAATAGCAGTGTAACCTTGGGCAAGTTACTCCTCTTAACTTCAACTTTCCCATCTTCAAAACGGGGCATGATGATAGGGTCCACCTTATAAATTAATTGTGATAATTCCATTAATAAATGTGTGTAAAGTGGTTAGCATAGTTCCTGGAACTTAGTAAACTCTTTAAAAAGTGATAATTATTATTAATTAGAAGTCATTGACCTGCTAAAGTTTCAAATCAGTGTTTGCCTCCAGTGAACCTCTGAAATTTCAGGTTCAGCTGTGAAGTGTTGAAGACATTTGAGTCTGTAAATTGTGGCTAAGACCCAGCTGCTCTAATGCAATTCCTAGTTAGTTATTGTCACTGGCCTGCCCACGTCCATGAAAAAATAGATGGTCTCATGAGCTCAGTGGTGCATATTAGAAATGTTTCTAAATTGTAAAACCTGCATGCCTGTCTGATTAAGTTCCAGGCTGATGGTCAATGCAGAGCTTCAGAATGGACATCATTATTAGTGTTTTTGAATCTCTAGACACCATATCACTGATGGGAAAGCTTTAGAATGGCTAAATAGACTCACGTGGCAGAAGGAAACTGGCTGTTTTTCACCTAACACTGCCAAACATAAGCCCACAGGCTCCTCAAGTTTACTTGGGAGTTTTCGAACCATGTCTTTTCTTTCTAGTTAGTATTACTCCATGCATCAAGGTCAAATGCCAGTAAGTAGCAAATCATATTGCTCACCTTGGCATGGTTGTTAAACCTGATATTTCTTTTTTTTTCTTTAAAATTTTTTGAATTTTATTTATGTTTTTATAGAGCAGGTTCTTATTAGTTATCCATTTTATACATATTAGTGTATATATGTCAATCTCAATCTCCCAGTTCATCACACCACCACCCCTGCACCTCACCGCTTCCCCCCTTGGTGTCCATACGTTTGTTCTCTACATCTGTGTCTCAATTTCTGCCCTGCAAACCAGTTCATCTGTACCATTTTTCTAGGTTCCACACATATGCGTTAATATACGATATTTGTTTTGCTCTTTCTGACTACTTCACTCTGTATGACAGTCTCTAGATTCATCCACGTCTCTACAAATGACCCAATTTTGTTCCTTTTTATGGCTGAGTATTATTCCACTGTATATATGTACCACATCTTCTTTATCCATTCATCTGTCAATGGGCATTTAGGTTGCTTCCATGACCTGGCTATTGTAAATAGTGCTGCGATGAACATTAGGGTTCATGTGTCTTTTTGAATTATGGTTTTCTCTGGGTATATGCCCAGTAGTGGGATTGCTGGGTCATATGGTAATTCTATTTTTAGTTTTTTAAGTAACCTCCATACTGTTCTCCATAGTAGCTGTATCAATTTACATTCCCACCAACAGTGCAAGAGGGTTTGCTTTTCTCCACACCCTCTCCAGCATTTGTTGTTTGTAGATTTTTTGATGATGCCCATTCTAACTGGTGTGAGGTGATACCTCATTGTAGTTTTGATTTTCATTTCTCTAATAATTAGTGATGTTGAACAGCTTTTCATGTGCTTCTTGGCCATCTGTATGTCTTCTTTGGAGAAATGTCTATTTAGGTCTTCTGCCCATTTTTGGATTGGGTTGTTTGTTTTTTTTAATATTGAGCCACATGAGCTGTTTATATATTTTGGAGATTAATCCTTTGTCCGTTGATTCATTTGCAAATATTTCTCCCATTCTGAGGGTTGTCTTTTCATCCTGTTTGTAGTTTCCTTTGCTTTGCAAAAGCTTTTAAGTTTCATTAGGTCCCATTTGTTTATTTTTGTTTTTATTTCCATTACTCTAGGAGGTAATCATCTTGCATAAAAGATCTTGCTGTGATTTATGTCAAAGAATGTTCTTCCTATGTATTCCTCTAAGGGTTTTATAGTGTCCAGTCTTACATTTAGGTCTCAAATCCATTTTGAGTTTATTTTTGTGTATGGTATTAGGGAGTGTTCTAATTTCATTCTTTTACATGTAGCTGTCCAGTTTTCCCAGCACTACTTGTTGAAGAGACTGTCTTTTCTCCATTTTATATACTTGCCTCCTTTGTCATAGATTAGTTGACCATAGGTGCGTGGATTTATCTCTGGGCTTTCTGTCCTGTTCCATTGATCTATGTTTCTGTTTTTGTGCCACTACCATATTGTCTTGATTACTGTAGCTTTGTAGTATAGTATGAAGTCAGGGAGTCTGATTCTTCCAGCTCCGTTTTTTTCCCTCAAGATTGCTTTGGCTATTCGGGGTCTTTCGTGTCTCCATACAAATTTTAAGATTTTTTGTTCTAGTTCTGTAAAAAATGCCATTGGTAATTTGATAGGGATTGCATTGAATCTGTAGATTGCTTTGGGTAGTATAGTCATCTTCACAATATTGATTCTTCCAATCCAAGAACATGGTATATCTCTCCATCTGTTTGTATCATCTTTAATTTCTTTCATCAGTGTCTTATAGTTTTGTGCATACAGGTCTTTTGTCTCCCTAGGTAGGTTTATTCCTAGGTATTTTATTCTTTTTGTTGCAGTGGTAAATGGGAGTGTTTCCCTAATTTCTCTTTCAGATTTTTCATCATTAATGTATAGGAATACAAGAGATTTCTGTGTATTAATTTTGTATCCTGCAACTTTACCAAATTCGTTGATTCTCTATAGAATCATAGAGAAGACAATAGAGAAATGTCTGTTTAGGTCTTCTGCCCATTTTTGGATTGGGTTGTTTGTTTTTTTAATATTGAGCTGCATGAGCTGTTTATATATTTTGGTGATTAATCCTTTGTCCATTGATTCATTTGCAAATATTTTCTCCCATTCTGAGGGTTGTCTTTTCGTCCTGTTTGTAGTTTCCTTTGCTTTGCAAAAGTTTTTAAGTTTCATTAGGTCCCATTTGTTTATTTTAGTTTTCATTTCAGTTATTGTATTGTTCATCTCTGTTTGTTTTTTCTTTAATTCTTCTAGGTCTTTGTTAAACTTTTCTTGCAAATCTCGTTCTTTGCCTCCATTCTTTTTCCGAGGTCCTGGATCATCTTCACTATCATTATTCTGAATTCTTTTTCTGGAAGGTTACCTATTTCCACTTCATTTAGTTGTTTTTCTGGGGTTTTATCTTGTTCCTTCATCTGGTACATAGCCCTCTGCCTTTTCATCTTGTCTATCTTTCTGTGAATGTGGTTTTTGTTCCACAGGCTGCAGGATTGTAGTTCTTCTTGCTTCTGCTGTCTGCCCTCTTGGTGGATGAGGCTATCTAAGAGGCTTGTGCAAACTTCCTGATGGGAGGCACTGGTGTTGGGTAGAGCTGGCTGTTGCTCTGGTGGGCAGAGCTCAGTAAAACTTTAATCCGCTTGTCTGCTGATGGGTGGGGCTGAGTTCCCTCCCTGTTGGTTGTTTGCCCTGAGGCGACTCAACACTGGAGCCTACCTGGGCTCTTTGGTAGGGCTAATGGCAGACTCTGGGAGGGCTCACTCCAAAGAGTACTTCCCGGAACTTCTGCTGCCAGTGTCCTTGTCCTCATGGTGAGACACAGCTACACCCCGCCTTTGCAGGAGACCCTCCAACACTAGCAGATAAGACCTGACATTTCTTAAGAAAAACAGCAAAGCCTGCTGACCAAGGGGGACTGGACTTCAACTGCCGTAAGTCACTAAGGGCAGGAAGCATTCCAGAAAGGCATTGGATTCTAAGGATTGTAGTCATCTCCTATTGTAACCAGTTTGTCCTGGATAACGTTATCATCAGATGTTAATTACTTGCTTTGATTTTTCTGGCTATTGGAGAGTGGTGCTTGTTTTCATAAGGTTATCCTTTCTCTTTGGGTTTCTGCATTTTCTTGCAGTTAACTAACAAAGGAAGTCAGGTTTCAAAATACTTTATAGTTATACACCCTTCAAATTCATCTGTAGAGACATAGAAATTGTATGTCAATCAAAGATCAGTTTCTATGAGCACGATACCAGAGACCCCAGAAGACCTTCAGATCCTTTTGTAAAATAATAATATCTCAGTTTGATATAAAAGAAAGAGCCTGAGTTGGAGGTTAGGAGGCTTGGATAGAGCTTTTCATGGCTCTGACCCTCACTGACTGTAGAATGAAAAGGACACCTTCTCCACATGCCACACAATCTGCATGGTGGTTGAGTGGTGGTATATAACGTGCACACCACACCCTGGTCCAGCTGTAGCTGTTCTAATCATAACATCTACTATTTCTCAGTAACTCTAACCTCTGCTTGAGCTAGTCCATTCCCCCACTATCCATCATGCCTTGTAGTTTCCCACATTATTGTTGACCCTAAAATATCTCTCTCCTCATTCCTTTCTTCGTCTTTTTCACTTTCTCTATCTTTCAATGCCCAGCCACACTTCTTTCCAAACCACCGTGTTCTATGTGACCTTGGACAATCTTATTGATCCCTCAGAACCTATTTCCTCATCTGTAAAATGGAAGCAATCTTATCATACCTTTCATGAGGATTAAGTAAGTCAGTAGTCAGTGCACAGGCATTTGACCCATAAAGATGTTCAATATATATAATTTCCCACCACTGTTAATTTAGCTTATTGTCGTTTATTCCTTCAAGCCTTGTGTGTAGGGACCTGGGCTGGGCACTGGGGATAAATAAGTTAGAAGCTGGCCACAGTTTCCAGGGGCTCAGGATCAAATAAAGAAAGGTGTACACAAATAATTTCAAGGCAAGGGCTTATAAAGGAATGCCACATGAGGGACAGAAAACAGGCTAAGAGAGGAAAGGAAGGCTAATTATACAGGGAGATAGGAAGAAAATCTCCTGGGAAGGAATCACATACCACACAGGATGTCCTTGCTCTATCGTTATGTACAGTTTTCCAGTTTCAAAACGTAATTGTGTCATTCACATTACGACTTTGAGAGTCTTCTATCACCTCGGTGTTATAAAGTTAGTTTTTTTAAAAAGAGGTCTCTTTGGTAATAACATTTATATTTTAAAAAATGTTTACTTGTGTATGCATATATAATTACCATTTTTCAGAAGGGACTTCAGGTGACTTGACAGTATCTTGGAGAAATTTCTCCCTTCCACTGAATAGGCTCACAGCCTGCCTAGCGGAGTGCAGACTGGGTCCACTCTCTCCCTTGACACGTCCTGAATCTGCCCAGCACTCTACAGAGACCCTGGGCAAGGTCAAGGGGTGGAAACATCTAGAAAAGAGTGTTGAAGTCCAGTGACTTTTACCTGCCACCTCTTTCTGGGGATGGTAATGGTTGTGGTGGTAAATCTGGGTAATGCCAGGTCACTTGAGGCAGGTGAGGGGTCCACAGCTCAAATCCTTCTCCCCAGGGCCCAAGTCACCCTGGATTCACTTCCTCATACTTTCATCTCTACTTTTAAATAATTATATATCACCTCCCCAGCTAGGCTGTAAGTTCCTGGAAGGACAGCAAGCCTGCATGCTCTTCTCCTTACATTCTTTGTAGCCCAACCTCATTATTAGATACTTAATGACACGTGTGGCCTAAATGAACCAATGGCTGAGATAAAATGTGGTGGAAATTGTAAAAGACCTTTGAGACTTACCAACACATGCTGTCATTATCTTTTTCTTACGGCCACTGTAAGAAAAAAAAAAAAAAAAAAAGCACAAGTATCAGAGAGCAAAGTTTTTTTTTTTTAATCAGAAAATTCATTTAAGATTAATACATTTATTTATTTTTTAGCACCTTTAATTATTATTTATTTATTTATTTTTTGGGCTGTGTTGGGTCTTCGTTTCTGTGCGAGGGCTTCCTCTAGCTGCGGCAAGCGGGGGCCACTCTTCATCGCGGTGCGCGGGCCTCTCACTATCGCAGCCTCTCTTGTTGCGGAGCACAGGTTCCAGACGTGCGGGCTCAGCAGTTGTGGCTCACGGGCCCAGTTGCTCTGCGGCATGTGGGATCTTCCCAGACCAGGGCTCGAACCCGTGTCCCCTGCATTGGCAGGCAGATTCTCAACCACTGCGCCACCAGGGAAGCCCGAGACAGCAAAGTTTATCTTCCTTCCCTGAGCACTCCTTTTCTCTGTGGGACCTCTCGTCCTCCCCTTTGGCTGCTGTGTGCTTTCTGCCTTTCCTTTCCTCTGTCAAAATCTGCTAGCCGGTATTGAGTTTATCACTGTAGTCTGCCTTTCAGGGATACATGCCTTTGATGCCTAATTACAGGATTAAAGCCTTTGCTTTGTGTTAAAAGAACTGTCAGAGCAGGTGGGAAAAGCACTTTGGAGTCAGGGGCTTCCTCATACCGGGGACACCTATCCCATTGGTTGTCGCCTCTTCCACCAATGCCTCTAGCAGCCTTCCCCCTTCTACCGCCGCCCCCCACCCACTGTGGGGAGAAGGCCTTGCTCCAAAACATTTTTAAGCACATTCTCCAACCCCTTATTAGAAATCCTGCTTTCCCCCAGCCTGGCCTCCCTGCTTTGCTCTGTAATATTATAGTGCAGATAAGCAGGGAGGTGGCTCATATTGACGGGGTCATTACTAAGCAGATCTCCCATTACATGCTATCCATTTTACAGTGGGAATGTCAGGATGTGAGCCACAGTTGTATTTCAAAACCATGTGTTTGTCACTCTCCATACAGGGGAGAAAGAGATTAATATTCTAAAATTCCTGACATGGTTCTGTGTATCTGACTTGTTAAAATATATAATCTCTGTAGTCTGAGGGATAATGCCTTGAAGTTGAAACTGTGATTATTTATTTGCTCCAACTTCAGCATCATTTATGCAGCAAAGAATGAAAAAAGAGTTACACTTCTTAATCACATCACTAAAGCCATTTTTAATGCAGATTTAAAAGGATAGCTGCTAGTTTACTGGTCCCCCCTGATCATTACAAACACACAGAGGTTTAGCAACTGTGCCGTAGCTGTGTGCAGAGTACAAAAGTGATTTGAATGTGGGTGGGTGCATATAGATTGTAGTTTAATCTGCGGAAATATTTCTACTCATCAATTGCTGTAGCATTGTGGTATGTAAATTGTCCCCTTTTAAACCAAAATGACCTGCCTATTTGTGAACTCCAGCTCTGTGCTTTGCTGGGGGAAAGAAGTGGGAAGAAACATGTTAAAAATGCAGAGAGCAGTACTTTGTAATCAGAGTATTAACGTTTTGATTGAATTGATGGAGCATTTAAATGGAAATATTCAGTTGCAAAGACCAAGCTTGGGAGGGAACCTATAACATGCAGACAGAGTCTGAGCCTTTTTGCTTGATTAAAGAGAGTTCTTTTAATAGAAAAAAAACTAACAAACTAAAGAACTTCATATTAAGAATGGAAGGGTGGGCAGTGTTCACTTTTTCAATTGCTTATATTTAAATATAGATAAGTACACACATTGACAGCTATAAAGGCAGAAGCTTTGCTCTACTGAAGCAGAGTGTCATAGTTTTTTTTAAATTTTTTTTTTTATTGTGGTAAAAGTCACATAGTATAAAACATACTGTTTTAACCATATTTAACTGTACAGTTCAGTGGTACTAAGTACATTCACATTGTTGTGCAACTCTCACCATCATCCATCTCCCAGATTTTTCACCTTCCTAAACTGAAACTCTATCCCCATTAAACACTAAGTCCCTAGTCCCCCTTCTCACCCCCCCAGCCCACCCCCTGACCCCTGGCATCTACCAATGTACTTTCTGACTCTATGAATTTGACTATTCTAGGTACCTCGTATAAGTGGAATCAAACAGTGTTTGTCTGCACCTAATGTATATTGGAATGCATTTTTTAAGGTTAACTTAATATCTGTCCTGCAAATAGATTGTACCTTCTTTTTTTTTTTTTTTCCCTGTGCTATACAGTAGGGCCTCACCAGCCATCTACTTCATACATCATGTAGTGTGCATACATCAATCCCAATCTCCCAGTCCATCCCACTGCCCCCGACCCTTGGTGTCCATATGTTTGTTCTCTACACCTGTGTCTCTATTTCTGCTTTGCAGATGGGTTCATCTGTACCATTTTTCTAAATTCAACATATATGTGTTAATGTACTATACTTGTTTTTCCTTTTCTGACTTCAAAAACCTAGCATAGTAGCATAGCAGAAAGGCCATGGAATGCAGTATGTCAGCAGGCTTGGATGCCAGATCCACCTCCCTCCCTAACTCACCACCTGATCTTGGCCAAGCCACCTCACTGTCTGGGCTCAGTTTTTCTCACTGGTAAAATGGGAGCATCAATACTTAGCTTAAGGAATTCATATAGATTTCATGTATATTGAATGGAATAAAAGCTCTTTATATCTTCAGCAGTTAGCAGGCATCTCTATTTCCCACTGGGAAAAAAGTAAATTTCCAAATGGGATCTGAAGGCAGAGGTGATGCACAACAGATGCACAGTGAAATTTGGAAGGTAGATTCCCCTTTAAAAATTGTAGATTCTCCTTTGAAGAGTTTTAGCAGATCACTGTCACTGATCAGTACTCTAGTTTGGAGAGTTGATCAGTACACTAGTTTGGAGAGTTGGAAAGTATGAATTTTCTTTCACAACAAATTGTGGATAGAGATCCACCTGATTCACTTTCTGCCTCTGCGTATAGCAGAGATTTATTGAGAGATTTATTCTCAATCTGACTGCTTGTGAAATGCCCAGATTTATTATAAATGTGGTTCCCAAGTCACTTTTTTTGGTTTGGCTTTGATGCACGATTGAAAGGGTGATTACGTCCTTGGTCAAAAGAAACCTCCTGGCTTCAGACACTCTTGGAGCAGAACTTAGTATTTGGAATGAGAAAGGAGAAATGACTATCAGAGCATCAGTTTATGAAGCAAGTATCCTCAGAATGCTAGTTTTGAAGGGAAATCCTGATAAATACTGCCTCACTGTTTGTGATGGGAGAAGAGCATGGCCTCCTAGAGCTGTAGAATTCTACAGAACCATTTTACAAATCAATACGCTGAAGCCTGAAGAGAGAAAGCCCACTGGGAAATGTGTTCATGGATTTGACCCAACCCACCTATTTAGGGAAGAAGCATCCAGATGGCCACTCCCTTGTCCATAACATATTGATACATTGTGATTTGTATATTTCCTTGGACAATCTTCGAATTTGATGCTGCCCAGTCCCATACTGTAGCTGCCTGGAATAGCTGCCTATTCCAATCTCCCCATCCACTGCCCCCTCCCAGCCACAGCCTGGGATGAGAGAATCTTTGCAGATATCACAAAGGCTGGTGAACATTTGGACTAGAAAAAGAATGCTAATTCACCATTTCATTGTCACACAACGTTTCCCCTCTTGACCCCCCTCTTCCACTTCAAAGAGAATGCCGCTGATGTACAGTGAAGGGTAGAAGAAAGCATCCTGGTCCTCAGGAGAGCAACATCACAGAATCACGGGGAGGAAGGGCACACATTTTAAGGTTACAGGTTGCTGCACCACCTGCTTGGTTCATTCTCAGTAGACAAAGTAGGAGCTTCATTTTTCTACTCCAGAGCAGAGGAGTGGGTGTGAGGAAGTTTCCTGGACCTCATTTAAGCTGGTTGCCACAAGGTCTGGGGAGCCCAGGAGTCTCCGCCTTAGGGTGAGCGGGTTTGACAGCAGAGGCAGGGAGGGAGTCTATGGGAAAAAGAGACCTAATTAATCACAGTCTATCAGAGCCCATCGCAGACAGAGTGTCCGAGGTTTTAATGACGCCCCTCAGTAATGTTAAAAACCAGCTTGGTATGACTTCACTTTCTTAGAGACACATGATTGATCTGGCTATTGGTGAATGGAGACACGGTGGCTTCTCTCTGTAGACAGTGTCATTAGATGAGAAGATTAAGTGCCTTTGCGCAAAGGCTACGAGAAGACTGTGAGGGATTCATCGTAAATGAAGGGAAGATAAAGAAAACTCTGAAATATGTATTTTAAAAGGCAAAACCTTAGATTTTACCTCATTTATTAGCATCATAAAAAGATTGGTGGAGAGGCTGAGCTAAGAAAAATGGTTCTTTGGGTCAAGTCTTGCAGGGATGTTGCACAAAACAGCCAACTGGGGCTGGAATCTATGGGGAACGTCTTATTTCTTACTGGTGATCCTACTAAGCATTTCAAGGCTCTGAAAGGAGGTGGACATCTTTTTCTTGGAGCTTCTTAAGTACTAGGGAGCCAGACTGGGGCAACTCAACTTTTTTTCCTCTGAGGAAGGTGGGAGGTGGGTTTGTTAGCGTGGCCCCTGAGACCAACGCTCCACCTTCCCCAAGCTTTCCTGAACTTCTTAAAGAAGGCATGGAGTCTTTCCTTTGGACAGCCAGTAACTATACCTTCAGTTCCTTCTGTGTGTGAACCACGGAGGGGATCAGCCTCTCTACTTTTTAAGATCCAACTGTCCAGCTGGGGATAATGCTAACACCACTGATCTATTAAATGCATAACACCAGGCCCTTATTGTTGACTATCAGATTGTGTAAAATTCAGTAGTATGTGAAAAGTCCCTAGAACAAGTTCTGGCACAAGTGAATACCCAATAAAATTCAGTTATTGTCATGATTCATTTGTGTATAAACGTGAAGTCAAGGATTGCAGAATCAAAAATTCAGAGGAGAACAAATGGGTAAATCAGGACAGGTAATAGAGAGGGGCGGGGCCTGTGGTCAACAGGAATATTTGTGTTCCCTCTGAAGTTACTCACGTTCAGATTTTTAAATACTTCTTGGCAGGCCAAATCAAACATGTTCAGGAGGACTTAGCCCACAAGCTTCCAGTTTGCAATTCTACAAGTGATACAGATCTTTAGAAAAGAGAAGAGATATTTAGCACAAGTATGCTTTGATCACTTAATTAATTATTTAATTCATTCCTCAAACATGGAGGGACTACCACCTGCTAGGTTACCCTGGAGGGGATGAAAAGATAAATAAGATGTGACAAGTGATATAAAGCAATCCAACATCTGGGATCTGTGATATAAAAATCAATATGTTCTATCAGAGACCTTTAAATAAAATACTGTAAAGTTCAGGGAGGAGATAGGATAGTGGACTTTGGATAGCAGGTTAAGGAAGCAGTCAGCAGATTTTGGGGAGCTGTTGAAGGTTTGAGCTGGGTGTGGCCAGATTAGAAATAGAAGTTAGGAAGAATAATCAGGTGATAGTGTATGAGATGTATGTGACAGGTTGGTCGTAGAAAAGAAGGACCAGGTTCTATTGGTATAGACAAGAGGTGACCTTTTTGAGAAGTAGCATGGATACGAAGTCCATCACACTTAATGGAAGATTTGGGTGTAAGGAAAATAAGACATTTCCAAAAGGAAGTATTGAACTCTTATAGGTAGCAATTTGGGGGAAAAAGAAGATGCTCATCAGCAAAGCTCTCCAGAACCTGGTTCCATATACCTTTCTAGCTTTTCTTTCTTCCATATCCCTTCACGGATGCTTGCTACTGATCATAGGAGACCTGCACTAGTTACTTTGCCCAGAGCATCCCTCGCATTTCCTGTTTGTAGATTGCTTTCTCATTCCATTTCTTCTGCTTCATCGAAGTTGGTAGGAAGTCAGGAAATTGTGGGCGGACTAGTAGTAAATTTCCAAGTCAGTATTTTAACACAGAGTTCCCGAGAATCCACCAGGTGCCAGGAACCATGCCAGGGGCTGGGAATACAGTGAACACACTAATCTCTCTAAAGCCGGGACGGTGAAAGGGGCCTGAACTGCTGTTCACCCATGCAGGAAGCAGCGTCTCCATGTCCCCTTATGGATGCCTATGGGCACAGCCAAGTGCACTGCTGCCTCCTGTCAACAGTGTCTCTTTACTGGATGTTCTGGAACCAAAAATGTTACCTTTATTAGGGTCAGGTGAACAAAGACCTCAGGGATAGCAGATTTGAGTTTACACTGCCAGGGAGACTTAGATTTCTGAGGGCACACACACTTGTGTTTCCAGTGCCCAAGAAGCACTTCAAAACTGTTCAATAGACATTCCTTTCTATTCCAGAGACCCTGCTGTGTAGGTGGTCCTGGTGGTAATATGGTCTTCAGTACTCTGCAGGGCTTTTAAAGTATATCTTAATGCATTTTAATTTTGTTAGACTTAGAAAAAGAAGTTAACGGTCATTATCTTTTAAAATGCTTGCACGGTATTAAGGCTTAGGAGAAAAAGGTTCTCCCTCAAACATAAAATGCATAACCAAGAAATTATTTTTTAGTTTGTTTGTTTCTACTTCTCTTCCACTCCCATGTCAGCCTACTTACATGAAGTGTATGATGTAAAGCAGATACTGCATCAAACTAGACAGAACATACATAGGATGGATATCCCAGTATCCTGGGCAAGTTTTGAGTGCACCTTAGTGCAAAATAACTTCAATTTTTAGGATTTCTACTTTTCTCTTAATATTTCCAAGAATTTCTCTTAATTCGCGTGATCTGAAGTGGAACAGCAAAGGCCGCGATGTCAACAGAATAGTTGGAAAAGAGAAAAAAGAGAAAACATAGTTATATCTAGTCTCGGTGACAGGTGATTTGGTAATGTTCAAAGTAAAGCAAGAACCTCGGAGTCAGAAAAGACATCATAGCCATTCCTCCTGTTTAACAGACTGGCAAACTGAGAGTCCAGAAATATTAGGTGATGATCTCACAGATTCCCAGCTAGATATTGGATTGGCCAAAAAGTTTGTTCGGGTCTTTAGTAAGACGTTGCCTTAAAACCCGAATGAACTTTTTGGCCAACCCAATAGTAGTTGTGTGAGGACATTTACGTCTCTTGACTCCCTGTTCCATAGTCTTTAAATACATCTTTATTTTTTTCTAGTAAGAGTTACTTGATCCGGGGTTTTATATAATGGAGCGGGGGCGGAGGCTTTTATTTTGGGGATTATGATGCATAATGATTGGTCATCCCTGTATGGAGGCAGCAAAATCTATTTGGATCCCCTTATTCACATCAGCGGTCCCAAAATTCTTATTCAAGTGCTGCTTCTCTCTTTTCAGTATTCTTGGAAATTGAATTTGAATATCTTTGTCACAAGGATAAATGATGAATTCATTCCATTTACTTTATGGACTTAATTTTATATATATTTCTGTTTGTTCAGAATAGGCACCTACACAGAATGTGCCCTGATGCCATATAAGTAATAAATTACATGTACTTATGTATATGTATAGCATACATTGTATACAATAATGTATAAAATACACAAAATACTACACATATATGTATATGTATGTATGTGTATGTATGTGTATATATATATTTTGTTTGTTTGTTTGTTTGTTTTTTCCCTAGACATAGATTTGGAATTATAATCTTTCTTTAGGTGAGAGCCCAGGACAGTAACTAGGTATCAGCCGGAAATGGCATGTGAAATAGAACCTGTTTACCGTTGTGCTATATGTTTAAATTAATATGTAAAATTCGTAAGATAGTGGAGAAAATATTTCTCTTTAGATTACCTGAATTAAAAATTAAAATGTTTACTCTTTTATCTATGGTGACAGCTTTCAGGCTTGCTTTGAGGTTTTGTTTTTGTTTTTGTTTTTTCCTTCCCAGTTTTCCCCATCATCTTCTTGGTCCAACGTTTTGAGTAATCTGATTGGAATTTCTAATATATGACTTCCTTGTACTTTCCTGTCTGTGAGCTCAGTTGCAGTGCGGGTTGACAGCAGAGTTTTCCGAAAGGAATATTTAGGTGGGAACATGTGGATAATCCTAGAGATTGAAATTTCTTCATTCAGCAAGTAACTTAATGAATACCTCCCTAAGCATAGTAGGGAAAAGAGTTTATTTTAGAGTGTCTGTTTTATAGGAATTTATGATTTAGTTGGGGAGATAAAAAATTCACGTGAGTGGTAATTATATGAAAATTTAAAAGCCTCTATGAGCAAATGTCATAGGTACTTTTCTGTTTGTAAATGCTAAAGTACTCCAAAATAAGAAGCAATCATTATGGACTGGAGTGGTTGGGAAAGGGAATTTGGGTGGGAGCTGCTTGAGCTAAGGCTGAAAGGATGAATAGAAAAGAGCTGGGCAGAGAGGAGTCATGGAGGATATTCTAGAAGGAGGTTTGGCATGAGCAAAAGCTTGGGTCAGAAATGAACATGGCTTTGTGGGACACTTGGACTCATTCATTCCTGCTGGTGTGGAGAGGAAGTGCAGAGGAATAATCAGAGACGTAGTTACACAGGGAGGTGGGAAGATATAGATGCTAGAGGGCTTTAAAAGTTCCACTGAGGAGTTTAAGTTGCTCCTGTGGGCTTGTGACATAGAATGCAGCTCTTAGACAAGAGTCCAGTGACAGGAAGGCCTAGACTTGCCACTCCCGGTCAGGTGATTGGGTGCTTACCCCAGCATCCTCTCTGCCCCAGGATCTCCAAGTGGTGATGTTGATGGCATGCAGCTCTCATCCATAAAGTTACCTAGATCCCGTGTGAACTGGATTGTTTTCAAATGGTGCCACTTTTGAGAGTCGTGCTTACGTCTTCTGAATCTCTGTTACTTTGTTTTACTCATGCTTCTGTAGATGTTTTAAGCTTTACTGCATCTGTCATGGTGTACAGTGGCCAGATCTGCAAGGGGTGTGCAGGTACAGATGCTTGCGCATTTAGTATAAGCCAGGTGACCTCTCTTATCTCCTGTACCTTCCCAGCAACAGGGGGAGAGGCGAGTCCATGGAGACACCCTGAGACCAATGAGAGTGCTAGTAAGAGTTTGGGGTTTATGGTCTTCTTTTCAAAGGTGGCCTGGAAGCTGTGCTTTCCCCCAGGATCTCTTTTCCTCTTGCTTGCAGCATTGAGACATCATAGATTTCTTTTAGAGAGCATTGTAAAACCGTTCCCCTTCCTTTCACTTTTTAGAGTCTCATACAGTTGTAACACTTGACCTCTTTTAAACAATTTTACTTTTATTCCCCTGCTACTGAGAATAAAACTGAGAATTAAATGTTGAAATCAGATCCATAAATCCCTAGCTACCAGCAGAGCAAAGTGACAGGCGGAATGGTTGGGCCAAGAGACTGATATGCTGGTTGATCCCAAGGGTTGAGCTGAATTGTATTTTCCTGCAGAGCATCAGACCTTGTGGTGTTCAGTGAGAAATGCGAAATGGAAGAGGCCCTTGTTTCCATGTTTCTACAAACACGTGTTCTACACCTACCACCAATGCAAAATAAGGCCACTGTCCATTCTTGTTTCTTTGCTCTAACCACCCCTCCGGCACTCAGTCTTTTCTCTGTGTTGAGTCAACTTAGATACATGAAATGGTAAAACCTTAGGCATGGCAGAAAATTTGGATATTACCTTCATCTAAGCTCAGAGGTTATATTTAAAATACTAAGTAGTAGGTATCAATCAATCAGAGTAGACTGAGGCAACAGGGCTGGAACAGGGTAACGAAGCTCCATGCTGTACAGATGTTACTCTTTTAGTTTCTGAATTGTGGGAAGATCCTGGGGGAGAAGCAGGGGTGGTTGGGGGATATTTAGGGGCCTTGGGGAAACAGCAATTTACCAAATTCCATTATCTTAACATTATTATGTTTGAATATTAGCCTTGCTTTTGCTTTATTATGCTTCATGTATTTTGAAATTCCATTAGGAGGTGCATAAACATTAGGATTGTTATGTCTTCTGGAGAGATTGACTACTTTATCATGACGTAATTGTCCTCTTAATCCACGGTAATATTCTTTACTCTGAAACCTACTTTTCCTGATAATAGTATAGCCACTCCAGCTTTCTTTTGACTGGTACATCTTTTCCCATCATTTTCCCCATCATTTGCTTTTAACCTATTTGTGTCTTTATATTTAAAGTACTGTAGATGCTATATACTTGGGTCTTGCTTTTTTTTACTCCAATCTGACAATCTTTGCCTTTGACCACTTACATTGAATGTGGTTATTGATGTGTTTGGATTTAAGTCTGTCATCTTACTCTTTGTTTTCTATTTGTCCCGTTTTTCCTTTGTTCCATTTTTCCTGTTTTTCTTCCTCCTTTGGATTGAATATTTTTTTATTCCATTTTACCTTCTTTTTTGGCTAATTAGATATGACTCCTTAATTGTGTTATTTTAGTTGTTGCTTTTGCATTTATAGCACACATCTTAAAACTTGTCACAGGCTAGATTCAAGTGACATTTTACAACCTCAGATACGGTGTAAGAACCTTACACCAGTGCACTTCCATTTCCCCCTCCCAGCCCTTGGGCCACTGTAACCATGCATTTCATTTCTACATATGTTGTAAACCTTACAATACATTGCTATTGTTTTTGCTTTAAACAATCAGTGATCTATTAAAGATATTTTAATACGAAGGACATATTTATCCGTGTAGTTACCATTTCCATGCTCTTTATTCGTTTGTGTAGATCCAGATTTCCATGTGGTATCAATTGTTGTTATTTTTCTATTCAGTATTTTTAAAATGTTGCTTCACTTTCTTGTCATTTATTTTGTTTCTAACAAAAAATCTGCTGACATCCGTATCTTTGTTCCACTCTATGTGCCATACCCTTTTTCTCTCTTTCCTTATGTCTTTATTACTGGTGTTAAGCAATTTGATTATGATGTACTTTGATGTTGTTCTATTCATGACTCTTGGGGTTTTTTGTGCTTCTTGGATGTCGCTTTATAGTTTTCATCAAATTTTGAAAATATTCAGCCATTGTTTCTTCAAATATGTTTTCTCCCCTCCCTCTTCAGGAACTCTTAATTACACATGACTTCCTGCAACACACTGATGTTCTATTCCTTTTTTCCATTTTTTTCTTGTGTTTCACGTGTACAGTTTCTGTTATTATGGTTTTAATTTCACTTGTCTTTTCTTCTGCAGTGTCTAATTTGCCATGAATCCCATTTAGTGTACTTTTTAGCTCAGACATTATAGTTTTTCTCTCTGAAAGTTTGGCTTGTATCCCCTTTTTATTTTTTTCATGTATATAATTAACATATACGCTTTTCCCTCTAGCTTCTTGAACATACAGAATACAGTTTTATTAACTGTTTTAATGTCCTTGTTTATTGATTCTATCACTTGTATCATTTCTGAGATGGTTTTGAATATGATTTCCAACAGTGGTAATAGTGACATCTTAGACTGGCTAATGTTTTGTCGTGGGGAGGATTTCCTGTGTATTGTAGGATATTTAGCATAATCCCTCTCCTCCCCCTCCACCAAATGCCAGTAGCATCTTCAGTCTTGACAATTAGAAATTTCTCCAGTCATTGACTAATGTTCCCAGATTGCCAGATTGGAGAGGGTGAAAAATCACCTGTAGTTAAGAACTAGTAGTTTAGATTGGTTAATTTTTCTCCTCATTATGAGTGTGATTTTTCTGCTTCCGTCAATGCCAAATAATTTTTCATTTGATGCCAGATACTAAGATTTTTATCTTATTGGTTGCTAGATCTTTTTAAATTCCTATGAGTATTGTTGAGCCTTGTTCTGGGACACACTTAAGTTACTTGGGAATGTTTGAATTCTTTCAAGTGTTAATTTTAAGCTTTATAAGGTGGGACCAGAACAGCATTTTGTTTAGGATAGATTTTGCCCCACTACTGAGGCAGAACTTTTCTGACGTATTCTACCAGATATCCCATGATTTATGAGGGTTGCCACTCTGGCTGATGGGCACAGTGATGATTATTGACCTTGTGTGAGCTTCTGGGATTGCTCCTTCTAATCCTTTCAGGTGATTCTTTCTCCAGCCTTGGGTAGTTTCTTCACTTGCATGAACTGATTAACACTCAGCTGAAGACTTGAGGGGGACCCTCTGCATTTCTCTAGAGTTCTCTCTGTTTCTGCAGCTGTCTCTTCTTCAGTACTGTTTCTTGCAAATTGTAGGCACCTTTGCCTGCCCAGATTCCCCATTCCATCAGCTCAGCTCAGGGAGGTCACTGGGCTCTATATAAATATCTTACCCTGCGTGTAGCCTGGAGACTCTCTCCATGCAGTGATCTGGGGCAATTGTAACGCTTATCTCATTTGTTCTCTATCTCTCAGGGATCCCTGCTTTTTGTTGCCTGTTGTCCAATGACTTGAAATTGAAATGGAAATTGTTTGATATAATTAATTAATTAATTAGTCATTTCACGTGAAAGGTTAGATTCAGTCGTGGTTACTCCATCATGTCCAGAATCAGAAGTACCCATTCCTTATTTTATACCTGGTAAACTGAGGTCCAAAGAGGTGAATGTTTACCTAAGGTTTATTCAGCTGGTCTAGAGGCAAAGCTGACATTAGATCCCAGATTTCTTTCTTCCATGTTTGTGCTCTTTTAGTCATTTTACATACTCCAGCCATCACCCCCAAAGGTAATGATTTGGCTACTGGATCTTCTAGGACAAGATTTAAATCACAGACACACAGAAGCTCATGGAACTCCTGCATCTTCTTTGATTCTTATTTGTCAAACGCATGCTTCTGTAGACAGGGTTGTGACCCCCGGGAAGAAGATGCAGACTGTGTGTCAGCGTGAATATATTGTGAAGATTCTTGATTTAAGTTTTACAACTTTATATTGTTTGATGTTGTAAAAATATGTACTGGGTTGTTGATGTGTCCCTTTAGAAAATTCCCTTTTGATGTTTAAGATATCCATTCAGGTTTCTGTCCATCACTGTTGCTAAGAAAGCTAGATTTTAAGTATACAAAAAAAGCCTAGTAATAATGCACCAGCTCAGTGCTGTGTTTAGGAAGAGGCATCAGGCTAGTTGGGATTGTTATTTTGGCTGAAGGTGCAAAATGAGATTGTCTTACCCACAAATTCTTACCGAACCAAGACCAGTGAAAACACCTCCAGCATGACTGACTGTATTCTCTCTGTAAGCTTCTACAGCTTGAAAAATACCTCTCCCATATAGAAGACATAGAAGGCAGTCAAGATATGTTCGTTACTTTCTCCCATTTTGTGTCATCCCAGTGTGAAACATGAGGCTGGGCCACAAGTGTATTTCCATTGCATGCCTCTCTCTCCCTTGCTCACCGTATCCTAGCCTTACTGCCTCTTTAATTCCTTAAGCCGGTCAGCCTCTTTCCTGCCACAGGACCTTTACAAAGCACTGTAGTGCTTTTTATTTCACATTTTGCATATGCTTTTATACTTCAGGTCCAGCCTAAGTGGCCTCTCCTCTTAGAATACATTGCCCCCTGCCTGTCTCTATCCTAGTCCCTCTTTATTTCCTTCAGCATGCTTCATGATTTCAGTTTTTGAATTTACTTATTATTACACTGGTTCATTGTTTATCTCCTACTTTAGATAGTGAGATTCATGAGAGCTGGGATTTTATTTGCTTTATCACCCCTGCAGTGGTTGATTTGGGCAATGGGACAATGGTTCACACTTGTTGGATTTGTGTTTCTACAACAACATCATAATGCAGGGCACTCAATAGGCACTTGTGGAGTAGAATCTCCAAAAGCAATGAGTCAGTTTTCTGGGCATCACCGTGTACAAAGCATAACCTCATTCTGGGTATAGAGTGACGGATGGCAAGGACCTCTTCCATCCGATCCCCACACTGTCTGCCTTGTTAGCTTTGGCAGTCAGAACATGGTAGGGCACAGTTCACTCCAGTTTGATGTCACTCGTAGTGTGATTTCCTGGCTTTGGAACTCTATCAATGATACGTACTGGTTGTTTTCAGTGCCTCTGACATGTGACAAACCTTTTGTCCCTCTTGTCCCCTTTTGTGCCTTGTCCCATTTTGGCCACCCAGTCTCCTGGTGTGAGACCTTTAACGGGTGCTTCTGTAGATTCTGTTTGTTTGAATCAGGGCTCGTTTCCTTCCAGGTATTCATGACTCCTTGCCATACCTGCTCTGCATGTCGAGAGGAAGCTGGTGGTCTCCATGCCGGGATGAACGGCTCTGTGCTTCTCCAGTTATTTCCTTCTCAGGCAAACCCTGTCACACTTAGTGGTCTGGTCAGCCTTCTCCTCTTCCGAGATGCTCCTTCACCCATTCTGATACGGACCTGGGGTTTTTCTCCTGTGGCAAATGTATGCCTCTCTCCAGCACCTGTTCCCTCCCCCGTTCCTGCAACACTCCTCCCCCACAAATTCATTTCCTTGTTTAGGTATATCTACTCCTCATCAATAAATTACTTCTCCCTCGCTCTCCCAGGCCCTTCAGCTTTATTCCCAGACCTTTCTGGGCCTTGCTTTTAATTATTTGGGCTGCTTACCGACTAGGCTGCCTCCCTGTTATTTGTCATGAAGTCTGGTGTAATCGCCTTTCTTCTTTCCTCCCTTTGCTTTCTTATCATTGTTTTACACACTTGTAACTGTCAAATCAGTTCAGTTTTATAAGCCCACAGGTTCTCTCAACAGCAGCATTTCTCCCAAGTAGCCATAGAGGAGAAGAGAAAAAGCATCGCTCTCTTCCATATTCTTCATTCATCAGCCATTTCATCATCAGGCAATTACTGAGATTCAACTGTGTACTGCCCCCGGTGTTGGGGTGAACAGTGGTGATAGAAGGCTCAGACGGGTATTGAACCAGAATTATATTTTGTGGTAAACATGGAACCATGAAGGTTCTTGAGCTGGAAAATGACTGCTTATAGCTATGCCTTAGGAAGGTAGATTTGACACCACTGTGAACCCTGGGCTGAGGGGAAGGGTGTCCAGAGGTGGGGCAGCAAGTTAGGGGAGTATTACAGCAGCCCAGGCAGCCCATCATGTTAAACGTGGGTTGTTCAGAAGGAGACAGAGAAGGGTCAATGCAAAAGAGATTTCTGAGGCACAGTTAACATGACTTGATGGTGATTAGAGGTGAGGGAGGAGGAGAAATAGTCGTGATGATTATAAGATTTCAGACCTGGGAGGGTGGGAGGGTTTGGTTCCATTACAGAGTGAGGGAATGGAAGAGGAGAAGGGGGGAGGAAATGGGGAGGAGAAACATTGTTATGGTGGAGGGTTGATGAGCTCGGTTTTAGCATCCTGGAATTGCGGTGCCGATGGCTCAGTGCACAACGTTTGGAAATGTGGGAGTGGAGCTCATAGGAGAGGCTGGAGCAGGATAAATTTTGGCAGTCATCCAATTAGAAATGGGAGATGTACCAGAGGAGCAGTTGTATGCATATTAAAAGGTAGCTAATACTGCAGGCAGCGGATGTGGAACCCTAGTGTGGTGTGGGCAGGTCCTCTGCGCTGTGGACACTCAGTGGATGGAGCCCCATGGACAGAAGCGTCAGGGGCGATTTTCTCGAAGAGGTGGACTTTCCTTTGCCCCATCGTGTCATTTGTATTTTTATTTTTTTCACGCTTTTCAATCCCTTTTCATATCTGGACACTATTTTCATTTGCATTAATTGTCTTTAACTTCAGTGTTTTCCTTTCTTTCTGTTTGTCATCAGTCTGAAAGTGGAGAGTAGATCACAGAGGAAATAGAAGCAACCAGTGCAAACTGTGAGTGATTGCCTTTCTGTAAAGCACGCTGGGCAGCAGAGATGGACTCAGAAATTCCTGCTTATTTCCCACTAACGCCAAGGAGGAAAATGATTAAACAAAAGTGTTGTAGAGACCTGTGCGCACTTTGCCTTCCTGAGAACCCCCGTGCGCTGTGCCTCCTCTTTACTTGTCCAGAAGACTGGTTGCTCCCACGTCTTTTGGCCCTCACTCTCCTTTACAGTCTGCTTCTCGGTTTCTGTGTCTCTGTCCTGTGCTAGAATAGAGAAATGAGTCCAGCTTCCTCAGTTGGGCTCATCAGCTGCTCTCATTCCCACTACACTGCGTCACGGCTTTGCTGGCAAGGAAAGGGCTCCCTCTGCTGTCTGCATGCGTGCCGCCGCGCCTGTACACGCTTACACATGTGTCAGAGGAAGGGTTTGGGAAGCTCTCTCTGCCTGCTAGCTTTGCCAAGACCATTGAATTAAGCAGGCAATTTCCTCTCACTTTGCCTTTCTGTAAATTTCCCAACCATATGGTATGAGGGGAGTTTTTGGATTATAAATAAACAACTGCTCATAAATCTCAGGGGTTTTGTTTTTCCCTCCAATGGGAATAAATAGAAACCATTGACTTGTAACTTCAGAAAAATGTGTTGGAGAAGAAGATAATGTCTCTCCCTCTCTCTATGGATATAAATATTTCCGCCGCCCCCCCCCATTTCTCCTTATGCAGTGTGTCTTTTTTGCTGAGAATCATCTCTCTGGCTGGGTTCTATTTACTTTTTATTGCTGCCATTTTCCAACCTGGATGTAGACTGTTGCTTTAGGCAACATGAGTTTAGCCACATGGGCCTGGCCAGATTGCACTGACCAGATGGGTTTGGTGCACAATTTCCCCTGCTGGAGTTGTCAGTTCCCCCTGTTTACAGGACACATGCTTCCTCACTGGGCTTGTGGCAAAGAAAGTGAAGTGGTGGATGCTTCCCATTCTTTTTTGGAAGAAGCCCAGCTTGGGCATCATGCATGTTGGTCCATGGGGTAAGCTGCAGCTTGGCCTCTCTTAAAGTGCAGATCTTTTGAAGACATGAAGAAGCACAACATTTGGCAGCCCTTTTGTTTGCTTTCCCACTACTAAATCTCCTGTGAATCAGATGAGCATGCCAGCCGCCAAGGACAAAGGCCAGGATGGCATCCTGGGACTGGGGTGGTTCAGGCAAGGCACAGCTCAGAGAAGGCATAAGTCATAGTGTGAATGCAGATTTCGGTCTAGGAGGTAAGCTGAGTGTTGGTGCTGCCAGGTCAGCATGGGGTAAGGGAGCTCATAGTGGGGAGGGGGCAAGAAGGCAGGGGCCAAGGGCAGAGGTCAGCAGACGGTGGCCCATGGGCCAAATCCAGCCTACCTCCTGTTTTTGTATAGCCTGTGTGCTAAGGGCAGGTTTCACATTTTTAAATGGTTGAAAAACAAGTCAAAAGGATACCACGTTTTGAGTGGGGTAGTTCACCTCATGCTTGCCAGCTAGCCTTTGGGAACACACATCCAGATAATCTGCAGCCCATCCTGACTTCTCACACTCAGTCCAGCCTGTTTATTCTCATGGAGGTGGAAAATAGAGGGCTAAATCTCCCTGGTTAAACATCTGTTCCTTAGCACCATTGAGAAGCTGATTTTAGGATTGGGTTGCGATGGCCTCTCTTAAAGGCATCTGCCAGTTTCTTTGGCTCAGAGAAGTATGACTTGCATTCTGAAGTCAAGCAGACATGATATCAGACACCCACTGTGCTACTTAGCAGATGTGAACTTGAGCAAGCCACTTGGTCTCTTTGAGAGTAGTTTCTTCCTTCCTCCCTTCCTTCCTTCCTTCCTTCCTCCCTCCCTCCCCCCTTCTTTCTCTCTCTTTCTCTCTCTCTCTCCCTTGCTCCCTCCTTCCCTCCTTCCTTCTTTCCTTCCTTCCTTCAACATTAAGGTCTTTCAGTCTTGGAACTGAAAATGTGTGTCCTTTTGCAAGCCTCTCCCTGTTTCCTCCACCACACAGCCCCTGGCAACCACTGTTCTACTCTCTGTTTCTATGAGTTTGAGTCTTTTTAATTTTTTATATTCCACATATAAGCGATACCATGCAATATTTATCTTTCTCTGACTGGTTTATTTCATTTAGCATAATACCCTCCAGCTTCATCCATGTTGTCACAATTGGCAGGATTTCTTTCTTATTTAAAGCTAAATATTATTTCATTTTATATGTGTAAATATATGTATAAATATATATACATATATACACACACATATATATATATATGTATGTCACATTTTCTTTATTCATTCATATGTTGACAGACACTTGGGTTGTTTCTATACCTTGGCTACTGTGAATCATGCTGCAGTGAACATGGGAGTACAGATATCTCTTTGAGATCCTCTCTTTATTACCTTTGGATATATACCTAGAAGTGGAATTGCTGGATATGGTATTTCTAGTTTTAATTTTTAAAGGAAACTTTGTACTGTTTTCCATAATGGCTGTTCCAGTTTACATTTCAACCAGCAGTGTACAGGGGTTCCCCTTTATCCGTATCCTCAAGAGCATTTTTTTAATTTCTTATTTTTGTTTTGATAATAGACATCCTAACAGGTGTGAGGTGATATCTCATTGTGGTTCTGATTTGTGTTTCCCTGATGACTGGTGATGCTGAGCACCTTTTCATAAATCTGTTGGCCATTTGTATCTCTTGTTTGGAAAAATGTCTTTTCAGATGCTTTGCCCACTTTTAAGTGGGTCATTTGTTTTTTTGCTATTGAGTTGTATGGGTTCATCATATATTTTGGATATTAACCTCTTATGGAATATGTGGTTTGCATACATTTTCTTCCATTCCATAGATTGCCTTTTCATTTGTGGATGTGAAAAAAAAAAGTTTCTTTTTCTATGAAGAAGTTTTTTTGGTTGAGGCAGTCCTATTTGTTTATTTTTGCTTTTGTTGCCTTTTCTTTTGGTGTCAAAGAAAAAAAAATCATTGCTAAGACCAGTGTCAAGGAGCTTACCTCCTATGCTTTCTTCTAGGAACTTTATGGTTTCACATCTTACATTCAAGTCTTTAGTCCATTTTGAGTTGATTTTTGCATATGGTGTAAGATAATGGTCCAGTTTCATTCTTTTGCATGTGGATATCCAATTTTCCCAGCACTATCCTTTTACTGAAGATACTATCCTTTTCCCCATTGTATATTCTTGGTTCCTTTGTCAAAAATTAATTGACCATATATGCATGTATTTGCTTCCGGACTCTCTTATTATGTTCATTGATATATGTGTCTGTTTTTATGCCAATGCCGTACTGTTTTGATTACTATAACTTTGTAATATAGTTTGAAAACAGGACCTGTGATGCCTCCAGCTTTGTTTTTCTTTCTTTTTTCATTTTGTTAACATCTTTATTGGAGTATAATTGCTTTACAATGGTGTGTTAGTTTCTGCTTTATAACAAAGTGAATCAGCTATACATATACATATATCCCCATATCTCCTCCCTCTTGCGTCTCCCTCCCACCCTCCCTATCCCACCCCTCTAGGTGGTCACAAAGCACTGAGCTGATCTCCCTGTGCAATGTGGCTGCTTCCCACTAGCTATCTACTTTACATTTGGTAGTGTATGTGTGTCCATGCCACTCTCTCACTTTGTCCCAGCTTACCCTTCCCCCTCCCCGTGTCCTCAAGTCCATTATCTACATCTGCATCTTTATTCCTGTCCTGCCCCTAGGTTCTTCAGAACCACTTTTTTTTTTTTAGATTCCATATATATGTGTTAACATACGGTATTTATTTTTCTCTTTCTGACTTACTTCACTCTGTATGACAGTCTCTATGTCCATCCACCTCACTACAAATAACTCAATTTCGTTTCTTTTTATGGGTGAGTAATATTCCATTGTATATATGCACCACATCTTCTTTATCCATTCATCTGTTGATGGACACTTAGGTTGCTTCCATGTCCTGGCTGTTGTAAATAGAGCTGCAATGAACATTGTGGGACATGACTCTTTTAGAATTATGGTTTTCTCAGGGTGTATGCACAGTAGTGGGATTGCTGGGTCGTAAGGTAGTTCTATTTTTAGTTTTTTAAGGAAGCTCCATACTGTTCTCCATAGTGGCTGTATCAATTTACATTCCCACCAACAGTGAAAGAGGGTTCCCTTTTCTCCACACCCTCTCCAGCATTTATTGTTTGTAGATTTTTTTGATGATAGCCATTCTGACCGGTGTGAGGTGATACCTCACTGTAGTTTTGATTTGCATTTCTCTAATGATTAGTGATGTTGAGCATCCTTTCATGTGTTTGTTGGCAATCTGTATATCTTCTTTGGAGAAATGTCTATTTAGGTCTTCTGCCCATTTTTGGATTGGGTTTTTTGTTTTTTTGATATTGAGCTGCATGAGCTGCTTGTAAATTTTGGAGATTAATCCTTTCTTAAGATTGCTTTGGCTATTAGGGGTCTTTTGTAGCTCTGTACAAATCTGAGGTTTGTTTTTTCCTGTGTAGCCAGTATCAGAAATGCTCTTGGAATTTTGATAGGGATTACACTGAATCTATAGATCACTTTGGGTAATATGGACATTTTAACAATATTAATTCTTCCAATCCATGAACGTGTTATATCCTTTCATTTATTTGTATCTTCTTTAATGTCTTTTATCAGTGTCTTACAGGTTTCAGTGTATAGATCTTTCACTTCCTTTTTTTTTCTTTTTAAATTTTTTTAATTTTCATTTTTGAAAATATTATTGCCATATAGTTGATTTACAATGTTATGTTAATTTCTGCTGTACAGCAAAGTGATTCAGTTATACACATATATACATTCTTTTTTATATTCTTTTCCATTATGGTTTATCACAGTATATTGAATATAGTTCCTTGTGCTACACAGTAGGACCTTGTTGTTTGTCCATCCTATATATACTAATTTGCATCTGCTAATCCCAAACTCCCAATCCTTTCCTCCCCCACCCTCCCTCCCCCTTGGCAACCATCAGTCTGTCCTCTATGTCTGTGAGTCTGTTTCTGTTTTGTAGATAAGTTCATTTGTGTCGTATTTTATTTATTTATTTATTTATTTTTTAATTTCCCTAATTCTCTGGCTTACAATTAACCTATAATTTCATCATGAGGAACACATTTTAAACTTAGAAATCCATAAGTGTGTTTAATCACTCTTCAAAATTTTATAGGAATTCTCTATCTTCAAATTACCTATAAACTTCTCAATGTAAATCAAAGTGAGTCCATTTATTATCCTGCTTGATTCACCTGCTTACATCGAAGTTCATACCCATACATTTTCTACTTTTGCAATATCCTTTGCCTTTTTCTACCAGACATCATCATTGTTGTTAAGTGCACAAACTCTGGCACTGTACTATCTGGATTCAAATCCTAGCTTAGCCATTTATTAGTTGTGTGACTGTGGACAATTTGCTTAATGTCTCTATGCTATAGTTTCCCTGGGTGGAACAGGAATAATAATAATCACTTCAAGGTTGTTAGACATTAGTGAGTCAATGTACACACTGTATTTGGAGTAGTGCCTGACATGTAGCAAGTATGATACATGAGCTAATTATCATAACCTTTCACTTTTTATTCTGTTGTCTTTTTTGTGCATGTGTGTGTGTCTTTTATTTTATTTTATTTATTTTTTATTAGTCATCAGTTTTATACACATCAGTGTATATATATCAATCCCAATTGCCCAATTCATCACACCACCACCCCCCACCGTTTTCCCCCCTTGGTGTCCATACGTTTGTTCTCTACATCTGTGTCTCAGTTTCTGCCCTGCAAACCGGTTCATCTGTACCATTTTTCTAGGTTCCACATATATGCGTTAATATACGATATTTGTTTTGCTCTTTCTGACTTACTTCACTCTGTATGAAAGTCTCTAGATCCATCCACATCTCTACTAATGACCCAATTTTGTTCCTTTTTATGGCTGAGTAATATTCCATTGTATATATGTACCACATCTTCTTTATCCATTCATCTGTCGATGGACATTTAGGTTGCTTCCATGACTTGGCTATTATAAATAGTGCTACAATGAACATGGGGGCACATGTGTCTTTTTGAATTATGGTTTTCTCTAGGTATATGCCCAGTAGTGGGACTGCTGGGGCAAATGGTAGTTCTATTTTTAGTTTTTTAAGGAACCTCCATACTGTTCTCCATAGTGGCTGTATAAATTTACATTCCCACCAACAGTGCAAGAGCGTTCCCTTTTCTCCACACCCTCTCCAGCATTTGTTGTTTGTAGATTTTCTGCTGATGCCCATTCTAACTGGTGTGAGGTGATACCTCATTGTAGTTTTGATTTTCATTTCTCTAATAATTAGTGATGTTGAGGAGCTTTTCATGTGCTTCTTGGCCATCTGTATGTCTTCTTTAGAGAAATGTCTATTTAGGTCTTCTGCCCATTTTTGGATTGGGTTGTTTGTTTTTTTAATATAGAGCTGCATGAGCTGTTTATATATTTTGGAGATTAATCCTTTGTCCATTGATTCACTTGCAAATATTTTCTCCCATTCTGTGGGTTGTCTTTTCGTCTTGTTTATGGTTTCCTTTGCTGTGCAAAAGCTTTGAAGTTTCATTAGGTCCCATTTGTTTATTTTTCTTTTTATTTCCATTACTCTAGGAGGTGGATCAAAAAAGATCTTGCTGTGATTTATGTCAAAGAGTGTTCTTCCTATGTTTTCCTCTAAGAGTTTTATAGTGTCCGGTCTTACATTTAGGTCTCTAATCCATTTTGAGTTTATTTTTGTGTATGGTGTTAGGGAGTGTTCTAATTTCATTCTTTTACAAGTAGGTGTCCAGTTTTCCCAGCAGCACTTATTGAAGAGACTGTCTTTTCTCCATTGTATATCCTTGCCTCCTTTGTCATAGATTAGTTGACCATATGTGCGTGGGTTTACCTCTGGGCTTTCTATCTTGTTCCGTTGATCTATGTTTCTGTTTTTGTGCCAGTACCATATTGTCTTGATTACTGTAGCTTTTGTAGTATAGTCTGAAGTCAGGGAGTCTGATTCCTTCAGCTCCATTTTCTTCCCTCAAGACTGCTTTGTCTATTCGGGGTCTTTTGTGTCTCCATACAAATTTTAAGATTTTTTGTTCTAGTTCTGTGAAAAATGCCATTGGCAATTTGATAGGGATTGCATTGAATCTGTAGATTACTTTGGGTAGTATAGTCATTTTCACAATATTGATTCTTCCAATCCAAGAACATGGTGTATCTCTCCATCTGTTGGTATCATCTTTAATTTCTTTCATTAGTGTCTTATAGTTTTCTGCATAGGTCTTTTGTCCTAGGTCTTTTGTCTCCCTAGGTAGGTTTATTCCTAAGTAATTTATTCTGTTTGTTGCAATGGTAAATGAGAGTGTTTCCTTAATTTCTCTTTCAGATTTTTCATCATTAGTGTATAGGAATGCAAGAGATTTCTGTGCATTAATTTTGTATCCTGCAACTTTACCAAATTCATTGATTAGCTCTAGTAGTTTTCTGGTGGCCTCTTTAGGATTCTCTATGTATAGTATCATGTCATCTGCAAACAGTGACAGTTTTACTTCTTCTTTTCCAATTTGTATTCCTTTTATTTCTTTTTCTTCTCTGATTGCCACGGCTAGGACTTCCAAAACTATGTTGAATAATATTGGTGAGAGTGGACATCCTTGTCTCGTTCCTGATCTTAGAGGAAATGCTTTCAGTTTTTCACCATTGAGAATGATGTTTGCTGTGGGTTTGTCATATATGGCCTTTATTATGTTGAGGTAGGTTCCCTCTATGCCCACTTTCTGGAGAGTTTTTATCATAAATGGGTGTTGAATTTTGTCAAAAGCTTTTTCTGCATCTATTGAGATGATCATATGGTTTTTATTCTTCAATTTGTTAATATGGTGTATCACATTGATTGATTTACGTATCTTGAAGAATCCTTGCATCCCTTGTATAAATCCCACTTGATCATGGTGTATGATCCTTTTAATGTGTTGTTGGATTCTGTTTGCTAGTACTCTGTTGAGTATTTTTGCATCTATATTCATCAGTGATATTGGTCTGTAATTATCTTTTTTTGTAGTATCTTTGTCTGGTTTTGGTATCAGGGTGATGGTGGCCTAATAGAATGAGTTTGGGAGTGTGCCTTCCTCTGCAATTTTTTGGAAGAGTTTGAGAAGGATGGGTTTTAGCTCTTCTCTAAATGTTTGATAGAATTCACCTGTGAAGCCATCTGGTCCTGGACTTTTGTTTGTTGGAAGATTTTTAATCACAGTTTCAGTTTCATTACTTGTGATTGGTCTGTTCATATTTTCTATTTCTTCCTGGTTCAGTCTTGGAAGGTTATACCTTTCTAAGAATTTGTCCATTTCTTTCAGACTGTCCATTTTATTGGCATAGAGTTGCTTGTAGTAGTCTCTTAGGATGCTTTGTATTTCTGCGGTGTCTGTTGTAACTTCTCCTTTTTCATTTCTAATTTTGTTGATTTGAGTCCTCTCCCTCTTTTTCTTGATGAGTCTGGCTAATGGTTTATCAATTTTGTTTATCTTCTCAAAGAACCAGCTTTTAGTTTTATTGATCCTTGCTATTGTTTTCTTTGTTTCTATTTCATTTATTTCTGCTCTGATCTTTATGATTTCTTTCCTTCTGCTAACTTTGGGTTTTGTTTGTTCTTCTTTCTCTAGTTCCTTTAGGTGTAAGTTTAGATTGTTTATTTGAGATATTTCTTGTTTCTTGAGGTAGGCTTGTATAGCTATAATCTTCCCTCTTAGAACTGCTTTTGCTGCATCCCATAGGTTTTGGATCGTCGTGTTTTCATTGTCATTTGTCTGTAGGTATTTTTTGATTTCCTCAGTGATCTCTTGGTTATTTAGTAACGTATTGTTTAGCCTCCATGTGTTTGTGTTTTTTACGTTTTTTTCCCTGTAATTCATTTCTAATCTCATAGCATTGTGGTCAGAAAAGATACCTGATATGATTTCAATTTTCTTGAATTTACTGAGGCTTGATCTTTGACCCAAGATGTGATCTATCCTGGAGAATGTTCCATGCGCACTTGAGAAGAAAGTGTAATCTGCTGTTTTTGGATGGAATGTCCTATAAATGTCAATTAAATCTATCTGGTCTATTGTGTCATTTAAAGCTTCTGTTTCCTTATTTATTTTCATTTTGGATGATCTGTCCATTGGTGTAAGTGAGGCGTTAAAGTCCGCCACTATTATTGTGTTACTGTCAATTTCCTCTTTTAGAGCTGTTAGCAGTTGCCTTATGTATTGAGGTGCTCCTATATTGAGTGCATATATATTTATAATTGTTATATCTTCTTGGATTGATCCCTTGATCATTATGTAGTGTCCTTCCTTGTCTCTTGTAACATTCTTTATTTTAAAGTCTATTTTATCTGATATGAGTATTGCTACTCCAACTTTCTTTTGATTTCCATTTGCATGGAATATCTTTTTCCATCCCCTCACTTTCAGTCTGTATGTGTCCCTAAGTCTGAAGTGGGTCTCTTGTAGACAGCCTATAGATGAGTCTTGTTTTTGTATCCATTCAGCAAACCTGTGTCTTTTGGTTCGAGCATTAATCCATTCACGTTTAAGGTAATTATCGATATGTATGTTCCTATGACCATTTTCTTAATTGTTTTGGGTTTGTTTTTGTAGGTCCTTTTCTTCTCTTGTGTTTCCCACTTAGAGAAGTTCCTTTCCCATTTGTTGTAGAGCTGGTTTGGTGGTGCTGAATTCTCTTAGCTTTTGCTTGTCTGTAAAGCTTTTGATTTTTCCATCAAATCTGAATGAGATCCTTGCCGGGTAGAGTCATCTTGGTTGTAGTTTCTTCCCTTTCATCACTTTAAGTATATCACGCCACTCCCTTCTGGCTTGTAAAGTTTCTGCTGAGAAATCAGCTGTTAACCTTATGGGAGTTCCCTTGTATGTTATTTGTCGTTTTTCCCTTGCTGCCTTCAATAATTTTTCTTTGTCTTTAATTTTTGCCAGTTTGATTACTATGTGTCTCGGTGTGTTTCTCCTTGGGTTTATCCTGTATGGGTCTCTCTGCACTTCCTGGACTTGGGTGGCTATTTCCTTTCCCATGTTAGGGAAGTTTTTGACTATAATCTCTTCAAATATTTTCTCAGGTCCTTTCTCTCTCTCTTCTCCTTCTGGGACCCCTATAATGCAAATGTTATGTTTAATGTTGTCCCAGAGGTCTCTTAGGCTGTCTTCATTTCTTTTCATTCTTTTTTCTTTATTCTTTTCTGCAGCAGTGAATTCCACCATTCTGTCTTCCAGGTCACTTATCCGTTCTTCTGCCTCAGTTCTTCTGCTATTGATTCCTTCTAGTGTAGTTTTCATTTCATTTATTATATTGTTCATCTCTATTTGTTTGTTCTTTAATTCTTCTAGGTCTTTGTTAAACATTTCTTACACCTTCTCGATCTTTGCCTCCATTCTTTTTCCGAGGTCCTGGATCATCTTCACTATCTATCATTATTCTGAATTCTTTTTCTGGAAAGTTACCTATCTCCACTTCATTTAGTTGTTTTTCTTGGGTTTTATCTTGTTCCTTCATCTGGTACATAGTCCTCTGCCTTTTCATCTTGTCTGTCTTTCTGTGAATATGGTTTTTGTTCCACAGGCTGCAGGATTGTAGTTCTTCTTGCTTCTGCTGTCTGCCCTCTTGGTGGATGGGGCTATCTAAGAGGCTTGTGCAAGTTCCCTGATGGGAGGGACTGGTGGTGGGTAGAGCTGACTGTTGCTCTTGTGGGCAGATCTCAGTAAAATTTTAATCCACTTGACTGCTGATGGGTGGGGCTGGGTTCCCTCCCTGTTGGTTGTTTGGCCTGAGGCGACCCAACACTGGAGCCTACCTGGGCTCTTTGGTGGGGCTAATGGCGGACTCAGGGAGGGCTCGTGCCAAGGAGTACTTCCCAGAACTTCTGCTGCCAGTGTCCTTGTTCCCACGGTGAGCCACAGCCATCCCCCGCCTCTGCAGGAGACCCTCCAACACTAGCAGGTACGTCTGGTTCAGTCTCCCCTGGGGTCACTGCTCCTTCCCCTGTGTTCCGATGCGCACACTACTTTGTGTGTGCCCTCCAAGGGTGGAGTCTCTGTTTCCCCCAGTCCTGTCGAAGTCCTGCAATCAAATCCCACTAGCCTTCAAAGTCTGATTCTCTAGGAATGCCTCCTTCTGTTGCCGGACCCCCAGGTTGGGAACCTGGCATGGGGCTCAGAACCTTCACTCCAGTGTGTGGACTTCTGTGGTATAAGTGTTCTCCAGTCTGTGAGTCACCCACCTACCCATTATGGGATTTGATTTTACTCTGATTGCACCACTCCTACCATCTCATTGTGGCTTCTCCTTTGTCTTTGGATGTGGGGTATCTTTTTTGGTGAGTTCCAGTGTCTTCCTGTCGATGATTGTCCAGCAGCTAGTTGTGATTCTGGTGTTCTCGCAAGAGGGAGTGAGAGCACGTACTTATACTCTGCCATCTTGGTTCCTAATCCTCACTTCCTTGATTAAATTTATTCTTAAGTATTTTATTCTTTTTGATGCAACTCTGATGGGATTGTTTTCTTAATTTCTCTTTCTAATAGTTCATTGTTGGTATATAGAAACACAACTGGTTTTTGTATGGTGATATTGTATTCTGCAACTTTACTGCTGCTTATTAGTTCTAACAGTTTTTTTTCTTTTTTGGTTTTTTTTTTGATGGATTCTTTAGTGTTTCCTATATATAAGATTATGTCATCTGCAAACAGAGACAGTTTTACTTCTTTTTTTCCCCCCAATTTGTATGCCTGTTATCTCTCCTTCTTGCATTATTGCTCTGGCTAGGACTTCAAAGGTTATGTTGAATAAGAGTGGTGAGAGTGGGCATCCTTGTCTTGTTTCTGATCTTAGAGGAAAAGATTTCAACTTTTTACCACTGAGTAATAATTAATAATATCATTAGCTGTGGGCTTGTCATATGGGCTTGCCTTTGTTATGTAGAGGTGAATTCCTTCTAAACCCAATTTGTTGAGAGTTTTTTTTTTTTTTTAATTTTTTGTTATGAAAGGATGTTGAACGATCCTGGTTTCTTTATTTGAAATATTGGGATAAAAGTAAAAATATCTATCTTAATGAAAGTGCCTGACACATGGTTTGTTTGTTCGTTTTCCGATTAACATGGTGTTTTGAGTATTTAGTGTCAAACAAGTCATAGGCACTGCATAAATAATTTGCAAATGAATAGGTAATCAACAAAGTATATTCCTGTTCTTTTGGTGAGTAGAATGTGTCTCAGGTGAGCTCGGAATATTTTTGGAAGCAAGAAGGCATTTGGTGGTCAGTCTTTTATGTATAAGACAAAATCCTAACTTCAGAATTCTGAAACCTCACCTTATGTTCATGTGGCAGAGACTGAATAGAAACAGGCATACCAGCAAGATATTATGGGTTTGATTCCAGACCACTGCAGTAAAATGAATATGGCAATAAAATGAGTTATCCAAATTTTTTGGTTTCCCAGTGCATGTAAAAGTTATGTTTACACTATACTGTAGTATATTAAGTGTGCAGTAGCATTATAATGAAAAAAACCAAGGTACATACCTTAATTAAAAATACCTTATTGCTAAAAAATGCTATCATCTGAGCCTTCAGCTAGGCAGAATGTTTTTGCAATAGTAACATGAAAGATCACTGATCACAGATCATCATAACAAATAAAATGATAATGAAAAAGTTTGAAATATTGTGAGAATTACCAAAATGTGGCACAGAAACACGAAGTGAGCAAATGCTGTTGGAAAAATGGCGCTGATAGACTTGCTCGATGCAGGGTTGCCATGACCCTCCAGTTTGTAAAAAACACAGTATCTGCAAAGCACAATAAAGCAAAGCACAATAAACTGAGATATGCCTGTATTCACTAAGCCTGTTTCATCTTCATCCAGGACAAACAGCTAGACTACATTCTTTCACTTACATATAGTCATATGACTGAACTCTGGCCCATAGAAGGAGGCTAGGAGTGATGGATGCCACTTGCATACATGGTAAAAACAATTCTCACTCATTTCTCCTTCCACCAGTTCAATTGGGAATTCCTAAGATTTGGAAGATAGCAAAACGCTGATATGAGAGGAGCTCAGTTCTTTGAATCATGGTATGGAACCAGAGCCCCTTCCTGCCCCTCACCTCCCTGCAAGTCCATATTGGACTATGGTGTGAGAAGTACACTAACACAGTGTTAAGTCACTGACGCATTGGTGGTGTTTGCTACTGCAGTTAGCTCCTCAGTGCATACAGTCTCTGGAATGCATATCCAGCCCTCCTACTCCTACATTCACTTTGTTCTCCAGCCAGAATGTCTTTTTACTATTCCCAAGATACGCTGTATTTTTCCAGCATCTAGCGTAGCACCCGTTACACCATAGACGCTCAATAAACGTCTGTTGATTGATTTCTGGGTCGAAGAATGAAACAGCAGCTTCCTATAAAATGCAAGCATGTTTTATGTTAGACCGATCTGATATTTCAGAGGAAATATACATTTGGGGGTGATTCTCTACTACAGGATTTAGTATACAGCTGTTAAACAGAGAGTTCAGCTTACCTGGAACATTAAATCTAATGTTAAATTTACACACAGCCTTTCAGGGAGGTTCCTACCATATACAAGGAAAATCCAGCCATATAGAATTCTAGATGTGTTAGAGCAGCTTTGCAGATGGGCTCCATCCAGGAGAGATGGTTCTAGGCCAGGATATATGACCTTGCAGTAAATTTTAGGGGCCCAGAGGTCTTCCCATCCATATTCAAGTGCTTAAAATAGAAACAGCCTATCTTTCCTCCACTTTTAGAAAGACTCACCTAGCTTTTCTTTCATGCTCTTGCACCTCTGATGAATTGTATGACTGATGTTGAAAATCCAGAGTATGACAACTACTTAGCTTTCTGCTGCTTACACAAAGTAGGTCAGAAAATGGAGGGGAAATGAATTATACTCTCGGTCAGAGGTTGTACAGAGAACTGTAGTTGCCCGGTGTTGTTTTCTTTCGTCCATCAAGTATGTTGGACATCTTGCCATCTTCTCGATGCTAGCCATCACAGTAATAATAGAAGGCATTTGCTGAGTGTTATGTGCTATAAGCCTTAGGTTAACTTGAGGTTAACATTCCCTTTACCCACCCATCAGCTGCTGCAACAAATGTGATGACTTCCTCCAGAGGTCACCCCTTCCCACATTTGGGATGGCCAATGACTGGCTGGTATGGGGCACAAAAACCTGGCCCTTTGCCTCAGAATGGGTTAAGTCTCTGGTGAGAGTTCTGCACCAGAGCCCCCCTGTGGATCAAGCTTTACCTGGGACCACAACCTTGCTGGTCTGCTGCCCCTTCCCTGTCTTGCCTCCCTCTCTTCCATTAGGTTTGGCCTAAGAGCACTCCCTCAATCATTCTTAAGCTTCCAAATCCCAGACTCAAGCTCTGATTTTAGGCAACTCAGCCTAGGATGTTTTTTCTTTTTTCTCAAGGTCACTTTATACTCTGCTCCAGAGATGTCAGTTCTACTCTTGTTTCTGTCCATGGTGACAGTATTCTCTTAGGCGCTCAGGCTTAGAATCTTGACATTGTCTTTACCTGCTCCTTCTCTGTCCCTGTCCAGTAAACACAGTGTGCTTCTTCTGTGCTCCTCTTTCATTTCTTACAACACAATATCATCAGGTTAGTGGATGGATTCCTAGTAAGTCTTTCTACCTCCAGAAGGACAGGCTTCACCAACCCATCATATCCATCAGCAACCGATTAGTCTTTCCACATGGGTTTCTATCATGTCCCTACCCTATTCCAGAACCTTGGGGGCCCCAGTTGCTTGTAAGATTAAGTTCAAGCTCTTTAGCAGATATTCAAGACCCTCCACAAAGTCTTATTCTGCTCATCTAAACTTACACCCTTTTATGCCTGTGTATGAACATTTCTTTCAGGCTGGGCCCATCTCCTAATTTTCTTCTGAAAATACTTGCATGTTTCAGGTTCCAAGCCTTTGGACATGGTCTTTGTATTCCTTTGGGCTCCTAATGCTCCACCTTTTCCTCAAAGTTCACCTCTTCAATGAAATCTCCCTTCCTCTTCTCTGAGCTCCTCTAGCACTAATGAATATCATTATCTTCATCATTTTCATCATCATCATCATCATCACCGTCATATTAAGAACCTATATATAATATGCCTGAAATTGTGACAAATGTTTTATGTGCATTTCCTTATTGAGTTCTTACTGAGTTCTTCACTGAGTTCTGAAACAACCCTGTGAGGTACTTAGTTTAGATAGTTTTGCCTATTTTATAGATCAGAAAACCTAAGTTCAAAGAGGTTAAGTGACCTGCCCAAAATCACATAGTAAGGGGTGTGGAGCCAGGTTTTGAAACCGCCATGACTCCAAAATGTGTGTACTTAACCACACTGCTATCCTATTGAGTTTGGTCTAACTTCTTCCTACTCATTTATCCTTTATTCATTTATTCATTGAAAATAGTGATTGAGTGCCAGGGACTGGACACTAGGGACTTAGTAGGGCCCTTGTCCTCACAGAGTTTTATCTAATTGTTTTCTTGAGCCCCTTTCCTAATTGCTGTCCCTCTCCCTAAGCTTCTCCCTCCCCACTAATCTCTCCAGGAGACGACTCTATCAAAATTTCGCCTGGGTTCTGTGTCATTTTGCCTATCATTTCCTGATGGTTCAGGTGCTGTGTTTAAAATGACATGTCCCTTGGCTTTCAGGACTGACTCATGCCATGCTTTTTAGTTATTTAGTGAGAAATGGTCTTGTCTCCCCAAGACCATATGATACTTTCTGAGAGCATTCCCATAGGTGCCTAGATTAGGTGATCCATAGGCTGGTAGACCTTTGGGAAGCTGAACACTTATTCCAGAGACATACCCAAGCCCAGGCAATTTTTTTGCAGGACCTCAGTAGCCCTTGGTGATGACAGATTTGCATCCCTAGAGCATAGATCTGCATCTTGAAAGCAACCAGAAGCCATTTGGAGCTTGGTCAGATGCGCAGAAGGTTGGAGATGGCAGGGACTTTTGAGATCACTGATTCCAACCCTCTCATTTTACAAAAGAGGAGAGTAATCAAACTGTGAAGCATTGTTTGGGGTTGGAAACAAGGAGTGTCTGTAACGACAAGATTCTGGAAGCCCAGTAGACCAGAACTTGTGGGCCTCGCTGAATGCTGAAGTTTGAGCCCCTGGGGACAGTCAATGCATTGTGTTGCTGCCAGTCTTGGTGTTTGTTAGTGGGCTGGGAGGTACTGCTCCCAACCAGGCTTCTGGCTCTTCTCAGCATCTTGACCTGCGCACTTGAGCACTGCCTTTCCCCAGGGGGGCAGCGTGTGTCAGGAAAGGCACTGAGTTCCAGGGACTCCGAGAGGACATGAGCCTGAGGAGTGTCTGTGTATGTTGAGGGGGGTGGGCTGTGCGGGGCTGGCTTCCAGAGCCAAAACCTCTACAGGCTCTCGCATGGATTGGCAGTGAATGTCTTTTGGTATAAAGACACCGTCCTTTCTTTCCAGTGATACTTTTGGCCTGGGGTTCTGTAGCCTCTCTGTACCAAAGACCCCAGACCCAGGTGTCTGGGATAAAATATTTTCCTGTTCAGTAGATTGTTCAGGCTATAGGAAGTGCCTGTCATCATTTCACGCAGTCCTTCTCATTTTTCAGAGGGGAAATAAAGGATGGCGGTAAGATGGCTTTAGGAAGAAATGAAAGTGTATCCAAGAACTAAGCTGATTCTTGCACTGTGCTTTATGTAGATTTTCTCGTTGGGTCCTCCCAACAACCCTGACTGGTAGCAGTTATTATGCCTATATTAGAGGTGGGAAAACTGAGGCCCAGAAAGCTAAGGCAATGTGCACAGGGTTATATTGCTAGTAGGTGGGAGAGCAGGAATTCTAGCCTAATTTTGACTTCAAATGCTCTCCTTTTTAATACCTGTAATACCTCCTAGTAGGAAATGTCTTCAGAGATCCCCTGAAAGGATGAGTCAGTGAAATCTCTATTATGTGATATTTTGAGAAACAGATACTTCGTTACCACTGCTTCCAATAAACAGCCAAGAATTGAAGTAGAGTGCACGGGATTTGGAATCCGTTGACCTGGTTTTAAGTTCCAGCATTGTCATTTACTTAGTCACTTAACCTTTCTGAGTCTCTATTTCCTCATTTGTATGACAAAGATAAAATACCTTTGTCAAAGGGTCATTGCGAGAATTAAATGAAATATCTCAAGAGAAAGTGTTTTTTATAAAGCACTACACAAATGTTAGTTCCTTAAATGCCACAGCGACTTAGGGTGGCACTCTCCCGAGAAATCAGTTATTGAGCCCAAGTGTGTGCCAAAGGCTTGATCCCCGACCTCAAGAAGCTTATAGTTTTGGGGGGGGACGAGAGGCAATGAAAATCAGAGGGTATAGGCCAAATTGTGCTGCAGTGATATAAAAGTAGTAAAGAATCAGAGAAAGGAAATATCACTGTAGGGCAAGGTAGATGAGAAGGCTTTATATAGGAGGCTGGATTTGAACTTTACAGGGTCTGACGAAGAAGACTGTTTGAGGTGAGAGGAGATTTGCAAGAAGTCCATAGCTTTAATTACAATTCGAAAAGATCTCTTTGTAAGTTGCAGTCCTCTGGGACCCAGTTGTTAGGCATAGAGCAGCAGTTCTCAAAGTGTGGTCCTGGGAACCCTGGGGAATGCCCACAACCCTATCAGGGGATTAATGAATATATTTTCTGATAATAATAAATGTTATTTGCCCTTTTTTATTCTCATTCTCTCACAAGTGTACAGTAGAGTTTTCTAGAAGCTACGTGACATATGTGATGTCATAACGATTAAATGCAGATGTTGATATGAGAATCCAACTGTCTTCCATTAAGTCGGATATTAAGGAGCTTTGCAAAAAATGTAAAAAAAAAAGCCACGCTTTCTCACTAAATTGTTTTTGTTTGGGAAACTGTAGTTGTTTTTCATAAAATTATGGTATTTATGTTTTATTATTGTTATTTTAAAATAAATGAATAAATATTGTAAAATTTTATCAGATGCAGTTTCTAATACAGTACAGACTGATGGATATAACATATGAATTAAATCTCTTAGGGTCCACAATAATTTTTAAAAGTATCAAGGGGGTCCTGTGTTAAAGACATGGTATTCCAGTGTGAAGACACAGTTAATTAAGGTCTCATACTTTTATTATGCGTTGGTGCCAACACACCTATGTTTGGAGATTTTAAAATATTAATGCCCAGTGTTGGCCAGTATGCAGTGAAACTGGTGCTCCCAGGTACTGTTAGTGGAAGTGCAGATTGACCAGAATATTTATGTCATGCAGAATATTTTGTAACAATTACCATATTAATGATAATTTTTACCCTTTGAACTAATAATTACATTAACATGGATGTACTTTAAGGAAACAAAGACGCATACAAAATTTATGTAGAAGAGTACACACTACAGTTATTTACTATAAAAATTTGGCCAGAAACCAACCATCTGACCGAGAAGGCAGTTAAAGTAAATTATGATACATTTATACACTGGGATGCTGTAAGGCTTTTAAAATGATTTTGGAAGAATATTAAACAACCTGGTGAGATGCTTAAAATATTATGTTAAGTGAAAAAGTAGGACACCAAACTGTATGCAGAGAACAACCCCCAATTTTGTAAAACATACACATGCACACAGATTAGAGAAAAAAAAAAGTACCAAAATGTTAAGTGGATTTTTCTCTGCATAGCGTGGCTATAATTGATGTCTATGTTGCACATGATACTTTTCTATACTTTATGATATTTCTACCATAAGTTTTCAGTCCTTTTATTTTTTAAAAAGACCCCAGAGTGTGACATTTATTTTCTCTAAGGCCATGGGCACCAGTCTACTGAGCCAATCCATGGCACCAGGGCTTCAGATGAGTGCTGCCTCAGGTCTCAGAGGGGCATTTCTCTCAGTGCCAAATGATGGTTTAAGAAATACTCTGTGACTTGAGAACAAACCCAACTTCTAGCTAATTGCTTCTTCTTCTTACTTAGCCTTTCAAAGGAAAGCTTTAAAAAACTGGGATTGGTTTTCATGCCCTATAGCTCTGGTCTGTTGTCAAGGGCATTTGGAGTGTAGAATGTGGTGTCCAAGAGGGCAATTGTTTAAATAATGTTGTGTAGCCGGCATGGTGCAGGGAGCATAGCAATCAACATATGATTCTTTTAGAGGAAGAGGTAAATGAGATTTCAGATTTCTGGGCCCATAAGGAGATGGAGTGGCTGTGGTATAAGAGCTTCAAATGGGAGACCTGCAATTCACTCCTGGGTATCTGGGAATTTCCAATTCTTTCTTGGGCTGGAAGGTGTCAGGTGTTGGAATACTTTAGTCTTCTTTCTTCCCCGAATGACCGGTAAGATAACTGATAGAACCAGCTCTGCCTGAAGGACATCTGCTTTGTTGTTAGTCTCTCCCAGGAGAACCTTTCCCAAGCAGAAGGGAATCTGAGTGTGACTATTTAGTCCCTGGGACACATTTGCTCAGCCTGAGTATCCAAACGGCATGGCATTATGCAGCATGCATTAGGGCCTAAGAGAGATACACAAGGTAGTTCCTTGACCTCAGAGGACTTAGTCTGTCTGGAAAAAGAAGCCTCATGCACAAAAAGTTAAATAATGACATAAAACAACAGCAGAAGAGAAGAGATGTATATCCCCAGAGAGCGGGTACAATGCTCCCTGAGAGTGACACAGATGCTGAGCGCTAGGAAACCAGAGGCAGGAAAGATGAGAGGCTTCTTGGAGGAGGATAGAAGCTGGAGAAGCCACTCTCTTTTCTACAGGGCTGGTTGCTCAGGGGAGAAATAGACTTGCTTTAACGGATAAATTAATTAATGCTTTGAGTGCCTACCACATGCAAGGTATTATGTTTATCTCAGAGAAGAGAAAGATTTACAAATAAATGGGGCACAGAGTTTAGCTTCTCTAGGGTAGCGGGATGGTCTGAAGGCTCTCCATCAGTTTACATCTCTCCATTAGGCAGCTACGCACTTTATCCTGGGGGTTTCTGGATGTGCACAGATATAATTCTGGCATGTCATAGGGACCCAACTGGCTGCATGTAATTTTGAAGGGAAATGGTAAACGTCTACTCCCCAGATAGAGATGCCTTGCTAAAACTGTCCAGAACCTTCTAGTTCGTGCCTCATTATTTTTTTCCCCAGGAAAACTTACTGAACAAAGTGAAGTGTGTTTTCCCTAGACTTTAATTTGTTAGTATTGGCCACCTCCTGGAGGCTATCTCTGATTATACGTGGCAACCCCTCCATCTTCCCGTGTACCTTTTGGTAGCTGACGGCTGATCTGGTGGGGATGGGATGGCTTTAACCTGCCCACTGGTGGTTATGTAACTATAACTCACCTCCTGTTTGCCCAGAGATGTATGGGACACTTTCTCCTCCAATGATCACATTATTGTTCTACCATGGGGTCTCCCAACAACCAGCAGTGAAGTGAACTGCGTGGCATTAGGGCCATTTAAGCTTCACAGTTATCCTATGAAGGCGATATTTATATTTCCATTGAGCAGATATGACACAGGAGACTTATGTAATTAGCCTAAGGTTACACAGGCTGGATTTGAAACCAAATCTGCTTGACTCTGAAACAAATCCTCTTATGGTTATGTTGGGTTGTCTTTTTGAATGCAAATGCTTATCTGTAATAGAGTTCCTCTACAGATGTGTTAATTTACTGATCTGCCTCATAACTGCACAGTAACAAATCATTTTATTGTGATTATTTTTAACTGCATGAGTGGACACATGGCTATATTTTGGTTTTGAAAACATTGCAACATTACAAATAAACTCAAGTTCTTATAGCCAACCCACCCCACCCCGGGCCCCTACTCAGAGGTAACTTCTATTACCATGTATTTGCGTTTTCCTCTAGAAATTTTAAAATGGACTAGTGTATACACTTAAAAACCTAATGGAAATATATTGTTTTGTTTTGTTTGGGTATACTGTTTGTATCTTTGATGCATTATTATTCAGTAGCCTTTTTCATTTAGTAATGTCTTAGAGACTTTTCTAGGTCAATAATCTTGATATCTACCTGATTCTTTAATGCTGTTGTATAGTGTGTGTGTATGTGTGTGTGTCTGTGTTGTGTAAAATACACTATATTCATGTGAACAGAGGTGCAGTGAATTATAGGCTGTCACATCTTCTCAGGGTCTGCTCGTGCTCTTTCCTCCCTTCCCCAGTATGACACAAACAGGCCTCTTTGCTGATAGGGTTGAAATCTTTTATCATTTTAAGTCCTCAAAATAACAACCCAGCAGTCCTATTATCTTCACTGAGATTCTTCAGTGAGAAATGAAGTGTTCACACTTGAATGAACACAAAGAAAGACCAAGGATCTGAATGTTTGGGCCAACCCCACACACGCCAACCTTCCCTCCTAGGTCTGAACTGGAATGGTGCTGCTGGTGGGTCTACATTTTATTTGATATAAACCATGAATTCTGCATGATCTGGTCTCCAGAGTCAGTTTACCTTCAATTTTCTGCACTTGGACCCCGTGATGGCTCTCATTCAGATAGCTGGGGCAGGAGAACATTAATTATTCTGTATCACTGTGTCTCTCTTTGTGAGACTAGAGAATGCGGCGGTGGAGTCAGATGACACAAAGAGCTCACAGAGAGCTGTGTGAGCTTCTGCCTGGGCATCAGCCTGCCTGTGGTTTTTCTGAAGCAGAGGGTGGGGCCGCTATCCACTTGGAGAGTGAAGCTATTGAAGTCACTCGTTTTTGGCTTGGAGTCTGAAATTAGTTTTCTGGCTGGTTATTTGCGGTCAGGTTGGGCTTCTGCCATTGCAGAGATACAAATTAACGTGGCCTTAGGCGCTGGCCTTAAGATGGGGAGTGGAACAGGCCAGAGGGGAGCATCAGTGGTTTCCCCATTTGGATCATAAAGACTCTCTGGGCAGCCATGGGTCTGGAGCTATGCTGTGGAAACTCCTGACCTGCCCTTGGAGGGGGCTGTGGTCCACCACACACTGGAGCCCCTTGTTGCCTCTGGTCTTTTGATTGTTGACTATTCTTGGTGTAGCTCAGGGGAACTTGGTGTAGCTCAGGGGGAAAGGCTGGTGGAGGCTTTCCAGGGCCTGGCACTTGGAAGCTTGGTTCTGCCTTTTGATTCCCCAGGCAGCTGGGCCATATTGTACTTTCATGGCAGCAATGGGACACTGTGGCCAAAGAGTCCTTAATGATTAATTGGGCGTCCCTGTGCCTCACCCCCTAAGCGTAAGGAGTTTATAAATCAAGGGAAAAAACCCAACGTGATTGTCCTTGAGAAAAATACAATCTGGAGTAGTCATAAAAATGACAGCCACACACATTTATGGCACAGGGGTTTATCGGATGCTAGACTATGTTTCTCACTATTCTCTATGTAGTCCTCCCAACAACGGCCCTATTGTTCAGAGAAGTGAAGAGCTCACATGGCTAGTTCGTCCAGCACTGGGTATAGTTGTCTTTGCCCTGCTCACATCTTCCTTGTTTTCTCTACTTAGTGCTCTGCACTTTCAGCAATTCAAAAGAGATTTCATTTGTTGTTTTCTTTTAAGGAGCTTTTAGTCATTGCTGAAAAGAAAAAAAGCACACAGGTGTATTCAGAGAATAAATAGGGAACTCCTAACGCTGTTGATACAAATGCAGAGGAGGGTGTGGGCTGAAGTTGTAGGAAAAGTCTCCAAGATGTAATTAGTACTAGAGCTGGGAGTCAAAAAGGAGGAAATCTGGACACTTGCCAGCCGTAAGCTCATTGGGAGAGTGGAAGATGGGAGGTAAAGGGGGCAAAGGCCTGAGAAGGCCTGAGTGCCAGGCTTAGGCAGACACTTTGACCTGATGGCAGCCAGGCAGGGAAGCGTGAGTTAGGGTATCAGAGACCTTGGCCAGAATCTTGGGAAGCTGTCTTAGAGACAAAAGCGGGATGGGAGCCTGGCTGGTGGTGGGGATGGTAGGGGTTGATATTGTAGTCTGCTAGAGCAGCGGTGGCCACCCGATTATGCACTGCCTGCTTTTGTAAATACGGTTTTATTGTAACACAGCACACCCATTCATCAGTGTATCCTGCTTGGCTTTTTCTGAGCTACAAAGGCAGAGTTGAGTAGTTGTGATAGAGATTGGCAAAACCTAAACTATTTACTCTCTGGCCCTTTTACAGAAAACAGTTTGCACTTTGCTTGCCTGAGCTTTGTACCTCCTCGTAAGTGTCCCTCACTGGGGAGGGAGGAGGGGTAAGCCCAGTGCCTGGCACATGGTAGATGCCATAACAGAGAACACATAGAGATGTGTTAAGAAATGAGCAAAACAAAAATAAAATTGCTAACAGGAAAAGGAACTCTCAGGACTGAGGTTGTTTGCTAATTTTAGATAATATCACAGAGAAGGGAGTCCACTGAGAAGATGAAAGACTGATAAGAGAATCAAAGAGTAAAAGACTTGAAATTTCCCAGTTCCTTCTCAGGGGCGAGGCTTGGAGAGGGAAGGCGGAGGGGGGCTGAGGAGCACAGGTGGCAAACAAGGGGAAGGCAGCTGGTGGGATTAGGAAAGCAGTGTGCCCGCCCTGATCCTGAACATCTGGTGGCTGGTGAGAACTGGCAGAGTGCCCTCTGGAGCCCTCTCACCTCTGGCAGGAATGTGGCTTTGGGGATGCAGCGAGGGCGGGTGGTGTTGAGATCCAGCTCAGCTCTACCAGGAAGCCAACTTGGCTGCATTGGCTAAAAGTTTTTCTTTTCTGTTCTTTTAGTTTTAAAATAGCAACCCATATGCTTGTTGCCACCATCCGCTCCCGCAGAAGCTCACTAGAGGAGTGGGAGCTTGCTGGGTGGATGAAAGTATAGCATATTCACAACTCAACCCTGGAAATTGTCGTTGAGAGACTGGCTTTGGGTAACTACCAGGGTTATGGGAAGTTAGGCTGAGGGGGTCCTCCTGGAAGGTACTGGCCCACACGGAAGTCTTCTGGAGGCCTATCAGGATGGGACAGGAGCTCTGAAGAGTCGAAGGGCTCAGACTAGGAGTGCTGGGAGGCTGAAGAGGATGGACATCTAGTCTACCTGTCAGCATCGGGTACCTGGCGAGGAGTGTGAGCAGTTGGCAGCTGGGAGGCCCAGCCCGACAGCAAGCGGGTCCTTGGGCGGGCAGTGGAGCCATGGAGCAGGTGACCTACAGTGATGTGAATGGGAAAACCAGAGACGGCCCTCATGAAGCCAGGACTCAGGGCCCCAGCTGCTAATTGGGTTCAGATGCTCTGGAATTCAGCATTCCAGAGACAGAGATAGCTGGGACGAGACAGGTCCGGAGCTATGGACTCAGGCCCTGGCAATAAAGAAGGACCCCATTTCTGGAGCTGGGGACTAAGGGAGTGTCTCTTTGAAGCCCTCCTTAGAGAAAAATTTGTTTAATACCAGCAAAGAAGTTATGCATGGAGTATGAGTGGTAATTGCACATCAAGATGTCTCTCCAGAAAAAACTTTTCTTTACAGATGCACAAGAAGCCACTTGTAAAAATGGCAATTGAAACATTTATCATAGCAAATTTTAAAGGAAAAAGACAAAAATATTTATCAGGGGTTGAAAGGATAAATAGACAGTGGTTTATTGGTAAGCTGCGATGCTCTACAGCAGTTAAAATGAATGAATTACGGCTAGGTGTGTCAACATGGATAAAATCCCCCAAACTGAATGTTGGACAAAATAAGCAAGCTGCAGAATGTATATCCTGTATGATAACATTTATGTGAATCTAAAAACACTCCAAAAGATGATCAAGCGTTTGTGTTCATACGCAACATATAAATCTAGTGGTGGGTATATGATTGGCTTCTTGTATTTTTCTGTGTTCTGGAAATAGTTCGTAACGAAAGACGAAGAGCAAGAGAGAGGGAGATACAAACATGTGCACGTGCGCGCGCGCACACACACACACACACACACACACACACACACACACAGCAGTGGAATAACCTTCTGGAACTGGAGGAATCTGAGCCCAGAACAGAAGCTGGGAGCCCTGTGGCTGGGCACTTCTCACGTGCTGCCTGCCAGGCTAGCTGTGTGTTCTGAGCCATTCCAAATGGTAACTGGCATAGTGCCCGGCCTATGGCAGGTGCCCCATGCATGTGTGTGATGTCCCCAGCTTTCAGGACATTTCAGCGTTAGGAGCTTAGTGTCAAGATTTGGGCAACTAGCTTTAAGTTAGGGGAAATGAGCCTGCTTCCTCTAAGAGACCCCGCCGGCAGATGTCTGGAGTCACAAGGTGGAGGATGGTCTGCTTTCCTGTCAAAGCGACTTCTGCAGGCACAGCTGGCTCTGGCAATGGTGCTGAGGCCTGTCTGCCAGCTGCCCCTCACCCCAGGTGAAGGGGGCCCACAGAACTCTGTGGTCAACGCGGTGTGTGGCCTCCATGCTGGGAAGGGCAGAGTCCAGGCCTCCTTTGGTCCCAGGGCTCAGTGGCTCCTTGAGGTGTCCTCACCGAGTGAGACTTGTTTCTGTTTGCCTGAGTGAGCAGCAGCTGCCCGAGGAACAGAGGAGGCTGAGCCGTGGCGTATCCTTTGCTGGGAAGCCCCTACCCTGTGCAGCCACTTTTGGAAAACAGCAAAGTCAGTGGGAATCGGTTGTGCGGCTTGCAGAAAGAGAGACTATGCATCATGCTAAGTACACTGCCTCTGATGAGGGTTATTTGGATGCTGGAAGGAAGTTTGTTGTGACACCAGTCATGCAGGGAGCCCTGAGAATTTAGCTCTTATAAGTAAGATGTTGGCTATATATAGCATGAGGAAAAGTTGCTATTTGGAAACAACTTAGCGCTGTGCTGGTGGGATAATAAGATTTCAAGTCCAGAAGGGGCCTTATGATTATCTGAGTTAAACCTGTTGTGTTGATGATAGAATGGGGCTTGACAAAGATTCTCTTCTTGACCAAGCTCTAGTCAGGATACTCCGAGCTCTTTTTTAACTAGGCCCTGTCCTTGGATATGTCCTCAAGAGCCCATTTTTAGCAACAGTCCCGCTAAGTGAGTTTAGCCAGGATCCTCCCACCCCCTTGCAATAATCTCATCATACTCAATATCTGATCAAATTCCTCATCCTCCACCATCCCCCAGGTGATGTCTGATCACCCTGACCTGCCTTCAGTGAGAATCCTGTCAGGTCGGCTTAGCAAAGAATTGCCCTACCTTCTTAGTAGTGTTCTATCCACTGACTCCCACCCTTCTCTTTGGCTATAAATTCCCACTTTTTCCTTGTTGTGTTTGGAGTGGAGTCCAATCTCCCTCCTCTACTTCAAAACCTCACTGCTGTGGTCCTTGTACCTATTGCAATAGTCCTGAATGAAGTCTGCCTTTCCATTTTAACAAGCGCCAGAATAATTCTTTCTTTAGCAGGCTTAGAGAATTGACCTTTCCAGGGTAACACTTTGAGTACATTTCAGAATCACTCTAGACTCTAGATTTCCAGATTCCAAGTTCAATTTTCTTTTCCCACCTGGTGCCATCTTTATGCCTTCAAGAGTGTAGACTCAAGAAGCAATTTGTTCTATAAAATATTTTATTTGTATTAAGAAAAATATACTGCTGACAGTCTGTAGAGATTATAGTGTGTCTTCTCCCCTGCCCTGGGTAGGATAGGAGGTCAGATTGATTGGTCATTTCACCTTAATTCTAGTGTCATTTAACTTAATTCTCGATCTTTCCCTGGTACCAGATGGCACTAAAAGACCTTGCCATTCTGCAAGTTGTATCTGAAGTACTGAAATATCAGGTGTGTTTTCTAGGTGTGGCTCCCTGTTGAGCTGCCACTAAACGTTAGCAGTTGGTCAAGACCTTGTGAGTGGGTTTGGACAGGTTCAATCATTCATTCATTCTTGCAAATAAAGACAAAGCAAAACAATACAAACATTAATACATTCAGTACTTGCTTTGTACCAGGCACGGTGCAAGGCATTGGGTTGTTATAAGAAATGGCTTTTGCCCTTAGGAAGGTATAGTCAAGGACGAAGTCTCAGGATAAAAATAGCATGATCACAACAATAGGATAAATGCTAAAATAGAAATATGTACAAGGTGGTATGAGAACACAAAGGAAATGGTGATTAATTTCCCAGTGAGAAAGTTGGAAGGAGAGTGATATTGGAGTTGATTGTGAAGATTGCAGAGAAGTTTACCAAGTAGAGGAAACAGAGGCTGGAGATAGTTCAGGCAGAAGGGAATGATGTGCCAGAAATGGAGGCCACAAAAATGTAGGACATTCAGGGAAGTTGAATGAGGCTGGACAGCAAGGGGCAGAGGAGCAAGTGGCTGGAAATAGATCTAGTAAGGGAAGTTGTAACCAGATTTTACAAGACTAAGCTTGGAAGAAAGAACTTTACTGTGTGCAGGCAGTGGGTAATTACTACCACAGAGTGAGGTGGACAGATCTGTGTGGTTGATATACAACCTAATGACAGCATGGAGATTGGTGGGAGGGGGAGAAGGTTGAAGAAGAGCATCCAATTGGGGAATCGTTGCAAAAATGATGATGTGTGAGCCACAGCATTGGAATGAGAATGGGAAGATCGAGGGTCTAAGTTATGTAGGAGATCGAATCATTACGACTTGGGGACTGAGCTGGGTTCGAGAGATAAAGGCAAGGATTTCTCCGATTGGCGTTGAGTCCTAGTGCCTAAGGTAGAGAGGAGACAGAAGATAAGAAGTCAGTTTGCGGAGGGGGAGGTGCTGAGTATTAAAGTTAGCATAACCGTGTGGGGCCTGTAGCCTAGGGAGGGATTAGAAATACTGATTTTTTTTTTTTTTTTCAATAAACAGGCCAAGCACACATGATGTGTAAGACCTGGTTCTGTACAGTTTGGGGAAAGGGGAAGTCATTGTCCTTTGTATTTTCATTTATTTTTTGACATCTCAGAACGCCTACATCCTGTTAGGAGGTTTCCCGTGTGTTGTATTTTTGCATGCTCAGAAATGCCTTGTGAGATTAAATGAGCCCCATTTTTCCAAATAAGAAATTTGAGGCTCCAGCAGGTGAAGTAACCTGCACTTGGTCATGTGACCAGGGAGCTGCCCATCTAGGAATTAACCAGAGATTTTACTGTGCCCCGAGTTCATGTTCTTTCCTCTCCCCATAGCGTTCTCTGATGTTCCGTGTCCTTGAGGAGCTTACATTGTGGTTGGAGAAACAGAACATAAGGAAACTAATATCATGACAATATGGGGAAATGAAAGGGGCATGTACAGTGTGTGCCTTGGGTGTACAACAGATGGGGAACTTTGTTCTGGTGCAGAGGAGAAATGAGTGGCAACCAGGGAGAGGGCCAGTAAAGCCTTAACCAGAGGTAAGGGTGGGTATTTAAGCCGGGCCTGGGACATGGAATTTGCCAGGTTGGATGGGGATGGAGACAGTTCTTAAAGGTCATCACAGAGCTTGGCTGCCAGACTTATAAAGCTAAGCTGTGGGCCAAGGCAGAAGCAGATTAGAGTTAGAAGGTGGGTAAAGGATCAAGCAAAGATAGGGGCAGGTAGTTACTAGGGGGACACAGGACTAGCATCGGAATGCAGGCACCCGTGAGGTCACTTCACCGTAGAGAGAATGAATGGGCCTCTGTGGCCTTCTAAAGCTCCAGTGGGAGAGGTTTCCTGAGTCTAGCCAAGGAAGGCGATGGCAGAAAGGGGGTGAGAACCTGAAGATACTGGTGGTCTGAAAAGGGAGGGAGGTGTCTGGGATGAGAGTGGGGAAGCAAGGCGGGAGCAGCAGGGGTTTCGGCTACTTGAATCCATTGTCGGGTACTCGCTCTCCCTTCTCCTCTGTGCAAAGGCGGGATGCAGAGGAAGGAGCCCGTGGCTTGGTTGGCCCGCCTTTGTTCTCTGAGCCCTGACTCGTGGTCTTGGTATAAGGTCAGAGCCCTGGAAATTAGGCCCAAAGGAGGGGCGGGCGGCCAGCAGCAGGATCGTTGGGATGATGAGCTATCGACAGCAGTTCAGTGTCGCTGGCTCTTCCCCCTGACACACCATCGCTCCCATGTAAAGCCTCAGACTCTGCCGGGTGCGGCCAGATTTGGCCCTTGGACCCCACAGCTCCTGGATACAGTGCTTCCTGCCCTTCTGAGGGTCCCTTGGCTTCAGGCTCAGTGGAGGGGCGTGAAGTTGGTTGTACCCAGCGACCTCAGGAGAAGGTCCCTGCAATGCCCCGCGGGGACAGAGGGCTGATTGTGGCAGGTGGCCCAGCTCCCCGGCAGCTCCTGTCACTCACAGCCACACAGAGGGAAGGAAAGTAGGTCTCTGAGAAAGGTTGGGAGCAAAGGGGAGCGAGCTTAGGTAGTAGGCAGATGCATCAGTCTAATTGCTCTTCTAAAATTAATGGGGCCTTTTATCTCTGAAGAACAAACACCTTTAAGCACTCGTGTGATTTGGGAACAAAGATGCAGGTCGGGGTAGAGCTGGGCTCCCCTTGAAACACAATCCCCCATTTGGTAAAACAATCTCTCCCTTTCTTTCTTTCTCTCCTACCTGCAGATCGACAGATTACGGCACCACCTATGAAAAGCTCAATGACAAAGTGGGCTTGAAGACTGTCCTCAGTTACCTCTACGTCAATCCCACCAACAAAAAGAAGGTGAGAGGGGGTGGTCAATGGGTCCTGAGCATTCCCTGTGGAGTGGCAGGGCTGCCAAGGCCTAGGAGTTAAGGAAAAAACCAGTAGCCGTGGGGTCACTTACAGAATGCCTATTTTATATGCCAAGAACACCACAGACATTGTAATTCTAACAACTGCCTTGAGATAGTAGTAGCAATAATAATAATAATAACAACAACAATAACAATAATAAAACTATGTAACTACGTAAGGGGTTCCTCTCTGCCAAGGATGGCGGTGTGTGCTTTACATACCTTATCTCATTTATCCTCACAATGAATCTCTGGGGTAGAAATGACTACTGTCCCCATTTTACAGATGAAGAAACTGAAGCTCAGAGAGATTAAGTAACTTTCTAGCCTAATGCCAGACAGTAACAGGTAACATGGTGAGTAACAGATCTGGGGTTTGAAAATGGGTCTGCTTGACTCCAGAGTCGAGTCCTCCTATAGCCTCCTTTTGGCTGCTCTGTTTTCAGAGAGCTAGCTCCTTGTAAAGAGGGAGTCGGTTTCCTCCAAGGGAAGGATAGGCAGCCCCTGGATTCTTCCACTTGCTCCAGAGCTCCTTCTGAGGCCCAGGGGAGCACATTGGCTATGCTGGCCTCTTCTTTTCTGTCTTTCCTCTTCACTTAACAGCCAGGACATGGGTGAAATCATATAAGGTCAGACTTTGGTCACGGAGACCTCCTGGGAGGAGGGGGCCTGGGACGATGGATGGTTTTAGAAAATAAATGCTGTTTGATATATTGGCCTTAAGGAGAGATGATCTTTCCCCAGCTAGGAAGGCACTCCTGTTTAGAAACTTAGGCAGGCCTGGCCTCAGTAAACACACCACGAATATCAAAGGCCATTTCACGGTTTCTAAAGGGCTGAAAATGGCATTCCCCAGCTCTCCCCGTGTCATCTTGCATTCCCCAGTGGTTTTGCAAACCCTTTCTTTAGCAAGGTAGGTGCAGGGGTGATCTTCAACCCATTGTGCAGCTGTCGCTGATCTCTGATTCCAACCTGGTGGGGCCCACGCTGTGGCTTAGAACAGCTGTTGGTGCTACTCAAAGCAGAGCAACTTGGACTTAAACCCTTAGCATCGTAACTCACAGCCACCCCTTCTCCCCACTCCCACCTAACTGTTCCCCGCAAGGGAGGAAGCAGAATTGGTGACTCCTGGTTCAGTATATTGGCAACTGATGCTCAAAGATTCAGCAGCTGCAGGGGTCCCCACACATGGGACTGTGCCCACCAGCCAGGTACCAAAACTCTGATAACCAGGATGGCCGTTTAGGTGCCTGTTCCTGGTTTTAGCTGAGTAGTTTCTCTTTTCTTTGTCCCAAAGGGTTGTCATTTTCCCATTTTTCAATATTGTTATTTGAATTACTGAATGTTAGAGCTGGAAGGGATCATCGATTTCATCTATACGAGCAGTTATTTGTAGCTTTTGAACTGCAGTCTTCTGCCAATGTGATTAAAGCTCTGGACCTGCCCTCTGGACACATGCCCCCAAACGTAAAATTTTGCAAACAATTTTTAGGTGTTTAGGAACACCTTGAATCCCCCCTCTGGACCCAAGATGTCCACGGAGTCTTGGTTGAGAATCTTGCATCTATACCAGTGGTCTCAATTCCCAGATGAGGAAACTGAAGCCAGAAAAGGCTCCAAAGCCGGGTACGATATGGAGCCAGTTAGAGCTCAGGATTCCTGATGCTTAGTGTAGGTTTCTTGACTTCAGCCCACGCTCTGCTCCTTTTCCTCCCATATAGTCACAGCCCCGTGCTTCAAAATTGATGGTCTAGTCCTGACCGGGGAGTTTGAGGCAGTTGCTTCATGGCCTTGAATTGAAGCCAGGTCCATGATGGACACATGATAAAACTTGACTGAATCAAGTCAGCCATGATCTATCTCCACTCTTCCTCTGCCTTCTCCCTTCATTAGGAAGGAAGCTGAAGCCCACAGAGGACAGATGTCCCACCCATGTCACTCAGCTGGTCAGTGGCAGGATGGACAGTTGGTTTTTAACTCCCAGCTTAAAGCTCTTCCCACCCAACACAGTGACTTGGGGTCAGGTGGAATCATAGGGGGTGTCTGCACTCTGGGAGAAGCAAGAAGGGGATATTTGACACATGGCAGATGTCCTTTAGCACTGATCTCTGACCTGTGTCTGGACCACAGCAGAATTAATCACGTCTTCATGTAGATGATAGATCAGCTGTCTTCATGAGGATTTCCGCAAGGGGCATATGAAGGGTCACACCTGTTTGCATCCATTCTGGTAGTCATCTGTCATGTATGTTTCCCGTTGGACTCCTACTCATAACAACATCTCTTTCAGTCTTTTTTCCATTTTTCTCCACTCCTGACTGTTTTATCTCTTCTTAGTATGACCTAGAGGTGCTCAGTAGCGTGGGAGACAAAGGGCAGGGTAAGGCAGATATTCAGGGTTAGAAGGAACATAAAGCTGGGATTTGGAGCCTGCTGGTGCAGAAGTGCACCTCCATTTCTCCTTCCCAGAGGTGACGTTCAGACCGTGGGCTCTCTGGAGCACTTCCTCACGGGAATTATTGCCCAGTTGACAAAAGTTAGGCTGTTTTGCGTGTCTTTTCAGAGAAACACCACCAGAACACAGTTAAATCCCACCTTAAGAGGCACTGCCACCCAGAAAGTTAAAAGTGCAGACATTTTCTTCACTCAGATAGGGGAAAGACAAAAGATAGACCAATGCCATGGATTTATTTATTTATTTATTTAGGAAATACCAATAGAAATTAATTTCATAAGGAGACTGTGTGCTCCTGAAGGACTTTCTGAATCATCCAAGGAGAGATGAAATTAGATTCTGTTTCATTTTGTTGTTAGGTGTTTTTTATTGTATTCTGAGCCTTGAGACGCTGATGCCCAAATATTCTACACGGTGACTTTCTCTTAACTAGAATATTCAAATTTACTAGACTACACGCCACTCAGGCAAATCGACAGTTAGATGTAAATGAAAATACTCTTATTTGTTTCTTTATTGGTCTGGTGCTCTGGGTCATTATGACCTTGTAATGCAACTTTTTTTTTTTTTAAGTGTCCTGCTTACATGTCTTGGAGTTTAAACCTTTGGTCACCTGGATTCTCATCTGAGCTTGAATTAAGCAGGATTCTTCTGATTCTCTCAGCATTCAAATTATCGGTAGCTGCCCATGTTCATCAACCAGCTAATGGAAGTAGTCTCCAGCAGATTTTTTAGTTAATCTTGTCGAAACACTTGCTTTTCACCTAATGAGTTACTTATGTAACAGATGGCTACTGCTTTCCTTGGAGGCTATGAGTACATCAGAGTTCTGTCACCCCTAGCAAAACAGTAGAGTGTGCTTGTATTTATATAGTTGTTCCCAAAGCTAATTGTTGATGTCTTAACACCTTTTTGACAACATAAAATCTCCAAATGTAGATAGCTAATAAGCTATTAGGTTGAAAGTAGAAGTGGTTGACATGTGTATAGTCTCCTACTAGTAATAATCTTAGCATTAACTATGCTCAGATTCCTTTTAGGAGCTTTATCTATATAATTGCCAGTCCTCCCAGGCACTTTAGAAGGCAGGCAAGATAAGGAAATAACCTCTATGTAAATCACACCAAGCTTGTTTAACTACTTACAAATGGTGAGTCTGCAACAATCTTTCCAAGAGGTTTATTTGGGGGACAAATTAGGATACATCTGGCAATGCTGGACTCCCTCAAGGAAGTTGAGATTTAGATTAGTGGTATCTACTAGTTTTTTTTTCCAGATGAGAGTATTGATATGAAATGCTGGGTGCTACTTGAGTTGAAGTGTTCTAGACCATCCTATGGTATGCGGCATCAGCGTTATTTTAATGGCGTTGACCTGCCCCACTTGTATTTGATGTGATTCTGCATCCCTTGCTGTTTGCTTCTCTCTGGCCACTGGCCAGTTAGCCCATTGCCTGGGTGATGTCTGAGTCTGGCACTTTGAACACAAAGCACTGCATTAGTTCCCCATGTGGATGTGAGGCTCGCCTCTGCAGGAGGGCTCTGCTCACAGCCTCCCCTTCCCTTTGCAGGAGATACACGTCCCTGGGTTCCTAGAACTCATGACTGTCAGCTGACTCTGTCCCATGCAGAATGGCATGCGCCGAGGTCAAGCCTGCATTTACCAGCACTGTGCTTTGTACAAACAGGCTGAAGTCTTTGTGCCTCAACAAGGGAGGGGCTTAGCTACCACAGGTGTCTGTTTAAGAGCAAATCTTTGAGTGGATGGAGAAATGCAGGCCTGTTATGGCCTAATTGCTCTGGCTCAAAAGCGGCTGACACCTGCAGATTTGGAAACAGTGTTTTGGAAATGACAGAGAGCAGACAAAGTCCTGACTGCCAGGGAATGTGATCAAATCACTGCATGGTAGAGGTGTGTGTGCCTGTGTGGGGATGGAGGAGGGTGGGAGGACCATAAGGGCTGATGTCAGAAGAGGATAAAGTCTTTTTAAAATTGAGCTCCTAATAAGTTCTGGACACTAGGCTAAGTTCACTTCGATACTCTAAGTTTCACTCTTAATCCCCTGAGCCTGGTAGTTTTGTTCCCACTTGGCAGGTGAAGAAATTGAGGCTCAGGCAGATGAGCCATTTGCTTTCTCTAAAGTAGCTAGACCACCTCTGTCTGACCACCTCTGTCTGAGGTGGTCCATCCACCTCTGTCTGACCACACAGGGCATGCTCTCTACTCTGACCTGCCTCAGCTCGGCTGCCCCTGCCACAGGTGAAAAGACCAGGTGAGTGCATTCATCCCTCTATTAGTAGTAACTCTGTTGCCTGGGGTTTTCCCGCCCATTACTGTTAGAGGATTAGCAGTTTTTTGGAGGAGGAGAGGAGTGTTAGATCCTCCTTTCCTAACTGATTTACCAGTGAGAAGGATAATTACTTCCAGGCTACCCTGCAGAAATACAGTGGGAATTACCAGTCAGATTTCTCCGATGAGCAGGCAGGCTGCCTTTGTCGAGCTGTTAAGAGGCATTGTGTGTGTGGTCAGATGTTGGTTATTCCCGTGTCAGTCTTTCAATACAGCAGCATAACCCTGAGCAATCTTTGACACAACGGAAAACCTCTAAACAAAACAAAACACAGACTCTTAAAATCTTGGACCCCTGCTTTCCTTGACCATGTCTCCTGAGATTGTTGGAGGGTCAGGGAAAGTCAGCTCTAAGGTAGTACACTTTCAGTTCACAGATATTAAAATCTCTTACACTAAAGCAAAGCAAAAAAAGAATGTGGAAAGATAATTTTAGGCTATTAAGCTATCTGTTAAGTGTCTAGCTCTGAGCAAAGTATTTTGGATGGGAGTTTCTGGCTTTCAGAAATGTGCAGTCTACTTGGGCAGACGAGATGCACACAGAAAACAACTGCATGCATAGACCTAGGGACTCAATCGCAAATGCAGACAAGGGCCAGGCAGGTAATGTCCATGAGAGGTGTTGGCCAGGTGGGGACTGCAGCAGCCGCTCTGTAATCTAAGCTCCAGATGACTGTCGTCCTGCGAGAACAAGGGCTCATTACAGCCACGCCATCGTTGTCATCAGTGTCTGATTTTCTTAATAGATTTTTTCCTCTGCATATTTTCACATGAAACTTACGTATTTCGAAGTGTTTTAGACAGGCTAGGATGTGGAGTTCAGGGTGTGGGGCCTGGCAGGCTGTCCCAAATCTGCTTTAATCCTTGTATCCAATTGGTGTCATGTGCCATGACCTGAGTAGTAAGTAAGTCTCCAGGTGAAAAGTTGGTATTTGCAACGTGGTCTCCGGGGCAACAGAATAAGGATAACGCTTAGAAGCTGCTCTTGCTGGGGGCCTGCAGTGATGCTTTTATGATCTGAGTGAGAGAGAAATTAAGCTGAGCATAGCTTGCAGAGACCTCCCTTTGACTCAGAGGAATCACACAGAAGGTTCTGCAATTCCGAGGGACCTTTTGTGTCAGTTCAGAGTCAGACCATTAGAGTAGGAGAAGGCGGCAGACGTCTTCTTCCTGGTCCTGGTTTTCTGCCCCTGGGTAACGGGGTGTTCTTGAGTAAGACGTCTCCCTTGCAGAGCCTCCATTTCCCTATTTGTACAGTGGCAAGGGTAGGTCTTATACTTTTTGAGGCTCCTTCCAGCTTAGATGGTCTTGATGACCACCATTTGGACTGTGCCTCTCAGAGGGCTACATGGTGATATGTGCGCAACTGTGGACTTTGGACTCAATGGATAGCCAGTTGGCTAGTCCTTGGAAGGGGTGGTCCCCAAAGCTCCTGGTTTTATGGCCACACATTGGCCAGATAAGCCCTCCCATTCAGGCCAGCTCTTCTGAAGTCCCAGCTCCTTGTTCAGAAGGTGGGTGGTTCCCTGAAAGCTGGTGCCTCTGCTGGTGGAACTCAGAACTGCGGCATCCTCCATGGCACAGTTGAGGGGTTCCATCAGCACGAGCTGATGCAACTTCCCAAGACCATCACTGTGCTGACCCGGGCGTGCACAGCCCTCCTCCAGCAGGAAAGGGAGCTAGAGATGCTATCTGCATCTGTTCTGGCAACCCAGGGGTGAGGATACCAAGTATCACGACAACAGGCAAGGGACCAGCTCTGCTGCATCACACTTCTTCCTTCATGGCCACCTACTTCCTGCAGCCTCATCCAGGCACCTCATCTCTGTGGACCCTGCTTTCTTCCTTCAGAAAACGTGCACAGTAAGCTATATTTAAAGAGCAAGTAAGAGAAATCCCTCTTAGCGCTAATATTCATTTCTGTTTCCAAAGGTAACACGTGTTTATGAAAATAATAAGAATGACAATCATAATGGTGAGGAGGGGGAGGAGAAGGATGAGGGGGAGGGGGAAGGGCAGCAGCTAGCAGTTTTTGAAAATTTTTACTATGTGCCAAAAATTATTCTAAATGCTTTATGTGAATTAACTCATTTAATACTTCACCAGCAACTCTATGATGTTGGTACTATCATTAGTCCATTTACAAATGCTGAAAGTTTGGCACTGAGAGGTCAGTTTGACCCGCTCAGATTTGGTTGCTGATGGTCACTTAACCTTGGTCTAACGTGCTCATGTAACTCACTTTCACTCATAGTTCATTCTTAGACTCACCACGTGTTGGGGATAAAAGGGCCCTCAGAGGCTGTCTAGGCAGGCCCTCATTTAACAGAAGAGACCACTTGTGGGCTTGCCCGAGGTCATGAAGTCATTTGCAGCAGAGCCAGTGCTGGAACTGGGTCTGCTGACTCCTAGGCCAGTGTTCTCTGTTCAGCCCATGGGCTGTTGACAGCTGGAGCACACAGATCTGGTGGAGAGCCCGGACTGGGGACCGGGGTGGATGCAGGTAGGGAACAGCCGGGAATATGTACTCCCTGCCCATCTCAGTGAGTGTGTGTTATAAGCTGTAGGCTTCATACAGACATCCATAGCTTCTCATCTCTCTGGTCTCAAAGCCTGAGCAATATTGCAGCTGGAATCCCACTTCAGATGAACCTGGATGAGAAATCAAGGGTCTGGAATCCAAACTGCCTTGAGCATATTGGAAGCACAGAATGGCTGAGTAGCGTGCCCAAGGCAAACGGCTATCAAAGAAGTGAGACTAGGTCCCCTGGGGCAGAGTGTCAGGGAAGGAATCAGGATTTCTGGTTTAGACCTTTCTCTTCATTAGCTGTTGGGCTTCGGAAAAGTCATTTAACTTGTCTGAGCCTCTGTTTCTCAAGCTGTAAAGTGGGGATAAAAGACCATTTACCTATCCCCTCTTTCTGGGACCATAATTAGGATAAAATGAGAAACGTCGTATTTTTTTGCAGGAAACCAGCTACAGAAAGGGACCCCTCATATGGCGCTGCCCTCAGGACCACACCCTGGAATGCAGGGACCCTGCAGGCCATCCGCAGGGCTGTTGGGCCTCCCCTGCTGGGCTGCCTGCTTCTTGGCTTCCTTGAGGAGGATGTAGACCCCAGAACCCTGGGTTTTTAAGAGTCTCACATCCTGCCCTGTCCAGGAGGCATGCTGCCACCTGCGTTTTTGCAATCGTCTTCCCTGTCTTTTAAAACCAAACCTGCTGACTGCCTGAGAGAGATTGATTATTCTGCTGATGGAGAGAAATGGTCCCACTCTTGTTAATTCACAACCACCTCGTTTTTCTTGCCTCATAAATTAACAGTTACTGAAAGGCTGGAGCAGTCTTTCGGAAGTTGAGTTTAGGGGAAAATGTGTGAGAGGAAGGAGTGAAAAAAAGGAAAAGAACAGAACTTGGACTAAACCATCTTCATTTACTGATTCCAAGTTCAAACCTTTTTCTTCTTGGTATGTTCAGAAAAAGAACCAGAAAGTAACCCCCCCGAAAGTGAAAGTATCTGACTTCATCAGGGCCTGAGAAATCAGAATAAAGGAAAGTTAAGAAGTCAGAAGAGAGGTGGATCAATGAAGGGGCAGACACTGGTTTACAAGTTTCCATTTGCCTTTGCAAGTGTGACCCAGTGATGGAGTGGATATGAAGTGTGGTTCAATTCAAACTAATCACTTAAAGGAAAGGAATCTAGAGTAATTCTTGGAAATTCACTCTTTAGTCACACAGTCCCTTTCTCGGCAAATATATGCATGTGGTCCCCTGTATAAATTGCTGCAGTGTGCTCTAGCCAAGAATTTATTTAAAGGCTCATTAAAATGATCACTGGTTTTTTTCTTTTGCATTTTATTTGAAATGGGAAGAATATAAACCTATAGCCTGGCTTCTCTCCAAAGTGCCCTTTTGGGTTTGCATTGAGTGTATCATATCATAATGATATGATTTGCAGTAAGATTATCCAGGCATTTAAGAGAAATAATAAGAATTAGCTTTTTACTGTACTTCTTCATGATTTATGTTTGCCTAACCTATTTTTTTAAATTTTATTTTGCTTGGTTTGGGGTTTTATATATACACACACACATGCATCTGTGTGTGTCTAGAAGATGTTCAACAAAGAGCATTATGCAAATGTTAGAAATAACTGAAAGAGTTAATACGGTACCAAGCTTGAAGAAAGATGCTGTCCTGTGACATAATCAGAGCCAGTGAAAGATAGAGGCAAAAATCGGGCAGACTTTGGAAGAAATCTTGCTATTTGGAGAAGGAGGGAATAGAAATGACAATCTCAATAGGAGAATGAGGGTTTGGAGGTCTTAATAGGCATATTGCATTTAGCAGCAGCAAGTCAAGAGAGAGATGGGTGGGGCTATATATTGTAGACCCATCGAAGCTCAGGGATGGAGTTACGACTCAGTGCAGAGGGCATGGGGAACCATAGCGGGCTTCTGAGCTAGGGGCTGATAGCATGAGAGCTGCGTATGAGAAAGGCTGACTGACGAGAGCCCCTTGGACCAATGAGGTGCCTGGGTCAGGCATCCTGTTCCATCTCTTCTCCCTGCCCTGCCCTCACCAGACCTTCTAGGTGTGTTTTCTGAGCATCACAGGCAAGAGCAATTTTTGCAAAGAGCCTGGGAAACCACAGCGGTACGTTCTTCCTAATATTCTGACGCACAGTTGTATAGCAAATGGGTCTCACTGCCCCTGAAGTAGAGATATTTGTGACAAACACCACCACCACCACCAGTGAAAGCAACAACTATTTTTTTCTTCCTTGGTGAGCTCATCCAAGCAGAGAGATTGCTACTGCTACGCATGCCTCGCCCCCAGCCGGACCCCCCATTACCAGCCCAAGGTCAGAATGACAGACGTCAGCGCTCAGCACACACTGCTGGTGAGCATGTCCGGGTAATGAGGGGCGAGCATCCTGGGATCCTCGGGCTGCCAGATGGCTCGAGGGCAGGTTTGGAGCAAGCAAGTCCCGGTCCCCGCACGTTGGGGTCAGAACCAGCAATGCAGAGTGAGACACTGACCTCAGTGACAAATGGGGGCCCAGCTTGGTGCTGGCAGCCCCATGAGGAGGGTCCCCGGGAACAGGAGCAGACAGACAGCCCTGTCCCTCCGCAGCCCGAGTCTCACCCTGAGCAATGGCCGGGCTGTCTTACGATGACCAAACGGAGGAAAGAAATGAACCAGAGAGGATGGAGGTACAAGAAATGTATGTGAATATCTCTCAGCTGCCAGAGATGGGAAAGAGTGCGGTTCAGTTTAGAAAGTTCCCCGCTGTTCCTGGTTCCTCGGTGGTGCCCAGCGAGGAGTGATGATGTGGAGGGAAGGGCTTCACAGCGCTCCCCGTGCCTGGCTGTGTGACCGTGGATGTACAGTTTACCTTCTCTAAGCCTTAGCTTTCTCATCTGTAAATGGGGCTCACAATGGGATTAAAAAAAGCAAATTTAAGAATGAAATAACATAATGTATATAGAGTGCACAGGGTAGGGGTTCAACAGTGTGACCTCAGTTCCATGAACCTCTCTTTGGCTTCCCCTCTGCTCAGCAATGTCTCCCAGTTCCCAGGTAGCCCATTTCTAATAGCCGACTTTTTCATCCTGGGCAAAGGAATCTACCCCTTCCTCAAACCAGCATTAGGCAAAGTCCGTTGAACTTCCAAAACAACAAAAGAATTGTCCTCTCTGTATCCCTTCCTTTTCTCCCTCTATCCAGCCACCTGCCTTGTGTGCCTTCTCACCGATCCATTGATTGCTTCTATCTCACTTAATGGAGAATAAATTAAAAGGGATGGTTGCCAGCCCTGGGTAGTATGTGCAGAGCCAGTTTCCTCCCATTGTCACCCAAGCCCCAGTAGGCACAGAGAGCTGCTGGAACAGGGCTTCGCATCCGGGTCTGCCTGGCTGCAGAGCCCCGGGGAGCCCTCCGGCGTTGTAACCCCGTGAAACGCCACCTCCATCTGTGCAGACGCACCCCCGGATTCATTGCTCCCTCCTGGTGGTGTACAGATGATCTGTCTCGAAAACGCATGTCTGGGGAGCTCGTTGCCGTTGGGCGGGAGCTCTGCGCCAGGCCCGGGAAGCACGCAGGTGCTTCAGGCTTGGACCCCGCAATGCCAGAGGTGGTATTTAAGTGGGACTTTCATTTGGGGCTGAGAGCTGGGAGAGAAGCAGGTTCCCCAACACCTCAGAGACTGCAGTTATGACAGCAGCTGCTAGACGAGACATCAGGACCAGGTTCTAGGTCCAGCACGGGTGTTAGAAAGAAGTTTATTGAGCACTTACTGTGTGCCATGCTCATGGTTTTACATGAACGCTTTCCTTACAAAAATATATAAAGTTAGGGACTTCCCTGGTGGTCCAGTGGTTAATAAGACTTCACCTTCCAATGCAGGGGGTGCAGGTTCAGTCCCTAGTCAGGGAGCTAAGATCCCACATGCTTTGGGGCCAAAAAACCAAAACATAAAACAGAAGTCATATTGTAACAAATTCAATAAAGGCTTTAAAATATACATATATATAAAGTAAATACTGTTATTATCCCCATGTTATGAGAACGTTAGGGAGACGAGAGAGTGAGAGTGATTGCGGGCACTCATGGGGGGAGAAAAAGAGAGAGCGCATCAAAGCGAAAAGACAGAGGTCTCCGAGCTACGGAGATGCCAGGCTAGGCTTCAGACCCAGATTGTCCAAGTTGGAAACATAAGCTTTTAGCATGGTGTCATGTTGGCCTCCCTCGGCTTAGATGGACATTGTGACCTTCTGGAAACCTCTCTTTACATATCTACAAAAGGAGTGTAGATACGCAGAGGGATGTGTTTCCTTCAGTCCAACAATGCCGTGGTCCTGTGCTGAGAAGCTGTGGAAAATGTTCCCTGTGGAGAGGAGAAGCCAGAGGAGCACAGGGGGGCTGAGTTTCCTTCAATGTCGGGCAGACAATAGACTAGGGAAGATGGGGCGGCTTGTCGCCTGTGGAAAATGCCTGAGCTTTCAGTGGTTCTCTGGGGATAGCAGCAGGCCTCGGCTCTGGCATTCCCACTCTGGAGCCCCATAGGGTGGGGCTGGCCGGGTCCCCAGGGGTCTCTTTCCACTTGGGCAAGAAGCCACTTTGTGCAAATCCTGGCTCTACCTCTTAGCAGCTGGTGGCTTGGGAACATTATTAACTACTTCTAAGCCTCCGTTTCCTCGTCTGTGTAATCAGGATAACGCTAGTACCCATCTCATAGGCTGATAGGAGGATTAAATGAAAAACGCTTGCAAATGGTTGGCCAGTGACTGAGTCCAGGTGTCCAGTTAGTAGATACCATTACTATTACTCTTATCATTGCCCCGATGTCAGGGCAGCCGGTGCCTGCAAACAAGGGGTAATCCCATGTTGAAGCTGCCCATGTACGAATGGCCCTCAGCCTGGCTGGGCACTCAGGCCCTGTCTCGGGCATCGAGTGATTGGTTTGGAGAGGTGTGGCTCTGGTAATAGGTGACTTGAAGGTTGTCTGGTTCAAGCCTCTCATTAAACTGATGAAGAAACTGAGTCCCTAGGGGGGGACTCTCACTTACTCAAGGTTGCCCAGCCACTTAATGGCAGAACTATGGTTTTGGACATCAGATTTCTGGCTTCAAGCCCGGCGCTCTTCCTGTGAAGTGGCACAGAAAGACGCTGCCCAATGCAGACAGACCTAGGCAGACGGGTGGCCAAGGAGGACACTGACAAATGGGAGCTTTGAAGCTCTTGTTGTCTGTCCAGTAAACCCAGAGTCTCCAGGGCACTGGGAGCAGAAGAGGCCAGGTCAGTCTTTCAGACCAGCGTGACTCAGGTGGGGAACTGCCCGAGGGCACATGGCCATGGATAAGGTCCCCAAGGCCATCTTGGACCCAGAGCAGGCAAAGGCAGCAAAATCAGAGGAGAGTCTGAGAAGAGGTTGAATAAAGAGGGAAAAGGTCCAAGTTGGAGAAAGAAGGTGTGCTGAAGTCCGAAGGGTGAGAAAAGGCCCCAAACAGAAAGACCAGCCAGAAGGGAAGAGAGCAGGAGGACAGGCCACGGAGTTCATGGCAGGCCTGGACACGGGCTTCCTGAGTGGGACTGGGTCGGGTTGTTGGCAGCCCGCTTTCATAGGGTACCTTTCCCTTGTTGGGGCATGGTAACCGGAGAGGCACTTGACTGATTGAAACAGTCAGGCCAGGCCAGACAAGAAGGACAGACACAGAAGAAGAGTAGCAGAGAGATAGAATGCAATTATCCAAAGTGGTCGTTGGCCTGAACCTCCAAACTTTAATCATCCCTGAGGGGATAGTGACAGCAGATAGATGCATGGAAGATTTCCTGACGCCGCTCTGGACCTTTGGAGAGGAGTGAGTTGATGTCAGAGCAGAATCTTAGCATGCAGCTTAGCTCCGGAAAGTCGGCTTGGAATAATAAAGTGCTGGCTTCCTGGTCTCAGCCTCCCTGCCTCGATCCCAAATCACAGAGCACCAGCATTCGATAGCTCAGAGGAGAACAGCCTCATAGACGCAAGGTTGTAAAAAGTTATCTCTCAGAAGATATCCTCAACACTAACAGCTTCGTGACGTGGCTCTCTGGAGAGCCTGTCTTGCCTCAGCTGGACCTAAGACAACTGTAAATGCTTAAAAGTACTCCAAGTCATCCTCTCCTCTCGAGCAGCTATAAAGATGCTTTCTCTTTAGTCCTCCAGCTGCTTGCATATGAACTCATGCATGCTGAGTTTACCCTGAAGTTTTGGGGCGGGTACTTGGGGTCTGGACCATCAGCCTCTGGAAGCGAGGGAGGGAGAGGGAGTGGTGAGGAAGCAGCCCCTTACCCCAGCCATCCTCTCAAAAAATGATAGCAGTCAGAATGGGTCATTTATTTTTCGGAATCACCACTTTGATCATGGCACTCCTTACTCAGAAACTTTCACGATCTGCCCAGTGTCCCTGGGAGAAGTCTATACGTGTGTGTGGTTTAGCACGTGGTTCCAAGCTTACCTGTCCAAGCTTCTCTTTGTCCTTCTCGACAGTATCAGTTCTTTGACCTTGGACACATTTTAAATGCATCAAGGACCACTGGTCTAGTTGGAGGAAAGCTAAATTCATTTATCTAACGAATATGTTGCAGTGTGTCTTGTGTCCTGGACTTTGGCTTTCTTGGAGGCATGTCCAGGAGGGTGATAAATGCTCCGGGTCACAGAGGAAGGAGGTGCTGATTCTACCAGGCAGGGCCAGGAGGGCTCACAGTGAACCTAATATTGAAGCCAAGTCAGTGCATCAGGGGGAGTTTACTGAGGACTCTTGGCAGGGGTGGGTTGGGGAGGGTTTTCCGGGCAGAGGAAATAACATGTGTGAAGGCTTAGACATGTGAGAGAGTGAGGTATGTTCAGGAAGCCCCAAGAGCTTTGCAGGGTGTGGGGTGAGAGCACACGTGAGGAGGTGGCAGAGGAGGAAAGAGAGGTGGTAAAGGGCCACGTGAGTAACGGTCTCCTGCTCTGGGCTAGGGTGTTGAGTGGTTTTTCTTGTTTGTTTGTTTTGTTCTTAACAGAATACGGAGTAGGGAGTCATTGCACCTTTCTTAGAAAGGTTACTCAGGGAACAGGGTGAAGGATGGTGAGACTGACATCAGAGTCCAGTATGACATTGTCTTATAAAAATTATTATAAAAATTATTATTATTTTTAAAATGATTATTTAAAAGATTAGAAGTCACATGAATGCCCAACCATGAGAGGTTTATTAGTCAATTAAAATACATTAGTGTGGTGGAATACTATGTAGTGATCGAAGACTAGGTTTGTTGATATTAAAAGCTGTTCATTACATGTAAGAAAAAACAAAAACCAGGTTATAGAACTGTACATTTGAAATAAAGCAAGCAGAAAACTAGTGGCTGACATGATACTCTGGGCAAGGGATGCTGAGGACATGGCCTCCTGCGGTGGTGGAAGGATGGCGAGGAGAGGTAGGCTTTGAGAAGGGATAGAGAGGTGGAATCAACTCAACTTAGTGCTTGCTTGGATGTTGGGATACAAAAGATTTAAGGGTGGTTTTCAGGATTTCAGCTGAGTGGCTGGGTAAATGAGTGGAGGTTGGGGATGTTTGTAAGAGATAGATGAACTACAGAGAAAGAACAGGTTTGGGGCAAAAGATAATCAGTTTGGTAGGGGCATGCTGAGTTTGACAACATCCAGGTATGAAGGCTGTTAGGCAGTTGGATTTATAGGTCTAGATCCTAGGAGACAGGCTTATGCTTAAGAGCACACATAAGTCTTGGCAAACAAAGGTAAATTCCACAATAAAATATGTTTGCGATTCTTGTTGTTGAACCTAGGATTAAGAGCAAATAAACCCTGTTTGACATCAATTCAGCAAACATTTATTAAAAATTTACTCTCTGGTTAGCACAGTGCCAGGCACGGGGGTCACCAAGATGAACAAGACTTGGTCTCTGACCAGGGAAACATATTATAATAGATGTACGTGTCAAATGCTTTGGTAACACAGAGGAGGGAGTGATTAAGTTTACCATAAGTGGTTAGTAGGAAGATTTGGAACAGAGGTCACATTTGACTAAGCCTTAAAAGATGAGTTAGAGTTTGCAAAGTGGATCGGTGGTTTACACATCGCTGTTGCAGTTGAATTTCACTTTAGAAATTAAGCATATTCTAGAAAAAGTGGGTATTAATTTGAATGCCAGGAAGCTGGATATTAAATTTATTACAGGCATTCATTATAAAATTCAAGTTCTATTCTAAGAGATTGCTAACACTGAATATGTGTTTTGTAAGCCAGTTTAAGTTCTCTCTGTTTGGCTGAAAGCTCACGTCACCTTCACGTACTACGAGGCAAAGCAACATTGACTATCTGAATATGGGTGGTGCCTGTGATATGTTTTCCTCCAATTCATCCCAGCCAAGTCAAGCTTGGGTTTTGGGTGGACAACCCTCTGCTGAGCTCCAGGCAGATGCCCCAATCCCCATGGCTGCTTCAATAGGAATGGGCGAATCTGTTCTTTCTCACCTCCAGGGCGGGTATTGAAGGTCACTCAGCAAAGTGGTGGCAGAATCCCACTGCTGCACGCACCTTGCCACACCACTGGGCACTTCCAAATGATGCTTCCCACGTGTTTGACCCCTCTCCTTTGGCAGTGCTTGTGTGTACTTTTACCTTTAATTACAAGGCACAGTGGTGAGGACCAGTTCACATTTGAGCACCAGTGGGGGTGGAAGCCAGCCAAGTGGTAGACGCTTGACCTGGTGGAGGAGGACTGATGGGCAGAGTTTGGACTCCAGTCTTACCCTTTGATTTTGCTGCCACTTAATGTGCTCTCTGTACCTCCAGGGCTTTTGGTGCTTTGGGAACCCATTTAACCTCAACTTGCCTCTTTCTCTACTGTTGTTAGTGCCTTAAATTTTTGACTGGGAAATAAATTTGGTGCAGAGACCAAACCTTCTCAAGCTGATATAGCTCTCAGTAGTTGGGAGGTAAATTTGTAATCTGGGACTAGGCTGTGCTTTGACATCTTCCAATTGAGTGGCCTTTATTGGTCAGGGAGGGATGATTTTCAGGGAGAAGTGTTATGTGAGATAATTTGCTTTTATGCAGTCCCTAACCCACTCAAAATCTGCTAGCGACTGCCCATTGCCTTCAGGACTCAGGCCAAACTCATGGGATTAAAGCTGCCCCCTCACCTGCACCAGATGTTTCCTCCTGCTCCGTCTAACTTGTACTCTGCTACTCTTGTGGGATTCAGACACTCTACGTTCCCTTTCGCCTGTCCTGGCAGCTCCTGCGCTTGGGCTCATAGTGTCTTCTTGGAATGCTCCTCCCTGTTCTCTTTCTACTTCCTTGAATTCTAACCATCTTCAGGGCCCCGTGAAGAGTCATCTCCCGCTAGAGACCTTTACCTGTCAACTCACCCAGTGTTTCCTCCCACGCTGACTTGCGTTTTTCACTTTGTGTACCATCTTTTAATGTTTCTGTCTATAGAAATTCGGTTAGATCTTTCAGGGTCTGGACTGAGTTTTCCCATTCTTGTACCCATCATAGTGCCTGGTGCAAGGTCTCGCACGCTCTCAGAGCACAGCATTCTCATTGCTGCCTTGGAGGGAGACCATAGTGCAGGTGTTGGGGGCATTTCCAGGGTTGCTGGATCCCAGCCATCTGTCGATGGTTCTCAGCCTTTCCCTGGGCACGGCCTGTGGAGGGCTAACTAAGCAAGAGGGCTTTTGCTTCAGGTTTTATCCCAGCTTCCCGGATCTGCTTTGCTGGTCCAGATGGCACCTGAGCTTGGCTGCTCCATCCTGGACTCACCTTCTGTGTTCAGCCTTCTGCTGGCTTCTCCTGTCACTGCAGCGGGACTAATGGCCTCTAGCTGTGATAGCTTATAATCTTTCCCCAGCATCCTCTGCCAGAATCCAGAGCCTAGCCCCTTCTGCTGGGGGGTGAGAGATGAGGAAGGGGAGGGGGGCATTTGTGGTGGAATTGATCACTCCCTCCCTGGTGCTTTTACAGCATTCTGTTTATCCCTTCTCCAAGTATAAATCTCCCTGCAGCTCAGCCATTCATGTCTCTTGTCTCCCCTGCTAAACACTGAATCCCTCAGGGCAGAACCGTGCATTATCTGTCCAGGCTTCCTGGTGCCTAACACAGCGGGTGGCACTGGGTTGACATTCATTTCAACTAAGCTGAAATTAATCAGCCATTACTGAGTGAAAATAACCCAAGAAAGAGCCCAATCAAAGCAGGTGAACCGTCTGAACTCCATATCACGTTCCTGCTGCTACTCTTCCGAACTTCCTTAAGGCTGTCCCATTGGGCCCGCACGCTGGATGTTTAGAGGACATTTTCTGTCCTCTGGATGGAAGTACCACTGGGAAAGAGGGAGGTCAAGGCAAGCCAAACTGTTTCTGAGGCTCTGTGAAGTGACTACCCTCACCAAAACCTACTTAGAAAATTAATTTCCTGGTCGGTTGCCACACTGACCCTGTTCCAAAAAGTGCAAAGAGATGTGAGCATAGTTCCACAACACTTGGAGATTAAAAGATAGGCCACATTTAAAATTCTTAAATTTGTTTTGATTGAAAAATGAAAAAAGAAATTGGGAGCTGGAGTCCTTAATTGCTAGACTTACTGATCTATTTCATACCAGTTATTCTTTCTGGCTCTCTCCCCCTGTGGGTCATGTAAAAACGCTGGGTTTTACACAACCCAGCGAAGAGTGGGAACATCTTTAACCTCATTTGGTGATGGTCTTCACTACACTTGGCCCTTGACAAGTGTCCTTCTGGTCCTTTCAGCCATGGCTCCCTCCAAAGCCATCTCTACTCCCTCTGTGTTGGGTTGCGCTGTACATATATTTCTGAGGGTTCTCAAGGCTACTGACTTCATTCACAGGCTATATATATACAGTCGGTACTCACAGGCACCCCCGTTTGAGTTTCTGCCCCTCCGAATGCTGCTGATCAGGCTAAGAGAACAACAGCTCTTCTTACCGTTATTGAATAAGACTTTAAGGATTTGGACTTTTCTCTTTTCAACCAGAGCACCAAAACTTAGACAATCTGGCTAACTTCCCTGGACTGGTCTAGGCCTTGGAGAAACAAGCAAAGATGATTTTAGCATTGGCTTCCACATACAAGCCTGTTTCTCTTCTTGCTCAGGCTCTGAAACACAGTAACAAAAAAGCTGTGATGTCCCCTTTGGGGGAAAAGAGAATCCAGTGCTTGGAAACCAAGCCCTGGCTGCCTGTCTAAGGAGGTTTATGTGGGGAAATGGGACTTAGCTTTTGTTACAGCCTGATGAATCTGGAGCACTGAGAAAGACGACACAATGTTATGTCTTAATAGGTTATCCTGCTGTGTTAAATTCTCAATAACTCACCCTGCTGCAAGGACAGGGATTGTCTTTTCTTTTTTAATGATAAAAACATCTTGTATTCATCAGAGAGGCAATGCTGAGATAGGATGAGAACCAAGGAGATCCGACTAAAAGATCAGGACTGTGAAGGAGAGTCTGACCAATGTGGAGGGAATCTGACCAGTGGAACGGGTTGGAGCATTTTCTGAAGACTTCTAGGAGTCAATTACTATAGTTTCCTAGAGAAACTGTTGAAATATTCTGGAACACTAGAAAATTTCAGGAGTCCAGTGTCTATTGGAGAAACTGAATCTGTGATGAAAAGTCTTCCCACCAGGAAGTCACCAGGCCCAGAAGGCCTCACCAGTGAATTCTTCCAAATGTTTGGGAAAAAAATAACAGGAATCTTAGAGAGATTCTTCAGAAAATAGAAAAAGGCAGAAGTTTTTCCACCTCATTATGAGGGCAGCGTAACCTGGATACCAAAACCTGAGAATGACATTAAAAGAAATAAAAATTACAGGTTAATTCCCCTCATGAACATAGATGCAAACATCCTTAATAAAGCATTAGCTAATTTGAACCTGCAAAATATAAAAAGGATAATATATCACACCCAAGTTGGGCTTATTTCAGGAATGCAAGGTGACTTTAATATTAAAAATGAAATATTATTCACCACAGTTACATAATAAAGGAGAAAATCATATGATAATCTCAGTTGATGCAGAACAAATATTTGATAACACTCAATACTCTTTCATATCAATAACTCTTAGCCAACTAGAAAAGAGACCTTCGTTAGTGTGGTGAAATAAATATATATTTTTTAAAAACCCACAGCAAACATCACACTTAATTGTGAAATTTTGAATGTTTTTACCCTAAGATTGAGAATTGAATAGGATGCCCACTATCACCTCTTTTATTCAGCATTATAATGGAGGTTCTATCCAGTGGAAAAGACGAGAAAGAAATCAAACGTATAAGGATTGAAGAGAAGGCAATGATAACGCAGTTGTCTATGTGGAAAATTCAAGAGTCTGTAAACAAACCACTAGAATTAATAAATGAATATGGCAAGGTCACTGGATACAATATGTATGTGCATATATATATACACACACACCATATTTCTATATTTTATATAGTTATATAAAATTCTATGTGATGATAAGCAAATAGAAAATAAAAAATATAAAAAAGGTTCTGGGTATAATAGCATCAAATAATATCTGATAAATATGTAGGTAATATAATAAGGTAATGAATAGAGTAGTACACAATGAGCAAGGCCTTGATACAGAAGACTACGAAACATTGCTGAGAGAAATTTAAGAAGGCTTAAATACATTGAAAATAAAACCATGTTTATGTGGTTAATTCTCTCCCAAACTCATCTATTAATTCAAAACAGGCCCAATAAAAATTCTGGTGTACTTTTTCTGTGGAATTTGACAAGCTGATTCTAAAATTTATAGAAAAATATGATGGACCAAAAGTATATAAGACAATCTTGAAAAAAATAAAAAAGCTGGAGTAATTACACTACCAGATATCAAGACTTATTTAAAGCTGCAATAATTAAGACAGTATGGTATTAGCACAAAGATAGAAAAATAGACCAGTGGAATGGAGCCCAGAAGTAGACAGATATATATATATATATATATATATATATATATATATATATATATATAGTTGCTTGATTTATAACAAAAGTAACATTGAAATGGTGTGATACAGAGAGTGTTCTTTTAAAAAAGAGTAACTTGGTCTATTGAATATCCTATTATTTTTTAAAAGAAGTTTAACTCCTATCTTACTTCTACACAAAACCATTCCTGAAGAATTACAGATATAAATGTGAAAGTTAAAATCATGAAGCTCTCCAACAAAAACATAAGAGATTATCTTCATGGCTTCTGGATAGGCAAATATTCTTACTAGGCCACACAAAGTTTTGACCATAAAGGAAAATATTGATAAATTGAACTTAAGTAACTAAATAACTTCTGTTCAACAAAAGCATTATAAGAGTAAAAAGATAAGTCACTTAATAAGAAAAGATGTTCGTAAGATATATGTTACAGAGGACTCATATCTGGAATATATAAAGAATGCCTATAAATCATTAAAACAAATTGATAACTTAATAGAAAAGTGGGCAAAGGACCTGAACTGACATTTCATCAGAGAAGATATCTAAATTTCCAATAAACATATGAAAACTTGATCAACTTTATTAGTCATCAGGATATGCAAGATGAAACCACTCTGAGATGCTTCATATAGCCAACATATTAGCTAAAATGAGAAATAGACAATGCCAAGTGTTGGCAAGGATGTAAAGTAACTAGAACTTTTGTACACTGCTGAGAGGGATGGAAACTGTTACAGCCACCTTGAAAAACTGGCAACAGCTACTAAACCTGACCATATAGGTAGCTTATGACCCATCAATTCTACTCTTAGGTGTATATCATACAGAAATGCATGCATATGTGCACCACAGGGCACGTAAAGGAATGTTCATAGGAATAAAAACCGCCATCTGGAACCAACTCAAATGTCCATTAATAGAAAAATGGGCCAATAAGTTATGGAATATTTATACCATGGAAAACTATACAGCAAAGAGAAAGAAGGAATCGCTGCTATAAGCAAGCAACAAGATGGATTAATCTCATAGAATGTGGAGCCCTACAAGCAAGTGTAGCTCTGTTGATATAACATTTAAAAATGGTCAAAAGAAATGAATGTTAATAGAAGAGAGGATAATGGTTACTTTTGGAAGAGAGTGGACACATGGTGGGTTTCTGAGTGGCTGCTAAATGTTCTTTTTGTTTATGTCGGAAGTAAATACACAGGCACGCTCACCTGTGAACTCTGTGTATGTTGACTTCAATATATTGTCTACATTAAATTATTCTGTAATGTTAAGGAGGCACCTTGATTTAAGAGGGGATTTGTGGCTGCTCTATTCAGCAGCACACAATTTTTTCAAAAAATTAACCACACATACATACACCCACCCAAAAGAAAAGTGTGTTTGCTCCACGCTATACTTTGTCTTCAGGCCAGTGAATCCTCATTCATGTTGGGGAAGTTGAGTGGCTTTGGCGACCCTTTCGGGGGCTATGGGAATGGGCTTTGACTTAGGTGGCTGCTGTTTTTCTGGTGTGGTTTTTAAGAGCCCCCATGCTGGCTTCAGGCAGACCTGAATTCTAGGCTCTACTACTTATTAACAGTGTTATTTTGAGTGAGTAGTTTGAGTCCTGAAAGCTTCAGTATCCTTATCTGTGAAATGGGAATAATATTAATGCTTATCCTCTAGGGTGTTGTTATCAAATGAGGTAGCCCATGAAAGTGCTTCCCACAATGGCTGGCATATAGCATGTGCTCAGGAAGTGACAGGTTTGACGGTGGGGACAACAATTTCTTGCCATACTCCTGGCTACGGAGGGGGTGGGGGGCTGTGTAAGATGCCCACAGGGGATTGAGAATGAAGAATCACAAACACAGGACTGCCAGGCTGGTTCCTGCTGCTCTCCCGTTCAGTCTCCCATCTCTTCCTTTGGGGCCCCCTCTTTGTGCTTCCCCTCCTCTCCTGTTTCACAGCAGCGCAGTGAATTCTAGCCACATTGCTCCCTGCCTGGGTCACGTGGCCCCTCCCTTTCTGTCTGAATGATATGTATGGTTGCAGCGGAACCAGTGTGGTTCTATTTTATCAGCAGAAACCAAAATCATTCGATAAGTGCTTTGTTGTAGTCAGACCATCCCAGGGGCTTTGACGCGGAGACAGGGCACTCAGAACTCTTTGTAAACGCTGGGACCCGTCTCCTGCTCGGAGGTGAGGTTGGCTGCAGGTTGGTAGCCTTACTGACTCCACTCTTTCTCAGTTTCCCCTGGCAGGGAGTGCGCCCACGTGCCGGCCGGAATCACACAGCCCATCATCCTTCCCCCTCTCCTTCTGCGGGAGAACCAATCGCATGTGGCCCAAGGGAGCAAAGGCATCAGAGCAGCTTCTCTTTATTTGGAGTTAATAGTTTTATGCCTCCTTGGTGGGATTTCTACGTCCTAGAGGAATAGGAACCCTCACTCCCTCTGAGCTCTCAGCCTGTCCCTTCGGTGTAGGGATAAGGAAGGCAGATGCAGAAGGAACAGGGATTGCGGGGAACAGGAGTCTGCACTGAAGCCAAACTCACCTCTGGGGGTGGCAAGTTGGGGTTGTTTGCAGTGCCCGGTATGGGTGATGGAGAGAGGTGATGGCAGCTCACGTGCCAGAAAAAGCCATGGTGTGGCCTACTAAGATTAGCATTGATACCTAGTCTAATCTGCTACCCCCATCCTCACAGTCACATCACTTTTTTTTTTTTTAACTATTTATCGGAGTATAATTGCTTAACAATGGTGTGTTAGTTTCTGCTTTATAACAAACTGAATCAACTATACGTATACATGTAGCCCCATATCTCCTCCCTCTTACGTCTCCCTCCCACCCTCCCTATCCCACCCCTCTAGGTGGTCACGAAGCACCGAGCTGATCTCCCTGTGCTATGTGGCTGCTTCCCACTAGCTATCGGTTTTACATTTGGTAGTGTATATATGTCCATGACACTCTCTCACTTCATCCCAGCTTACCCTTCCCCCTCCCCGTGTCCTCAAGTCCATTCTCTATGTCTGAGTCTGTATTCCTGTACTGCCGCTAGGTTCTTCAGAATCTTCTTTTTTTTTTAGATTCCATATATATGTGTACGGTATTTGTTTTTCTCTTTACATCACTTTTTCTTTTGCTGACATATAGAGAGTTCCTCTGTTTCCCCTGCCCGGAGGGGGAATGTAGTTGACCAAGGAAGGGCTATTGGAGAGAGGTGCACTTTGAAAAATGAAGGTTCTCTGGCAGAGACCAGCAGTAAGGTCCGTGCCTGCTGTAGTTTATGCAGATTGGGGAAAATTTTCCCTTCTCTATGGGTATTAGAAAGAAGGACTGGTACCATCTAGAATCCCATACTCTACTGGGACTGAGGAAGGCTCAGAAAATGCTGGGATTTAGAGAGAAGAGCTTCATTCTCTCTCCTGTTGAGGGAGGCTCAGCGATTCCAGAAGCCCAGAGGATCTCCTAGAACAGAGGTGCTGCTGTCCTTTTATGGACAGTGAGGCTGACCTGTGCAGTAGCACATCAATCCCATCAACTCAGAGAGTTGTCTTCTCCATTTGCTTGCTTACCAAGACCCGTTTCCTGAGCCAGCACTGCATTTTACGGTCTTTAAAGATCTTGGACATAAGCATTCAAAAAACAAAACTGCTTTTGTCTGGACACCAGAGCTATTTTTGTCATTGTAAAAATGAGTGAGAATGTTTAAAGGACTCCTTATAGAGAGCTCCCAGCAGGACTGAGAATGGGCTTGGCCTTAAGGAACAAATAACACATATATAAGCTGCATGCTTTTCCCAAGTGTACATTGTCCACCTCTCTGAGCGATGCAGGATACTGACCTCTGCCTGGCCCTGTCTTGAGTGTCTCTGGGTCCTGCTTACCTCCCCAGGGTTTAGCTGTGTTCCCCCTCAGCCGTTTAAGTCCATCCCCAGGGTTCTGCTGTGCTGATAGAGGTCACAAAGGACAGCATGCAAAACCCAGAAATCAGGGCTTTACCAAATCAGTGGGTCATTACCAATAAATTGTGATGTGGGTGCATCATACAAGATAAAGAAATCAACATCAAGGATCTGGGAAGCCAGACTCAGATATCACATGGCATCCAGTTGGGCATGAAAAGTGTAGAGGCTGGGTGGGTATGGAAGTGATTATAGAGAACTGGGCAAGGGCAGCAGTGTGGAGGTCAGTGGAGTGGAATGAGGAAATTCTCATGAGAGAAGTGGTACAACTGGGAACCGAGTTGACATATGGATTCATTCACTTCACAGCATCTTCAGGGTGTCAGGCCGGGGGACACAGTAGTTAAAACCCTAAATATAGCCCTGCCCTCATGTTATTGACTTTCCACTTTGATATCTATCAGTGTCTTCCTTTTCTTTGATCCTGACATGCCTCATGGGTCCAAAGGAAGGATCTTTAATGAAAAGAAACCTCCTCAATTGGAAGAACACACAGGAAGTGAATGAAGATCAGATTTGCCTCTTAGGAGTTAACAAATGGGATAGACAACTCTATTATCCTAGCATTGATTATTCATAGTTGTGCCTCTATGCAAAGTATTTAATTATAAGCCACTCTTCTCCCTGTCCCATTTGCTACCACCCTCATTCCTCCCAGTCACCCACTAAATATTACTTACTTTGTCAAGGAAGGCAAATCCATGCTAACAGTAGCCCAAGCTCATTCAAGCTAATTTGTTGCAGAAAAGACCACCATCCAGGATTTAAAGAAAAAATAAATGCTTTGATTAGTTACCATTTGGGATTATACACCCTTCCAGGTCTTCTCCATGGTATGAATAACCAAGCTTTGACAGTAAAAGCCAAGTTTTTTTTTTTTTCTTCCATGTTTAAAATATCAGTAGGTTCCTTGAGCATACATAATCCCTGCCCCACTCCAGAGGCAGAAAATTGAGAGTTGCCTTTATTAAAAATTTCAGTGTTCGCTTTGCCTTTAAATTGCTGTGTTTTCCACAGATACTATGTTTGTGTTTGGGTGTCAGTGGGGAGACACGGGTGGTAGAAGGAGCTTTTTTGCTTACATGCCAGAGGGAAAGCAAAATAGTTTGGAAAGTAGTTCAAGCCTGGGAAGTCAGGCTTTTAGTTGGAATTGGCAGTTCAGGAAAATGATAGATGAACTGAATTATTTTTCCCTGTAAGAAAGTGAAACATTTTAACAGAGTAGGCATTCTCTTAGGGGTTCAAAGTATAGAGTATTAAGAAAGGAAGTTAAGTATGACTTACACCTTCTACTTCTTAGGAAATTTGATGCTGTCTCTTGGAACTTCTTGCTACCTTTCATTAATATATTCTATTTTCCTTCCACATACATATATAATAAAGAGAACCTTAAAGTAGTCATCTGGCCTGGTCTAGGTTTTGGGTCTTTGTTCATTGTGGCTTTTTGAGTAGAAACAAGTACATGCTTAAATTCGTGTTCCCTTTAAGAAAACCCACAATATAAATATTTCGAATTGTAAAATAGGTGGGCTTTGAGATCCTGTGTATGGAGGAGGGAGGGGTGGAGCAAATAGTGAACTTATTGGTCAGTGCCTTGGTGTATTTCACTGTTCATTCACAGATCATTAGCTACTTGGTGGAGAACCTAAAAGAGAGAAACTTTAAATTGCTCATTGAATTATCAATTTGAAGTGAAATGGTAATGAGTCAGTGGAGGAATAAGATTCGATTTACATGTTTAATTAGGGTTTTTTTTTGTTTTTTAAAAAATTTTTATTTTATATTGGACTATAGTTGATTTATAATGTGTTAATTTCAGGTGTACAGCAAAGTGATTCAGTTATACATATATCTATTCTTTTTCAAATTCTTTTCCCATTTAGGTTATTACAGAATATTGAGCAGAGTTCCCTGTGCTGTACAATAGATCCTTGTTGGTTATCTATTTTATATACAGAGTAGTGTGAATATGTCAATTCCAAACTCCCAATTTATACACAAGTTTAGTTTGTGTGCAGTTTTTGTTTAAGCTGCACGAGCCCACCTGTACAGGTGTCAGGTTAAGTCACAGAAAGCATCAATCTAAGATGCAAAGGTTGAAGCCAGGGCAATAAGAGAGAAGGTGAAGGTGGAGCAAATAAAGTGTACCAGTAAGCAGAGCAGAGAAACCAGGACTCCTCTGAGTTTCCCCACCTTTACACCTTTGTGCCCCTCTTTGCAACACTCTTCTGCTCTAGTTCCTATTAACCTTCTACCCCATTCAAGGTCATTTTCAAAATGTCACCTTCTGAAATGAAGCCATGTGTGATCACTACCCACAGCCAATGAGATACTGCCTATTGCCTTTTTTGACCATCCCCCCAGCCCAAATGCTAATTTTAGCGTAGTATACAACAGTAAGTTTGGGGGTTAGAAATATCAGATTTTTGTTCCTGCAACAGTACCTCCTAGCTGTATGATCTTGTATGCTTCTTTACCTTGCTGGACCTTTCTCTGAAAACGGGTTAATAGAGTGTTAACTCATAGAGTCCTTGTGCGGGTTAAATGAAGGACCCATGAAAAAGATTCTTAGCATACAGCTTGGCACATAGCAAGAGCAAGGAATATTAGCTATTATGATTGTGATTATGATTTTAAAGCTATTTTTATAGACCTGGTTTAGTTACAAAAAGGTTTTATAAATTGGTTTTGGAGAAAACCTGCTGGGAACTTCCATTTGGAATAGAAGGGCTAGTTTCAGTGCTTGGGGAAAAGCAATATTTTCCTTCAGCTCAGACTGGAGAAGTGCTGTCTTGGAAGAAAAGGGGGCTTGGGAGGTTTATGTTCTTACTTCAGAACTCCAGAATCAGCATCTCCAGAGCATGTAGCATGGGGTGTGAATGGTCTACCAAGATTTCCAGGTGATTCTTATATAAAGTTGAAATCCACAGATTTATATGTAAATACTGTTCTCTCAGTGGTCTCATAACTAAAAGGCTGGGTCTTAAATAGAAATGATTTCAGCAAAGTGATTGTGTAACAGGAGTATCTGAAGTTGAATGTGTTTTTGAAGAAAGCCTACTTTTTTGACCTTCTAGTCTATAGAGGAATCGTTATTCCTATACAGAGCCCTTTGGGCATCTATAGTGGGCACTAGCAGTATTTCCATTTTCTGCTTATCTTTACTATTTACAGATAATTTCCTTCTTAGTCTTCACTAATACTACTTACTATATTTATATTCTGTCTTGCACATTCCCTATGAAATGTCTCACGTATAACAGGCCAAGTTCACACTACTTAGGACTGAATGTCCTCTACAAGATTATAAATTTCTTGACAGTAGAAACCATATTGCTCAATTCCCAGTCTCAGAGGCACCTTTCACACTGCCTTGCATGGTGTGAGACTCAATTAAATAAATAACTGATCAGTCAGTTTTACCTAGCAGTCTACATGTCAGAGGTGGAAGATCAGACATGGGCAAATCAAAGCAGACACAATACACAGATTCATGATTATCTTGACTTCTGGGCAAAGTTGGCTTTTGATGTGAAGCCTTATATCATGAAGCCACATCCCAGGATATTCTTATAATTCAGCCATGCTTCCTTCTGGCTAATCTTGACAATAGGAAGGAAGTTCACAATTGTCCATTGTCGAGGGCCTAATAATCTATGCTAAATATTTTATGTGCGTCATTTCATTTAACTCCCACCCAAACCAATGAACCAACCCGTAGATATTAGTTATTATCTGCTTTTACACCAGGTTCAGAGAGCAGAGCAAGTTAGCCCCACACTGAGATTTGAAGTAATTTCTGCTTGATTCCACGTCCAGTGTTCTACTACCCCAGTGGTTCTCAAGTGTGGTTCCTGAACCGTATCATCAGCGTCACTTGAGAACTTGTTAGAGATGCAAATTCCCAGACCCACCCCAGAATTCCTGAGTCACACACTGTGGTGGTAGAGGGGGCAGCAATCTATGGTTCCACAAGCCCTTCAGGTGACAGCACTACATCAGCTGTTTCTCAGAATACTTACTTACTCTAAGTCCTTGCTAGTCAAGGTGTGGGCTGTAGACCCAGAAGCATTGGCTTAATTTAGGAGCCTGTTAGAAGTGCAGAATCTCACACCCCTCACCACACCTATTAGACCAGAATCTGTATTTTAATAAGGTCTCTGGTGATCCATGAGCATATTCAAGTTTGAAATGCACTGCTCTGAGCTCTACTTTTTCTCCCCTTAGTCTTAAATTGGCCTATTCTAGATGTCCACGATCCTTGGCGTATGCATTAAACGGTGAGGCAGGAACAAAGACTGAAGGTCCTCTCGTGTTTTACCTTGGGACTAAGTTGAGAGCTGTGCTTACTCCATTCTGATCAGATTCAAGTTTCCGTCCCCACATGCTTGCCTCTCTAGCCTAAATGCATACACACAGTGACACCAAATACTTGTTTCCCTTTGACATCACCTTAAGCTAGGCACGACAACCACGGAGTAGCTCGGGTTGTGTTAACATGTTGTAAACTAGTAGGGATGGCAACTCTCGCCTATTAATGAGGAGAGAGGATGGCTAATTCCTGCTCATTTCTATTCCAGAAACTAAATGTACAACCTGAGAGCAGCAGCTCATTGCTCCACAGCTGATGCTAATTTCTTTCCAACTCTGTAAATAGGTGGTGTTTAGAAAGCCTAAAATGTAGACTCTTTAGGAGGAAAGGCACACACCTTTTAGGAGCTTAGTGTGAAGTTAGCGAAGTTACGAAACGGATATTTGGGGACCTCACCTCTGACAGAGTAGTGGGGGTTAAAGGCTATTCAGAGAAGGATATTAACAAATGTTGTCCTGATTCCCTTGCTATGATTGTTCTGTCCCTGGGGCCACATCCTTCTCTCCTGCAGCCCTTGATTTCCCATCGAGTACAGGGACACTGACCCGTCGTGTGAAGGCTGCACCTGCGTTTCACGCTCCATTTTACTTCGCGCGAGTTCTTCAGACTCTCCATGGCCACCTCCTTGATGGAGGACTGTCAGGCACTAGCAGTTTACTTCTGTTCTGCAAGGAACTGGAGAAAAATAGTTTTTCTTGCTGTAAACACTCTGAAGGTGAGGTGCTGACCCGTGTACGTACATTAGAAAAATCTCGGTGCGTGTCCTAAGGCCGATTCAGAGCTCTGCTCTCTGAGTCAGAAATCCCAATTCGGTATGTCTGCGGTGGGACCTAGGAAGATGCAGAGTTTAACAGGCATTTCAGAGGATTCAGATGGTCTTATCCAAGGTGCCACTATTGGCTAACAATTATATCATTGATAACTGTGGGATTTTAAGAAGATCGCTGAATCTCTCATGTGCCCTCAACTGTATATTGAGAGAGTTGTGATGGATGATTCTGCTCTATAATAGTTTTCTCGGAATTAGTTAACTCTTATTTCACGCAGACACATCTATTAACATCTGCAATGTACCAGATACTGTGCTGAACGCCGGGGAAGAGAAAGAGAAGTCAGACACAGTCACTGTTCTCAGAGACGTCACAGTCTGCTGAGGACATAAACATACAGAGCAATAGATGACAATAAGCATACTAGCCGGTATAATAGCAATAGGACATAGGACCCAAGAGGGTCCAGAGTTAGGAAAGGTGACATGGAGTGAATTCCCGCTGTATTTGGATAGCTCTTTATATTGGGTTCTGTAGGGGTATCTACAACAAGGGGAGACCAAGAGTCATAGGGAACTCTTGGTCATACGGGAAGGGCAAGATTGTCCTAAAAACGTCCAGTCTGATGGAAAAGGCAGATCCAAATATTTAACTAACTGAGTTTCCTCTGACTGATACGGGATTTGGTCTCTACGAAACAAAAAACAAACAAACACAAAAAACTCAAGAAAATTCATGCTGCCAAGAGGGAATCTCGAAAGGGACTCTGGGGATTTGTGTCATTTCCAGGAAATATGGTGATCCTATTATTAAAAGCGTAGAAGAGACGTGGTTCGGTCCGTTGCCTAGAGGTTTGAAGGCTATCCGTCCCATTTTTCATTACCCAAGAATAAATATCATAGTGAAAGTCACCTTTAACACTTAAATATTGCTAGGGTTTTATGGGATTGACTTGAACCGACTGCCATGGTATATAAAAGCCATATGGGTGACGTGGTTTTATAACACATGCTTCGTAAAGCTGTATAAAGCAAGCACCTGTACACCGTCCTTGAAAATGAGAGCGTTCAAGCATGGTGTTTAGGCATGAAGGGGCCTCTGCTTGTTCATTAAACCTGTTGGTAATGTTAATTTTTAAGGAATAGGAAGAGAAGGCTTGAGGCAGTTAGAATGGGATTTGTTCCTGGGAGGGGTCATCTGCCAGGAACTGTCACGTACATCAGCAGGACACGTGGGTTCTTTATGTAGATTCTTCAGCCTGAGATGGAGTTGGGCATCACTGGGAAGAAAATAGACCAGTGCCAAGACTCCTGAGCCAATAGGGGGCTGTTAGGTTAGTAGAGCTGTTCAGGCTTCCCTGATGGTAGTGGTCTGTGGGACCTGTTTAGACCAACTATACAGTTATTAATTTTCATTAAGCAGAGGAGTTTATTAGACTGGTCACTTTACAAGCCAGGTGAGAGTCAGTTTTGCGCTTGCTAGAATTTTCCACTTAGTATTGTCATCCTAGTTTTTCTTGGCGTGGCCGAGGGAGGCTGGAGCCAACCAGTGCTGGCCATAGCTCTTTTATTTTATTTTTAGTGAGGTGAAATTCACATAACATAAAAGTAACCATTTTAAAGTGAATAATTCAGTGACATTGAATACATTTACCATATTATACAGCTACCACCTCATTCTAGTTCCAACACATTTCATCACCCCCAGAAACCCTGTAACCATTAAATTGTCACTTCCTGTTCCTCCCTACCCAGACCCTGGAAACCACCAACTTGCCTATCTCTATGGACTGGCCTGTTCTGGATATTTCATATAAATGGAGTTATACAATATGTGACCTTTTGTGACCAGCTTCTTTCACTTAGCATAATGTCTTTGAGGTTCATCCATATTGTGGCATATTATCAGTACTTCATTCCTTTTTATGGCTGTGTAATGTTCCATGTATATGTCCCAGAATTGGCTTATCCATTCAGCTGCGGATGAATGTTTGGACTGTTTCCACATGTTTTGGCTACATTCTGTGAATAGTGCCGCTGTGAACATGAATGTACATGTATCTGTTTGAGTGTTTGTTTTTGATTTGTTTGAGTATATACCTGTGAGTGGAATTCAGGTGTATTATTTGTACAAGATATTCCTTGCCCCCAACCCTGCCCCTGGGGTTCTCCCCCTGGGGGGAATTCTATACCTCACATTAGTGGGAGCAGGCGTGGCCATATGACTTGCTTTGGCCAATGAATGCGGTGAGAGCGGAGGTGACCAGGGCCCCTTGTGATCAGAAGCCTTAGGAACCACTGAGAAGCTCTGCCGTGACTCCTTTCCCACATCCAGTGGTCCTGCGGGGATGCAGCAGCTGCTCCTTCAGGCTGAGTTCACAAAGGCAAGCGGCATAGAGCAAGCAGTTGGTCTTTTTAACTCCCTCTGAAAGACATTAACTCGGACTTTGGGGGTGTGGGGATAAAAAGATGGGGGAACTCTCCCTGCCATGAAAGAGCTTACAGTTTTACTGTAATTTAAGCAGGTAGTCATAGCTCTAAAAAGCACTACAGAGGGAAAAGGGAGGAATCCACGGAGCTTTCTTAGAGGACGTTGGGTTTGGCCTTAAAGGACAGATAGGGTTTAGGTGTATAGAGTGTAAGAAGAGCTTTCCAGGAAGAGGAATGGGATTAGCAGTGGCTTGGAGGTGGCAAAGTAAGATGTTTGGAGGAGTGAATTGGGTGACTCTTTTCAAGAGTATAGGCACCCTGAGGACATGGGGTTGGAAAGTTCTGTTGGAACCAGTGAATGAGAAACTGTGACCTCCAGGCTAATGGGTCTGTTCTCTGTAATCTGACATTGTGTATCCCAAGCATGCACAATACTGGATGACTGCCCCACTGCTCCTTTCCTGTGCTTTAGGGACCAGACACATCCTTCTACAACAGTGGATATCAATCTTTACATGGTTTTTACTTCCTACATCTCAGCTCTGCAATCTGAGTGACTCGCCTCCTTCTTCAAACTGATCCTCTGTGTTTGTCACCATCTTAATTGAGAATAACTGTTCTCAGCCCTGTGGGGAGCAGAAGGGAAAGAAGAGCCCCAACATTTGAGTTTGCCAACGTGCGTCAGAAGTTTCCAAACAATAGTTCTCTTTCTTACTTTCTCCTCTAACGGTGGTGGGGCGGTGTGTTCCTTTTGGATTTTACAGTGGGGCAAAAACTGAAGCTTTGAAGTCAAGGAACTAATAAATGAGCTAATAAATGGAGTTGGGATTTGAATCTTGTCTTACCCTGTTTCTCCCATGCCCATCCTAGAATCTGACACATAAGCGAATGTGAGCGAGTGATTGGCCACATGACCGAATGACTAAATGAAAAAGCAAGGGATGTTTGATTGCAAATCTAAATGTGATGGGATTCTGTAAGGGATCTCTCTACCACCACAAACACCGAAAGAAATACTCTGGAGCTGTGGTGAGGGTGGTCAGAGGGTAAGATGGCACAGCTTTGGTGGGAGTGAGGGGAGCCAATTTCATGGGGCTCCTGGATGGAGGGGGCTCAGCTAAGAGAATATTCCCATTTATCTCAGGTCCTGAAACAGGAGGGAAAGGGGCAGGGCACAACCTTTAAAAGAATGACATAGCTATAGAACATGAAAAAAACTAGTTAGAACCAACTATATCCAAGATGATGGAAGATTTGATTTCCAGTGGACCTTGAGCATCATTATACGCTCGTTGTAATACATCAACATAAGCTAAGTAACACACCCACCAGCGCCATGGCAGTTCCGAGGCTGACCGTAAAAGGCCGAAAAGTGGGCAGTGGCCCAATTCCTGGAAATCTCCACCCCCTTCCCCAAAATAATTGGAATAATCATTAGCCTGTGAAATTACCCAGCCCATAAAAACTAACCACCGTATCGGGGCCTTTTGCCTTCTGAGACGGCCCATACTCTGTCTGTGGAGCATGTGTCTCTCTAAATAAATCCACTTCTTACCTATCACTTTGTTTCTCACTGAATTCTTTCTGCAATGAGACATCAAGAACCTGAGCTTCATTAAGTCCTGAGACCAGATGTGTGATCTCAATTAAAAGACCGTGGGTTCCAGTGCCAACCTGAGTTCTGGCTGGGTTCGAGTCCTGGCACGTGGGTTCAAGTCCCATTTGAGGTGCGCAGATTCAGTCCCGCATCTCTGGACAGACTTCTGGGTGCAGGGAAGTCCTTGGGCTGATCCTATTCAAGTATATTGTCAAGGGCGTTTCCTGGCCCTTGGCTGTGGGATTAGAGCTCTTTGAAAACCCTAGCTAGGAAGGGGGGGAAAAGTGAAGAAAGCAAGCTGAAATGTAATTTCCTCTTTAATACAGACTGTCATTTAATCTAATATCATAGAGAATGATTAGATCTTAAACACCTATACATTACATTTGACAACTCTCTGGTATGCCTCTGCTCTCCCTCTCGGCAATTATACACCAAAACAGTGGGCTGTGGCTGAGAGGAACTCTCTCAGTGTAGTTTGTTTATTGGCTCTTAATGAGAAGCGATTAATCTAAATCACCATAGGGGTGGATCCTTTGCGAGCTTTGGAATCGGAGATGACAGTGGACCTTTATGACAAATGTGCTGCTCCATCCTTAACAACAACACAAAGTTTGTGAGAGTGTGTGTGGTGCTTTCTTCCTTTGAGCAATGGGGAGAGAAAACACAGAAATACACACACAGAGCAGCAGTCACTGGGGCAAAATATAAAACTGCAACCTTTGGGCACTTCCATCTCTCGCCCTTTCAGTCTTTCCTCTCCTGCCTCTTCCCGCTCTCCCTGACTGCGGCAGCTGGGGCTCCTCATTACGTTGTTACGTGGAAGACCCTTTTCTCCGTTTATGACAGTTATTGTGGCTTTCTCTCCCCTGCCTCTCTGGGAACCGCCCGGTGCAGGATGATGGATCATTACAGAGACTACCTGCCTGACAAAATTACCACCTCTCTGCCCCCTCCCCTCCTGCATCACGTTGGGAAAGAGAGGAAGCACCACCAAACAACCCAACACCCTGAAAACCCAAAAGGAAAAAAAATACATTCTGCCAGGGGCTCTTTTGTTTGGGGAGAATGGGGTCAAATTTGCAACTGAAGGGTTGGAAACCAAAGGGGGAGGATGATGGACAAAAGTCTCTCCTGCTCTCTGTTTGATTCTTTTCCGCTCCTGTGTTTGCACTCACTCTGTTGTTCGCTTGCTGTGTCCTCTCACTCTCCTTCACCGTGTCACCAATACAGAGCACAGCAAGGATAGGGCACTCAACTTGGAAGGTCAAGTTCTGAGTTTGAGCCCCAGTTTTCATACTTGGTGACCAGCTGTGACCTCGGCAAGTCACCAGGTGCAGGCTTGGCATTTCCTTGCCTCTGGAATGGGGTGTGGTAGGCAGAATAAAGGGCCTCCTGGAAATATCCTAATCCCTGGAATCTGTGAAGGGGGAATTCAAGTTCTAGATGGCATTAAGGCTGTTCATCCTCTGACGTTAAAATATTTGACTGTTACTGTGGCTTTCTCTCCCCTGCCTGTCTGGAAACTGCCTGGCACAGTATGGCCATCATTACAGAGAGTACCTGCCTGGCACAATTGCCAGGGGAGCCCTCTGGATTCTCCAGGTGGGCCATTGTATTCACAAGGGTCCTTAAAAGTGCTGCGGACAAAGACTGTTGCCTGCTGCATCAGTAAACAAAGGATGTTGTGGTCATCGAGCCACTGCAGCCAATCCCAGCTGTGTACCCTGAGGTGATTCAGGTTGGGGAAGAACAGGATACTGGCCCTAGGTAGTTCAGGTGCATATCAAGTGAATGATTTTAATGAGCCCAGACTCTTGTATCTTCCCATATATAGAAAAGTGCTAAATCCATTTACTTGAGATGTTTGTTTTTTCTTTTCTTTTCTTTTTTAAACATCTTTATTAGAGTGTAATTGCTCTACAATGGTGTGTTAGTTTCTGCTCTACAACAAAGTGAATCAGCTGTACATATACATGTATCCCCATATCTCCTCCCACCCTCCCTATCCCACCCCTCTAGGTGGTCACAAAGCACCCAGCTGATCTCCCTGTGCTATGCGGCTGCTTCCCACTAGCTAGCTATTTTACATATGGTAGTGTATATATGTCCATGCTACTGTCTCACTTCGTCCCAGATTACCCTTCCCCCTCCCCATGTCCTCAAGTTCATTCTGTATGTCTGTGTCTTTATTCCTGTCCTGCCCCTAGGTTCTTCAGAACCATTTTTTTTATTTTTTAGATTCCGTATATATGTGTTAGCATACGGTATTTATTTTTCTCTTTCTGGCTTACTTCACTCTGTATGACAGTCTCTAGGTCCATCCACATCTCTACAAATGACCCAATTTCATTCCTTTTTATGGCTGAGTAATATTCCATTGTATATATGTGCCACATCTTCTTTATCCATTCATCTGTTGATGGACACTTTGGTTGCTTCCATGTCCTGGCTATTGTAAATAGAGCTGCAGTGAACATTGTGGTACATGACTCTTTTTGAATTATGGTTTTCTCAGGGTGTATGCCCAGTAGTGGGATTGCTGGCTCGTATGATAGTTCTATTTTTAGTTTCTTAAGGAACCTCCATACTGTTCTCCATAGTGGCTGTATCAATTTACATTCCCACCAACAGTGCAAGAGGGTTCCCTTTTCTCCACACCCTCTCCAGCATTTATTGTTTGTAGATTTTTTGATGATGGCTATTCTGACTGGTGTGAGGTGACACCTCACTGTAGTTTTGATTTGCATTTCTCTAATAATTAGTGATGTTGAGCATCCTTTCATGTTGCTTTTTCTTTAACTAACAGTAATCTCTTCATGTTCGGACTGCCTGGTTTTTGTTGCAGAAACTCCTGTACATCCTGGCTCCTCCCTGACCTTTTCACAGCAGTCCCTCAGGACTGAGAGACTGCCTCCCAGGCTTAAGTCCTCAGCAAGTCTGTCAAATACACATAATTCTCAACTTTTAGGTTGTGCTTTTTTTTCAGTCAACAGTTCGTAAGAGGGAGGAAGGGTCAGAGTGAGGTGATACGAGAAAGACTGGACTGGCCATTGCTGGCTTTGAAGATGGAAGGGGGCTTTGAGCCAAGGAGCTGGGGGTAGCCTCTAGAAGTTGGCAAAGGCAAGGAAACAGATTCTCACCTAGAGCCTCCAGGAAAGAATGCCACCCTGCTGACACCTTGACTTCAGCCAAGTGAGACCCATTTTGGGCCTCTGACATCCCGAACTGTAAAATAATAAAATTATGTTGTTGTAAGCCGTTAAGCTTGTGCTAATTTGTTTCCAGCCACAGGGAGCTAATACAGTGGGTAATAATGCCAGCCCTGCCTTCCTCAGGGAGCAGAGGGAGGACGGAGGGGAAAATAGCTGAGGAAGGACTTGGCAAGATATAAAATGCAATGCCACGCGAAGGCCTTGATATTAACTTCAGCTGAGGGTGAAGGGGGGATGCAGAGCAGGTGTCTTGAGCTGGGGGTGGAACGCACCGATCAAGGGTCTGCCCAGCTCCTTGCAGGGTCTGGTTCCTTTTCATTTTCACTCTTTCTGGGAGCTAAATGTCTCTGGTCTGGGCGAATGGGCTCAGTGCCACCATTTCCTTTCCTTAGGACGGTTCCTGCACTGGTGAGGGACTGTGAGGGACCACTGGTTAGGACAGCCTGGCTTTGAGGTGGTCCATTGGCCCCAGGAGCTGCAGCCTCAGAAAGTTGCCTGACTCTCCGTTGGTCACGTCCAGCGTTTAGCTGTATGTGAGCCCATCCCTGCCCCTCGGCAGTGTGGGCAGCGATGGGGGTGAGGAGTTGAGCTCTAACTCTAACTCATGTTCACATGCTCATTATTCTTCTTGAGCCAGGAGGTGTTCCTGGAATGTAGTGACCTTGTTCCCTATTCTAATGAAGCTCTCCACTGCCTAGTCTCTTCCAACTAGGCCAGGACACAGGACACTTCCAAGCATATTTACTCCCCTGATTGTTTTCCTTGGGATAACCTAATGCTTGTCTTGCCTCTCCTGACTAGAATAATTGTTCCCAAATTGCTAATCCCCGTAGGGTTAAGTCCTTGAAAATTGCCGAGGTTGAAGGCTTCTCATATGAAGAATTCAAGATCCAATGGGAAAAATAGGATTAGCAGGTGAACTTATAAAAGTCCTTGTCCCTTTTTTATAATGTTCACTGAATGAAATACTAAAGCTAGCATACTAAATAGATACTGTATCAGTGACAATCTGCGATTCTTAAATTAGTCATAATGGGTGCAGTGCAGTTAATTTCCGTTTACCATCCCTTGTGCGCTAGAATCTTTTCAGGATCTTCCTCCCCCGCAGCTTCAACAAGATGCTTATAAATTAAGTTTCTTTTGTGGTAGATAATATGCATGCTGGTGAGCACTTTTTCTTTATCTCTTCATATAGTCATTGCCTTTCTGATTTTAGGATTCTGAGCAGCGATTCTTAACTCTGGGGTTCCACTGTGGTCCCAGATGTGCACGGTAGAAAGTTGGATGCTTGAAACAGCAAATAATGTGGATGATCTTGATTGAGCTAGTTTGATATTTCTCTAAACCTTTCCCAATACACCTGGTTACCAAATCCTATGCCTTCGTCCCATCTAACCTGTGTCTCAGCACCCTCCATCTGATCTCAGGAGTACACGCATCTTTCTTTAGTGCTCCTAAGACGGACAGAGACCAAACAAATAAACCAAAGACCCTCACATCAAACCATAACAAAACATTAAAAATAATTCAACAAAAGTAATGAAAATGACTTCCAACCCAATCCTATAGATTTCAGGGTTTTAAAAAAAACTTATGAAACTTCTTTTTCCTTCTCTCCCAGGGTTAGACTTGCTTTCTTAAAAATACTGGAGTTGAACATCTTGCAGAAAAATAACATGGCCGTCAATGTATTAACTTATCTGTATTGGACTTTGACAGAGAGGAACTAGATTGACAGAGAGACTGCCCTAAGTGATAATCACCACAGGTAGGGCTGGGGATGCCTGGACTGCCAGTGGGCAGTGCTTGCTTCACATAAAGGTTTGCTGACTGCTGTCACTGGGATGGAGCCGGCCTCTCTGGACGGGGCCCTGGTAAGCCACAGATCCAGTGCAGTGAACGTTTGGTCAAGCAAACTTTGAAACCCTTGAGCGACCTTCACTCAGCCGCACATCAGATATTGACTGAGTATGTGCTTCACTGAGCACAGCAAAGACCAGCGGATGTGGTATCAGTGACACTCTCTGTCTTTAAGGCACTTAACATCCAGGGGGCAAAGTGAGATGAATACAAGTGAAACAAAATTTAACTAATATGTTAAAATATATAAAATGTTTATAACTTTTCACATATTTTAAACAGGAAGCCATAGTTCAGTGTGATCGCGAATTTGCCAATGGAGTTCATGGAAGGTAGAGATCGTTCCGCTGGAGCAGTTGAGAGGCTTCATGGAAGGGAGGGAATTACAAAGGGCCTGGAAGGAAGGCATGGACCAGGGAAAATGCTGGGCTTTCTAGGTAAGGAGGAACATTAGCAAAGATGGGAATGTTAGAGGAGTGCTTGGCTAGGGTATACGGTTGGGTTGTAGAGATCAAGCCTGAGAACAATATGGGGGCCCACTTAAGAAGTGTCTTGAGGTGCCAGACTTGGTTTTCGTGACCTGTTGAGGGTACTGGAGTTTCTTATGGAGAGGAAATGCCATGCTCATGATCCGAGCTGGGCCAGGGGAGAGCCATCATGCAGTGCAGGGCAGGCCAGATGGTCTACAGCCTGGGTGGGGCGGACAGCCAGGACTCCTGCTCGAGAGGAGGTCGGGACCAGCGCTCCCTGAGCTGGGAGGTGCTCTTGCTGCTGTCTCAGTGAGGTACGCCCGGTAGCTGCCCCGCCTTCACCCATGCCTGTCCTGCCCTCAGAGCAGTGCTCGCAGTGTGGGCACGTACTTGTCCAGCTTCTCAGTTTTTCCACCGGCGGGCAATGGGCAGCATAATCCTGTTGGGATTCTCGAAAGGGCTAATGGGAAAGTGTGGGTATGTGTGGTGAGAGAGAGAGAAACATTTCGTTTTTATGAGCAGGTAATATCTGCTCATATCTGCAGAATAGCAGAATAATAGGGAAAAAAATAGAAAAGTGTAAGAAAAAAAATGAAAATGACTCATGATCTTGCTGCACAGTAACACCTACTGCTAACATGTAGTGAATTTTTCCTTCAAGTTGTTCATTTGTGCATAAATATGGGCATGAGATAGAAACAGTTTTTAACAAATTTGAAATTAAGCCTCATATGTTTTCAGCCTGCTTGTTATGCACGGCTTCCACATATGATTATTTTTCACGTGTCATAAAACTATTTGAATTCATACTTAATAGCTGCATAATATTCCATTGAATGGATTTAGCCGACTTTATTTAATTATTCTATCAGCTATTTGGTTTGTTTCCAATGTTTTAGTGTTATAAATAACGCTGAGATGAACACACAGGTGCATAAGTCTTTCATTGGGTCCCTGTTGGTTTCCTTGGACAGATTCCTAGAAGAGAAATTACAGGGTCAAAAGTATGAATATTTATGAATCTTGTTCCATATTGCTACATTGCTTTCCAGAGCAGTCATGCCAATGTATACTTGCATCAACACTGACTGTCTGCATGTTTCACTCCACTGTCTTGGCCATGGTCACCAATATCCTCCACATTGCTAGATTCAGTGGTCACTTCTCCAGAACTCATCTTACTGAACTGTCAGCTGCATTTGACACAGTTGGACACTCTCTTTCCTGATACACTTTCTTTCCTTGGTTTCAAAGTTTTGAGGACATCACACTCTCTGGGTCTTCCTTCTCCTTCTCACACTTCATTTCTGGTCCCTCCTTACATCTTTGACCCTTAAACAGTGTGCTAGAGCCCAGTTCTCAGACTCTTTTCTATCTATATTTGCTGTCTCTGTGATCTCCAGATTCATGTCTAAATGCTGTTCAAACACTGAAGTCTCCTAAATTCTTATCTGCAGGCCAGCCCGCTCTATCCACTGTCTACGCATCAGCCCCTCTGGATGTCTGTTAGGCATCTGACACCTAGCCTTTTCAAAATCATATTCCTCATTTCCAAAGCCCCCAATCTGCTCCTCCCATAAGCTTTCCTGTCTCATAAACAAGCAATTCTGTTTTCCCACTTGTTCAGGCCAAAAACCTACCTGACCATTTGAGTTATTTCCAATTTTTGATCATGATAAACAACACTGAAATGAACATACAGGTATAAAACTTTTTATTTTTTAATGAGACCTCTCACTTTCTCTTGCTCCCTACAGCTCATCTGTAAGCAGACCTTTTTGACTTTTCCTTTATCCCCATAGATGGACCACATCTCAGTAACTGAGACGGCACTCCATCATCAGCCTCTCCCACCTGGATCATTTCAGTGGCCTCTTACTGGTCTCTCTGATTCTTTACCTGCTATTCCCCACCTCCCACAATGCTCTATTCAGCTGGAGTTAAAGGATCAAAATACAAGCCATAGCCTACATCACCTTGCTCGAAGCCCGCCAGTGCTTTCCACATCCCTTGGGATAAAGCCAGGGTGCTCATATCACCTACTGCCCCCATGCTCAACTCTCTACTTCCTTCGCTCTGTTCTAGCTCAGTGGACTCCTACAGCCTTTCTGAAATGTCCCCTTCTCAGTGAGGCCTTTCCTGACCCTGCTACTCAACTTTCAGACCCTCCCCTTCAGTACTTCCTATTTCCTTTCCTGATTTATTTTAATCTAAAGGACTCGTCACCATCTGATAAGCTACATACTTTACCTCTTTGTTTATTGTCTGTTCTCCTCTCACTAGGATGCAATTTCTCTGAGGGCAGGGTTTTTCATTTGGTTTGATTATTGCCCTTATCCTGGTCTTTATAGTACAGCCTGGCATAAAGTAAAGACTCTGTAAATAATGGTTGAATGAATACTGTTTATATGTCTGATTAGTTTTCAAATTTTCTTAGCAAGTTGTTTTATCTCATCTCATATCCAATTTTATATTTTTCTTTCTGTTTTTTTTTAAATTGTGAAATACACATAACATATAGTTTACCACCTTAACCATTTTTAGATGTACATTTCAGTAGTGTTAAGTACATTCACATTGTTTTGCAGCCAGACTCCAGAACTCTTTCCATCTGGTAAAACTATGCCCATTAAACAACTCCTCATTCTCCGTTTTCCCCCAGCTTCTGGCAGCCATTATTCTACTTTCTGTCTTTATGAATTTGACTAGTCTAGGTACTGTAATAGAAATCATACAGTGTTTGTCTTTTGGCTTATTTCACTTAACATAATGTCTTTACGTTTAATCCATGTTGTAGCATGTGTCAGAATTCCTTTCCTTTTTAAGACTGAATAATATTCCATTATATGTATATACCACATTTTGTTTATTCCTCCATCAGTGGACACTTGGGTTGCTTCCACATTTTGGCTATTGTTAATAATGGTATTTTGAACATGGATGTACAAATATCTCTTTGAGATCCTGCTTTCAATTCTTTAGGGCATATATCCAGAAGTGAAAAGTCTGGATCATATGTAATTCCATTTTTTTTTTTTTTTTTTGAGGAACTACTATACTGTTTTCCATAGCAGCTGCACCATTTAGAATTCACATCAACAATGCACAAGGGTTCCAATTTCCCTAAGTCCTCACCAGATATATATTATATATATATTTTTGAAAAATGTCTATTCAAGTCCTTTGCTCATTTTTTAATTGAGTTGTTTTTTGTTGTTGTTGATTTGGGATTTTTATATATTTTTTTCCTGATTGGCCTCAATGATTGTTGCTTTACTGCTGATGCTTGAGTTAAATTCTGAAGGACAAGTAGAAATATACTTAATAAAATGGGTTGGAGTGGAAAGGTGGGGAGTCTAATCTTGGCAAAGAGAATGGCATGTATAAATACTAATGGGTGAAAGGGACTTTCATATAAACATAAATATGAATTGATGTTCTACCTGAAAAATGTATATGTACTTTACAAATTTTTCCCAAAATAGGATATATGTGTGTGTGTGTATACATATATATATACTCATAAATGCACAAATATTGTAACAAGATTTCTCAGTAGCAGTACTATCGACATTTTGGGCTAGATAATTATTTGTTGTTCAGTGCTGTCCTGTGCATTGTAATTATTTAACAGCATCCCTGGCCTCTACCCAGTAGATGCGAGTTACTCTCTTTCTTGACCCTAGTTGTGACAATTAAAATGTCTCCAGGGAGGGGGAATAGATGAAATAGGTGAAGGGGATCAGAGGTACAAAGTTCCAGCTATAAAATAAATGTCATGGGGGATGTAATGTACATGCAGAGAATGTAGTCAATAATATTGTAACAACTTTGGTTAACAGGGTGGTATCTGGTCTTATTGCAGTGATCATGTCAAAATGTATAAAAATACAAATCACCATGTTGTACACCTGAAAGTAATATAATATTGTATGTTAATTATAACTCAATAGAAAAAAATGTTTCCATACATTGCTAAATGTCCCCTGAGGGCAGCCCCTTTTCTTGCCAGCTATAACTTCTGCTATGAGAGGAGATGTTAGGTAGAGAGATAAATAGATAGATGGGCGGTGGGGAGCGAATACTGGTATATTGTTATATTGTGATTAAGACCCTTATCTGTAACAGGCTTTATTTGTGTGTAAGTCAATATTCAACAACATATCGATTATGTCAGTAGGTTTAGGGGTCAGCCTAAAGAATATCTCTTATATTCTTTGTGAGCTTGTATTGATATTATTGTTATTTCTTACTGAGCACTAACTGTGCTAAGAGTCTCCCATTAGGACTCAATTATACAGTAAATTATAGCATTTCTCCTTTTCTATTCAGAGGAAGTCTACTTATTCCTATTCAAAGACTGTTTTCAAAGCATTGAACTACAATTTGTTTCCTTTGCATTTCTGGGATTCTGGCAGAGTGCGAGGCTGAGAAACCTATAGCTTTCACCCCATTTTATAGATTGCACACAGGAGAACCAGAGCATGGCAACTGAATAAAGTAACATATTCATTAATTTTACAATTTGGGTATTATAAGACTCACCCAGCAGCAGGAAGGTGGGCATTCTGGAAAGATTTCTGGGGAGGATTTTGACATCTTCAATACTAAGTTTGACTGGTTTAGACACAAATAAGCCTATAGGCTTTTGAAAATCTAAGTTGCTGAAGCAAAGCCTTGCCTGATTCCTGACTTACATCTGTGTCTTTTGTAATTTGCAACCAGCCATTAAAATCAGGGCCACCATTATGCAAGTTTCCCAGGAATTTCCTACAAAAAGAATTACGGGTCCAAAAAAAGAAAGTAAAAAAGATATTGTACCATCTGTATGTTGGTAAACTCTAAAACTTGTCCATCTCTAATCTGAGATACAGACAATTCATGTACCATAAATGCCCAAATCCATAGAGACAGGCTGTATGAGGCTCTTACCCCTAAGGCAGTGGTGTGTTTAATTCCTTCATGGGCCAGAGCCTCCCATTGAAGAGATGAGAGTGGTCATTCAAAGTGCAATGGTGTTTAGTGAATTGACAATTACCTACTGATTGGTGTTCATTTTGGCGGTGTTGCTATTTGCTAAAATAGTGTGTTTTTCTTAAAATGTTACAAGGAATGTAAAATAAGTGTAAATTGTAGTCTTTTTTTTCCCTCATCCTTTCACGTTTTTTAAAAATTGTGGTACTAATATGCATAACGTGAGAGCTACCCTCTTACCAAACTCTTCCAATTGCGCAGTGCAGTATTGTTAACTATAAGCACAAAGTTGTACAGCAGATCTCTAGAACTTGATCGTCTTGCAGGCCTGAAGCTTTATACCCATTGAACAGCAGCTCCCCTTTACCCCAACCACCCATCCCTTTGGTTTTTATCTACAAAACTCAGGGAGCCAAGAGGGAGGCAAATAATCCCCAAATCTCCAACCTGCTTGGCATCACTTCTGACTTCATTTGTGCTCTTATCCTGGGTGGTTTATAGATCCAGGTTCATGTTTATTTAGCCGTTATGGCCCTGTGCTAAGCTCTTTAATCATTATCTCATTTAATCCTCTCAAGAGCATTGTGAGTTAGAGATAATTATTATCGGTTTTTTTCATAGATGAGATAACTGATTGGAAAAACTGGGTAATATCCTCACGTTTACACATAAAGTAGCAGACTGAAGATTTGAACTCAAGACACCTGCCCCCAGAGCCTATGGCATTAATAACTCTGCTCAACCCGAAATGAAAGACCCCCTCCTCCTCTTCCAGCACGTGCATACACCCACTGCAGATGTTGTGTCAGGACAAGCTAGATAAAGAATCAAAGCAAACTGAAGCAAAAGCAAAATAAAACAAAACAAAAAATCTCCAGTGGGAACTCTTCCCTGTTCATATTAGCAAAATCACATAAATGCAGAATTCACAGATGTCTTAACAGGTATTGCCATAAGTTTTATATGTATATACCTGCAATTAAAGATTCAAAGGCAAGGGTTATAAATTTTTTTGGGTCTGTAGGATAAAACTGTCATAACTATGCCAAGAGTCACATTCCTATTTCATAAATTCAGTCCACACACATATTGAATGTGAGTAAAAATTGTTTTGTAACAATCTCATTTTAAACGTTTTAAGGAAAGGTGTGTACTTTCCATGTCGGCATAGTTCTTACCACTCCTTGTTTTGCTTTATCTGCTTTGCTCACTTAGTTTACCTGCTTTGCCCTCTTAGGCATTTACCTTTGAAATCCCTTCTTCCCAGTAACAATCTTGGTGGGCATGGGATGATTTTCTTTATATATGTAGTTATAGAAGTAGTTACGTAGATTCATACACAATATACATATTTTACCTTGAGGCTTAACTTTTGCTGAGGCTTTGCTTTCTGATTCTCTTTATGTTAATATTATGGTTCCCTCTTTTCCTTTTTCTTTTTTTTTTTAGCACTAACTTTCTGTTTCTCCTTTGGATTCCTATTCATTTAATTCTTCGTGTCCTCTTGGCCAAAGGTGGATATGAGTCAGAGGAGGAAAGGGGCTTTCTTGAAACTGCTTTTTGGTGTGTGGATTTCTTAGAGTTGCTTTAAAAAGAATAAAGAGCTGCTTCTCTGACGTTCCCTTGTCCCTTGGTAAAGCACAAAGTGCTAAGATTTCAAGGTCCAGAAAAGCATTAGTGTTAGTGTGTATGTGTGTGGCAAGAGGTGGTGGCATTTGAGTCCATCAGAGGAGGTAATAGGCAAGTTGCTTTCCTCCTCTGAGCCTCAGTTTCTTTACCTGTAAAATGCAAGTAATGATATGTCACATAATTTGTTTCAGGTTTCGATAAAATACCCTGTTAAGTGCCCAGCACAGGTTAGGAATCCAAAACATGTAGGTTTCTACGTCCCTCCTTCCATTCTTCTCATACACTAGGATTGAATACAGACACTGCCAGTGATATCAAAGTATATAAAAGGATTTTTTTAACATCTTTATTGAGGTATAATTGCTTTACATTGTTGTGTTAGTTGCTGCTGTATAACAAAGTGAATCAGCTATACATATACATATACATATATCCCCACATCTCCTCCCTCTTGCATCTCCCTCCCACCCTCCCTATCCCACCTCTCTAGGTGGTCACAAAGCACGAGCTGATCTCCCTGTGCTATGTGGCTGCTTCCCACTAGCTAGCTATTTTACATTTGGTAGTGTATGTATGTCACTGCCACTCTCTCACTTCGTCTCAGCTTACCCTTCCCCCTCCCCGTGTCCTCAAGTCCATTCTCTACGTCTGCGTCTTTATTCCTGTCCTGCCCCTAGGTTCTTCAGAATCATTTTTTTTTTAGATTCCATATATATGTGGTAGCATACGGTATTTGTTTTTCTCTTTCTGACTTACTTCACTCTGTATGAGAGACTCTAGGTCTATCCACCTCCCTACGAATAACTCAATTTCGTTTCTTTTTATGGCTGAGTAATATTCCATTGTATATATGTGCCATACCTTCTTTATCCATTCATCTGTCATTGGACACTTAGGTTGCTTCCATGTACATGACTCTTTTTGAATTATGGTTTTCTCAGGGTATATGCAAAAAAAAGGATTTCTGATGAGAATGTCAGAGAAAGGTTGCAATAAAAATGTCCTCTTGACAACAAAAGCACCCTAAAACCAACACACAATCTCAATACACCTTATATATGTGTATTTCTGTACATGTGCATGCATATATGTGCCACAGCGATATATGTGTAAGTGTATGTGTGCACACATATATGCCTCATTTGTGTGCGGATTAATGTGTTTGTGTATGCAAGTAATGTAGTGTGTGTGCAGGAAGAAACAGGGCTGGACGAAGAGAGTACATTGCACTAGATATTTGATGGTAACCCTCATTCAGTATATTGTAACTCATGGTATATAAACTAAAGTTCATTTATGATGTTGGTCTTATCTTCTAATTAAAATCATAGGCATGAAGCTTCTTTATACCTGCATAAAATAAGCAGTTTAATTTCTCTGCACCAGGGGAGAAATGATTTCATTGCCTGTTATGTAGCTCATCGGTACGTGCTGGGAAGCAAGAGAGGGTGGTTATGAAAGCTTCATTCTTTCCCTGTATATTTGTCCTTGCAGACTCTGCAAGGAGCATGGGTGCCCCTCTTAGGTTTTTTCAAGGGCAGCAGGGGTGCTTTTACCAGTAGTCCCTACCCTTCACAGTGCCAAGGGAGGAGAAAGTTATTGTCTATGAATAACCCATCGCAGAGCTTTTCCCTTAGATTATTCACACATGAATGGAAAAAAAAAAACGATACTGCATCTATTTCTCAGAAATTTGCTGATAACTAGTAATAACTTATTTCAATGAAGCCAAAGCAAGTATTTGAGAAAAAGAAAGTAGACTTGTCTTGGAAGCTATAAAGGAATAAAAGAGGAAAATAACTATGAATCTTAGCAGTTAAAGGCATTGAATTTGTTTAAAGCTTACTTCATAATACTAATATATACTATGGGTAAATTTTTTAAATCCTAGTATTCAGTAGTTTTATTTTATGAGGTATGGAAATTTTTTTTGACTTTACTTGGTACTTTGGACCCCATGGTGCAGACTGTGTGTAGCGGTAGCCCTAATAACTGGTGGCGGTACAGCCCAAGACAGGACAAATTATAAGAGGAAATAAACTCATTTGCTCATTCAGTCACTGGGCAAACATTGGAAGTTCAAAGAAGCTGGGTTGAGTTGGGTGATAAAGGTCAAAAGGGCTTTGTTGCTGATGGAACCAAACACATACACAAGGGGCAGATCCTATCAGGCTATTTTAAGAATTTTAGAATATAGGAAGATCAAAGATAAGCCATTGAATGGTTTTAGATTATTCTGGCCACAGTGTGCAAAGTGAATTGGAGGGGATACTGGTTGAAGCTGTGAGAATGACGAGGGGTGTCTTACAGGAATCCAATACAGAGATGGTCACATTTTGGACTAAGGCAATCACAATGGGCAGGGAGAGAACGGATCTGATTTTAGAGTTAATTAGTAGGTAAAATACGCAGAGCTTAGAGACTAATTAATTATAGGAGGTGAATGGAAAAACAGAGTTAGGGATGGTGTTGGGCATTTGGCTTCACGTGGGATGGGTGGTTGGTGGAGACACTCACTGAGCCAGGAAACACTGGGGAGGGGGAGGGCTTGGATGAGGTAGATCCTGGGGCATGCTGAATGTCAGGTGTCTTGAGACATCCAAATAGAAGAAGGCACCAGGCAGCTGAGTTTTCAAGTCTGAAACTCAGAGGAGACCTCAGACTGACATTTAATTTACGAGTTGTCCCCAGAAAGGTGGTAATGAAAAAAATAAATAAAAATGAGGGTGGAAGTGGTCACTGAGGAACGGTGTGTCGAGTGAAAAGAGAAGAAAGTCAAAACTGAGGGTTGAGGAGTGGCCATATTATAAGGGTAATCAGAGAAAGTTGAGTATTCAAAAGAGGCGGAAAGGAGAACCAGAGAAGTATGGTGTTACAGAAGCCCCTGGAAGAAAATGCTTCCAGAAGGATGGAATTGTCAGTGGTAACAAAGACTGCTAAGCGTTTAACTAAGGGACAGCTAGGTCTGAGTATCTCAGTGTTTATTGGATTTAAATACTAGAAAATCACTCACACCTTTAGTGAGACCAATGCCACTGAGGTCCTGTGAATAGAAGTCAAATTGCCCTGACTGGAGGGGCTTTTAAATCCTGAGAGGTCGGTAGTAACCATAACTATCACTTGTCAAAAATATGCACCATGCCAGGCATTCAAAGCCAGTTCTTGTGTTGTCAGACCCAGTTATTGTTGAGGAAACCAAGGCCTCCAGAGGTTAAGTGGCTTTTCAAGGTGACAGTATGACAGAGAAGTGTTGATACTTGAACGTGCTCTTTCAGGTGCCGAAGCCTTTTCACTACACCACCCTGCCCATTGGGCTTGGGGACGACAAACTTTCCTGAGCATCAGTATTTGTCCCAAAGGCCTTTGGGGATGTGTGCTTTGGAAAACATCTAGAGCAAAGGGGTCATGAAACCACTTAAATCAATTAAATCACGAAGACAGTTTAGAAAGAACGAAACAGTGGGATCTCTTTCATGACTAAAGAGCAGTAAGACCAGTAGAGTGATGGAAGAGTGACATGAGAATTGACTGCGGGACGATGAGGAGGCAGAGGTGTGATGGTCGTCCTAAGGTCAGGGGACAGAGGACCCCAGGAATAAACTTCCAGTACTTAAAGGTACAAGTTACAAACATCAAAAATGAAGGTATTTAAAAGAAGGACCTCAGAAAAATGAATTCTCATTTGTATGCAGACCTAGCCTTGAACAGTATTTTAGCTCAATTCAGCAATGAGGGACTAAATTGGGAAAGAAAAATACCAATATTTCATCTAGAGGCCCAGATGCCCCTTTCTGTGCTGTGATATACAAGTACAGAGGACTTTATATTTATGCTTTAATTTCTTGTATTTATTCTCTCCTACTAACTCTGTCTGTATTTTCTCCTCTCCCCTTTCTTTAGATCATGCTTCTTAGTGATCCTGAGATGGAGAGCAGCATATTGATCAGCTCAGATGAAGGGGCAACCTATCAGAAATACCGGCTCACCTTCTATATCCAGAGTCTGCTCTTTCACCCCAAGCAAGAGGACTGGGTGCTGGCCTACAGTCTGGATCAAAAGGTGAACAAATACTGCTGTCATTCATGTCCTGTCACTCAGGTGCCACCCAGTGAAAAGCACTTGCTTAGTCAATCCAAATGTTGGAGGGCATTCAGTGACATTGTATCCTTCCAACCAAGTTGATTGTGTCTGCAGCTAACTAACTTTCCTTTCTAGTCTTTCATATCAAAATATGCAGGCAGATATATTTCATTTATTGACAATGTTATTTGTCATTTCACGGGTTTGAGATAGTTTTCTCTATGATTTTACTCATTTGACCTTTAAAACAACCTTGTGCTGTAAGTAGGAAATGTATATCCTTAATAATTTTATGGAGACTATAGTAAACAAAGGTGCAGAAAAGCTAAGGTGCTGGTTCAAACACACTCAGCTAGTAGCTGGAGGAGCCAGGGCTTGGATGCTTGCTGTCAGACTCCAAGTCTAGGAATATCCCTTCACACCTGCTGCTTTGAATGGGAATATAACCACTGTTCTCAATTTAGCAAAGGGAGGGAAGCCTCCAACATGTCCATTTCATTATTTTCTAAAAGTACATCCAAGATAGAGTAGCCCAATGAGTCCTTCCCTTTGAGTTTCAGATCCATACATCCAGCTGTGTACTTGACCTTGTCTCCTGTGTATCTCAAAAGTTTCTCGATTCAACATATTCCAAAGATGAACTCTTGACCTTCCCCCAGCATAGTTGGTTCTCTTCCAGTATTCCCTAATTGTATTCATTTAGTTGCAAACCTAGGAGGTATCCTTAATATTTCCTGTAGTATGTGTTTATACTATAACCTGAACAATATATTTCCCAAATGTAGATCTTTTGATTTCATGCCTTTGCTTAAACTCCTTCAGCATTTTCTCATTACTCGCAGAAAAAAAGACCAAAGTCCTCCGTAGGCTCTATTAGCACCTACCTGGTCTGGTCCCTCCTTCTGTCTCCTGACTCACTGTTAGCACTTCCCTTTCAATGGCCATCTTTCAGTCCCCTCCCCGCCCCAGCTGTCCCCCTTGCTCCCTTTCCTGGGCCTGGGATCTTCTTCCCTAAAGCAAACCTCCTCACTGTCAGATCTCAGATGTAGCATCACTTCTGCAGGACGTCTTCCCTAAACTCCCTGATAAAGTTAAATCCCCCTTGGTGTTCTTTCTCGTAAGGCTCTGCACCCTTCCCTTCAAGGGTACCTGTCACGGTTGAGATTTTCCATTGACTGATGTGAATTTGGCATCGTCAGCATTTCTCACTAGATTGCAAGCTCTAGGAAGGCAGGACGGTGCCTGGTTTCACTCACAGTTGTAGCACCAGACCCTAGGACAGGGCCTGCTACTTACTGATCATCAGTATTTGTTAGGCAAATGAATTAGTGGATGAATTCATTGGTGCTATGGTAATGAGCCCTTTGTAGCTGATCAACTTATACCTAAGAGACTTAATTCTTCTTTGTATTTCCTGCTTTCTCCAGAACCTTAGTACAGTGTTTGATGCCAAACTATTATGTAACAATGTTTCAATCAGTGAAAGGAAATGGATAATTATGAACACTATATTGCATAGAGATATCTACAGAATCACCTTGGTTGAAATAGCTTCCTCTCTCTGTTCTCTCTTAAGTCCTGAAACAGTTGCTCCTCAGTATATATTTGAATATATACTTTGTAAATGTGAGTGTGTGTGCGTGTGTGTGTGTGTGTGCATGTGTGTGAGATGTCAGCACCTTTAAACAATAATTTCAACATAACCTTTATATCTCTCATTAATAGAGCCTCATGGTAGGCGCCACGTGCTAAATGCAATTCCCTAAGGACACCCACATGACATTTGCAGAGCAAAAGCCATTGCAAATACATTTCTTTCATGACATCAGGTGGATATTGTATGAAAGACTTAGCCAAATGTCAGATAGTCTGTGAGTTTAGATGCTTAGTATAGCCAGGAATTTTGAAGATACATTGAAAAAAAAAATCATTTGGATGTTAAATGGTATGGTAATTTATTTAGATGAAACTCAGAACCCTTAACCCGTGTTTTTACTTATGCAGAGACAAGCTAGGTTAGAGGCAACAGACGTCTCGTGCCAAGAGGTTAATAAGCCAAATGCAATATGCCTTGCGTGTCTATAGAAGAACTATTCTTTTTCTCCAATTCCACAGCACTGAGAACATCTACGGCATTGCTTGTGAAGTACCCTTGTGGATATAGTGCATTCAAGATACTTTCTGACTCGGTGGTTGCTTTTTCACTTGGTAAAAATATTTGGAAATGTGGCAGTGGGAGCTGATGGATTTCTCTAATCACACTGCACATTTCCAGATGTATTCTTCCTTAAGTTCGCTTTCTTGTTGACATCTTTTGTGTGAAGTGGCTGAATGTTCTTTAGGTCCATCACGTTTCTAACCAGTGCCCTGCTACTCTTTTAAATAAATGGTGTGAGGAGGCCGATGACGCCCCTGGCAACATTTGTGGAGATGCCATAAAACATCATCCAGGCATCCAGTTTACAGCAGAGTTTTTCTTTATTTCAGGGTAATTTATGGGTTTAGAGTCAAGGAGAGGGGCGCTACGGAGCAGCAAATGAAGATGCAAGGGTGGTTGAGATTGATATACAAATGTCTTATTTCAGACTGCTGCCTTCTCTGATGTGCATGCATTGAGGTGCTGGTTTCTTCTAGAGAAAATGAAAAGTGCTAGGATTAAGGTAACTGCAGCATCAAAGGGAGATGTTTGTGGCGAGGAGTGAATCAATGTTTCCATTACTGTGCCTTTGATGAAATGCACTAGCCATTTCTTTAGAATTGGTAAGACTGTCTCTTTAGTTGTGTGTATTACAAAAGACCTAATTGAATGATATTTTAAAAGGACAATATCCAATTGCTCTACTTTCCAAATTGCTACCCCAAAGCTGCAGGAGACTTGCTAGGAGTTCTTACTCGGTAAAGGCACTGCTGGAGAATTAAGGAAATACCTTCTGGATAGAACAAAATTGTGTCTAGAAGTTGAGAGCTGCACATGACGTTGTGTTCCTTGAGATGCTGTATGGCAGGTTGTGAATCACCTGGGAAACATGGCTCGCTTGTACTGGTCAGGGCCTGTTCGGGGGTGAAAGTGATCCAAGCCTTCCAACTTCCAAAGCTATGAAGGGGTATGGAGGTAGGGGCAAATGCACCTTGCACTTGACCCTGTTGAAGGATCATGCCTCTCCAATTCTGCTGTGTCTCGATCTAGCCAAGTCCTTTCTGTGTCCTGCTCAGTGCGACTTGGGCCTTTGACCAAGTCCTTCTATTCTGGCCATCCTGTGAGTCCTGCCACAGGACTATGCCAGCTCCCCTCTGCCTTACAGATTCTCCTGCCATCTTGCATTTTAATATTCACTGACTCAGTTCTTAGTAAAAACAAGAGATTCTTTCTTGGGTATAAGAAGCTTGGAGATGTTTTATAAAAAATCTTTGAGATTAAAAAAAATAGCAGAAATAATAGGTTATGGTTGACCAGTTGGAAATAATAAAAGTTACTCCTCTCCTCTGCTCTCTGAACCAAAGCTCTAGAACATCTTAGGAGAGCTGTGTATTTACCCATTATTTAAGAAGCAGGATTCTCTTTTGCTTCCATCAGGCTACTTCCTTGCTGGTGACCGAAACAGCTTACATTGTGATGTTTTGGATTAGCTGGATGGTTCAGTAATCTTATTGAAACTGAGAATTTTTGAAAGATTTTGAGATAGATTTTGAAGACATTGCAGTCCTCTAAAGAGATAGGTGCTGTTCTCATAGCTATAGAAAGCTGGGTGTTTAAACATCCCTCCTTTTGACAAAAGACTCAGTATAGTTTTTTTAAAAAACAATGGGCACATGCTCATGTATTCACAGATGCATACATCCTGGACAGGGGGCCTTCCACGGAGATGGAGAGTTGAAAATAGCTGTTTTTCTGCCTGAGAGGCGGGATCGCAGAGCTCTCTATTATCATTTATCTTCTTGACGAAATGAAACTTTAACAAATCTAGCTGCTTTAGTCATCAGAGATGAGGATCTCAATGGGATTTCAGACTCTATTGTTTTTCATATGCTTCTGGGCTAGACTGGTCTAGAATTGCCCATAATTTCAATGTAAAAACCACTTTCTGAAACACTAGCACACATAACGAAGGGTTTCTGTTATGGTAGTTGGGAGGGAGGTGGGTATGCAACTATGGGTTTTTTTGGGTTGTTGTTTTTGTTTTTCTTTTATGTCTGGCTACCCGCCAAGTTCAATAGTAGCTGACAGAGTGACAAGCTTGTTAGGAAGCTGATGCAATTTTAGTCGGGTCACTGGCAAAATAGGGTCTGCAGCAGAGGAGATGGCAGTGGTTCCAGGTAGGTTTTCCTGATTGGACCCTCCTACCTGGTGCTGCCACACACGAGCAGGACACTGGTGAATTAAGGTGTATCTGGTGTGTGGAGGGCCTGAAAATTCAAAGGGAAGTTTAAACTTGTACTTCTAGAATGCTGGATACAAATGAAGCTGTTCCTTTCATTTATATTCTCATGTAAACCCTCAGATTAGAAATGTAATTGCACTCAGAGCCTCCAGGATTAGCAGGTGATGGTAACTTTCCTCAGCAGCCCTTGACAGGAGCAGGTTTCGTGGCTCCGCACCTGGTGGGGGCAAAGCTGTTGGGGATTAACTAGGGATGCTCATGGTTTTGAAGCTTATTTCCCATGGAATAAGGCTAGAACTGAAGGGTGCCTTTTTTTTGAAGAAAAACATTACATTTTCATTAGGTCCTCTTCCGTGCCTGTAAAATCATACGTGCATCATTTAAGAGAAAGAAAAATCCATAGGCCTACTCACCTAGGGGGAGCCCACACTGATCTTACAGATGTCTCATCAGTACAATAGAAATGCGTTATCTCCATCACCATAGAAACACCAGTTTCCATGAGGCCACTTTCCTGAAGGTGAAAACAAAAACAGTGGGCCAAGCAAGAATGGCCCTATTTTGTATTAAAAAGGTGGCACAGCCACTGTGTTATTCAGATGTTAGAATTAACCTATTTGAACTGAGTTCTGAATGACAAAACTGGTTTAATGTTCAGCATTAACTCGCAGTCAGTGATGGTGGTGCAGTAAGAATCTCCAGGCTTTGCAACATTGTTTGCGAGAAAGCTAGCTCAAAGGAACAACCTTCAGCAAAATATGGATCTGGTGGCCTTTGTCCTCCTAAGCCTGCTTTTTCTATATCATGTCCCAGACTTCAGTTCCCTGCCTCTACCTCCTATGTGTTCCTTTTGGTAACCTGCCACAGTTCTGTCAGGGAAAAGAACATTTGCTAAAATAATTAATGGAAGATGCAGCGTATATATGTATTAAGAAGGGTACGCAGGTACCTCTTCCCAACAACACTTTTCCCAAAGCAATTATGCTCTCAGGGTAGAAATTCAGGCGTGGCAATACTTTGGTGAAAGAGGTGACTGCAGCTACAGGTGGGCAAGAGGTCACGCAATGCAGCCTCCTCTGGTTGAATACAACCTTTTTCTCTGTGTTCCTTCACCCCTTCCTATATGGGGTGACCTTGTCTTTACACACACACTGGTCCTTAGTGCTCACACTACTGCCCAGGGTCCCTAACTCTGATCCCTTTGCCTAATTCTGACCCTAGGTTTCCAGTTTTCCAGTTGGAACTAGGAGTTCTTCTGCTTATTGCTTCCTTTGCAAGCCTCTCTGGACTTATGACCCAGTCGACCTGACCTCGCCACACCTTCTATCCTCCCTCCATTCTCTGCCTCCACCTTGACTACTCCCCCTGGTATGATAGCACCTGGCCTTTTAAAGTCAGGTCAGTCTTTAAACATTTTAAGTCAAAGTGTACTATACATACAGAAAAGTGCACATATCATGAGCTCAGTGAATTTTCATAAACTGAATACACCTATGGAACCAGCACCCCGATCAAGATACACAGCATGACCAGAATCCCAGAATCCCCCTTGTGCACTTTTTCAGTCATTACCTTCCACCCGCAGTGGGACTGCTATCAGTTGGGTCATTTTTAATTTCATGCAGATGATTTATGGCTGGCTAAACTGGTGAAGAAATAGACACAAGATGAATTCTTTGGAAGAAAGGTTGGAAGATATCAAGTGAGGTAAATGACAGAGAAGGAGACTTCTAAAAATATTAACATTAGAGAATTAGTCTAAGCCAAAGGCAAGAATTCACTGATGTTCAGTTAAGTCTAAGTAATCCAGAGAATTCATAAGGAAGCTTTCAAAAGATGCTCATTTAAAATTAATTTAATAGGTTGTATTTTTAAATATGTGTTCCTTTCTGTGCCATAAGGAAAATACCCAATGTTGGCAAAGTTATGGTGAAACTCATATTACGAAACTGTATTGATGGTCATGCAAATGAGTTTTCCTTCCTGGTGAACATCTTGGCAACATGTATCAGAAGGCATACACATATTCATAAATTTGATCCAATGATTTAGTTACTTCACTTCTGAGACTGCACCAATAGCATAATACCAAAAAGATTTAAGCATAATAATGTTTATCAAAGTCACTCATAATGGGAAAATCTGGACAGAAATTTACTGAATGCCCAATATTAAGGGACTTTAAATCAGGATGTATACATTGGCCAGAATATTATGCAGCCATTAAAATGGTGGTCATGATGACCATGTAGCAACATGATACATATTAATATCTATTTAATACATGTATGTCTCATATTGCATACATTATATGTATATATAAATTCATACATGATTCATATTAAATAAATGAGTGCTCTTTGAATACAAGTATGTAACAAATAAAATAAGATGAAGGAAGGAGGGAAGCAAAGAGGGAAGGAAGGAGAAAAATTTTTAAATGGTAGGAAATATTCCCAAACATTACCTGAGTTATCTTAAGATGATGGAATTATGTTTGTTTTTTAATAACATTTGTTTTTTAAATTTTGTATTATTTCATTATAGATTAATTTTATGATTAAAGAATTCTGAAAAGTAATCTACCTTGAATAGCTTATTGAACATAGCTTATGTTCAATTATAAGGCAGTGATCTTAAAAAAGGTTTTAGGTGTGAATAAGGTCAACTTAGGTAAAATCATTTCAAGTCACTATTTAACTACATTTTCAAGAGGCAATGTGGTGTAGAGGAAAATTTCCCTAACTAGGAATATAACAAGTCTGAGGTTTCTCTTTTCTTTAGCTTTGCTTTTCACTGTGGTCCCTTTTGAACTGTGAAACTCTAGGAACTATTTTTTTCTCCTAACAGAAAGTATCCTCGTTGGGTATAACCTCAGTCCTTACTATTTACAACTCAGTGATAGATAGAGGTTTTATTATTTAGAAGAACCCACTAGAGAGGGATGTTAAGGAAGCGCTTTATTCTGGTGATTTTTCAGATGAATTTTGTGGCTATATCCTAAAATTAAATTAGCATTTGGTTATTTGATTTGACAGCTGTAATGGAAACAAATACTCTGGAGCCAAGAGGTGCAGACATACGCAATGAATTGGAGTTTGCGCCTAGTGACTCTTACACTTGCCATGTTTCGTTACTCAGTGTTGAACATATAGGCGCTTCTCAGGAATGGAGATATATGTCATTAAGTATCTCCTGTCTATGGGCACTGATGGGTGCTTTTATATACATGGTTACATTGAATCTGCATTGGCATCTGCAAAGTGGTTGTTATTATTTCCAAGTTACAGGTGAGCATATGATTCTTGAAGGCAATATCCACCTGGTCAAGGTCACCCAGAAAGTGAGGGGCCTGGCCTGCTCCTCTAAGCCTGGCTGAGACCCCCCACTATGGCCACCGCATCTCGCTCTGGCTAGTAGATGGACAGACTTTCCACCCCCTCAGGGCAGAATTCCATAGGGGCCACTTTACATTGAACCTTAACCCCAGAAAACATGGTACTCGTGAGACGACAAAATCAGCCGGGCAGAGACCAGACCTTCAGATGAATCTAGTTTCTTCTAGCACGTCCCTCCGCTGATGGCACTTGCCGAGGTGGAACCTTGAGTAGGAAAGCCATCAAATTGCTTCCTGATGATAGGTCATAGGACTAGGTAATTCTGCCTCTGGAAGAAAATAAACAACAAAGCAGTTGTTTTGGGTTTTTTTTTGGGTTTCATCCAGTTTTGCACACTTTTCCCATCCATTTGTTCCAGTGTTTGGGTTCACATGTAAATTAAACAAGTCTTTGCCATTCAAATAGGTAATACTATAATCTGGGTTTTTTAAGGAAGTTTATGGAGACAACATCTTTAACATGGTAATGAAGATAGAAGTTGAAATCATTTAACTTCATTTACAAACCATGAATATGTATTATGCTTTAAATGAAAAGAAGGGCTAAAACAGATATAGTGTTTGTTCAATTTGCTAAAGAGAAGACAATTTGTCAAGATTTTTTTCCCCCAAAACTCAAGCAATATGCAAATGTAGGAAAATCAGACCCCCATGTTAATTCCATGGCATGATGAATATTTTTATAATCCTAATTAGTACCAGTCATTTAGTCTAGCAATTTCCCCCAATCTAGCCAATTTGAAATTAAAATAGATGCCTTGATTACAAAACTCATTAGCAAAGAAGCACCCTTCTCACTAACCAGTTCATTTAAAATGCACAAACTGAATGAAGTGTGGAACACTTGTGTTGTCAATTGGCATAAGTGAAGTGAGTCTTAATTGGAAGCATTGTGAAGTATTTGTATCGCTGCATGTTTCATTGCAGTATAATATATCATTCATTAAATGTAACAAAAGCAACTTTTAAATGGTTTAATTAAGCGAAGTTGGTGTGCTTAGTAATTTTTATAAAGTCGAATGTCACAATTGTTTGCATTTGGAGTACTGATAGGTATTAAAGTCAGGAAGATGAAGTCTGACTCTGCATTTATCACTCCAATTATGTGATGAATGGCAGGTTTAATGTGAGAGGAGAAAATTAAATTATAGAACATTGATTTCTTCCTTAAAAGTACCCACTGCATATTGTCCTTGTGCATTTGGACATGGAAACTCCAGAAATGCCTGATTTATGGCTGAGAATGAAGGGGAAGGGCTGAGGACTTGGAGTGAAATGAAAGGAGAAAATAACAGTTGGGGATTTTATTTTTGTAATTTCTTTTTTAATTTTCTTTTTTTAATCAAGGGAGGAAGTAGTCGGTGGAGGGAAACTCTATCCAATATATTTTTGTCTACTCAAAAGAGCAATAGACATGTGCAGCACTGTAGATTGATGTTCTGTCTAAGCCAAATGTGGTGGGAGTGGGAGAGGAGGGGGAAATTAGCTTTGGACCAGGGAAATACTGGAAACGGGATGCTATGGAAGTCCTGAACAGGGGCCAGAAAACAAGGAGTTCAGGGCTGGTTTTTCAGTGGAAGAGACTGTAGAATGGGTTGCAGTGGTGACCGGTTTATAGGCATAAAGTGTAAGATGAGCACAGAAGTCGCTTTCTTTTGGTGCTTATTCTCTGTGCAATCCAGATGTCAGCTGTTACCTCATATGTATGGACGATTTCAGCCCCACATCAATGAGGATGCAAAACTCAGCCATGTCACTGATTTCCATGAGAAATCTAATTTTAGCAGACACTGATGATGTCCTGCCCATATCCATTTGGTATTTCCATTGTAATAGAAATGCTCCCACTGACTTCTGATTGCAAGATTTGCATTTCTTTGCTGGCGGGCTTTCTCCAAAGCTTCTAGAGCAGCGGTCTCCAACCTTTTTGGAACCAGGGACAGGTTTCATGGAAGACAGTTTTTCCCCGGGGGGTGGGGTGGGATGGGGGGGATGGTTCAGGCTGTAATGTGAGCTATGAGGAGGGACGCAGAGCAGCAGATGAAGCTTCACTCGCTTGATCGCTGGCCGCTCACCACGTGCTGTGCGACCCGGGGTGGGGGGTGGGGCGGGGGCCGTTTGGGACCCCTGCTCTAGAGGCTACTCTACTCATTTCTATAGAAGTACCAGGGAATTAACATGTGGGAGCAGCCCTCAGCCAATGACCAACAAAATTTGGTGTAGAGACACCACGGTTTCCTCACTTCTCATGTGGAACAACTCCCAAGAGTTTTACACTTTTTTCCAGCATTTCCCAATGGGATTAAGCTCTAGTTGCCCAGAGAGTTAGCTGGCTTTATAACATACTGTATATTAACTGCCCTCCATTGGCTGTAATTTCTCTACTGCTATACTATCTCCCAAATAAACTACTCAGTTCTTGTCTCAGTGTCTGCTCCTGGGGGAACGCTAACCAACTGTGACAAGCATTTTGTGATGGGTGGTGGTAGCGGAAGATTTCTGAGGTCAAGGGCAGGGGCCACAGCATATAAATTTTTACCTCCTTGGCCATGTCTGTTTGCCTGAGTTCCTCCTGGACTGTGCCACCCTCTAGGTGTCCTCACTGTTATAATCTGAATAATGCTCCCTCCCCCGAAGATGTCCACCTCTGCATCCTCAGACCTGTGAATACATTTCCCTAAAGGGCAAGAGGGGCTTGGCAGATGTGATGAAGTTCAGGATCTTGAGATGAGAAGGGTATCCTGCATTACCAGGTGTGCCCAGTGTAATCACAAGGGTTCTTATAAGAGCGAGGCAGAAGAGTTTAAAAAGGAGATGTGACTATAGAAGCGGATGTTGGAATGATGTTCTTTGCAGATGGGGCCACGGGGCAAGGAATGCAGGAAGCCTCTAGAAGCTGGAAAAGGCAAGGAAATGGGTTCTCCTCCAAAGCCTCCAGAAGGAAGAAAGCCCTGTCGTTACCAAGTCCAAGCTCGCTCCGCTCGCCCCACGACAGGCCAATAAATCGGAGACGAGGTGTTGAGGCAAGGAAGACGACTTTATTCGGAAAGCGGGCAGACGGAGAAGATGGCAGACTATTGTCTCTAAATAACCATCTTATCGGGGTTTGGATGCCAGTTTCTTTTATAGCACAGAGAAGGGGAGGAGATGAGGAAGTAAAGTAAAAAGCCCCATAAGATTTGCAAATATCCCCTGAAATGGCCAGCCTCAGGGAGGGGATGTGTTCATTTCTTCTTTCTTGAGGCCATCCACAGGTGGACAGGGTCCGGATGTTTCCCTGAACAAAGGCACTTTGGTTTAACATTCAGGCAGAGGGGCAGGGTTCCCCGAGGCAGGCCATTATGTATAGACAATATCCTTTTAGTGAACAAAAGCAACAGGAAGCAAAGGTCAAAGTAAAAGAAACATATCCAACATCTAGTCAGGTTTGGCTCTTCCCTGTTACACTGTTGACACCTTGATTTTAACCCCAGGAGACTCATTTGGACTTCTGACTTCCAGAACTACAAAATAATAAACTCCTGTTGTCTTAAGCCACTAAGTTTGTGGTAATTTGTTACTGCAGCGAGAAGAAACTAACACACTCACTGACCTTCCCCTGGCTTCAGTGGGTCTTCTGTCCCACAGCAGACAAAATCCTCTACTTATCTGCACCTACTTCTTGGAAGCCCAGGCATCCACAGATCCAAGTACAGGCCATCTAGGTCATACTTATGACTCCTCTTTACATTGATCCATGCAGTCGTGAAATAAGAAGAGTTCCCTCAAACAGGAATTGTGGTGAAAAAAACCCCAAACCTGTTCCCCATCTTGTCACATATTGTATTAGTTTGCTAGGTCTGCTGTAAGACCGGGTGGCTTAAACAGCAGAAATGTAAGGTCTCACAGTTTTGGAAGCTTGAAGTCTGAGATCAAGGTGTCAGCAGGATTGGTCTCTTCTGAGGCTTCTCTCCTTGGCTTCTAGATGGCTGTTCTCTTTGTACTTCACAAAGTCTTCCCTCTGTGTGTTTCTGTGTCCTAATTTCCTCTTCTTATATGTAACATATTGCTATTTAGGGCCCACCCTAATAACCTCATTTTAACTTAACTCTTTAAAACCTTATCTCCATATATAGTCACACTCTGAAGCACTGGGGATTAGCATTCCGCATATGGATTTGGAGAGATACAATTTAGCCGATAACATAAATGCAAGTCCAGGTTGCTAAGTGATGAAAGTCTTAATGTCCTTTGGGTCTGTAATGCCCTGTGTAAGGAGAGGGTAAGAGTCTCCTCTGTGTAGCATGACTGCTTCTGAGGCAAGTGTAGTGGAACCAGCCACCAGGAAGGATGTGCTATGAAGCGGGGTGGGGGGTTAAGGAAGTGAGGGTGAGGCTTATCCCTGGGATGGAAACCTCATGAGAGTCCCTGAGACAGGTCAGGAAGGTCTCAAACTGGTCTTTGGCTTTGACCCTGGGTTAAGTTAGGGAATCACAGAGGGCACAAGAGAAAAGATGGTGCCCAGGCCATGGAGAACACTGGGGAACAGTTTGAAAGAAATCTCTGCTAGAAACTTATTTTTGAGAATCATGGCTGTTTGCTTGTATAAGCTAGATTTGTTGTGTTTGATTTTGTTTTTGGTGCTTGATTTTTGTTCTCTCTTTGCCTTTGAAAATGTCAGTAGATCTCACAGAAAGAGGTTTGAATGACCTGAAGATGTTATACATCTTCTTACAATTCGTCATTGGCTTCCCCATAGCTTGGAAGATAAAGTCAGCTCAGCACATAGACCATCATAGTTTGGATGCTGTCTTACTTTCTAGCCCTTTCCCCAAGCCCTTTGTTCACTCATGCAACATGGAAATGTATCCTCTTGGTTCAGCCCAGAATACCTTGACATAGACACTTCCCTCTAGGAGTCCTTTTCTCCTTCTTTATCTAGTTATCTATCTCTTTATCTTTTACAACTCAATGCAAATCCGACTTTCTAGAGAAAGCTTTCTCGACTTTTAAGAAAAATCTAGAAAAAAGCTATTTTCACATCAGCGTACTGGAAAACTTTTTATTTTATGGTTTTATATTTTTTAAGTACATGAGGGGTAGAGAGACCAAAATGTATCTCAGTGTTTAGGACATCCAAAGATCTTAAATTGTCCCTGGACAAGAGATAAGGAAGACCTGAATTAAGATAATAATTGTGGAGTTGAAAAGAAAGGGGAAAAAATTATAGAGGGGTTTGAAAATAGAAGCAGCCTCGGTGACTGCGTAGAAGTCACAGGAAGAAGGGGAGCCTGATAACCTCGACATGGCAAAAGCCAAAAGGACACCATGGATCCGATAGTCTGATTGCCTGCAAAAATATCTAAGGCCGTGAGCTGTGCCCACGGCACATTTCTTTCCTGACACAGGAGGTGTTTGTTTCTCAAGCACACTGAACGGGAGAGGGGAGGCCCTAGTAGGCATTACCACCAGGGTGTAGCACGGAGGGGACGACGAACTTCTTTTGTGGTTGTTTTTCCCTTTGGCTGCTTTTCTGACATTTTGCCCCCTGCCTCCCTTGGCTGCTCTTGAGTGCCAGAGGCAGCAGTCAGCAGTGTCTGTCTGAGAAAGTTATTGAAACAGGCTTTTTAAAACGGAGACTTCTTAACTTGAAGCGCTTGGTAGAGATACCAGGGATTGTAATCCAGAAGCTTTATAATAGGTAGCTGGGGAATGAGTGAGGAAGAAAAGCTATATTAACTTTTCTCTATTCAAATGTTGTTTTACTCATATTGGACTTGAATGTTTCATAATTAACATTCTGAAAGGTGGCTGAGGAATCTACCCTCTCCTGTGTTTATCTGAGGCATGGATGGTCTCTGGAACCTTCTAGCCCAGAGGCTCCAGCCCCGGAAGGGAGCTTTCAGGTCTGACTAGCAGATCATTACGCTTGATATAATCTGTCTACCCTTAGGTTTATATAATCTCTTTCCCTTTTTGATGCTGAAAAATGCCACTTTAATAATCAGGTAAAAAGCTGATATTATTCATTTAATCACCATTACAGGTATCACAACTTAATCATTGAAAATAACTGAAAAGTATGCCATGACGTTTGTCTTTTTTTTCTCCCAAGTAACTTACTAACAGATACCAGACAAATTCTAACAAATTCTAACAGACATTCATGTTTTAGAATCTTGAAAACAATTCTTCTAAAATGAATATTGACAAAATAAATGGGAAAACGAAGAAAAGCTTAGCAGAAACAATCTCTTATTTTTTAGTATATTTAATTTCAAGTATCAACAACCTGCTCTTTAGCACCCAGACACCAGGTCAAAATACTATATCCAACAAGTACTTATTGAGCACTTACTGTGTACCAGGACCTAGAGATGCAGGAATGAAGTATACTGATACCATCTCTGCTGTCATGGAAAGAGAAGCATTGATCAAATGAGTAATTGATGGCAATGGTGATAAGTCTACAAAATAGGGTTCTAGGTATTGAATCTTTGCCACAGCAGTTTCATTGCAAGCAGTTTCACTGCATAACTAACTGGCCAGAGCACAATTTTGCTGTGAAAGATAAAATAATGAAAATAAAAGAGGGGCATTAAAAAGGACACCATGAGACATGAAAAAGTAATAACATTTAAAAAAAGATTTCATTGTGAAAAATGAAAACACAAAAAGAATTTGAATACATTTAAAATGTGTGTAGATTGATAGTTATCGTCGTATTCGGGTACATCTTAGAGAAACCTATAATAATTTCTTTCTCAAAGTCGATCATTAAGGATTCTGGATCTAATGTTGGACATAGATTCTTCACGATATAGAAAAATCTGCTGTAAATCTCTTCAGATTTCCCTGGAAGGAAAACAAACAGAGGAGGGATGCTGATATTTCCTATCAATACAGGTAATGTATATAACTGGTAGAACATATCTGGACTTCATTTAAGTGTTCCATCACATGCCCAATTCTTATATTACACCAAATCATCAAACCCAGATTCGTGCCAACTACCAAAATTCTATCTACATCATGTTGTATACTATCAAATAGCAAAAATTTTTTACCATTTTCAAGAAACTTAAACTCATCAGGAATCGTGTAATCATTTCTTTTGGGGGGAGTAGGAGGAGCTTGATTCTTCTTCTTTTGCCTCCAACTTATCATGTTGTGTGATAAATTTGGTAAAGATGACATGAGCGAACAAGCTGTTGTATCTAAATCAGCCAAAGACTCGATAGATAAAGCTCCCAAAGTCTGGTGTGAAATACAAGCCGCCTCTTTTATATTTGCCATAGCTTGGTAAACTCTTGGTTTTGATGGGTGGGAGGGTGCCTGGGCTTACTGAAAGATTTGCAAACTGCTTTGTTATCATTTTCTAGTATAGTGTGCAGTCTGGCTTTACACGCTCTTGTCTCACACTTCCAGTGAGTTTTCTTATCACCATATTTTCTAACAGAGTTGCTGTCATCCACTATTTTCAGACTGCCATGTCTACTCATCACGGTATAGACCATTATGAGACCTAAGATGTAAACAATATGAAAATGGGAGTAGTGTGTCAATGATGAAATGAAGCCAATTGTCAACCAGTTATTTTATCTTTTATGGCAAAATGGCTTTACGGCTCATTAGTTGTACTGTGAAATTGCTTGACCCAAAGGTGTTTATGGTGAAAATGCCAGACGTGACAAAATAAGACTGTAGATTGTTATGAGAGCATATTTTAGGGAGAAGGTCTGACCTAGCTTCAAAAATGTTTGCTATAGCGTTTGAAGAGTTACATCTTGAAGATATATGTATTGAAGAGTTAAGGTATTCTCTTGGCATTAAGTGCTTATAAACATAGTTTAAAATAAAACTAAGGTCACTCTATGAGTTGCCTGCAGATGTTTATAAACAACTTTATTGAGGTATAGTTGATATTCAATAACTGCACACATTAAAGTGTACTGATTTGATAAGTTTTGACGCTAATGCGCTCATGCATTCATAACTAGAGTCAAGAAACTCAGCATATCCATCACCCCCTTGTGCTCCTTTGTAATTCCTTCCTCTCACCCTTCTTCATCCCCTCACAGTATTCACAGTTGGGGATTTGTTCACAGTAACTATAGATTAGTTTACATTCTCTAGGATTTTATATAAAAGGAACTAAACATTATGTACTCTGTTTTTGCATAGCTTTTTTCTCTTATCATAATATTTTGAGATCCATCCATGTTGTTGCGTGTATCAATAGTTTATGATTATTTTTCTTCTGGGGAGTATTCCATTGTATGGCTATACCAAAATTGGTTTATCCATTCACCTATTAATGGATTAATCTAGGTTTTGGCTATTACGCATAAAGCTGCTATGACCATTCCTGCACAAGTTTTTGTATAGATATATGCTTTTTTGTCTCTTGGACAAATACTTAATAGTGCAATGATCGGATCATACGGTGGATGTAGCTTCAAATTTTTGAGAACATGCCAAACCGTCTTCCAGGGTGGTTGTGCCGTTTTACATTTCCAGTAGCAGCAGCACATGAGAGTTATAGTTGTTCCCCTCCTCATCCACACTTGTTATAATTGGTTTTTAATTAATTAATTAATTAAACTGAAATATAGTTGACATACAATATTCTGTTAGTTTCGGGTATACTACATAATGATTTAATGAGTTGAGGTTTGCATATGTTATGACATGATCACCATGATAAGTTTAGAAACCACCTGTTCCCATACAGAGTTGTTATATTATTATTGACCATATTCCTTATGCTGTATATTATATCCCTGTGACTTATTTATTATATAACCGGAGTTTTGTACCTCTGAATCCCCTTCAATTATTTTGCCCGCCTCCAACCTCCTCACCCCCTCCCTTTGGCAACTAATTCATTTGTTGTCTGTATCTATGAGTCTGTTTTCATTTTGTTTGTTTCTTTGTTTTGTTTTTTAGATTTTACATATAAGTGGAGAACGTGCAGTGTTTGTCTTTCTCTGACTTATTTCACTTAGCATAATACCTTCTAGATCCATCCGTGTTGTTGCAAATGGCAATATTTCATTTTTTCATGGCTGAGAAATATTCCATTGTATATATGTATGTATATGTACCACATCTTCATTATCCATTCATCTATCAGTGGACACTTAGGTTGCTTACATAGCTTGGCTATTGTACATAATACTGCCATGGACATCAGAGTGCATATATCTTTTAAATTGGTGGTTTTGTTTTCTTTGGGTAAATACTCAGAAGTGCAATAGCTAGATCATATGGCAGTTCTATTTTTAACATTTTAAGAAACTTCCATACTGTTTTCCATAGTGGCTGCATGAATTTACAATCCCACCAACAGTGTGTGAGGGTTTCCTTTTCTCCACATCCTTGCCAACACCTTTTGTTTGTTGTCTTTTTGATAATAGGCATTCTGACAAGTGAGGTGGTATCTCGTGATTTTGATTTGCAATCCCCTAATGTTTAGTGATGTTGAACATCTTTTCATGTGTCTGTTGGCCATTTGTATGTCTTCTTTGGGGCAGTGCATATTCAGGTCCTCTGCCCACTTTTAAATCAGGTTGTTTGTTTTTTTGATGTTGAATTGTATGAGTTCTTTGTATATTGTGGATATTAACCCCTCATCTGATATATCATTTGCAAATATCTTCTCCCGTTCAGTAGGCTGCCTTTTCGTTTTGTTGATAGTTTCTTTGCTTTCCAAAAACTTTTTAGTTTGATGTACTCCCATCTGTTATAGTTATTTTTAAAAATCTTAACCCTTCTAATAGGTGTATAATGATATTTCATTGTGATTTTAATTTTCATTCTCTTAGTGACTAAGGATGTTTTGAGCATCTTTTCATGCGCTTATTTGCTATCTAGATTATTTATTTGATGATGTCTCTGAGCAAATATTTTGCCTACTTAAAAATTGGGTTGTTTTTGTCCTATTATTGAGGATTAAGAGTTCTTCTTAAAAACTGGGTTGTTTTTGTCTTATTATTGAGGGTTAAGAGTCCTTCTATACTCTGGATAAAAGTCCTTTATCAGATATATGTTTTGCAGATATTTTTCTCCCATAACATAGCTTGTCTTCTAATCCTCCTTACAATGTCTTTCAATGAAGAGACTCTTGTAATTTTGATGAAGGGTAGTTTTTCAGTTATTTATTTTTGGATCATGCTTTTGGTGTCATGCCTAGGAAATCTTTGCCTGTCAAGTTTATAAAGATTTTCTCCTCTGCTCTTTTATAGATGTTTTATAGTTTTAAGTTTTATATTTAGGCCTTAGGATCTATTCTGAGTTAATCTGCATATGGTGTGAGGTATGAGTCAAAGTTTATTATTATTGCATGTGGATGCCAAATTAGTCCAATGCCACTTATTGAAAAGACCGTTATTTCTCCATTGAACTGCCTTTGCACTTTTGTCAAGAATCAATTGTCCATATATATACAGGTATATTTCTGGACTCTCTTCCATTTCAACCATTTATTTGTCTTATCTTGACACCAGTGCCACATTATATTGATTATTGTAGCTTTATAATGTTCTGGGGGCAGGTCTCTTGAAGTTGTTCTTACTTATTAAAGTTGTCTTGGTCATTCTAGGTACTTTGCATTTCCATATGAATTTGAAAGTCAACTTGTCAATTTCTACCCTCCAAAAAAGGGTTCTGGAATTTTTATTAAGATTACATAAAGTCTATAGATCAATTTGAGGAGAATTGGCATTTTACAAGTATTGAGTCTTGTGATTCATGAACCCATTATTTCTATTTATTTGGATTTTCTTTAACTCAACAATGTTTTTCTTTTTTTAAATTTATTTATTTTTGGCTGTGTTGGGTCTTCGTTTCTGTGCGAGGGCTTTCTCCAGTTGCGGCAAGCAGGGGCCACTCTTCATCGCGGTGTGTGGGCCTCTCACTATCGCAGCCTCTCTTGTTGCGGAGCACAGGCTCCAGACGCGCAGGCTCAGTAGTTGTGGCTCATGGGCCCAGTTGCTCCGCAGCATGTGGGATCTTCCCAGACCAGGGCTCGAACCCATGTCCCCTGCATTAGCAGGCGGACTCTCAACCACTGCACCACCAGGGAAGCCCCAGCAATGTTTTATATAAATATTTTATAGATCTTGAACCTCTTTTGCCAGATTTATCCCTAAGCATTTCATAAATATGATTTTTAAATGGTATTTAAAAAATTCAATTTTTGATTCTTTGTTGGTAGTTTATAGTACAGGTAGAAAGAAAAATCAGTAAGGATGTAGAATTGACCAACTGTTATTGGTAGAACACTTCACCCAACGAACCAGAATACACATTCTTCTCAAATGCATATAGACGGCTTACCAGGATTGACCGTATTCTGCTCCTTTGTGACTGAGTACACTTATTGTAACTCTTCACCTGTAAAATGGAACTATTTTAACTAGTTTCAGAAGAGTATGAAAATTACCTAGTGTAAGAGAAGATGTTTTGAAGCCATTAGAGGGACTTTGGGAGACAAGAATTAATAATAGAAAAAAATCCTTACTACTAAAATGTCACTTTAAAATGTCAAGTAAGTACAAACTTCTGCCCTCACATCCCACTAGAGAGGTAAAAGTACTTCAGGATTTAAGTGAAAGAAGATCCAGCCAGGGTGTGTGGAAGATGAAAAACATGGCTTTTTTGGGTAGATGGTTCCTGGAAAAAAATGTCAGATTAGCACACAGAGAAGATACTATAGGCAATGCAAAAAGCCTAAGTAAACTTGTGAAGGTGGAGAAAGGGGAGGTATAGTTAAGTTTAGCAAGTGGTTTAGTTTGGCTGAAGCACAGGGTGCATGATGGAAAGTAACCAAGAAGTTAGCGTGAGGTCAGCCAATGGGGGACCTTTGGGTGTTAGTCTACATAATTTGTGCTTTTTTATGCAAAGATTGGAAATTATTTCTTTTCTTGTTAGCATAGTTCATCTGGAGGTTGGGAACTGTCTGTGTTAAAATAACAAAGGCTACTTGAGTAAGTTATTTCTTTACCATAAACTATTCAAAACCTAAAGATGATCTTTAGCTTTACCTTTCATCAACTTCATGTGGACTTCCAATTTGTTTCAGAATTTACGATGTGAACTTTTCTCTCCAATTCTGTTTCTCTTGGTCTGAGACTTGGGCTTTCCATCGATAATCTTATCCCAATTAAGAAATCCAGTCTTGATCAGGCAGTGACCTGTCTTTACAGTCATAGGGAACAGCCCTTTGTGGATGCTTCCAATCTCTGGGAGAAGGAGAAAGCACATCGGGGATTGGGGATGGGAGAGATGTGTATGTATGCTTTTTGTTTTCTGGGGAGTGTCCCTTAGGGATTATCTCTACAGTAATTAAAATCTGGGACACAAAGTGCAGCATGTGATAATCTTTTCTTCAGTGTCTGTTTCACATGTATGCCTTGGCTCTGTAGCAAGAACCCAGTTTCCTCATGCCAGAGCTTACTTTTCCATTCTACACACCTTTACTGAGGACTTGAAAGGTTTAAATAATTGTGTACAGTGCTTGTGTGGATATAGTGATGAATCAGACTCAGACCTTCCCTGAGGTAGCTCAGTCTGATGAGAGAGAAAAAGTAATGAACTCTTGTTAATCACATATGTGGACATTGGAACCTTAGAAACTAATGCCTTTCTGAGACCACCAGTGAGGAAAGGTCTTTGGAGACTACAGAATTTGGGGGAGGGAGTTAGCTGGACTTTGAAGGATGAGGAAGGTTCGACCAAGGAAAGAAACCCACTGGGGTACTTGTTAGGCGCTTGTTACATACGTGGTGACAGTGGGTTATGGAGAAAGGCTCAGTTAAGGAAATACTTTAGAGCAGGAGTCCCCAGACCCCACCACAGAACAGTACTGGTCCATGGCCGCACAGCAGGAGGTGAGCAGCAGGCGAGTGAGCGAAGCTTCATCTGCCGCTCCCCATTGCTCGTATTACCACCTGAACCAGCATATAACCACCACCCCCCACCCCCGTCCATGGAAAAATTGTCTTCCATGAAACCAGTCCCTGGTGCCAAAAAGGTTGGGGACTGCTGCTTTAGAGGACAATTAATAGCTAATTAATATGCAGCAGAAAGTTGACCCTCTTGAGGGACATAGTATTAGGCTCTGGAGAGAATTGGACTTGGACTCAAAAGGCCTGGATTTATAATTCCACGCTTCCCTTTTTCCCAGATGTGTGACCTGGAGTGGATGGCTTAACATTTCTGAACTTGCTTCATTTTAGGTAGAGTGAGAATCATGACAGAAAGCTCACCGGTGTGTTGTAAGAATTCTGTGGGTGAAGGATTCTTAGCTGTGCTAAGTCCCTTTTCAGTGTGAGCTCTCTGCTTGGCATAAACCAGCTTTACCCCGTCAGGCCTCACAGCTGAGCAGATGACACTGATCTTCATATTATTTGGCCTCTGATTGGATGAGCTAACTCAGATTTCCTTCTCCTTCTTGGCAGGTTTTTTTTTTCTGTTTTCTTTTTTTGTGTGTTTTTAAAAATTTCTTCTTTTGCTACCATGAATTTTAACTTTTCTAGGACTTCAGGGAATATTTTCTCTTGGGTGAATTTACCTCCCAAGATTCTTTGAGCCTTCAGTCTCCTTAATGCCTACTTGTCCAAACTCAAAACTAGAAAGGCCAGAGGTCTTAGGCCGACAGGGTAGTAGTTGGCTAATAGGACCATATATCAGTGAGGACAGTTTCTCAGCAGAAAATCATCAGCCCTTGATTAACATGGAGTGAGGACGGCTGTGACTGGGCTATCTTTCCTCATTAAGTCACAAGCAGGGATTCTCACTCCATTTGCAATGCATCAGGGCCCATGTTCTGCAATTACAGAGTTGAAGACAGCAGTGCTCAGATGATCCAGCTCTTTCTCATGGAAATGTACACAGAAGGGGAAAGTGATGACAACGTGGGAACTATGACATTTTTAGCATTTCAGTTGTGCCAGTGTCACTTGGTGGTGTCCCTTTGGATTGCTTATGTGTGTGAGTACTCACCCTCTGTTATGAAAATGGAAAAAGGGAAAGGAAAAATTACTTATTATCATTTATTTAATTAAATTCTTTTTGTTTTTATTAAGGCTTCCAGGTATGGAGTTCATTTTTTATATTCTCATTGGTAAATATTTTTGTAGTGTGTTTGCTGCTGCCTTTTTTTATATAACATCTTTATTGGAGTATAATTGCTTTACAATGGTGTGTTAGTTTCTGCTGTGTAACAAAGTGAATCAGTTATATGTATACATATATCCCCATATCCCCTCCCTCATGCATCTCCCTCCCACCCTCCCTAGCCCACCCCTCTAGGTGATCACAAAGCACCGAGCTGATCTTCCTGTGCTATGTGGCTGCTTCCCACTAGCTAGCTCTTTTACATTTGGTAGTGTATATATGTCCATGCCACTCTCTCACTTCGTCCCAGCTTACCCTTCCCACTCCCCGTGTCCTCAAGTCCATTCTCTATGTCTGTGTCTTTAACCTTCTCTCTTTACGTTTTATCTTCTTAGGCTATTCTTACAGAATCCATGAGCTGGATGGGTCTTTAGTCCAACTCCCAAATCCTTTGTATATTAGCTCTGACAGCAACCACATAGTTTCTGTTTACACGCTTCCAGTTTCAGGGAGCTCATTTCCTCAAACAGCCAATTCTGGTTTTGGAGAATTCTAATTATTAGCTAAGGCTATATCACAGTAAAATGAAATCTACCCTCTTTAGTCTTCTATCTATTGGAAATAGTTTCTCTTTTGGCACCACCTCATTCAGACATTCTTTTCTGAAGCCTACAAGTCCCCTCTCTCTCCGTGTGAAAACCCTTCAAATAGGTGGCATAGCTTTAGTACCTGCCCTATTACTCTTGTCTCCTCCAGGGTGAACATCTCTTGCTCCAGGAAATAACTTCTGAAAACCCTGAATTACAGCCCTGTTATATATAGGGGAGGCAGGAGGGTTCATACTCCAGTGGTCCAACTCTTGGCCTTTAAAGCACACACACAAAGTTTAGAAGGATGCTTTATGCTCTTAAGCTTTGGGTTCAAGTCATGGACCCAGCCCATTAGAGTCCACAAGTGGAGCTGGAGATTCCTCTGTGGCTCCCTTCTCTATACTGCTAACTCCTTCTCTCATCCTTTTTTTTTTTTTTTTTTTTTTAACCACTTGGCTACTCTGTTGTGGTAGGCAGATAGATTGCCTTTCCCTTGAACTGCCTGCCTCTAGCTTGGCCCCTGGTTCTCCATTATTGCCTTGGATTCTTTTATTCCTTTTTTTGCAGTGGTGTATGAATCAATATGGTGGTAGCACAAAGGACTGTCTTCCTAAAGCTCAGTGCTGGTCATGGGCTCCTCTGCTAAATAAATGAATGAATAAAATATAACAAAACCAAAAATCAGTGTCCCACACAGAGACAAGGGCAGAATTTTGGAACCATTATTTAAGGTATAGAAGAAAAGAGAGTGGGAAATAGGAACTGTTGAATAACCAATATATACTAAGCCTTATGCTGTTTTACTTATGCTAATTTTCATATTCTAGGTTCTTTCTGACTCATTCATCAATTTCATTAATTTCAGATATCATAGTGGTGTGTGTATGTGTTGGGGGGGTTATATATGTGTTTTAAGTATTAGCTCATCTTCACATGGAGTTCTCTGTTCTGCATTTTTATAGGGTTCCCTGTATTGTAAAATGTCCCCTGTAGGTGGTTTTGCATTTGCTTCTGTTTGAGCCCTAGGAGTATCAGTGGATGTGCCATATATATATATATACACACACACACACACACACACACACACACATCATGAAGGTCATGTGAATTCAAACTCCAGATCCATAGCAATAACTAGCCTGGGATTTTGTTTTCTTTTGGTGGCTATTCCCACAGCACCCTAATCCAAGACTCTGACCAGAAGGCAATTTGTTGTTGCTTGTGCAGACACCGGCTAACATATTTCAAGGCTCTGTGTCATGTCTGATAACACTGCAACTTTTCTATATGGGCTCTTTCCAGCTATTTACCTTGTAGGGCATAAAAATTTCTCTTTTCCTTGGATAGATCTTAGAATCCACCCCTCAGTTCCCAGAGCCTATATTTAGTTCACAAAACACTGTGGATCATGATTGATTCAGCCCCTGATTGCCACTTTGGTTTTGAGTTTTCAGTTTGATTTTGACATGCTGGAATTTCCTTCCAAGGTGGGAAACTATTTAAGATTCTGAGTTTTATTTTATTTATCATGTCAAAACATTTGTTAGGAGATGGAGTACCATCTAGTTGCGGCCTATTTCTCTTATATAATCTTCAAACTAACCTTATGAGGTAGGTATCATTACCTTGATTGTATGAATAAAGATATCAAGGTTCAGGATGGTTAGGTAAGTTTTCAGAGGTCGCACAGCCAGTAAGTGGAAGAAGAGAGATAAACAGCCGCCAGCCAAGGAGACAAAGGAAAAATGTTCCTGAAGCAGGAAGAAGACCATAAATGAGCAATACCATAGGAAGAAGAGAGGTTCAAGGTTTCGATGAGAATCAAATGCTGTTAGAGAGGTAAGGGCTGAGAAAACCATTAGGTTTGGCAGTTTTCTGAAAAGAACAGATTGTGTCTACGTGATTCTTCGAAATGTGCCTGGAGGGCAGGACTGTGTAGTCTTGTCCTCTTCCTTCAGCACCACTTGTGAAGAGGCACTTAAGTGCCTTTTTATGGTGATGGTGATTATCCAAAACCTTCCTTGAAATTGCACTTCCCATTTGAAAAGTTTATGCAAAAATATGGGATCAGGTCCAGCTTTATGCTCACCCTTTGAATACACTTTTTCTTTGAAAAGTTGCCTGTAGAAACCCCCTCAGGAGAAAAACATGGAGAGAAAGGATGGGTTAGTGATAGGCCAATTAGAGGAGACAGTTGCAGTAACTCCAGCCTTGCAGGGAGAAGCAGAACATTGTTTCCTGAACAAGTACAACACGTTGGGCGTTGCACTAAACTCTTCATACTCAGCGTCTCTTTCAGCCCTTTGGAGAAGGGCCCTGTTGTTCCCATTTTAAAGATCAGGCAACTAAAGTTTTAGAGTATGGATGTGGCCCAACGTACTGGAGCTAGAAATGACAGAACTGGGATTCAAACAGAGGCTGGTCAGACTCCATGCCGAGGCATCTTAATTTTTCAGGTCCCAGAGTGGGATGTGCTTTAAGTGGTTTTTTAAACTTCCCTGGGCACATGGGGGGATGTGTCCGCCAGAATCAAAATGAGAGATCAGTGCATTCCAAATTCTCCTCCAGACACTCAGCTGTATGCCCAGGTGGGAACCAGGTGACAGGATTCAGGATCTTTACGGCCTCTGAGTTTGGCCCACTTGTCTTTCCTTAAGAGCAGACAAGAGCTGAAAGGCTGCAGGCTGAGGAAGGGGTGCCTGCAACGTGACAGAGGAGGGGAGACCAGGAGACCAGCGCTGCTTCACATGGAGCTGTTTTCTACCTAGGTGAGGTGGCAGTTCATTTATTTATTCATCCATTTTACAGGCATTATGAGTTCATCTTAGCTGTATAACCCTAGTTAGAGGACAGGCTTGTGAAGACACTAATGTCAGAAAGATGGGAATAAGGGTTTATATCCTAGAGAGAGACTGGAGTGCCTCCCATGCGTATGTCAGGTACTGAGCTAGGGTATAAAGACTCCAGAATGAATCAGGGAGTGAAGAGGTGAGTCACGTGGGGCTATAAATTAAATTAATTACAAATAAATAAGATAAAAACCCCATTCCCCAGCTGCCCTAGCCACACTTCATGTGCTCAGTAGCTACATGCAGCTGGTATCATCGTATTGGTTAATATGCCTGTAGCCCACTTCCACCATCACGGAACGTTCTACCGGACAGCATCAGTGAAAGGGTACATTGGCGCCGGAATCAGAAAGCCTGGGCTGGAACCTGGCTCTGTCCTTCAGCAGCTGTGAGTCTGTGTGTGCTCTTGAGCACGTTTAAAAAATCCCTCTCTGCCTTTCTTCCTTTATCTACAAAATACGAAATATAATTAACAAGAAAATAGGGAACGTCTTACAGGGTGCTCACTACGTTTTAGGCACCATAGTAACTGCTTTATTTGATTATTACTTAATCTTACAATCACCCTAGGAGATAAATGCTATTATCATCCCCATTTCATAGATGGAGAAACAGGGACAGAAAAGTCCTGCAGCCCTTTCATGGAGCTGGATGTGAACCCGGGATCAGGAATCTTGCTCTCGGTCTTTATTGTAATTCCTAACGAGGGCATCAATCTCATAGTGATGTTGGGGGATTTAGTCACTTACTCCACGAAGATCTTAGCATCTGCCTGGCATGGAGTGAAAGCTGACAAAATGTTAGTTATTATTATTCTGGCCTTCAAGGAAGTTAGAAAAAGTCGAACTTTTATTCTCTTTAAGCATCTGGGAGAGGTGGGTACCTTGTTTCCCTTGTGAGTGGAAAATAGCAAAATATAGCAGGAAAAGGACTTAGTGGAGAAAGGAGCTCTTACCCCTTGCTTTTCCCCACCATGGCCACATCACTCCCCTTCTCTGCTTTAGTTTCCTCACCTACAACATGTGGAGGTTGGACGAGAAATGTCCCTGGACTGTTTCCTTCTCCAAATTCTCTGATTCTGTGATAAATGGGGCCTAATTTGCATTGCACGAGTGCAAGTCGTGTATAAATATTAGCTTATGCAACTGGTTAATCACTTAATGTCAGATAAATGTGCAGAGCGAGGTGTTAATATGTTTACAGAAACTGTACAAACCACTCGTCATGAATTGTGCTTACCTGGCATCCTAGCGCAAGTGTGTGGAGACAGGAGCTCAGGGTGGGCGCCCGTCCCCCCTCACTGATTCTTCTGACCAGGCTTTGATTGATGCTGTGGGCTCCCTCCCGAGCACTTGGGAGCTGGGGTTTGGAAAATGTTTATGCAAACAGCGCAGCCCTCAGAACAGGGGGTGCACTAGGCGTTATCTCTGTCTTCAGACAGCCTGAGCTCCTCCCGGACACTTCATTTCTCATCCAGTCACAGAAAAGACGGGAATTACCACTTGTTTACACCTGGATGTCAAACCCTCTTCTTTCTTCTTCTTTTTTTTTCCACCTCTTTAAGTTTTACCACAGGAAATCCAGGACAATTTCGGGGCAGTTATGGGAAATTTCTCAGGTGTGGTAAAGATTCTCTGGGTTTCTGTTCCATTGATTTTTATGAGACTGTGGATGGCTGTAAAATCAGAGCGGGCACAGTGCAGCGGGCTGCCTGACAGCCTGGGCTCTGCAGGAAGATGGGAGGGGCTGGGGCCAGAGCAGGATGGTGCCGAGAAGGGATGCAGTTTGACCTCGTACCAGGCAGCATCCAGACCTGGACGAGAGGGTCGGCCTTAGCTAGAATTCCATGCGAACTGAGTGAAGGGACTCTTTTCAGAGGGGTGTGCAGGGTTAAGGGGAGCAGCGCAGCATGACAAGGCCCTGAGAGCCAGCAGTATTAGGCAGCTGCAGCAGGAAGATGTTAAACCCCTGAGCCTGAAGGAGCAAGCACGCCATGAATTCCCGGAGTAAGCTGAAGTGGCCCAGGGGCAGCATCCAACAGCCGGAGTCACAGGAGAGGGGGCCCCTGCCGCACACGGGGAGCCATTCAGGCCGGAAGGCAGCTGGAAAGACAGATCCTGACCTCTCCATTTTCTCCCCTGCTTTTTAACCAGTTGGTGAATCAATATTTATTAGGAATTACTTTCTATACAGGCCTGTGTTGGGTGTTATGAGAGATACAAAGAAATATGTGATATAAATTCTGTTCTCCAGAGTCTTGGTCATCTATCTGAGGTGAAGCGCACACACATACACACACACACACACACACACACACACACACACACCAGTAATTAACAGTACTAGGCGATGCCAGTAGTATTAATAGTTGTGTTCCGGACACTGTATCAGAATTTTACATTGGGAATCTCATTTAATTTTTATAACACTGTTAGAAAAGTACCATTGTTATATCTACCCCTTATACCCCTCCGGAGAAAGAAAGAAACAGATATGAGGCAATGGAGGCCAAGAGAGTATCAGTAATTTTTCCGAGGTGAGTGTCTGAATGGGAGTTTGTGAGGATGGGGGCAGTGAGTGAAGTAGCAGAAGCTGGATTCAAAACCACCTGCCTGACTCTCAGTGCCGTAATCGCAGACCATGTTTGCTGAGCCCCCAGAATCAGGGCATAACATCCGTTCATGACATGAACAATTGTCGGGATGATTGTTCATTGGTTGTCTATTTATAGAAGGGCTTACTAGGTACCAGGCAGGGTTTTTTTGTGATGGATATAAAATGCTGAGCTACTCCAGGCATGGGCCTTGCACTCAAAGAGCTCAGGAGGTAGAAGGACATACATTTGAAATCAAGTTAGCAGGTGAAAATCTGGGCGAATGGAGATCTCCTTCCAGGGAAGAAATCTCTTTGGGCTGGGATGATTGGCTATGTCACTGAGAAGGAGAAACTTAAGGTTGGCCTAAAAGATGGGAAAAAGAAATGGTGTTGCTGGAGAGGAATGGGGAAGAAAGAACAGAAAAATCGCTGGCGAAGAATGATTCTGGTTACGCGGTTTGGTTTCTGTTTGGCAAATTCTCACTCAGCTCAAGTACCTCTGACAAGCCTTTTTGATCTCTACTAGGCAGTCTCAGGTTCCTTCCTGTTTTTGCACAGACACATCTTCATCTTAGCGTCTACCACTTTGTATTATAACCAACCTTTTTTTGTACAGACTGTGAGTACAGTGGAGAAGACACCTTGTCTTTTCTTTTGTGAATCCCTAGTGCCCAGCACATAGTAAATACCGAATAATCAGTTCTTGAACAAAGGTCTGCATTTCCTTGATGTCTAGTAGAAATTCCCCATGAAGGGATTTTTTTTTTTCCCCATCATCAGTCCTGTTCAAGGAAATATATTCTAACCTGACTAAACTTGAAGGCTGTAATATTATTATGGGTGCATCTATCCCTTTGATGTGGCTTTGAACTGTCCTTCGGTATCTGTATTATGGTTTTTGTTGCATTTGAGTCATCAGAAGAGGCTGGTGGTGAGCACTTCATAGCCAGCGTGTTTTTAGAGGATGCTGTCCATCTTACTGAAAGTTACTGACAGAGCAATGGTGAATAATTTTGAGAAGGTAGGATTGAGTCAAGTTTGGCTGCATAGTTTTTTCTTCTTCTCTTTTTCCCTTGAACTCTAAGGGGAAGTATGAACATAGACACATGTTGTTTTATATTCTCATGTCTAACACATATTTATTGAGCCCCTGCTGTATACCAGATATTGTGCTAAGTGCTTCTGTGTGCTTTTTGTTGCACAATTTTCTGGTGAGTTGGTAATTATTATTTTTTTTTTAATTTGGAAATTGAAGAATTAAAAACAGGTCATAGAGAAGTATGTGGTTTGCCTCTATACTGAGAACTAGTGAAGGCCAGAGCCAAAATGAGAAATTGATTTTATTAAGAGAATCTGGAAAAGAAAGCAGAGCTTTAATTGTGGAAGGACAAATTCAAGAAGCAGAGGAACATAAATATAAATGTCTATTAAGGCTTTTAATGCTACTAGCAGTAAACAATAAATGCCAAGGCACATCCAAAGATGTGTTATTTAGGGTCTCTGCCCTCAACAAGCTCACAATAAAGGTGGAGAGAAAAAGTATTCTGGAGGTACAATATTTGCTCAAAAGAAGAACAAAAGGATAGACCTTCTTCCTTGTGAAAATGGCAGTGGGATGATATATCAGCATGGAAATATATAGATGTATGTTGAAAAAGACCTGGCAGAGATCATGAGGAAATGAAAATAGTTGATCTGTTGGGGTTATTAACTAATAATTGATTTTTAAAAATCTGATATGTTATGATGACATTTTTTTCTCAGTATGTTTGAGAAAAAGACAGGAGTGATACCGAAGGAAATGCTACCTTTTTTTCATGGTATTACAGGGCCCTCTCTAGGAAGAAAACTAACCATCCTCCCCAATGATCATGAAATTAAACCCCTTTTTCTCTGGTTTCTCATTTCTCAGCTTATGAAAGCATATTTAAGAGACTATTGGAATTTAAGAATTAAAGGGATGTTGAAATATCCCCTCTGTTTACAGATGAAGAGACTAAAACCCAGAGAGATTCCAGGATTTGTTCTAAAGTCGGTCATAACTCATGGCAGAATCAGAGCAGAGACCTTATTGCCGGCTCTGTGGTGGTGGAAAGAGCACTGGCCTTGGAGTCAGAAGTATGGGTCTGGCACATCTCTGCTGTTTTCTGTGCAACTTGGGTACCTCATTTGTCCTTTACCTCTTTAGTTCCCAAGTCGGTATGGGAAGTAATAACACTTCACAAGCCACTTAGGAGGAGTTCTCTGTAAACCATAAAGTAACATGAAATGGCAGAGAGTGTTAATAATTCTACTTCCCTATACTATCTCTTGAAGATGGTGGAAAGTTTCTAGCATCTTCCCTTCCTTTGCCTGGTTCTATGTTTCTTCTAGAGGTGAAAGATGCAATCTGGGTGAGACAACAAGACAAGCCAAACAGGGTTTTTGGAAAAAAACATTGTTTTTTCATACGAGACCTCTGTAAATTTATTGAGGGCATCTCATCACACTGGGCCACTAACCCTGAAGATTATCCGCCTCTTAGAAGCTCAAAAGATCAGGGAACTATAGCTTTAAGTTGCACTCTAGCTAATGTGTGAGTTTCCACTGCATTGCCCCAGCTACTCTTGCATTCAATAAGCATGAGGAATTGTACTGTAATACCAACCAATGCACCCAGACACACACTTTAATTAAAGGGATACATCACACAATAAAGTGCATTTAAACGAAAAATCTTTCTATTGGAAGTACACTATCTTTTTCTTTCTGTGGTACTTTTCTGATGTTTAAACACTTCTAAGAGAACAACAAGGGGAGGCTAGGGTCAGGGTGAGTCTCCAGGGGGATGCTGGGGGTTATGGCTGCCTTGGCCCAGACAGAGTGTTGGCTAAAGCTTGTGTGGTGACAAGTGGCACAAACAACATCTAGGGTGGCCACACAGGTACTGAGATGGATGAGCAGAACTGGTACATGCATGAGATGCTCTTAGAGGATTTCTTCATTTCAGGAGGAGGAGTGGTAGCTGGAAAAAGGGGGAAGGGCAAGTGAGAGAAAATAAACCTACTTTAGAGTTGACACTGTACATTGTGGACATCTGGCCTGATGACTGTACCACAGTCTGATTGCTGCTGTTCTTTGGATCCCTGCGTTCCAGTTTCCTTCCATCTTTCCATCAACATTCATGGCACACTGACTATGTCCCAGGCACTGCTCTGGGCACCTGGCTACGTTAAGGAATAAACAGACAAACAAAAACCAGGCAAAAATTTCTCCCATCATGAAACTTGCCATGTGTGTCAAAAATAAAGTGTTATGACACTTATTATTATAGTTGGTTTATATAGTTGGTCAACTCTTGATATACGGTTGACCCTTGAACAACGTGGGGGTTAATCCATCTATAATTTATAGTCAATCCTCTGTATCCTTGGTTCCTCTGTATCCATGCATTCAACCAACCACTGACCATGTAGCCCTGTAGTATTTACTATTGAAAAATATCTGCATGTAAGTGGACCCGGGCATTTCAAACCTACGTTGTTCAAGGGTCAGTTGTAGTTGGCTAACTATTGTCAGAGTTGGTCTAATAATAACATATGTTGTTAATTATTGTCATAAGTGCTATAAGGAAAATAACACAAGAAAGGATAGGGAGAGCCAGGATGGGAGAGTTACAACTTAGAGTGGTCAGGAGAGGTCTCGTCAAGACAGTGATATTTGAGAGAAGCAAAGTTCCAGAGCAGAGGCTCCAGCCAGTACTGTGGGTCTCCAGCATACCATCAATATCTAGAACGTGATCTCTTGAATGTGGGCAGGCTTTTAACAGCACAGAAGGGATGGAGCCACATTACACCCATTCTTGAGTTTCCCAAAACTTTTGCCTCCCTAGGCCTAGGTTCTCCTCTGTTCATTTGAGTTCTCTGTGATGTTTTGTTCTAGTGACTGAATTTAGAAAAGGATGTGGAGAAACTAGAGTAGGTTGAGAAAAACATCCATGTTCAAAGTGAAGGAAAACCATGCTTAAGGGGAAATCTGAATGAACTTTTGGACATTGGATGGTTTGGTGAGAGCTTGCCAATTTTTTCCTGGTGAATATCTTTTCAGTCTAAAGTTAAATACTGAATGGTTGACAATGGTAAAAGTTCTGATGAGAAAGTGTGAAATATGTGGAGGTGGACTTGCGTAAATAGATTTGATGGATTCATAAATCTAGATGGAAAGGAGGTGAGGAGGTCCCTCTCCTCCCATTAAGATGGTAACCTGATAAACTTCAAGTCACTTCCTCTAATAGACCTAAAAGACATTTTAGTCTGCATTTACACTCTTTCCCTCTGGTCTTGGAGCGTGTCAGTGCCAGCAGTTCAATCATCTTTTCCTCCCTTTATACTCACACATCTAAAAGGTTGACTTTCAAGGTCTACTAATCAAGTTTAATTAAATTAGCCTGTTGGATCTTACTGTCTCAAGAGCAAAAAACTAGACTAGTGGACACTATACAAATTTATGTTGAGGCACTCTTATGAGTTTTTGACTTCAAAGCATCCAGAGAGGTATGCCACTTGGTTAAAATCTTGGAGTTTGGGGTCAGACAGGCCTGAGGTCAAGTTCTACCTTTACCCTTGGTCACATCACTGCTAAATGACACTCTGTAAGGAGATTGTAAAGCACCTGCTTCATAATGCGAAGATTCAGTGGGATAAACTGAATCCAGCAGTGTATGCAAAAGGGAATATTTTATGATAAAGTTTCATTCATTTCTAGGATGCAAGATCATTAAATGTTAAAAAAGTGTAAAAATGAAATTCACTATATTAAAGGTTTAAGGAGAAAAACGACATTAACATCTCAATTGACTCATTAAAATTCTTGAAAAGAATTCAATACCTGTTCGTGATTTACAAAGCAAAAACAAGAAACAAAATGAACAAATAAACAAAAACCCTTAGCAAATGAGTGGAAGATGAGTGCTTCCTCAACATGATAAGGATTATCAATGAGACAATACAATGGATATTATTTTAAATTGTTAAATATTAAAACCATTTCTTTTAAAATCAGGAGTGAGACAAAAATGCCTACTACTATAGCTTTGAATCAGTGTTGCACTGGGAATCTTAACCATCATAATAATATAAGAAAAAGAAAAAAAAGTCATCCTCTGTTGATATGATTCTCTACATATGACTCAAAAGAAACTACAGACAATTTATTAAACTTAATAAAGCTTAGCAATATCAAATGGATTTTTATTCCTCAGCAATAATCAGTTCGGAAACATAATTAGAAACATAATTTACATGCATAATGTGTTTTACTTTCCAGCAGGAATACAGTTGTGCAAGACCTTTATGGAGAAAACTTCAAAACTTTTTTAAAAAAATTTTTAAATTTAACTTTATTCATTTTTTTATACAGCAGGTCCTTATTAGTTATCAGTTTTATTCACATCAGTGTATACGTCAATCCCAATCGCCCAATTCATCACACCACCACCCCACCCCCTTGAAACTTCAAAACTTTTAAAAAATACATTAAAGGAAACCAAACTAAATGGAAAAATACACCATGCATACTTACTAGAAGCCTCAGTAGAGTAAAAATGTCAATTCTCTGCAAGTTGCTTTGTTTTAATACAATTTGATCAAAATAACAACAGATGCTTGTAGGAACTTATCAAGTTGATTTTCTAATACATGAAAGACAGGAAAGGCCCAAGAATAAGTCAGATTCACCTGAAGGGGAATAAAGTGTGTGTTGTTGGGCTGGAGTGGAGCATTTATCAGATATCGAAAATTATAGTTTTATTCTGTACCCCTGTTCAGTTTGTACACACACACACACACACACACACACGAGTACGTACATACACACACAAACATGGGCACATTGACAAGTTGGTAGAGAATAGAGAGCTCAGAAAAGAGTCATACAAAACATATGGCAAATTAATAATACCAAAGTTGGTGTAACAGAACAGTGGGCATAGAATGAACTTTTCTGGGATAATTGCCTATGCAGAGGAAAGAAATATATTTGGGTCTGAACTTCTTAACATACACAAAAATAAAATGCCAGATGAATTTAAGAATTAAATGTGAAAGAAAATATTAACCTTTAAGAAGAACATTCTAGAAGCTATATTTTACATCTTATGATAAGAAAGGGTTTCTTAATTAAGACCCCAAAAATGCTAACCATAAAATGAATACATTCAACTTATATTAATTAAAGTTCATAATAATGAGGAATAGTTTTTCATTAAAGATACCAAAAATGTGAAAATATAAGCCACAAACTTGGAGAAGATATTGACAACACATATCTCTATCAAAGGATAAGGATCTATTTTACATAAAGAAATATTACAAATTTGTAAGTGAACCAGAGGCAAATTAACAAAATAATTGCCAGAATAAATGACAAGGTATAACATTTAAGGGGATACACTAATGGAAAATAAACATGAAAAAAATGTTTGGCCTCATTAGTAATTGGTGCAATGCTAATTAAGATGACAATAAGATACCATTTAATACCCACAAGACTGGCAATATTAAGGCACCTCGTCATTTCAAGTATGAGGGTGGTTGAGCTTCAGTGGGAGTCCTAGTACATCCCCATAGCAGTTTAAATTTGAACAACCACTTTGGAAAACAGGCTGGCAGTAAGTACCTTTGACACCAACTAAATGCAAATCCTACAATTGAACAATCAACTCCTGGTGTAAACCTTGGGGAAATGCTTGCCAGGAGACACATGCATGAATATATGAACATAGTTTCCTGTTATAGGATAAAAGCTGGAAGTAACTCAAGTATCCATTGATAGGCAAATGGACAACTAAACTGTGTTATACTGACACAATGGAATATTATTCAGCCATGAAAATTAACAAACTAAAACTGCATTGAACTACATGCATGGATGGATCTTGGAAAAATATCCTGGCTGGAAAAAAATCCCATCAAAATAGGCTTCATACAGTATGACCCCATTTTTAAATTTCAGAAAGAAACACTGCCTAACAATATTGTGTTTAGAGTTACATACTTATGGGATAGAATTATTTTTAAAATCAAGGGGACAGTAAAACTCCAATTCTGGTGAGTGTTACCTTTGGGGTTCAGGGGGGGCACACAGATAGTTCAATGCAATAGATGAGTTTCTACTTTTAAAATTTTGGTGGTAGGATCACAGGTATTTGTTTTGTTGTGCTTCATAACTTACATTTATTTTATATATTACATATTATAAATATTACATACATATTTTATAAGAAGAAAATATTACAGGATTTTTAAAAAAACTAAAACATAACACTGAAGAAACTGTAAAGCTAAACAGCTTAGCACCATGTCTGTAGTCTAATTGCTGAATAACAAGAAATAGCTGTATTATTTTAACTATTTTTGCAAATAGTCATACTTTTTTTGTGCCCCCTCATATATATTATTATCATAAAAGATTAAAGCTGCTGAGGGCTCTATCATGTTGTCTGGATGGTGGACCATGACCGCAGGCAGTGGTATTCCTGTCTGCCACTCCAATTTCATGCTGTCCCTGGCAAAAGTTGCTTTTCCTCTCCACTCAGTGTGTCTGTGGGGAATGGATAGATGGCCTGCTCAAAGCTCACAAAATAAATGTTATTTTGAGTTGCAGGGGGAAAAAGAAAGTTTCCCAAAACAACACATACACTATTAATAATCTTGAAAACTGTCTCAGGGGAGAGATGCATTTGAACTGATTTGACTCTTGGAATCAGGAGAGTGGTGTTCTCATTTGGAGGACAGTATTTTTAACAATGACTTTGATGCACTGCTAGAAACTCCGTTACATCTCATTTAAAGATTAAGTCTTGCTTGTTCTCTTGTGCTAGTGATATTTTGTCTGCCACTTCTGGGTAATTATCAAGGTTATTTGTTGTAATGAAGGGAATATTTTTGAGAGAGCCACCTGCTCTTGTGCTGGTCTCTGCATGAAATGGTTGTACCTTTGGGGTGTGGGCAGCCAGAGGCAGGGTGGGGGGGGTCCACCACAAAGGCAGTCATGGTGGCAGTGGCAGAAAGGCCCTCCCTTGGATGAGCACGGACTCCAGAAGGCAATCAAACAGTAAGAAGGTAGTTTCCTGCTTCCGACTGGTATCAGGCAAATAAAGAGTCTTTGCAGATTCAGGGGTAGGAAAGAGAATAAATTAACCAGAAAGGCTGGTTGGATCAATCAGGCAATAAGCGGTTTCTAGTAGTATAGTTTACTGATTAAAGCATGAACTTTTAGATTGCACAGTCCAGTCTAAAAAAAATGGAGGAAGCTGTCATGGGCTTTACGGCTTTTATTATTATTATTACTGTTGCTCTTGAGAACAGAACTACAGAGATAGTACATGTGAGAAGTTCTAGCACATAGAATGTTGCTCAGTAAATGCTGCATTTGAAAAAAACCACAGTCCTTCTTAATTTCGCTTGTCTCACGAGGATGGATCCTTCTCTGTTAGTCTCCACTCTTCATCTCCTTAAACTTTGTTCACTCTTTTGTTGAGTTTGGCATGCAGCTGTTTCCTACATGAAATCATGAGGTCCCTGGTTAGCAGGAGCTGCACTGAGATCATTCTTTATACTCCCTGCAGTGCGCTACAAAATGCCATTAGCCAAAGCACGGTAAACCAGCCTCCAAGAAGTAGTCACTGGCTAACATAGCCTACAGAACACAAGCGTCTCTCTGGACTTAGTTTCTGTATGATTCAGTGTTATATGATTCAGTGTTACCCATGGTTATATGTTGTGTACAGTAAGGGATGTTTTGGTTGGAGGTTTTGAAAATCCCTTCTCAAACTGGTGTAAGCAAAAGGGAATTTGTGGGTTATTAGGTGTGACATTCAAGAGAAGACCTGGCTTCAAGCGTGATTGAGTCTAAGGGCTCACAACATGCTGGCAGTGCTCTCTTTTCCTACGTCTTTCAGCTCTTCTTTTTTTTCTGACTTATCTTCGTTCTTGAGAAGGAAACTTTCCCCTCAGCATGGCAAGATGGCTGCTAGCAACTCCACGCCCCTGTCCTAGTCTCTCATGACCCTGGTGGAAAGAGGGCTCCTTTAACAGAAAGTCTTTGGGTGGGCTCCAATTGCTTCTGACTGTGCTACACGCCCACCCCCTAAACTAATCACCAAGGCCACTGCAATTGGCTTAGGCCTAGATCACATGCTGACCCTGATGTCAAGGTAAGAGTGGGGAATAGTCGCACCAAATCTCATGAACTAGTTGGAGGATTAGTGGTCACAGGGAATTTCAGAGTTACTGAAAAACGTACAAATAAGCACAGAGTAGGAAAGCAACAGACACATATTTTATGTTGACTTATGTAGAACACAGATTTGGCATTTTTCTCAACTACATTTTAAGATTATTACATGTGAGGCTGTATTTTCCTCTTTTATCTGTTCTAATTTTAAAGCAGAATATACAGTTATTATCTAATACAGACTCAACACAGTTGAGTTGAATTGCTTCCCTTGGTAGAGTGTAGAAGAAGCCATAGCTCTTCATACAAATTCTCCCTTGACTAATTGTAGTTCCATACTCTAAACTCAGTTTCTCTCTCTCTATCTTAAACTTATGTTCATGAGGGCACTGAGGAACTATTAAAATCTTCCACCTCATCTGCTAAACTCCAACCTAATTTTTTTCTTGTCTTTGCTAGTTCTACCAATGACCCATCCATTCTTCTTGTCACTTAAGCTTGGGACTTCCCCTCTCCCCTGTCACCCTTGCTGAAATCATTGTATCTTGCTGTTCTGTCATTGTCTTCCCTTCCTTCCCAGTTCCACTGTTACCACCTCAGTTTTTGTCTTTATTTTACAACACCTGTAGTGGCTTCCTAATTCTTCAGATGTCCCTCTGTGTCTCTGCCTTCTAAGCTTCCTGTGCACTGACACCAAGTTAAAATTCCTACAGAATGACATATTTGATCATTCTTCAGAAATCATCTCTACCCTTTTCCCATTTTACAGATAATAAAACTGAAGAGAGATTAAGATAACTGTTGAGTGTCATAAAGTCAGTTTGTGGTATTCTACAGAAAGTGGTATGTCATTCCCACATGAAAGAATAATCAGTTGTTCTCCATTGCTCATGCTTCTAGTTAGTATTTGTGTCTTCCCTTCTAGACTGTACCTGCCGTTTCTACTTCTCTTCAGATCCTTCATGTTCTAGACACATGTGGATTGTGTTCATCTCTGTAAACGTTTGTCGTTCTGCCACTTTCCCTCCCTTCTCTTACCTCTCCAACCCACATGCTAATGTACTTCCATGATCAGATGCCACTTTTCCAAGTGCTTCCTTTAGTCATCTAACAAAAAGTGGCCACACTCCTTCTGAGGCTTGACATTCCTTCTTCTTTCATCTAATACTAAGGGTAGCTATTTATCAGGTGTGTACTTTGTGCCATATCCTGTGTCAAGCACTTATTCTACCTTGCTCAAAGATGCCCAGTCCTGTATTGTATGTAATAACCATGCTGGAATTAATCTGTCTTATCAACTTTGTTACTTTTGCATCACCCAGAACAATATCCAGCATGCAGAAGACCATCAATAGGCATTGTTGAATAGGTGAAAGAGCAAATAAATGAAGGAATGCAATTATTTCTAAATTAAAGATCAACTTGATACAGGAGCCCATTATCCCTGACGAAAGTGACAGATGATCTTTCTGTTCTATATCAGAAGGGGACTGGTTACCATAGAAATGCATTTCTTTCTCTTTCTCTTCCCTGAATTTTGCAGAAGCACCAACAACTTATATTTGAATGTCGAGGCCTAAGACCTCTAATACTTTATGACTTTACTTAACTCAAGTGACTTAACCAGAGCCCAAACCTGCTCTCTTGGAAAATCCAGTGTTTTGTTTAAAACACCTTGTATCCATGGTCTTGCTGCTACATCAGGAAGCTTCTTGGATCTGTAATTGTCATCCATGGGGTTGCCCATACTTACCTGTCATTGGATGTCCAGGATATGGGATTTACTCTTTATGGAATGAGAATCTTTTAAGTCAAAGGCCTCATAAATATTGACCATATAAGACAGTGTCTTCCAAATGAAGTTGCCCAAACTTTATGGCTCTCCCTTGCTGTCAGGGGGAAGTTCAAGTTTTTAAACACAGAATTTAACCTTTACACAGTTTGTATCATAGGCGTATCACCCTCTGATTCTCTCTGCAAACCCTATACCCCAGGTTTATCTCAGATGCACATTAAGTATGGGCAGATCATAAAAATAACTATAGTAAATTGGTGTGGACATGCCCTGCCTAAAGCTATTCAAACTCATTAAAAACCTATTTTAACAAACAAATAAATAAATAAACCAAAGTAACTCCCCCTTTCCCCCCCAAAACCCCACACACAAAGTAACAAAAGCTGGACTTGGATTACAAGGTTGAGACTCCTGCACCAAAAAAAGGGGAGGCACCTGGTCGTCACCATTGCCCTCTTCCTCCTTATGCTGTCCTGTTACTGTACCCTTGCTTATGTATGACCTTCTGCCCTTCCTGAAGAGCTACCAGCTCACATATCAGCCAGTCAGAAAGCACCTCCCTTGTCTGAGCTCCTACGACACTCATCCTCTGTACCGCCATTGCCCCAGCGTATAATGCCTAACGTTGGAGTTAATTATTGCAAGCAACACATTCCCCCAGGAGATCATATGCGACTAGTGTGCAGGGCATGTGTCCAAGACATTCACACGTCCAAAGTGCGTTGCCCAAACCCTTGTCGTTGCTACATTCTCAGGTAACACCCATTGGCTGGTGCTTGATCCATTAGCATGTGTGTACACTAAAATAGAATTAACCAACCAATTGAATGAATATCTTTCTGTGCTGTTTCACAGAGCTCAAGCACTCTTTTATTTTTCCACCTGAACTCTGACACATTCTCATTTTAATAATGAATAATTGTAATAATATTCCCTGAGATGGGATAATTTCAGTTGACTCACTTGGCATATCTATAAACACGCACTGGATAATATAAAATATGTCTTTGTGGATTTGCCTTTAACAATATTAGGAAGCACGAGGCTTTTGTTTGATTAGTTTTTCATGGTGTCCCTGATCTGCTTTAAAGCTTACAGTTAAGAGAAGAGAAGGTTGGGAGCCATTTTAAAATTTCCAAGCTACTAGTCCCAGCTCTGTGTTTACAGGCTACTAGTTCCAACAAACAAACAAACAGACAAATGAAAAACAATTCTTCCACGAAAAGACCTGGACGAAGCTTATGCTAAGTGAAAGAAGACAATTTGTATAAGCTATGTAATGTGTGATTCCAACTATATGAAATTCTGGAAAAGGCAAAACTATGGAGACAGTAGAAAGATCAGTGGTTTCCAGGGACTAATGAGAAAGGAGGGATGAACAGGTGGAGCACAAAGGATTTCTAAGGGCAGTGAAACTATTGTGTGTCAATGGTGGATACGTATCCTTCCTTCTACATTTGTCAAGACTCACAGAGTGTACACAAAGAGTAAAAACAGTGGACTTTAGTTAATAATAATGTATCAGTGTAAGCCTATTGAGTCTAACAAATGTACCAGCAACTGCAAGATGTTAATAATAGTGGGGAAGAGAGAGGCTATCTGGGAATTCTGTACCTGTACTTTCCACCCATTTTTCTGTAACCTAAAACTGCTCCAAAAAATAAAGTCTATTAATTATAAAGTCTTAATTTAAATAATTAAGACACTAAAACATATTCCAATTGTCAAGAGATGACCTCTTAGATATTTTACGCAGAATACCATTTTGGACATCCTGGGAGGTTGGAGAAAGGCCATTGCAAGGATGACTATGGTGAAGTGGATGGAAAGTAGAATGTTCAAGCCAAAATGACGGTTAATTCCCTTGAGAACTTTCTCTAAACATAGAGCTTTTAAAACAATTATTTCTAAGATGCCATGAAGATCATTAAGCCTGTAATAAAAAGACTTTAGAAGAGACAGGATTAAAAAAAAAAAAAAAGATTAGAGCGTCTGTGGGAAGGTAGTCCAAGAGTGACCTTGTATTTAATATGCTCGTTGTTTTACCAACCAGTAACACTTATCAAAGTCCTCTCCCCCCTGCCCCCATCCCAGGCTCACTCCTGGTAAGAAGAGCACTGGGATAAGCTGTTTCCACAAACTCTCCTGTTGGGTGAAACACTATTTTGGAGTTCTCACCAATTTCCAATCGATAGAATAAAAGCGAAACCAAAGCCAGTAGATAAATGGGTCTAGTTGTTTTTATTTCAGTTACTGGTTTAATTTTTTTTTTTATTATTACTATGAGTAAACAAGGGCTAGAAATAGAAGTACATATGCAGATTTATTTTTTTAATCTCCCGATTCCTGTCTGCTGGCTGCTACTCCTGAAATTGCTTGGCCCCTATCAGTGGCTGCCTGTAAACTCGCAGCCAGAAGAAAGAGCAGGGAGTTCCCAGTGTTGGTTGGAGAGAGGAGACTGGTGGTGGGGCCACTTTTCTGACTGAGGAAAACAGCCCCCGGTCTTCCCGTCATTGGCACTGATGGAGTGAGTCTTTGTTTATGGTGCTGCAGCTTTTTTGTGTGTGTGTGCTTGGGGCTGTCGGCAGAAAGCTGTTTCAGTTGGAGGCTGTGTACCGTGCCATCTTGGCAATTCTGTATTTTCAGCATTTCATCAATGCAGAGAGTAAGAGAAATCATAATTGAGGCTGCCTTTCTATAAATCATGCCACAGAGAGTGAGCACATCCAAATGATGGGTCCAAGAGGAACTTTTGTCCCTTGCCTGGGGACAGTGGCGGTAGGGGTGTTGGAAAATCAGTCTGAAACATCTCTGTAGCTGCTGAGCAAAGCAGTGAGGAAGAAATAGAAAATAAATTCTAAGTTTCCTGGCCAAATTATGAATGCTGGACAGGGATAGGACTGGGAGGGTGGGGGACAAATAGCAAGAAATTAGCAAACCATAAAATCCAGTTGGAAATGGGGGAGGAGCTCACAGGCAGAGTGATTTCCATGCACTTGCCTGGGCAGACGAGGAGCTGGGAAGTCTCCACTTCAAGGAGAAGCCAGCCTCCCTTTCCCCTAATTATTTTGACTTGTGTAGTTTGACTCTGTCATGGGGACACTGCTGGAATTTAGTATTCTTGGTGCAATAACGTTAAATCAAAAAGAAAACAAAATGGCAGAAGGGGGCATCTGTATGTATAGGTGATTCACTCTCCTTATGTGACAGGCAATAGCACAGAACTGACCTCTGGGTGAGAGCGAATTGAATAGCCCCTCGTGTGACTTGTGGGTGGTCTTCCTGATTTTCCTCAAGGGATTGCGCACACTTTCTCATTCTTGTATCTGCTGATGTAGCTGAGAATGCATTTGACTGTCGATTGTCATTCACTGTTCTCTGAGTACGAAATGCCACCATTGGAGGGTTGAGGGGCCACTTTCCTGTCAGACAAAGATGTAATAAGCCCATCTCATGGTTACTGGCTTCAAAGGGGACGCCAGCATTGATCCCTTGGGACCCTGCTAGCCCTGAAATGCAACGTTTCCATGAAATAGGTTGGAATAAGGGCAGGGGAAATGGAGAAGAGGGGGATCAAGTCTTTACCCAACCCGTGTCTTGGCTGTTATATGCTGGAAGGAATCTGAGTTTTGCCTTGTTCGCCCAGGGGAGCTTCAAAAGTCCTGATATCTATACATTTTCCCCCAGACTAGAGTAGAAACTCCAGGCATTTATCTAGAAAAGAGGCGGCCAAGGAGTGTGTATAAATGTATGTGTGTGTATGAGCTGCCTGCTTAAGCATTAAGCAGAGCCTTTTTCTGAACGCAGAACTTGCAGACAGAATGTGTAACAAACGGCCTGTGTGCCTGGTAGTTATCTATCGTGAGGTCAGGAAGCTCTGCTCTGTGAGTGCAACAATTTCATAGTTTTACATTTCCTTTGTTTATTTCCCTCTTGGATTTCTACAGTAAGTTCTTTTTGAAAATGCTGGTCTCTACCAGCTATACTGTGGAGTCTAAGGGAAAGGATTGTGTCTTATTTTTCAGTTTGGTCTCTGTCAACGCTGGGACCAGAGAGAAAGGTAGAAACACACTCAGAGGGAAAAGTGTCTTGCCTTCAGCGGGGCTTTTCCTCAAGAGAGCTATTTTGTCCTTGCTCAAACCTTGGAGGAAGTTGTGTTTCGTTTGTCTGCGGAGGTATTTCCCTTGCTTGAGGACTTTGAGTTTTGTGGGTGTCTCTTTGTTTTGTGGGTTGCTCTTGGTTACACATTCAAAGCAGCAAGCACATCTACGGGCAAGTTCAGCAGGTGAATGAATGAACATGGGGATGCCGGTCCTGGGAGCTGAGGGCTACCCTCTGAGCGAGGAGACATTTGTGTGCCACTTGATGTCATGGCGGCTATTGGCCTGCCCAGCCTTCTCAGAAGCCTTTTCCCAAGGAGAACCTAGTAGTGATTTATTCAACAGCTGTGCTGAAAACTCTTGACTGTATTTATGAGACCAGCAAAATCATTCTTTCTCAGGTCTTTCTTTGGAGAAATTGGAGTTTCTGCAGATTAGGACGTTTGGATCTCACTCCAGTGTTCTTTCTGTGTTGCACTGGGCATTGCCTGACATTCTTTGGCTTCAGAACCTGTATTGAAAAAAATAAAATAATCACCTGCTTACTTGTCTGTTTCCGCCATTCGATTTCAGGCTCCTCCATGGTGGCTGTGTTTTATTTCTGCCTATCCCTAGTACTTAGCAGAGCATACACGATAGGTAATTTATACACATTTGATGAGTACCTATTACTTATTTATAATTTTCTCTTTTCTCTTTCTCTCTCTCTCTCTCTCTCACATGCACACACACACACACACACACACACACAGACACACACATAAAAATCCAAAGAAGAATAAGTTAATGCATGTACCTCTTGATACCCTCACAAACTCTTAATCTTCCCAGATTTGAATTATAGTAAATGACACCCCTTTCTAAAGGCTCAACATCTTGGAATTGTCTCCTTCTCTCAAACTCGACTCGAGTACAGCAGCAAATCTTGTCATGTCTACCTGCAAAACATATCCTGAATATGATCATTTCTCTCATCTTCCTCCACTACGCAGTTGGTAAGAGTCCAAAATCTTTGAGTTGTCTGTGATGCCTCTTTTACTGTCAGATCTCACAGCCCTTCCATCACCAAATCTTATTGGCATTACCTCCAGAACATTTTGCCAATCCCTCCACCTTCCCAACTCCACCATTCACAGGCTAGTGCAGGCCACCACCCCTTTTCCCTTGACCACCCCCCCTTTTCCCTGGACCACCCCAATCATCCCTTCTCTGTGGATCCCCTACTTTCTGCAAGTGATCTTTAAAACTTAAATCAGATTGTGGCAGACTTATCTTCAGATGCCTCCATACACTTCCATCATGCATAGAAGACCCCAGATCCTATCAAGGACAGATATGCCTTGTACATGAAGTCCTCCCTGATTTCTCTCTAACTTCATCTCCCAAAGCTTCTCTCGCTATGCACTGCTCCAGCTACACTGGCCTGTAGTGTTCCTCCAAGATGCCACTACACTCCCACTTAGGGTTCTTTGCCCTTGCTCTTCTTCCCTCCTAGGTCACTTTTCAGATGTTCACATCACCTGCTCTTTCATTTCATTCAGGTTTCTGCTCACATGTTAGCTATTCAAAGAGGTCTTCACTGACTGCCTTCACAAAAATAGTACCCCTTTCTCTTGCTTTATCCCCTTATCCTGCTTTGATTTTCTTCTTAGTAGTTATCTTTGCATGACATTATACAGTTGATCCTCATTATTTGTGGATTCCGTATTTGCGAATTTACCTACTCGCTAAAGTTCACTTATAACCCCCAAATCAGTACTCAGAAAGTTTTTGTGGACATTTGCAAACATGCGCTGAGGCGCAAAAAATTTGAGTCACCTGACGTGCATGTTCCCAGCAAAGACTGAACAAGGCGATGCTCTGCCTTGTTTGAGTTCTCAGGGTACAAAGAGCTGTCTTTTTCATGGTCTGTTTTGTGCCATGTTTTTTTGTATTTTTGTGCTTTTCTTTGGTGGTTTCGCTATTTACAATGGCCCCCAAGCATTGTGCTGGGATCTGTCTACTGTTCCCAAGCACAAAAGGCTGCTGACCCCTCAGTTCATGGAGTGTACATGGTAGTGGGAGAAATGGGCAGTAAGTGAATGAAATATATTTTAAAATATATATGCATATTTTTTGACAACTGTGTTTTCTAGCACCTTGTTCTTTGCTGTATCCTTAGAATATAGAACCATGCCTGGTTCAGGTAAGGTGTTCACTAAATTACTGAGTGATTAAGTGGATGAAAATAATTAGTGAAATATTGTCCAGAATGTCTCCAGAAGAAAAATCTGACAAAAAAATAGTTTGTCTGCCAGACAGTTTCATTTTAGTAGGCATCATGCTACCCCTAATCTTACCACAGCCCTGTATGGTAGATATTCTTAGAAGTCCCCTACCCCTGCCCCTGGAAGCAGCCTGCCCAAGCTCACATTGCTATCTGGCTCAGAAGCTCCATGTTTCCATGTTGTGAATCTTGGCTTGTGTGATTATTAAGCACATAGGCCATGGAATCAGACAGTCTGATTTAAATCTGATCTCTACACTTACTCTGTGTTTTCAGACAAGTGACTTAGTCCTCTCCAAAGGTCAGTTTTCCATTCTGTAAGTTGATGATAACCAGAGTTCCTCCCAGGGTGGTTGTAGGTTTTAAAGGCGAAGATGCAAACCACTTAATCTAGTACCTGACGTATAATAAGTACTCGTTAGACATTAGTTATTATTATTATCATGTACTTGTGGGCTCCTGGTGTTGGAGAAATAGGTAAAAAGGGTGTGTAACCAAGCTAGGAGGCATTCAGGATAAAATTCCTCTGTTGGGACCTCTTAACCGATGCTAAAGACCAGTACCTAAGGGCAGTGGTCAGCAAACTTTCTGTAAAGGACTGAATAGTATTTTAGGCTTTGCTAGCCATATGATCTCTGTTGCAACACTCAACTCTAAACGAATGAGTACGGCTAGGTTCCAATCAAACTTTCTTTATGAAAAAAGGTGGATCATAGTCTGCCAACCTCTGTTTTAGACCAGTAGTACTCAACCCTGTCTGCACATTAGAGTTACCTGGAGACCTTTAAAAATACCTATGCCCAAGTAGTCTATTCCTAGAGATTCTGATTTAAGTTTTCTAAGATGGGGCCCAGGTATCAATATTGTTTAAAACTTTTAGGTAACTGTGATGCAGAGTTGAGAACCACTGACTTGGGTCACTAAAGCCAAGAACAGAAGAACATCAGAGAAGTTGCTGTCTTCCTGGCTTCACCCTAGCTCCCTCCTCACCCCATTTTAGAACCCAGGGATCAGCATTTTCTGTGCGCTTTGGGCAAGGGTTGGCTAGGCTGTGGTAAGTCCCCTTTGCTTAATGCACAGACCATATGACTTTTGGATCCAGAGGGAAGTCTAATTATCTGTGTAATAAATGCATTGTACTTTCAGGGAACACAGTCCAGCTGTTACTGTGCATTTTAGCTGAGGCTATGCTGTTTGCTATTTAATCGTGTTCCAGCATTGGCAGTTGGACAGAATCTTTCTGAGTGGAAGCAGTCTGCCTATCTTCTTTTCCCAGGCTCTGGTTTCTGGGATGGAGCTAGGAGCGGGTTTCCCAGGAGCCAAAAGCTGTCTGACTTAAGGGCAAGTCACTCTTCTCTACTGGGCCTTAGAGTATCTGTGACACCCCCATCTCTAAGGAGCTCCAGATATTCAGCTCGGCATCCTCTGCCTGTGATGAAGGTAGAGATTGACTGAAGACAGGATGATGAGCTTAGTTATAGATGTCCAAGCCTCCATAAGAATGATCTAGAACAGAGTTTCTCCATGTGTGGTTCCTCTGCATTTACATTAGAATCATCTGATATCTTGTCAAAATGCATATTTCTGGGCTCCACTCTTGACCCTCCAAATCAGAATTTCTAGAGGAGGGCCTGAAATATACATTTTTAACAAGACATTTGAATAACTTTGACATTTGAGAGCCACTATAGTGGAGAAAGCCCTTCATCATACTTAGATAAGAAGACTGAGATTGAAGAATTTAAAGTCTTCCTCAAAACAGCTCAGTTAGGCCAGCGATAGAGCCAAGACTTGTATCTAAGGTCTGTGTAGCAGCTAGCTAATGCTGTGTAACCAACTCTCCCTAAACTTAGAAGCTTACAACAATAAACCTTCATTATGGCTCACAACTCTGTGGATTAGTTGGGTGATTTTTCTGGTCTCGGCTAGATTCATTCATGTGTCTGTGGTCAGCTGTGGCTGGGTTGGCAACTGTGTTGATCTTGTCTGGGCTCGCTTTTCTAGTTTGAGCTCAGCTGGCTGTATGATGGTCTGAGATGGCTGTAGGCTGGGTTCTCTTCCATGTGGTCCTTCATCCTCCAGCAGGCTAGCCCAGGTTTGTTCACCCTGGGTGACAGCATTCTGAAAGATTGGAAGTGTCCAAGGCTTCTCAGAACTGGGATTCTTCTACTGCATTCTGATGCCCAAACAAGGGATGAAGAAATAAATCCTAGCTGTTGAAGGGAGGAGCTGAAAATCCTTTTGCAAAGGTCTTAGATACAGGGAGGCTGAAGGAATCCATCAAAGCTGCCACACAGAGTCCTGGCCTTTCCAACAACATTTGAGTGCCTTTGAAAAAAATTCCTCTGCCAGCTTTTACAAATGTTTAGGGAGCATGATTAGTGAATATTCTCTTGGGTTCTCTTCCTAGGATTATTGCTCTTGGATTAAGAATCAAAAATCATGTATCTAAAGGGACCTAAGAACTCATTGGCTTAAACCCTATCTGACGCTTTAATTTCCTGATGGTATCACCTTAATCAAAGTGCTCATCCATTTTCTACTTAAGCACATCCAGTAACTCCCTGGAGAACTTGTTGGCATGCAAGGAAGCTTCTTCCAGCCTTGGGGAGTTCTTTCCATTAGAATATTATTTCTTATGTCAAGACAACATTTACTTCTGTCTAGATCACCTTTTGGTCCTGCTCTGTCCTTTGATGCAGCAGGAGAATGTCTCATTGTCCTTCCACAGAACAACTTTTTCCCATGTTTGAAAACAGTTATAAACCTTTTTGCTCCTTGGTCAGTTTTCTGTGTCACAACCTCAAGTTTTGACAACTTTTCTAGGATATTATAGTTTGAGCTCCCTTACAATTCGGGTCGTTTCCTTGATAACACTCATTTTTCAATGGCAGCAGATATTTTGGAATGAACACTGGTTTTGGAATCAGATGTCTTGGAGTTTGCTTTGGGATCTTGAGCAAGTCCTCAGTGTTCTTCTCCAAGAAGTGTGGACAGAAATAACCATCAAAAAGTGTTTATTTTGGGACTTCCCTCGTGGCGCCGTGGTTGGGAGTCCTCCTGCCAATGCAGGGGACGTGGGTTCGAGCCCTGGCCCGGGGGGATCCCACATGCCGTGGAGCAACTGAGCCCATGCGCCACAACTACTGAGCCCGTGAGCCACAACTACTGAGCCTGTGGGCCGCAACTGCTGAGGCCCGTGAGCCTGGAGCCCGTGCTCTGCGGCAGGGGAGGCCACCGCAATGAGAAGCCTGTGCATCGCAAGAAAGAGTAGCCCCCACTCGCCGCAACTAGAGAAAGCCCGCGTGCCGCAGTGAAGACCCAACGCAGCCAAAAATAAATAAATAAATAAATAAATTTATTAAAAAAAAAAAAAAAGTGTTTATTTTGAGTCATTTAAACTATATACAGAAATACCTGTCAGGGGCAGATCCTCCATAAATGTAAGTTTCTTTTTGTCTTTATTTTTATTTTTCTGAAAGAATAGACTTTGAAGTATACACTATTTTTTCCCCTTTAATGTCTTGAGTTTGAATGAATTCTTAGAGTTTCTGGCCACATATTAATACTAAAATCGTGACCATGTTTAAATAGTCCACCTGGAGATATATTTCAAATGGTGTTTCATATGGTAGGTATAGTAAAGTCTTCATTTCTTCCAAATTAAAGGCAGGTATTATTGTTTTGATACTTAAAGATAGTAATTTACATTAAATAAATGACCTAAAACTAAAAAAAAATTAAGTTCTTTCCATCTCTTTTAGATTCAGGTTTTGGGGGAAAGAAAAACAAATTTGAACTTGGAAAAGAGTTAAAGACAAATTGAATGCAGTGAAAAGCCTGTAAAGTAGGTGATAAAGTGGATATTAATAGTAGGAGGTGATGTGAAACCAAAACCATGAAGGAGAGAGAACACAGGTACAGGGGGAGAGGTGTGGGTCAGAACAAATAAAGTCAGCTTATGGAGAAATACCAACATTTGTGTTCAAAGGGTGCTGCTTAAAATGAGATGCTTCTGAATCATAATGAATAAAAATGAATAGAATCTGATTGCAAAGGAAAATGGCCAAGAGAATAGGACTGTGGAGACAAAAGAATGGATTTTGGTAAATACTGTGTGAATTGTTTGTAAGATTGTCTCATGTGTCTGTTAGCTCAGAAACTCTTCAGCATGAAAGAGGATAAAATGAATTGTGAAAATGATTTGTAAATAAAAGTGCTGAAGAGATTCAAGGCACGGTTTTATTCATGTATGATATACCCAAATAATGAGCCAAATAATGAGCCATTATTCCTGTGAGGTTATATTAACTTGTTTTTCTTTTAGAATCAAGCAATTAACAAAAAACAACAATACAGCACAGTTACAAGAGCATTGAGGTAGGAATCAAGACACTGGGTTTGAATTCTAGCTCCACAATTAAATAGCTGTGTGATACTAGGCAAGTCACTTAGGTTCTCTGAGCCTTCCCCATGTGTAAAAAGAATTTTCCAGATTACCTCTAAGGACACTCTCAGCTATAAAAGTTTATGATTCTCTGATTCTGTTTTGTCGAGCAGCTCAGTGGAAGTTTCTTTGAAGGGATCAAGATTTCAGATGGGATTCTCTCAACCAGGGGCCCCTAATCTATCTGAAGAGATTACCTGAAGTTTTGATGCATAAGTGAATTAAGTGACCAGATTAATGGTTGGATGAATTAAATAAAAGCAATTTGAGAGCTTATAAGAGAAACCTGTTACTGGAGTCTGGTTGGACACTTGGTGTTAATTATGAGAAAAGAGATACTATTCATAGGATACTCTTACTTTCTCTCCAGCTTCTTTTATGAATTTGCTTTTAAAAGTAGTCCTTTAGGTTTCCTTTTATAATCTTGTCTCTTTTGACCAAGTGTGGCTTCATGGACAGGAGACAATTTGAACTAATATTGAAAGAAGGGTAGAATTTAGACAAGTTTGGGAAGGGAAGGGAGGCCTTTCAGGTGGAAGGAATAGAACTTTGAAAGGCTTGAAATGGAATAATCATGTATTCATTCAGGACATATTTATTGAGCATCTATTCTTCCAGACCTGACACTGTGCTAAACACTTGGGACTATTAAAGTGGCAATTCCTACTATCTAGAAAGGAGGACAGACGTCAATCATATGATTACACAAATATATAATTTCATATTTTGGTGAATATTATGAAATAAGAGGATAGAGAGCCATGAGGGCAGGTGGCAGGTGGACCTGGTGCTGTCTGGGGCAGGAGGTGACCAAAGAGCTTCCCTTAGGAAGGGTTATTTCTGCTGATACCTGACACAGAAGCAGCAGTTGACTACATGCATGGAAAGAGGGAGAAGTGCAGAGTGGAAGAAGGGCATTTTAGGCAGACGGGACAGCGTGTGCAAAAGCCCTTGGACTGGAGAGTCCATGGCATGTTTGAGAAGCTAAAGAAGGCTAGTGTGGCTGCAAGTTGGAAAATAAGGCGGATGGAGAGAATCCTGGAGGAAAAGGCAGGTGGGGAATGAGCACGGTGTCCCCCCTTTGACAGAGTGTAGACACGAACATCCTTATGAGCCAGTTTCTGTGTGCCCGATTGGAAGAAAGCATCTTTACTGTGGGGTGGGCATTGGGGCATCTGGGCGCAAGCATCGTCTATGCTTTGTGTTCTCAAATGGGCCTTTTGAGTCACCAGCACCTCTAGCAAGGAGTAGAACACTGACTTGGGAAATAAAAGGCTTTGCTTATTCAGATATACATATGACCTCTGAATTGGAGGTACAGTCGGGTGGATAAGCCTGAGGAATCCTACAAAAGCCATGACAAAAATAAGGCTTGCTATGTTAGCAGACAGGGTCTAATGGAATTGCTTTCTTGCAAGTATGGTATCACCAGAACTACATGTTTTCCTCTCCCTTGGTCATAAAATTAAATGAAAACCCTGCCCAAGGGTGTCTCCTCATATCAAGTCCAGGATTCCAGTTGTCATAGGCACCAAGAAATGATCACAACCCCCGCTTGTAGTCACCCTACAGAAAACACAGTTGAGACAGTTAAATGAGTCACCCCCATCAGTAGCACCTGGTCCCTAATTATGCATCAGCCATTTTTGGTGTCACTCCCCCCTCTTCAAATTGGGACTCAAAAATGCACCCCTCGGGGACAGTGGTGTAAAGAGAGTATGATAGATATAGAATGTCTTTCTGGAGGGTCCATTTCACTTGAAGATTTGTGAAGAAATTTATTTTTTTATTCTAAGCACAGATATAGAGTAGACTAATCCATGGAATTTTCTGGTGAAAATTAGAGACTTGAAAATGTTTGCCCTAATGTCAGACTGCTTACGGTCAAACTCCAGATTCCTGGTGGGATGCTTTATTCCCTTTGGCTGTTAGAGATGTTTTGATGAAAAACTTTGAGAAGCATTGAGTCTTAAACTGTTATAGGATATCCTGTGCTTTTCTCACCGTCTTCTTAGAGTAATGAATTTTATGAACTTGCTTTTAAAAGTAGTTGTTCACTTTTGCTGTTGTAATCTTGTCTCTTTTAGGTTTCATGGGAGGATATTTTGAAACTTGATAAACAAGTGTGTATCTACTTACCCCTCTCTGCTTTCATAGCCTTCACTCTCACAGTGCATCTTTTTTTTTAAATTAATTAATTAATTAATTTATTTATTTGTGGCTGTGTTGGGTCTTCGTTTCTGTGCGACGGCTTTCTCCAGCTGTGGCGAGCGGGGGCCACTCTTCATCGCGGTGCGTGGGCCTCTCACTGTCGCGGTCTCTCCCGTTGCGGAGCACAGGCTCCAGACGCGCAGGCTCAGTAGTTGTGGCTCACGGGCTTATTTGCTCCGCGGCATGTGGGATCTTCCCAGACCAGGGCTCGAACCCTTGTCCCCTGCATTGGCAGGCAGATTCTTAACCACTGCACCACCAGGGAAGCCCTCACAGCGCATGTTTAAGTCTTCATTTTATCCTCACACCTATGCTCTTGCAGAGTTGTTTTCCCCTGTTCCTCTTGAATCCTTTACATGACCTTATTCAGACCCCTTTCCATCTCTGCTCTTTCTCCTTTGAGATGTGACGGTTAGACCAATGTACACTGATCCACGGCCAAATGAGTTGTACTTTTGTAGGAGGATGAGATAATATTTGTTTTATTTCCAACATCTTTTCTAATGTCTAGAAATCTTCACCTTTGTTAGCTGCAATGTTTTGGGGGGAACTTACCCTTCAGGCCAGCTCCTACTCATCCATTCTGACTCAGTCCCTGGCCCAGTGCCAAGCCCAGCAGACCTGACCACTCCTTCCTTTGAATTCTCCTAGCCCTCCTATGCCTCTGTTGGCAGGGGCTTCCTTGTGTCATGTTGCACTTACCTGTTGACACATCTGTCTTCTCATCTAGAGATCAGGGAACCTTGTGTTCTGCCCCTTTGTATCATCATACCTGGTACCGAGCTTAGCACATGCTAGTGCTCAATTAACATTAGATTGAGTGAAATGGTTTGACTTAATTGATTACAGGGAGTATTTACAGTAATTTTGAGATTCTTTTATTCACTTGGTGGCATCCAATGTCAAAGAGTAAAGAAGCCCAATATAAGGGGCTGCATCTTATAATTCAGACTTTTAAAGAGATATGCTCCCTGTACATTCACAGTAATTATTTTGGAATCTAGTCTTTGTTTTCAGATTCCTGGGGGATATTTTTCTTTTCTTTTTTTTTTTTAATTTTTATTTATTTATTTATTTATGGCTACATTGGGTCTTCGTTTCTGTGCGAGGGCTTTCTCTTGTTGCGACAAGTGGGGGCCACTCTTCATCGCGGTGCGCGGGCCTCTCACTATCGCGGCCTCTCTTGTTGCGGAGCACAGGCTCCAGACGCGCAGGCTCAGTAGTTGTGGCTCACGGGCCTAGTTGCTCCGCGGCATGTGGGAATCTTCCCAGACCAGGGCTCGAACCCGTGTCCCCTGCATTGGCAGGCAGATTCTCAACCACTGCGCCACCAGGGAAGCCCTAATTCAGACTTTTAGAGGTGGAATGGGAGGGACTTCAAGGTAAGGTTGCCAGATAAAATATAGGGCATGTAATTAAATCTGAATTTCAGATAAATAACAACGTTTTAAAAATATAGGCATATCCTTACTGTTATACAGGATGCACTTACACAAAAAAATTGTTTATTTTTTATCTGAAATTCAAATTCCCTGAGCATTCTGTATTTTTATTTGCTAAATCTGGCCATCTTACTTCAAGGTCAAATAGTCCCACTGTCTCCTGCAGGCAGTTGTAGGTCTACGCTAGGATTCAGATTGCCAATTGGTGGTCCTCAGGCAGCACTTGGCCATCTGGATTAAGACACATCTTATTTGCCCTGCAGTATGTTTTAAATTTTTCAGTTTTTGCCAAAATTGAAAAATATGGAGATTTCCCATAAAAAATCAGAATTTTCAGGTTCTCTTCAAAGTTCTAAAGCCTGACCACACTGGCTCAGCACTCCTGTCCAGCTAGGGAACAGCTAAGCCCATTTTTCGATGGAGCATGAGCTCTGTGGACTCCCTGCTTCTCCCCAGCGTTGTGGGGAAGTTTCATCTGCCAAACATTATCAGACTTGTATGGTGTTTTTCTTAGAGTTAAGAGGAAAGTGAAACATTTTTTGAACTCATGTCTCTATTAAAAGCAGGAAAATAAAAGATAGCCTTTTATCAAGTGTTTCAATAAAAATGGAAAAATCTTCTTCTTGGATAAGCAAAGAAATTTCCTTAGTGCATTAAGTGCCAGCAAAATGAGCCTGTATCTAAAGAATACAAATAGTGGTACTGTTTTTCTTATCCCTCCCTCATGTATTCACACAATGAACTTTAGGGCATTTGAGTTCTTGATCTCAGCTAGAATGTAAAATTCCTGACAGCAGAGACTTTTTGTCTTTTTGGTTTACTGATGTATCCTAAACCCACAGAACAGTGCTTTGTTCTTAATAGACATTTGATCAATATTTGTTAAATGAAGGAATGGATGATGTAAACCATCTGAGAGAGAGAAAACCTTCTTGGCTAGAAATCTTCAAGAAGGGAAGAAAAATGTTGCCATCTCCAATAGGATGGCATAACTAGGTGACTGTCTATGTCTTTTTATAAATATCTTTATGGTGTAGATGCCTTATAACTCCTAAGGGCAAAGGAAAATGGTTACTGAGGACAGAAGTTCTTGTCTACATCTCCAGAGCTTAGAGGGACCTTGGATGCAATTGGTTCCCCTGGTTATCAAGAAAGGAGTTCTTTGGAGAACATCTGAGGAAGGAGCCAGAGGCACAGGTTGGAAAGGACTCTTTGTTGCTATGTGACCTGGTTTCTCTTCTGCCTACCACAACCCAGGGGATCCTTTCTATAGCCCTGCATAAGCCAGCCAAGCCCTCCTACTTGCTCTGTGGCTACCAAGGAAAAAGGTGCAGAGACCTTATTTTGAGCAGAAACCAGTCTCGTTTTATTTGGAAGACCAAGATCGTCATGGCCATAGTTCAGTGGAATGCTACCTAAACTCCATGGGTTTTGAGCAAAAAATCGGGACAGTTACACACTAAGTTTGAATTTGCCTACAGGGGAGAGCTTTTGTATAAATGTATTCCAAACCGTCCTTCCCTCTACATGGGAGATCTGCTGGCTCTAGGGAATCTGGCTGGAATACCAAAAGCTGCTATAGAATGTATAGCTTGTTGCCCCTTCTGATTATGTCTGGTTACTGCCATATGGTCTTTATGAATTCACAGTTATTCTTAGAAAATATCCTTAGGGGTGTGGTAAAAATGCACAGGACAGAGAAATATAGGCAAATGAGAGTTTGGTTTTCAACCACAGATTCAACAGTCTGGCCCTAAACAAGACTTCTGGCCTTACAACTAAATGCTTAGGAGTGGAGACAAGAAAACAACAGAAAAATGTGGCCAGATCTGTCATTATTACTCCTGGTAGCAAGCGTAAGATGCCTATATTAGTTTCCTAGGGCTGCTATAACGAAGTGTCACAAACTGGATGACTTGGAACAATAGAATTCCATTGTCCCACCATTCTGGAGGCTAGAAGTCAAAAATGAAGGTGTTAGCAGGACCATGCTCCCTCTAAAACCTATAGGGGAGGCTTCGATTCTTCTTAGCTTTTGGTGATTTGCCAGAAGTCTTTGACATCCCTTGGCTTGTAGATACATCACTAAGATTCTTTGTCTTCACATGGCCTTCTCTCTGGGTGTCTTCTCATTGTCTTCCCTCTGTGTCTGTCTATGTGTCCAAATTTCTCCTTATGACGATATCAATAATATTGGATTAAGGCCCATCCTGACCTTATTTTAACTTGATTACATCTGCAAAGACCTTATTTCCAAATAAGGTCACATTCTGAGATACTGGGAGTTAGGACTTTGACAGATCTTTTTTTGGGGGGTGGGGCATAATTCAACCCATAACCTCCTAATGCAGTCGTATTATTCTTTGAACTTAAGCTTTCCAGATACAACTTGTTGTTCTTCCTGTGGAATATTACATTGATTAAATGGCCTCTTTAGTTTTTCAGCTATCAGATGCTTTTCCCTGGCAGGCTGATATAATTAAGGAACGAATAACTGAATCAATAAGGAAAAGAGCGTGCTCTTTCATATTTTCCAGCTGTTCCGATGATTCATTTAGGGCGCTGCGTGTGCATGTCACTACTAATATGTGCTTGTTAAGAGAGATGAGACCATGACATATAGTGGAAGAAGGGAGAGAAGGGGATCTGGATTGTTCTTTGGTAGAAGTCCAAGAATGACATCCTTGAAGGGAGGGGACATCATAAGGCAGTATATGGAGGAGAACACCATCTCATGTGTAACTTTGTGTAAACAAGAAATGTTTTAAATATGTTTATTGTTTGGAAAATACATTTTATTTTAATGTTGCATGAAACACTTTGGGTTGAAGCCATGCAGGACTATATAAACACTGCGTGAGTTAATACATTTTCTGTCCAAGGAAGGATTCACTACTATCCATAATAATAACCTCTGTGAAATACCATTTTATGGAAAGTTCCATGTTGCTTTGTCTAATTCCAGTTCCCCAATGGAAAAATTGCAGGTTTGATTCTTGGTCTTTTAAAAGATAGATAAATATAACATGTACATTTATAAAAAGAAAATTATTGTTACATAAATATAAATAGAATAAACCATAGGTTACTATTACTATTGAAGTATAATATATATCTATTGTAAAGAAATCTAAAAATAATGGGAAGCTTTAAAAAGTATATAAATTACTCATCATTCCACAATTCAGAGATAACCACTACTAATATTTTGACATATTCTCTACTAATATATTTCAAGTTATGCAATACTTTAAATAAAATTAGCATCAATATATGCATTGTTTGTAACATATTTTTAAATAAATAATATATAATGAACATTTTCATACCATTAAACAATCTTCTAGCACTTTCTATTGAGTGATTGCCTATGTGCTTTGTTTCTATTTCAGTGTCAGAGCTTTCATTTTTTAAATTACTAAAGTAATACATGTTCACAATAATTTTTTAAAAATCCCAATAACCGAAAGAAGAAAATATCAATTGCCCACAATCTTACCATTGCAGAGATAAACAGTATTAATATTATGACATATAATGCATGGCAGTGTAATTGTCTGGATTTCTGTCTTTTACTTATCCATGGTATTTTTAACCTTTGTAATCCCAGCACTTAGTTCAGTGCTTAAAGCATAGTAGTTGTTTGATACACTTTTAGTGAATGAATGAATGAATGGATGGATGGATGGAGAGGCTGCAAAGATTCAGCTTGTGGGAGAATACAGTTCATTTCAGACTCAGCAACTTACTGTAGATTGAGAGACAAGGTAGCTAAGCCAAGGCCCTTAATGAGTAGGAGCCTGCTCTTTCTGTTCATCTGAATCAGCCTCCAGGCAGAGAATGCAATTTGATTTTTCTCTCATCAGTCAAACTGAAAAGCTGAAAAAGCAAAACCAGAGACAGGGAGGCGGGAAGTGGAACAGGCTTGGTTGAGTAGATCGGCACTGAGCTCTAGTTGTTTCTGTTGGGAAGTACGTGTGATGAGCGGAGCCATGCTTCTCCCAGCAGTACGCCCGAGCAGGAGCTGTGGAGGGTGGCGTTCTGCCACGACCAGCATCCTCCGTGATGGAGGGTCTGATGATTTCCCTGGGGAATTCAGGAGTCGGTGTGACCCTCAAGGTTTTTGCCTGACCTGTTGCTAGAGTTGCAGCAGAGGAAGACACAATCGTGCTGGGTTTTATTTGAAGGAATTTGGGGTTCTGTTTGCTCAGATTGGAAGCAGGGCCGACAGAGAGTCTGATCGATATCTTTGGGTTATAGAAGGCACCAACCAAAGTCTCTCCTATATTTAATTGAGAAACATCTGTCTTAAGTCTCAGCATATGCCATGGGAAAGAAAGTGATCCATTTCTTAAAACCCTGCATGGAATACTCAGTTCTTGCAATAAATTATGTGAATATATTCTTCCCAATGGGATGGTCTAGTCCTCACAAACCCTCTCCTTCCTCCCAAGCCCCTCTCCAATCTAAATATACATACAGAGAGATATAAAAACATCTGCAAATAGATGGATGGATGAATAGGGAGACAGACAGACAGACAGCCTCCACCTGCTTTTGGCCAGCAACTGTTATCACATCCCTCCTTTCTCTTAAAAGCTCCCCCAGAGCCAAGCTCAAGACCTTAGCCATATTGACACCTTTCTCTTCATTGTCTCTTCCATCCAGGAAAATCTCGATCCACCTTCTCTCTGGGCCACACCACCTATTTCCAAAGGCCTAGCTCAAAATATATTTCTTCAGTAAGCCTCATTGTTCCATTTTTACCCCAGTTTATCTTTCCCATCTCTCACCTTCTAGAGCCTTAGCCTTTGCCCCATTTTCCCGTTTGATGTGGTGGACCTGTATGGATATTTGAGGGTCAGAGTAGTTTTGCCTATTTTTCCCATGTGCAGAGTTGGACACACATAGTAGTTGGTACTTACTCATGGAGTAAGAGCCTGGTTTGAATAAATACTGTGAGAGTTGGTGGAGTTGGTGGGGCTGGTGTGGTGTAGTATAAACCTGGCATCTGCTACATCAGCATAGACATCCTGGTTTTCCATACGGCTGCTATAGTCACTTTGTAGAACCGAGCATGGATGTCTTCATCTATAAAATAGAAATGCTAATATATCTCTTTAACGACCTTTTAGACTATTTTGAGTTATATGTATGTGTGTGTGTGTGTGTGTATATATATATATATATATATATAACCACACACAAACATATCTGTTATTTACTGGACAAAAAAAGAGACTTTAAAAAATGTAGTTCATTCATGGTGCCAATGTTCAGTAATATTTCCTGAATGAAACTGAAATGGGACCAGACTTCTCCAAGCCCCCCAAAGCTTTTTTGAGATTACCATAAGTTCATACAAAAATTATTTCTGTGTGCATTGTTAAGATTTGGACTCAAAACTTACAGATGGAAACGTTACCTGGATGTGGTGCATTGGAGGGCACTGTGGGTAAACGGTTATTGGGGATGTGATTACAGGGATATTCTTCACCTGACCCCATTTCTATAAACTTGAGGACCACCTACTTCTGCCTTGCTCAGTTTTTCCAGTTGTAAACATTTGTGGAAAAATATAAACATGATGGAGTTCTCATTATAAACTAGGCACTGTGATTCCATAGAAGGAGATGGTGGCTAGGGCCTCAGAAAACCTAAATCCTAGTTCATTTGACAAAACTGTAACTTCTTCAAGACTGCGTCTCATTAAATGTGAAATAGGAGGTTTGTGTGCTCCTCTGTTATATGCCAGGCATTGTATAACCACGGACGCACAAAGGTGAATAAGGCATGATCTCTGCCTGTCTTATGACTCTCAGTCTAGTGGGGCGGAGAGGTGTGCCAACCAGTAATGGCTGACTGTGAACCCCTTCTTGCAGGCTGATAGTAAACACAGTGATGCCAGCAGGGAGGGAGTGGTTAACTGTCTGGGTGGATGAGAGAATGCTTGAGAGCAGGGGTTTCCATTAGTAATAACTGTCTTGCCTTCTCTTCACTGTCCTTATAAGGCTGAAATGTATGTGAAAGAGCAACACAGTCAACATTAATAACAATAATGATGATGATAATAATATTTATTATTACTAATTATTACTAATTATATTATTAGTATCATCAGTCTGATTCACATATTGTACTTCTAGGCATTCAATTAAAAATAAACTAGCCACACTCCTGGCTAGTCTCTTAAAGGGATGCTGGGTTTTCCCTTATGTGTTACAAAGACTTCAGACTCTGCATGCATAAAATAAGAGAACATGGAATCTGTGTCGTTTGGCCTCTCAGAGGGTTCTTCTTTTATTTTTCCAAAGTCCTGGGGCTCTTCTGGGTTTTTTCTCATTCCATGAGTTTCTGTCCATCTTTATTGCCTGTTTTAATTACTGATTTAGGAAACAGATATTTAGTGAACACTGTATGTATTCAGGGAGTATAAATACAACTAAATAATACAGACAAATCTGAAACACACAAACATATTTTATCCCATGATAAGTGCTCAGTGGAAACAAATGATAAGTGAATTGAGAAGGAAGAACAGTGAGTGGACCAGAGGTCAGAAAAGGCTTTGTGGAGGAAGCCACACTTGTGCTGGCCCTGCACGGATAGGTGATTTTCACTTAGGCACAAGAGTCGTCTTATCCTTGCCATCTTACAAAGTTATGAGAGTGTGAATGAGCCTGGTATCTTAGTGGCATCGAAGAGACCATTTCATTTAGATTATATTATATTTAACACTAAGAGATAAAACTGAAAGAGCATAATATTTTGATTTAATATTGGCTCAGATATCAGCTGATGAGCATTTTTACCTATGAGTGTTACTTTTCCTATGAGCACAGAATGTACCTCTTCCTTATCTTCATATCCACCAGAGTGCCTTTCATGTAAGAGCTGTTCAATAAATATTTTAAAATATTCAGTGTTGCTGAACTGTTTTAGATGTAGCTAGAGACTTCTTGGAATTTGAAGAAAAAAGGAAGATATAATTTACTAAAGGCTTTACCCCTAAAGGAGAGACATGGATGGCATCAGAATTGGTTTTACACTCAGCTCCAAAGCGTCCATTGTTTGGATGTATATTGAGTTAGAAGACCCCATGATAAGCATAGCACAGTCATATTCATATATTTGGATAGAATGGATGCCTACTTGCGTGCATTAGGCACTCTGATGGGTTGGAATGTTCATCTCCAGAAGGGTGACACGTGCATTTCTGTTAAACAGTGTCCCTTGATGCTTATGCTCTCCTCACTTCCTTGTTTTGCAGCTCTACAGCTCCATGGACTTTGGGAGACGGTGGCAACTCATGCATGAACGCATCACACCCAACAGGTTTTACTGGTAAGCTCCATCCTCAGTCTCACCATCCTCTTGGGTAAGGAATTATCAGACAACATAGCACTCTGGACAGTCCCTGGACACCTTCAGCATTTTTGTTTAATTAATTAATTTATTATTTATGGCTGTGTTGGGTCTTCCTTTCTGTGCGAGGGCTTTCTCTAGTTGCGGCAAGCGGGGGCCACTCTTCATCGCGGTGCGCGGGCCTCTCACTATCGCGGCCTCTCTTGTTGCGGAGCACAGGCTCCAGACGCGCAGGCTCAGTAGTTGTGGCTCACGGGCCCAGCCGCTCCGTGGCATGTGGGATCTTCCCAGACCAGGGCTCTAACCCGTGTCCCCTGCATTAGCAGGCAGATTCTCAACCACTGTGCCACCAGGGAAGCCCCCCATTCTATTTTTAATTGAAAAATACTTCATTAACTATATATTATGTTGTAAATTTTAGTTGGTATTATTAGGGAGAACAGATTTACTATTGTACAAGGGGCAAGTGTTGTTATTAATTGGTATTTTTTTAATACATGCATACTGTTGTTACCTTGGTTGTAGCAAAGTAAACTTGGTTTGGTATAATTTTACCTTTTACTCTTCCTTGCTCTATGAAATGCTTCTTAGTTGTATCTGGCTTTCATTTCGGCAGAAATGGTGGCCAGATATATGTAGGAAGCATACACCAAAGTGTATAATATGCTTAATTATGTGCTTAATTAAAAACAGAAAAAAATTAACAGTATTTGAAAGTAGTACCTCTTCCATGTCTCATTTTAAATACCTTAGTCAGTTCCCTTAAGAAGTCACAAGATGGCCATTTATGCCTTCCACAAGGCAGGGGTGGTGTGTGTGTGGGTGGTGGTCATGTAGGTATATGTATCCCTGTATGTACATACAACCATACCAACATCTTTGGAAGCAGCGTTTTCACCCAGTCCCCTCTGCACCTATAGAACTTTGTCCAGAATTAAAATGATGATTGCTGAAGCACACTGTGAAAATCAACCGTGTCGTATTATACACAAAGAACTGGGCGAAAAAAGGGAATTGGAATCACTGCTTTTGACTCAATACCTTGGCTATTCCCAGTTATTTTTCCCTTTTCAGACCAACTATTATTTGGTCTGTAACTATTATTACAATTATTATTTGGTCGTATTTAGAATTGTATTAAGATTTTTTTCAGTAGACTATGGCAGAAAAAGGAAATATTTGTTTTTCTGATGTTCTAGCTATATAACTACTGCCTTTTTGCTCAGCTAAGATGGACCAGTTTCTCAGTGTGCCAACACTCAGAAGTCCCTCAAAAAGAAAAAAGTAGCCCTCTGCTATTTCTGGAACAAACTCTTGAGATGGTAAGGCAGTTAGCCGACTAGGAAGTCACGTTGACGGAGAAGGAAAGTACAGTAGACTGGATAGGACTCGTCATTGTTTCTGAAGGAAATTAAATTAAGTGGATGAAGGGCGGCATTTTCCTTTGTTTTGCAAAGAGCAAGAAGAGAATGTCCCAGTTGCTGTCTGCCTTCCCCCTTCCTTTGTGTAGCAGAAAGGATAAATCCCCAGGTCCTGGCAATTGTATTTCACCTCTTCTCCACTCTGTGCTTCTTTCATATATGCCCCCGTGGGGAAATATAAAAGTTAGTGCCTGTGCTGGCTAGCCAAGTGGAAGCTGAAAATTCCATTTTTGTAATTATCATTTCTCCGTTTCTGATGTATAATTGCCGTGATTATTCTTTTAGGTGCCATAGGAGTTGCAGAGGAAGAGCTCATTTTACACAGACCTTTTTTTTTTCCCCCCCAATGACAGAATTCATGGCTGTTGAAAGCGCTTATGTTGGAGAGACATGGCTTGTATGGGTTAGGAGTGGAAATATCGACTAGGCACCTCCTTGAGGAAAGACAAAGTGTGCATTTCTCAGGGTGTAGAGCACAGCTTTGGTTGAGAGAGCACCTCTCCAAGCTCTGGTTTCCGCATCTACGCAATGGGAACAATATTCTTCTTGTCAGTTTCAGATGCTTATTGAAAGGACCAGATATAATCCTTTCAAAATTGGACTCTTGGCAATTTTGTTTCACCATTTCAGATTTATAATTTGTAAGTTATGTCTTTAAATACTATGTTTACCAGTAGTTCTGAAGACTGTGACACATAAGTGATTTGTCATTTTTCTGGGACGCAAATTTGAATCCCATTCCCAGTGAGACTGTTTGTGTGTGGACATCTGATAACAATCGAATGGGTCTAATTTACTGCCAAGAATCCACATCTCAACCTAACTTTATTGTCCTCACTTTTTCTGGAGTCATAATTCTTCTGACGTGGTAAAAACAAAACAATTCAACAACCCAAAGCCCTACAGCTGCTTCTTTGGGAGGGTTGCTGCAGGGTGAAGTGGTATTAGGGACGGTGGGGACGCACTGGGGGCAGGGAAGTCATGCCAAAAACAAGACATTGAAATAAAAGACTTTTATCTTGCGGTATGTAGACAAATAGAGTGAACATGCTAACCAGACAAAATATTGTCCAAATATTGTTATCTATAATTTGGAGATTTTCAAATGTCTAGGGATAGATCCTTCACGAATGCTAAGTTTCGTCTCCCATGTTGCCTTCAGTTGGTGGAAAGTAGCAACCTAGAAGGGACTTGTGGGGAAGAACACTGTGATTCAGAAAAGATTTCTGCCAAGTGTGCTGGAGAAGAATCGACCATCTACAGTGATGATCAATGTAATGGCTGTGAAAATGCATTGGGAATCATAAGGGGCTATCATGATTATCCATTTCCTCCTTAGTGCCCCACAGTGCCTGTGGGTTAGACAGGGCATGGGGCATAATATTCATTAGCATCAATCATAAAAGCTTCATCAAGAGATAAAATTTTCTTTATGAATTCCAGATGTTCTAATGCCATCAAGAGAGGTCACCTAGGAATCTTACACCATAGAGTGACTGGGCCATCAAACTCGTGCCCTGAGAATCAGACTGACGTAAAAACTCTTTTATATGTGACCTTTTCACTCATTTGATACCTGGTTAACAGGCAGATTATGCTCGCATTCATCACCCCAACTGCTTTAGCAATTTTAGTTTGCAGGGAGAGCACAAGAGTGGCTAAGTAGCCTAACGTAATCTTTCTCTAGTCTCTGCTTGGGCAGAGCTATTGTAGGGAAAAAGTGGGTTTTTTTGTTTTTGTTTTTTGTTTTAATATCCTACTGAGCTACAAATGAATAGTATTTCCACTCTTCCATTGGAAGATATTTAACAGGCAGGCACATTCTGCTGTGGGAAGATTGTTTTCGCTGCACATCCAATATGAATACTTGTGACGGTTCACAGCTTTGCCTCTGCAGCCCCTCACCCTCCCTAGGTGTTCACCCTCTTCTGGCCTCTTTTTCATTGAGGGAACAGGCATCCTAGGCCTGCTGAGTTCTCTGTGTAACTGGACTGGCCTCTAAGTGCCTCTGATCCCTGATGGCATTTGGTCGTACCATATCTTGAAGGAGAGATAGAATGTGTCCTATGTCTCTTCCTTACTAACTTCCCCTTAATTGTTCTCTCTCCTGAAAGATCAGGGTCCATTTCTTCTTTGCTGTCACTGCAGGAGAGTGTTCTGATAAAGTAATACACACTAAGGTGCCAGGAAATTAAACTCTTACCTCTTTTCTGGAGTATTTGGGTTGCAAAATGGACTGGTCTTTAGAGTAAAAAAACCCTATAAGAATCAACAGATGTAGAACAAGTTGTAGATCAGCCCACTTTAGGGGGGCTCATGGAGAGAGTCCCTTGTGGACCGCTCTTTTGAGCTGCTGTGAAGCCTGGTTGCAGGCTGAAGAGTGGCTGGTGTGTAGGGACAGTCGGGATGGGCTCTATTGTCCTTTGATTAAGGTCGGCTTCCTCATTGTAGATTTCTAGCGATGGCTCTGCCAGCAGCTTCTTTTCTCTTCTTTTAGAAAGGTCATGAGGGAGGGTAGGGAGAATGGAAAAGCAAAACGTGTCCTCCCTTGTGTGTATAGATAGGAGGTCCTAGGAAAATATCTTTTAAAGGAGAAAGGAAGGATATGGACTAAAAAACCCTTTCATTGCAATATTTCCTTTCCGATCTTTCATCGTTCTTGTTTTTCCCAGTCTCTTTTTGTGTGCCTATGCTCTTTAATGTGTAGCCTAAACATATTGCATGTGAATTTGTATAATCTCCCTTCTCTCCTCTTAATGTGCTATTATAACAATTTTTATGTTATTATAAAATCTTTATAACCATCATTTTAATTGTCTATGCAACTCTTCATTATGTAAAGATACTGTATTACTCTATTTTTAAACATTTTTTTATTTTTATTTTTTTTGTATTACTCTATTTTTATTGGACATTGGAAATGTTCATATTTTTCACTATCATAAATAACAGTTTGGTTAATATTTTATGCATATTTCCTTAATATCTAGGATTGTTTTCTTGGACCAGTGTCCTAGGTAGCCCAAATAAAAATTTATGTTTTCCCCAGTCTCAACAGAGTGTCACATTCAAGTGGTATGACCCAAATTCAACACTGAAAGCATTTTAGAGCAATGTAGGTTTTTACTGAACATTTTCTTGAAGGGGGTTGCAAAGAAGCATTATATCACACAGCACACAGTGAGTCGTTCTAAAACTGTCCTTTGCGCATATCTGTCTCTCCAAGATCTTGATCATCATGGTAGTTACCTTCTCAACTTTTCCTTCTCTTTCCATGGGTTCTAAAACTATTCTCAGTCACAGAGGTTTATTGTCCACAGAACATCCCCTTCCAGAGCACCCCTCTATCCCCACACACCTTCCTCCCCGAGTATCATAAGCTTTTCTTATATAGAATGACCTACCCTCTCTCTTCTTCCTCTCCGTCTATCACTCTCACCCCACCCTCCAGGAAATCAATCTTTGTTTGCTGTATATCCCTTAGAACATGTAGGAGGGGGAATTGGTGATTGTTAGGGTTTAACGACTTTGTTTTAATTACCACTGAAAGGAGAATAATTACCTCAGAATATATTCATTTGAGTATCTTTGACACCTGTCATTAAAGATATCAATTTTGTGCTATTGTATATTCACACCTAAAACATGTGCAAGTATGAGTCTATTTATAGTCAATACTTACTTCATTCTTGTGGCAGGCAGCCTACAAAATGGCCCCCAATGACCTCTGTCTTCTGGCGACCATGCATTGTTTAGTCCCCTCCCTTTGAGTTTGGGCTGCATTTAGCGACTTGCTTCTAGTTACTAGAATGTGGCACAGGTGATAAGATGTCACTTCGGAGATTTGGCTACCAAAAGACAATGGTTTTTGTCTTAGGTGCATTCTTGTAATTGCTTTGTGAGCTGCCCAATGGAGAGGCCCATGTGACAAGAAACTGAGGGAGGTTATAGTCAGTAGTCAGTGGGGAACTAAGGGCCTCAGGCCAACAGCTTGGTTCCAATGAGGAACAACCGAATCCTGCCAACAATCATGTGAGTGAGCTTGGAGGCAGATCCTTCTCTAGTCAAGCCTTCAGGTGAGTCTGCAGCCCTGGCCAGCACATCTATTGAAGCCTTGTGAGAGACGCTGAGACAGAGGCACCCAGTTGAGTCATGCCCAGATTCCTGACACATAGGAACAGTGAGATGAGAAATATTTGTTGTTTTTAGCTGCTGAGTTTTTTAGTGAGGTTTTCTGAACTTGTTTCATTCTGTTCTATTCTGTTTTACATTTTGATGGCAGGATTTTGCTTTGTGAGAATACTGTTTATTGCCTGTGTGTGTGTGTGTGTGTGTGTGTGTGTGTGTGTGTGTGTGTGTGTGCGCGCGCACATGAGCCAAGTGTGCACATTCCTGTTCAGTGAAGTGCTAATTTCACTTACAAAAATCCCATGTATCTGAGTCCTAGACTTACCCAGCTCAGCCTAGTAGCAGCTGTGAGGGTGGAAAGCATAGGGCAGAGAAGCAGGAAGTGAAAATGGGACATGATTACCTTGAGATAATGTGGCTGGGTGAACCCTCTTACACCTTTACTTCAGTTTAAACTCTATAGATCTCACCTGTTCTGGAATGTATTCTGTTTTGCTTCAAGGATGGGCTCCTAAACAATGGTTCCAGAAGAACTACATGGTGAGTCATCCTTTGGCTATTAATACATTATCCATGACAGAGACAGAGCTAAGGAACAGGCAGAATGATTTGAGATTGCTTCCTGGAAAATCAAGGTCTTTTCAAACAAAGTTAACATTACGGGGTGAATTTTTGAAGCTGCATCTAAATGTGCATCTACAATTTTGCAAACACAGTCATTTGCAATCTCAAATAATGGGATTTAGGCATCGACCTCGTGGAAGGAATCAGATTTAGAGGCCCTTTGCGAACCAGTGCACGCCACAAATAATATTTAATTCAACTCTCCCTTACGTTTTTTAAATGGTGTAGCAATTTAAAAATACATTCAAAATAATACATGCAGGGTCAGGAGGGGAGATGTGAAAGCTCAGCTTGCAAGCAGAAATCAGTTTCTACTTTGCTGAGGGGGGCCACCCATATGCTGCATGTCTGGTTGCATCTCGGCCTTGGAAGAGCTGTCTTAATGCCGAAAGCAAATGCAGTGTTCGAAAGCTACACATGGTCGTCAATCCAGTGCACTGAGGAAAACAGGACACTCACCTCTTTGGTTGAAGTCAAGACCTGTTGGACTCAGGTGGTGATCACGCTTAGCACAGATGAGTGCTACAAAGGAGGGGAAATAAGGGGACATATGTAGCTGTAGACTTAAGTGAATTCTTTACTGTGAAGGAAAGGCATCATACTTGACCCTGCCTTGGGAAATCTGAAAAGATTTCTGTGTGTCAAAAAGAATTCAGAGATAGCCACATCCACTCTCCTACTTCAGTGTAAGAAAAATTCCAAGATACAAATGGAAACACCATTTCTTCTTTCCCCAGCTTTTTGGCTGGTTTCTCTGGAATTAGAGACACGTGGCTTCCAAATGCTTATTCCACCCTGATGATTATGTGGAGGGCATGAGAAGTAGTCCTTCAGCTCAGAGACAGACAGATCTCACTAATAAACTTTCAGAGGGGAGCAAATTTGATTGTTCTCAGTGGGTGAGATTTCAGAGGTTATTGTCCTTTGAGGAGGGGTCAGGAGAGGCCCACATGGAGTAAAGCACTTTGACTGCTCTAGTCTTCCTGAAACTCAGATTGCCATTTAGGGCTTGTTCCCTACATAAAGAAGTGGGGACATTGAATACATTGATAGTAATGAGCTGTGCTTAGTAGCCTTGACTAGGGAATCTGAGAATTGGAGGGTCAGGGAGAGGCCTAGAGAGAGAAGAAAGAGAAGGATATTGAGCTGAGCAGCCCAAGGAGAAAGCATCCAACTGAAGGCTCAGAGGCTGTTTAACACGTAGATTGGATACAGGGTTGCAGGCATGCGGAATCACCCTTTTACAACAAACTGCCATAGACTGGGTGGCATCAACAGTAGAAGTGTATTTTTTCCCACTTCTGGAGGCTGGAAGTACGAGATCAGGGTGCCAGCATGGTTGGTTTCTGGAGAGGACTCTCTTCTTGGCTTGTAGATGGCCACCTTCTTGCTGTGTCCTCACATGGTGGAGAGGAAAAGCTAGCTCTCTGGTGTTTCCTCTTATAAGGATGCTAATGTGATCATGAGAACTCCACTTGTGATGACTTTATCTAAACCTAATTACTTCCCAAAAGGTCTCATCTCCAGATACGATTGCCTTGGGGGTTACGGCTTCAACATATGAATGGCGGTGGGGGGGGGGGTGGGCAGACAGGCACAATTCAGTCCATAGCAGGGTGTAAGGCAGGGAAGACCTTAAGAAGAAATGCAAACTTTCCAGAGAACTTCTCACCAAGAAGAGTCGTGGAGCAGAAGTGTCTCAGGCTTGTAGGAAAAGATGGAGAGGCAAGGCCAAAACTACAAAAATAATTTTTAAAAGACACAAACACAATTTAACTACTTTTTTTCTGGTTGTAGAGTAGATACGAGCTTATTGTATACGTTCAAGGAAAGGCAGGAAAATAAAAAGAAAATAATTCCTTCTAATTTCACTGCCCAGAAAACACCACTTAAAAAATCAGGTACTTCTTCATAGACTTTTTCCCCTATTATAATATAGTATAATTTTCAATATATTTAAATTTTTATTACAACTGAGATCATGCTGTTTATAAAATTTTGTATCTTTTTAAAACATGCTTGAACATCTTCCTGTACCATTCTCTACACTCTCTAAACATAATTTAAAACTTGCATTACTTACATTGTATTTTAATTGGTGGCTATATAATAATTTAATCACTCTACTATTATTTTACATTGATCTTGCTTCTGCATTTTTACTATTAAGGAAGGCATTGGAATGTTGTTTTGAAAACCTTTAAGTAATTATCTTTTCAAGGTCTGATTATTATAATTTTTAAGGATAGACTACCAAAACAATATATCTATAAATATTAGCATGCCAAATTGTTCTCTGGAAAGTTTATACCAATTTGCACTACAACTAGTGAAATACCATTTCACTGCACCTCATAAAAATTTAATTTAAAAAAGTAATCTAATTTAATATGCAAAAATGGATTTTCCTTGTTTTAATTTGCATTTCTTATCTGACTGGTGAGTTTAGACATATATTTATTAGCCATTGTATTTCTTTTATGTGACCATCTGTTTTTGCTTCTTCTTTATTATGGGCATTTTTATATGGTCTCATTTTCTTTCAATATTGTCTCCAGTTTGTTCTTTGGATTTTAATTGCCTTATGATATCAAACATACTTTTTACTTAAAAAAATTGATCAAGTCTTTTTATTTTTCCTGTTATAATGTCTTCTATTACTTTATGTTTAAATCGTGCCCTCAACCTGTGGTCATGTAAATATTAGCTGAAGTTTTCTGATTTGTAATGCTTCTTTACTAAATAGTATATATAATATGTATATATTATATATTAGATTATATATATTAAAAGACTGTGCATTCTCCTATATTATGCTTCAGAAATCTTATATTGATAGTTGTCTATTTCCTCTTGTGACTATAATTTAATCATTTTTATAATTTAATAATTTTATCCATACTGATGGATATTTTTAGGTTTCATAGGATTTTTATTTTTTTAAGTAACTAAAATCCAATGAACATCTTCCCACTTAATTCTGTGCCCATATTTCTGACCATTTCCTCTGATGGTTTCCTGCAGGAGAAACTCTGGTCAGAAGTTAGGGACCGTTGATGTTGGTAGCATTTGTCAGCAGCCTTTATTCTGCTGGATTGGTCAGTCCTCTGTGCCCTGAGCCAGACCAGACTGTGTTTAATTATTGTTTATAACACAACATAGTGGCTGGCTGGGCAAGTCTCCTCTCTTTCAAAACATAACAAAACAAAAAACCAAGAATAGAACCTTTTGTTCTTTTTCCAAATATTCTTGGCTTATCTTACTCATTTATCCATCCAGATAAGTTTGAAATAACTTCGTCATATTTCAAAATTTCCTCTTTCCCCCTCCCTATAGAGCAACTATTTAGATTCTTGGTTAGAATTGCAGCAAAGCTATAAATTCATTTGGCAAAAACTGAATAGTTTTCAATATCCAGTTTTCATTTTTGGCCATATGGTTTGTCTCTCCTTTTTCACTATTTCTTTGTTCCTCAGTAAAAGTTGTATAGTTTTCTTTATACAAGTCTTACACATTTCTAGTTAATATTATTTCTAGGAATTGTTACTTTTGGTGCTATTGTAAGTAAAGATATTTCGTACATAACATCTTTCTTCAGATTGGCATGACCGAATTGGATAGCCATGAGGTATATTTGTAATTTGCCTACATGCATATATAGTTGGTGCCCTAAGATTCTTTTGTTTTTCTTTTAAATGTTGATTTTTAAAAATTTATTTATTTAATTATTTAGGCTGTGCTGGGTCTTAGTTGCGGCATACGGGATCTTTAGTTGCAGCATGTGGACTTTTAGTTGTGGCATGCAAACTCTTATTTGCGGCATGCCCAGACCAGGGATCGAACCCTGGCGCCCTTGCATTGGGAGTGCAGAGTCTTACCCACTGGACCACCACGGAAATCCCGGTGCCCTAAGATTCTTTACATTATAAAGAAAATACATGTTTTAAGAAATTTTAAATGATTAGGAGAGTGTGATATGGCTAGAGATTCATTCCTGTGGGGGGAGGGTGGTTGAGGATTTAAATAGGAGGAGAGCTTTGCCCTTAATAGCTTTATGACATTGGGCAATTGTACTTCATCAGCTGGTGTCCTTTCTGACTGATGGGGCATCAGTATACCCTGCCATTGCCTCCTGGCTGAATGTCAGTCTTCTAGCCTGGCACATAGTAAGTGCTTAATAAATATTAGATATAAAATTAATAGTAAAACAACTTATAATATGAGAGGATAATTGGAAGAAATGACCATCCTCGTTAATTTGGTGGCAAATAACACTTAGCATCTCTTTGAAAGTGAGCAAGGTTGAGTACCTCTGCATATCCTTTTTTTCCTCTACATTCAAATCACATTTATTACCTAATAGTCAGTGTTTGTATTTCTGATCTGTTTTTCCAGGTATCAGCATATGTCTTATTGTTATACATGTTAAAGTTATTTTTAGAGAAAAATATTTCTAGCTTGATGTTAATAAAATTCATAAAACCATAAACTAAAGATTGTGTTGAATCAGGTCCTGTGTGCTTTTACAGATGTGATGCAAATGTTGAGACAAATCCATGCAGATTGCCAAGGGCATGTGGCCAGAAACGGCAAGCACCAAAAGAATATTAGAAGAAATGTCATGATTGCTCAGAAGCTAAAGGGCCCAGGTTAGCCTGGTATGCCAAGTGAAGGCTTCTTGGAGATGGGGTTGAAGAACCTTGAAGAGTGGGTTGACTTGGCAAGTAAGAAAGGGAAACAGGTTTTCCTGGGAAGGGAAGCTGATTAGAACAAAGCCGAAGTCATAGTATGTTTGGAGAGCAGTTAGTAGATCTGCTAGAATAGGGTTTTTCAGCCTCAGCATTTCTGACATTTTGGTCTGGATAATTATCCTCTGCACTGTAAGAGGTTTAGCTGGATTCCTGGCCTCTACTCCGTAAATGCTCACAGAACTCCTCTAGTTGTGAAGAACAGAAATGTGTCTAATATTCAGATACTGCCAAGTGTTCTCTGAGGGGCACCCCCCTCCCCCCATTGAGAATCACTGTGCTAGGAAAATAGGATTTGCACTGAGGGGCAATGAGAAATGAAGCTAGAGATGTAGACTAGATTCAGACTGTGAAGGGCTTCAAATACCAGGTAAGTGGTTTAGACCTGTCTCTCTGGGTAATGGAGGGCATTCATATTTGTGCAGGGGAATGACATGATATTCATGTTTTATGAAGATTTATTAACATTAGGCACTTTCCTTGAGATGCTTAAGTGCATTGTGTGCAACTCTCTGTCAATAGATAAGCTACTGATTTTCCTCAAGACATGTGCAAATCTTCTAAAGTATCTTGATCTCAAGTTTCATTCTCCAAGGAAAAATTATGGAATTGTGGACTTTTAAAAATATATGCCTAGTATATATTTTTGAATAATTCATTTCTGTTTATACTTTAATTGATATGACATTACAGATTTTTATTGAACTAATGATTTAATCATTTTAACACACACTTTACTCTTTCTTGTCCTCTTCTAATTTTTGTACACATAAAAGTAATTTTTCACCAAATTATAGTTGTAATATGTCCTTGCATTTATGTCTTTGTTTTTTTCACTTTTAACCAACCTAAGTAATTTTCTGTATGTGGGTCTAGTATTTATAATGATCATTTTCATGTGGCAGAATATTCCACTGAATTGATAAACTCTCTTTTATAGTAGAGAATTATGGAAAAGTTAGAGTGGAAAGGACCCTGAAAGATGATCTGGTCTAGTGATTTCTCCACTAGTGCTCTCGGAAGTTTTGTGGGACTTCTGATAAATTGCCCCAGGGAATACCTGGTACACAGAGAAGCCTTAGGGGTGCTTAGTGATCAGGTCCTTGGCCCCATCATTTTTGCTTCAGCCAGAACTACTCAGCTTCTTAATGTTTTATATATCAGGCTTACGCATAAGATTTCTTTTGAAGATAGAAGACCATTCATTAAAGAAACAAACAAAAATGTTTATAAAATCATTCATCTAGACTGTTCTTTTCATTTTACACAAGCTGCATACTGGTATAAGAGTCTTCAGGTTATCCTTCCTTAGTGCTTGCACCACCCTGAAATGTCCAGTTCCATAGTGTAGACGCTTTTTGAATGGCTAAAATCTTGCCAAAGAACCTAAGCCGTTGTGCTAATGAGGACACTACCTGATGACCCTCTACTCTGTCAAGGGGCTCACCATGTTTTTTGGTGAGAAGATAAATGTCCACACTCACGTGGAAATGATTTTGACAAGTTAAGTGAGAGCCAGGTGTGAGAGAGGGTGAAAGACTATGGTGATTGGATTGGAGGAAATTAACACTTTCATTTACTTGGTGGCAAATGGCACTGAGCCCAGGTGTTGTGACTACACCCTAGCTTGTTTTGTTCTCAAAGGGATGCTTAAAACAGGAAATACCGTTAGGCAGTTAGGCTTTTTCATCTGTCAGCAAACTGCTTTTCAAAGGCAGCAGTTTGCCTTCCATGTACATGTTTGTGTATATCTGAATCTAGCAGTTGACGTGTGTATTACTACCTTGATCTCCTTTGCTTACAAATACAATGAGGGAAAAAACTGTCCTTCGAGAATCCTCAAATTCTCCCAAATCAGGACGCATTCCCCCCCTTTAGGCCTCTTACTCAAATCTGCTCTTTGGAAAGACAGCCTGAATGATGGATTAGGGGCATGCCCCGCCCCTTTTCATCTCCCCACTGGCCAGCTGTGTCATATTCAGACATTCTGCAACCTTTTCCCTTAACGGTGTTGAAGAGAAGCTGTCAAGTAATTCGAGCAGAACCATGCACAGTAGAGGCAGAGAGAGAACCCGGGTTGGGGTGAGGGGTCCCTGCTCTGCCCACTCAGCATTTCAGATGGATACGAGGAAATTGAAGCGTTGAAAAGGTCGGACCCTGGAACCCGTCTGAGCTATAAAAGGCACCAAAGTGTGCAGTAATTGCCAAGGAGCTGGGCCAGAAGCACCGGAGGGTTTAAAATGGGATGGCCATGCACTTGTCCGAGTGATGCTGGGAATGAGGGGTCCAGGAACCTGCGCCATACATTTCTTAGCCCTGTGCCCCACCCCTACCCCCCATTTAACAAGTGTCACTAAAAGAAGTGACAGTGAAATAGAACAAATAGAGTTGGGTTTTATGACTATTTTCTACTTCCGTGGAAGAAGAGATTTGAAACCTGAGTGACATGATAAGGGGAGTGATGCCATGTCTCCTTTTGTTCTTTCTTTTCTTTCTTTCATTTTCTTTTTTATTATTTTAATGTGAGATTTGTTAGGATTTTCCAGAGCGAAGAGAAACTCAGCACGTCAGGAAGAGAAAATCCCTGACCTGTGAGGTGTAGTGAAAAGAGCCTGAGAAGGAGTCAGGGCTTTCAGGTGCTAATTGTGTTTCTGCCACTGGAATAGCAGTCAGGCCTTGGGGCACTCATAGGATTCCTGTGGCTTTCTGCATCTTCCTCTGTAGAATTTAAAGAGCTGACTAGAAGGTCTTGAAGGTTTGGTCCAGTGCTTTCATCCCAGGAGTCAATGATCCCCTTGCAGCCTGAGTGTTGATCTCCAACATTAAGCGGTGGCAGGAGAGAAAATCCTGTCCACTCCCCTGATAGAGAGAATTTTGTGTCTCAGATGGTGGTCAAGGGAGAACCTGCGGTGGATTGACCCAAGGTGCTCGTTAAAAATGCAGATTCTTGGGCCCCACCCTGAAACTCTTGGTCTGAATCTGTAGACCCTGGCCTCAGGAATCTATTTCAGCGCTCTCTCTCAGTAATTTCTTTGCCCAGTAGGTTTTAGAAACCAGAGGAGGTGGCTAGGAGGTGGTTTTGAAAACCAGGGAGGCAAGTGAGTGGGGTCCTAGGTGTTGTGCTTTGAGTCATACAGACTGGGGCCCCATACCAGAACCCCTCTCCTTTCTCCACAGTACTTGACATCCACAGTGAAAGAGTAGTTCCAACCAGTGAAGGCATTGCCACTTCCAGGTATCTTTTAAAAATGCATACACTCCATGCTAAATGAGATAGTACATTTAAGTGTGCTTTGAAAGCTGTAAAGCATTATTAAAATGCTTTGTAACTGTAAAATGCTGTATAGATGTTAGTCATTATTAAAATACTACCTCTAGTTTTTATTAACCCTATGGCATAAATGAGGTTGTGGATTTTATCTATGTCCATTTAGATGTCCTTACTAAGGATTTCTATTCAAGAGACTGTTTGGAGTCTCTACTCTGTGAATAGTGTATTCATACAAAGGGATATAAAGGACAGTAGGTGTGGGTTATTGTTCCAGTGCTTAATTATCTCTTAAGTAATAAAATTGTACTTCCAAATCCATTGCCGTGTACCTTTGCGGTGCCTTTGGACTGTGTGTGGCAGGTGTTTTCTCAGCCTGGCTGTGGGCTCATGCATCTGACTTGTGTTGATAAAGTTTAGCAGGTGTGACACAGCAGAAACTTTTAAAGTGCCTGCCCGGTTGGGGTATGCGTCTTTTCCCTCTGCCCTCCCATGGTAGCTGTGACCCCCTCATTCCAGGCTCCATAATGAAGAACATGAGGCACACGGACACCTGAGCCTCTGCAGAGCCCAGCTCTGCCCCAGTTCCTAGCTTGGGGCAGAGTATCCCATGGAGCCCAGTCTAGACAAGCTAATTCCCTAGCTGGCCCTGGATGTATGAGCATAAATAACTGTTGTTGTAAGTCATTGCATTTTAGCATGGGTTATTATGCAGCAAAAGCTACTGATACAGTAGGGCAAAGAAAATTGTGACAAATGGACTAGTGTCTGATACAAAGGACAGTGGTGAAGTGCCACAAGAGAGGTGTACCACCTGAGATGGCGGGGCCAGGGGAGGTGACATCAGTAAAGCCTTCGTGGAGGAGGTGGCATTTGAGAGGAGCCTTGACAGATGGGTTCAGTTTCCATAGGCAGACCTATGTTTGTGCTCATGGGCCTTCTGGTGTGACATAATGGTGGCATATCAGGCAGAGGAAGGAGCAGGAGGAGAGCCTCCATGTAGCAGAGCATGGGGTGTGTTTAGAAAATGTTAATAGTTCAGTCTATCGGGAAGTTCAAGTTCTACGCTCATGAGAGAAGAGATGCCGGTAAGGCTGGAAAAGAAGATTAAAACGATAACTTAGAGGCTTTAAATGCCAGGTTGAAGATGTTGCAGTTAATACACTTGAAGGGCTCTGCTCAGTGATAGGCGTACTCGGGACCAGCCATTAAGAAGGTCATTCTTGCAGTGGGATGAAGGGCAAATCATAGAAGGAAGAACTGGGGTCCAGGTGGCCCATTAAAAGGCTATTATTGGGGGCAGCAAATACTGCAAAGAGTAGATGGACCTTCAGGAAATTCTAGAAAATGTGCTTCACAGTTGAAAGAGAAAAAGAACATCTTGAAGAATAGAAAATAAATCTAAATCCTTCTTCCATTCTAGAATGTTGTTTCCTGTCTTTATAATATCTAAAAACTCAAATTCTATTTGGAACTAAATCAACAAGTTATAGTGACCACAGATTCAAAGACTTTACTAATAAATTTTTTTAGTGAGTGTTTAAATGCAATGTGATATTAACACACTTAATGGAAAACCATACTCTGGACTTAGGTGTAATTTCCCCCAGTGTTAAAAAGACACTAAAGCAATATTCCCTGTACATTTTTGTATTTATTTGCTTGTTTTTTGTGTTTTTTGGGGGGATGGGTGGGTGTTGTAGGCAGTGCCCCCTTGGTAAGCAGACTTTGAGACAGGAATTTGTGGGCAGCAGGTTTACTGGAACTCAGGAATAACACCCCTTTGAGGGGTGAGGCGGGCAGTGTTGGGCAGGGAAGGAGTGGGCTGTGAGGCATTTGCAGTGACTGATCCCATTAGAGCTGTGTAGCTGGGATGGCCCTTCAGAGATGTCCAGCCTTGAGCCAAGGGACTGAGCCTTCCTACCTCCACGCTGACTGTCCATAAGATGTGGGCTACCACTGGGGAAGGGTGTGAACTTGGTGAGGTGCTGTCACCAGCTGTGGGAAGTTCCGGAGAGGGACTCAGCTGGGAGTCAACAGCCATTCACACTTCCAACACTGGGAGTGAGTGCCTGGAAGAGAGTGGGCTCTGGATAGCACACCACTGTATCCACTACAGCGGGGGCAGAGAGGTTTGCTCCCAATCCTGTTCTTGTTCCTTAGAGGGAAATGAATTTTGATAATAATCACAATAAATAACAAGGCAATCATAAACAACGTTGTAAAATAAGTAACAATGATAATCATAAACTATCACTTATTGAGGGCTCGTGCTGGGCCAAGTAATGTGCTTTGTCCATGGCACCTGTTATTGCAATTATCTTTTAACAAGCGTGCAAGCAGAACAATGCAGTGGCCCAAGGTCGAGGGGGATGGCTGCAGACTGCCTAGGTTGGAGTCATGGTTGTGCTGCGTATTAGCCGTGTGTTCTTGGGCACCCAGGGCCTCAGTTTCCTCATTTGTAAAATGGGATTAGCACCAATAGTCCGTCCCATAAGGTTTGGGCGAGTGTTATGAATGAGGAAAGAGTGGGGCTGATATTTCTGCGTTGAAAGCCCACACTGTCAAGTTTAATTTTTGGTGTTTGTGGGAGGAGAGGCCAGAGAAGGGTGCCACAGCAGGGGCCCTGCTCAGCAAGAGGGTGTTCGGTGTTTTGGCAGTGGGAGGATCAGGGCTAAAAGTACAGTGAAGGAGGGCAGTGTGATGGGTAGAAGGCTGCAGGAGAGAGCCAGCTCACAGGTTCTACGTGCCTTTCTCACAAAAACCCTGCCGCCAAAAGAGCAAAACCTAGGGAGTCAACGCTTTATTCTTTTGTTCCATACCTCATCCGTGGTGGTTTGTCTGAGGGAGCTCCACGCTAACTTTCCCCCAGGCCATGGAATGTGTCTATTTAGATGCTTTCATTCAGCCCCACTATGGTGCCAGGCTCCATCAGATACTTTTTGATGGAGGTAAAGGTCTTTTAGGCTCAGAAATCTACCCTGGTTATAGAAAGAGGCTTGTCACTCCAGGTGTGACTGCTGAGACCAGAGAGGAGCAGCAGCAGTGGGGAAGTGACCGTGGAGAAACTTACGGTTGTATGTCATTAATCACTAATTGCTGAATGATTTTATTATATGGCGGCCGTAAAATATCACTTGAGGTTTTACAGCCAGTTCTTGCTTTAAGAAAACAGTTTCTTATGTCAAAATGACTATTAAATTAAGTGATTCCATATTAAACATCCTATGGACTCCAGATGATTGATGGGGCTGTGTAATGAATAAGAACCTTTCCTTCTGGCTGCTCAGAGGAAATCAGCAGCCATTTCTGGAACAGCCATTGACCGTGGGAACCCAGGAGAGACATACTGGCTTCTGAGAGACACCTGGACAATTAAAGTGGGAAGGGAGTCTTGAGAAAATAGACTTAGCTTACAGACAAGGAAACTGAGGCCCAGAGAGGTAAAGAGACTCACTGGGAATCATGGTGTGGACAGTGGCGCGGCACTGTATATATCATGCCGCTGTTACCCTTAATTATATATCGTTCCCATTATTCCTAGCTCTCCTTACTATCCCCATTTTATTAATGACAAACCGAGTCTTGGAAAACTCTTTCATACATTACCGCAAGTACAGCCACTTCTGAGATAAGTTGTGATGTCTTCCAATGACACCTATCTGCATTTTGCCCTGAGTTTGCTTTTACATATTCTAGGTGATGGTAGATCCAGTAAAATCACCTAAAACTAGATTGTTTTGGCCTTGCTACGTATTTCCACTGAAGCATTCACAATTTCAGACTTGACGTACTCTGGTGACAGTGACTGTATACCAGCCACAGTTGCTTCCTTCAGAGATCAGCTGGGAGACCTGATCGCAAGATGTCAAATGCCTGAGTGTCCGCCTGTGTGATCCAGGTAATTTGCGCCACAGGAAACTGGAGGGTGGGGTAGGTCTCACAGGTGGCGGCACTTGAGCTACGTCGGCAAGGTGAGACCTGGCAAAGCCAAAAGAAGGAGAACGTTTCAGCTAGGGCCGCAGCAGGAGCTAGAGGGTCCGAGACAGAAGTAAGTGTGATGTTTTGGAGGTGCTGAGGAAGTCGGCGTTTCTGATGTACACTGGGTACACCTTGGCCAGGTAGGATGGGATCTGACTGTGAAGGGCTTAAAATCCAGGCAGAGGAGTTGAAACTCCTGGAGCTCATGTTGTCTTAATGTTTATCTTTGCTGATTTTTATCAACTGATCATTTGCACTTCTCCCTTCCCCCATCTATATTGTAAACTTGTTCTAGGCAGAGATCCTGCCAGATAGTTTATCTCTATATACGTTGCCTCACACAGTGTTATATACAGAAACAATTACAGGGAAGAAAAAAGGAAGAAAGGAAGTTAGGAGGAGGCAAGAAGGGAGATCAGGAAGAAGGGAGGAGGGGAGAACAGACCTGCCTGCCCTATTGATAAAAGGCCCCTTGAAATAAGCCTGAAGAAGTTGCTAGGCAGAGGAGCTAAGCTGCCCTGGAGAAAACTTAGCCAGGCTCAGCTCTGCGGCAGTCCCGGTGTCCTCATGGTGGCAGCACTGGGCATCCTGCTAGATCCCGTAGTGCCTGCAGGTGGCCCCAGAGTGCTACCCTAGCATTACTTCTCCACTCAGTAGTTAATTCTTTCAACAAAATTAATTCTTTCATTATTTGCTCGGAGCCAGGCACTGTGCTAGGCACCAGGCTATGATGGGAGACAAAACAGACATGGTCTTTGCCCCCTTAGTCCTTATAGCCCATCAGGGAAAACAGATGGTAGTGAAATAATTATGTAAAGATGTAACTGCTAACTGTGGTAAAAGCAACGAAGGATGAGTAAATATTGCGATGTGAGGGTAAAACCGAGGGACCCAGCTTAGTCTGGGAGTCTGGAAGGCCTGCCTTAATAGTGTATATATAACAGGGAACCTGACCTTGTCAGATACCCAAATATACTTAAAATCAAACTATGTAGGTTGCAGGTATTGAGGAGTCTTTGTGCACGGGTCCATCTTTCTTAACCTCTGCGTGAGTGACTATGAGGAGATTCAGTAGTTGTGGCTAGCACTAGGAATCCTAGTCCTAATCTAACTCTCCTGCTAAGAAATTATGTGTTTGTGGTTAATTGCCTTGTCCCCTTACACTTCAGCTTCCTTACCTGAATGAAGAGTGAGAAGTTTGTACCAGCATCATAGCTGCTCAAAGTATAGTACAGGGACCAGTGCTGGTCCACAAACTGCTACTGATTTGTGATCAGTATAAATAAGTACGTCCATTGAGGATCTTTAGAAACTTCTGTAGCAGTGTGACATTCTGTGATATTTTTATTGCATTTACAAAAATGTCAGTCTGTGATAGTTTGGGAAAATATATTCATTCCCAATTGGTTTGAAAACCAACTGTAACACAGTGACCTCTGAGAACCCTTCCGGCACTAAGAGCCTTTGATTCTAATTGGAAGGGGTAGAAACTTTTAGATCAGTGTTATAAAATACCCATGGTGAGTTCTAGAGCCTGGATTTGAGTGATTATGAATGGGAAGATGTTACTGTAGAAAGAACTGTTCTTCATCCTGGATCTCTGAGACATTAGCCAGGTCAACTCCAATGCCAAAGAACACAGAAGACATGATATCATTGGAGTTGGAAGTTGGTAGTCTAAGAGGACAGTCACAACATGTTCTTTTCTGGCAACATACCTGATCTCCAGGCCAAAGCTGAAGACACCAGACCTGGCTCAGAGTATCTTCATAGAAGCGGTTAGAAGTAAAAAAAAAAAAAAGAAAAAAATCCAATTAATTCAAATGACCAAATATATATATATATATATATATATATATACATATGTTTATTCTTTCTTAATCCATTTCACTCCCATCAAATTGCTCAAAAGCTACTTTGATTTATAAATGGAATTTAGGAAGTGAGTAGTGTGAAATATAAACAATTTAAACTTTGAAAACTAGCTCCCATGAAGCAGAGTAACAGTACTTAAAGGATTTCTATTTCCCAAGACCCTAGAAACCCAATGAATTAGAGTGTCTCTGTTTAACTACTGTTATGGATGGTCCCCTGGGTAAACATTGTGCTTTATAAAAAGCTAATACCCAGAAAGGTTTTTAAAAATTAATATTCATTCAGCGGCTCATCTGGTGGAATAATACATGGCTGACATTTTGTCACCATGTTGCAAAAAAGACCTGCATTAATACTAAGAAGCAGCTTCTCCCTCCTTCCTGTCCCCACTGAAATCTTTCCCTGTGAGTATCAATTCCTTGCTGTCTCTTCTCGAATGTTCAGGGCTTGGAGGATCTATTCTAGATTGGTGGTCTTGCTAGGAAACGGTGGACTTGAGGAGATGGAGATAGATGAGAGAAGGCTATGGGTTTAGAGGTTGAAAGAGCTGGATTTGGAAGAGTTGGAGATAAATCAAGGACAGACTGGGGCTGCCATCTCATTGGCTGCAAAACGCTGCTTTTTCCTTGCCAGGAGCAGAGCTGGTGTGGGGGTTGTGGATTTACCACATCACATTTGGATCATTACACCTAGAGACCTAATTAGCTTTGTCATCACTGTCTGCCATTCATTTGGTAGGCACCACTGCATGTCACTCCATGCTTTTTTTTTTTTTTAACATCTTTATTGGAGTATAATTGTTTTACAATGATGTGTTAGTTTCTGCTTTATAGCAGAGTAAATCAGCTATACATATACATATATCCCCATATCTCCTCCCTCTTGCGTCTCCCTCCCACCCTCCCTATCCCACCCCTCTAGGTGGTCACAAAGCACTGAGCTGATCTCCCTGTGCTATGCGGCTGCTTCCCACTAGCTATCTATTTTACATTTGGTAGTGTATATATATCCATGCCACTCTCTCACTTCGTACCAGCTTACCCTTCCCCCTCCCCATGTCCTCAAGTCCATTATCTACGTCTGCATCTTTATTCCTGTCCTGCCCCTAGGTTCTTCAGAACCATTTTTTTTTTTAGATTCCATATATATGTGTTAGCATACGGTATTTATTTTTCTCTTTCTGACTTACTTCACTCTGTATGATAGACTCTAAGTCCATCCACCTCACTACAAAGAACTCAATTTCATTTCTTTTTATGGCTGAGTAATATTCCATTGTGTATATGTGCCACATCTTCTTTATCCATGCATCTGCCAATAGACACTTAGGTTGCTTCCATGTCCTGGCTATTGTAAATAGAGCTACAGTGAACATTGTGGTACATGACTCTTTTTGAATTATGGTTTTCTCAGGGTATATGCCCAGTAGTGGGATTGCTGGGGCAAATGGTAGTTCTATTTTTAGTTTTTTAAGGAAACTCCATACTGTTCTCCATAGTGGCTGTATCAATTTACATTCCCACCAACAGTGCAAGAGGGTTCCCCTTTCTCCACACCCTCTCCAGCATTTATTGTTTGTAGATTTCTTGATGATGGCCATTCTGACTGGTGTGAGATGATTCCTCATTGTAGTTTTGATTTGCATTTCTCTAATGATTAGTGATGTTGAACATCGTTTCATGTGTTTGTTGGCAATCTGTATATCTTCTTTGGAGAAATGACTATTTAGGTCTTCTGCCCATTTTTGGATTGGGTTGTTTGTTTCTTTGATATTGAACTGCATGAGCTGCTTGTAAATTTTGGAGATTAATCCTTTGTCAGTTGCTTCATTTGCAAATATTTTCTCCCATTCTGAGAGTTGTGTTTTCGTCTTGTTTATGTTTTCCTTTGCTGTGCAAAAGCTTTTAAGTTTCATTAGGTCCCATTTGTTTATTTTTGTTTTTATTTCCATTTCTCTAGGAAGTGAGTCAAAAAGGATCTTGCTGTGATTTATGTCATAGAGTGTTCAGCCTATGTTTTCCTCTAAGAGTTTTATAGTGTCCGGTCTTACATTTAGGTCTTTAATCCATTTTGAGTTTATTTTTGTGTATGGTGTTAGGGAGTGTTCTAATTTCATTCTTTCACATGTAGCTGTGCACTTTTCCCAGCACCACTTATTGAAGAGGCTGTCTTTTCTCCATTGTATATTCTTGCCTCCTTTATCAAAAATAAGGTGACCATATATGTGGGGGTTTATCTCTGGGCTTTCTAACCCGTTCCATTGATCTGTATTTCTGTTTTTGTGCCAGTACCATACTGTCTTGATTACTGTATCTTTGTAATATAGTCTGAAGTCAGGGAGCCTGATTCCTCCAGATCCGTTTTTCTTTCTCAAGATTGCTTTGGCTATTCAGGGTCTTCTGTGTTTCCATACAAATTGTGAAATTTTTTGTTCTAGTTCTGTGAAAAATGCCAGTGGTAGTTTGATAGGGATTACAATTGAATCTGTAGATTGCTTTGGGTAGTATAGTCATTTTCTCAGTGTTGATTCTTCCAATCCAAGAACGGGGTATATCTCTCCATCTGTTTGTATCATCTTTAATTTCTTTCATCAGTGTCTTATAGTTTTCTGCATACAGGTCTTTTGTCTCCTTAGGTAGGTTTTATTCCTAGATATTTTATTCTTTTTGTTTCAATGGTAAATGTGAGTGTTTTCTTAATTTCACTTTCACATTTTTCATCGTTAGTGTATAGGAATGCAAGAGATTTCTGTGCATTAATTTTGTATCCTGCTACTTTACCAAATTCATTGATTAGCTCTAGTAGTTTTCTGGTGGCCTCTTTAGGATTCTGTATGTATAGTATCATGTCATCTGCAAACAGTGACAGCTTTACTTCTTCTTTTCTGATTTGGATTCCTTTTATTTCTTTTTCTTCTCTGATTGCTGTGGCTAAAACTTCCAAAACTATGTTGAATAATAGTAGTGAGAGTGGACAACCTTGTTTTGTCCCTGATCTTAGAGGAAATGGTTTCAGGTTTTCACCATTGAGAACGATGTTGGCTGTGGGTTTGTCATATATGGCCTTTATTATGTTGAGGTAAGTTCCCTCTGTGCCTGCTTTCTGGAGGGTTTTTGTCATAAGTGGGTGTTGAATTTTGTCGAAAGCTTTTTCTGCATCTATTGAGATGATCATATGGTTTTTCTCCTTCAATTTGTTAATATGGTGTATCACATTGATTGATTTGCATATATTGAAGAATCCTTGCATTCCTGGGATAAACCCCACTTGATCATGGTGTATGATCCTTTTAATGTGCTGTTGGATTCTGTTTGCTAGTATTTTGTTGAGGATTTTTGCCTCTATGTTCATCAGTGATACTGGTGTGTAGTTTTCTTTCTTTGTGACATCTTTGTATGGTTTTGGTATCAGGGTGATGGTGGCCTTGTAGAATGAATTTGGGAGTGTTCCTCCCTCTGCTATATTTTGGAAGAGTTTGAGAAGGATAGATTTTAGCTCTTCTCTAAATGTTTGATAGAATTCGCCTGTGGAGCCATCTGGTCCTGGGCTTTTGTTTGCTGGAAGATTTTTAATCACAGTTTCAATTTCAGTGCCTATAGCTGATCTGTTCATATTTTCTATTTCTTCCTGGTTCAGTCTTGGAAGGTTGTGCTTTTCTAAGAATTTGTCCATTTCTTCCAGGTTGTCCATTTTATTGGCATGTTGTTGCTTATAGTAATCTCTCATGATCCTTTGTATTTCTGCAGTGTCAGTTGTTACTTCTCCTTTTTCATTCCTAATTCTCTTGATTTGGTCATTCTTGAACAAATAGAAACATAATAGCTCAACACCAGTCACGACCTGCATCCTTCCACTCCTCTTATTTGATCAGCCAAACAGCCCTTGCTTTTGCCACATAGTGTGTTCTAATTGGCTGTCCTCCTGTTCCTGGTGTGGGTTTGTCCAGACCTTTACCACACCTTCACCACTCACCTTAGCCCCCCACCCTTCCCTGTCCCTTACTTTGAGCAATCATTGAGCCTTCTGTCTCACCAAAAAATAGAGGCTACAACATATAAACGCATCCTACTTTCCTTTGCCCCTCTCCCCGCAAAGTTTTCTCTTCTTCTGTATTTCTCTGTTATGTTGAAGAGTAGCAGTACCTTCTTAGTGAACTAAATTTCACTTGCACCTTTAATCCTGTCTCTTCCGGCTCTTTAGGAGTTTTGCTTCATCAGTTACTATCTGGGTGCACTGTCTTCAAACTGTTTACTCCCTTGCACCTAAAGACATCATTAATTCTTCTCCCTCCTGAAAAAACAAATCTTCTCCCTCCTGAAAACAAAACTGTTCTTCTTTCCTCTCAAGTGATTTCTCTATTTGTCTCCTTTCTTCATTGCCATATTTTATGAAATTATGTGTAATGAATGTGCTTCCTCACCTTTAATCCACCTCTAAACCCACTCAATCTTGTCTCTGCCCCACTACTTCTTGGACCATGATCCTCAGGGAACTCTTAATGTCGAATCTCTTTTCATTCCTCTTTCTACCTGACTTCAGCAATATTTGCACTGGTGTCTGCTTCCTTCCAGAGTTTCTGTCCTTCCTTGGCCCCTGTGATTTTCTTCTGTTTTTCTCTCTATCTTCCTGACCATTCCATTTTTGCATTTTCTTTGGCTCTTCTTGATTTGGGGACCCCATAAATGTCAGTGTTTCCAGGATGTTCTCACCATTTTCTTGTTTGCTTTTAAAAAGATACATTTTCCCAGAAAAACATACCCATTTTCATCATGACTGTTAGTTCCTGTGAAGATCACTAAATCCTTCCCGTGCTCTACTCTTTCCAGAATTTCACACTTCCCACACTCCATGCCCCACTAGACATCTCTACCCTGATATTGCTCAGATACTGCTGGATAGCTCTACTGGGATATTTCTCATAGACCTCAAAGCCAAACTCTCCATGACAGAACATATTGCATTCCTCCTTCCCCCAAGTTGGTTAAATTATTCCTCTTGAGTTCTCAGATGATCTCATTGAACAATCTCACCGTCCATCTGCTTGTCCAACCTGGAAATCTCAAATCACCCTGGACTCCCTTCTTTCATTCTCTTAACCATCCCCACCCGCTTGATTCCCATGCCAATTTATGACACCTGCAAGATATTTTTTCAACTGCATGTTTCTCATCCCTACTGATGTTTTTAAAAATCATATCCTCATCATTGTTTGCCTGGATCAGCTTCCTTTCTGTCCTCTCTCCCTTCAGTTTTGCTACCCTTCAATTGATCCTTTATGTCGCCTTGTAAGTTTCCTAAAATGCAGACTAAATGATGTTATCCTTTGGTTAAAAACTGCTGCTGAAGTCAAGAGAGACCTATAAAAGAATTTTAAATAAAAGTGTAATGACACTGGTGAGTCACGATTACATGTGAAGTGTGTCACAAAAATTTTGTGGCCAATAATAAAGATTGATGTTGATGAGTTATCGCTCTTCCATTTTTTTTGTTTTGTTTTGTTTTTGGTAAATTTGAGGCAATTCAAGGTTATCAGTAAAATTATGTCTTTCTTACATACTTGCATTCGTAAATCAACAAAAATCAACTGAGTGACAGCTAATGTGTCCCCATCCTTTTTTCTCTTACTGCCCATAGTAATCTGCCTTTATGGACAAACCATAAAGAGATGCCGTGAATACAAATCATTGCTGGGCAGGATTTCACTAAAGATTATTAGAGACATTTTTAAAATTGTGGTATGCGCACCTGGTTGTGTCTTATGTGAACAGCATCACCATAGATTTTTCAGGGAATCAAGATTGAGAAAAACTAGACTAGAGATCTTTTAAACTGAAGTGTAGTTGATTTACAAAGTTGTGTTGGTTTCAGTTGTACAGCAAAGTGATTCAGTAATACATACATACATATCTTTTTTTTTTAGATTCTTTTCCCTTATAGGTTACTGCAAAATATTGAGTAAAGGTCCCTGTGCTATAGAGTAAATCCTTGTTGATTATCTATTTTATATACAGTATTGTATGTATGTTAATCCCAAACTCCTAATTTATCCCCCTCTTTCCCCTCTGGTAACCATAAGTTTGTTTTCTCTGTCTATGGTTCTAATTCTGTTTTGTATATAAGTTCATTCGTATCATTTTTTTTAAAGATTCCACATATAAGTAATATCGTATATTTGTCTTTGGCTTCCTTCACTAAGTATGATCATCTCCAAGTCCATCCATGTTGCTGCAAATGGCACTATTTCATTCTTTTTTATGACTGAGTAATATTCTATTGTATAAATATACCACATCTTCTTTATCCATTAATCTGTCAATGGACATTTGGGTTGCTTCCATGTCTTGGCTAGCCTACAGATTGAATCCCAAACCCTTTAGCATGGCATAGACTGCCTTCTCACACCAAATACCTGAAACATCTTTCCAAACTCACACTCACCTACTGATCCTCCATTCCCCACCCACACTGTACACCATCACCCCTCTGCATACATGCCATGAGATCATTTACCTCTGGCTCTTCAATCATGCCTTCCCTTTGCCAGGACAATGAAAACAGAACATTGCAGTTCCAGGCAAACTACTTAATAATCTTCTAAAGTTTTGCTCAAAAGTTACCTTACTTTTTTTTTTTTTTTACATCTTTATTGGAGTATAATTGCTTTATAATGTTGTTAGTTTCTGCTGCGTAACAAAGTGAGTCAGCTATATGTATACATATATCCCCATATCCCCTCCCTCTTGCATCTCCCTCCCATCCTCCCTATCCCACCCCTCTAGGTGGTCACAAAGCACCAAGCTGATCTCCCTGTGCTATGCAGCTACTTCCCACTAGCTGTTTTACATTCGGTAGTGTATATTTGTCAATGCTACTCTCTCACTTCGTCCCAGCTTCCCCTTCCTCTTCCCCGTGCCCTCAAGTCCATTCTCTATGTCTGCGTCTTTATTCCCGTCCTGCCCCTAGGTTCATCAGAAGCATTTTTTTCTAGATTCCATATATATGTGTTACCATACGGTATTTATTTTTCTCTCTTTTTTTTGAATTTTACTTTTTTTTTATACAGCAGGTTCTTATTAGTTATCTATTTTATACATATTAGTGTATATATGTCAACCCCAATCTCCCAGTTCATCCCACTACCACCACCCCCCCAAACTTTCCCCCCTTGGTGTCCATACATTTGTTCTCTACATCTGTCTCTATTTCTGCATTGCAAACCAGTTCATCCATATCATTTTTCTAGATTCCACATATATGCATTAATATATGATATTTCCTTTTCCCTTTCTGACTTACTTCACTCTGAATGACAGTCTCTAGCTCCATCTACATCTCTACAAATGACCCAATTTCATTCCTTTTTATGGCTGAGGAATATTTCATTGTATATGTGTGCCACATCTTTATCTATTCATCAGTTGATGGACACTTAGGTTGCTTCCATATCCTGCCTATTGTAAATTGTGCTGCATTGAACATTGTGGTACATGTCGCGTTTTGAATTATCGTCTTCTCAGGGTATATGCCTAGTAGTGGGATTGCTGGGTCATATGATGGTTCTATTTTTAGTTTTTTAAGGAACGTCTATACTGTTCTGCATAGTGGCTGTATCAATTTACATTCCCACCAACAGTGCCAGAGGGTTCCCTTTTCTCCACACCCTCTCCAGCATTTACTGTTTGTAGATTTTTGGATGATGCCCATTCTAAATGGTGTGAGGTGATACCTCATTGTAGTTTTGATTTGTGTTTCTCTAATAATTAGTGATGTTGAGGAGCTTGTCATGTGCCTCTTGGGCATCTGTATGTCTTCTTTGGAGAAATGTCTGTTTAGGTCTTCTGCCCATTTTTGGATTGGGTTGTTTGTTTTTCAATATTGAGCTACATAAGCTGTTTATATATTTTGGAGATTAATGCTTTGTCCATTGATTTGTTTGCCAACATTTTCTCCCATTCTGAGGGTTGTCTTTTCATCTTGTTTATATTTTCCTTTGCTGTGCAAAAGCTTTTAAGTTTCATTAGGTTCCATTTGTTTGTTTTTGTGTTTATTTCCATTACTCTAGGAAGTGGGTCAAAAAAGGTCTTGCTGTGATTTATGTCAAAGAGTGTTCTTCCTGTGTTTTCCTCTAAGAGTTTTATAGTGTCTGGTCTTACATTTAGGTCTTTAATCCATTTGGAGTTTAATTTTGTGTATGGTGTTAGGAATTGTTCTAATTTCATTCTTTTACATGTAGTTGTCCAGTTTTCCCAGCACCACTTATTGAAGAGACTGTCTTTTCTCCATTGTATATTCTTGCCTCCTTCATCATAGATTAGGTGACCACAGGTGCATGGGTTCATCTCTGGGCTTTCTATCCTGATCCATTGTTCTATATTTCTGTTTTTGTGCCAGTACCATACTGTCTTGATTATTATAGCTTTGTAGTATAGTCTGAAGTCAGGGACTCTGATTCCTCTAGCTCTGTATTTTTCCCTCGAGATTGCTTTGGCTCTTTGGGGCCTTTTTTGTCTCCATACACATTTTAAGATTTTTTTGTTCTAGTTATGTAAAAAATGCCATTGGTAATTTGATAGGGATTGCATTGAAGCTGTAGATTGCTTTTGATAGTATAGCCATTTTCACAATATTGATTCTTCCAATCCAAGAACATGGCGTATCTCTCCATCTGTTTGTATTGTATTTAATTTCTTCCATAGGTGTCTTATAGTTTTCTGAGTACAGGTCTTTGACCTCCCTAGGTAGGTTTATTCCTAGGTATTTTATTCTTTCTGTTGCAATGATGAATGGAATTGTTTCCTTAATTTCTATTTCTGATCTTTCGTTGTTGGTGTATAGGAATGCAAGAGTTTTCTGTGCGTTAATTTTGCATCCTGCAACTTTACCAAATTCATTGATTAGCTCTAGTAGTTTTCTGCTGGCATCTTTAAGATTATCTATGTCATCATGTATGTATCATGCACATACAGGTTCATGTACACATGTGTATCATACGTACATACATGTGTGTCATGTACATACAGGTACACACATCATCTATGTATCATGTCATCTGCAAACAGTGACAGTTTTACTTCTTTTCCAATTTGTATTTCTTTTTCTTCTCTGATTGCCGTGGCTAGGACTTCCAAAACTATGTTGAATAATAGTGGCGAGAGTGGACATCCTTGTCTTCTTCCTGATCTTAGCGGAAATGGTTTCAGTTTTTTACCATTTAGAACGATGCTGGCTGTGCGCTCGTCATATATGGCCTTTATCATGTTGAGGTAAGTTCCCACTATGCCCACTTTCTGGAGAGTTTTTATCATAAATGGGTGTTGAATTTTGTCAAAAGCTTTTTCTGCATCTACTGAGATGATCATGTGGCTTTTATTCTTCAATTTGTTAACATGGTGTATCGCATTGATTAATTTGTGCATATTGAAGAATCCTTGCATCCCTGGGATAAATCCCACCTGATCATGGTGTATGATCCTTTTAATATGTTGTTGGATTCTGTTTGCTAGTATTTTGTTGAGGATTTTTGCATCTATATTCATCAGTGATATTGGTCTGTAGTTTTCTTTTTTTGTAGTATCTCTGTCTAATTTTGGTATCAGCGTGATGGTGGCCTCGTAGAATGTGTTTGGGAGTGTTCCTTCCTCTGCAGTTTTTTGGAAGAGTTTGAGAAGGATGGTTTTTAGCTCTTCTTTAAATGTTTGATAGAATTCACCTGTGAAGCCATCTGGTCCTGGACTTTTGTTTGTTGCAAGATTTTTAATCACAGTTTCAATTTCATTACTTGTGATTGGTCTGTTCTTATTTTCTGTTTCTTCCTGGTTCAGTCTTGGAAGGTTATACCTTTCTAAGGCTTTGTCCATTTCTTCCAGGTTGTCCATTTGATTGGCATAGATTTGCTTATAGTAGTCTCTTATGATGCTTTGTATTTCTGTGGTGTCCATTGTAACTTCTCCTTTTTCATTTCTAATTTTGTTGATTTGAGTCCTTTCCTTCTTTTTCTTGATGAGTCTGGCTAATGGTTTATCAATTTTGTTTATCTTCTCAAAGAACCAGCTTTTAGTTTTGTTGATTTTTGCTATTGTTTTCTTTGTTTCTATTTCATTTATTTCTGATCTGATGTTTATGATTTCTTTCCTTCTGCGAACTTTGGGTTTTGTTTGTTCTTCTTTCTCTGGTTCCTTTAGGTGTAAGGTTAGATTGTTTATTTGAGATTTTTCTTGTTTCTTGAGGTAGGTGTGTATTGCTATAAACTTCCCTCTTAGAACTGCTTTTGCTGCATCCCATAGGTTTTGGATCATCGTGTTTTTGTTGTCATTTGTGTCTAGGTATTTTTTGATTTCCTCTTTCATTTCTTCAGTGATCTCTTGGTTATTTAGTAATTTATTGTTTAGCCTCCATGTATTTGTGTTTTTTACATTTTTTTTCCCTGTAATTTAATCTCATAGCATTGTCGTTGGAAAAGATGCTTGATAGGACTTCAGTTTTCTTCAATTTTCTGAGGCTTGATTTGTGACCCAAGATGTGATCTATCCTGGAGAATGTTCCTTGTGCACTTGAGAAGAATATTTAGTCTGTTGTTTTCAGATGGAATGTCCTGTAAATATCAGTGAAATCTATCTGGTCTGTTGTGTCATTTAAAGCTTGTGTTTCCTTATTAATTTTCTGTCTGGATGATCTGTCCATTGGTGTAAGTGAGGTGTTAAACTCCCCCACTATTACTGTGTTACTGTTGATTTCCTCTTTTATAGCTGTTAGCATTTGTCTTATGTATTGAGGTGCTCCTATGTTGGGTTCATATATATTTATAATTGTTATATCTTCTTGGATTTATCCCTTGATCATTATGTAGTGTCCTTCCTTGTTTCTTGTAACATTCTTTATTTTAAAGTCTATTTTATCTGATATGAGTATAGCTACTCCAGCTTTCTTTTGATTTCCATTTGCATGGAATATCTTTTTCCATCCCCTCGCTTTCAGTCTCTGTGTGTCCCTACATCTGAAGTGGGTCTCTTGTAGACAGCATATAGATGGGTCTTGTTTTTGTATCCATTCAGCGAGCCTGTGTCTTTTGGCTGGAGCATTTAATCCATTCACATTCAAGGTAATTATCGATACGTATGTTCCTATTACCATTTTCTTAATTGTTTTGTGTTTGTGTTTGTAGGTCCTTTTCTTCTCTTGTGTTTCCCACTTAGAGAAGTTCCTTTAGCGTTTGTTGTAGAGCTGGTTTGGTGGTGCTGAATTCTCTTAGCTTTTGCTTCTCTGTAAAGCTTTTGATTTCTTCATCGAATCTGAATTAGGTCCTTGCCGGATAGAGTAGTCTTGGTTGTAGATTCTTCGCTTTCATGACTTTAAATATATCATGCCACTCCCTTCTGGCTTGTAGAGTTTTTGCTGAGAAATCAGCTGTTAACCTTATGGGAGTTCCCTTGTATGTTATTTGTCCTTTTTCCCTTGTTCTTTTAATAATTTTTCTTTGTCTTTAATTTTTGTCGATTTGATTACTATGTGTCTCAGCATGTTTCTCCTTGGGCTTATCCTGCCTGGGACTCTCTGCACTTTCTGCACTTAAGTGACTATTTCCTTTCCCATGTTAGGGAAGTAGTTCTCAGCTATAATCTCTTTAAATATTTTCTCAGGTCCTTTCTCTCTCTTTTCTCCTTCTGGGACCCCTGTAATGCGAACGTTAGTGCATTTAATGTTGTCCCAGAGGTCTCTTAGGCTGTCTTCATTTCTTGTCATTCTTTTTTCTTTATTCTCTTCCATGGCAGTGAATTCTACCATTCTGTCTTTCAGGTCACTTATCCGTTCTTCTGCCTTGGTTATTCTGCTATTGATTCCTTCTAGTGTGTTTTTCATTTCAATTATTGTATTGCTCATCTCTGTTTGTTTGTTCTTTAATTCTTCTAGGTGTTTGTTCTTTGATTCTTCTAGGTCTTTGTTAAACATTTCTTGCATCTTCTCCATCATTGCCTCCATTCTTTTTCCGAGGTCCTGGATCATCTTCACTATCATTATTCTGAATTCGTTTTCTGGAAGGTTCCCTATCTCCACTTCATGTAATTGTTTTTCTGGGGTTTTATCTTGTTCCTTCATCTGGTACATAGCCATCTGCCTTTTCATTTTGTCTATCTTTCTATGAATGTGGTTTTCGTTCCACAGGCTGCAGGATTGTAGTTCTTCTTGCTTCTGCTGTCTGCCTTCTGGTGGATGAGGCTATCTAAGAGGCTTGTGCAAGCTTCCTGATGGGAGGGACTGGTGGTGGGTAGAGCTGGGTGTTGCTCTGGTGGGCAGAGCTCAGTAAAACTTTAATCCACTTGTCTGCTGATGGGTGGGGCTGAGTTCCCTCCTTGTTGTTTGTTTGGCCTGAGGCAACTCAGCACAGGAGCCTACAGGCTCTTTGTTGGGGATAATGGCAGACTCTGGGAGGGCTCATGCCAAGGAATATTTCCCACAACTTCTGCTGCCAGTGTCTTTGTCCCCATGGTGAGCCACAGCCACCCCCTGCCTCTGCAGGAGACCCTCCAACTCTAGCAGGTATGTCTGGCTCCATCTCCTATGGGGTCACTGCTCCTTCCCCTGGGTCCCATGCGCACACTACTTTGTGTGTGCCCTCCAAGAGTGGAGTCTCTGTTTTCCCCAGTCCTGTCAAAGCCCTGCAATCAAATCCCACTAGCCTTCAAAGTCTGATTCTTTGGGAATTCCTTTGCCCATTGCCATCCTCCCAGGTTGGGAAGCCTGACGTGGGGCTCAGAACCTTCACTGCAGTGGGTGGACTTCTGTGGTATAATTGTTCTCCAGTTTGTGAGTCACCCACCCAGCGGTTATGGGATTTGGTTTTATTGTGATTGCTCCCCTCCTACCGTCTCACTGTGGCTTCTCCTTTGTCTTTGGATGTGGTGTATGTTTTCTGGTGAGTTCCAGTGTCTTCCTGTTGATGATTGTTCAGCAGTTAGTTGTGATTCCTGTGCTTTCGCAAGAGAGGGGGTGTGCACGTCCTTCTACTCGGCCATCTTCTCAAAAGTTACCTTACTTTTGGAACTGCCTGAACTCTCTCTTACATTTTCAGAGATGTTAAGAGCATGTTTCCTGAAACAGACATCTTGGCTCCTCCATTAGAAGCTCTAATATTTGGGGCCAGTTTTCTAAACCTCAGTTTCATCATCAGCCTAATGATGATAATCATGCTGTTCTCTACATTATAGAGTTGCTGTGGAGATGTGTCAGGTAATTAACCATGCCTGGGGTGGAGTGGGGGGATCTTCTGCAGCCCTTTCACAGGTTCAGGTCAGTTAATATCTGCAACTGATTCTGACAGTACATGGTAATGCCACGCTCAGCTGTGGTCAACTTCACTTTGCATCTCTCCAAAGCACCTAAACTGTGGAGTAAATTAATTTTCAGCATGTTAGATGCTGTCTCAAGGTAATTCTCCATGGTACTTCTCAGCAGGGAGGCTCTGAAATGCCATCCCTCTTTTAATTAATACTTTGTACTGTACGGAACTCATCAGCAGATGGATTTATCCTTGCACAGTTGGACTTGACAGAGGTCAACCATTATCTCTCTGCATGTGTCCTTGTGTGCTCCCGACAAGCTGGCTTCTTTCCTTTCCTTCTTTCCCAGCCATCCTCATCCCATCCTACCTCCTAGTCTAGCCAGATCCTTAGCTCACTGGCTGAAAGTAATTATGATATCAGGCTGGAGTTTTGAGACTTGGAAGAACTGCATTTTCTGTTTAGATTTCATTTCTGACCAGAGTCATCAAGCCATCACAGTATCAAAGGTGCCACATTTACTCCTTCCAGACAATGGAGGACATGGGAATTGGGCCCTTCCCAACCTTTTCTCGGCTTCTTAGATTCATTCCTGGGTTCAGTTCCATTTAAAAATTTACTGATTTTGTTCATATGGTGTATCACATTGATTGATTTGCGTATATTGAAGAATCCTTGCATTCCTGGGATAAACCCCACCTGATCATGCTGTATGATCCTTTCAATTTGCTGTTGAATTCTGTTTGCTAGTATTTTGTTGAGGATTTTTGCATCTATGTTTATCAGTGATATTCACCTGTAGTTTTCTTTTTTTGTGACTTCTTTGTCTGGTTTTGGTATCAGGGTGATGGTGGCCTTGTAGAATGAGTTTGGGAGTGTTCCTCCCTCTACTATATTTTGGAAGAGTTTGAGAAGGTTAGGTGTTAGCTCTTCTCTAAATGTTTGGTAGAATTCACATGGTAATCTCAATAGATGCAGAAAAAGCTTTCGACAAAGTTCAACACCCATCTATGATGAAACCTCTCCAGAAAGTAGGCATAGAGGGAACCTACCTCAACGTAATAAAGCCCATATATGACAGACCCACAGCCAGCATTGTTCTCAATGGTGAAAAACTGAAACCATTTCCTCTAAGATCAGGAACGAGACAAGTTTGCCCCCTTTCACCACTATTATTCAGCATAGTTTTGGAAGTTTTAGCCATGGCAATCACAGAAGAAAAACAAATAAAAAGAATCCAAATCAGAAAAGAAGAAGTAAAGCTGTCACTGTTTACAGATTACATGATACTATACATGGAGAATCCTAAAAATGCCCCCAGAAAAGTACTAGAGATAATCAATGAATTTGGTAAAGTAGCAGGATACAAAATTAATGTACAGAAATCTCTTGCATTCCTATACACTAATGACGAAAAATCTGAAAGAGAAATTAAAGAAACACTCCCATTTACCATAGCAACAAAAAGAATAAAATATCTAGGAATAAACCTACCTAAGGAGACAGAAGACCTGTATGCAGAAAACTGTAAGACACTGATGAAAGAAATTAAAGATGATACAAACATATGGAGAGATACACCATGTTCTTGGATTGGAAGCATCAACATTGTGAAAATGACTATACTACCCAAAGCAATCTACAGATTAAGTGCAATCCCTATCAAACTACCAATGGCATTTTTCACAGAACTAGAACAATAAATTGCACAATTTGTGTGGAAACACAAAAGACCCCAGTTAGCCAAAGCAATCTTGAGAAAGAAAAACGGAGCTGGAGGAATCAGGCTGCCTGACTTCAGACTATACTACAAAGCTATAGTAATCAAGACATTATGGTACTGGCACAAAAACAGAAATATAGATTAATGGAACAGGATAGAAAGCCCCGAGGTAAACCCATGCACATATGGTCACCTTATCTTTGATAAAGGAGGCAAGAATATACAGTGGAGAAAAGACAGCCTCTTCAATAAGTGGTGCTGGGAAAACTGGACAGCTACATGTAAAAGAATGAAATTAGAACACTTCCTAACACCATACACAGAAATAAACTGAAAATAGATTAAAGAGCTAAATGTAAGGCCAGACACTATAAAACTCTTAGAGGAAAACATTGACGGAACACTCTATGACATAAATCACAGCAAGATCCTTTTGACCCACCTCCTAGAGTAATGGAAATAAAAACAAAAATAAACAAATAGGACCTAATGGAACTTAAAAGCTTTTTCACAGCAAAGGAAACCATAAATGAGACGAAAAGACAACCCTCAGAATGGGAGAAAATATTTGCAAATGAAACAACTGACAAAGGATTAATCTCCAAAATATACAAGCTGCTCATGCAGCTCAATATTAAAAAAACAAACAACGCAATCCACAAATGGGCAGAAGACCTAAATAGACAGTTCTCCAAAGAAGGTGTACAGATTGCCTACAAACACATGAAAGGATGCTCAACATCATTAATCATTAGAGAAGTGCAAATCAAAACCACAGTGAGGTATCACCTCACACCAGTCACAATGGCCATCATCAAAAAATCTACAAACAGTAAATGCTGGAGAGGGTGTGGAGTAAAGGGAACCCTCTTGCACTGTTGGTGGGAATGTAAATTGATACAGCCACTATGGAGAACAGTATGGAGGTTCCTTAAAAAATTAAAAATAGAACTACCATACGACCCATCAATCCCACTACTGAGCATATACCCTGAGAAAGCCATAATTCAAAAAGAGTGATGTATCACAATGTTCATTGCAGCTTTATTTACAGTAGCCAGGACATGGAAGCAACCTAAGTGTCCATTGACAGATGAGTGGATAAAGAAGAAGTGGCACATATATACAATGGAATATTACTCAGCCATGAAAAGAAATGAAATTGAGTTCTTTGTAGTGAGGTGAATAGACCTAGAGTCTGTCACACAGAGTTAAGTAAGTCAGAAAGAGAAAAAGAAATACTGTATGCTAACACATATATATGGAATCTTAAAAAAAAAAAAAAAAAGTGGTCATGAAGAACCTAGGGGCAGGACGGGAATAAAGACGCAGGCCTACTAGAAAATGGACTTGAGGACACAGGGAGGGGCAAGGGTAATCTGGGACAAAGGGAGAGAGGGGCATGGACACATATACATTGCCAAATGTAAAATAGATAGCTTGTGGGAAGCCACTTCATAGCACAGGGAGATCAGCTTGTTGTTGCTTTGTGACCACCTAGAGGGGTGGGATAGGGAGGGTGAGAGGGAGACAAAAGAGGGAGGGGATATGGGGATGTATGTATACGTATAGCTGATTCACTTTGTTATAGAGCAGAAACTAACACAACACTGTAAAACAATTATACTCCAATAAAGATGTTAAAAATAATACATAACTAATAAGAACCTGCTGTATAGCACTGGGAACTCTACTCAATAGTCTGTAATGGCCTATATGGGTAAAGAACCTAAAAAAAGAGTGGATATATGTATATGTACAACTGATTCACTTTGCTCTACACCTGAAACTAACACAACAGTGTAAATCAATTATTCTTCAACAAAAATTTTTAAAAAAGAAAATAAAAAATTAAAAATAAAATTTAGACTTTGATCTTAAAAAAAAAAAGGCATTAATGTGACAACACTACCTTGACTTAATTGTTTCTATGACTATTTCCTTGACTAGCTGTGGAGGGCAGACCACTGTATTATTAAGCTTTGTGTATCCCTCACTCTCCTTACTATTCTCAATGGTGCCTTGTTCATTGACTTTAGTAGGTGTTTGATGAACATTTGTTGAATTAAAATGAATTCCCACTCTCAAAAAAAAAACTCTTGAAAATGTAACTGGGGTCAATAGTATGAACATTTATTACTATCATCATCATCTTTGCCTTTCATGTCATTAACAGACCTCTTTCACAGAAGAGAAAACTGAGGTTGAGAGTGATTAAGTAAGCAGCCCAAGTTCACACAATTCCTAAGTGGCAGCGCAAGAATTCAACCTAGGCTTTCTCCAAAGCTGAGATCTTATCTACAATTTTATACCACCTCTCTGTTTCAGATGGGTATCTCCTTCAAGACTATTTTCAGATTCAGGATGAAGGAGATTTCTGGATCAAATAGAACTGAATCAGAAATAACCTGACATCTTCACAGAAAGGGAGAAATCCCAGGACCTTTGTCTAAGAGCCGCTTCCCAGCCTGTGATCAGGGAGCTTCTCATCATCTCTTTCAATGGAACCACTGTTCCCAGCCCTTTGGGGAACCCTACATGGGAGGGAGGCAACCCATATTTTCTCCACAAACCACAAGACCCTCCCTTGATAGTTAAACAGGATGATCTTGGCAAAGCTGACAAGATGTTTCCATGTTTGTTAAACAAGAACCTTTTGTTTAGCTCAGGAGCATCTGTTGAATAAACAAGATATCTGAGGTGCCATTTGCTCATTGGAAATTAACAAACCCTTTAAAATGGCAATTTGTCAGGAGTTATATGAGGCAGAATTCATTCTCATCAAGTGCACAAATTGAGACTTCCTTCCGGGGCTTTCTGGAATCCCCTAGAGCTAGTTGTGCAGAAATAGTTCAGTTTAATTCTGCCATAATTCAGGAGAATATGCAGACGTGATGGGAGAAGCGAGGCAAGTGTCCTATTAAGGAAATGAAGGGTCCTGGAGGATGCATCCTCCAGAACAATTGGTATGAGCTAGTCCCCTTGTGTTTCCATTCAGAGAATGTATGTCCCCCGGATGGGAGGCATTTTTTTCTTCTTCCATGCTGTTTCCAGGAATCATTTGGTAAAATTGTCATCAGCCAGCATTGTTCCTATATGTGGCTTCCTGTGGGGAGGGAATGGAGGAGAGGAGGTCTTAACTTATTACAGTAATAAAGGAGATAGGGAAAATAATAAATGAAAAGGCTGTCGCTTCTCTTAGGGATGCAGCAGCTACTAGCACACTGGCTAAAATGAAGTCTGAGTATAGTCCTGTATTTCCTGTGAAATACGAGTGCTTCATAGTGTTGGTCTGTTTTGACTTCATCCTTGAATGAGTAGAGTGTGCTGGCGCCAGGTGGCCCAAGAAGAATGGAGAGTGAATGATAGCTAGCATTTACCAAGTGCAGGTGCCACGCTAAGCACATTACTGGCATTCTTTAGTTACATGCCCACAAACCTCTATTATTGCTCCCATTTACAGGTGAGGAAACCAAGGCTTTGAAAGAGGTAGAAATGGGATTTAGACTCACACAGCCTGAGAACCCATTGACTTGATCATGATATTGCATTGTCTCAGATAGTCTTTGAAGATGCAAGGTCCCTGGGACGCTCCATACAAAGACTGAGAGGGGCAGGCTCTGAGCTCAGGAGCCCTACGCCGGGCTGAAGGGTAAGTGTATCCAGCAAGATCTTCCTGAGATTCCTGGGAAGTGCTGGCTGGCTTGAGGTTGATATGCTTTTCTTGCTGGGTTGCAATTCAAATTCTTTATTTAGAGGGGGTTTGCGGATGGGAGGGGCGATTGAGCCAGGCGAGTTCTCAGGCTTTATGTAAGTGAGTCCCTGTGGGCTCTAGTTAGAAGCTAAGGAATTAGCTGACTCTGGGCCCGGAGCAACTTGCTGCCTCATCTCCTCACATTAGCCCTCTTAGCAATTGATCTTGTAAACCTTCTGAATCGGAGAAATTAAAGTTGAAAAAGGGCCTATTAAGTGGTGTTGCTCTAGCCCTGGACCAGGCAGAATGGCTCCCAGGAGAGGATTTCAGGGTATCTGGTTCTGTTTAATTGTAATCGTCCCAGAGGGCCTGACTTCTTGCTCTTCCCCTGGGCAGCCCTTCTCCGGGCCGGCAGATGCAGGTGTGAGCAATGTCTTGGAAGATGGTGCTGCCCTGTGCCAGGGCTGTGCGTCCTCACCTTGCTCTCAGTTTTCCAGGGTCTGGGAGTCTTCACATTTTGCCTCTGGAATGTGCTCAGGTTTAGGAGGAATCCTCTTCTGGGGGCAGATGAAACAGCTCTACCTATAGCTAAAATCTGGTGATTGTACACGTTTCTCCTCTTAGCCAGGAGATGTGCCTCCAGCAGTGTCTATGCAGGTAAAAGAGGGGTGTGGGGACTCAGGACAGTAGTGGGAGTCAAAGACTGATGATTCATGGGGAAGACCAGAAACGCTAATGGGGCGTGCGTTGAGTATTCCTAAGCCTAGGAGCGTCCTACTGCTCCCTACTTTAATTCTCACAACGCTTAGAAGTAAGTATGGTTATTATTCCCTTCTCAGAGAAGGAGATTCTGAGGCTCAGAGAGGTCAGATGAGTGTCAAGGTCACTTAGCTTGGTGGTGGGGCTGGGATCAGAGAGACCAAGGTCTCTCCGACTGCAAAGTGGCCTCTCGTCACTGCCTCCTAGTGAAATGTACCGAATGAGATAGAAGTCAGGGAGAGGAAGAGGCAGGGAGGGACCAGTGCCGACTGTGAATTGAAATGGCCGATTCTCAGATCAACCAGGTTAAGCTTCCTAAACTGGGAAGCTTGGGTATGTGGCATGAGCTCCCATGCCAGGTCTCAGGTGCAGAGATCTTGGGATGTTTGCAAATCTGTGAGCGCTTAGGCCATGCTCCCTTCCAGGCCTAGGAAAGGGGGTATTTCATTCATGTATCCTCTGCTTAGAGAATGAGGCTGCTGGGCAGAAGGTGTTCAGTGCATAGTCAGGGTAGCTGGTTAACATTCAGTGGCTCTGCTGCCCCTCCCAAGATATCCTTGCTTGTTACTGAAGGAGATCTTTTCATTCATTCATTTGGTTACTTTTCCTTGGCTGCTATTGGCTGAGGGCCTGGGCATAGACATGAGCTGCTGATGGTTGATTTTGAGCCCAGAATATTATCCAGGAAGGGCAGGCCTAAGTGGAGGACTGTCTTGGGTCCTGGCACAGGTGTAGAGTGAGAAGCATGAGCCCACTGAATGTAGAAAACAGAGAGAGAAGTACAGAAAGGGGAGCTGGGATCAGGGATGGGCGTGGGGGTGATCATCAGAGAAAAATTACCTGTGCCACAATTTGTCCCCAAGTTGTCCCTGAAAGATTTGTTTGAAGGAACAGGAGACCATACACTTTTATTTTCCTCTCCTCCATGCCTTGTGTTTTTAGGGTTAGTTTGATCTGTGTGGTGTCACTCTCTGGGACGAATGAAGTAAAGGGGAGCTCTGTCAAGGTTAAGTTATGGAATCATTTCAACCTTCTCTCTTCTCCTTTGCCACCTGAGGAACCTTGGGCAAGCCACTTAAATTCTCAGGACCACCATTTCTGCATTTTCAATTTGTGGGCAGTACTTCATAGGTTTCTTCTTAGGATTAAATGACATAAAGAAATAAGGTGCCTGGCACATTGTAGCTGATGAACATGTGCTGGTCATTTTCTTGCCTCCCTCCCTGTTTCCAGGGGAGAAAGGAGGCCTCCATGGTGCATCACAGAATGTGCTCCAGGGCCGAGTCCAACTGACCTGGGTTTGAATCCGAGAGCTGCCATTTATTAGCTGTGAAGTCTTAGACAAGCCACCTCCCTAACTCCTCTGAGCCTGTAGTCCCTGGCTAGTGAAATGTAGATAAAAATTAGGAGTTTTGATCATTGGTTCAACTACATGATTAAGTGCCAGCTTTGTGCTAGGAAGTGGATTCACCATGGTGGGAAAAGCAGGCAAGGCCCCCTCCCTTCAAGAAACTTACAGTCTAGAGGGGAGGCAGGCATTATTCAAATAACCACACCAATTATTATGAGGCTTAAATAGGATCACACACACAATGCATTATATCCCAGGGACCAAAAGACAGCACACACATACTAGCTATCGGTACATCATCATCGGGGATGCTGTGGTTACCTTCTTCTTTATGAGGGTACCACGTGACTGCAGCCTATTTCCTCACGTGTGTAAGTGAGGAATCCATAAAGCAGATACCCATGGACCCATTTATACACATGAACCCATAAAGCAGATACCCTCTTTTCTAACTACTCCTTTCAACCCCAGTTAGGTCTGGGACAGCTGTGAGTAAGGTTTTCCTATGAAGTGGGCTGTCTTTGTAGACTCTGGGCAGGTATGTCCACGCTACTATAGTATACCAGAATGTGTGTCCCTAACAGTCCTGAGGCAAAGACTAAGAAATTCTGTTTTTATTCTCTTCGGAGCTAAGATACAATTAAAAATGTTACCACAGTAATTGGCAGCATCCCTTAACTTGATGAGAATTGCTGGGCAGCTCGCCCCCTTCTGCACATTTTTGGTCTATAAATATACCTGGTTCCTTTCTCTTTCTTCTCTAGAACGTCTACAAAACATCCTCCCGAGCTGTCTCCCTAATGCCCTTTGTCTTTTTAAATTAACTCTCTGAATTCCTCCAGCACTTCCAGTCGGTACCACATAATCTTGCATCTGATTACACACGGCCTCACGGCTGATGCGCAGGGCGGCCGGGAAAGCCCACAGCACTGAGAGCTCTGGGCTTAGAGTCAGCAGAACCTGGGGGGAGCACCAGCTCCGCTTGGTGATCTTCAGCGACTTTGGCTTGGAGTTTGGCCATCTGTAGAATGGGAACAATGATGTCTTCCTCCCAGGGCTAAGGCAGTGAGATTAGAGGCTGATGATGGGAAGGAGCTCTGTAAACCGGCGAGCGTGGAGCCCTCCAGCTCGTTGGTCCCCAGCAGTGACTTCGTCTGCCTGCTCCCTGCTTGGTCTTCTGGTCCCCATGGAGGTGCAGGGCAGGCAGGTTCTGGCGGCACGAGGATGTTCAGGAAAGCCCTCTCCAGCTGGGTGTGGGCCCTGCCGGCGGTGAGCGACACCTCAGGGACCTCCCCAGCAGGAGGTCCCTCTGCCTTCGGATGCACTTAGTTGATTAGAAAGGCGCCCCGCTCCACCTCAGAGAAGGGGGCAGAGCAGGATGGAGCAGGAAGGGCCCTGACCATCAGGGGCATAAGAGCTGCCCGTGCAAAGGGGCAGCTCACGTGTCTCCATCTTTGTAGCTGTGGAGTCACCCAGTGCCAGAGAGCAGCGGTAGAGAGGATCCCGGTGCCCTCACCACACAGCCCTGGCGACCCCTGCAATTTGCAGAGAGAGGAACTGTGCCCAGCGGGCTCAAGTGACGTATTCAAAGCCACAGTGCTGGTCAGTGAACAGACTGTGGCCAGAATTGAAGTCTTCGCCCCAGCCCAGTGCGCTTTCTCCTACACTCCAATGCAAAGTTTCCTTAGACACTTTCTACGCAGTCAGTAGGTATTCAAATGAGTGTACGTGTGCATGCACATCTGTACACGTGTCTCCCTGTGCAAGCTCCGTAAGATGCCTGGAACCCAATGGGCACATTCTCTAAATGTGTGCATGTGCCGTTTCATTTCATCCTCATCAAGACCAAATGGGGAAGTTTCCGCTGTTTTAAGAGAATTCGAGTTTTAGAGAGGCTGAGTAACTTGCCCAAGGTCACACAGCTAATAGGTGTAAAGCCAGAATTAGCATCTAGGACTGAACTTTGGTTCCTCTCTTAACCACTGGACATAGAAGAGACAAGTTCTTGTCCTAATAACACATTACGAGTTAAAAGTAATACCCAGTGTGATGAAGTGCAACCCCAATAAGCACAAACTGTCATCCTGAGCTCCAGCTTGGGAAATGTGGGGCAGTGAGACTTTTCTTCCTTCCTAATTGTTTTTCTTTAACTGATCTCTATACCTTTATTAACTTATTTCTCTCTCAAATTATGTTCTACCCCACTTTTCAACCTATTCACTGCCTCTGGCTCCTGACCCTCATTTTACTGCTGGGCTCCATGCTGGACACACAGGAAACGGTTGGGAAGTGCTTGCCTTGGGTGCCAAAGGGCTACAGTGGTGGGCCAGCAGGAGCAATCTGTGCCTCATCTAGGTACCCCTCCTTTCTACTCACTTAAAGACCCATCGCTTTGCAGACTGTCACAGCCCTCTGTGCAGAATACTCCACTCTGAAAGCATGCGCCACATTTTCTTATAAACACCTGCCTCCCTCCGTTGCCTGTGTCAGTCTGGGCTACTGGAGAGAGCTGAAACTTCATCTTCCTCCTCTTGGCATCTTCTCTCCCATATCATCTTTTGGTACCAGACTCCTAGCAGGTGCTCAGTGTGTGAATAAGTTGAATGAACTAGTTAGTTAGTGTGGTCATCTGCCCAGAAGAGACCTGCAACGTGATCATGGGGATGACAGAAAGATGCTCCTTCTCCATCCAAGTTTTCATGAAAATTCTCGCCAAACACCTGTCTCGTCTCTTCTTACGTGGCAGAGTTGGGTGGTTTGGGACAGGTCAGTGGGTACTCCCTTTGTTCTGAGTTTGCGTTTCACCCCTCCTGAGTGGCCATGGGTATTGGCTCAGGCCCTCAGTGAATGAGGAAGTGAGAGTGTCTCCACAAAGCGCCGCCACTGGGGGGGTCACGCATGTTCCAACCCGTGATATTTTAAGCACATCCCGTAGACCAAAAGTAAATAAATAAAGGTAAAGCAACATTTTAAAAAGTATAGATTCTTCTAAGTAAACAGTTTATAAAGGTTGTTTTAATACAAATTAAGTTCTAAAGAAATAAAGTGAATATACCTTCGGAAAGAGAAGCATTTGTCCCATGGTATAACCAATATGTAGGGAATGTTGCAGATTTTGGTTTGCGGGAACCAGTCCATAATTCCTGGCATAGCAGCTTGTCACTGCCTTCAAATTCTTTCTTATTCTGTCTCCAAAGGGGTCTCTTCTGACTGCTGTTCAGCACTCTCCTCCACAGCATGCCTGTTTGCACCATCATGCCTTGGACCGTAGCATCCCTCTCTCCTTCCTGACTTTCTAATCCCACACATTCTTCAAGCCTGGTCCTTGTTTTCCCGTCTCTGTGAAACCCCGTCTGATCCACTGCAACTTTCCAACAAGACCGCAAGTTCTTCGAAGTTCCCTTTATGTGTTACCTTATAAATACCTATTAAAGGTACTCTCAGGAGATAGGTAGTAGGGTCTGAGAATGGACGTTCCAAAATCTAATGTCTGGGAGCAAGGGCATTGCCGGTTGTCTGCAACCACTCTACAAATGTGGCAATGTACTTGGTCTGTTTAATAGGATTATTAGGTCTTCTGTGAGTACCCTTTTTTAAGGTGTGTCATATGATATGGTCTTGTTCACTAGAACTATGCTAGGCTATAGCCCACATGTATACAGCAGACAAATGGGCCATGTGGTAGGCTGGCTGGCAGTCCCCTGAGTGCTGACACACAGTGGGTATTCAGTCAGTACTTGCCAAGGGATTACTGGCTGTATTCCTAGCAGACCAGTTATTCAGTTGTATTTAGGTAAAGCCTCATGGATTGTCACTACGTTAGCACAATCACAAAACCCCAGTGACCAAAGCTCAGCCTCAAATTGCTACTGCCAGCATGTTGTGTGGTGTTGGCTACGGTTCACTGAGATTCTTCAGTCGAGTTCAAACTCCTCATCAGTTTCAAGTGACCTCTTGATGTGTGTATGCCTTGTCTTGAAAATAGTTCATGTGACCGCTGAATTTCATTCTAGCCATCTAGAGTTTAGAAAGATATTATATTAAATTAGACCATGTAGTTCCTTCCTTCCCCCCTTCCTCCCTTCCCCCCTTCCTCCCTTCCTCCCTTCATCCGTCCCTCCCTCCTTCCTTTCTTCCTTCAGTACTGCTTCCCTGGTAGGAAATGCTTATACTTATGACCCTGTATAAACCTATGTCTTTTTATATATCTTCAAGTTCCATGAAAAATACTTAGTATACCACATGAGATGCTCTCTTATATCTTGTATTCCATTCCATTTTGTTTTATAAAAAAATAATTGGGGTTGTGATCCAATAGATGTATTTTATGACCCACTAGTGGGTCACAGCCCACAGTTTGAGAAACACTGGTATAGTAGTCAGTAGCCCTTTTAATTTGCTGGGAGAACCAGAGTGCTGCAGGGATAGTAGCTAATCCAAGTGTCATGAAATGGCCCTGCACATGCCAAGCAACTTTTAGGGGGGCATGTTGATAATGATTCTGTGGTACGAGAAACAGTAACTAACTTAAGCTAGCATATTGAGAGAGAGAAACAATTATTAGAATCCCAGAAAAGGAATGCATTTAGATCTCACAAAGGACCCTATTCCAGAATCTCACAGAGTGCTTTCTTTCTATCTGCCATCTCTGTTTCTCTCTTCTTTCTGGCAGAACAGGTAAAGGTGTCCAAGGCAAGTTGCTCCGTGTCTCATGCCGTAGTTTCTCAAAGCAATCTGAAAGCCCGGGAAACAAATATCTTTGACCCAGCTTGGCTTGGGGGTCTAGCCCTGGTCTAATCAGCTTTAGACAAGGGACAGAGCCGTATGGGACCGACACGGGCGTGGGGGTCTGCATGTAGAAATCTGTGGATGGGGAGGGGCCAGCAGTTGACAGAGGCAGGGATTACTGTAATTTAGGAGGAGAGCTCCCAAAATGCCCACTAGAGGAGCTATGTTCATTTTTTTTTTAACATCTTTATTGGAGTTTAATTGCTTTACAATGGTGTGTTAGTTGCTGCTGTATAACAAAGTGAATCAGCTATACATTTACATATATCCCCATATCTCTTCCTTGCTGCTGTATAACAAAGTGAATCAGCTATACATTTACATATATCCCCATATCTCTTCCCTCTTGCGTCTCCCTCCCACCCTCCCTATCCCACCCCTACTACTGGGCATATACCCTGAGAAAACCATAATTCAAAAAGAGTCATGTACCCCAGTGCTCATTGCAGCTCTATTTACAATAGCCAGGACACGGAAGCCATGTTCATTTGAGCTGGATAAGATCCCTGAGTTTTCACTGCCCTAGTATTTTCACAGGATGATCGTGCATTTGTCAAGAAAATCACAGATGACTGTATTTGGCAGATCTAATATTGCTTTGAGGATAAATGGTGAAAATAACAGCATAATAATGGAAAATGAAGGCTTTATTTCTTAATTGCCTAGAGATTAATTGAATGAATGAAGTCTGTTTCACCATATTATAGAGCTATTTTTAACATTTATCTTAAACATATTGCTGGGGTTATTACTGCTCTCATTTGTGTATTCACCTATTCAACAGATATTTAATACAGAGCAAGGCACAGTTCTAGACACTAGTGGAAAAATAATTAGACCTAGAACCTGTCTTTAAAGACAGTACAATAAAGAAGGAGAAAAAAATTCAGGTACACAGATAAATGATGGTGGAGTAAAACAAACCATGTTTGAATCCAGGCTCCATCTCTTTCTCACTCTGTACCAATGATTAGGCAATTTGACATCTCAAAATTTTCATTTCCTCATCTGAAAAAAAAAATTATACTACCAATTTCAAAACTTTGTTTAAGGATTAAGTGAGATAACATATTAAATTAATAATAAAAGGGGAATTCCCGGGCGGTCCAATGGTTAGGACTCCATGCTCCTACTGCAGGGGGCTCAGGTTCAATCCCTGGTTGGGGAACTAAGATCCCAGATGCCACGTGGCACAGCCGAAAAAAAAATGATAATAAAATTTTTGGTACATTAGATACTCAATAAATATTAGTTACACTTAAAAAGTATTAGTTGCACATAATGTGAGCGCTATAATAGTAAGCATTATATAGAGTTAAGTGTTGATATAAGCCTCTCTCTATTAGAAATGTTTATATGCATTTAGTTCATCTAGTTCTCATAAAAACAGTGAGAAGGGTGCTATTATCATCTCTCCAGTGTGCAGATTAGAAAAATGCAGCAAGGAGAGGTTGAGTTAATTGCCTGTGATCCCACGGTGAGTAAGTGATGCAGCTGAGACTAACTCAGGGCGTCTGATTCCAGAATTCGCGTTCTTAACTACCTCACTGATACATAAAAAGGAACGGCTTTTCAGCTTGATCTGTGAAGGTTGCTTTTCGAGCTCTAATGAGTGATTCTCAACTCTGACTGCACGTCCTTATCACCCAGGAGCATCTAAAAGCTATTGATTCCTGGATTATACTCCAGGCTAGTGGTTCTCAGAGTGTGATTCCTGACCAGTATCATCATATCATTTACGCATTTGCTAAGAATGCAAATTCTTGAGCCCCACCCCAGACCTCCCAAATCCAGAACTCTGAGGGTAGAGCCCAGCATCTGTGTTTTAACAGAAAGATTCTGATGCAACTAAAATGTGAGGGGATTATTGCTCCAGAGCAATGAAACCAGAATTTATGGAATTGGGATCTGTGCATTGGCATTCAGTATTTTTAGAAAGGTCCCCATGGGATTATAATGTCCAGCCAGGGTCAGGAAGCTTTCATGGAAAGTGGTATTGAGCTGGGCCATAAGCGGGGAATATGCAGAGTGGGACAGAAGGAATATTCCAGGTGGAGGGGCAGTTTGAGCCAAAACATCAAGGGGGAGAATGTTTCTGGTGTGAATTGGAGAAACATGTTGAGATAAAATTATTTTGAAATTTAACAGTCTAGCGAATCAATTTGTCAAGCAATTGTCCCTTGACTTCATCAGTGTTTTACCCTCAATACCTCTCTCATGCATACCCCAATGTCCAGTTTTCTTATTTCTGGGGAAGGTTTTGCTCCGGGATTCACATCCACAAGGAGAGAAAAACACACAGCAGTTTAGCCCCGCCACTTCCTCATGGCAGGCACGTGTGCTACGAAGAGGCTGGCCTGAAGTTCAAAACTGGCTTCTAGACACAAGCTAGCTGTGTGTCTTTGGGCAGTTGTGTGAAGCTCAATTTTCTGATCTACTAAGTGAAGGGGTAGAAAGAGATCACGGTGTTTCACAGTTGCTGCGTCCAGCTCTCTTGGGCACTGTTGTGTCTGAGTGAGCCATTCTCGGTTTCTGATAAGTTCCTGTTTGACCTATTTCACGTGTTAGGACTTGGAGACTGTGTTTGAACAGAGGGTTCGGTTGCTGGAAAATAAGTTTGAAAGCTGCTTGACCTTTTCCAGGTACTTCCGTCGTAACATCTGTGAGCCTGCTGTTCCAAGAGCCAATTGCAGTTTCCTCCTTGGAGGCTTAGCTATGGCTCCTTATGTCCTTTTGTTCCCTGTGTCCTTGGTCCTTGCTCAGAACTCAGGAGGGCTCTCAGTTTTGGAGAATAATCCCTCTCCTTCCTCTCAGAGTTTCACATGATTTTTGTGTGCTGGTGCTGAGCTTGGTAATTGTTATGAAGTGAAATATCCCCAGGCAGAAACCACTTCACACATTATTCAGGTCTGTATAGATTTTTTCCCTCCCTTTTCTCACCAGTTGAGCAATCCGCATGATAAAAATGATCTGGAACATAGACAGGAAAGTGAGATCTCTTTTGAGCAGCAGTCCCTAACCTTTTTTGGCACCAGGGACCAGTTTCGTGGAAGACAGTTTTTCCACGGACGGGGGCGGTGCGGACATAGTTCAGGCACAGGCTGCAGACCAGTATCGGTCCGAGGCCCAGGGGTTGGGGACCCCTGCTTTTGAGCATAAAAAAAGTTTTCTTTGAGACACAGATGTGAGCTGAAGGCTTACTCAGGGCTTTAGGAAGTTTGTATGCCTGAATGAAAGTGTTGTAATCATTCATTTGACACGTATTTATTGATGGTCTGTTATTCACTGTGAAAGAAATGTCGGTATAAGAACCAGCAAGAGGACCAGTGAGATGGCAGCATACAAAGATCTCAGCCCAGTGTTGTTGGCTTTGAAGATGGAAAAATGAGGCCATGAGTCAAAGAGTGCCGGTAGTGTCTAGAAGCTGAAAAAGACAGGGGAATGGATTCTCCCCTGGGACCTCTAGAAAGCAGCCCACTCCTGTTGACACCTCAGCTTTAGCCCAGTGAGACTGACTTTGTGCTTCTGACTCCCAGAACCATAATAATAAACTAAAAATAATTAAAATTAAAAGATGATAAATCAAAAAAAAAAAAAAAAAAAAAGAACCAGCAAAAGCTGGTGAGGTCAAGGATTGTGTCCCATAGGCAAAAAAAAAAAAAAAAACTTGCAATGGGGCCTTACAGGAGCCCTTATCAAGGGTGGGTTCCCAGGATTTGTTCTGTGATATAAACCAGTCTGGAGAATGAGAAAGGTGCCTGAACTGAGCTCCTTGGTAGCAGAACTTTTCTTATCCAGTGCATAGAACAATGCTGTGACTATATTAGGCACTTAACAAATGTAGAAGGAAGTTACAGGGGAGGGAAGAAGGCAGTCAGGAAAGCAGACTCGTTCCTACTGTCCTTTCAATGAAAAATAATAATAGCTAAAAGGTAAAAAATGCTTTCTGTGTGTCAGGCACTGTCCTAAGTATTTACTGCTTAGCTCATTTGACCCCCCCTGACTCTATGAAGCAGGTATTATTATAGTGCCATTTTACAGATGTGGAAACTAAAAATCCTTATTGGCGTGTGTGGGCAAAATGTGATGGGGAATTTGCACAAAGTTTGATCCTAGTTCTCTTCTTTAGGAAGAGTGGGAAGAGCCACTGGAAAAGATTAGTTTTTTTCCGATCCTGAGTGTTAGGTTACAGAAGAAACTTGTGTTAGAAGAATTCACTATTGAGGAATTTAAAAATACTCATAAAGGCTTTAATAGGTTCGTATCTGGTCTTGATCCTTTAACTCTGTTTTGTTCTATTAAATTTTGTTTTATCGTCACTTAATTAAAACCAGGAATACAACATAACCAAAGAAAGGCACTATCGATGACTTGTTTTCATTTTGCATTAGTAATAACATGTACTGATAAAATTTCTTTTTACCATCTGATACTTTCTAGAAACTTTCAGGGAGTTTCCTTTCCTGTGGTTTCAGTGGGATGCTTGCAAATTCATTTTTCCTTTGTTGCAAACATTAAGCACAGGGAGCTTGATCTGTGCCGTGGCTGGTTCTGCACTAGATATTGTTTCTCATCCTCTGGTCCACCCTGGCCCCATTTTGGTCCTGGAAATGTGAAGGGACATGGCTGCTAGAGATGGAAGACGTGTCAGGGGCACTTACTAACCTGCTTGGCGTATCTGAGCAGGCACTCATCCCCTCCCATAGACTCATGACAGTTTCACAGTCCCTCTTATACATGTCTCGGCTCGTTCCATCCTCAAAGACCTAAAAGGGAGTCAAGCCCAAGTCCCCAGTTTTCCTTTCCTCCACTGAATTTGTCTTTCTTAAGGCTTCTCTGCAAAAATTTCCATCTGCTACTCTTCTACCGTCAGCCCAACATCCTTTTTCTATTCCCAACATTTTCTTCTTATTGATTATCACCAGTATGAGTGACCCCCAGTTCATGTAAAATAGAACCAAAATTTTCTGAGATGTAGAATATGTGTACACAACACCATTTATATTTCCTACAATGCTGATGGACTTACATGTATGAGGAGAGCAGGCAATGGGGCACCATGTTTACGATCCTCAACTCTGGGAGAAATGACTGGGTTCAAAGCCTGTCTCTCCTCTCAGCAGCTGAAAGGGTCAGCTTACAGGGGAGGTTAAGCTCCTGACTCAAGGCCACCTGGCTGGTTCAAGCCCTAGTTTTGCTGCTTCCTAGCTGTGGACTTTCTCGGCAAGTTGCTTAAGCTTTCAATGCCTAGCTGGGCCCTTTTAAAATATGGAAAAAGAATGATTCCAGACTCATAGGATTGATATGTGGATTAAATGAGATCAGCATTTACATTTAAAATAGTGCCTGACGTAAATTACTCTCACTATCTGTGAATTGTTATTATCGTGTGACTTGAGGTATATTACTTAATCTTTCTTATTATCCCCATTTTACTGAAGATGAAAATTAGATGAATGGTATCTTGAGGACTAATTAAGGTAATTAATTAAAACACCAAACACAGTACCTGGCATGTGAATGGTCTCAGTATCCATTGACACTTATCATTATTACCACGTGCACTTTTCCAAACATTTCCACAAGTTTACACCTTGCAGCTTCGCCCCCACAATAACAACAAACAAATCGCTAAATATCTGCATATTATTGTATTTCTTTGCTTGCTGTATCTGTGTGCACGCTCCATGCATTAGGTTTTTAGAAGTGGGGACATCGTGAGGCTTTAAGATTAGGGACCTGACTGCTTCCACCTGGCAAGTGTCAGATAGTTTTCTGGTGAGATGGTGTGGTCCAGAATAGTTGGAGTTGGTGGGCATCTCAGCAGCGTTAGGGCTAGGTGAGGAGGTGAAATCTCTGCCTGCTTATATTTGCTGCCTTGTTAGCAGGGAAGGCACAGAGTTCAGGTATCAGCTAAGTGTGTCCAGGTAAGGCAGTGGTTCTCAACTGGGGGCAGTTTTGCCCCCAGGGAATAGTAGGCAACGTCTGGAGACAGTTTGGGTTGTCAGAACTGCAGGGATGCTACTGCATTTAGTAGAGCCCAGGGCTGCTGCTGAATATCCCACAGTGCATAGGGCAGCCCCCCCAATAAAGAATTATCTGGTCCAAAATGTCAACAGTGCCATTGTTGAGAGACTCTAGGCTAATGCCAGCAGTACTGCAGAAAGTGGGCAGTGGCATTCCTCTGTGAGCTAGACGAGGGCAAGAGTATTCTCCTTACCCTCAGTACCCAACATCTTTTGCTCCACCTCTGGCCAGCTGAGCAACTTAACCTCTTTCCCTCTGGATCCAGGGACAGAGCAGCTTTGAAGTACAAATCTCTTATCCCTATCATTTAATCTGAAGGTATGCCTAATCCTGACTTGTGTGTGGTAGAAAACATTGGAGAAAAATAATTAAAGTCTCTAGGAAGCTCACTGTCTGATGGGTTGTATATTAATAAGACCCATTCTTTTTGCAGTTGATGGCCTAAGCAGATAAATATGCAGACACACTCACAAAGGTGCGTTATGGGCTTATGTGGATAAACGGGCTGCAAAGTTGGAGCGGGACTAAGAAACAAGTTTTATTAATCAAGGGTCTCCAGAGAAACAGAACCAATAGGATAAACAGCCGATACACTTACAACCATTCTGTACCCATTTAACCATTCTGTTTTACATTTTCAATACAGCATTCAATAAATTAAATGAGATATTAAACACTTCATTATAAGATAGGCTTTGTGTTAGATGATTTTGACCACCTGTAGGCTAATGTAAGTGTTCTGAGCACATTTAAGGTAGGCTAGGCTAAACTGTGATATTCAGTAGCTTAGGTGTATTAAATGCATTTCAACTTGATATTTTCAGCTTTCCATGGGTCCATCAGAACATAAACCCAGCGTGAGTTGAGGAAGATCTCTACTGTTGAATTCAGTTTGCTAAATCATTTGTTGAGGAGCTTTGCATCATCTGTAATTTTCTTGTAGTATCCTTTACTGGCTTTGGTATCAGGGTAACGCTGGCCTTGTAAAATGGGTTTGGAAGTATTTCTTCCTCTTCTAACTTTTTGGAAGAGTTTGTGAAAGACTGGTACTAGTTCTTCTTTAAATGATTGTTAAAAGTCACTAGTGAAGCCATCTGGCCCTGAACTTTTCTTTGTTGGGAGGTTTTTGATTATCAATTCAATCTCCTACCTAGTAACTGGTCTGTTCAGATTTTCTATTTCGTCACGATTCAGTCTTGGTAGATTGTATGTTTCTAGGAATTTATCCATTTTTTCTGTGTTGTCCAATATGTTGTCTTATAACCGTTCATAGTAGTCTCTTATAAGCCTTTGCATTTTTGTGGTGTCAGTTATAATGTCTCTTCTTTCATTTATAATGTTATTTATTTGAGTCTTTTTTTTTTCTTGGTAAATCTAGCTAAAGATTAGTCTATTTTGGTTATCTTAAAAACAGCTCTTAGTTTCACTGATCTTTTCTATTGTCTTTTTAGCCTCAGTTTCTTTCATTTCTGCTCTGATCTTTGTTACTAACTTCCTTCTAATAATTTTAGGGTTAGTTTAGTCTTTTTTTGTTAGTTTCTCTAGGTGTAAAGTTAGGTTGTTTATTTGAGGTCTTGTTTTTCTTAACGTAGGCATTTATTGCCGTGCATTTCCATGTTAGACTGTCTCTGACGCATCCGGTAAGATTTGCTATGTTGAGTTTCCATTTTCATTTGTCTCAAGATATTTTTTGATTCCTCTTTTGATTTCTTCCTTGATTTACTGGCCGTTTAGGAGCATGTTGTTTCATCCCCATGTATTCGTGAATTTCCTCTTTTCTTCTTGTAATTGCTTTCTAGTTTCATACCATTGTGGTTGGGAAAAGATGCTTGATATGATTTCATCGTTTTACATTTATTCAGACTTTTTTGAGTCCTAACATATGACCTGTCCTGTGGAATGTTCCATGTGCACTTGAGAAGAATGTGATTTTGCTGCTGTTGGATACAATGTTCTATATACAGTAGTTCCCCCTTTTCCATGGGGGATGCATTTTAAGACTCCCGGTAGATGCCTGAAACCATGGACAGTACCGAATCCTCTCTATAATATGTGTGGCTCCTATGCATACATACCTATGATAAAGTTCAATTTATAAATTATACACAGTAAGAGATTAACAACAATAACTGATAATAAAATAGAACAATTGTAACAAATACTGTAATAGAAGTTGTGTGAATGTGGTTTCTTTCTCTCAAAAGATCTTATTGTACAAATTTAATGCCTTTCCCATCTTACCTAAGCACTTACCGTGCACTGTAGCCATAACTTTTGCAGTTTGAGGTGCAACAGCAAAACCAGCATGAATTTCTTTTTTCCTTCCTCAAAGTTTCATAAATAGAAGGTTCATTCTTCCTGTAGATCTTAGCAACCTCAGCATATCATTTTTTTTCTTTCCTTATTAAGTTGAAACCTTTCACCTTTTCACTTAAAGGAAGAACTTTATGGCTTTTCTTTGGCATATTTGAATTGCCAACATCACTACTCTTGCACTTTAGGGCCATTATTAACTGAAAAAAGGGTTATTTGAACACAAGTACCGTGATAACTTGACAATCACTTTGGTAACCAAGACAGCTACTAGATGAGTAATGGGCGAGATGTGCTGGACAAAGGGATGATTCACTTCCAAGGTGGGATGGAGCGAGTGCAATGTTTCATCATGCTATTCATACAGCATGCAATTTAAAACTTACGAATTGTTTATTACTGGAATTTTTCATTTAATATTTTTGGACCACATTGACCTCCAGTAACTCAAATCACAGAAAGTGAAACCTAGGATAAGAGGGGGGACTACTGTATGTCTGTTAGGTCCATATGGTCTAAAGTGTAGCTTAAATCCAATGTTTCCTTATTGACTTTCTGTCCGAACAATCCATCCACTGGTAAAAGTGGGGTTTTGAAGTCCCCTGACATTATTGTATTGCTATTTCTTCCTTCAGATCTTTTAATACTTGCTTTATATATTTAGGTTCTCCTGTATTGGCATAAATATTTCAAATAATATATCCTCGTGATGAATTGCCCCCTTTCTTATTATATAATGACCTTCTTTGTCTCTGACAGTTTTTGGCTTAAAGTCTATTTCATCTGATATAAGAATAGCTTCTTCTGCTTTTCTTTCCATGTGCATGCAATATATTTTTCAATTTCTTCACTTTCAATCTATGTGTTTTTTTAATGCTGAAGTGAGTCTTTTGGAGGCACATATAGTTAGGTCCTGTTTTCTTTATTCATTCAGCTATCCTTTGTCTTTTGTTTGGGGAATTTAATCTTTTGACATTTGAAGTAATTATTGATAATCAGACTTACCATTACCATTTTGTTAAATGTTTTCTTGTTCTGTAATTCCGTTTTTCCTTGCTTCATCTCTTGCTCTTTTCCTCTGTGATTTGATGATTTTCTGTAGTGGAAAGCTTGGATTCCTTTTTCTTTTTCTTTTGCATACCTCCTGTATGCTTTTGGTTGGTGGTTAATGTGAGGCTTAGATAAAACATCTTCTATTTATAGCAGTCTGTGATAATAGCTTGAAACACATACAAAAGTACCCCCCCCCTTTCGCATTTTATGTTTTGATGTCACAATTTGCATCATTTACATAGTGTATTCATTAACAAATTAACAAATTCATTAACTTTAATATTTTTGTCTTTTAACCTTCATAGTAGACTTATCAATGATTTACCCACCACCATTAAAATAATAGCATATTCTGAAAGTAACTGCATTTTTACCTTTACCAGTGAATTTCATGCTTTTGTATATTTTTCTATAATTAATTAGTGTTATTTAATTTCAGCTGGAAAAACTCCATTTAACATTTCTTTTAAAGCTGATATAGTGGTGATGACCTCCTAGAGTGTTTGTTTGTCTAGAAAACTCTTTATCTTTCTATCAATTCTGAAAGACAATTTTGCTGGGAGGAATGTTCTTGGTTGGCAGGTTTTTCTTCTTTTTTGTTTTTTTCCTTCAGTACTTTTAATATATCGTCCCACTCCCCGCTAGCCTGCTAAGTTTTTGCTGAGAAGTATGCTGATAGTCTTATGGGAGTTCCCTTGTATGTAACAAATTGTTTTTCTCTTGCTATTCTTGTGATTCTCTCTTCATATTTAGCTTTTGGGCATATACATTAATTATAATGTATCTGTGTAGTCCTCTTCAGATTCATCTTATTTGGAACTTTCTGTGTTTCCTGGTTCTGGCTGTCTGTTACCTTCCCCCAGTTAGGAAAGTTTTCAGCCATTATTTCCTCAAATAAGTTTTCTATCCCTTTCTCTTTTCTCCTTCTTGGACCCCTATAATGAGAACATTAGTCTACTTGATGTTGTCCCATAAGTCCCTTAAGCTATCTTCACTCTTTTTTTTCTTTTTTCTTTTTTGCACTTCTAGTTGTATGAATTCCACTTCCCTGTCTTAGACTTCATTGATTCTTTCTTTCACTTCATCTAGTCTTTTGTTTACCCCCTGTATTGAATTTTCAGTTCAATTATTTTCTTCCTCAGTTCTGTGATTTCTGTTTGGTACTTTTTAATAGTTCTGTCTCTTTGTTGAAATTCTCACTGTCTTCATGCATTGCTCTCCTGACCTTGGTAGGCATCTTTGTGACAGTTGCTTTGAACTCCCTACCAGATAAATAACGTACCTCCATTTTATTAAGATATGTTCCTAGACATTTATCTTGTTCTTTTGTTCGTAACATATTTGTCTGTTCCTTCATTTTTCTTGACTCTCTGTTGGTCTCTGAGCATTAGATAGATCAGCACAAGATGTGTCTCCCAGTCTTGACAGAGTGATCTCCTGTAGGAGATGAACTTCATTGATCAGCTTGACTGAGCTCATAGTTGTCTCTCAAACTTTTGTGATTGTCCAAGCCTCCTTCTTTGTCCTTAGTGACTCCCAGTAGTTAAGGGTGTGCCAAGACCTATCAGTGATCAAGGGGAGGAGTGCGGTCAGCAGCTAGATGCAGGCTGATGAGAAGCTGGACCCTCAGGCAGCAGCTAAGAAAGTATGTAATTAAGCCCCTTCCAGGGAGAAACAAGGCAATGGCATTTTTGCCTGCTCCCTCTGTGCTTCGTGTTGGTGTATAGCTGCAGGGGTGGGTGTGCTCCTGTGCCCATTAATAACTGTTTGTTGTAGTCCTTGTGCCTCATGAATGTAAGGCCCATTGGTTATTAGAGCCAGGTGTTTCAGAGGCTCATCCTTCATGAAATTGTCACAAGAGCTGGGGTGCCAGATATGTATACAACCTCCTTTCAGGGAGACACTGGTGACTTGGTTTTATTATTGGAGTGGCCTGGAAGGAGAAGATGGGAGGAGTGTCTGCAACCTTCCTCAGTCTTTGAGGAGGATCACAGCCCCGAGGTGCCTGCTAAATTAGAAGCCTCAGGTGGCAGCTTTTAAAGTATCCACATAAAAACCTTTATCAGGGAAAGACTGGGAGCTGGGCATTTTTTTGTCTGCTCCTTCTGGGCTGAACCTCAGGGAGATAGATTGTTAAGATCTGCTTCTTTGTTTGTTACAGTTCCATGGGACTCATGAATGGAAGCTCCACTGGCTGTCAAAGCCAGGAAATCTGGGGACCCATCTCATAGGTGGCGGCCCTAAAAGCTGGGGTGCAGTCATGTATGAGCTCCTTCCAGGGAGATACTGGCAACCTGGGGAGGACCGGAGGCAGAAGGTGGGAGGGATATTTGTCAGCTTCCTCTGTCTCTGGGGAGATTCACATGCAGTCCCTAGAAGCCTGCTAAATTAGAAGACGGGCCCTCAGGCAGCAGCGGTTATAGTATGCAGATAACACTTCCAGGGAAAGACGGGGAGATGGGTGATTTTGCCTGCTCCCTCTGCACTGAGCCCTGGGGCAACAGCTGCATCAGTGCTCCTGCACCCATTAAGAATTGCTTCTTTGTTTGCTATCGTCTTGGGGACACAAGCCCCACTGGCTTTTAGAGTCAGGTGTTTTGGGGGCCGTCCCTCTGTTGCAAGTCTTAAAATTTGGGATGCTAGATGTGGGCTCCAAACCCTTTGCTCCTCAGGGAGAATATGAGAGTTGACGGTTCACTTCCAATTGTGTGCTCGTGTGCCAGGGGTGGGGTTTATGGTGAGAGTGTGTCTTAGCCTTTTCTACCCTTAGCCTTTTCTGTGTGGGTATTTTGTCATTCATCTGATGTGTAGAAGTTACTCAACTAGTTTCTGGATCTCTTTCAGAGGGAATCGCTCCATGTGTACATTTGGTGTATCCATGGGAGGAAGGGAGCTCAGAAGTCTCCTATGTTGCCATTTTGGTCTACCTTCTCCGTTTCTTTCTGAATCTCTGTCTGTCTCTCTCTCTCTTTCCTGTGTGTCTATCTCATCTCTGTCTTCCCCACTATCTTCCTATCACCCTTTGTAGCCCCATCTCTCTGTTAAACTACCTGTCCCAATGTCAACTCTCTTTTCTTTTTCTATGTATATCTACATTGCTCCTTTAGACCTATTCTTCCTATCAGGCTGGGAACATTTCTCCCAAGAGTTCTGCCCTGATGATCAGAGAGGAAAGGCAGTTTTTTCCTGCCAGCTCAGTTAGAGAAATCCTGAGGAAGTCCTCTAAACTGTCCTGGCATGTTCTGACCACCACAGCCAAGATGTCTCATGATCACGCTAGATCATGCACCATCCTGGGTGTTCAGAGGGATGGGCTCCTGGGATTGACCACCCTGGACAAAGCACATGGCGTGAGTTGGGTAGAACAGTTCTGCAAAGGATGGAAGGGTTGTAGGGGTACTAAGCCAACCACGACCACAGGTGTCCACTCTCGGGAGCCAAGACCAACTCCAGAGAAACAAACACACAACTTAATAACAATACAAGTGCTAGAGGATGTTTAATCTTGATTCCGAATTCTCTAGAAGTTCAAAGGGGGGCGAGCTAGAGTAATCAAGGAAGACTTCCAGGAGGACTTGATTCTTGGTTTTAACCTTAAAAGGTGTATAAGATTTAGATAGGTGGAAAGGAGTGAGCAATCCTGGATGAAGGAGAAGTTTCTGTGCTTGTTTTATTGGTGTTGTTTGCCTTGTTTCAAGCTCCTAAGAGGCAAGGACTTTTCTTTTGTTAAAGAACGTAGTGCTTGATGCCCATAGTTAGACTGTCATTATGGTTCCAATTCTGACTATCCTACCCGGCCATTGACCTTGGGGGAGGATAGAAGAATAATACCTGAGAGGCCTCTAGTTCTAAGAATACCAACTTGCTTATAAAGAAACAGGGAGGCTGAGGAACAGAGGTGTCCATATAGTCCCTTCTGTGTGTCTGACCTCAAGTGAGTTTCACATCGGAATTTTGTCATTGTCATGGGCAGATTGGGTTGTTCATTAATTCAGTAAATACATCAGTAGCACCTAATATATACTAGGCACTTAGGTGCCAAGGATTCAAAGATAAATAGACAGAATCCTACTTCTTTAAAGTTTATATCCAAGTACAGAATTCACAGAAGTGCAATTACATGCGACCTGATTGAGTCATGCAAAGCAGTGGTTCTAAGACTTGGCTGTGCATGGAAATCACCTGGGAGCTTTCCAAAATACGGATGCCAGGGCTTCCCTGGTGGCGCAGTGGTTGAGAATCCGCCTGCCAATGCAGCGGACACGGGTTCGAGCCCTGGTCCGGGAAAATCCCACATGCTGCGGAACAACTAAGCCCGTGCGCCACAACTACTGAGCCTGCACTCCACAGCCCGCGAGCCACAACTCCTGAAGCCCGCGCGCCTAGAGCCTGTGCTCCGCAACAAGAGAAGCCACCGCAGTGAGAAGCCCGTGCACCGCAACGAAGAGTAGCTCCCGCTCACCGCAACTAGAGAAAGCCCGCGCACAGCAACAAAGACCCAACGCAGCCAAAAAAATAAATAAATTAAATAAATTTAAATTAAAAAAAAAATACGGATGCCTTGAGCTTATCCCAAAAGTTTTGATTTCATTGGTTTGGGGAGGGGCCCAGGCATCTGGATGTTTCTCAGCTCCCCCAGTGGCTCTCGTGAGCAGCCAAGTTTGAGAACCACCAAGGTTAGGATGCTATGGAAGCAGATAAAGGTTCTTCAGTGAGATGAGGGATGGATGGGCTGCTGGAGGGATGAGACCAACTGAGCACTGAAGGAAAGGGGAGAGGTAGCTGGAGAAGGAAAGGGGCAGGGAGAGAGTTGCATCTAAAGGACATTGCAAGCAGACGGGAGAAGAGCCAAGAAGGCTGGGAGCTGCTCTCGATGGAGAAGTCTCAGTCAGTCAGTCCGTCTCTCTAGTTCTGGCCTAGTCCCTGTGTCATCTTAGATACATATCCATTTCCCAGTACATGCCACAGTTTCCCAGTCAGTCAAATATAACTAATGATACCTGTTCTCCTTACATTAGGCATCAAATGAGGTGAGGAAAAATTAAAAGATAGTGTATCAGTGATCACTGGGAAAAAATACAGCATTAGAGTAAAACTTCTTTTATTCGGTATTTTTGGGGGAAAGAAGTATTTTACATAAATGAACTTTTAAAGTAACTGAAATTTAGCCATTCAAGACAACAATCATTAACAAATAAAAATCATTTCATTTTTCCTAACATAGGTCATTTGCAACCCTATTTTCTTAGAGTAAACTGATATCATTAGCCTCCTGCTTCCCGTTCTCTGCCTTCAGCCCCTCAGCAGAGATGTCGGATGCTGAACCGTGCTATAATAACAGCTATGGCCTCAGGATCAGAAGAAGTGCAGTAGATTTATGATGTGGAAGATTGGGTTTTGAGTTCTTCGGTCTGTTTTTTATAAGTTTTCAATTTGTCTTGCTATTTGGGTACCTTGATTATTCTCATTGTTTTAAATTCTCCTCTTCCTTTCTAACTTGCCGCCTCTTCCCTATTGAGGACTGTTAAACCAGAAAACCAATCTTAGAATGAAATTTAAAAGTAAAAAGACTGTGAGTCCAAGCTTGCTGGAGAGGGTGGATTATGTGATGTCTTTAGTGCATGAATGTTTTAATGTCTGTGTTGCCTTTTTTAACTGACTTTCTGGGTCTTACTCTGGCCTGGATGTCTCATGCAGGAGGTGGCTGACTGCACTTTATATGTGGGAGGTTGGAGGCCCACAGGAATTAGTTTGTCAGGATTCTCAGCCTTCCTTTTTCTGACTATTGGCCATCGACCTTTAAGGTTTCCCACTCCTATCACCAGAATTGTGTTCCTGTTAGACCAGATTTTGAATGTTTGTCACCAAACATTTATTGTTCACAAGGCAGAGGTAAGGAAGGGCAGATAGGTCCAAACTCAGGAGGGTAGGAGTGTCTGGAAGCAGATAGCCAGAACGGAGGCTAAACCACCTTCCCCAGGGGCAGAACATGGTAGGGAGTAGCACACCCCAAGTGGGAGGGCAGAGGGGAAGGAAGTGGTGGAAATAACCAGGTGTGACAAGACTGGGGAGGTGGAAGGTATGAGGTGGGGAAGGGTTAAGGACAGAGGTTTAGACCAGCTTTACTATGGAGTACATTACTCTGTGCTCCTTTATGTTTTTTTGCGAGTTACTGACTCCCTGACGCTGCTCCAAGACACATGAGCTGTGACCATTACAGGTGACAGCTGCTAGAGAGAGCCACCCTGCAGGGGCTGCAAGTCGCCATATTCTGTGGGCCCCCACAGTGCAAGGCAGGCCATCTTGAGAAAGTGGCTTTCTGAGGAATAACTCTGAATGGTTCCCCACTTTGTTGTCTGCCATCCTCACGGTCACTGAGCTTCTGACTCTCCTTTCCTTCCCCAGGTCGGTGGCCGGATTGGACAAGGAGGCGGACTTGGTGCACATGGAAGTGCGGACAGCTGATGGATGTGAGTGCTGAGGCCACCAGGCTGGGCCCGGGGAGGTCTGCCTGCAGGTCTCCCTCCTCCCCCAATTTGCATTTTAATGGCTTGGGAAGATGAAAAGCCCTGAGCTCCCTTACTGCCCTGTGCATCTTATTTCCTAGAGTAGGGGAGAGGCCTCCAGTCCCAAGGGAGACGTTTCATTGAAATAAACCCTCAGGAATGAATTTTCTGGGGATGGGAGTTAATGTGACCAATTTTGAGGCTCCTGTTAGTCATTTCCTGGTATCTTCAGTGTAATTCAAATAGGGATGGCCATAGCTCATCGTGGTATTTTGCATTCACATGGTGAATAAGATGATGCCAGCTTTAAAAAAATAAACCTTTATATAGTCAAGATTACAAAAAAAAAAAAGTAACTGGACAAACTATTTCCAGAATTGTTTGTTCATTCATTCAGCAAATATTTAGGGATGGCCTACTGTGTGCCAGGCAAGATTCTTAGCCCTGGAGATACAGTGGTGAGCAAGACCTCTGTTGTCCCCGCAAATCAGACATGGAATCCAAGATTTCAAACATGTGACCCCTTTGTACGTCGTACACCTGTCTACATCTTGAACAGAATTTGACTGATAAAGTATCATTTTGCACCAACTCAAGTATCTATAGGGCTCTTCCCTGTCCAAGAAAGATAAAATCAACTTAAATATGCGAAAATATATATATGAAATCTGAAAAATATATGAAAATATAATTAGCATATTCTAGATCACAAATAGAGCCAAATAATCCATGGAAATAATAGTGACCTTAGGGGTGCAGCAGATCAAAGCACCGGACTGTGAGTTGACGTCCTGGGTCCTGCCACCCACTAGCCATGAGACCATGAGACCCCCTAACCTCTCTGTGCTCTGGTTTCCTACTATCTGAGGATTCTCATCCTTGCCCTGCCCACCTCATAGGGTTATGGGTTGAAGGTACAAACATAAGGAGATTCTTTTTGACCTGGATGCAGGTATTGGGTGCGCTTGTGCTTTGTCCATGGGAAATCTACTGCTTTTGAAGCCAAACTCAGATGTATGCTAGAAACATGCACTTTGGGGAATATATTTTATTTGCTTTATTTTTATTTTTAAAAGAGTTAGAAGGCAATTGACACTTGTTACTATATGCCTGGCACTCTGCTGAGTTCCTTCCTTCCTTCCTTCCTCCCTTCCCTCCTTCCTCCCTTCCCTCCTTCTTTCTTTCTTCCTTCCTTCCTTCCTTCCTTCCTTTCTTTCTTTCTCTCTCTCTTTCTCTCTCTCTCTCTCTCTCTTTCTTTCTTTCTTTCTCTGATACAGCCAGGGATGAGGGATGACCCACACTATTTTTACATTTTTTTTTTTTTTTAACAGAAGAGTTCTATAACATCTAGGGAGGTAATGCCACATATTCAAATTCACTGATCGTAAGCATGGTGAAGCCTAAATTCGAAATTACTCTTAGTGCTGAGAAAAAAAAAAAACATGGGAAATTGGAGGACGAGTGGGATGGAGGGGTTTGAAGGAGCGTAGCGGAAAAGCAGGAGGGGAGCAGACAGCAGCTCTCAGAAGATGACCCACAGACAAGTGTTCAGGACAACCCCTGCCTTGGCTTTGCTTGTCATGTCAACATTTTTTTTTTTTTTTTTTTTTAATTTTTGGCTGTGTTTGGTCTTCGTTTCTGTGCGAGGACTTTCTCTAGTTGAGGCAAGCAGGGGCCACTCTTCATCGCAGTGCGCGGGCCTCTCACTATCGTGGCCTCTCTTGTTGCAGAGCACAGGCTCCAGATGCGCAGGCTCAGTAGTTGTGGCTCACGGGCCCAGTTGCTCCGCGGCATGTGGGATCTTCCCGGACCAGGGCTCGAACCCGTGTCCCCTGCATTAGCAGGCAGATTCTCAACCACTGTGCCACCAGGGAAGCCCCAACATGTTTAAGCTGTATATGTGATCTCTGGTGGTTGTAATATTTTAGAGTTGGAGGACACTTTATATGCCTGTCTGACCTCCTACCTAGTGTAGGAATCCCTTCCCCCAGAATCTCTTATAGTGTGTCCTCAGGTTTCATGAGCTCAGGCTTAAGACATATCCTTTTCTACTGCTGGACAGCTCCCTTTTTTTTTTTTTAAGGTAATTTCTTACATAAAGCTCAAACTTACTTTCTGAAAGTTCAAGAATTCTGGTCCACATTGGGACAAGGCCTGTGGTACAGAACTGCTGTGAAATTTTATGAGATTAAAAATGCAAAACACATAGAAAAGTTCCTGACCTATTGTCAAGAATTGAAAAAAGCAGACAGAAATATAACAGAGATAAATGTCATATGCCACACTTAGGTTAAAGTATAGTATATATTAATTCTGTGTCATTTTTTAGGTTTGTTAAAATGAGTTTTTCAATACTTCAAAGTATCTTCTTTCAACCTAGTGAATTGGCTGTAACCCCCCTTTATTTAGAAAGTGCACATAACAAGACTGAACTAACCGGGGATGTTTTATTTTACATACCCTAATGAAATGTATGACTCCTTTCTTCTTTGGTATGTAGTGAATGCTTTCTTACACTCACACACTCACACATACACATACATCTCTATCTTTTTGATCATCACAAAAGGGCACAACATATATTTTATTTCCTTTTTTTTTCCCCTGATGTGGTAGCTTGGACTTGAATTTGCCCAAATTCACACAGATAGCCTAGTGATAGAATAAAAACTAGAACACAAAACTCTCAACACACTACAAATAGAGGAGAACTTCTGATAAAGAACAAGTACAAAAGACCCACAACTAACATCATATTTAATGATGAGATACTGAACGCTTTCCCGCTAAGGGCAGGAAAAAGGAAGGGATGTTTACTCTTTTTTTTTTTTTTTTTGAACTTTTGAATTTTATTTTATTTATTTTTTTATACAGCAGGTTCTTATTAGTTGTCCATTTTACACATATTAGTGTATATATGGGATGTTTACTCTTAACACGCCTTTTCAACATGATGCTGGAAGTCCTAGTCAGTGCAATAAAGGAAGAAAAATGAAATGCAATTCATATAGATTACAAAGGAAAAGAATAAAACTGTCATTATTCTCGTTGACGTGATTCTCTATGTAGAATATCACAAGGAATCTACAAAAAAAGCTGCTAGAACAAATATGTAAGTAGAGCAGTGTTGTTGGATACAAAACATTCAGTGGAGGGAGGATGATTATTTTTAATGAATGGCATTGGAAAAAATTGGGCAGCCACATGGGGAAAACGAACTTCAACCTATTATTTACAACTTATACAAAATCTAACTCAAAATGGATCACATTTCTAAATGTAAAATATAAAATTATAAAACTTTTGGAAGAAACTATAGGAGAAAATCTTTATGACCTTAAATTGACACCAAGAGCAAAACTGATAAAATAAAGAATCCATAAATTGGACTTCATCAAAATTTAAAAATTTTGTTCTTCAGAAGACGCAATAAAGACAGTGGGAGAAACTATTTGCAGATCATATAACTTACAGAGGACTTATAGCCAGAACACATAAAGAACCTTTAAAGCATAGGAATAAGAAACAACCCCATTAAAAAAAAAAAATAGGAAAAAGTTTGAACAGAACATTTACCAAGGAAAATATAAAGTTGACAAGTAAACACAAGTATTTGCTATATTTGGAGTAAGTAATACCTAGATCCTTTGAGTCCTTTTGTTTTGTGACTCATATGTTTAAAAGAACAATAACAAAATTCTCTAAGAATCTTAAATCAGGAGAAATAATGGATCTTAGATAATTATTTTTCCTTCCTCAGACTTTCCTTCACTATTCCACTTTTTCTGGCATGTTCAAGAGTCTATTCCTTAATCAGCCCATTTCAGACCCTTTACCCTGTGTTATAGATTTGCTAACTGCTATTTTGAAAATTATCATCAAAGGGGTCTTGAGCAGTAAAATTCCATTTCTCTGCATCTTCCTGCACCACAGTTCTCATGGCCATTTTGCTCAACCAGTAGCATTCATGATCATCCTCTGGTGAGTTGGTTCCACTACAGATTCCTGGGGTCCACCTCAGAGGTTTTGGTTTAGGTGGTCTGGTACAGGACCTGGGCGTCTCCATATTGTTAAGCACACTCCCAGCGTGATTTTGATCCAGGTGCTATTCAGAAACACTGCTGTGTGGATCCCTTACCTCATGTGGTGCTGGAGTCACAGCTCGGGGACAGTTATACCCTCAGTAAGCATGAACAAGGAGCCTTGGTATTGGAGTCGGGAATTACTCTGCTCCGTAGCACCTGGGCTGTCACAGGAATGCAAGTGAGAAGAACGTATAAAGAGAGCAAATGGGTCTTTCTTTCCCTTCTAAAAATCAACAAGTCACAATTCATTATAAAGTGCTCTCCACATCAAGATAACTTTCAAATGTCTAAAATCATGGATGAGAGAACTTCTTAAATATTAGCAGGAATAGTATGAGCTTTGAAAAGATCTTCAGGGGATGGAAACAGGATATGCCTATGAAAAAACAATTAAATGTTGCTTTATGTACTTCCCAGAGTATGGCAGAAATATAGAAATTTGTGTTACCTTTATTTATTGACCCACTCATAATTCACTCCACTGTGATAGAGCCCTTTCCATGTGTGGAAGACAAGAGGTTCTCAAAACCTAGCATTAAAATTGCCACACACACACACACACACACACACATACATACATACTCACCTGGTCCCACCACAGATCAATGAAAGAAGATTCTCCAGGGGAAGGTCATGGGCATTGCCCTGTATAAAATTGTCCTAATGATTTTGAAGTACATGTGGGGTTGAGAACCACTGCACTAGATCTGAGCTTCTCCAACATTGACTACAAATGAACCATCTGGAGAGCTTTTTAAAACACACCTTCCGTATTTCTGACAAGCTCCCAGCTGATGCTGCTGGCCAGTAGACCCCGCTTTGATCAGCACTGCACTGCACGAAGCTGTGGAGGGTGTGTGGGTAAATAGGACGCAGTCAGCATTGAGTAGCAGAGGCAGATAAGTACACGGATTATTACTGCAATATAATGTGCTGAAGGCCGTGGGGACTCTGTTTTGTCTCATGAAGAAAGTGCTCTCTTTGGGTAGCCCAATCGCTGAGGAGCGACTGAAGGCTGCACTGAAGAGCCCATGGTTAAGTTTCGCCTTGGGAGATGAGTTGGATTTTCCCAAGGGGATGGTAGAAAAGGAGAGTGAGAAAGTTATGCTAGACTTGTACTGTCCAATATGGTAGCCATTCAGTTACACGCGGTTACTGAGCACTTGAAACGTGATGTCCAAATTGATGTGTGCCGTATGTGTGGAATACACACCAGATTTCAAAGACTCACTATGAATAAAATGATGGAAAATAGCCCATCAGTAATTTTTATATTAGTTTCATGATGAGATCAAAATATTTTGGGTCAAATCAAATATGTTAAATGTACACTTTTCTGTTTACCTTTTAAGTATGGCTGCTGGGAAATTTAAAAGGTCATTAGTAGCTCCACTGCACAGGACTGCCCTAGACTGAGGGGCTGCAGGTGCAGAAGCATGGCGTGTGGCTCTTCAGTGCGTGGTGTGGCATTGACAGTCCTGTCTCTAAACCTGGCTCCCACACTCTGGAGCAAACCCAACATAAACAGGTCTCCTTTTCTTGTTTCGATGTAAGCATCTCCACTCTTCCCCAGTCCTGGTCATCCTCTTTGGGAGTCAGACTTCCAGATTAAACTAAAGCCATTGAATTATCTCTTGCCTTGGCATGGTTTAAACAGGGCAAAGCCAACCAATTTGGTTAATAACAGTGTGAAACCTGTTTCTGCCATGAGATTCAGGATTCAGATGGCTTTTTCTCCCATTCTCTTCTGGAAATCATCTCTGTCTGAATGTCTCAATGTCCCCTGTGAATATTCTTATTTATATTCATATTCATGTTTCCTCTCCCTCCCTCTCTCTCTCTCTCTCTCTCTCTCTCTCTCTCTCTCTCTCTCTTTCACTCAGTTACTCAGTCACACACACCCCCCTTCTCCATCCAAGAGACAACTGAGTGTCAATAGAAAGAGTATTAACTTGGTGCCCTAAGAGTTAAGTTGGAGAATTAACTCTGTCAATTAGAGCCTGTTTGACCCTGGACAATTTTTTTTTAAACTTTCTGTGAATCTTCTAGTGCTTCACATGTTTGAATACGCAAATATAAGAGGTATTTTTATAATTTTTTTCATCAATTGGATAACAAAGATCTTATTGTAGAGTAAAATTTACAATGAGGCAGATTTCAGTTCAGTGAACAAAGGAGGAACAATTAAGAGGACCCCAAAATGATACAGACTGCTTTGTTAAGTAGTTGATTCCTCTTTATTGGAAATGTTCAAGCATAAGCTGTATGGGGGCCTTGTAGGACATTGTAATAAGCGAAACTCGACATGAGCTGAAAGTTTTTAGACATCTAGACTTGAGATTTCTAGAATCAAAACCCACAGCACATATACTACCATTCCTTGTCCTGGTACTATTATCAACTCTCTTCATCAATTACTGCACTTTCTCACTAAGCCAAGATAAAGCCCAATACATCTTAACAGAGCATTCCAGGAAGTCATTAGTAATCAAATGGGCTTGGCACTCAAGGCAAAACTATTAGCCCTGAAGTCTAAACTGTAGGTTCTAGACACATAGAATAATGGCTCTTAAAGAACTTTGGGTTACTGACTAGTTCAATGGTTGTAAACTGTGTAACTCAGAGATCCAGCAGTATTCTAAGAACTCAGAGGCCAAGAAGAGGATAAAGGGGAGCTAAACCAATAGGATTACAAGCCTTCTGTTCATTTAGACAAGGCACACTAAAATCTACTTGATATATTGAGAATATAGGATTGTTTTTGATAAAGGATCTCAGAATTTTAAAAAATGGTTGGAATGGATTAGAAATTTTCAAATTGTATCACTCTCCAAAAAGCACCAAAACGTGTAACAATTTTCCCAAGGTCACATAGATAGTCAGTGACAGGGACTGAACCAGAATGTAGATTCTGGTCTGATTCTCAGCCTGATTTTCCTTCCAGGGTTCAAATACATAACGATTAGGATCACTGGTTCTGGTGTCAAGTCGCCTGGATTCAAATCCCAGAACCCTGAGGAGTATCAGGAATCCTAAGGTATTCAGGATCTCTGTGGTTTCTAAATGTCTATAACTCTGCCAGATTCTCCTTCTTTTCTAGAAGGAAAAGACACTAGAATTCTCCTGTGAGCAAAAAGAAGTTTCACAAAAACTCTAAACCCATAAGCACAATAGGAAGGAATAGTAGCTACCTTTTCTTGTTTTGCTGATTTTTATTACCTGCCTTGTCTCAGGTGCTGTGTTAGGCATTTGGAACAATGTCAATATCCTTTGTTTTGCCCTGTGCCTACAAATAGTTTAGCCTCACTCCCCAGTCAAGCAAAAGGAGGCTTTTGGAAGCTAAATAACTTTTCAGAGTTCCTTGGAATCTGCTCGATTTCACTTATTTGCATTTGAGAGTTAATGTTGTTATCTAAAATAAATAGCTCCTGGGTATTTCTCTAAGAAAAGACCTGAAGAGCTGAATTTGCTTTTTGTTCACAATTTTAGTTCACTTTTTCAATTTTGACAGTATTACCCAAAGGGATAGAAGTTGAACGAATCAAGGAAAGTTTTTTTCTCTGAGATGCAAGAGGCATGACGTTTAGGATAGTTTGAATATTTAATAATCTTAAAGGCAAAACATAATCACAGGTCAGAATATAGCACAAATGTATCGGCTTTTAATGTAATTCAGTTCAGCTTAACTTGCATTTACTGAAGCTTTATAAAGTCAGTGCGAGGAGAGAAACAAAGATGACTAAGACTTTATCCAGGTTTCTAAGGAGGTGATCCTTTTGGAAAGGTTTGACAGAGTGAGAAATGCTGGACTTCACAGTGAAACTCATTGATATAGATGGATGTGAAGGTTGCCTTAACAAAACTGTTGGTGGAAAAGCAACCTCTTAAGGAGATAAGACTAAGGATGTTGGGTTATCTGCTTTGTGCTCTTGCCACATTCCTCAGTTCTCAGATCCAGCACAGATCCCAAGGCATGTTCACTTGCGAATATCCTGTCTCTATCACTGGCCTGGCATTCTTCTGGGGGCAAGAACCAGTCTTATGTTCTCTGCTTTCTGGAACCTCAGGGAGTGTCTCTATACACCTTGACCCAATACAAAAGAAATTAATCAGTCAGTCTAAGGTCACCCCTTCTCACCATATGAGACCCTTGGTCCACCATCTGTAAGATGAGGAGGCATGAGGCTGGACACAGTGGTGCAATGGTACCACCTTCCCTAAAGTCTTGCTAGCAGTACAGCTAGTTGAAACAGGGCCTGGTACTGATAAAGTTATGGAGCAGATCTCTCTATTCACAGGGAACAAAGCTTTTGACTTTTAGTTTTTGTAAGTGACCGCACCAGCTCTTAGAAATACATTAGAAAGACATTTGATATTTAGAAATACATTAATTATGAGGATGATGTGACTTTTTAACCATTTGGGGAATCCCTCTCTTGTTTTCCCATAAGGGTATCCTAATGAGATCTTCATTCAGTTTGGTCTTTCTAGTTTTCCGCTTGAGGATGTTTTGAAGGAAAGGATGGGAAATAGCAGTTCTAGAATAAAGATTAATCCATGTCCACCCGTTATCGTGTAATTATATAGTGCCTTCAGTGGGCTTTCCCTACCTAAACGTCCACATGCAGTTTTTCACTCCCTTTTTTAGAAATCCCCTTCTCCCACAGAACACTTCTCCATCCATGCTAAACACAAGCACTGTCTCCCCCTTCAAGTCCTCCTTAATTATTCCAGCTCAGATGTGCTTTTTCTTGTCTGAACACCTATAGCATTGAGAGACAGTAAACAGTGACGTCAATCCAGAATATGGCTTCACTAGCAGGACCTGTGCTGTCATGATCCTTCGATTCTCCACAGTAAAACAGAAAATTACTTGTTAATTGTACGTAAGAAGGATGCTGAGTGTTAAATCTCCTTCCTTCTCTCTTTATGATTAAAAAGAACTAGCATTTGTTGATCCTTTAAAATGTATTCAACAACGTACTGAGAGGCAAACACTTACTTTGTTTGTACCTCACAGATGAAAAGCGGAACTGCTGCTTAGCCCGGGGCAATCAGCAAGCAGCAAGTTCAGGATCTGAACTTCGCACTTTCTACCTTCACAAGCCTTTCTCTCACACACCACAATATGCTTGAGAAATCTGGACCGCTTTTCTTCCTTTTTATCAGGCATCTTGTGTTATTAAAACAAACACACACACAAACAAACAAGACCACAGTTGTTTAGAAGCCTATTTGGGGATTTCATGTTACATGATAAATATCTGCTTTCAGTTTCATCATAGAATCCTTATGACTGTATTCAGCCTCACTTGGAGATAATGTCCAAAGTCCAAATTTAAGACCTTTTGCAAGTTGGAGGCTTGAGCGAAGTGGTGATTCCTGCTCTCCTTTGACATCCCCAGTCCCCTGTGACACCCTCGGTCACTTCCATCTGGTAGCCTGGCCTGCCTGACATGTTCCTCTCCCCAGGCCCCCACTTGGGGTTCTCACCAGGCAGTGGGTATCTCTGTGTTTAGAAAAATAAAAGCATTGAGACTTCTGATATATTAGTCCGGCTACAGACTACAAGGCCCCTGAATTTTAAGTGGATTTCCCAAACGCAATTTTAGTGCTGCTTTCCTGTTAAATTGGACCTTTTGTTCCATGCTGGGCAGTGGCAAGCAGCAGGCGAGCCAAGAAGGAGGATGAGTGTGGCCCAATAGCTCACCTACCAGGGGCCACAGTTTAGGTAGGTTTCGGTTTTGTGTGGGGTGGCCTCAAGTACGCTTGATTCTTTTTTCAAAGTGTCCAAGTATGGGAGTAAATAGTAAATAGACAGGGGAGAAATGAGCCCATGGGAGGGATAAGCAGACGTCCTCCTGTGCACACCTTTGATTACCAGTACAAGGGGCTTTCCAAGACACTCGCTGGCGAGAAAGAAGCAGGTCGTCAAGTCAACCCTTGTGGTTTCTTTACATGTCTTCACTGCAGCGTTTCACTGAGTTTTAGTGCTTTATGCTAGGAGCAAATTACTCAGGCTGGCGGGGGGGACCAAGACTGTGCCTGGTGCTCCAAAGCGCTTCTAGTGTCCTTGGCCTCTCAGCCAGACGTGGAAAGCCTTGCCTTCCCTTGGCCTCTCAGCCAGACGTGGAAAGCCAGGCCATTCTCGGCTTTCTCTGTGGACAGAGACAAAAGGGAGGGGTCCGCAGGCGGTACTCACAGAATGGGGAACAAGGTGGTCTTGCCAACAGGTCAGGGAACATGGGGACAGGGCACAGTCTATTCCCTGGAGAGGTAGGTAGGGACCAACTTACAGAGTCGAGATACGAAATGAATGGCTCCTGGTGGACTGTAGGCTTGTTTTGTTTGGCCTAATACTGTTTGGCCTGCACCATATTTTAAATTTAAATTAGCTGTCCAGTTTTTACACATTAGGAAATGTCACATTAAAAAAACTGGGCCATTTAGCTTTATGTAGAAACTCAGAACATCTTATTCCTGCATCTCAGTGATGACTGATGCTGAGAGGCAGCTCCCCGTGAAGAGGTTAAGTGTTGGCCATTTTCCTGCAGTCCCAGCCGTTCCTCAGTGACCCCTGACGCTGAGACCATGCGCCCGCTGCCATCCATCGTCTTACCCCAGCTCAGTTTCCTCTTGTACATTATTTGCCTCGCCCCTGAGACATTTGACTTCGTTAGGCTAGTTGTAAAAGGCCTTCTATTTTACAGAAGAATATTTGGGCTTTGTCCCCGGGCACTGAGAACCGTGGGTGACTTTGAAGCCGAGAGGGATTAGCTGAGGTTAGGTTTGAGCGGTGACGCTGGCTCCTTGCCTCGGGGCCACCCAACTTGCACTCCATCCTGCGCCTGAGCACCAGTTGTGAAATGGACGCAGCAGGCAACACAGATGGGAAGGCCTTTTCCAGGCAAGTGGCAGGGGTCGTGGAGAGAAGAGAGAGGCTGGAAGCACTTCAGAGGCAGCATTTTCAAGGCTGGGAACCAGCTGGATTGCATGGCATGTGGAGGAAAGAAAAGTGAAGAGGCTTGAGCTACTGGGCAGATGATGAGACCGCTGATGGAGAGAATGAGATTAGTGTTTGACGTGTCTGGAGGAAGGGCACCAGAGCAAATTGGCTTTGCCCAGATACAGACATTTGAAAAGTAGGGCTATAGCACATAATGAATTCATTTCCTACCAAAGCATGTTTCTTTGTTAAATTAGTGTTTTGTTTATTCATAAATGTGTGTAATAGCTAGCTATAAATTATATGAGTGAACCCCTTCCTAGACAGCAGGGCCTTTCACAATAGAAAATCTCTGTCTCATGCACTGCCATATTCCTGGTGCTTAAATAATACCCAATACATTATATGCACACAAGAAATACTTTCTGGATCAATCAATCAATCAATTAATTAAAGATCAATAATCAGGGAAAATTTAAAGTACCCTTGTTTTACACTCAGTTGTTATAAATTTTTATTTAAACTTTTGCCTTTATCTCTGCCGCTTACCACCCCTTCCAGTGTAGCCTCCGAAACGTACTCACATCTGTGCACATATTTAAGTGGGCAAGCGCATTAGATGTATGTAGTAATGCATGTCATTTTAGATGATAACAAAGACGTCTCTGCTTTTAATCCTAAAATGACCTCTATTTTTCACTTTGACCCATTTATTATTTTTAAACACCATTAAATAAACAATACACATTTTTAAAGCAAGTGTATACAGAGGTTTCTTTATAGAGATTCACATGTGGTTTTTGCTTGGGGAACAAAAAGCTGAATGGATTGTCTTCCTCGGGTGACCCTGTCATCATGATCAGAATGCTGAGGATTTCTCATTCAGCTACAGCTGCTGCCATAACTTTGCGGGGTTAGTTGAGGAAGGTTCAGCTGCTGAGATCTTTAGAAAATTTTACAAGTAATTATACAGGTTTTACTTATAATAAGTAAGTACATTCTTATTGTAAACACAAGGAAGACGTATATAATATAAAAAGCAAAGGCCCCACTTCTACTCTCCTTAAGTCCATCCCTTTCCCCCAAAGTAGTCATAGCTAATTTATATAGATGTCTTTTAAAACTTTTTTTCCTATGCAGTTATGGCACAAACCTGTATTTATAAAGACATTGTTCTTTGTTTTTGTTTTTTGTTTTTTTATAAATTGGATCGTGCCATACATGTTGCTAAATAATTTTTTAAAAGGTTGCAGAACAATGCACCTTGGGGAAATCAGCACCTGATGCATATGTATCTACCTAATTCTTCTATTCACAACATGGTGCTTTGTTATATGTGTACGTTTGTTTATTTAAATGTTCTTTAATTCATGGACATTTAGCCAGTTTCTGGTTTTTCACTGCTATGAATAACGCCACAATGAACATTTTTGCCCTTGCCTCTTTGTGAAAATATATGAGTATTTCTCCAGAAAACGCCCCTTGAATTAGAATTGCTGGTAAAAAGATATGTACATTTAAAATTCTGATAGATATTTCAAATTTGTTCCTTCAAAAATCTGTACCAGGAATAAAGATGCAGACGTAGAGAACGGACTTGAGGACACGGGGAGGGGGAAGGGTAAGCTGGGACGAAGAGAGTAGCATTGACATACATACACTACCGAATGTAAAATAGATAGCTAGTGGGAAGCAGCTGCATAGCACAGGGAGATCAGCTCAGTGCTTTGTGACCACCTAGAGGAGTGGGATAGGGAGGGTGGGAGGGAGACGCAAGAGGGAGGAGACATAGGGATATATGTATACATATAGCTAATTCACTTTGTTATATAGCAGAAACTAACACAACATTGTAAAGCAATTATACTGCAGTAAAGCTGTTAAAAAAAATAAAAAATAAAATTTTAAAAATCTGTACCAGTTTACTCTTTGGCTGGTAGGATATAAGATTAACTCTTTCCCCACTCCCTTTCCTGAACTAGATATTCCTTTTTTTAAAAAAATTATTACAAATTCTTTGGACAAGAAAATGCAGTCTCATGGTTGTTTTACATTGCATCACTGATCCCCAGGAGGTAGGGCTTTGTGTGCTGAGAGGTTTGGTGACCATTGCCCCTTGTGTCTAAGTGTCTCTCTGCCATCCCATTTCAGATGCTCACTACCTCACCTGCAGGATCCAGGAATGTGCTGAGACTACGCGGAGTGGGCCTTTTGCCCGCTCCATTGACATCAGTTCCCTGGTCGTCCAGGATGAATATATCTTCATTCAGGTGAGTCCAGATGTGCAGTCAATGGTAGAGGGAAGATGCGTGGGGAAAGTCAACTGCTGACCGGGAAGATGAGGACGGCTCTCCAGAGGCTGTGAAGATGCGGAGCTGAGGTGCTGTCCCTCCGGTGCTTGCGGTACACGGTCCGCTGGGGAGATCCCAGACTTCTGGTGAAAGATGAAGGTGTTATGGGTCCTTATTGTTTACAGGGAACTTTAGTGGCCCACTGAATCCTTCAGTTGAATTGTCCTTTTATTATACCAAAGGGGTCTTGAAATGACCAGGACTTGGGCTGGAGTTTGAGATTACTTAGAATCAAATCTCATTAGAGATGAGTAATTAGAGATAAGTAATTTATCAAAGCCACATTCTATTTCTGTCCAAAGTGACTTATCTAATGTGGGAGTGAGAATCTCCAAGAAATTAAGCATCTCTAGGATCTTCTTTCTGTGAAAATTGAGGTCTCACTAAATCTTCCCCTCCCTTTCCAGTGCTGACCACCCCCTCAAATGTCCAAGCCCCAAATCCTTCACTCCAAGAACTCTGTGACTCCTAGAGAAAACTGGATGGGACTAACATTTTTAGGCAGGCAATGGAAGCCTTGTTTTAGATTTTGAGTTTCACTGAAAGGAGGTGCAAAATAGATCAAAAATGAGGGAAAACAAAAGAAGATGCTCCATCAAGTGATGGACTGTGTGTGTGTGTGTATGTGTGTGTGTGTGTGTGTGTGTGTGTATGTGTGTGTGTGTATGTTACTGAGCTAAATCATACTTGCATTTGAGGGCAGCCTTGGTCCCCCTGTCCTCTGCCTTTCCACCCTTCTATGGTCTGTTGTTTTCCAGACTGCTTCCTATAGGAACCTTGAACTTCAGAATCTCCCTGAGTTTGCTCAGAGCTGAAAGCACCTGAAGGGCTTTCTCGGCCTCACTCCTGGTCTCTTAGTCCAGATCAGCCCCATCTCCTCTATGAGACCTTCTCTGAACTTCCAATCTGGGTACGACTCTTCCTCTGAATCTTTGGAGCTCTTGCTACCTGCTGTTCCTCTAGCACATAGGCTATTAGGAATTGTTACTTAAGTCTTAGTGGATTTGTCTCCTTCTTTCCAAACTGTGTTTTACACTCTCTGAGAAAAGGGACAATATTTCATACACACATTTTACCCTGAACCTTGGCCTTTGCAAATCAGTGGTGCTCAATGTCTACTTGTTTTATTGATTGACTATGCATGTAGCGGTTACTTTTTTTTACAAATGAGCTGCATGAATTTTTTTTTATTATTACTGGAGTATAATTGCTTTACAATGTTGTGTTAGTTTCTGCTGTAGAACAAAGTGAATCAGCCGTATGTATACATATATGAAGCTGCATGGATTTTTGAGCTCTACTATGATATAGGAAAAGTAGCCAGCCATGCAAAAACGAGCTTGAAAGAGGGAGTGCAAGAGCGATCTTTGTGCTTATATAATCACTGTTTCTCGGCCAGAATTTCAGGAATTTTTTTCTAAATCTTGGCATGTCATTGGTACTACCATTTTCTTATTCATAAGTATTTATTGAACACATACAATGCAAAATATACAGTACTAGGCACTACACTTGGTGTTCCCCAGCTTTCTGCCTTTGACCTTCTAATCTTTGCCCCGCCCCCTCACTCTCTGGGAGATCTTATGGTTTTGAGCATCTTCTCCATGTTCTGATGACTCTCAAGTCAATGTGCCGTGACTTCTATCACGTACGGTAGACCTACATATCTAACAGCAATCTCAATATCTTCACTTAGATATTCCACAGGTTAAATGTAATTGACATGCCCCCCTTGAACTTGACACATTGGTGGCACTACCCTCTACCAGGTCATTCAAGGTAGAAACCTGGAAGCCAGTCTATGTCATCAAATTAAATGAATCCACAGCCTCTGCTAATGTCACCCTTAGTTATTTCTCAAGTGTTTCCTTTCATTCCATTCCCATTGTTATGGCCCCAGTTTAAGGCTTTATTGTTGCTTTCTCTCTATTTAATTTTTTTTAAGGTAGAAGCACAGGGATGACTTATGAATTTACCAATCTGATTGCCCTTTTCTTAATGCTGATACTGCATAAAATGATGAACATGGCAGAATTGTTTCTGGGCAACATGACTTAGAATTTAAAATGTTCAATTTTCTTGTCTCTTTTTTCTTTGTATTGCATAAAGTTTTCTGTAACTGCAAGCAGAAATCCAGAATTTTTTTCTAACTGTTCTGAAATACTCCTTTTTAAAAGAATTATTATTATGCTGGAAACCAATGGAAGTTTTTCTCTTTAATCAGCATCAAATTTTATTTTGTTTGAAAGAGATATGCATTCCCATTATTCAGTAAAGTTTTATTAATCCCCTACTACATTGCAGCCCCCTGTTTTAGGTGCTGGGGTTAAGATATTGAACACGACAAAGTTCTTGCTTTTGTGGCATTTACATGCTAATGGGAGACAGGAAAATATGTAGGTGATATGTATACATCCATATATACATAGATATGAAATGTTGTGTGCCACACTTAGCTACATGACCTTGTCCTGTGCCTCATTTGACTCATCTATAAAAAGAGGATAATTGTAGTACCTACTTCATGGGTTGCTAGGAGGATTACATTTGTAATCCTGTAAAGCACCAAAACAATGTTCTATAAATGTTGCTTTGTATCTTTTTATCTATCTACTACTATCATCTGTTTATCTATCTACAAAGTATAGCAGGTGATGGCAGTGCTATGGATAAAAATAAATGAGGGGCCTTGAATGTTGGGTGTCTGTGGATATTGCTATTTAGGATGACCTGGGAAGGCCTTGTTGGGTGATGACCAGGGAGAGAGTGACAGAAGTTCGTCGTCAGAGGGGGACGTGGAGCTAGGTCTGTTGTGCCCTGCACTTCCTTGTGCCCCTTATGCAGATGTGGGGTAGGCAGCTAGAAATTTGAGGCTGGTTTAGAAGCAGGAATGGTGGGAAGGTAGGGGCTGGAGATATAAATGGGAAGGGTGTCTGCATATTGATATTTTTGAACTGCAACATTGAAGTCACCGAGGGAGTAAGTGTAGATAGAGAAGAGAAACCATCTAAAGACTGAGCCACAGGGCACTCCAATATATAGAGTTCAGGGAGATGAGGGAGGTAGTAAGCGACACTTGGAGAATATAGAGATTACATCAGGAAGGCACAGGGTGGTAGATTCCACAGGACCTTGAAGGCTGTTTTAAGGATTTTTTTTTTACTATGAAAGAGATGGGAAACGGTTGACTAACAATGCTCCAAAAAATGTAAAAGGCCAATACTCTTGAGAAAAACATTGAATTTCATTAATCATCCAATAAACACAGATTAAATGCTGTTATTTGCAACTATCAACTGGCTACAATAAAAATAAAATAAAGGATGTCAGTGGGTTGCAGGTAAACAGCTAGACATAATATGGGTACAAATATAAGTTGGTTGCCCATCAATACTGAATCAGAGTCTTTTCATTCTCATAGGTGAGTTTGAGGGTTGACTGATTGATGTGACAAATATATCTTAGTTCTGACACTGTATGCTTAGTTTTTAGTTTTAATTGCTTCTTTTTAAGAAAAAAAATCATTATGTGGTCTGTTTTCCTTGCTTTCCTGCACATGTATTTGTTTGAGGATTTTGAATATTTGTTCTAACTAAACTTTATTAATATAACTTTATACAACATAGCACATCTTCTATTTTTGTATAATCTGTTGATTTCCTCTTGTGACCAATTTTAAAATTAGTGCATTTCCATGCCTTTCTATTTCTTCCCCTATCTCTTTAATTCCTCTACCACCCAGTTTTGGTTGGTTATGTTATCTCTTAGTGTTTGCTTCCCTATAATTCTGTTAGTTTAAATATTTTATTAAGCACTGCTGAAGACAAGTAGAAAAAAATAGCATGTGTGTTTATGACCTCCTTCGTTCTCCCTTCTATCCAACTCCAGTTTTGTTAATTAAATCATTTGGAGCATTTATATTCTGCTTGAACCATCATTCCTGCATTTATTTTGATTTTAGTTTTAGGTAAATTTATTCAGTGGTCCTTTTACTATAGTTTTCCCATTAGTTTCTTGGTTGTCTGAAATTTGTCCTTTAGTAATGTCTTCAAGAAAGGTGAATTCTTGAATGTTGAAAATATGTTGGTTTATCCCCTTTATGCTTTAATATCATCTTTTAAGGTATAAAAGATGTCATTTGCTTTCCATAAACACTTTGCTCCATTAACTTATTGAATGTTACTGTGTCTGGCTAGTCTCATATTTTCCCTTTTAGGTGTCTTGATATTTTTTCACCCTTGATACGTAAAGTCCTTTAAAAAAAATATATATATATATTACACACATATATATATATTTGAATACTATTTACTTTAGTAGTGTATGTTTTGTGGTCGTTAATACTATGTTGATTCTTTCCCATGGAATATATCTCATTCAGTTGGTTCAATTGCTTCTTCCTTTTTAATTTCTCAAAAGTTTCTGTGATTTATATTTTGAAATATGTATTTTATTTATTATATACGTTAGTTTTATTGTTTTGGCTCTCTTCCTTCAAGACACTTAGGATGTGTACAATGGGCAAGAAAGACAAAGGGGAGACATCTTTTTTTTCTTCTAGTATGTTTAACTTCCTGAGCAAAATGAAATTTATAAAAACAGTTTTACTCATACTGTCCTTGAATGAGTATGTAGCCGTGTCCAGGCTCCTCTTTGCCTTTTTTGCTGCTATTGTTTTTAACTTTGCCAGCTTATATTTTATCTCTTTTTGTTGTCTCAACATATCTCCCCTGAGCTCTTGTATTTCTGCTTGACCTCTTCTTTTATAGAGGTGATTGCATCATGTGGGTTATTTTTATTTGTAGCAGTGTGGTCACAATTTTTATTTAGTTCATGGAAACATTTTTTGTTCTATGTCTGCTCTTTGTTTTTCCTGTTCCTTTCTCTCTTTTATTTTGTCATATTATTTTGTAACTCCTGTGCTGTTTTCTTCTCTCATTATATTTTTCATCATTACTTATTTTTTAATGACATGAGCTCTTCTGGCTGAACTATTTGAGGATGTTCATCTTGGGGATCAGGGCTCTGATCAAGGCTCTCTTTCAGCTTAACAAGAGTCCCCCTTTGTTCTCAGTGAGGTTCCATATAACTAAAGATTATTAGTCTGTTAGTGGATTCTTCTTATAAGGTAAAACTGCCTGAGCAGTTCTCTAGCCAGCCATGCCTCTCCAGCTTCTCCTTGTCACCAGTGAATTCCAGAAACACTCCCACTGCCAATTCCTGAGCCACATTCCCTTGGTTCCAAATAATAGGTTGTTAGTTTTACTCCTTAGGAAATATCATCTTTAGAGAACTCTGTATCTCTAGCTTGATCTAAGATTCGTAGCTGTAGGCATTTTTGCTCTGGTGCCTGTCTGTACCCTGTTTGTCCTTCACTGCCTTTGGCTTCCTTTCCACATATAGTGTTTCAGGGTTTTGTTTTCCTTAAGTATAGAATTTGCATTTTTCTTTCGTGTTTTTCTTGTTGCTCCAGGATGATTTAAGAAAAGGGGGAAGCACCATTATTACTTGGCTATTTAAAACCATTTATAAACCCTTATCATGTATTTTCTGAAATGTTGCAATAACTTGCTAACTGATTTTCTTGCTCCCAGGTCAGCATACCTCCAGTCTGTTCACAACACTACTTCCAAAGTAATTTATTTAAAATAGAATCAATGTCCTTGCCTTCAGTGGCTTCTCATCACCTATAGGTTAAAATCCAATTTCCTTAACATTGCCTACAAGCTCTTCTACTATCTGGATCCTACCTACTGCATCAGCCTCATGTGAATTCCTTTCCCACCACTGTTCCCCATATACCTTCCTTTTTATATTTTACCCTTCAATAAAAATAAACTATTTTAGTCTCGATGCATACACCATGTCGTTTTTGCACCATGTCATTTCTTGCCTAATATGCCTTTCTTGTATTCTTTTTTCCGGCTTGGAATGTCCCTTTATCAAATAAACTCATCCTTTAAGATTCAACTTAGACAATGCCGCCTATAGGAAGTCTTCCCTGACATCCTCAGTCAATCAGGATTAGACCAAGCTCCTTTGCTGATTACTTATCCATGTGTATTACGCTTCCCGAGCCAGGTCTGTAAACTTTAAGAGGACAGGACTATGTCTTATTCATCATAGTTTTTCCTGCACTTAGCATAATGACTGGTACTCAATAAAAGTTTGTTGAACTGAACTGAACTGAGAAGATAAGACGCCGTCCTTATTCTCACGGAGTGTAGTTAGTTATCTTTTTAAAGCAAGGGAGTCTTGTTTCTCCAACTAACAATATAAGACAACTTAGGGTAATTGGCAATTGCTCACTGCATAAGAAATGACCGTATGTAGAATGTCTCTGCATTTTTATAGAACTGCTGTCCAGGAATTATCCATTATATTATTCAATGTCCTTTTTATATTCATTCATTTAAATGTATTCAAATACATTCAGCCCAGTGGGGAAGACAGACAACAAAGCAATTACAATGGAGTGTGGTGAGAGCTGTATTTGTGGAAAACATGCATTGCTCTTGGAGTGAGGAGGAAGAGCTCCTCACCCTGCCCTGGGAAGAGGGTCAGTACAAGTTTCCTGGCAGCAGGACTGTGAGTACCAGTTAGACAAGTGAAGGACAAAGGGCACTGCAGGCAGAGGGGAAGGCATGGGTAAAGTGAGGGAAGTGAGAGACCATGGTATTGGGTTGGCCAAAAAGTTCGTTCAGGTTTTCTATCTGTTATGGAAAGACCCGAACGAACTTTTTGGCCAACCCAATGTATCACGACCTCTATCTAAGGACAGCTGTAATTATGGGAGGGAGTGAGGTGGCTGGAAAGTAAATTAGAAAATTGTCCTGAAGAGGTAAACCTTTTCTATTTCCTTTAACTGAATACTGATAATTTTGTGTTTCCCTCTTTACAGTTGCTAAAAAGCTCACAACTGATTTTTGTGTCAATTTTAGCAGTTTCCCTGCATTAAGCTTTATGCTACCCTTCTTCCTTTCTCCTATACCACTGGTCGTTTTTGATGACTTGGCACCTTTCATGTATTTTTTTATATTTTTGCTTGATAATTGCCTTTTTTTAAAAAAATTATTGGATGCCATCTCAAATACATTTCTGCAATCAGTGTGGGTCTTTAATTTTTTTTTTTTTGGAGGGTATGAGTTTTGAAAATTGAAGTGGGGATCAGGAAAGGCTTTATGGAAAAGGTAAGATTTGCACTGCAATGATGAATATCTACCTCTGAAGCAAGGAAAGAGCAAGGGTTTTTCATTCTTTTCATTGAAATAAAGCTGCTTCAGAAGACTTTGGTAAGAGCAGAAAACCCTCAGACCAACAGTAGCTTCCCCTCCATTGTTTAAACCCACAGATTTGTATCTGAGCAAGATATTAGGGCATCAGGGTAGGTTGTTTTCTTCCTACCCTGGCTAGAAGTCTGCCAAAGAACGGTTTTGGGAAAAGCTATAGCGCACCCGGGCTTGGGTCCAGCCCAACCTTTGTGGGTGACATTCCTGTGGAGAGCTAGACGCCGAGGATTATGCTGCCACTGAAAGAGTCTTGCCATCTTTCCATAGTTTGACTTTTAAAGGGGAGACTTGCAAAAGCAGATTATTCACTTCTATGCCTACAATTTGAATAGCTAAATAACAGCAGGATGGGCATAAGGGGCTTTGGTGGGTTTGGTTTTTCATAATTTTAAGGGATTTACCACTTAAATTTTCTAACTTTCAAAGTATTGATATCTTATATTTTGTTTTAGTGCTACCGGAGATAGAACTCTAAGGGAGAAAAAGACAAAACCTCGCAGAAAAGGAGACCAGTCTATCCCCTCACTCTTTCCTACCCTTTTGTGCCCGATGTTTTTCTTGGTGGCTCTTACATTGGTTCTTAGGGAACTTGTCTCAGATGCTAACAAAAACGGAAGAGGGTGGGGCTCCAGGACCCTTAGCCCTCCTTAAAAGTGTAATTCTGCTTTTGTTTGCTCTGTGTATCAGCGTTCTTAATACTTTTATTTGACAAAAGGAATCTGCTGCTAAGAAAGGTTTGAAAACCACTGACATTTTTACAGCACTGCTGACTGCATAGGTCAAAGTCGGGCTTTTGTGTGTGTGGACAGCTGAACCACTAGGAATTCGGGTGACATCCAGGCTTATATCCTCTCTCTGCATATTTATAAATGAGGTGCATGTATTTAAGGCATAATTATTTACCTACAGTGACTCATTATGTACAAACGTATATGCATTTGAGAGTGCAGTTTAAATAACCAAAAACCTAGCTAAGCTCTTCATAATGCACTTCCCATGATATTAATTTTGCATAAAATATTCACCCTCTCCCATTTGTTCCTCTAAAGGAAAGCTTCCCAGGCCCAGTCATAATTTCCTTTTTCTGGGCATGATGTTATTATTTTTTATCCTGTATCTTGTGTGGTAGGAGGGTCCATAGACTTATTCATGCAGCTCCTATAATTTAGACAGATCGCAAAGGTTCTGCCTCACCTTTTACTTTTTCATTGACAAAGAGGTAAAGGTAGCCATCTTGATGGTTTTGCTTAGGGAACCTAGTGTTTGATCTCCTGCTGTTGGGGATGCTGAGCTGGAGATGTACAGAAAACTGTGAAATGTGTTAATCTGTCAATGCCTTTTCTGTGCAGGAGGCCCAGGGCCTGGGGTTTTGTAGTAAAGTCAAAAGGAGCTAATCCTTCCCAGAAGAGCCCTTGTTTTAATGGGGAAGTGTCTGCCTGAAATGCCTCCGTTCCACATGGATAAAAGAGAAATCTGCTTTCCTCTGTAGGGGCAAAGGGAGAGAGAGATAAGTTGGTTTCTGTGTTCTGAGTCAAGATGGTTGGAAATCTTGTCTTTTCTCCTTATGGAGTAGCTTTTCTAGTGATTATCCTGGAGAATAGGTAGGTCAGCAGTGGTTAGCAGTAAAATCCCTTCAGTGATATGATTCATACCCTGGCTATTGGGGAGTGTGTTGAAGAAAGAGGAGCAGAGCCCTAATAAGTTATCACAAGAGATTTGTACGTCTTTACTGAGCTACATGAAGCCCGGTCCTTTCCTCTCTTCTGGCACAGGAGGTGGCCTTTAATGTGATATGGGTTCAGTTTCACAGTGCATGCAATTGAATTAAAAAAAAAAAAAAAAAGCAAGTATGATACTGACCTATCTTCAGGTATCTAAAGTATAAGAGAAAAAACAGATCCATAATTAAGATCCAAATAAAGTACTCTGGAGGGGTGGACAAAGCAGAAAATTTGAAGGAGGGAAGGCCATCCCAACCCTGCCAGATCCTTCTCCATATCCACAAGGAGACCAGTAACAGGGCAGAACCATCTGCTACGTAATGCCACTTTTGACCCCTGGTGAAGTTGTGTAGAGAAGCCCCTTCTATAGCAAGGAAATCTGAGGGTGGAGCAATGCCATACATAAGCGTGGTTCTCAGATGATTCCAGTAGTACAGTGAAACCAGTGGGTAGTTTGGATACGAGTTGCTGTTCGTTTTTAAGAGTTGTGTGTATAAACATAGAAAAATAGCACCATTGTACTATTTTTGTGTGTTGGGAGACGTTCTAGAAGTATTAGCAATTAGCAAGTACAAGTAGCCAATTAACAGATATTTGTTGAGCCACTAGAAATACTCCAGGTGCAATGGAGCATGTTAGAGATGGAAGACGTTGTCCCTGCTCTGAAGCAGTTTATGACTCGAGTAGCTAGTGGTCTGATGTGGGGAAAAGAACCCTGAACTCAGAGACCTGGGTTGTAATTAGGAATCTGCCACCTGCCAGCCAGGGAACACTGGACAAGTCACTTGGATTCTTAATTTCCTGATCTTTGTAGAATGGAATCATGCTACTTGCTCTGCCTAAATTGGAAGGTTGTTGTGAGGATCAAGGGAGATACTACTAATGGTTTTGGAACGCTTTGAAACTACTAATGGCTTTGGAATGCTTTGAAACTACTAATGGCTTTGGAATGCTTTGAAAACTAGGAGCCCTATAAAATGCAAGAATCAAGAGACTAATCCACGTGCAAAAATCAGCCTCACTGTATTTTGTGTATGCACCTTCTCTTTGAAGGGTTTTATAAAAGATTACTAAATCTTTCCCCCAAATTCATTCTTTAATTATTCATGGCTTCAAGTCATTTATCGACATATGTGCATAATAAAATCGTCCCACATGTCTCCCATAGTGTTGGTTATCAAAGAAACCAACTTTTAATGATACCTATATCTGTGTATAGATAACTGTAGATATCTTTCAAGACTCTTGAGTGCCTTCTTGTAGCATCTTGGTCCCCAGATCACCTGGGTTTTGATACATTAAGAGCCCATTTTATGCACCTACATGAGAGGTAGAAGAGCCTCGATGATGTGGCTACTGTATCCCTAATAAATTGTTATCTTTCTGAAAGAAAAAAAACCCTGAGGCAGAAATTGAGTGTAATTATTCGAAGAAAAACTATTTGGCAATATTTTAAATGATGTTAATTTGGCCTTAATGGGAGAGATTTTGAATGTTAAATAAATAGCAATTTCATCATTAGGGGCACATTTACAACACAGGAGTTTAAAGAAAAATGAAAGAGTTTCAGAGATGATCTTCAAAAGAAATCCAATAAAAACATCTTCAGGTGACTATCCTTGAAGCCCTTTCAAAATCGTAAGTGTTTTTAACAGGCAACACTAATGGAAGGTCTTTATTTTTTTTTTAATTTTTATTGGAGTATAGTTGATTTATAAGTTGTGTTAGTTTCAGGTGTACAGCAAAGTGAATCAGTTATACATATATCCACTCCTTTTTAGATTCTTTTCCCATATAGGCCATTACAGAGTACTGAAAAGAGTTCCCTTTGCTGTACAGCAGGTTCTTATTAGTTATGTATTTTATATATAGTAGTGTGTTTATGTCAATCCCAGTCTCCCAAGTTATCCCTCTCCCTCCTTATCGCCTGGTAACCATAGATTTGTTTTCTACATTCGTGGCTCTACTTCTGTTTTATTAATAAGTTCATTTGTACACTTGTTTTTAGATTCCACATATAAGCGATAGTATATGATATTTGTCTTTCTGTGTCTGACTTCACTCAGTATGACGATCTCTAGGTCTATCCATGTTACTGCAAATGGCATTATTTTGTTCTTTGTTTTGGCTGAGTAATATTCCATTGTATATATGTACCACACCTTCTTTATCCATTCCTCTGTTGATGCACATTTAGGTTGCTTCCATGTCCTGACTATTGTAAATAAACACTAATTATTAGAGAAATACAAATCAAAACTACAATGAGGTATCACCTCACACTGGTCAGAATGGCCATCATCACAAATGTACAAACGATAAATGCTGGAGAGGGTGTGGCTAAAAGGGAACCCTCCTACACTGTTGGTGGGACTATAAATTGGTATAGCCACTATGGAGAACAGTATGGAGGTTCCTTAAAAAACTAAAAATAGAGCTACCATATGATCTGGCAATCCCACTGCTGGGTATATATCTGGAGAAAACCATAATTCGAAAAGATACATGCACCCCAATATTCATGGGAGGTATTTAAATAGCATGTAGCTGGGCTGTGTCTCTGTACCTATAATGATTTTAGTGGCTTGATGTAAAAGTTGTTAGTATTGGAAATACTTCCATGAATAAACACAAAATAGTGATCTGATCGTGAAGTAATAATATTTAGTTGACCTGTGTGTTGAACATCTGTGTCCCATTTCCCGTGCTCCTGGCTCACATTTGCTCAGCAACTAGCTGTACACAGCGGTGGCCTGATACCACCTCACCTCACTGCTCTGTGGACCTCTTGCTTTTTGTTCTAGGGCTGATTTCTCCCCAAGTGGGAGGCTCACGATAGACCCCTCAGTCATTCCGGTGCAGATGCATACCTTGAATTTCAAGGGTGTTGAGATCCTCTGGGACAATCTGAGCAATAGAGTCATGGGCCAGGGGATAAGGGCTCCTCTCTTCCGGAGTCAGGAGGGCAATGCTGGGCCTCATCCTCTGAGTCTTCACAGGGTCCCCAGTAGAACTGAGCCCCAGTTGCTTATAATAATGACCAGTTCAGTAACGCACCTTGGGATGGCTTTCCCTTCCGCCTTGTTTCCTGCTTCCTAGTTCCACCACTCCTGTTCCCTAGGAACATTTCTCAAAAATAAACAAACAAGACCCAAACAACCCCTCCGAAAAAATAAACTACCTGCCCAAAAGCCCTTGTCTCAGGCCTTAATTCTGGGGGGAACCCAGCTCAAGACAAATTGGGAAGACTGTCTCTTTGAGTCCCTGCTGTGCATCCAGGATTGTAGATAGGGTGGACTATACAAGACAAATAGAAAGAATCACTCGCATCCCCGTATAAAATTCCTCAATCCAAACACCCATTCCCAATGCCTTCTAACTTTTCAGGGACCTGGCTTTATTGCTTATCCTTCTGTCCCCTCTGTCTTTAGCTTATTCATCCCTCTTTCCGACTTTCCATCAGTGTTTAAATATTTTAAAATATCTACCATCCTTAAATTAAAACAAAACAACAAAACTCTCTTTGAACCCCATACTCCTCTCTAGAAATGACCCATCTTTCATTCACGACCAAATTTCTTGAGCGCACTCTACCTTCATTATCCCATTTTCTCATTTCCTTCTCTCTTTAACCCACTTGAGACTGACTTCCGCCTCTGCCACTTCCTTGAAATTACCGAATTTGCCAAGTTCATCAAAGATATCTTTGAATGGTATCTCGACAGCACCACTCAGTAATGATATTAGTGGACTCGTCTGCAGCTTTGGAATCTCCTGACTGCTCCTTCCTCCTTGAAGCAGCCTCTCTCCTTTGCTTCTTTGATAATTTGCAGGCCAGCTCCTCTCCCTACCTCTTCAGTCTCTTCTTCTTCCTCTTCTACAGAGGTACCTCTTCCTCTGCCCACCTTTTAAGTATTTTCTCTGAGAATTTAAAATATTTTCTCAGAGCCCTCACTGGATTCCTCTTCTCTGCTCACGTCCTGCCCTCTCGCTGATCAATCCCTCCTGTCTGTTCCTACAGCAGAACATCAATTACAAACCAGATGCTGATGATTCCCCAGTGTCTCCTGCTGAGACAGAGTGACTCCTGGGAGGGGCTCTGTATTTACAGGATGCCCATCAATCCTTTCAGCATGGCGACGTCCTCACTCTATTCAAAGCTTTGCTGTGTCTATGTCTAATAAATGATTCCTGTTTGCTTCTTCCCAAGAGATCTGCTGAGGCTCCATGGAAGTTATAATGCTTGTTGCTTACTAGGCCAAAATAGCAGGGAGTGTTTCCCCTTAATCTCAGAGAATTGTTCTGTAATTAGCTACGTATTGGAACCTAAGTATTTGCCTTTCTGGTAGTACATGGATGGGTATGTCCGGTTTAGGGTTGTCAGTTTTTTGTTTTTTTGTTTTTTCTCATTTTGTGTATCACCTCTGAGTAATTAGTAATAGCTGCATAGAAGACTGTGTTATCGTGGTTCAGTAGGAAAGACTGCTTTTGTTAATTAAGTGTCTCCATGGGCATGGTGGGCAGTAGTGGCATGTCTACTGTGCAGTGCATCTTACAGGAAGAGTGGCACTCATAGTGTTGCATTATCCAGGGGCCTCATATTGTTAGATGCAGCCTGGGCGTTCTGGTCTGGAAGGTGGGTATGCTTTCCAGGGACCACAGACGTTTCTGTATTCAGCTCAAAGGCATGAGATCAGCCACACAACTTTCAAATCTCTTCCGCTGTTTGGAAACCTGCAAGTTCCTATTTCCAAAGCAGTGATTCTTCATATTATTTCCACCTAGCCACTCCACCAATTTTTGCCCACCAATCAGCAAATTGGAAGAATTGTTGTCTTTGTTGGGAAAGGACCTCACATTTATTTAGTGTCAAATTTATATCCGGCATGTGTGCATTTTACTATTTTTTTTATTCTACTTTATCTTCCTAGGATCTCAGTGTGGTACACAGCATGATCTTTCTTTTGCAAAGGGGGAAACTGAATTTCAGGAAATTTTAGAGAATCACCCTTTGTTGTGTAGCTCAATAAATGTCAGCATGAGGAGGATCGGACCTCAGGGCTGCCTGGGTTCATGAAGGATGAGAAAAGAGGACAGTGATCCATTTCTCATTCATTTTCCCCAAGATGAAGATCTTCACATCAACACTGAATAGCTGGTGTTCCCAGAACTTTTCCAGATGGCTGTAAAAGTGAAATAGGCAGATGCTCTCCCTGTCTTGGTAGATAGTCGGGGCAAGAAAGCCTCATTCCACTCCTTGCTCAGTGAACTGTTTGTCAGGATCTGTTTCTGTTTTGTTTCAGATCAGAAACTTTCTGAGTCATTAACCAAAGAGAGGCTTAAAGGAATTCAGTAGAATGTGATCATGCCCGCACCTCTGAGGGTTGTCCCTCAGATGCACTTAGAGGATTATTCAAACACTCATCGCTAAGGTGCCAAGGGGGGTGAGTGGCAGCATGGCTGAGCATCGTTACCGTCCCCAGCTCCACTCTTCTCAAGTCTTCCGCACTTGCCTTGCACCTCTCTGTGCTTGATCCAATTTCCATGATGTATTTTGGGGCATGGCATCTCTTGTGTCCCACTCCCGGATGCAGAAGAGCTGTTGCATCATGACCCTATCAGGTCTCCCTGTTATCATTCTCTTCCAAGTTCCAGCAAGTCCCCAACACCCACTGTGCTGAGCGCAGCTCCCAGGAGGATCCCTTTTCTGGGGCCTTCTATTAAAGATAATTGTATTGTTGTAAAAACAACAGTGCTGATAATGACGGCAGTTGGGCTGTTGACTGAGGAGCAGACTATTAAGTCCAGTTCTCTCCCCATTACCATTCTAACTAGAATATACATTTCAGAGGTTCAGCTTTTAAAAATTTTACTCGCTCTTCCTTTAACTGCATCACTAGCTAATGGAGTAAACAGACATATTGGATTTCTGCAAGAAGCTTTTGAGACTAGGATTCTGAAAGCCCTCATGGTCAGCCAGAATAAGATCTTCCTGGACTTTAATAAGTGGCAGAGCCAGTGGCTAATCAATCAACTTGATTTGATTGAACACCTACTATATACCCTGGACTGTCTGAGACAGAATGGTTGATTGGTTGATTCATTCATCCAACAATCATTTATTGAGCACTTAATACGCTCCTATTACTGTTCTTAATGAAAGGGATATAATGGTAGACAATACTGACAAAGTGGCTGTCCTCATTTTTTGCTCAGTTTAGATGTAGAGGTAGGACTGGGTGACCTGACAAGTCTCCATGAGTGAAGCTCAAAGCACCTAAGGTATGCGAGGCCCCTTTCCAGAGCGAGGGAGACCCATGAGGCATGATGTGATCAGGGACAGTTCCTGGAGAAGGCAGGGCTCAAGCCAGTTCCCAGAGAAGGGAATTAACTTGAGGAGTCCAGCATCAGGACCAGCCAGTGCTCCAAAGAAGAGAGACCTCTAATGGCAGGAGACAGTGTCCATGGTAATGGAGTAGGCAGGTGGTGGAGGGGTGGCAAGTATTCCTACCTTTAAGCCTGGTATCACCGTAACTCACTCTGTGACCTTGGGCAATTAACCTTCCTCCCTGGAACTCAGTTTTCTTATCACAAAAGGAAAGGGTGGCATCCAAGTAGAGCTTTCAAACTCTTTGTTGTCGTTACTGCTCTTAACAGTGGAAACCACTTTTCAGACAGCGTAGTTCAAGGAATTCCAGTATGTAAAACAGATGCAGGTGGAATGGATCTAGTTTAAGAAGGGTGAGGGACTGGATCAGCTCCCCCACCCACCCAGCCTCCTCTTCACCTTTTTATGGACACTCTCAAAGCATTGCTGTAGAATTCTAGAATAGAATCCAGTTTGGAAGGCAGTGGGCTTTATGACTCCAGAAATTCCCTTCTCATGCTAAAATTCCATAAGTCTGCTCACTCTGTGGGGCAGTCCACTGAGTCAGACATGTAGAGGGGACTGTTATTTGGAAGTATTTCCCGACTCATTTCTCCAATGTCAGAATTAAAAAAAAAAAAAAAAAAGATATTTGGGATGTAGCTAATTGCTCAAGAGAGTTGCTGAATCATTCTTCCCTTGTTTCCTTTCACATCCATGTACTGAGGGCTCAATATGGAGATAATGCAATAGATCAAAAATTAAAAAGCAAAAACTAAAAGTTCCTGCCATGGGAGGGTTTATAGTCTAGTGAGAGAGAGAGAGAGATAATACATAAGCTAAGCAATAAAGAAGAAAAATAATTGCATACTGTGAGAAATCTATGCAGAAATAAGCATAACTGAAAGAGCCAATAATAGCAAGGAGGGGGCTTCATTCATTCATTGATTCCATCAGTCCCTCAAGTTTTTCTGGAGTTACTACTATTCACAAAGCATAGGGCCCCACTTTGGAGATTTTATAGTGAACCCAAGACAGACCCAGTCCTCTTCTCATGGGAGCTTATGATTTAGATGGATTCTCATCTGTGATAGTTATTGGGAGGCAAAAATAAAATAATATAAAAGCATAAATTAAGATAAAATTGTGTGTGTGCGTGTGTGTGTGTGTGTGTGTGTGTGTGTGTGTGTGTATAATATACCCAGATTTTGCTTTTGAGCCTGGGACATGCGAAGTATTTTCATGACAGGCAGATTCATGCACCCTCTTCCTAAACTGGGAGTCAGAAGGTCTGAACAGAAATCAATTCCTGCAATTTGTTTTTAACTTCTTTCTCCTTAGCCAGGATTGATTTTTGTCTTTGTGATCAATGGCAAAGAGAATAGCTCCATGGCCCGAGCAGCTGTTCAAATGCTTGGTCTGGTTAGCCCCACATCCAACAAACAGAACTTTAGAAGCTGATTATGAAAGGAATAGGATGAAGATGCCTAAGGGATGGGCCTGATTACCCCCGCCTTCCTGGTGAAAAAATGCCTGCAGGTGTGGGATAAGGCAGAGGGACACCCTGCTGTCCCCAGTGGGTAGAACAGAGCATGGTGACGCTGGAAAGGAGGGAAGCATTGGGATTAGCTTCCTGTTTGCCAACCTGACTCTCTCCTTCCCTGACTCCCTTCCCTTTAAGCTCTTTCTTTTTCTTCCTCCTCCTATTTCATCCTTCCTACATTCGGAACTGCAAGCAAAACATCTGTTGCAAAAAAAAAAAAGAAAGAAATTGATTGGTTCTTCTCTCTCTTTGTTTCTTGGACTTTAAAATTGTCTGATTCTTTAATCGCCATTCTCTCCTCCTCCTCCCTTGTTTTCTTCTAATCCAGATTGTGTGTAATGGGAGCATGAAATTAGACACTTCCCCTGTCTCCCTCTAGCCTTGGAAATCCTCGAGGCCGGGCAAGATCGCTTCCACTTTCTCCTCTGAAAAATGTTTTCGGAAGGAATGCACACCTTGTGATAGCATGTGGTGGTGATCCCACTGAATGCAATTACGGTGGAGAGGGGGCCATACCCAAGGCCTTCTGTCTGGTTCTCCAGAATAAATGCTTGCCGTTTTACTGCCTGCCCCAGGTGGCGACCGCTTCCAGATTGCAGTTATGGAGAAATCATCCAAGGGCTCTTAATACGATTGTGTTAATTATTTCAGGGCGCTGTGTAACTGCTTCTTAGGTGTTCTTTGTATATGTGGGAGGGAAGGCGTAGAAGTAGTGGCTTTCTTACTTCCTCTGAAATATCTGATATGAGTCCTTATGAAGTGGATTGAACATACCTCTTCTGTGTAAGAAACAGAAGTTTCTCAGCATTTTCTTGGTTAAAGAGTTGTTCTCAGCCTTCCTCCACAATTTTCACCGCCTAGCTAATCTTCTGTTTTATTGAATAATCTGTAGTTCTTGGAGAATCAGTTATACATAAAGAATCAGCTGACATTTGTTGAGTGGCTAGTATGAGCTAGGCATATTATTAATGCATTTAATTGTTATGACAGCCTATGAGGTAAGTCCAACTCTTACCACCATTTCACAGAAGAGGCACAGAGCAGTGAAGTCATTTTCCAAAGATCACACAGCCAGTAAAGAGTGGAGGAGAAATTTGACCTAGGCAGCCTGACACCAGAGCCTTCTTTCTCAATCTCTGCTCTTGTTCTTCTCTTTAAATGAGAAAGCGTCATGACTTAAACTTTCTTATTTGCCTGAGTCAAACTGGGTCAAGAATTGTATAAGGGGCAGTGAGTGGAAGCTTAACACAAAGTTAAGTGCTTACAACATGTTTGTGGAGTCATTGAATGACCACAAAAACAACCGGCCGCATAGAATCTTAGGAGACAGGAGTTGAAGAAGACATGCACGCTGAGGAGACTAGGACCCAGCAAGTGAAGGGATGAGGAACACAGGGATGTGACATTTTTGAGTCCCTACTTTGTGTCAGGTGCACGTTGGGCCTTATGATATGAGGATGCTTATCAGTTTTTAGATGAAACTGAGGTGTAGGAGCAGTTAAGTGCTTTTCCTACAGAGTCGTAATTGCCAGTAGGGGTGGGCGGGGGTTGGGATCCATGTCTGGGTTTCTGTTCTGATGTTCTTTTTAAATTTTCACAACAAAGAACTAAGTCAGTAACCCTAAAAGGTACAGAAAGATAAAATCCCTCATAACCCAGCTGTAGCTCTTGGATGTTTTCTTGAAGTGAAACCACGTTCCTGATGTGAACCACCTCTGCAGAGATAAACAAATAAAATTTTAATAAGATTATTGAGCAGTATAGTATTGCATTTTTATTGCAAATGTCAAGTGAAAATGAAGCATAGTGTCTATGTCAGATACTGAATGGCAAAGACTCTTAATAAAACCTACACACGCCCACTATTTCTTGCCCTTCCCCCAAAGTGCCTCTTCTGGAACCAAGCAACGCCCAGTGATCCACTCGCTTGGATCTCCCATCGTGCTACCTTTCCATCTCTGCTGGTGATCTTTTTCTTCTTTCAAGCTCCATCCCCACCTTTTCTCTCCACGTCTCCCTTTGGTGTGTAGGATAGTTCAGCCGTTACCTGGTTTCTCCAGTCTTCCATCCTCAAATCCATCATCCCATTCGGCAAAGAGGATGTCCTTCAGTATGGGAATCCCCTCTCCTCCTAAGGCAGTGGGAGTGTAAATAACACCTGTTTATACACTACTTATTACCACGTGTGTGTGCAGTTATGTGAGTGTGTGTGTGGAGTTAGGCAAACATGAGCTGAAACCCCAGTCCAACCCTTTGCCTTCTGTGTCATTCTGGCATCTCTGTGTCTCAGTCGTCTCATCTATAAAATGAGGTAGGATGAGTGTGGACTTCACAGTGCCAAGCACTGATTTTATTGTAGTCTAGAAAGATCATAAGTTGTGTAAACTATTGTGGTTCTGGGGTGGGGCGTTTCTCTGTTTTATGGCTCTTAGCCTTTGCCCTGCTCAGAGTACCATAGCATTGGCATTCATTTTGTATTGTCATTTGTACATCTTACATGTTTGGCTTGTTTTTACAAGGAAATGGTGAACTCCATGAGGTCACAGCCCCATGACTCCTGTGATACCTACCTGACACAGCCTGGGCACAAAAGTGCTGAATAAGTATTTGCTGATGGATTGATATATGTAACACATAGTAGAATTGGGGCCAGACATCTCTCATCCCTAATGAGATGTCTAAACATGATTAATGTTCAAGGGACGATGTGAATTCGGCCAGACCTTTAATTAATATGTGGATTCGGCAGTGGGTAGGGAAGAACATCTTGTAATGCGCTTCTTTGTTTCCCACAGGAAAGCATGACCTGGTTTTCCATGTTGTGGTGTTGCCAACCACTCAAAGGAGTATTTGATGTAAAATCACGACGCACTTGTAAAAATCCATGCAATTATCTCCACTTTGTGTTTTTCTGATCTTGACTTAGTGAACATAGACCGAAGCAGTCTGGCGATGTGAAAAGAGCCTTGGGCTTCAAGTCAGAAGTTCTGAGGTTGGCTTTGAGCCTTACCTTTTAGGAGCAAGGTGACATAATGTGGCCTGTCTGGGCCTCCGGCCCCTGAATCCTAACATGGGGATGTAATTAGACCTCCTTTGCATGCTTGTGCTCCAACCAAATGAGATTCAGTCCAATAATGAAAACTAATGGCATGAAGTAGAATACAAATATGAGTTATGACGTGGGTGCCAGGTACTAAGAGGTGGTTAAATGAGAGCAGGACACATTGTCTACCCTCGAAGATAATACAGTACAAGAGACCTAAGATGTACCCTCTTCCAGTAATTCAGGACAGCAGCTGATAAGTGCAACAAGAGAGCTACAAACAAAGGGCCCTGAGAATCAGAGGATGAAAAGCTGAATTCCAGCTGGGAAATTGGGATGGGGGAGGACTCTTTAAGGAGGTAGCTTTTGATGTAAGCCGGTGTGAAATTCGTTAATGCTGGGATTTGTGTCAGGATGAATCCCTCCAGGTAACTGGTCTTAAACTAGCTATTCTTTGAAAAGGCTCTGCAGTAGACACTTTAGATTTTTTCAGGGTTGCAAAGTGTAGTGGACATTATCAAAATTTAAAGACCCAAGTTCAAATCCAGGCTCTGCTACTTTGGAGCTGAGTGACCTTATCCATGTCAATGAACTCATCAGTAAAGTGGGGCTGCATAGTATCTCTCCTCCAAGGTCATTGTGCATGAGGGCAGACAGTGCATACAAAGTGGTGAGCACAGAGTTTGACTCTCCAACAGTGACACTTCTGCTGGTGGAGGATAGGACAGGCATGACACAGAGAGTACAATGGGGAAGCTCCAAGAAGTAGCAGAGTAGCAGTTGGTATTTTACAAATATTCATGGCTCTCTTGGGGAGGTGGCAGTGTTTTCTGAGAAACAGCTTGACAGATGGTTTAAATCCGTCCACTGCTGTCCCAAAATGAGGCATGCACATCCCATGTTGGCAAAGTTTTCCTGTTACATCTAGCAGCCCAGGTATCTCCAAGTCTGCCTGGAAATCCCATGTCCCAAAGAAGCATCCCTGCTTCTCTAGAAAATTAATGGCTTTGTTTTCCTTGCCCTTTTAGGATCTTTAAAATATCTTGCACATATCAATAAAATTAGTCATTCTCAAAGCAGCTATGTGCACCTGCCATTCATCCCATGTGGCTGAAGACACATCTGATCTATAGCTCTGCCCATCCATTTCTTGCTTTTCTTCTCATATTCTGTATTGCCTCTAACGTTTCAGTCTGTAGATAGCTATAGCCTTACAGACTATATATAGCTACTGGCCCAATGGCAAATGTCAATGCCCCAGACAATCAATAGAGTGGGCAATGTGGATCATCACCTTGATTTCTGTACTTAGACTGCTATAAAAGCCATAGACTGAGTGGTTTATAAAAGCAGAAGCTTATTTCTCACAGGTTTGGAGGCTGGCAAGTCCAAGATGAAGGCACTGGAAGATTTGGTATCTGGTGAGGGTCCACTTCCTGGTTCATAGACGGCTACCTTGTTGCCATGTCCTTACATGTTAGAAAAAGAGAGAGCTCTCTGGGGTCTCTTTTATAAGAACGCTGGTCTCTCCCAAAAGCCCCACCTCCAAATACCATCATATTGGGGATTACCTTTCAACATACGAATTTTGGGGGGGGGGACACAAACATTCATTCTACAGCAATTTGTCAGTGAGAATACTTCTAAAATCTTTGGGTTCCTGGGTACATATACAGGTCAATCATAACACCCTACTCATTGTATTTGTAAAACAATTTATAGTTAACATGAAAGCATTTTATTATCTTATCGCATTTACTTTTCTGTAAGAGAAGGATAATTATTATTTGTTCCGTTTTCATATAAAAATAACCTTGGAACTCCAGGAGACTAGTTACCATGCCTAAAATTGCATGTCTGATACATGATCAAGCTGAAACTAGAATCACAGATGTTACAGATACTGAGATCTTTTACCTTTCTTCCTTCTTCTCCTTTCCCACTCTTTAGTTTTTGTTTTCTGAAATTCTGGGATGTTATAGAAAAGACAGAGCCTGGCTTGGGAAGATTTCAGCCAATTAATTGACCTCATAATGTCTACCTGTATAAAGGAAATAGGCTATGTGATATCTCAAAGAGAAAAACTTACATAAGTGTAGGAAGACTATATAAGCTTGACTCCTTGCAATATCTTTTCTAGCCCTTTCTCAGTTCGTCTTTTACAAAACCATATTAAACTCACAGTACACAAGAAACAGGGACATTTGTGAAAGAGGAAGCAGGGCAGGTGTTTTGATAGTAAGTTTTAACATTTGTCTTTAAGGTTTCCATGGGTAGCGTTTCCTTTTTCTGTGAAGCTCTGGCATCCTGATCTAGAACTCAACATAGACTGTCTCTGTTTTAGCTTTTTATCTGTTATTATATTAACTGGGAGTATTCGAACGCTCCCAAATTTTATACTCCAGGATGACAATTCAAATCCATATCAGTTCTTTTTTTATTGCTGCACTTATTATCTTTGCCTTTTTATCCCCCAGCAAAACTAGGAGAGGAAAGACAATGAACTTCTGTTTTGCAGGGTCAAGTGGGCATCCCAAGAACTTCTTCCCTTCCTTTTAAATTGTAAAAGCTAAAACATGAAGATAAGACTTGTAGCTGCTTAATGGTCAAATCTCTGGCACAAAACACGTTGACTTTGTGGTCTCCACAGGTGGTCTTCTCTACAAAGTCATCCCTGCTGAGGGCAACAAGAAGAATTTCAGTGTTCTATCCCCGGTCGATTCTGACCAGGTATCCCATGTGGCAACCCTGACACTTCCTGAACAGCCTCCGGTTTACATATAAACTGTTGCCATGGTCAGTCACCCTAAGTCCTCTAAGATATTAGACTGATACAGGCATCTGTGCCTCTAGTTCAGCAGGGACAGGTAATATGCATTGAGTACTTAGGATGTGTCAGGTATAGGGCTAAAACTCTTTACATGCCATGGTAGATTCATTCCTCGTGATAACGTGTTATTAGGTAGCATTAATGTCTCCATTTTCCAGAAGAAAAAATTAGGAAGGCTAAATTACCTGTTCAAGGTCACCAAACCAGCAAATGGCAGAAGCAGGATTCAAACACAAGTCTGGGATCCCAACCAATGTGCTATAATGCTTAAAAACCAGAAGAGTCTTCTTTGAAAATATGTAATTGGAAACTTATCAAGCCCAGCTCCTTTATTATATTTGAAAAACCAGTCTCAGAGAGTCAGGCCTACTGATTCTTCTTGTTTGTGTGGTCTAGATCTAGACATGGTCTTTGTCCCATGCTTTTCTAACTCACCACCTTTTCTCTGCCTTACTAGCATTCCCCATAGGCAGTGAAGGCCCCAAGAAGTCTCTTGGCAGGACTGGTGAAAGTGGCAGTTGATTTGTCAGTATTTTTTGGCCAATAGTGCGCTGGCAACCTCAGTACACGTCTTCCCTCCAACACCGGCCCTACAAGCACACGCGTGCACACACACACACACACACACACACACACACACACACATCCCTCATACAAAGAGAGAGAGAGCAATATTGGCTTCACATCAACTATCTTATCCCAAATCTATTCTTGGTAAAGCCATTTTGGGGCTATGTTAGGGGCCCAATAAAAAATTTCATGGGCAAATCTGTTTCAAAGAGGTTCAGCCTCAGCAGGAGTGTTGTGTTAAGCATTAGACCCACTCTTTCTAGAAACAGGCAAATAAAACTGCATATTGCATTAATATCCCAGAGCCTCTAGGACATAAAATGAGCAAACACCAGTTTGACAAACACTAAATTCAACATCAAACAGTCTAGCAGAGGACATGGCTTGCTGATAGGTGTCTTGTTCTAAATGCTGAACACAGGTTTGATTCTGACACATAGTGTAGTGCCTTAGCAGAGCGCTTTCAGAAAATGAACTCAAGATGACAGAGGCGACATAACCTGCCATGGAGAAGCCATCCTGACACTTAAAGCTGCATCCTAATGAGACCCATGGCTATTTATTGACTCTTATGCCCTGGTAGTCAGAAGCCTGTTTCTTTGTTCTTAAAGAAGAAGTATGATCTTTAAAGGAATTATGTAGGTGGAGAGGAAGAGAAAGGCCTAACAACGTCAAGACTTATTTCAAATAATCTGAATAGAATTAATGAGCAAAGAAATCGGAAAAGTTAATTGTGCATCATAACACTCAGCTGTTCCCTCTCATTTTTTAAGGAAGAGGAAACAATGCAAGGGCTACGTGAGAAATAACTAACGTATGCCTATAAAGATGGTCACTTCTCTTGGCTTGGACAGATTCTTCACATCGTACTGGACCCAGCAAGTTCCTCTAGCTGGAAAAGCTTCTAAATGTCACTTCCTATGAGGGCAGCAGCTCTCGTGTAAGCTGAATTTATTTCCATTATAGTCCCTCTTATTCACCAATTTCAATAGCAGCACTATTCACTCCTGTGCAACAATAGAGCATTGATTTCTCAGGGCTGGGAAATTGACATGAACCCTACCAGAGAAAGATCTGCCTTGTTGGTGGGCATCTTATCCGGGAAATTGGGAACTGAATGACCTGGGATCCATTCCCTTCCATAGAGAGGTTTGGAAACCTCACATAGTCTGCGGGACCAGCATAAACTTTGCAGTCGGATAAACTTGGGTTCAAATTCCAGCTCCACCATTTACTTGCTGTGTGTCTTTGAGTATGTTGTATAAGTTCCCTATGCCTCAATTTCTCCTCTGACCATAAAACAGAAAGCTGGTACATACAGAAGAATAGTGCTTGGTATTTAATAAATGCTCAAAAAACATTATATTATCAATACTTTTACCTTGTAGGGTACTAATAATAGTTTTAACAATAATAACAGTAATAATTATTGTGGATATTGAATAGTGTTGTGGATCTAAAGCACTCATCACATGATAAATATTGGAAAATATTAGTTTCTGCTTCTCTCCTCAGATTACCTATGCCCACTTATGAATTCTAGAGACATTACAAGTTTTCTTCTATCTATGGAAGACGCAGGCTCAATATGACTCAAGGCCCTCTGGTTCCATTTTGGGGGGCACATTTCTCTCTCTCCTACGGGGCAAGTCATCATCCAGAAGCAAGGAGAAGTGAAAAAAATATAGGATATGTCAGTTTAGACTTGGTTACGGCAGGCATGGGAACAAGTCAGAAGAGACAGATGTGTTTAACGGCCAATGCATTTGTCCAAAGGAATCATTTTCACTGGCCAGGAGCCCAATTAAACCTGTAAAATGGAAATCCAGAAAATCAGATTAACGAGCCAGTCATTGGTCAGGAAGAGGCCCAGCTAATTCTGTGTTTAGCATGACGGATGGTCCCAGAGCAAATAATTGGATGACATCCATCAAATGTAAAATAAAAGGTGTCACTGAAAGGGAAAGTAGTAATAATCTCTGGGATTTACAGTGCCAGCACATTTGCTTGTAAGGAAGAGAAAAGTTCATCAAAATAGATTAATAGCCGCTAAACTTTATTCCTTCCTTGTGTGATTGCCAGAGAACCACACAAATGATAGCGGAGAGGCGGCAAAGGCACTAGGCTGGTATCATTCCAGCACAGGGAGTGCTAAGGGGGAATGCTAGAACCCCTATTTGGAGACAAGTCCCTGTGACCAGCGGGGACTGGGCAGGGATGGAGTTCTTCTCTACAGCAGCCGTGTAGTCACTAAACAATGGAGAAAATCGAATTCAGAGGCTCTCTGGTTAAGCGAATGAATCACAATTCATTGTTCAGTCAGTAAGTATTGACTTCCTGCCCTATGCCTGCCGTTTTGGAGATGTGCTCATTCCTAGTTAAATTTTTAAGCATAGGCTGGAGCTGTACACTGGCTGGGACAATGAAAGGCTGTATGATGTTGGGCAAATTAGTGACCTTTCTCAGCCTCATTGTCCTGACCTGTAGAGCATATATATACATATATATATATATATATATATATATATCTCCTCTACCTGTCAGGAATATATATATGTATATGTATATATATAAGTGCAAATGAAGTATGGTTTATAAACTGCTTACTGTAGCATCTTCCACGTAATATGTTTTCTCACTGCACGGTAATTACTATTCCTCTGGTTTTTATTACGTCACTTCTCTTCTAAGAAGACATCATTTTTAAGATGCAGTGTCAATGTCATGGCAGATGCTCTGGGAATATGAAGAAACACAAACGTATACACACAAGTCAATTACAGAGATTTACAAAAATTTTTTTAAAGATGTTGGAATTAAGGAAATGTTACAATTGTTGACACGAGTAAGATGAATAGAGGATTTGTCTCAGTCACAGGAGGAGGAGAACAGGTTTAGAGCCAATCTTTACTAGGTTCATATTTGTCTTATCTTGGGCAAGTCATTCCATATCTTATAGACTCTGCAGTGTTGTCAGTGGGATTAGACTAGATAATTTATGTAAGGGAGGTTCTGGAGCATGGTAGATGAACCCAATTGATGACAGTTTTATCATTGTTTTTATCATGATGCATCCCCTAATCGCCTGCCGTGAGACCAGCATTACTTAGTAATCAAGAAGTTACACCCTTATAATAAGACGTGGAGGGATCATTATAGGTATATGTACACCACAGGAGTAAATGTTGAAAGTGCTATAGAAATGGAAATAACGAAATTCAGGAGATGAGAGGAGGGAGAAGTTATAATGAATTGGTGGCGTCCACAACCCTTCCGTGAACTCCGGGGCCTTACACTGAGGTTTAAAGTATCAGCTGGATTTCTGCAGTACAGAGAGTGGACAGCCAGGACAGAGGCAGAGCTGCGGGAGCCAGCTTGATGTCGCTGGGGGATGCTATGGCATCAGAGGTACTGGGGAACCTCTGGGCTCCTTGGGCTTCGTGCAGCCCTTTAATGTTTTAGATTATTCCATGGTAGTTCTGAAGTGTAATTCCATCTTCATGCTTTATTTAAGCAGAAACTCTCCCAGGTTGTGTGTGTGAGCTTGTGTGTGTGTGTGTGTGAAAAAGAGAGAGAGAGAATCTGTGCTTGCACAGAGCCATACAGGCATGGCTGGGCTGAGTTCCAGAGTCAGGTCAGCGGGACCCTATCAAGGGGACCACTCTGTTCTCCTTTGGCCCTTGGTAAGTTAGAAACCCCAAGGGGCCCTGCCTTGCCCTGTGGTGCTGATAAGAAGCCTGGTGGTGCTGTCATCTTGTGCCCTGCGGAGGTGACCGGGTCTTCGGGGGAAATGCTTCTTTTAATTGCTGACCTCTGGCCAGCATTAGTAACGGGATTCTGACACTGGTCTAATTCACTAAGGGTGAGGTTGGTGAAATTCAGGATGTTCTGTGGAGAGCTGATTTTCAAGCACATGATAGGTGACCAGAGGATATATTTGGGGGTTTAAAAACTTTATCACTGGGTAAAGGGTCTTCTTGGGTGGGGGTGATGCAAATGATTTAGAACTGTGTCAGAGGTGGTGGTCATACAACATTGTGAAGGTTCTAAATGCCACCGAATTGTACACTTTAAAATGGTTAATTTGATGTTATTATGAATTTTGCCTTAATTTTAAAAAGACTTTATTATCACTGTAAACACAAAATTCAGGGCAGTAGCTACATCTCAGAGGGAGGCAGGGGTCAGGACAGGTGAGGAGCACAGAGGCATAGAGGTGCATGTCAGTTGGCACTGAAGTTCTTGTTCTGTGCTGCTCCAGGTGTGGCCCCCAGACCAGCAACATCAGCATCATCTAGAACTTATTAGAAAAGACAATTCTTGGACCTCATCCCAGACTGATTGAATCAGAGGCTCTGTGGGTGGGGCCCAGCAGTCTGAGTTTTAACAAGCTTTCTGGGCGATTCTGATGCATGCTGAAGTTTAAAAACTACTGATCTAGTTCTTGGGTTTGCAGGTACATTTACATGTGTTGGTTTTATAATTAAAATAAAACCAAATTAAAGAAGCAAATAAATAGGATCATGCCAGGACTAATGGTGACTGTGCTTAGAACCAAGGGTTATATTTTAATCTGATTCTATATAGTTGAGATATATTTAAAAAAGAAAAACAAAAGACTTCTCAGCAACTCATTGGTCTTAATCTGTCAACACCCCACCTCTAAGCCAACATGGAACAATATAGATTCAGAACAGATGTCTTATAAAAAAAAAAAAAAAGTCTTGGAATACGAGATAAGAATGATTCTCATTAGAAAATAGAGATGTAAGGATAGCAGTGACCATCAGGGGGAAACCAGTCTCTCCTCTTGGTTCACAGCCTAAGACTTTGCACCAAGTTTTTTCCAAGGTTCTGCCTTCACGCTGACTTGAACATCTGTTCTACCTGGCAGCTTGTGGTGCCTGCTTTGTGGGCTTGCACTCTGCGCAGGTCGAGGGAGAGCCATGGGAAATGCCACCTCTTGGAGTGAGGAGCGATGGGTGGCTTTCAGTAGAGATGTTATACCCCTCCTGCTCCCAGCAGCCGCTGTGGATGGGCACTAGGGTTGGACCAGGGTCAGGGGACTGGCCTGTCTTCAGCAGGAGCCTGGGCTTCCAGTGATTGCTTCCTCAGCACAACAGCCTGCTTGCGACTGTCCTCCTGTTATTTCCTCTGAGCAGGCTATGTTGTCTTCTCCTGTGAATATTAATTTCCCCTGAGTTAGGATAATTGGGCCAAGAGCAGCCATCTGCAGAGCTATGCCATGTTGGTGAGACTTTCCAGCAAGCCCAGGCCAGGGGACCATCTCTTGGAGTGGTTTCCAGGTTCCTCCAAGAATCCATCTGTTGCCAAGTGAGGTTTCAGATGTTGACTCCCCCTGCCATGAGCTAGTAGAACTGAGACTCAGACCTAAGATTTCTGACTTTCAAATCCAGAGTTCTTTCTCTGACTTTTGATACCTTTAATTAACTAGCACATGGAAAGAATCAGTAAATATCTGCTCAATGCGTGGGTTTGTAAATAGGAAGGAAAAAAGTTGTGCTCAGAGAGGAAGTGAAATTCATTTCAAAGTAATAAGGCTTTGAGCAACAGTAATTGTTCAGATACAAAACATTTTCTTTGACAATCATGTCATCGTTGCAGTGGATTAAAAGCTGTTGAAAAAAAAAAGAATATATAGATCATGGGTACAGCAGACATCAGTAGCTTCTCTGTTTTCAGTTGAAAATATTTATTAAGTGTGTATGTATTCAGAGCACCGTGACAGAGTACAGAGCCCCTGCTCTCACAGACATTGCCAGCCACAGGGAAAGACTGTTGGAATTGCTGACTTATTGTCTAAGTGCTGTGTCACAGGAGCAACTCAGGGCACTGTGGGGTTGGAGGATCGAAGCCAACAGGGAGTATTCCCTAAAAGGTTGTCACAAACCTACTGTGGCTGTTGATGGAGGGGCTACTGCTTTCCACCTTGTGCCGTGATCCGTAGCCCCATCTGACCTTTTGTGTTTTCCCCACGATACAGGTAACAAGTGGTGGAAGAGCCAGCTACTACGTGTCTTACCGAAGAGAAGCCTTCACTCAGATAAAGCTGCCCAAGTACTCGCTGCCCAAGGTACGCACCTCCTGCTCCCCTGGGTCCTGCCAGATAAAGCAGTGGGGAGAGGCTGCCCTGTTGGGCTGCAGAAGGTTTGATCCCTGCCTGGGAGACAGCTGGCATTCAGCCTGACTTACCACTGCGGGGTTTAGCCTCTGCTGGTGTCGCTGAATCTGGGTTCTGTGTTCCCCTCTCAGCAGGGTACACGGGCAAGAGCTTTGATTTCCTATGATTCAAACATCCGATATGATCTTGGGTCATTTCCCAGGACTGGTAATGAAAGGAACACTAGCTTTGCAATCTCTCCTGAGGGCCCCTCCCTTTCACAAGGGCCTTATTGACCAGTAGAGGGCCAGGCTTAGAATGGTCCAGGCAGAAGCCATAGATAGATAGATAGATAGGTAGATAGATGCGGACAGGTTAGTCTCATAGCTTTCTTGCTTCTCTCTACCTTTTAATGCTAAATATAAATGCACTGCCTGTGCTTCCTCTCCCTTCTGCCACTATGAGTAATTAAAAAGGAATAATTTACTATAATATTAATATCAAATCATGGCATTTTAACTCTTGTATTGGAAAATCATAAAACTTACTCTGTGGACCTCATCCCTTGTGAACAATGGCTTCTGGGAGGAGACAGATCTTAGAACGTTGGTGTGAATGTGGGAGGGCTTTAGTTGCATCACCTATTAAGGCTGCAAAGAAGCAAAGTCTCAGGTTGGACATGTATCAAATGTAATGTTACAAAGACTTGGATCTCTTAAGTTGGTGCTAGGAAACATATCATGAAAGACGAAATGAGTACAGAGGTAGAAGGGATTATGGGATAAGAAGGTGGATAACATCTACCCCTGGTTGCTTTTATACATTCACCTATTCATGTAAGCATGCACATACCCATTCATTCATTTGTTCCTTCGTTTGTTCACCCATCGATCTATTCTTTCTTCCATTTAAGTTTTTACTCTGTGCCAGGCACTGAACTAAGCTCTGTGGTTAGAGTGGTAAATAAGATACAAACGTTCCCTGCCTTCATGGAGCTTGTATTCTGGTAGAGGAGAGACACTGAACAAGCAACTGTGGGTGTAGGGAGTATTATAGGTACAGAAGTTCAAGGGCCATTGTGACATGATAGTTGGAGCTCACCAAATATGGGTAGAGAAGACGAGTTTCCTAAAGAAAGTGATGCTTAAGATGATTCAAGACAGATACGGAGTTAACCCTGCAAGCGAGTGTTCGGGAAGCTGGTAGAAAATACATATACTGGCCCGATTTTAAGAGAGAGTATGGTTCATTTAACAAACTGGAAAACCATATTGAGAGACTGGCTTCCACAGAGAGAGGTGGAGAGGCTGACGAGGTTCGCAGGGACCATGGGAAGTAGCCTCAGGGGCCGTGGGCATTAATTTCTCATTTTCTCTAATGTCTCTGTGATTGGCTTTATAGGCCCATTGTCTAGGACTACGCTTGCAGGATGTACCCATCAGATATTCTAAACCCAAGCAGGAAAGAGGTATCCCTGCCTGCAGAAGATGAGGAAGCGGAAGTTCACGATCATGTTCTTTCTAAAGGAGAATGACCCTTAGCAGTAGCCTGGTGATTTCCATGTATTGGCCCAGGAAAAGAGTTTCAGGAACTTTCCAAGCCACATTCTCCATGTAGGGCCTATTTTGCCTCTTGTATGTATGCCTGTTGTATGTATTTTTAAACCTCTCAGGAAAGCAAACAGTTTGCTCCCCTGGACAATGTGCCTGCAGGTGGGGATAAATGAAGCCTGGCATCAGTCACAACCCTAGAACACTCCATCAGTGATTGGCAACCCCATGGCAATTTACTGTGGTAGAGTACCCTCCGTGCAGCGCCTTTGATAGAACTTCATCCAGAACAGCTTCTCATTGGCATGAGGGCTGTCGTGAAGATAGCTGGATGGTTATCGATCCCTTTCATTCGTCGGCATTGGCCGGGTTTTCATAGCCTGGGCCGAGGAGGTGAGGACAGAGTGGGTGGAGGGAGACTGGTTCTTTCCATCGTTTAAAAATGGAAATGGCTTTTAAGCAAGTTGTTGCCGTTCCACGTTGTGGTGCAGTTGCTGCTGGGCATCTTGCTTAGAAACAGAAACACGGCAGATCTGCCCATCATCACGGCCCCCCCACCTCTACTCCCAGCTGACTGTTCAGAATACACTCCCCTGGGGCACTCCGTGGCTTCCGAGTGTTTTGCAGGGAAGGAGATGAAGGCCATTAATAAAGAGTGACGTTATTAAGAGCAGCAGCCTTGTGCTGAGTCCTCAGTAACCCAGCCCCTGGGCATCGGGCGGGCGCTGAGTCTCAGGCCGATGGCCGTGTAAAGCACGCACCTGTGGAGGGCTTGGAGACAGATGACAGAAGCCATGGCAGCCTCGGGAAAAGGAGATGGAGCTCAAGAGCAGAAACCCAGGGCTTTCATTCCAGCTCTGCCTGCTGCTCATCTGTGAGCCCAGGTCTTCGCATCTGTAGAATGGGCATCATAACACCATTCCATCTGGCAAAGTTGTAAGGATGCAGCAAATGGCTCGTTGCTGGTAAAGTGTAAAGTGCTGGGCAAGTCTAAGCAGTGATTGTGTTCCAGGGGAAATACTACTGACGCTCTTAACCTGTTGGGTGAGTTCCTCGTGGGGTCGTGTCCCAGGCTGCTCCTGCTCTCAGAGCTTGCCGGCCTCACTGGACCCCTCTGAGTCTGATAGACCTCCTCTTGCCTCTTAGATTCTGGACTTGTTCTTAACTCGCTACTCTGTCATTTCTGCAAGAGAAAAAATTGTTTCCTGTTGGTTGGTTTGTTTCTGTACGGAACTCAGTTTGGCGGTAACAATGTTGAGCTTGACTTGAGCCCCAAGCTCCTGGAAACAGCAACATTTAAGAAATCCCCCCACCCTTTTGTGTTCCTGGATATGGCTTACTGCGAAGACCACCCCCCCTTCTCTTAAATGTGCCCCGTATTTACCTCTGGCAAGACCAGGTTCCTGTTCTTTGTCTCATAAATGATTCGCTGAACTGTTTGTCCCCACTGACCAATCTGGACAAAATGCCTGCTAATTTGACTGGACCAGACTTAAGTCTGGCTTTTCTCCTTATGAGAATCGCTTGACCCTAAGGAAAACCATTTCCTGTTTAACTACTCACCCCACTCCCCGCAGTTCATGCTAGCCTTGCTTTACTTCTCCCAATACGAGTAATTCTTTTCTGCCTTCACTCTGAGGTGCTTGCAGATACTTTGATCAGAGTGTTCTCCCTATTCCAATAGTCTTTTCCAATCAACTCTCTCCTTACCTGAGGCTGGGTTTGTTTTTGACAGTAGAATACAGTTAATCCCACTTTGAATAATGAAAGAGAACAGGGGGAAATATGTTTTAGGTAATTTATTATAATGATAATGACAAGGATGTTAACCTTTCCTTAATTTCCTTAGGAAAATTGTCCTTAATTTTTACATTTCCCCGAATACTGATTTATCCTTCCTTGCTGTGCCATGGCCTCACTTCTTAAAGGGTTATCTGTAGTTTTAACCTCTTTTCTCACTTTCGATTCACTCTTGAACCTACTGCTAGCTGCCCTCAGCTCTCCCACATCCATCTCTCCACTGTCCCATTAAAAATCTGCTAGCCATTGTAACCAATGGCCACCTGCATGCCAAATCCAATTAGACATCTCTACATCTTTATCTTTTGGTTTTTGTTTTTTTTTTTAACTCTCTGGAGCATCTGACACTGTTGGGGGAAAAAAAAAAATCTGCACTTGATACTCTTCCCTTTGACAGTGTTTTTCTCCTGATTTCCTTTTCTGGATCCCCTTCCCTTGCCATCCTTAAAGTGGCGATGTTCCTAAACTCCCGTTGCATTCTTCATGGTTCCTGAGTGACCTCATCCCTTCTCTTCACACTGATGACTCCTATATCCACAGCCCCCGCAGATATCTCTCCATTAAACTCTGAACTATATCGTTAACTGCCTAATCGAGGTACATTCCCTTAAAGAACACGTTTAACAGCTGAGCTCAGAGTCTCTACCTTTTGACCCTTATATCTCCTCCTTTTATTTACTTACTCCATTTATTTACTCAATGAACTATTGTTGGATGTCTACCATGTGCTAGATACTCTGGTAAGCACTAAAAATAAAGTGACAAATAAGAGAGACATAGTGTCTGCCATCTGAGAACTCATTATAGTCTAATGAGAGAGGCAGATATCACACAAATAATTATGGAAGTGATTGTTCATTTTGATTGTAATGAATACTCTAAATAAAAAGCAGAAAATTTTGTAATTCAGGTATCTGAGATATTCAAGATATGTCCTTCTCCCTTCTGTAGATTCTACCTCCTTAATATCTCACAAGTTCATTTCATAGAGTTCTCATAGAGAATCTGCTTCTTCAGTTCAGGCCCTTGTGCATTACTGCCTGGATGGTTGCAATGACCTTTTAAGCCTTCTCCCTTCCTTCTAACATTGCCCCATTTAAATCCCCTCTTCACAATGCTTCCATATTGGATATTATCATGTAATGAACTTGATCATCTTCAACAAAATCTATGCATTAATTAACCAACTCTAATCCTCCCTTTCTCCTGCTTCAAATCTTGTGGCAGTTTTGTACTTCCTTCAGGGTAGAACTTCGGTGTGCCATACAGAACCCCTTATGATGTGGCCACTGTCTATCCTCACCTCCCTCAGAGGAAAATTGACTTCAGGTTATTCCAAGTTCCATACATTCCCTTGAATACTCCACCTGTCTCTCACCTGTAAGCCTTTGTTCACCATTTTCAGTATGTCTATTGTAGTCCTTAGTCAAGTTCACGAAAGGCCACCTGAGTCTGTGATGTCTCCACCAGCAGATGGGCATATTCTTGAGGTCAGGTTCTACGTTTTGTTCCTGTCTGTATTTATATATGGTGTTTGGCCCATGGCAAATGCTTAATAACATAGGTGTTTCTGTAATGAATGAAGTTACATTAGGCCCGAATTACAAGAAAATGTTTCAATAACACGGAAATATTTTTACACTGTTCACCTAGGAAGTCAGAGGTTAGATTTTCAAAAAGCAACCATGATTCTCCCTAGTGACTGTATTGGGAGGATGTAGGGGGAGTGTTATTTATAATTGTTTTACTAAGGAAGTGACACATGCCTTGGAGTTAAATTAGGGTAGCAAGATGAAAGAAATAAGCTTTATTGTCATTCAGATTCCTATTGGACCATTTTTAACTAATGATGCTTTTCTTTGTCCTAGAAGGCTTAATAGTCTCATTATTGGTTGACCCCTATTCAAATCTAAGACCTATTAGGAGAGAGGGCACATAGTTCAGAGTTATTCAAAAAGTGATTCCCTAGATTGCATGCACTAGAATCATCTGGAGGGCTTGCTCAGGTGGTAGAATCTAAGGCTCCACAACCAGACATAATGAATCAGAATCTCAGGTATTGGGACCCATGAGTTGGCATGCTATTAGGATCTCCAGGTAATTTTGATACACACCGAATTATACCCCCACTGGTAAGGAGTTTAGCCTCTTTATTCAGATAGTCTTAGGTTCAAATCTTAGTAATATAATTTATTAGCTAAGTGACTTTGGTAAATTAAGGATTTCTCAAGTGGACATCCCATAATTCTATATACTAGAGAGTAGTCTGTCATCCTAGAGCCTGGAGTACCTGCTCACCAGGTAACATAGTGCCAGTGCGGGTCTAAACTAAGATGCACTCACAGCAAATCTGGCTGCCTCTAATCCTGACCATGCCCCAGGGTTTTAAGGTGTTTTTTCCCCCTCACTTCTTTTACATTAGTTTAGTCTAAAATAACTTAGCGCATTCATTTTTATGACCAAAAACATCTGGGGAAAGCCAGGCATTTCTGTTGCATTTTTAACAGGTTAAGTGAATTTAATCCATATTTCCTGCAGCTGCTATTTCCCCTCCTACTGGGTTCTTGGGCTTTCATTCCACACCACACAACGTGTGACTTCATCACATGGTTTTTAAGAGTAAGCCTTATTTCCATTTTCAAGCACCTCAGCAGGAACCTGTAATTCTACAAGGTGTGAAAGCACAAATGAGCAAGTGAGGTCTTAGTCAAGGTGACCTAGGGAGTCCAAGGCTAGAGGCTGAGATCTGACAGAGAATCTCCAATAAAAGATCCAGAACTCACTTTCTCACTTTTGCCTCCTCCCAGCTGTCCAGATGAGTTTGCTTTTTTGTACAATCGGCCTGGAGGAGCTCTCCATGGTTCTGACATTAGAGACATTGCTGCCTCCTTTTTTTTGTTGAAACCATTTCTGGGAAAGGTTGTCAAATAAGGTGAAGGCTAGATCCACCCTAGTTATTTACTTACTGTCACTCCACTTGCCTGTGTCCCTATTACCAGTGTTTTTTGCCACAGTGACAAGGGTGCCTCTCTTTTTGCTTTCCTGGGATGATATTACTCTTTGGCATATACACCTGTATAGTTATACATTTTTAAAATTACTCTTATTTAGTCCAATATCTATCCAGGCTAACATTTCTTCCTGACAGTGTAAGTTCCTTAGGTAATGACTTGAGTTTGTGGTAATCTTTGTACAATGCCTAGCCACATATGCAAACTGGCTTTTAAAAATGATTTTGAATTCTGAACTATTAGATTTGATTTTAGAAATGACCCAGTCCAGGAATACAAACTAAAGTGGCTTCAGGAACCAAGAAGTTAACATTAATATATAAGGGCAGATCATAGGTATGTAGGGCTAAGCCTCCAATGAGTGCTGACTCTACCTAAAATACTACATTTTCAGGTATTTGATAGAGGTTATGGTCAAACCAAACAATTGTGATTCATATTCATTTCATGGGTCATTGGTTTGCAACTTCTGATTTAGAGGCTGTATATACAAATAGTTAGAAGCTAACAATTAGGTTAGAGTCATATCACAGAGGTTCAAAACATGGTTTGGCTACTTAACGAGTTATGTAATCTGAAGCAAGTTGGTAAACCTCTGCGTGCCTTAGTTTGCTCCTCAGTAAAACAGGAATAATCATACTACCTCCATTGTAGAATTATTGGATTTTTTAATTGAAATAATACATTTAGATGACTTAGAATGTGCCCAAATGTTAGCTATTTTTATTGGTAGCCCAACCTCTTCACTCTTTCAGTGAGAAAATGGAAGCTCAGGGAAACTGATGCATCCAATATCATACAGCTGACTTATAGCAGAGCTTATATTATGACCCAGAACACTAAATTCTAGAGTGAGTATCCTTTCCTGTATATCTGTGGTTTTCAAACATTACTGTATTAGCAGCAGAACGCCCCTCACCTTTTACTCCTAAAATATTACACAGAACTCAAGGACATAACAGATCTCAGTAGTGCCTCTCTGTTTACAACAGAGTTGGAAGCCCAGAGCCCCACCCATCGGCTATGCCTCTGTGCCACCCTTCTTGCAATCCCTATCTGAAGATTCCAAAGAAAGGCGTGAAAACCGTTACCCTAAAAAGTTTGAAATCATAAATGAAGATCTAATGAAGGGATAGGACCTGTCATTTTTGCACGTGTGGGTTTCCCCTTGCAAGGTTGTATGTCTCCGTTAGCAAAGACCAACTTTCAGTTATAAAAATAAAAAATGAAAGTGGATAAATCCCTTGAAGCCATGGAAAATCATACCCACCAAAGCCCCTTACACCCATCTTACTGTCACTTAGCAAGTAACAGAAATCATGAAGCTCATAATTTATAGCTTTGGCCCGACACGGAATTGTTTAACCTTGCCTATAACTCAAGCTTTTTCTCAACCGTTTCATAAGTCATGGTAATTACTCTGGGTCTCAGTGGGCAAGGAGATATGAAGATCTGCTGCCTTACAGGCCTTCCATCTTCTTACAGGACATGCACATCATTAGTACCAATGAGAACCAAGTGTTCGCAGCTGTCCAAGAATGGAACCAGAATGACACGTACAACCTCTACATCTCAGACACACGTGGGATCTACTTCACCCTGGCCATGGAGAACATTAAGAGCAGCAGAGGTCTGATGGGAAACATCATTATTGAATTGTATGAGGTATGTAGCCAAGGTTTCATGAGTTTTAACAGTATGAACACAAGCATTGGAGTCAGATGGTCCTGAATTCAGATCTCAGCTGTACACTTAGCAGTTGTAACTTTGGGCAAGGGACTTACCTTCTCAATTCCCTCACCTGTAAAATGGGGATAAAATATTGATCTAATGAGATTGTTGTGAGAATGAGGGATAATGTTTGTAAAGCATCTAGTGTGGTGGTTGACTCAATAAGCCTTCAACAAATGGGAGCTAAAGTCAATGTCTTATGTGTATGAGCAGGATTACAACCCAGAAGTGAAGGTACTTGACTTCAGTGATCTCTTAAGTACGTTTTTCAAATCTGTGCTTCTTTTTGTGAGATCTGGGTGGAGGGATTAGTGCTATTTATATACCTTAAATTATTTGGAAAATCATGTTTTATGAACAACTTTATAGGAGAGGAAAGCACATATCACTGATAGGAGTGAGGGTTTCCCTGAAATGCCGCCAGATGCCAACACCTGTGCATAGAGAAGAACTGGCCGTGACTTACATCTTTTTTTCAATATGATCACCTTTATTGAGTTTCCACTTATACTGAATGTTTTTAATGTGACCACCAGTTAAAGAATAATTTATCTAGGAAACCAAGTGATTCCATTTAGGGACTAGATTTAAAAAAAAAAAAAAACTAATTGTTTCAGTGACCCTAATGATACACTGCTTGTTTATACCTCTAGTGTGTGATCTTTCGCAGTGAAAGAACTTGACTGACCACTTCAACTAGATGGATTGATTTGAGCAAAGGAGGCATGTCTCATTATCCAACATTTACTAGTGACCTGTGGTCGGACCCACACAGGCTGCACTGGTGGAGGTCATTCATTCACAGCAGGACAAGTTTCCTGTTGTGGGCGGTAGCCTCAGATGGTATGGGTGAGCTACTCCATCGTGAGTTTTCCTTTTCGAGGAGCGGGAGTGGCTATCAGAGCAGAGAGATCAGCGCATGGGCTTCTGCTTGACAGGGGTCTCTTCTGAGCAGTGCATGTCAAAGTTCCAGCATCCCTACTCTGGTATCTAAGTTGGCTGCTCAGTTACTAAGAGTGGTGGAAACATGTAAGATTCCAGTTATTCTATTAGGTAGAAGGCATGGGGTGAATGCAAGTACATTAAAAAGAAGGAGAGAAGTGAATGTCAGGGTAGAAATACGCTGATTTTCTAGGACGTAGACAAGTGCTGAAATAATTCCCTTAGCAACAAGGTCCCAGCTTCGGAAATGACCTAGGTTTCTTCCTAAAGCTGTAAAGACTAGTAGAGATGACTAGGGGTGTAAATGGCTTTGGGAAGCTTACATTTTCATGCCTCTAATCACACCAGGAGGCAGAAATATACCTTTGTTATTGGGCAGTAAATCACATCTGTGGGAAGGTTTGGATGAATGTTCCCAGGACTGAGGCCATTCCTGTTTGCACAAGTAAGCCTGTAGAGGTAAGAGGATTATTCATGCTCCTGTGGTCAGAGCCCAGTAGGAGAGGTGGACATTGCTGCAGATGACCTTTCAGCTGAGAAATTCCTGTTTCTCTGACTCTGTTGATATGGTGGGTGAGTTTGCCACTGTGCAGTTCCTTTCCTAAAACAGGGTGCCTGAAACTCCTTGGTCATTTAGAACAGTGAGACATTCTGATCTGAAGTGGCACATGAATCAAAATGAAGAATGTGCCAAGATACATGTAATTTTTTTTTGTCTTGCTGATGTCAGTCTTTTTTGGAGAAAAAAATACATGGTGTCATCACACCTACAGAGAAGCAAGATACACCAGGCAAGGCAACTTCCCTAGAACCAATTTTGTTGACCTTGTTCTCCATTCATTTTTACCAAGGTTGATCATGCCCCTGCATTGTGTTCCAGCCCATGAGGAAAGCAGGAAAGATAAGGGTTCTTACCCTCAGGGAGCTTACAGTCTAGTTTGTTGGACTTTGAAGGGGTCAATAAACAAAGTTCCTCTTTTACCTGCCCAAGAATGAAACCATTTGAGACAGAAACAAAGGGTGAGACAAAAGGAGATCAAATGTCAACTTTATGGCTTTGAAAAGCATGTAGGAGGAAATGGTCTTGCTAATACTGCTCCCCAGAATTGAACTCATCCATCCAGTCACAGGCAGAAATAGTGAATCAAAAGCTCTCCCGTGGAACACGGGGAGAGGGAAGGGTAAGCTGGGACAAAATAAGAGAGTGGCATGGACATATATACACTACCAAATGTAAAATCGATAGCTAGTGGGAAGTGGAGCTCAGCTCGGCGCTTTGTGCCCTCCTAGAGGGGTGGGATAGGGAGGGTGGGAGGGAGGTGCATGAGGGAGGGGATATGGGGATATATGTATATGTATAGCTGATCCACTTTGTTATAAAAACAGAAACTAACACACCATTGTAAAGCAATTATACTCCAATAAAGATGTTAAAAAAAATAAAAAGCTCTCCCATGGAAGCCTGTCTCTGTAACACCACAGCACTGTGGTGCAGAGGATGTGATCTTTGCAGGCAGATCCCCAAAATAGTTGAGTTAGGGATGTGCTGTAAAAGACCAGTTCTTTTTCTCAATGTTACCAATCCGATTATCAGTACTTTTGCCCTGGGGAGGAAGAGGTGAAGAAGTGGAAGGCATTCCAAATGTCAAGAATGACATAAGCCAAGAGTTCGGCAGACAGTGTAGATTTGTAAGTCCGTGAGCTAGCCAGTCTAATTGCGTAGAATAGATGGTTGTCAGGTACAAGAATGAGTGCTGCATAAGTAGTTGGAGTTCAGGTTCTAGAAGGCATTTAATACCAAGGTAATAAATTATATCCTGACACTATCTAGACCATGACCACATTGAAGGTTTTTAGAGGGTGATGCTGTTTTGCACCTGGGTATACATTCTGTGATTTGGAGATTAAGCCCAATTTAATTGGTCTCTAGGGGTCATTAGACTTTAACCTTCTTCACTGGAGATTCTCATAGAAACTGAGATTGTGTACCATATGGCCAGTTAGCAAAGAGACTATAATTTTTGTGGACTCTGAATGCCCTTGAGTAATACAGCTGGAAAAAACAGTGAGCTTTCGTGTTCAATTCAGCGAAAGTAACACACTTTCATGAAATGTATTTTGCTTGATGAGGCTTGTACATGAGACTCAAAATCTACTGGAAAGACGTAAGTGACTCTAGTAGGGTATTGATCACAGTCTAACTTGTATTAGAGGTGCGATTCCTGCATGTTATGGGATCACTAAGAGGAAAATTAATTCTAACTTGATGAATTTGGGGAGACTTGCAGATGAGTAGGTTTAAATGATGAACTGCTAGAGCATGGGAGAAAGGCATGCCTGGTAAAGTCCAGCATAAGAAGAGAACCAGAGTCTGATGAGTAGAGGTCCATTTTCCTAGAATGTCGAATGACCTTGGAGAATAGTGGGGATAAAGACTATGAAGATGCTAGTAAAGAGCTTGACTGAAGAGTCGGGCATTTATTCTCTGGGCTGGTATTTCTCTCTGTTTTCCCTTACATCTAGCAAATGATAATTGTACGCACGAGGTAGTCCCTATGCCAAGTTAATGTAAAGCCTTATATTACAATGTGACAGGGTGGTATATCTGTTTTCCCTTGTCTGAAATGTCTGAGATGCCTTTAGTTAACACAGATGTGAGGTGGCTCGAGCTGACCACAGCTGCTTAAAGCTACTGGTGTGTCATTCTGTCTTCCACATGGACCTCTCAAACCTCTTCTTGACATTGGAAAGGGGACAAAGAAAGTGAGAATTTATTTGAGAAGTTCACCTTGTAGGTCTTGGCACTGAGAGACCTTGGAGATCAAGGGGATCAACCCCACCCAACTCCCTAAAATCTAAGGCGAGGCATTGTTCATTTCCTTGTCTGTTGGAGCAGTTGCCTGCTGAAGAGGGAGCGTGTTGTGCTCTGTCCAATCCCTTCATCAGAGTGCAGTCTTGTCATGGCTGTAATTACATAATCAGGGGAGAAAATAATTCTTGAAGGCCAAATAATGATCTCTTCTTTAAGGTAACAGAGCCATTCCATCAAAACAAGGCTAGTGTTGACAATGAATGCAGTTCATTATGTGTGTTCACCATTATTCTTATGACACTCTTTTCATATAGAGCTCTGTAGTGGTTTTTTCACATCTCTATCTATAAACTGCATTTCTTCCTAGATGTTCTCCACTGATAAGTCAGGTAACAAATGTTCTCTGCAACACTTTAAGTTATATTGTAGAAACATTCTCTGAGCTGCTGCATTTTCTTCAATGTTTTCCTGGATTAAACATCCAACTTGTAACTCTGTATAATAATAACAACAGCATACCATGTAATGCCTTAAACTGACACTGTCGAGTAAATATATAACAAGCTACACGTGCACTTTAAAATCAAGAGAAAAAAGTAAAAAAAAGTAAAAAGAAACAGGTGAAATTAATTGTAATATTATATTTTATTTAACCAAAATATCCAAAATACTGTCATTTAAGTATATGCTCAATATGAAAAATTACTAATGAAATACTTTATATTTTTTGTCATACTAAGTCTACAGTATCCTGGGTATATTTTACACTTCTCAAGCATCTCAATTCATATGCTACATTTTCACCAGAAATACTTGATCAGCATTTATATTTCATAAAATTTACAGTAGAAAAGGTAGATTCACATACCCAAGTTATTCCAAGCATACTTAAAAGTTTGCCAATAACTGGATCAGGTATCAGTTTTTTTAAATTTCAGTTTAAATTGGTTAAAATTAAATAAAATTAAAAGTCAGTTTCTTAGTCCCACTAGCCCCATTTCAAGTTCTCAGTAGCCCTATGTGGCTAGTGGCTATGGTATTGGACAGCACAACCCTTAACGATATATATACTCTTTCTTATTTATCTATTACAATAACTCCTTGTAGTAGATACCATTCCCTATTGTGCCTATGAGAGTACAGAGATGCAGAGAGTTTGGTAACTTGGCTCAGATCACACAGCTAGTAAAGGGTGATGCTGTGTTTGAACCAACCCGTGTCAATTTGACCAAAAAGCCCAGGCTCTTCCTATTATACATTTTTTTTCACATTCATTTTTTTTATTGAGGTATAATTTATGTACAGTAAAATTTACCCTTTTTGGTTATACTCTTTTTGGTTCTATGAGTTTTGACAGAGGTATGTGCATCTACCACCATAATCGAGATATACAACATTGAACATATAAGGTGTTGTCTCACGACATTCCCTCTTATGGCCCTTTTGTAGTCATCTTCCTCCCACCAAAAGTCACTGGCAAACCAGTCTGATTTCACTCTGTCCCTCCAGTTTTATTTTTTCTACATTTTCATATGAATGCAAAAAACGGAGTCTTTTGAGTCTAGCTTCTTTCCCATAGTACATTGAGATTCACGCATGTTGTTGAATATCAAGAGATGTTCCTTTCTTTCTACTGCTGAGTAATACTGCATTGCCTGGGTGTATCCTCGTTTGTTTATTCATTCACCAGTTGAAGGTCATTCAAGGTGTTTCCAGTTCTGTGGGATCATGAATAAAATTTCTATAAACATTTATGTGAACATAAGTGTTTCTTTCTCGTGGGTAAATACGTAGGAGTAGAATTGCTAGATTGAATCTCAGTGTAGGTTTATAAAAAGCCACCAAACCATTTCTTAAGTGGCAGTATCATTTTGTATCCCCACCAGAGATGTATGCGAGTTCTAGTTGCTTCACATCTTTAACAACAGTTGGTATTATCAGTTTTGTGTGTGTGTGAGTGTATGTGTGCACACACGTGTGTTTAGACATTCTTTTAGGGTCCTAGTGGCACCTCGTTAGTTTCGTTTAAATTTCCTAATGACTAACTATCATGAGCTCACTATACTTGGATGGATAAAATGAAACTCTGAGCCATCCTTAGTGTTCTGGCCTCTTTGCTCATCTTATTGATGTTTTATTGCTTTCTGTGTCTCTAGTGCCTGCCCTCCACCCACTGCTTTATCATGACCTTAGATTACCCTTCTTTGGACAGATGGGACGGCTACTTATAGACCCCGTGAGGACATTTTCCCCAACTGACCTTCATCGGCCCCTCACCACAGGTCCAACTCTAGGGACAGCCCAAGGCAAACCATGGTAATTGCTTTTCTCAGCAGAGCCCTGGCTTCCTTGTCCTGAGGGCATGGGGGTGAGCGACAGATGATTATGCCACCTGGACTCAGTGCTCTGCCAAGGGGCTGCTGTCAGTGTCCCTTTGCACCTCAAATTGATTCCCAGAGGGAAAGTGGGTCATGCAGGCCTGGGACCTTGTACTACCCTCTTCTTTGGGGACCACCTTACAAGCTGGTACCTTTCTCCTTGAACTCTTGGGGCCAACAGCAGCAGCTATGCTGCTGATTTCAAACCACAGTGGGAAGAAGCATGTTTAAGTTGATCAGATTCCAAATACCTCCATGGATGGAGAAGAGTTAAAATGTGTGTCTCATTCCCCAGTTCCTTTACATTGCATGTAGTGAAGGTAAGTAGTGTTTCATGGAACTTTTGTGTCAGATATATATGTAGCTATGTGTGTACACATACGTGCATATATGGGTATGAGTCCGCTAGGTGCCAACAGAAATGTATTTCATACTTGGGTTGCAATTGAAAAGTTTGAAAGCTATTGGCCTAGGATACAGAAAACAAAGTGCCCTCCAAACTTATAGTCCATTTACACAAGAGATGGAGCCAAGAAGCAACTCAGCAATAATGTAAGGGCTTTGAACAATCCAAATCCAAATGGGAAGTGTGTTATCTTTTGTTTTTTGTTTTTTTTTTCCAGACAGGCAGACAGGACTGAGATTGCTTTGGCATTATGTGCAACTGCAGGAGAAACACCTTCAGAGGTGCAGATGGGTTCCTTCAAAATCTCCTCTTCTATATATTTTCAGTCTCCATTCTCCTGATTTTGCTCTCAGACTATGTGAGGCACACAGAAAATAGCCATCTGAGTGGTGGAGTTCTTAGTGGGAATATGGTAATATAATATTGGCATATTATATTTTCCAGACATGCTCATCCAGAAGAACACAAGAAGCAGCTAAGTGGCTCGTAATTCGTGCTAGAATGTATCGAGCTAGGAGGCAGGGGACTGTGACAGACAGGAGTCTGATTCTGACCTGTATATGTTCTAGAAATTCGATATCAAGGCCCTGGGTACGCGTTGGGGGCGGGCGGCTGGCTTAGGGGGGAGAGTTCTATGGAATCATTATCTGGTGATCCATCAGAAAAGACACCAGCTCTATGTCTAAAGAGAATAACAAAAGGCCTCCATCAGGCAGAAGGTTCTAAGGAAACACAGATTCCATTTTCTGTGAGGAATTATTGGTAATTGGGTTTGAGAGAAACAACTTCGCAGTTGGTTTTAAAGACCGAGGTGATCTGAGGGCCTCACAGCCCTTGGATGGGTGTGTAAGGTGCCGGCCTTCCTGAAATGGCACTGACTTTAAGCAGCTAGGGCAGGGAGGGTACCTCTGGGGAAGGGCATTACTCTGACAACACTGCCCCTCTCCCCACCTTGGCTTCTGTCCTTACCCACCCTCTGTTCACATTAGGAATCTAATCAGTTCCATCGCTGGCCTTTTGTCAAATCCCCCTGGTGGTGTCCTTCCCAGATAGCACTGTTCTCCTCCTGACATCCTCTGTCCATTTTTGTTGTTGTTTCTTGTTTTGTATTTGGGTTGGCATTCTCTATTCTCTTTCAAGGACAGTCAGGTTACTTTAAAAAAAAAAAAAAAAAAAAGCACTTCTCATTTCATCAGGTAAATTATGTCATTTAAAAAAAGAACTCACTTCTGTGGAATTCCTTCCCTTTGTTCCCACTGGCATCCTCTCAGAACTGCAGTAAACCTCAATTCATGATGACCCTCAAATAATGGGGATAAGTACAGTTAAAATTTTGAGGTATCTGAGTGTAATCCAGAAAACCTGCCATTCTACCTCTTATTTATATATAAATATTTAAACAATTTGAATTAGCTTTCCTTTGGAAAATCCTGGAACTTGAACCAGAAGTCAAGGGAATGTTTCTTTGACATAGATTGCTGTCATTCTAAATATCTCTTCTTATTGCCCAGATGTAGGCCTAGAAGAAATAAAAGTGAGTCACATCTGTACTTACTCTCGAACGCTTCTGGATCATAAATGTCCTCATTCTCTAGCTACTTGTTTTGTGGTGGTGCTCTTCTTCCTTCAGAATATCAAGGGTATGCAAATCCCGATACATCGGAACTCTGGCAAGAGTGCTCTACATTATCTGTTGTATCCTTTGCCAGCTGACTGAGGAAAAAAAAGGAAGGGAAGGGCTCTTTCAAAGTGACCATTGGCTGAGACCCAAGATAATATGGGAATTATCCAAAGTCACACTGTGAGCTGGTGGCACAGCCAGTGATAGGGGCCACGTCGCCAAGCTGGGTCACCTGCCCTGAAATATCCACCTCACTATTAATCAGGACATCTGGACTTCTGCCATTACAGAGTATACCTTGATGCCTTGAAAACCTGTCAACAAGCCCTCCTGAGCAAAATCCCATGTTCTCTGTTTTTATTTATTTATTTTAAATTTTTATTGAAGTATAGTTGATTTACAATGTTTCAAGTGTACAGCAAAGTGATTCAGTTATACATATATATGTATGTATATATACATATATATATTCTTTTTCAGATTCTTTTCCATTATAGGTTATTACAAGATACTGAATATAGTTCCCTGTGCTACACAGCAGGTCTTTGTTGTTTATCTATTTTATATATAGTAGCCTGTATCTGTTAATCCCAAATGTTCTCTAGAAGGAGTAACTCCTTCAGTTGTTATCAACCACTCCAACCCCAGAGGGAATGTTGATAGTTAATTAAGGATAAAGTCCTCTGAACAAAGTACAGAGACCTGTAGAGTAGGGCAAAGCAGATGAATAATAGGGGAATGGGGTGTCTGGTTTGCGGGGGTGGAGGGAGCAGAGATGAACTTAAACTCCTTTTGGAGACCACGTGGCATGTGACATTTCTCACCATGTTCCTCCTCTTTTCCTCTGTTGTACCCCCAACATGCTGTGGAAAATGCTGGGGCTTCTCCCAGGGCCTCTCCAAAACTATAGGGATTTTGGCCCAACATGGTTCTCCATCTCTCGCCCTTTTTCCTAGGTAGCAGGTATCAAAGGGATATTCCTGGCAAACAAGAAGGTGGATGGCCAAGTGAAGACATACATCACTTACAACAAGGGCAGGGATTGGCGCCTCCTGCAAGCTCCAGACGTGGACCTGAGAGGAAGCCCAGTACACTGCCTGCTGGTCAGTCCCCTGGTCTCATGTGAGACCACAGGGCAGGCTGGTTACCTGGGGATGCTCCACCGGGGGCTTTCTTCCATCCAGGAGGGCTTAGGATCTTGGCTGGTGCTGAGCAGGGATTTCCTACAGGTCCCAGGGCATTGACCTGTGGACCCAGACTGCCATATCACTTGGATGGAAAGTTCAGTTGAATTCCACAAACCTTTACTGAGAATATACTATGTGCTCCAACTCCTAGGAAGATAAAGAAACATAAGAGAAAGAGCCTGTGCCCAAGGGTCCCAGACAGAGCTCAGTAGTGGTAAATACCTATTAGCTGATGCTGGTATGATAACAGTGCTTGATGACAAGTGCTTGATGGTGGGCAAGGTAAGCAAAATTTGCCTTGGAAGCCCAAGGAATGTCAGGCTGGTATGTCCACATGGGACAGAGTTAATCTCTCAGCATTCCCAGGGTTCCAGCTGTATGGAATATTGGGGTAGGCACCATGGAGGTGCAACTCCATGTGAGGAGGGAAGACAGATAATTAACAGTGAAATTCACAACTCTCGGTGCCCTCTTAAAGAGGACCTATTTGAGAAAATTTTCTAAGGTCCCAGAAATGGTTATGTTTCCCCTTCGCAAAAAAGGTTGCCTTTTGCCACTTACTGAATATTCTAGACATTATGTTAAAAACTGGGAATATAGTGGTAAATAGGATTAACAGGGCCTTTCCCCTCTTGTAGTTTTCAGTCCAGCTCCTTGCTTCTGATTTGCGGTACTAGGAAGGTCAGAGACAGATGCCTGCCTACATGCAAGAACTGGTCACAGCAAGAATTTTTTTTCCCCAAACCTTACCCATGGATTCATCTTATTGTATTAACCTAATTTTCTCCTTTCCTTGATTTCACAATTCATTTATTTTTATTATATGGTGTCTATAAATCCCTAATCCTTTTAAAGAAACTCAAAAAGGGATAAATAAGTAAATGAATAAAGAACACAAACTTATATGAGTTTCAAATAATGGCTTCAGACATTTTAAGTAAAATTCAGAGTAAAATTATAAACAGGAACCAAATACATAAAGCAGAAACAGGGACCATCTGGTTGAAGAAGAGGGTAGAGGGCCTGAGACTGTCTCACTTAACTTCCCTGCTTCACTGCTCCCAGTGACCCATTAGAGCTCCAAGAAGCAGAGCATGATGGCCAAGGTCAGAGATGGGAGAAGATCAGTGTCATCCTGTGGGAAGGAATGGTCTGGGAGGCTTCATAAGGCTGACCATGAACTGGACCTTGATGGATGGGGTAGGGGTGAGGAAGAGAGGGGAAGCCTACAATTGTGACAGGAACAGGGACAGGAAGGGGCCTATGAATGGTGCTCAGGGCAGCTTCCGATGTGAACATATCAGCTGTTCAGGGAGAGATGACTTGTGCCCCAAACTAAGTGAGTGGCTCACATCCAATCCTTACTGTCTCTGGAAGCTGAACACCTGGGAGCCCCATATCTGGTGGGGCAGGGGGTGCATGTCAGGAGTTTCCTGGAACGAAGCTACTTTCTCCTCCTCTGTTTTAGCCCTTCTGCTCCCTGCACCTACACTTGCAGATCTCCGAAAATCCGTATTCCTCAGGGAGGATCTCCAGCAAGGAGACGGCTCCAGGGCTCGTGGTGGCCACAGGTAAGGAAGACGTTCCCTGGGCTTCTTCCTCACTGAGGGCTTCTGGAATATGTTATGACCTCTTTGGAATCATTTTGAGCATCAGATAAAAGCTATGGGCACTCTTCCCAGAAAATAGGCAAGATCTGTGGGACTCCAAGGCCAATCTAATAACCCAGTAAAAGAGCTCCAGACACTTGCAACTTTTGGTAAATGCAACATCTCACATGGTCACAGGGCAACAGCCTGTGCTTAGTAAGAGGCCAGAGTGCCTCTCCAAGTAAACTGATAGATCAGAAAGGTTGTTTGTAATAGGGAATTCTTACTTTAAGAAAACGTGATATATGAACTTTCTAGCTCACCAAGTATAAGTCGGGGTAGTTTTCTTTTTACACAGAGGATTCTTTACAAAGGGTTTCACCCCAGAGCTGTTTTTAATCAGGAGGTCTCTGGTGCATGTAAAGGTTTGCTTACACGTGATTAACCACTTGGCTGAGAGCCTGGGGGAAAGGGCAGAAAAACTCCAGTTTGTATTGTTGGAACCACTGTCCACTGAACATCTATCAGAAATGAAGATAAAACAACTCCGAGATGAAAATGGAAGTCTCTGGGGGAAAGTGCTCTCATTAGCATGCATTTGATTTCCACACACCTTTTCAGGAATACATTGATGGCATAAAGCAAGGCAGGCCTCTAATCTTCGAAGTTAGAGCTCTGCTATGAGGCAGCTATTTTTCTAACGAAAGCAGAAAAATTCACAGCAACTTGCTGAGATGGTTTAGTCTGTTTTCTCTCATCAACCTGAAGCTCCAGCCGCTGGAGTTACTGCTCTCGTAGACATGACTTCCTTCTCCAAGCCTCCAACCGTATGAACTTTGAAACACCACCAGTGACCATCCACTCGAATCGGGTTGACAGCTAGCATAGCCTTCTGACACCTCAGCCTACTCCCCTCCAACCCCTGGGAACTGGAGCCACCATATTTAACACCACTGGCTTCAGGGAGCCCAGGACAGTGAGAGATGAGGGCAGGCTCTATTGGTGTTCTCCTGGCTGGGGGGAGGGAACCCCACACACCATCATCCATGCCGACTGGACCTCCCAGCTCTGGGACTGCTGTGCCCTCTGCCTCTCCTCAAGGCCTATAGGAGACCCCGGACTGGAGTGGAAGGAACACTGGACAATGGTAATCAGTAATAAAATATAAACGCTAACTATGTTGTCAGGCATCGTTCTATGTGCCTTAAGGCCCTGGGAGGATGTGAGGCCCCTCCCAGGGCCCAGGGCATTGTTCTATGTGCCTTAACCACTCTGAATGTTGGTGTTTTCATTGGCAAAGTGGGAATAATAATACCAACATAATGGAATTGGGGTATTAAATGAAGCAATGGATTTCAAGTGTTCAGAACAGTGCCTAGGACATATCGAATGCTCAATACATGTCACCTATGATCATTGTTAATGTTACAGAAATTTAGAACTGCTCTTCTTACACCAGGAGAGTATGGTTTGCACATCTCCTTCAATAGAATCCATAAATAATATGCATTCACTCTGTATCCACGGAATGAATGAATGCACTCAGGAACCCTGTAGTCCTACTTTCCAAGCTGGCCTCTGACACTTATGAGCCTTATGGATTTGGCTTAGTTCTTTAACCTTGGAGCTTCATTTTCCTCATCTGCAAATGAAGTTTTTGGGTTTTTTTTTTTCCCTGCCTTGTGAGTGTGTTGTAAGAATTAGAGATGGGGGGCTTCCCTGGTGGCACAGTGGTTAAGAATCTGCCTGTCAATGCAAGGGACATGGGTTCGAGCCCTGGCCCGGGAAGATCCCACATGCCACGCAGCAACTTAGCCTGTGCGCCACAACTACTGAGCCTGTGCTCTAGAGCCCGCGAGCCACAACTACTGAAGCCCACGTGCCTAGAGCCCGTGCTCCGCAACAAGAGAAGCCACCGCAATGAGAAGCCCGCACACAGCAACGAAGACCCAACACAGCCAAAAATAGATAAATAAATTTATTTAAAAAAAAAAAAGAATTAGAGATGGAAGATCCCGCTGAGGGCTCAGAGCATAGTCAGGTAGGTTAGTTGTGGTTGTTATTACCTGAGACCATCACGTGCCTCTAAATTACTCTAGTGCTAAGTCTTTATAAACTAACAGACACATAAGACATTAAAGATTGGATTTTGAAACTTTTTTGTCCATATACATGAGAATTTACTAATTCCTTTTCTCTCCTTTTGTCACTCTTGTAACTTTGTATGGTGCTTTGCATTGAGAGGGACATAACACAGCTGACAAGATCCTGCTGAAAAGCCAGTGCTAGGTCACCGGCACATGCCTTCTCATTCCCCGCTTCTCCTTACCCTGCTTGCCAGCTCTCCCTGGGAGGCTGTTCGCTATCGGGAGAATAATTACAAAGTTATCCTAGGTTGGCTTCATTGGCCTGAATGGAGCCCATCTCTCCAGGATCCTTTTCCACATCCATGCATTTCACCTGCCTTCAGGTGTCAGTGACCCTGGCCTCTCTCCTCTCCACTCCTCACTGCTCACTGCGTCCTTCCACGTCTCACGGAGATGAGGGCTCCTGGAAGCTGTGCGGATGACAGGACACCTGGGGATTCATCTCAAACTCCTGTTGAGGCCGTCTCAGAAGGCAGATGGAATTCCAGTCTGGAGAGTCTGGCAATTGCTTTTAGCCATCAGAAGCACTAGGGTTCTTACCATCCTTACCACTGTGGTTTCAAGCTAGTAGTCGAGGCCTCACATCCTCCCAGGGCCTTAAGGTGTGCAAAGCACTTTCCTTGCCTTGATTGCACAATGGCCCCATGATGTAGAAAAGGCGATTACTCTTGTCCTCGATTTACAGATGAAGGATGGAGGGCAGGGGGACAGGTGTTGTGCCCTCACTCACACTCCCTCTGGCTCCAAGTCTAGTCTGTCCAGTAGCCATTCAGCCAGACCTAGCCCCGAGCCTCTTCACATGCCCGCTCCACAGCTACCCCAGGCTCCCTGCCATGCTTCCTATACATTCTGAATGTTCGTACCCTTGCGTTGTCCCCTCCGTGGAGGTGCTTTCCTTTCCTGCAGTGGCTTGTGCGCTGTCTGCTTCCCCCTGCACTTAATCACCCTGAGTGGGCATCAGTGGTGGTGAGAGAAGCATCTCTAACCCCAGAGGATGTTAAAAGTTTCTCTCTTTCTCTCTCTCTGTGTGTGTCTCTCTCTCTCTCTCGGTCTCTGTGTGTCTCTCTCTCTCTCGGTCTCTCTCTATGTGTCTCTCTCTTTCTCTCTTTCCTTTACATGTGTCTAACTAAGGAGCAGAGAAAGGTAGCCCTGGGAAGACATAGGGCTTAAAAGTGTGTTGTTTACAAATGCCCAAAAGGGCAGTGGCACCTCTGTGATTTCCAAGCTAAGCTGTTGCTGAGAGGAACTCCCCATTTTCCATCCCTCTCCCTATTTCTCCCTCCTATCACATCACTTCAGCAGGGACCAGCTACCTCTTCCTACAATCTGGCTAGAGGCCACCTTGGGAAGCCCCCCTCCAGTTCTGCTTTAGCCAGTGAGGCACATTATTCAGATATTCCTTCTTTGACACCATAACCCTGGCTCTCCCTATCGGAGATTTCCTTCCCACAGGTCCACTTAGGGACTGAACATGTTCAAAGATCAAATCATCCTGGACACCTCTTGTCTGTCCTTTCCTCTGGGAACTGAATTTCTGGTCCCTGTGATCAGCAGCATTTGTTTCAAGGATCCTTTCAATTGACCCAAGATACTTCCAAAACAGTCTTCACTGGGAGCCTTGGATTCTCACCACCACCCCGCCTCTAAAATCAATCTGGATCGAGCTTTGAAAGAGAGGCTTAAGATGTAGGCAGAACCAGCTCCTGAAGAGGGTAAGAGGTGATGAGACAGAGCCTAAGAAGCCATGACAGGGCTGGCAGATTCCAGCTCTGGGGGGACTTTATACCTGCTTCCCCCTCTCTCTACCACCCTTGGTAGACGTTACTAATAGATCACTGTACTCTATTCTGTTGAAACCAAATATGGCTTCAGGATCCTTCTTAGCACAATGTCCCAGGCAACCATTAAAAGACTCAAGTTGACATTTTCTGCCCCGTCCCTCTTTTCTTTCTTCATCTGTGTCTTCTAAAACCTGGATCTGAGGAGCTGAATTCCAAATTCCAGACATAGGTCCTCAGAGCCGCTCACCATGCCTGTCCCCACTCCACTGATACTGGCTGCCTGAGCCCTGAGCCCCAGGGTTATTTTTGGAAGCCTGAGTGTCAAAACAAGTTGGCTAGCTGTGTGCTCCCTGATGCTGATGGGAGCTTGACAAGCTGTAGCCTGCCTTTAAATTCTCATTTTGAAGCATTAAATGTCAGGAGCTCAATTAACATTTTCATTATTGCATTTTTATTGTGCTCTTATTTAGGCTACTAATGTGAAGGGAGCTAACATTCCCTTCATGCTATTTTTAAAGAAAAAATATCAGCCTCAGTGATAAATTCTTACATGTTTAGGGTACTTTTCCTGCTTCTCAAGACCTCCCCAAATGCACATCAACATCAGAACATGATTCATTCATTTGTTTACTCATTCATTTGTTGCACAGTTATTTATTGAGCAACTCACTTCTAAGTTTGGGGCACTGTTCTGGGCACGGGGGCTGTGTGGGCAAACTTGGGCAATATGGATAGACTAGGAAATCTTAACCACTTTCTTTTTTTTAATAAACATAACCACAAGGTGATGAAGTATTAATTCAAGGGGAAGAAAAAGAAGGGGAGAGGAAAAAACGGTGTGAAGGGATAAAGGCAGTAAGTGTGGTCAGGCTAGGCATAAACCAGGTGACTTCTCCTGCCATGCTGGATGGCCATGGTCTGCTGAATATTGTCATATTCTTTTGGGCACTGTATAATTTTGGTTACATAGTCTATACTAATGGATTACTCAACTGCCTATACTAATGGATTACTCAACTGCCTGGCACTCAAGAAACATATTGGCAAGTTTAACTTGGAAACACACACATACACACACACACTCACACACACACTCATACACAGACCAGTTTTTCATAGGCTAAAGTTATACATGAGGAGGAAGGTGTCCCTAGAGGCAGCATGATTGTTTACTCTTCTCTTTGCCACCATCAAGATTAATTTTGAAGAGATTAATGGTCTGAATGAGTAGTTCAAGAGGTCCAAGCTTATCAATATTTGGCCTTTGAGTGTTACCAGTTAAAGATGCATCCCTGTCATATTATTTATTTATTCATTTTTTCCCATGTTAGGTTATCTTCCTGCTGGCTTTTTGATATGGCATCAAAAACAGACTGTATGAATCTATTCTAAAAATAACTTGGAAAATCTTTACTCTCTGCTACCCCCTCACCCAACCCCAAGCACACGTAATCTGTAAACTGCCTGACAATTTCAAACGATCTGCTTCTGTTTCAGGCAACATTGGTCCAGAGCTCTCATATACTGATATCAGCGTGTTCATCTCTTCCGATGGGGGCAACACATGGAGACAGGTAACTGGGAGATTCGGGGACAGGGAGGAGCCATTTAGGGCAAGTTCTGCCAACATCTTTCTTATAGATTCTCAGGCTTGTTATGACTTTTTGGGTGCAAGAAAATTGAAGCAGCTCTTCTATTTGGTCAATGTAGCTGGCAGATTAGATGGACAATGGGGTAAAATGGGAAGAGCTGGGCAGGGAATAAGAAAAACTGGGATTTTCCCGATTTGTTCATTCTTTCATTCAGCAACATGTATGGAACAGTCACCAGATGCTAATTACCATGCCAGTGTGAGTAGACACAGCCAATAAAACAGTTTCTATCATTAATGTGCCACGGGGTCTTGGCAAGTAGGTCTCTTTACCTTTCTGTTTCTTTATCTACAAGAGGAAGGCAGTAGAATGCTAAGACCAGCAAAGCCATGGAAGTCTGTGATGGCTTCAGTATTATGTAGGCCCATCTTTCATTAAGTATGAGACAGCTTAATAGTTACATGACCACATGAAAAATTAATTCAGTTTTACATACTTTTTCTTGCAGCACTGTCCAGTAGAACTTTGAGCAATGATGAAAATGCTCTGCATCTATACCGTCCCATGTGGCTATTGAACACTTGCAATGTAGCTAGCGTGACAGAGGAACTGAATGTTTTATTTTATTTATTTTAATCAATTTAAATTTAAATTGTCTCATGTGGCTACTATACTGGACAACACAGATTTATACAATGTCAACTGAGTGTCAAGTATAAACCTGAGCAGACAGTTGAATACTTTGGAGTCCCTTTCCTCATGGAGCTCAGAATTAAGCAGAGGAAACAGGTTCATAAATAACTAACTGTAGTTTAGAGTGATTGTGTTAATTTAGTGGCATTATTAGCTTACAGAGAAGAGGGAGGAATTGATTCTACTTGGGGAAACTGGGAAAGGCTTCACAAGAAGAGGTGACACTTTAGTAAGTCTTAAAGATGAGAAGGTTTCTATCTGAGGAAGACAAAGGAAGAGCACTAAATGTCTTAGCGATGAAGGTGAAGCCACCATCTGAAATCTACTTGCACAAGCTTCTGTTTGGGTCTCTTAGTGAAGATTATCATCACCATCACCAACATCATCATCGCCACCCCCATTGCCACCACTGTCACTACTACCACTGTCAAAAAAAAATTACCCAGGACCTACTAGACACAAGTCCTATATTAACTACTGTAAGGCCTACAACAAAGAATAAGTTAAGATTCCTGCCCACAAGGGAATCAAGTAGATGAGGAACAGACACATAAATAAGAACATACCTTCAAAATATAAGATACTCTCTTACAAGTGCCGAATGGGGTAGAAACTGGAATGTAAACTCTTCTGGTCTAGAAACTCCCAACAGACAAACCACTGTCCCTCCAACACAAGAAATAGCTCACCTGGCCAGGTGGCCACTGTTACATTCCTTCCTTATGGTGTCACCACTTTGGTTTTCTTTTCTCTTTTCCCAAACAGCTAAGGATTCCAGCTTCCACTACATTGCTGGACAGGGCAGGAGTTAGCCGTGGCCAAAATGATACAACAGAGAGGAAAGTGCGAAGAAAATAACTTCTCTCTCCTCCTCAGTGCCAAGAATCTTCCTCTAGTCCTTACCCTCAGACTTCAGACCAGTGTTTCTATTATGTGGCTTTGAGCTCTGGAGAGAAAAGCTAGCATTACAGGCTCAGAGTCTATGTTTATATCTGACATATAAATGAATATCCCTTAAGTCTTTTGTGCATTAAGGCTCACCATTAGTGTGGGCATTTAAAGGCAAATATGAGAAATAAAACCAATTGAAAGGTTTAGGCCTGAGAGTCCATTTACTTTTCTCTGTGGTGTTCCCTAGGGCATGTTTACAGGAGACACCACTCCTCCTATTCTCTCCCTTTTAAGTCTACTTATACTTTCTTACCCCTTCTAGTACTTCTCACTTAACCCACCATCCCAACCTCTCCATCCAGGCTATAAGAGCCACTATTAGTGGTTAAGAGCTAGAGGAAGTCTCCAATTCCACTTTCCTCTAGATGATCTAGAGGAGAGAACTGGTTCCCTGGTGGAGAAATATTTTTCCTATCTTAGGTTGGAGACTTAAAAGTCATAAATTGTAGAAGTGTTGCTATATGTGGGGTTAGGTCTAAGCTAAGGCTCTGAGACTTGCATCGTGGTAGGTGCCTAGTAAATGCCTATGTAGATGGATGGATGGATCACTGAATGAGTGAGTGGATGGATGAATAGGTAATGGACAAATAAATCAAAGAATCAGTAACTCTGGGTCCCAGGAAGCATGGTGTCCCAGTGAGCATTTAGAGTGAGGATCCCCAAGCACTAAACTTAAGTCTTCATCCAACTTGCATGGGAACTTAGGAGTTGGTGGCTAAGTCTGAGAACTCAGTCATCACGTAGATCATAATGTCTACAGGTCTAAAAGGAATTGTCCTTTAAATTCATAGATAATGTATAAACATTATAAATGTTTATAAGACACAGACCATTTATAAATTAGCAAACGTCTCATTTGAAAAGATGAGAAAGACACAGACCATTTATAAATTAGCAAACGTCTCATTTGAAAAGATGAGAAAGAGAAAGCTGAGTAGTAAGTTACTCAGATGAAAAGATGGGGAAGTTTTCTGAAGTCTTATTTTCCATTGAGTTATCTAGTTGAGCACGCGTCTTATTGCCTGAACTTCTTGTGGCACACTGGCTCACAGTACTAGAGGAAAGAGCCCTGGAAATGCCATTTGAGTAGCCAAGGGACAATTATTTGTTCTCTACAAGCCCATTTCCTCATCTATTAAATGGGGATGACATTACTTGCCAAACTTCCTGATAGGGTTGTTGGAAGGGGCAGAATCTAGATGAAACATTATATGTGAAAAACTTTGTAAACTGTCAAGCACTATGCAAATGTAAGGCGTTGCTATGATTGTTATTGTTGTTGTTGTTCCAGATCTTTGATGAAGAGTACAATGTCTGGTTCCTAGACTGGGGTGGCGCCCTCGTGGCCATGAAACACACACCTCTGCCAGTCAGGCATTTGTGGTAAGGACAGCTCCCTACCCTGTTAATGAGCAACTTTTTAGTGGAAAAGGTTGGGACAAGTTATTCTGCATGATTTTCTACCCATTTTACCCATTTCTTCATCCATTTCTTTATCCATCCATCCATTTGATGTACATTACATCATCCAACTCTTTGGTAACAGTAGCAGACCAGATGATTTAGATGGGGAAGTATAATGAATACAGTGGGGTGGTAGGAATGGGTGCTCAGATGAGCCAGAAATGAGCAAGAAGGACCTTCAAGTTCAAGCAGCCGAGATTAAGAATCCAAAATGCAGGAGCTGGACGTTGCTGTAAGAAGAGGGTTAGGTGCATGTAGCAAATACTAAGTTTAGTTCTAGATCAGTTGAAGTTGAGATATCTAGGGATATTCAAGCAGAGATGAAGATTAGTTGTCAGATACGTTCATCTGAAGGTCAGGAGAGAGGTCTGGGATGACACTCTAGATTTGGAGTCACTAGCCATTAGGTGGTAGTTAAAGCCATGTCAGTAGGCTGCATGCCGCATGAAAGTGGGTACAAAAAGGAGAAAATAGGGACTCCTATGGAACACTGTTGAATACCAACATGCAGAGCAGAGGAAGAAATTATAGGAGAGGCTAAGGAGAAATAGCCAAAAAAGATAAAAACAGCAGAAATGTTTTCATGGAGGCTGAAGGAAGGGGTGATCAATAGCACCAAATTCTATAATCAGAATAGATTTTACGGAGTGAAAAACAATCTAGAATTAAGCAATGTAAGAGGTCATTGGTGACCTTTGTTAGGGTAGATTCGCAAGAGAGGTGGGGTTGAAAGGTAGAGTGCAATATATGAATAAATGGATGAATGAATGATAAACAATGAAGTAAAGTAGAGACAGTGTAGATAATTCTTCCCAAGAAAGTAGATTATGGAATGCAGTTGAGTGTATGTATGTAAGACCCTCCAGGGAAGACAAAGAGTTGAGGGAGAATATATTATTATGATGATGATTATAACGATGATGAAGATGTTTTTATTTTTGGCGGAGGATGGATAAGTATCGTGTATGTTTATATCCTGAAGGGAAAGAATTTCAGGCTTCAAATTCAGCAGAATGAATATTTGAAAGAGTGAATGTTTGGTAGTAGAGGGAATGCTATCTAGAATACAGTTGTTGGGATTCACCATGGGCTGGAAGATGGATGCTGGCATAACTCCCAGGCCCTTGATTTCAGGAGACTAACCCTTTTAGAGTAAGAGTTTTACTTAGAAGCATCAGTTTGTAATCAGGAAAAGAAAAAATAAGCTTAGGATCCCCAGGTACCAAATTCAAGCTTCAGCCACCTTGGCAAGGATTTAAGAAAGTTTCTCTTAAGTTAAAGCCGTTTGGGGCTTCCCTGGTGGCGCAGTGGTTGAGAGTCTGCCTGCCAATGCAGGGGACACGGGTTCGAGCCCTGGTCTGGGAAGATCCCACATGCCGCGAAGCAACTAGGCCCGTGAGCCACAATTACTGAGCCTGCGCGTCTGGAGCCTGTGCTCCGCAACAAGAGAGGCCACGATAGTGAGAGGCCCGCGCACCGCGATGAAGAGTGGCCCCTGCTTGCCGCAACTAGAGAAAGCCCTCGCACAGAAACGAAGACCCAACACAGCCATAAATAAATAAATAAATAAATAAATAAAATTTAAAAAATAAGAAAACCTAAATTTCTAAAAAAAAAAAAAAAAAAGCCGTTTGTAGAAAAAAAAAAAAACCAAAACACACAAACGCACAAAAACAGTGCTCTGCCACCTCAAGCATGAGCTTGAAAAAGTTCCTAATGTAATTGTTTATCATCCTTTTACTACTGATTTTATAATTTTTGGGTAGTATCAGAAGAGTGGAATTACTTGATAATAATGATAGTCCGCATTACTCAGGGATTCTTAAATTCCAGGCACTGTTCTAGGCCCTTTCCATGAATTACCTAAGTTATTTCTTGAAACCACCCTATGCATTTTCCTGTGGGTACTCTTTTTATCATAGCATTAAAATGCAGACATGTTAAATTCTTTGCTCAGAGCTACACAGCTAGTACCTTGCAGCACCAAGTTGGGTTTCTATCATGGGTGCTCTTCTCTTTTACCTGCCAATTTTCCAGATACTTTAATGAGTACACAGAGGCTTATCCCATGGTCTCTGTCCTCTGGGAGATCATAGTCAAGATAAGGAGCTTAGACAGTCCACATATTACTGGAAATCTAAGCAATGTCTACGCAAGGATGCTGACCGTGTGCATTGCTGGAATCCTGAGGCCGGATAGAGCCCCCCGCCCGTGTGTGAGGGGGTCTTCGTGCAGCAGGTGACGTGAGGGCTGATCCTTGATAAAAGGATTCCAGGAGTAGGAGAAGTGATGGGAGGAAAGCCAAGGGATGGGAAAACTCTGACCAAGCCTGGAATTCAGGAGATGTAGGGAGTGCTCAGAAGGCTGTATGTCGTTGGGATCGAGCATGTGAGTGAGTGATGGCGGGTAGCCCTCAGAAGAACTTAAACGCCAGTTTAAGGGGTTCAGGTTGAATCTGTAGGTAATTCCTTCTACTACCGAGACCTCTCTCTCTGTGGTGAGAAGAGTTCTCTCTACTGAGGACTGAGTAGGACTTATACTCTCAGGGAGGGCAGCTTGACTCTTAAGACAAGTTTGTTGTTTTTTAACCAAGAGAAGTAACATTCCTTAGTCGTTATCATTGTGTTCTAAGCACCTCTATCTAAATCTCAATGACATAATTGATAAATGCCCTGCAGACAGATTCAGCTGGCAGATTTCTTCCCCTTAAGTCCTGGGAGAAGAGGGTGGCAATCCCATCTTACCCTTGACTGTCACCCTCCTGCTCTCTCTCCTTCATGTGGTAGGGACTTAGCGCTCACTTCATGGTTGAATTTTAGAGACTTTTACACAAAAGTTGCCTTATCCTAAGGAAAACAGGAGTTTGCTATTGTTGTTATTTCTTTTTAGTGACAGGAGAGGAGAGTACATTTGGCATGGAGCAGAGGAATAGAGAAAGTTTTGGCTTTGGTGAATCTTAGCATCCTTACATCTGACCATTCAGTGTGTTCTGCAGTGGTTTCTCTCCAGAGGGCTGATCACTTCTAGAAGGAGTTTCTGGAGGGAAACCATCCAAGTTGGGAAAATCAGTATTCACTCAGGGATATGTAAGTAGGATCAAATCCTGCCTCTCAAAGGCATTAATACAAAGTTTGAGTTTCCCCTTATTCCATGAAATATCTCTTTTGTTGGTAAAAAATATTTACTGAGCTCAGAAAAATAGCTACATCCCATTGAATTTCCTCTTATAATAGTAATGATAATACTACCCTCCATTTGTTCACCTACTTCAATTTACAAAGGCTTAGTGATGATTTTTCAAACTAAGCTTTGGAAATAGAATTTTCTCCATTTAAAGGATGTTGATGCTGTCATTTATCATAAATGCTTCAAATGCTTCCCTGAACTTACATACCACCCATGACTTCTGCTTACTTGCCTGTCTATGAATGCCCTTCTCCGAAATAGTCCCTGCGACGGTTAAGTGCCAGCTACTGAGTGTATGTGCTAGCAAACAACAGTGGCACTTAACTCATTCAGGAATTCTTTTTTGTTTTTTTAATTTTTTAAACATCTTTATTGGAGTATGATTGCATTACATTGTTGTGTTAGTTACTGCTGTACAACAAAGTGCATCAGCTATATGTATACATATATCTCCATATCCCCTCCCTCTTGCATCTCCCTCCCACCCTCCCTATCCCACCCCTCTAGGTGGTCACAAAGCACCGAGCTGATCTCCCTGTGCATTTTGTACTTCTTTCGAGGCTAAGTAAGTGTTCTGTAAGGGCCTGACCTTATCATTATCATCAATGTTTCCTTATAAACTTCTTGACTGATTTTGTCTCTGGCTGGCTTATGAATTGCAAGCTTGTGAAACCCAAATGCAGTTTCTTCATCACCAGTAGCTTCTAATTAAGTTACAACCTTCAGGGTAAACACAGAGCTCATTTGAAGTGGAAGAAAGGTTAAGTGATCAGTTCATTGTTCTTTTCTGTAGTAGGTCTCAGACTCACTGACGTTATTTTGGTAGCATATACAAATGTATATACATTTGCATAGGAAAAAGATACTGGCCTACCCACTCTCCCACAAGGGTATAGTGGCTCTCGAATTTAAATAATAACTACGTCGCCTTTCAGAGAAAATGAGAATCATAATTGAAAAGCTGGGGAAACGTTAGCTAGGCTAACAAGGCATGCTGTTTCCTATAAATTGAAATGATAGGTAGCTAGATATGTATGAAGACAAAGCAGCATACAAATGAACCCATCCACTTGTGACCGTGTACATTTAGATGCATTGAGAGTAGAACCTAAGTGCTATTTCAGGTAAGCCCTCCATCCAGTATTACCAGTATTACCTTTGTACCTTAGAAGCATTAGAGTGAAATGAACAGTGGCACCCCATGGGATGCAGTACTGTAATGAAAACTCACAGTAGACAGAGCTGCTCACCGGAGGGTAAGCCGGGGTCCTACTGTTTGCTTAGCCCTGACAAGCCGTCAGCGTCTCCTGTCAAAGGGAGGTTCTTGGAAGCTAAAAACAAAGCATCACCTGGCCGTTTTTGTTCCTTTGCTCTTCTGTAAATGGTGGTGAACACTGGCGTTTTGTTCATAGAAACATTCACATGAAAACAATAGCTCCAGCCAATATGTGCCTCTCAGAGGCGAAAGTGCATGTGCTACTCTGAAGGACTTCTGTGTGGCTACGGTGCCATCGCCTCATGCGGTTGGGATAATAAAAAATAGAGCAATGCACCTCACCAAAGGGAGGAACATTGATCCTCAATGTCCATTATAACTCTATTTCTGTGCTAGAGTGTTCCGGGGAGGATTCTGATTGTTGGAATCAGATTCCGTTGGAAGATTCTGTTCCTTTTAGTGGCTCTTACCTCAACATTATAAGGTCATCAATGCATGGAATAAGGAAGGGTCTTGGAGGGCAAGTAGTCTAGTTTCACACATACTACAGCAGATACCTCTGTGACACCTAAGAATGACACCCCACTTCACCAGGACGGCACAGAGCTGACCAATTTGAATGAGTTTCCACCCTGTATATTGGCTTTAGTTGTTAGGAAGATTGTTTTGTGCTGAGCAATAACGAATCTACTTGTAATTTCTGTCCATCAGTCCTTGTTCTGCTGCCCAGACCTATGTAGAGTAAGTCAGCTCCAGAAATGCATGCGATTTTTAGAGTCCTAAGCCTATAAAGGACCTCAAGAGATGGCTCTGTCTAGGCTTTCTAAATTCTGGGAAATGATCAGATACACAATTTAAGACAGATTGCATGCATTTGTTCATTTATTTCTCACATATTCATTGAGCCTATACTATTTATCCAGTGCTAGTAGAGGGGCTGGGATATACCAAAGGACAAGACAAAATACTTGGGAACTTACATTCTTGTTCAAATATTTGACTTTCCTTTTTAGAACAATTATGAGAATAGAAATCTTTTTTTACCTTATTCTATCTGTATTGTTTAATTGATATTTTCATGCATCTATCCACATTCTCTCTGATTTCATTCACAGACGTTACCCCTTTTCCGTAGGCAACAATAGAATTATTTTTGCGTGTTGAACTATTTGGAAGCTTTCTTACTAAAAAAGTTAAAAGGTGATGGTAAATTATTCAGCTCTTATTCTTCTTTCCCCTAAGCTATCTTCAAATCATATAACCTGTTTCTAGAACAACTTGTTTCTTACTTCTAATCACATTGATTGTCAGTTTTCTACAATGAATGAAACTGAACATAGTATTGAGGATCTGGTGGAAGGATAATTTCTTTTATTATTCATGCTACCTGTCTGTGAACACACGTTAGACTCACAGTGCCTTTGATTATCACAGTAGGGACATTGCTGGAAAATATTTACCTTGTGATTGACAATCACCTCAGGTTTTTTTTTTGTTTTTTTTTTTTTCCAGCTTGAGCTTCTCATTAGTTACTCTTTTTCCTTTCTCTGGCTGTGGGGCTCTTTGTTTTTTCATTTTAATGAAGCATTCTGCTTTAAGTTGGTCCTCTCCTATAAGTGACTGCCAAATCTACATCCCTGGCTTTGAGCCATCTCCAGAAATCCGGATGCATCCATCCAAAGGTCCTCTTGACAGTGTTACAACACGGAAATCCAAAAAGCATCTCAACCTTGATGTGGACCAAACAGAAACAAACAAACAAAAAGCTTTGCTTCTCCTGTTCTTTACATTTCCCTTTACCGGTTGCTTAACCCCCCAAATCCATGTTGTCTTTGACTTCTCTCTTTTGTTCAAGCAAAATCCTTTTGACTTCATCTGTAAAACTCCTACTGACTTTACGTGTAAAAATATCCTCAACCTTTCATCCCTTTCTATGTCCACTATTAAAACCATTTTCCAAGCCCCTTCTCTTACTTGGTCTCTTATAATTGCCATGCCTCCCCCACTGATTCATCTCCTTGCATCAACTTTGGGGCCTGACAATCCATTCACCACAAAGAAACCATCTTGTAAAGGTTAAATCAAATCATCTCTCTCCCATTTCAGCTGGGAACAAGGTCCTTTGTAATCTGGCCCAGCCTTATTTTCTTGACTCCATTTCCTCCTATTAATCCCTTTCCCAGTAATCTACAACCACCAACCATCTTTCTGTTCTTCCCATACAGCAACTTCATTTCACACCAGGTCTGCCCTCCAGAATGGCTCTCACCTTGATCTTTGCATAGCAAATTCCTTACTGTCATTCAGATCTCAGTTTAAATGTCACCTCCTCAGGGAGGACTTTCTTAAATTTTCAATACAAAGTAGCTTCACTCACTCTCTATCATATCCCTCTATTTTAACTGTCTTCATGACACTTATTTTTAACATATTTTTTTGTATCCATTTATCTACATATTGTTTGTCTCCTCAAACTAGAATGTAAGTTCCACTGAAGCTAGGGCCTTCCCTTTCTTGTTCATTGCTATATCCCCAGAACAGTGGCCACTGCCAACCAGGCACATGGTAGATGTCAATAAATATTTGCTAGGTGAATTCTATTCTCTTTTGGTTCTATAGTCCTGTCTTGTCACTACTTAGAGGTCAATTGTAACTTTACCTCTGTCTCCCTGAGTACTGGCAGTCTTATCAATTTCAATTTCACCTGTGGGCCTAATAAGGGATTCCCAATTCCTTTGTCTTGGCCATTAATGAGCTATTGAATAGAGGAGGAGAAGGTGGGTCCCGTGGGGTTACCATTCAATACAGTTACTTCAGAACGCCTAAAAACTCCTAGTCATCTGAAAGAATAGCTCTCACAAATGACAGACCCAAGTTTCTGATACTCAAGAGATTAAATTTTATAATGTATTTTTTTGGAGTTTCTTTAGGAGTTTTGTTTTGGTTTTCATAATTATCTCAGCATGAAATATTCGGGTGTTAGAAATTACTGATCTCAGAAAGTCACCTGAATAGCACGAACCTGGGCTTCCTAGTGGTACATTGACCATAAATTATAGTCACAGCATTCATTCCTCACCCTGGCTCTGGAGAACTGTCCCCTGGCCTATGCTAATTTTATGTCACCCTTAGACTTTGGTTATTGTATATGCTAGCCTTTCCACCTGGATGTTGGCATTTCCTAGTGTTTTTGCTGCTCCCATTCTTCCATCTAATCCATGTTTTTGCTCCTTCCATATGGATTCAGTTCATACAGCATGCTTTTATCTTCCACACCTTGTCTCTCCACCTTGGGCTTGGTTTTTCTTTGGAGCTTACATCTTAGAACTCAGAGCTCAGAAGGCTGTGATGGTCCCTCTGTTTCTATTACTTTGTGGTGTCTTATCATGTATAAAGTAAAGATGACTGTCCTCTGCCCTGTTAGTGGCAGTGGTATGAAGGCTCCTCCTTCCCGGGGATGTGGTGGCACTCACTGCAATTTTTTCTGCTAATGTTAATAACTGACCTTCATCAGTAAGGAAACTCTGAGAATGAGATAAGGACAGAGGTCTTCAACCACTTTGGCTTCTTCCTGTCAAGACAATAATCAATCCAAAGTCATCAAAATAAACAAACCAAAAACTAAACGAATATCTTTTTATACCTTCTGGGCTTACCAGGCAGACTGAACTAGTTAGTGGCCGTGACATACTTTGAAATACCTACAATTATTTTAGGAACCAGGAGGGTACATGGCATGAAAGGTAAATCCATTCCCAATTATGCTCTTGTTTTCACTTTTGAATGAGAAACTCATTTCCAAGAGAAGCAGTTCAGATCTGCCCAACTTCCTCTGGTTCAGCTTCAGTGATTATTTAGCCTTCAGCCTATTTAAAAAAAAAAAAAAAAAGGCTGAAATGGCCAAGTCCTTAAAAGTCAAGACAATATTGACTTGTCTATACATTAGATCATCGGGCTATACCTTAGATCTCCAAGAACTCATTCTTCTTGCATAACTGAAACTTTGTACCTTTGACCAACATGTCCTCACTTCTTCCTCCTGCCCACCCTCCACTCCCACCCCCTCAGAAACCAGCTTCATGTGGCCAACGTTTCACTATATCCCTATCTATCTATCTATCTATCTATATCAAAGCATCAAGTTATACACTTTAAATATATAGTTTTTGTATGTCAGAGATAACTGGGTAAAGTTGTTCATAAAAAGTCAAGACAGATCCTGATAACTTAGGAACTCATAAAAACTTTTATAACCGCTGCCTGCTTTTTGTTTGTAGAAGTAGGCCTCAGTATACCAGAAATACAAAACTTCTTATTGCATGAGACTAGTTTTTCTAGCTGGGTAAAGAGATTGACTTTCTAATTTTTAAGATCGGTTTATTTGGGAAGAGAGGATAAGATAGAGAGACAAGTAATATCCAGAGAATGGACTGAGTAGGTTGACTAGTAATGGGGACAGGGATTCACATCCAATTCATGGATGCCAGTGTAAGTAACGCTTGAAAAATTATTGGATGGATTAAAAGAGTTTCTGTAATCACTTCTTATTTTTTTCATTCATACATTCATTTAACATTTATATAGTACCATGTGCCAGTGTTTCTGCTAATTTTAGGAATGCAAAAGTGAACAGTATGGTCTTTGACTTCAAAAAGATCACAGTTCAGTGGGAGAGTCAGACATATCTTTTGAAACTATGTATGTAATATCAGGTTAGAAGCATTGTAATAAAGATATGTAGGTGATATCGGGGCGGGGGTTGTCAGACAATGCACAAGACATATGTGACCCCTGAATTCCCAAGATTATAATGTTGAATGGAGGGATTCAAGATGAGTTAAGAAGTCATCACTCAGCACCATGATAGGGGAAGGCCTGGGTGTTGTAGGAAAATAGAGCTTCTACAGTTGAACTCAGAATCCTGTGTTGTGGAGTCAGAGAAAAATTAAGAATTAACCAGGCCAAAAGAATCACAGAAAGTGAAGCAAATAAAACTGCCTTGGGGAAGGAGGAGTGTTGGGAAAAGTTTCTCAGAGGAGATGGTCTTTGGGCTTTGTCCTCCGGTTAAATCAAGGGGCAGTAGGGAACTCGATAATATCAAGAAAGGGAAGGAAGCAACTGCTCAAGATTGCTCAAATCCTCTCCACTAGCAGCATTCCTTTAAAGAGTTTCAGATGCTGTGTCCACAAAGGGCCAGACCTTCCCCTTACCGTTGGTCGAAAGATGGAACAGTATTGCCCAGAACATCTCAGACACTCAGTACTCGTCCCTAATACCCCTTAAAGTGGCATCGGAGAGGGAAAATGATACTTCATCCGTTCTGAACAAATAGGAAATTGCTATTTTTAAGGTTTGATCTGAAAGACACACACCTCCCCTCCCATAGGGTAAACCCCGCACTACTGAATTTATCTGTGTCAGAGACTCCAGAGGCTGAATTAATTCTGCTGTAAATTGAACCTCGGGTTCCATTCTGAGTACTTGAAACATGATACTCCAGCCACTAAGCCCTCCCGCTTGGGTGTTTTTTTTTCCTTCAATTCTGAGATGTTGAACTATTTCTGCAGCTCTTGGTGCTGTCTGTGCCTGGGCCGGGAAATGCAGTTTTGATAAAATCTCATAATAATATAGGGAGATGCTGAAGATTAATACCTATTGATAATCCAAACTGCCAGAAAGGGAGATACAGAGGAGAATTTAATCACCTGAAAACTGGTTGCAAAATCGTGTGGTTTTATTTTCAGCTGTCTCTTCCATCTACTTGTTTCCAACCCAGGGTGAGTTTTGACGAGGGCCACTCCTGGAACAAGTACGGTTTCACTTCGGTTCCTCTTTTTGTGGACGGTGCTCTGGTGGAGGCAGGCGTGGAGACCCAAATTATGACGTGAGTACTTCTTTGTCTGTGGTCAAAAGGAGCCTGGCGGCCTGGGTTCTACTTCCACGGAGACCATGGGCTTTCCCCAGGGAGGCTTACTCGAAAACATTTCAGTTTCTGGACCAAAGTTTCCTCATCTGTAAGATGGACATATTTATGCAACACCCACCAACTCAAGAGGCTACTGACAGGATTAGAGAAGCTGGGCTTCTAATTGAAAAGTTAAGGTTTCTCATAAAATTAAAGTATTGTAACAAATTTCCATTTATCCAAAACCCAAGCAAACAGAAAGCTTAAGTCTTTCGATGTGTTTTCTCTTTCCAAAACAGCCTAGTAAGGAACTAGAGATGGGGACAGAGGGAACAAAACAGCCAACTTACTGAAAACAGGGAATGTTTTAAGGGAACCTCCTAGAGTCTGTGATATACACACACAGAGTTGCTGTTGTTCCACTTCAGATTAATTTGCTGTGAAAATTTTTCTGCACTCCTTTACGATGAGAATAGGTGGTAGAGATATAGATCTTAAAGCTGTAAAAAGCTCCAAAGTACTATCTGAATATTAAAGAAGATAATAATAATTTGATGTTTTCTAAAATTATATCAAAGTTTAATTCTTAAAAAGTTGATTATGCGTGTTTGTGTGCACTGCTGTAGGTAGGGGGGCGTGGAGGAATAGTTGTGGTAACCCTTCACCAGCAATACGAAACCCCACCGCTCTCCACCTCCCCTACTCCCAAGAGACTGGAATATCTTACACTTTAATTATTTGCTGGACAGAATGAAGGGAGTCTGCTGGGCAAGATTAAGGGGAATTTGCTATACTGTGGACTTGTCACAGAAAGGCTCATAGAATGCTCCTGGGCTAGCTTGGGGGAACGCTGTCATCTTCTTACTCTAGGGGACACTGCTCTTCTTTTAACCTTTGCGTTCATTAATTTCTTTATAGTTTGAATCAGTCTTTTCCTGATATGAGACTGATGAGCTTTACAGAGGAGGCAAATACAAGGGCAAATGGCTAATTCCTATGCTTTACTTTTTTTCCCAGAGTGATCAGTTGAAAAATCTTTTATAACTGCAGCTACGCAGTTTTGATCAAATGTTGTAATCTAGCCCCAGACTGGACCACTTTTTGCCATGCTCCTTCCCTCCACTTCCATCCTCATATCCAGAGGGCTGACCAGCCACTCCTCTGAGCTTTCAGAATGACAGAAAGTACCCAGCCATGATGGAAAATGGTGCACAAATTGGAGAAAACAGACAGAACAAATGGACAGAAGTCCAGTCCTAGGAAATTCAGCAGAAACACTACAAAGGGGTTCCATGTCTATAGGGTATGTCTATAAAAAGAGTCTGTAGGATTCCCAGTGTCCTCATTATTTAAAAAATGTTCATAACAGAAAATTTGGGTGGCTCCACAAAATGTCTTTAAAATTATTTGAAACAAGTGCAACGAAGAGTGATTTTAAATTATCTTCTTTAATTCTTTCTGAATTTTCCAAATTGCCTATACAACCTTCTCTCTAACTTCAAGGGTGTGAACTGTGTCTTTTAAAGACTTAACGCTCATTTTTGAGCATGATCCGTGTGTTAGGCACGTATGATCTATTGTTGGAAATTGAAAGACATGATGTCAAACCCTATGAGGCGCTGCTACAATCTTCCCAAGGGGTATATTGTATTCGTAACTGATGTCTTTAGAGGCCAACTTGTGCCATGATAGAACTTCTCTGGACAGTTCTGTTGTACAATGTAAACAAGGATTTCTTGTAGAATTTGTTACTCAGGAAGTACAGCTTTAATTTGAGTTTTTTCAGCAATTTCTTTTTGTTCTCCTAAAATATCCTCCAAAACAGAATTGTCTCACCATCTAAATTCCTAATTAAATTTCCTGTGATGACAAATGGACTCTATTGTTGCTGTCAAGTCACTTTATTAATTAAGAGTTAACACTGTTGTATGCAAGTTTAGCTGTTTGAGCCATAGACAGTATTTAAGATATAGTATGTTAGTAATGCTTAGAGTCTAAAGCCTCATCGTTTGGTAGATACACAGCAACAATATGTTGTATAAATACAAATTCTGGATGTTCAAAGGCAGTATCATAACATAAACTTTATTTCTAAAATACAAATGATTTGATAAATATGTAGATATATGTGCATAGTGAATATATATGCAAGTATTTGTGTGTATAGACATATGTACACATATATATGTACACATAGATATACATGTATATATGGAGAGATTTAGACAACAGAGATACAGTGAGAGAGAAATCCCAAGGATCTAGGGTCACAGCAAGACCTTCGAAAAGTTATACTGTTAAAAAAAACTAGTGGTACCTATGTGCCAGATACTATTCTAGATGAACAAATCAAGAAGAAACCCCTGTCCTCGTGGACTGCATACATTAAATAAATGTGACATACAAATGACTCTGTCATGTTACCCAGAATACTCTGCCAAGGGATTAAAATATTTTCTTAGGAATTCCAGGAAGCATACCCCAGAATACTCAGAATACTGCCATCTTTTTTCATAAGGATCTCTGACCATGAGCTGACTTTTCCAAATGATTTCCCATCCTTTGCTTAATCACTAGATATGAAAAGAAAACCTTCCTTCTTTCTGGGACTTCCTCCAATACGGCCACTAGGAAGTTGCAAGTATTGAGTTCTAAGTTCTGTAAGGCGAAGGTTCACACATTCAAGAAGGTTGTGCAGTCTACTTGAATGGATCAAGCCAAATGTGGCTACTCATCACAATCAAATCTGACATGGCCCTAGAAGGTTGGGCATTGAAGATACGTATGGTCCTAAAGTCAGGTCTTCCCTGTTTTTGTAGCAAAGAGACATACTGGTCCTCCTTTTGTTCTGTGTTCTCCTTATCTCATACTGTGATTTATCCTGCGTTCTCTTGAATGAGGCCTCTCTGAACTCATTGCATGCTTCTCTTGGGCATTACTTTGCACAATAGTGCATGTACACCAATCTCTGCATGACCTGGCGTTCCCCAGCAAATTTAAAGCCACAGTTTAAATTCTGTATTCATCTAATAGTAAATGTTAATTTTCTTTTTTTTTCTCAGCTTTGGATGAGGTTTAGCTGGTCACATGGATATGAGGGAGATTGACCTCAGGGCTAAACCATTGACTGAAAAGATGATCTAGTACTTCTGTTTTTCTTTCCTCCCCAGTAAGACTCCAAGGAGTGTGGCAGAGCTTTTGTCTCCCTTCTACCTTGCTTATCAAGATTCTTTAAATGCTAGTAAGTAGAACAGGAACTAGAATAGTGCGTAATTTTCTTATGTGGGATTTGAGGCAGACAGGTATTTGTCCTTCACGGAATTAAGATGAGTTTGGAAGCAATCATCCAAGTATAAACAATTCAAGCTCCCTATTTGTAACTTTTTATTAATTCAAAGTTTCTCTAGTATGAAAATTATCCAGGGCTCCTTAGACAGCCAGAAGTGTAGGCCCTGGAATGATTGCCGAGAGGCAATTTCTGGCTCTGTCTTAGGTTTAAAAAGGCCTTTAAAACCAAGTGGCCCACTACGGATGACCACTGCTTTTCTCGCATGGAATAGCAATGACAAAGACTAAAGCAGGAGTTTAAATAATTTTATATATTCTTTAGGAACTTCGAGGACAGGAGGTCCATCTGGGGACAAGATTGCTTAACCTTGACATTTAGCCAAAAACTTATTTATGATGTAGGCTATTTGAATTCTGTATCCTGCCTCTTTCTGTTAACCCTGACTCTGTAGTTCAACTGAAGTCAGGGAGAAAGAAGGGCTAGCTCATTCACACTGAGGTTTTATTGCCTTGTTGCCTTCATTTGGAGGATATAATATATATAAGTTTGTGATGGTTAATGTTGTGGGTCAACTTGACTGGGTCATGGCGTGCCTAGATACTTGGTCAAACGTTATTCTGGATGCTTCTGTGAAGGTGTTTTTGGATAAGATTAGCATTTAAATCAGTAGACCCAGTAAAGCAGATTGTTCTCCCTAATGTGGGTGGAACTCATCCAATCAGTTGAAGGCCTGGTTAGACCTAAAAGGCTAACTCTTCCCTGAGCAAGAGAGAATGCTTCTTGCCTGGCTGCATTTGAACTGGGACATGGCTTTTTCTTGCCTTTGACTCCAACTGAAACTTCCACTTTTCCTGGGTCTCAAGCTTGGAACTATACCATTGGCCCTCCTGCATCTCCAGCTTGCTGACTCACCCTGCAGGTCTTGGGACATGTCAGCCCCCATAATTGTGTGAACCAATTCCATATAGTCAGTCTCTCTCTCTCTCTCTCTCTCTCTCTCTCTCTCTCTCTCTCTCTCTTTGTCTCTATCTCTATCTCCTCTTCATTCTGTTTCTCTAGAGAGCCCTGACTACTACACATTCATTCAGAAACATTTCATGAGCTTCTGATATGTTTTAGACCCTCTTAAGGAATATCAAAGAGGTGAATACAATTATATCTACCTTTAAGGAGCTCTCAGTCTGGTGTGTTGGGGGGTGCGGGGAATGAGATACACAATCATCAAGAATCCCTAGTTATATAACCAGGATACAAGTAGAGGGAAGTGAAAACTTCACATGTATGAAATGCGACAACTGAGTCAGTCTGGAAGTTTCAGTAGCAATTCACCAATGGACAATCAATTAATAGGTAATAGAATGTAAGCTCAAAGAAAGCACACATTTTAAACAGTTTTGTTGAGCACTGTAACCTCAGTGCCTAAAAGAGGGTTGGCATGTAGTCAGAAATCACTTGTTATTGGTTGAAAGAATGAATGACTTCAAAGCAAAGGAAAGAACCATGAGAGAGCATGACTGGGGTTAAGGGGTTGAGCCTATGAAGGGTCTTAGGTTATGTTTAGGAATTTGACTTACATCCAGAGTGATGTTCTTGAAATTGGAAATATGGAAACACCACTCCTCTTCTCAAAATGCGTGGAGGGCTTTCCATTGACTTTAGGATGAAGTCCAAACTCATTGAATGGTCTATAAATATCTACACTGAGTCCATGTCTGGGACCTCATTTCTGGCCCCCATGCTCTGACCACCCTTCTCTGATCTACTGGTGCCTTTCTGCCCCAGGGTCTTTGTCTGTGTATCCATCTGGAATGTGCTTGCCCTCCCGACTTGAACAACCAAGCTTCTAATTAAGTCTTTCAAGTGTCAGCCTAAGTATCAGTTTTCTGGCACACTCTCCTTTAGCCCACCAGACCGGGTTGGGGCCTCACTCTATATATGGCCTTAGCCCTATGTATTTTTTCCTTCACAACACTTTGGGCAATAAATATTAATGAAAATGGCAGTTGGTTTAGTAGGTTCCCCTCCCCCTTCATCTAACCTTAAGACACAGACACACATGTGTTTGCACATAAACAACACACACGTGCACACACACACACTGACTTTAAGTTCCCATGAGGGAGGATCTTCGTGTATTTTGTTTTTTGACTGCCATGTGCATCAGTTTTGTGCTAGCACTGAGGATTTAACCGTATATATGTATTAAGTGATTGAATGAAGAAATGAATGAATTAACACATGACTCTTATGGTCCCCAATAATCTTAGCACCATTGTGAGTATAGTGACTTCTCTGGCCCATGGCTCTAGCATTTTAGGGGGTTGCTTATAGATCCCCAGAGATTCTGAAGTGCTCTGATCAGAATCCAATAGTTGCAAGTTATGGGCACCTGGAGTTGGGTAGGAATCAGAGCAGCCTGTGTCTGTGTGCAGACATGTGTATAGGGGGTGATGAAGCAGGGGTGGAATGGCAGTGGGCGCAGAAGGGCAGCTAGAGAACGAGGACCATCCTGGGAATGATTCCTTATTTCTTCCACTTTCTACAGAATCTCTCCAGTGTGCGGTTCTCCCGGAGGCCAAAGCTCAGGAGCATGGAAACTTCTAACACCGTGGCTTTATAGGGGAATCTGTGTGGGAGAGATAGTCCCCAGCTTGCAGGCATGGGATTTGCTTGCTTTTATTCCTCTTTTTTCCACTGTCTTTTCAAATGTTATTATTTCAGCATCTCCCTGGTAACCTTGACAGAGGAACCATCTAGTCTAGTCTAATTCACAGTGAAATGTGACCGTTCTTATTACTTAAGGCTGAGAACAGGGCTGGATAATTGACAAGCCGGAGGGCCTATTGCTGTCTCAGGCAGTGGCTCTCCAGCTGACAAGGTGCCTGTGGCTGTTAGAGCACTTGGGACTCTTCGGTCCACTATTGGCCCCCAAATTAGCACTTTAAGGAGAGCTCTTTTTGGCTTGGCTCAGATGTGGCATCAGATGGAAAAACACTGCTTTCCTACAGCCTCAAAGCCACATTTGAAATTCTTTCTTGATACGAAGTGTTTTAACCAATTGGTTGTGATTTAGCTGATCTTTCACGGGGGCCAGGGAGAACCTGGCAGCCTCCCAGGGGGAAAACAAATCCCCAAAAGGAGGGGTGCAGCTTCCCTGGAAGAGAATAGATAACTTCTTAGCAGGAGTCAGCAGCAGCCAACCTGTGTCTGCTCCATACCTTCCTTTGTGTCAGGTATCTTGCTGAGCTGTCTCTCAAACTTGATTTCATTGACATTTTGCAATAACCCCATCAGGTAGATCGGATTATTGTCCTTGGGCAGAGGAGGACACTGGGGCTCAGCTCGCACACTCAGTAAGAGGAAAACTGAGGGCAAGGAATGTGAGTTTCAAACCTTAGGCTCAGAGCTGAAATTTGAAGAAAGATACTAGAATTCTCCAAGGTTTGTTCAATAAAGGACTGTGGCGTTTGGGGCAAGAGGGGCAGGGATGTTATTCACTAAGTATTGATGGGTACCCACTGTGCTACCAGACACGAAGTCACAGCAGACCCATTCAAACACAATCTATCTGAAAAAATATGACAAACACATGAAAGAGCTACAAAACAAGTAAATGGTAAGGGGGTAGGACAAATTGTAGTTGCCAATGGATATCAGAGAAGAGATTAAAAATAGAGTAGCCAAGTAGGGCTTTGTGTCTGTGCAGAGAGGGAGGAGCACAGGTATTGTAGGTGGGGGAACAGTGTGAGCAAACATGGAGCAGTAAGAATATGAACTTGCCTGGCCTGTGCAGGGGAGAGTGACAGATGAGAAGGGCCAGAGATGCTCTCAGCAAATTTTCTAGGGCCAATTGCCTCGCTGAGTCCCTGTATAAATCCAATTCTAATTGGCATAAATCTCTGATCCATTGTTCTGCCAGCAGAACTAATAGCCAAAGTGAAGGGGGAGAGAGAACATTTTGCCTAGAAAATTATACAAACCCCAAAGCTGCGGAGGTTTAAAAAAAGTGAAGACCTTCTTTCTACTTAAGAGACCGTGACCTCATGCTTAGCAGCGAACATGCTCTCAAATATAGCCCTGGAGCAACACAGAGACCTAGCCCTGAGCTTAAATACATTGTTTAGCCTCTAGTAACTACGTCCGATCAAGTCGTTGGAAATGAAGCAGTGCTGCTTGCATTGATCTGTTTTTCAGTTCTCTGTTGTTTGCTAGAAGAGTCTGATTTTACTTTGCCCAAAGTAAGTCATTCGAGTAATCAGCAAATCCAGTGGAACTCGCAAATCATCGCCTCTCAGGCTGGCTGCTGGATTCACGTCCTTCAGGTTGTCACCAGACTTGCCATCCATTCAGAGGCCCGCTGAGTTGGTGCCAAGGAACACAGAAGCAGAATGCATGCCTACGTAGGGGGCTTGGATGATATGGGGAGGTACTGGCAGCTGGCAGTAGGCTGGGAAGAAAAGGCTTATTTTGACCCATGGGTTGCTGGGTGGGATGGGGTGGCGGCTGAGAACATAGATCTTGGAGGTCCACACTCCAGGGACAGCACTCAGGCTGCCACTTAGTATCCCTGTGACCTTAGATGTCTTACCTTCCCTCTGAGCTTGGGGTTCCTCATGTGAATGTGAGAATTAAGTGAAATAACCTCCACTGAGTGACATTCGAGATGTTTGCAGTCTCCGGAGTCTAATGATCAAGAAATGGGCCACCTTCAGGGAAGAATTTTGGCCAACCAGGGCAGGGGTCAGCAGACTCTCTCTGTAAAGATTTTTAGACTTTGCTGGCCACAGGGTCTTTGCTGCAGCTACTTGCCTCTCCTGATCCGGTGTGAAAGCAGCCATAGACCACATGTAATGAATGGACATCAGTGTGTTCCAATAAAACTTCACTTACGGACACTGAAATGTGAATTTCATACAATTTTCACATGGTATAAAATATGTTCCTTCATTCACTTCCCCCACCATTTAAAATGTAAAAACCATCGTTAGCTTGTAGGCCATCCAAAACAGGCCTTGGGCCAGATTTGTCCCACTGGCTATAGTTTGTTGACTCTGAACAAGAGGGTACATGGAGTTTAATCTTTTGTGGCTGTGTTATAAATACCATCTGAATTGTTGACACAATTTCTACAAACTCAGAAACTCTCCACAAACTACTATCTGTACTACTTATCCATATCCATAAACTACTTCAGTTGCACTGTCTTATAGATGTCCCTTGGTATCCACTGGGGATTGGTTCCAGGAAACGCCCTGCTCCCCTGTGGATACCAAAATTCATGGATGCTCAAGTTCCTTATATAAAATTGTATAGTATTTGTATATAAACTTTGAACATCCTTCCAAATACTTTAAATCATCTCTAGATTACTTATAATGCTTAACAATGTAAAAGCTATGTAAATAGTTGCCAGTGTGTGCCAAATTCAAGTTTTGCTTTTTGGAACTTTCTGGATTTTTTTTTTAATGTTTTTGTTCCACGGTTGATTGAATTTGTGGATGTGGAACTGGCAGATATGGAGTGCTGACTATATTGAATAGACAAATCATGTGAAGTAGTTAAGAAGCTTCCTCATTTCTTATTTTAACCATACAGACAAGTCTCACCTCTTTCAGGAAGCCCTCCACAATTCCTCCAGCTCTTGCTTATTTTCTTTCATTAAATTCCTATCTTAAGCTTCAGCATTTGGATCACAGATATATTTAGTTTGGCCTTCACTTTTCTTAATGGAGCTAAAATTTGCAGGCAGAAACATCTTGCAGCACTGAGCCCAAATGCCCGTAGTCCTACAGGCTGCTGGAGCTGCATGGCACCTGCCCAGTTTCCACTGTGTGTGCTATTTCTTCCCCCGCCTCTCATCTGATGTGCATGACTTCTCCAGCTGCATCAGCTTACTCATTGTTCATTTAAGTTGCACTCCTGGCTCCTGTAAGATTTTGAATTTATGATTCACAGTATAGATTCTACACCCATAATTTCATACCTATATTGTTTTCTTACAGTTCTTTTTGAAAGTTTTAAAAATACAGTCAAGTACAAAAATAGTATTATGAGCACCCATGTGCCAACAACCTGGAGTTAATAAATATTAACACGGCATCGTTTGGGTTTCAGAGTTTTAAAATAAATAGCATGGCATTCCAGGTAGAGTTGGTTTTCTTGGTATTGCCCATTTTCAGAACCTTTCCCCTCACTCCCTACACAGATCAACCACTGATGTGAATTTGATGTATATCCTTCTAGTATGTCTGTCGATAACTTTTAATACATATTTAATTATCCATAGAAGTATAGGTGGTATTGCTTTGTGTGTTTTTAAATGTGTAATTATCTAAATGCTGTCATTCCTCTACATGCTTCTGTCACTCAGTATTATCTGTCTTGGGACAAATCCATCTGATCCAGACACATAATGCTGTGGCATTATGTCGTGACATGAATATGCACAATTTATTTCTCCATTCTCCTGTCGATGGACATTTAGGCTGTTTCCAGTTTTGCACTATTACAAACAGTATTGTCCAATCTTTGTATATGCCTCCAAATGCATACACAGAAGTTCTCAGAACTGCATACCTAAAAATGGAATTGCTGGGTCATGGTGAAATGGCATTGTCACCTTTACTTTTGCACTGTGTTCTAACTGTTTTACATATTGGTCATCTCTGCAGTTGAGGTCTTTTTTAGTCTGAAAGATTCATGAGGTTGGCAACTGTCTTATTTGTCATCCTCTGCAGCCCTGAACATGGAGGCCTGTGCATAATTGGGGCTCAGCAGATACATCGAGAGTGAATAATACTATTGGCCTGAACTGAAAACTATTTAAAAGAAGGGGCTGAATTTTATCTTTTTCCCGATTCTTTTTATCTCTTGGTTCAGGATTTGACACAAAGTAGGAGACCGAGAAATATGGCGACAGAGGAAAACGGCGCCTCTCCTTCCCCTGCTCTCTTACAGCTCTTTTGACTCCCAGATATTTCCTCCTCTCTCAAACCCCATCTTGAGCATCCATCTTCTCCCTCTTGTTTCCATCTCTTAGGTTCTCCTTCATCACCCAACTCCTGCCTCATCTTTCACAGGTTCACAGACCACACTGCCATTGTTGTGGACTTTAAACTTTCAAACCCGTTGAAGGAGCTTATTAAGTTTTGAGAAAAGAGTCAAAGTTGTTTGGACATTGAATGATTTCTTTCAGTGCATTTAAAAATCAGCTTTCTTTCTTTTGCCTCTTCGGGTCCAATGCCTTTTAGTCTCTTTCTCAATCTTGCCTTCTTCTCTCCTGGTACTTATTTTCAAACCTTTTAATCCCTGCCTCTTTTCACCATCTCACCCAACATCATATCTTGTAACTAACACAGGCTCTGCGTGCAGGATTCCTGGCTGTTGATTCCCTGCCTATTTCTATTAAGGTCTAGTTCATGTCTCACTCTCACTCAATGCAATTCCCCTGCAGCCGCTGACCTCCTTTACTACTAATCCCTTCTACACCCTGATGGGAAAACAGTCAGGTGGCATAGATGCACACCGAAAGCCAAGGATGTGGCCTGAATTTCTGGAGACCAGCAACTGCTGGCCTCGAAGCCTGGCCTTTCCAGGACGCTGCTCTTTCTGCTTGGATATGAAATCGCTCCTCAGCAGCTCCCTCCTTGCATGCAGAGAGGAAGGGCCTATGGAGGCAAAGGAGGCGTGAGGGAGCCTAGGCCTTTCAGAGAGCTGAACTCCGTAGGAACACTTAAAGGAGGACTCAGGAATCCACATGTGTCAAGTTGCTATTGCAAGAACATTGATCATTTCTTTATTCAACAATGTGTATTGAGTGCCCACTACAAGTTAGGCACTGTTCTAAGAGCTCCAGGAGCTGGGCTAAGACATAAACAGGATAGCCAAGGTCCCTGCTGATGGGAAGTTGCTGTGTTCTACAGCCTCTTCTGTACCCGACAGAAGAAAGGTCAGTTTTGTATGAGGTTTATTTCAGCCCTAATATTTATGGAATATTTTTCCATAATCCAATTGAGTTTTAATGGTGGTGGTGGTAGTGGTGTGTGTGTGTGTGTGTTTGTGAGAGAGAGAGAGACAGGGCGAGAAAGATTTCAGGGTTACCTCTAACTTCCAAAAATTTAAACTCTGGCTGTGGATTCTGATTTCTGCTTATCTCTTAGTCTGAGAAAGAAGAACACTGTCAGTGAATGGAAGGGAATATCACAAAATATTAAAAGTGATTACCTCCAGTGGGGTTTTTATTTTCTCAGCTATAGATATTTAAAGTTTTCAGTTTTTTTATGAGAATGCATTCTTTTTATAATGAGAAGAGGGAAATCATTTATCAAAATTTACTCATGAAATAAAAAGCAGCTTCCAGATAAAAGAGTAGAGGCTGCATTTAGGTATGTGTAGATGATTGTGTGAGTCACACTTACTCTACCTTTGAAGTCATGACCTAGAGGAAGGGAGAGTCATAACTACCCACCATCACTCCCCAGTGCTGACTAATGCTCTGAATAAATTAATACTAAATCATTTCAAATAAGCAGGCTACTAGAACCCAATCAAAGACAAGAATGGAAAAAGACAAATCCCACTCATAAAATAAAAATTCAGGAAATTGCTAGATAGTGGCTTCTGATGAAGCAGTGCTCTAAATAATCTTTTCAAGGTCATCTGGTTAATTTATGCTGCATTTGTAAGTTATTGCGTATTTTAAAAATTAATGAAAGATTTAATTATATCAGGGTTGCCTGTGACCTTTTGTGAAATGACTTCATCATAAATCTGCAGGTATTTCAGAACTGTTTTCCAGGTTTCTAATAATTTGTTCTTAAATTAATAACATCCAGCCAGTGAAAGGAGTTGAGGCGGAGTAAAAGGACTGAGTTGGGATTTGCGGTTTCCTAGCAATGGCTAATTCTGAGTCCTGGACGGAGGTGGCAGAGAAGATGGTGTGTGACTCACCAGAACCCATAGCTGGTTTAATTGTTTACTTAGAAGAAAGAGAAATAAATCCAATGTGTCAATAGGGGAAATTGCAAGTAGCCAGTCTGGGTCATTGCAGAGCCTTTGATTTGGGGCACGTTTATCTACATGTCAGTGTGGAGGCAACACCTGGACCAATGGGAGACTCCCTCTTCCCTGGTACCCAGAGGGATATCCCCCTCATTTGTGAACTGAAGATCTGTGCTTGCCCTCCATCCTGCTGGCCATCCATGAAGTCCAATTTAGATTCCGTCACCCTAGTATCTCTGACCTTTACCCACCTTAGGGGCTTGATGAGAGCAGCTAAGCTGTCTCTGGAGGGCAGCTCATTTCCCTAGAACCCAGAATACATCATTGTCTGTGTCATTCTGATGACTCATTCGGCCCATTAGACTGTGCAGAGGAATGACAGATCTTAGCACATCAAAGAAAATCCTCTCTTAGAAGAACCTAGTAGCACACATTTATAGTTCCAGAGTTGCAGGCTAGAGCTTGGAAAACCCAGAGCTCTCTTTAGACACAGGAGCCTTAAGGAAAAGCCAGCAAAATGTGGAAAGTGGGTCTTGTCTGAAGCCTTTCCTGGTTAACCGTAACCCTGGATGTGATCATGTTCTTCCAGCAATTACTCATGGTACTATTGTCACATATGGCGCACCATGACTCAACCTGCAAGCCGCAAAGGTATCCCCATGAAAAGCAGTCAGTGTTGGTGAAAAAATTGGGGTTCAGGTGACTTGGGTTCTAGTCCTTTGTGTTCCTGAGCAGACCACTACTTTACTTGGGGCTTGATTTCTCCAGCTAGCAGGTGAAGGGGTTGGGCCAAAGGTTTATCCCCAAGGACCCTTAGTCTTGAGTACTAAGACTTTATAGTTCTGTTTGCTCTTTTCCATGCCCAGGAACTCCCAGCTAGAGGCCAAACCAATGAAGATTGCCATAGTTCAGGTTCAAGTACATAATTCTCCACATAGTAAGTGCTTTAGACCTTGAGACAAATTGGGCCATAATTGGAGCTCTCTAGGTAACATCTTCTCTGCCTATTTCTCTTTTCTTACTTCTTCCAGCTGTGCTTTCAGTTTTATATATTTCATGGTGTTTTCTGCCTTTTATGCAAGCAGCCTAAGAGATCCCCCCACCCGTGCCCATACCTCTGTGCCAAACTGTGCAGTCAAGTGATTGCTAATGAGTCACAAAATGCTTAAAAAGGGATATGAGAGCCTTGTTGAAAGCGGTGCTGATAACTGTTATAACATTAGCAGCAGCTGCCTAAATTGGACTCCTGGCTCCAAGAACTGTTTACTGTGTAACCTTTCACTGTGCTAAGGGTGACACTCAAAACATAGGAAAAAAATGCTACAAAAATTCAGAGGAAAGAGATCATTTTTCCTTCCGAAGAAGGAAAGGAGTGGAGAAGGAAGAAAGATCACAGAGCGCATAATAGAAAAGTTAGCATTTAAATTAAAACCCAGAAGAATAATCCATCAAGAAGATAGAAAAATCTCAAAACCTGCATAGTGCAATGATTGCATAATACAAAAACCTACAAAAACTCAAGGAGAATTGGAAGATTTGAAATATTGTAGGGGGATAGTTTAATAAACTTCACATAGAAACCAACAGACCAAGCAGTCCAAAAGTTAGTGTGGTTTTGGATATGAATGACACTATTGCAAGCTCGATTTAAGAGAACTATATGCAACCCTCCACACAACAAATAGAGAATATGTTTTCTAAAAAAAACATTTAATGTATTTTTTAAATTGACTACATGCTGGGCCACATACAAAGGCTGGACTAATTCCAAAGAGCTGATACCATTGAGATTATATTCTCTCTGTTCAATCAAAATTTTAAAATGATAAGAAAAATAAATTTAAAAAACCCCACCTCATCTGCTTAGTTTTGTTCTTTAAAAGAGAAATCAAAATGGTCACTACAAAATACTTAGATTTGAAAAGATTTCCTTCTCCTTTCCCCCCTTCCAAGAATTACTGCATATTATTTGACTTCAGACTTGCAGAATGGGTGGGAGTTGGACAAGATCAGATGTTGGGACAGGCGTCCCTGGCAGAGGAAAAGCAAGCGCTAGGAAATCATGCTTCTTTTAGTGGAACAAAAGGGAATTCTGTCTGAGCACAAGTAACACTGTGAAGTAGCAGGAGATAATGCTGCAAAGGTAGATAGGGAGGCTCTTGTATCAAATTCAAAGTTCTTAGCATGATATTCGTGACTAAATCTTGTAAGAGGTTAGGAACAAGAGTAGGTACCTTGGGAGTTTTCTGCATAGAAATTAAAGCTGAAGAGATGAATGTCATAGAAGGATATTAGGGGACCTATTGAGCCACATATGAAGAACCAATGTCAAGTGTAGGGACAGATAAGAAGAAGGCTTAAGTTACCAACAGAGATGTGAAGAGGAGGAGTGGGGGGAGAAGTACACTTGGAGAAGTAAGAGGAAGACAGGGAGGATATGGTGTTACTGAGACAAAGGGTTAGGGAAACTGAGGAAGGCCTCTGCTCCTTGGGAGAAGATTACCATGTGCTCACACAGGAAGTCTAGAAGAGAGATCACTTGGACTTTGAATACCTCAGGAACACTTCTGAGAGGAGATGGCATTTAAGTCGGGGCTTGGGTAGGTTTTAGGACAGGAGAGACTGAAGGAGGATGTTTCTAGTGAAAAACATGGCAAAAATAAGGTGTGAAATCAGGAGTATGTGTGTGGGGTGTGTGTGTGTGTGTGTGTGTGTATGCTAGGGACTCTGCTAAATGTTCCACAGCTATTATCATCAGCACGTGTGTGCGTGCACACAAACACAACTATCTATGTAGACTAAGCATTTGTAGAAAGGGAAATAGACCAGTTTGGCAAGAACAGATAGGGGAGAAGGAAGAAAAGTTTGGAAAGGAATATGATGGAATGGGATGAGATGGAATGCTAGTTCTAGGAACGTGGTCCCTATTCTATAGCCATAATTTCTGAGTGTAGATGTGGTGTCATTGGAATAATGTTTTAAGACAACTGTCTGGAAACAGGTGGAGGATAGGTTTCATGAAGATGGATGTAGGGTGTAAATGAGTGAGGGGGCAAGAGGTACTGAGAGCCTGGAATACAGTCTTCAGACGGAGGAAGAGCAGCCAGTAAGAGCTTTGGCCTCACATGAATGTCAACTTGAAGCCTAGCTCAATCTTGACCTTGAACACGGCCCTAGGGCCTCAGTTTCCTCATCTGAAAAGGCTATACCTAAGATTCTCAGGCCTTGTGTGGAGGATTCGGGGTAATAATAGCCAGGGAACATTCAGCAGAGTCTCTGGCACCTGACAAGCATGCTGTCAATGGTGACCGTCAGTGGTGGCCATTATTAGTATCAGGGCATAAGAATGGGATACAAGTGGAGTTGGTGAATCTGAGAGATTTTGTAGAAGTGTAAGAAAAGGATTGAATGTCAGGCTAGAGGTTAAGAGAGAAAACATACTGAGGGCTGAGCCTCTGCTAATGCAGAGGTTTCTAGCCTGATGTCTGAGAATTCAGTTGAGGCAGTAACAGAAAGAGGAAAGTCAGGAAGAAACTGGCAGAGTCAGCTTTGGCCTTGTTCTCTTTCTTAAGGTTTTCTTCAGGCAGACAGAGATGGGAGAGGTGGGGGTTACAGGAGCTCAGGGTGCTGGTGCTGGAGTGACTGAGGAGGATAAAGGAAGGGGGAGGGCCTGGGGCAGCTTGATGACAACACAGTATTATCCTAGTGGAGTTCCACCAGATGTTCCCTCAAAGGTCAGTCTGCAGTGACATCCTGCTAATCTAACTCCCCACGCACTGTTGATTATATATTTTGCATATTTCCAGTGGTTTCCTAGTGATGAATTCTTGTTATTTTCCTCTCGGAAAGATTGTGGTCAACCACTGTCTCCTTGAAACTTCTTACAGCTTTTATAACTGTATATAAAAGTTGGTGTATTTGGAGGTCAAAAAAAGAACCAGGTTACTATGCAGGGGAGAATCAGGTAACCCAGAGTTGCTCTCCTGTAAAGACGAGCCTTTACATAGCCTGCTCCTCTAATTACATTTAGTGTGGCATTGTTTCCACCTAAATTATAGCAATTATATACCAAGATACCCTTTGAAATCATTTAATTAATGAGTAGCTATCCCTCTGTGTGGATGGAATTCTAATGAAGTCTTTTTATTTTTGTAAACCACCTCCATCCCTCAAATTAATCACTTCCCTCCGCACAAGGTTTCCTCAGGTCTGGATGGTGGATTAGAGAAGGTGTGTTATTTAGGATCCCAGCAAATCACGGTTGTTTGTGGAAATCCTAGCACAGACCGTGATAACAAGGGGTAGAGAAACTGCTGCTATTTTTCCTGAGATTGTTTTAGTCCTCCTAAACCTCAAAGGGCACACAACTCAACCATGATCTTTGGCCCAGAAATAAGAGTAGATAAAGCTATTACCCCAATTTTGGAAGAAGTGGATGGTTTTGATAGATTAATTCTACCCATTAATCAACCCAGAACTATTTATTGAGCATCTGTTATATGAAAGAAGTGCCGGTGGAGACAAAGCTGAATGACTCTAATTGATAAATCCTTTGTGTATGGCGTCACCAGGAGACAGATAGCTTATCTACCTGGAGGTAGACATAGGGATTGAAAGAACATAAACTCTTGGAAATCGTCTTTAAGGAGCCATGTTCCACCTAGACTATTTTTGCATCCCATCCTTTCAGTATACGTGTCACTGATTAAAAATGATCTTCTGTGAGGAAGCTGAAAGCTTGAGAGATGAAGTGATTTGCTCAAGGTCACCTAGCTAATTTAGTGGCTGACAAGGACTAGGAAAAGACAAGTCTTCTATTTCCTTGCCTACTACTTTTGCCACCATGCCCAGACCACCTGTATGTTCAAAGTTAAACAACCACACAAGAGGACACTCTGTAACCAGAGTCACATTAGCAGTGCAGACAGATAGCAACAGAGGAGATTAATAGAAAGAGAGAGATGGTCTCAGGTTTGTAAAGCCCAAGAAGAAGGCAAATCTTGAGTGGAGCCAAAAACTCTCATGAAAAAAAAAATCCAGGTGACAAGGTAAAAAGAAAAAGAAAAACAGAAGTAATAAATTTTAATAGATTTTTCCTGAAAATCCATATTGTGAAAAATGGCTCTGAGAATTCATTTATTTTGTTCTGTGGTGGGGAGTAACTTCTTCACGGGAACTAAAGGGTAGACTACCTGTTTCCAGACAGTCATCTGTATTTATGTATGAGGTATCTACTTTCTGCAAGGCTGTATAGAAGATGTCACACACACACACACACAAAAGACAAAGCCCCTGCATTTTAGGTTAGTATTTACCTTGCAAAAGGAATTTTGAGCCAACCCTATCGAAACCTCTTGATGAGCAGGGCCTTGGGTATGAGTCTGTGGGGGTCCCAGCAATGAGAATGATGGTGATGGTAATGAATATTTATTGTCAATTGGGAGTTTTCAAGATTTTCACATATATTATTTTGGGGTTTTGATTATGTTGATGAAAATATGCTTTGAGTTAAGAAGGGGGACTGGGAATACATTTCTGAAGAAGGAGGTCAAAATAGTTTATCTTGGTAATTGCAAGGAAGTGGGACTGTGGATGACAGTGAATTTGAACACGCTAGAAATTAGCTTTTTTGCCAAAGACTTGAAAATGAAGCCACCCTCTCAAATTGCCTTGTTCCCTTGGTACCCAATAATCAGCCATTCTTTGTCAAGCAACTATTGTTGAAAGGCTTTATGTGGTCCAAAGAAGTATAAGAACATTCCCAGCCTTACAAAGCTTTCTAATTGGTTGCTACAAATTTGACCAAAAATACAAGAAAATTAAATTCTGCATAAGCGGTCTAGAACAGTGTTTCTTAACAGGTGGTCCTGGAGACAACAACATCAGCATCACCTGGGGAGTTATTAGATATGCAATAATCAGGCACCCAACACTACTAATTAGAAAGTCTGGGTGTGGGACAATCTATATTTAACAAGCTCTCTAGTTGATTCTGATGCGGACAGTGGAGATCCTCTAGTCTAGAGATAACGGGACCATTTGAGTTTCTGAGGAACGAGAGCTCAGTATTATTGGAACAGTCACAGAAGACTTTCTAAAAGAAGTAGTACCTGTTTTGGGAATTACATTATCCTTTTGGAGATGTTCCACATCTTTGGTTCCTCCACGCTAGCCATCTCTTGAGTTTGTGTATTCAATTCGTTTATGAATCACTTTGTTTCCCAAAAAGTTACCACAAGTGGGACGAATATGCTGCCCCTGCTTTACTGGTGATAAACTTAGAGGAACATTTCCAGGAGATGAGAGGCTTTTATCGGGGAAGTTGATTTCTTCTATTATTATTTAGAAGCAGTCTAGGTTTTCTCTTTCTCCAATCCAGGACCAAGTTCATCTAGTCAGTGTTTATCACCTCAAAGTGATAGACGTGGTTTCTAATCCCACTGACTTCTCTGCCGGGTTCTCACTTCTGCAGATCCTGTTGTGAATTTTAACATCTGTTCTAAGAGTAGTTATGAAAGGGGATGAGAAATGCTTGAAATTAAGTTAGTCCTTATTTTATCTCTGACTTAGTTTGCTGTGTTTCTGTCATTTCTTCATCTTCCATGAGCTCCAATCAGAAGAGCAGTGAATGAATCCAGTATTGAACAGAATTAGGGAGGCCAGATCTTTGCAAAAGAGAGACCCTGCATCAGAGTCACTTATGCCCCATAGGAGGGGGCCCACCATGAACTGATAGTGGATGGAGAGAGGGAGTACATCAATGTCTGAAAGTTACTAAGGGGTTTTACCCTACTAATTTTAGTTGGGATCCAGTGAGAAAATGAACAAAGCTCATAATCCTAACATTAAATGTTTAAAAATTTGCATCTGGCACAGGAAAATGACCCCGTGGGAGAGCATACTAGCCAACCCCTGAGTGGAAATATCAGTGTATCAATTTACAGTTCGGGGAAGGACCTGGAAAACATGGTGTAAGGAAATTTGGGTTAGAAGCCAAAGAAATACTGGTGAAAGGAATGCACCTACGGGAACTGGAGAAGAGAAGAAGCTAAGTTAGTCCACAAGTTCTGAATGAGCCTCTGTTTTATGTTCAGTTCTGAAATGAGCCCTCAGATCAGAAACAGATGTCCCTAAAAGCCGGGAAGGCCAACAACATGGACATCCTTAGAGGCTCAGGGTCAGTTAGGCCACATGTACTTGGATGATGCCAGCATCCTCCTCAACATCAGCCCTGGGAAATGGTTAAGCCTGAGCTTGAAGTTCTCTGCTTACTAACTCCTGAGCCATTCCTTTCCTGTGTGGGCAACTTTGTCTATTAGAAAGATCTCTCACATTTTATAAACCTTTACATTTTTATTTTTTGTTATTTTTTAATACTCAAGAGATCTCCCTAAAGTGCCCATTTATTTATTGTTCTTCCCTCCACTGCCCCTTCCTAAGTCATCCCCAGGTTAACCAGCCATAGTTTTTATACCACTCCTTGGATTGGTAGATGAACAGTGGTCTCAAATCATATCGCCATTTGTATTATTTCTTGTGCCTCCTGTAACAAATTACCACAAACTGGGTGGCTGAAAAAACAGAAATTTATGCTCTCATAGTTCTAGAGGCCAGAGTCCAAGGTCAAGGTGGCAGCAGGACCGCGCTCCCTCTAGTGCACTAAAGGAGAATTCGTTCCATGCTTGTTCCATCTTCTGATGGCTCCAGGTGTTCCTTGGCTTGTATCTGCATGACTCGTCTTTGCCTCTGTCTTCACATAGCCTTCTCCTCTCTGTATGTCTCTCTTCTTTGTATCTCTTATAAGGATACTTTTCATTGGACTTAGGGCCAGGATGATTTTATCTTCAGATCCTTAACTCACACTGCAAAGACCTTTTTCCAAATAAGGTCCCATTCACAGGTTACAGGGAATAGAACATGGTCATGTCTCTTCGGGGAGCCACTATTTCATCCAGTACATCATCTGAATCCCTCTCTTTTTCAGTGGTCCTTAAACTTTGGGAACTGTGAACCCTTTTGAAAATCTGATAAAAAGATATGTAATGTCTCCATAGATAAATACACACAGGCCAGTAAATACATATTTTTATTTCAAATTTCAGGAGATTCAAACTCCGCTAACACCGCCAAAGCCCCTACATGTACTACTCACGTATATCCTTCTTGAATGGTGACATCCAACACTAAGTACAATTCTCCTTTGTTATGTAGTTAATGTAAAGCAGACCAGGATATTGTCTCTTTTGTTCTAGAGAATATACAAAATTCTGCATTCATTAATGCATTCTAAGATTACCTTAAGTATTTCTGGTCTCTCTGAAGTGTTTACTTATATTAATTACATTGTATACGAAAATTCTTAAGCTGCATCATTATCATTATCATCATCATTATTATTATGTATCCTGAGCTGCACCAAGCCCCATTTCTTTTATCCAATGCTTATGTAGTTGCCAGGGAGGGGCCTGATATTTTCCGCTGTTATGTCATATATTATTAAATTCAGCCTGTCTCTTCAGTCTGTCAAGACCTTTTTGGGTCCTGATTCTGCCGTCAAGCATATTGACTGTTTCTTCCAGCTTTGTGTCATCAGAAAATGCAACTTCCAATGATGACCATTATTTTCATGTCATCAAGTCATTAATAAAAATGATGAACAAGAAAGAGCAGACAGCAGGTAACCTTGCAGCTGACTACTCACCCCCTCCCTCCTGGTTGATTTTAATGCCTTAATTAGGTACTGTTCAGCCACATAATTTTACTAGCACCTGGCTCATGTTTTTTCATCTTTTCTTCAAGACTGCTACAGCAGACCATCAGATGCCTTGTTGATATCTGGGTAAATCATGTGCCTCATATTTCCTTCTTCTGTATGCTTAGTAATCCTTTCATAGAAAGGAATGAGATTCATCTGACATGATGTATTTTGTGATCTATAAAATAACTGTAAACTGTTTGGAGTAGGTAGAGTGTTTTGTTTTTTGTTTAGCATCACTAATATCCTGCTACTCAGAGTACTCCAATCAGGGAAGACTTTCTAGAGGAGGTAGCATTCGAATGTGAGAGGATTTGGATAGGCTGGATAGAGAGGGAAGAAGACATTTATCAAGGTTTCTCCCACTGTTTGTTTTTTCTTGATGAGCTTTTAACCTTATTCTCCTCTCTTAAAACAAATAGAAACTTTTTATGAGATAACTGTTTTGTTAAAGATTAAAAGTTGACTGACTCATGACCTTTCCGTGAACTGAATCATAACTAAATGGTAGAAATACCTTAGTGTAGACCTGGCATGGATGTATTGGATTTGGAGACCAATGAATATAGCAAGAATGCAATAGAACGGAGAGAACATCAGGGCAGGTACCCCACGCAGTACTGGCCACACGGTCCAGGGTATGCTAGCCTCTTGGCTCCTACTACTCAGGGCTGAGGTAAGATTCATGCAAAGATCATACGATTTTACTAAAGGAGACACCCACGGTCACTCCCTCAAATCTGTTTAATCTTTTTTATTTTTCAGACAAAGCTCTAAAAAGCTTTATTTAATGAGCAAATGATAGAAGATTAAAAATCATTTCCTAAGGTGTATTCTAAGTTGTGTGATCTATAAAACAATTCTTTCTCCATTTCACAATTTTAATTAGCTCCATCCCTCCCAAAGCATCCTCATCTTTCAGATAGCAGAAGGAAATGTCCCTTGAGGAGAGTTAGTCTCTTAGGTGTCACTATGAGGATATTTGAACTTGGGAAGAGGAGAATCCAGGGCTGTGAGCATGATTAATTCTTGCTGGAATGGAAGCCATCCGGTTCCTTGAAAGACTTCAGAGGGTTTTGGTTCCCGGCATGATTGGTCTCCCCTTTACATCACTCTGATAGATGCCTTGCATTGTAATTAAAAGACATGCCACCTGAGTGGAGTATGGATGATCAGTCTTTTTTTCTATTTTTCTAGAAATGATTGATCATTCATGTTTATAGGGCTATCAACTGCTGGACTTTGAAAAGGTCAGTATTGATTATCTAAGTCGCGCAGAAAGTGTGCTTCTTTGCTATACATAAATATGATTTCCTTTTATGAGACGACTGATTTTTCAGGGCAGGGGGAAAGAGGGAGGTATTCACATGAATTAAGCAATGAGAATTTCAACTAAAACACACTTAGATTCAGTCAGAATATTGGAACTGGCAAGGTCATACTTTAGATTAGCTAATCCACACCCACCCCTCCCAAGATACACACGTACAATTTACTTTACAGATGAGAAAACTGAGTCCCTGCCTGTGGACATAGTAGCTATAACAGTCGTGCTTGCTTTGAGAAGAAGACTATACGTGAAAATACGAGGAGCAGGTCTACCTGTGGAGAGGATTGTAGATGATTGGGGAAGATTTTTCCTTCACCATACCTTTCTATATCTGAAATGCTTCCTGTAAAGCACATATATTACTTTTGCAAAAAAAAAAAAAGTTGGTTTTACACCCACAGTGAATACTGTGTCAATTGGCTGGAGTTGTGTGGTCAGTGGACTTTCCCCTCAATAGGCTTCACAGACCTGGCTTTAGAAGAATCATTAAAGTCCAGGCTGCAATTCAGCCCTCTGTCCCTCCAGTCCTTGTGCACTAGACTAGACACTGTGACTGACTATGGGGCTTTATCTGCTTGCCTTTCTCATTTGTCCCCTAAACACTTAGAGTTTTTGGCCACTTCAGCCTCCGCTCGGAATGGCAGTTGGTGAAGGTGGGCTACAAATCTATCTTCAGCCGGCGCTGCGGCAAAGAGGATTATCAGACCTGGCACCTGCTCAATCAGGTACAGTGCAGGGTAGGGGGTCCTGTCTCCTAGGAACAGGGGCCACTGCAAGCCCTGTTTGGTCCTATTGGGCCTTCCTATTTGGAGAAGGAAAGTAGTGGGCCATCTGGGGGTGATGGTGGGTTTCGGGGGAGGGATTGAAACCCACACACCCAGGTCTAGCAGGGGCAGGTGATATTTTGGGACCATTGTGCACCCTGGAATCCTGATCTACTCGTTGAAATCACCGAGCAGCCTGGGGAAGTGGTGATAATGGTAACCTGAGATTTTAGTGCTACCCATGGAGAAATAAGCCCAGAAAACTAGGAGACCACACCAATGATGTGATCATCTCAGCTTTTACTGGGAAGCATGAGAGCATTTCTCAGACCAGCCTGAAGTCAGGACCCAGGAGCGTTGTGGACAGGACCACAGAGAAGGGGTGAAAGGTGGAGGTGAGGGGCTCTAGCAAGGCAGATATTTAGTGCTATGCAACATAGGCAGACTTCTTTTTTCTTCAGAACTATTGGGTCCTTATAATTTGTACCAACAAATTATTATCCTTCTCTTTGTGCCCTTGACAAGGAATAAGGGCTTGGACACAGTGGTTTATCATAGAGAGGGAGCTTATTGGGTCCACTTCAATTTTACCCTGAAGATGATGTGAAAAATATGCCAGAAGTGGGTTCTTTTCCACTGGAATTTCTGCTGACGCCATTCGGGCAATTGCCGGGTGATCTGTGAGGATGACCTGGGGTGTTTGCATTCTCTATGGAGGTGGAGAAGAAACAAGACGAAGTAGCCATCACTGGCTAGGTTGGGTGGAGGGACAGTGAGAGGCCAGCCTCCTATAGTGTTCCTCTTGCGGGGTAGTAAAAGATCAGCCTTTTAATCTTGGAAACTCCTGAATGGTTCCTGGGAGGGAGATTTCTACATAGAGTGACGAGAAGAGAATGAAGAGGCTAACGCTGGTTTATTTCACCATCTTTGTGTTTTTCTGCCTCTCTCACTATGGACTTTCTTCGTAAGGGGGAGCCGTGCGTCATGGGAGAAAGGAAAATATTCAAGAAACGCAAGCCAGGAGCTCAGTGTGCCCTGGGCCGAGACTCCTCAGGGACGGTGGTCTCAGAACCCTGTGTCTGTGCCGACTGGGACTTTGAATGGTGAGTCCCTGGGCATCTCATTGCCAATTCCAGCTAGACATTTACTGGTTGGGGGGATGAGGGTGAAGATGAAGCCGGGGAGGAAGGCATGACTAAGAGATAGGTGTGTCTGCTGGCCTATGGGCCTGGCTGCCCCAGTTCCTGGCCAGATGGGATGTCTGCATCCCTGGAAGGAGGATGGGAGGAGGCGATTTCACAGGGAAGATCACTGTTCTATCAGAGCAGCATGTCCAAGGGGACTTCTTCCCATCTTCAGTTAGCATTTGTCCTGGAAAGTCCCAGAGAGGTGGGGCTGGACACAGAGAGCTCAGAGAGCTGCCACCTTGGACAGTTACCTCCAGAAACGTTAGCTAGAATTGTGCTCTTCCAAATGAGCTCTCTTATCGTCATTTCTTTTTTTCTCCCTCTAATGACAACCACAAAGAATGACTTTGACTCTCACCTATTAGCTAATGACTCACAAGTTTCCAAATATTTACCTCCATCTCTGGCCTGTCTCTCCTCTTGGATGGGGACATTTGTATCCATCTATTTACTCAGCATCCATCTTCCCTTGAATTGCTAATAGGGATTTCAAACTTCGTGTGGCCAAGCAGAATTCTTCCTGAACACCCACTAGTGGAAGCAGTTTTTCAACTTTTCTTAAGCCACCCACCCCCCATCCCGGACCAGCTTTTCCAAATTCAATAAAACACACTGATATCCACTCAGTTGCTTAAGTCAAAATCCCAGGAGAGCTTGATTTTTCCCTTTACCCTCAGGTCCAGGCCATCCACAAGTCCTTGAAAGTCTCTATTTCCAAAACACATTCTAACTCAAAGCACCTCTACCCATGACCACTGCAATCTGGATCACTCCAACAGTTTACTAACTCACTCTCTGCTTCCACTCTGGTCACCCTGAAATCTATCCAAAATTATATTTTAAAAACCCAAGTCAGATCTTATCACTCCTATACTTGAAGCACCCCAATGGCTTCCCCTCTTCCTTAAAATATAATCTAATCTTCTTTCTTTGCTCCACTGTAGATGATTGACCCATTGCCATTGTTCCTTAACTTCTTACTGTTCTCGCCTCATTCACTATTTTGCAGCCACACTACTATCTCCTACACTTTGATTAACCCAGACCCATTCCTAGCAAAGGAAACAGCGAGTGCAAGGATTTCTTCCACATCTCAGCATGGCTGGCAACTTTGGATCACTCATGCCTCAGCAAAAATAGCAGCTCCTCAGAAATGCCTTCTGAGACCATCTAATCTCACCTACACCCTGGCACTCTCTGGCACATCACCCTGTTTAATTGTCATCTTATTATTCATCACAAATAGAGAGATTGTGTTTTGTGTTTTTTGATTTCTTTATTATTGCCCATCTTTCCCCAGTAGAATGGAAGTGCTGTGAGTGCAGGAATTTTAGACATTCTTTATTGTTGCATCCTCCATGCCTAGCCCACAGGAAGCATTAAACTGTCATACGATGTTTCTGAATGTTGTTTCTTTTAGGAGAGTCAAAAACCTTCCCAAACCTGGGAATGGGTGATCCCATTGGTGATCGCAGGGTCATCCCAGGCTGATTCCAGTTGGATGAATTCTTCCTCTGTGTCACAGTCAAAAACTGAAGTTCATTTGAGATATTTTCATCACCCATTCCAGGTTAAAAGACAAAGCTAAGGGCTCAGGTGTCAGCCTATAGACATGGAAGGGGCAGGACAATGACAGAGCTGCATTAGGGCTTATCTGGTGTCTAATAACAGAAATAAGTCCAAATGGGACTTATACAGAACCCTCACCCCCTCCATCCTCATTGCATCCAGCCTGTTTCTTGATTTGTTCTGTAAGCCATCTTCCATTTCCCACTTTCTACTATGACTGTAAGTGGTAACAGCAAGCCCGCTAGTTGACCATGACTGCCCCCCTACCTGCTCTTCATCCCTGAACTCATGCCTTGAAAAGCTTGACTTCAGCAAGAATCATCCAAATGGGATGTGCTAAATGGAATTTAATTTAAATGACAGGGTCCTATCTGTAACATTTTTGACTCTTTGAAAACAAAGGATATTTTCACAATTGGGAAGAATAATTTTTAATTATTAACCACAATCCGGAAAAATAGTCATAGCAGTGATACAGTAGGCCACTCAGAATTATGGTACATGACATATTGATGTCACCCTGAATATGCAGAATCTGAATATCAGGCTTCCTTGTGTCCTTCTGCAGACTGACTCCGTAGAGGTGCAGTGTCTTCGCATATGTCATGCTACATCTTCTCCTGTGTCTCTCTGAACTGTACTAGACCCTCACCCATTGTTGGGAAGCCTTACAATTGAGAAAGAGTAGGAATTGTAATATAAATATTTTTTTCTTCAGCAATTACATTAACATTTACTAGTCTGGAAAAAAAACCCAGCTCTGATATTCAATTTTTGACCTTGGGAAATTTACTTAATCTCTATGACTTCACCTCCTAGGCTATTAAATACAAATATATAACATGTATCTCATTGGGTCCTAGGGAGGAATAAATGAATTCACATACATCATTAATGTGAATAAGGAGTTTATCCTAATGGTATACACAGCTTTTGATGCTGCGGTTGTTGTTAATCTTGAACCCCAGGTTAAGTGGTCCCCATGGTATCGTTAGCAAGTAAATCAGAGCTTATACATCCAAATAAGCACTGTCTTCAAAGTTGAACCTTTGGGTGTTATCCATTTATTTCAATGGTGATGGTTTTGCTTAAACTATTTCTGAACCTGTCTTTGGAAAACTGCTGTCAGAATGCATCTATAAGTAAAGAAGTGGAGGGAGAAGCCCTTGCAAAGTATTCTATGGTTCTCACACTTGCATTGGTAGAGGTACCACCTGGACCCAACACCCTGTAATGTCAGTATCATTACTATGACATTTTTTTTTTTTAATTTTTTTTTTTAAATTTATTTATTTATTTATTTTTGGCTGTGTTGGGTCTTCGTTTCTGTGCGAGGGCTTTCTCCAGTTGCGGCAAGTGGGGGCCACTCTTCATCACGGTGCGCAGGCCTCTCACTATCGCGGCCTCTCCTGTTGCGGAGCACAGGCTCCAGACGCGCAGGCTCAGCTACCGTGGCTCACGGGCCTAGTTGCTCCGCGGCATGCGGGATCCTCCCAGACCAGGGCTCGAACCCGTGTCCCCTGCATTGGCAGGCAGACTCTCAACCACTGCGCCACCAGGGAAGCCCCACTATGACATTTTAATGAGAAGAAAATTCGCATCTGGAATGTAAGTTACTTGACCAAAATCACATTAGCAGTGAGAGAAAGAGGTGAGGATCAAATGTAAGTCTAGCTAAATTCCACATTCTCTTCTCTATATCATGCCATTTCTCAAGAAATCAAACAAATCTTTGTTATTTTAGATACACTTTATTTTTCAGAAGAAATAGGGTCCCCAAGTTTGCTTATTCTAAAATTAAATGATCTCATTCTCAAATGATCTAAGTTAACTGCTGGTGATGAGGTTTAATATAGAATGTTCCATGAACTCTAAACCAACGCCAAATAAAGTAGTTTTGGCCATTGGTACTAGAATTGTCATAGGTGTATGGTGTTCAAGAAGACTTTATAGAATTTTGAAGGGAGATATGTAAGACATTGTATATTTGGCTCTCTGTAGCCAATCATACCTCATATTAAAAAGAAGATAGAACCACTTGAGTCTGAGTTAGGACTAACAAACACACAAGACTTGAAGCTGGGTTAGTAGTCATAATCTGAGAACAAAAGCAAGAAAAATCATGTGACCTAAAAGTATTTTTGCACTACTTTTGAGTATGGCAGAGAGAGTTTGATTCTGAAATTTCTGGGATTTTTTGTTGTTGTTATGGTGGTTTTCATGGACAATGGGACTGAGTGTTTAAAATTTTTTTCTTTGCTTTATTTTTAAGTCAACTTCAATAAGCATAGGTATCAGTTAAAAATACAGTTTTTCCCTCAAATATAGTTTGTCTGTTTGTTTGTCTTTAATGCTCATGCTGAAAAATCCGTGTATGGCAACAGTTGCATAGCCCTGTCTCCTTCTCGATGTTCCTTCCTACCAGGAAGTGTTAGCTAAGGAATCTGAAGACCCCAGCTTGGTTAGTATAAGTGATTACCATGCATATTCCACCTAGTTGTTTCCCTAAGCCAAATCAGGTCATGTTCATTGGATTGATCCAGGCAACTTTTTTTTTTTTTTTTTTTTTTTTAAAAGGGGAAGAGGAGGAAATGAGGAGTCTTTTTTTTTTTTTTTTAATTGATTGATTGATTGCTATGTTGGGTCTTCGTTTCTGTGCTAGAGCTTTCTCTAGTTGCGGCAAGCGGGGGCCACTCTTCATTGCGGTGCGCCAGCCTCTCACTATCGTGGCCTCTCTTGTTGCGGAGCACAGGCTCCAGACGCGCAGGCTCAGTAGTTGTGGCTCACGGGCCTAGTTGCTCCGTGGCATGTGGGATCTTCCCAGACCAGGGCTCGAACCCGTGTCCCCTGCATTAGCAGGCAGATTCTCAACCACTGTGCCACCAGGGAAGCCCCAGGCAACTTTTAAGTCTCAGAGACAGCAGGGAGTAGAGACGGGAGGATGGATTAAACGCGTTGATTCTGGTGGAAAAGTTAAAGAATGCAGCCTGGGTTCACAGAGGAGTTTTCTGCCCGTATTGCTCTGCTTAAGAAGGAAGGCTTTATAGATTCTCAGATACCTTTACTTGTAGAGCACCATTGACTTTCGCAACTTTCACCCTTCCATCCAGAGCGGGTGTCAGTAACAAGTATGAATTTTACATAAATATTGATGTTTCTACTTAACGGCCTCACAAATCCCCCAGCCTCATGTTTACTGTACAGAACCTCTCTGTAGCAACCTCCATCATGGCACTGGTGAGGGGCTAGGAGCAAATCCTCCGTGAGAAGTAAGTTTGTCAGAAACTAGTGAGTAGCCAGAAAAGGGAGCTGCTCTGAAGTCCTATGAGGGCTCCTAGGAAGTACTTGCCCCCTGGGAGGTCCAAATGCATTTGTTCAGTGAGAAACCAAGTTGGACCAGAGATTATGCCAAATTGTTCTCTTTCTTACTCTTCATCCAGCCACTCACACAGCAATAATTTTGCTGAGCACCTACCAGGTGCCAAGTTTTTTAGATGGATTAACTTACTTAATCTTCCCAACCAGCTCTTGGAAGGAGAGTCTGTTATCATAGGTGTTTTATAAATGAAGAAATCGAGACAAGAGAGGTTAAGTGTAACTCATTCAAAATAATAATATGCTACTCCAGAGTCTCAAGTCTCAGTATGTCTTTTTTTTTTTGCCCACACCTCACAGCTTGTGGGATCTTAGTTCCGCAACCAGGGATTGAACTCAGGCCCTTGGCAGTGAAAGCGTGGAGTCCTAACTACTGGACTGCCAGGGAATTCCCAAAGTCTCACTATGTCTTAGTGTTTACCTTCCATGTCCAGTATGGCTCCAGATCCACAGAGCGAGTTTATCAAGTGGCAGTGTAGAACAACGAGGGGAAGAGATTTGGGGTGCCATAGTACATAAATTCAGGCACGTCTGAAATCTAGTCAACCTTTAGTATTCTGCATATAGGGCCCATTCTAGCATATTTTTTCTGTAGACTAGGCATTGTAGAAAAATCGAAGATGTATTAGCCAGAGTTATTGGATGCAAAGAAGGGATGACAGGAAATAATAGAGTATAATTGGGTGCTGAATTTCATGATCCAGACCTATGCTGTACAGTATAGTAGCCACTAGCCACATGTGGTTATTTGCATTAAAATTAGATACAGTGAGTCCATCGACAGACAAATGGATAAAGAAGATGTGGTACATATATACAATGGAATGTTCCTCAGCCATAAAAAGGAATGAAATTGGGTCATTTGTAGAGACGTGGATGGATCTAGAGACTGTCATACAGAGTGAAGTAAGTCAGAAAGAGAAAAACAAATATCGTATGTTAGCGCATATATGTGGAACCTAGAAAAATGGTACAGATGAACCGGTTTGCAGGGCAGAAATTGAGACAGAGATGTAGAGAACAAACGTATGGACACCAAGGGGGGAAAGCGGCAGGGGGGTGAGGGTGGGGGGGTGATGAATTGGGTGATTGGGATTGACATGTATACACTGATGTGTATAAAATTGATGACTAATAAGGACCTGCTGTATAAAAATAAAATAAAATAAAATTCAAAAATTAAAAAAAAAATTAAATACAATGAAACATTCATTTCTTCAGTTCCACTAGCCACGTTTTGGGTGCTCAGAAGTCACATGTGGCAAGTGGCTACCATATTGGATAGCATAGATGTAAAACATTTCCATTATCACAGAAAGTTCTGTGGGACAGCATTGGTCCTACCTGCAAGTGCTAGGAATGGTCAGAGCAAAGAGATCACTGAGGACTGGAGTAATGATGGAAGGCTTCCTACAGGAAGTGGTGATGGAGCTGTATAGACTTGCTGCTGAATAAGTATGAGGAAAATGGGCAGCACATCCAAGAAAGCAGGTATATGAAGGTTGTTGATGAATAGAGGGATAAGGCCAGATGGATAGCATGGGTTTAGATTAGGAGAGACACTTGAGCGATGACTGTTTGATTTTTCAAACAATTTCTGAAATGGTTTGGATATAATTATCTTTCTATCTCTATAGCTCCATTTAGGCTATGCCTTAGCAAATGATGATGATGTTAATTATTAGTCCATTGTTTTTGTTGTGGTTTTTGTTGTGGTTGCTTCTCTTTTCTGAGTGTTCATGCTGTGGCTGCCAAAAACCTCTATCTGGTCCTAAACCCAGCGTGCTCTACTGTCTCCTAAAATGAGACAGAGACACCTGTGGAACACTCATCCTAGAACTGCAGCTCCCAAATGGGGAAATGGAGGAACTGGGGTCGATGAGGCTATGGTGGGGTAGTGCATAGTCTGAGAGTAGGATACACCCTACCACTGGGCCAGCAGAGACCATGACTTCTTGGATGGCTCCAAGAGGCTCAGAATGACATTAGGCCCTCCCTACTGATTAAATGGGTGTTTCATGGGCTTGTACTAATGCTGAACCAGGGATCAGGAGTCTCAATTATCACCTTTGGTTAACATCATCAGGTGTGTACAGTCTTTAACAAGTCATTTCTCCTCTTTTTCTTCGCCTTTCCAATCTGTCAACTGAGGGGATTGAACCCAAGGAATACAGGCGTCCCTTCCTATTCTGACATGCAGAAGCTTTTTGATTTCTGAACCTTTTCTTGTCTATTCCTTCTTTGGATTGTCTGAGGCTTCTCCCTGGATGGGACTTGGAGGACACATAGGTCCCTATGTGTCCTAAATGGGCAAGTTTTCCCATAAACTTTTAGAAGTTCTAAACCCTTTTATAGTCAAGAAAACCACAGAGGTGACTTATTTCTTAAAAGAAACTATCTGTGTGTTTGCAGAAGCTGTGGCAGCTTACTTCCCAGAGGCAAATCAAACTTTCTGGTACATTCTCTCCAAATGTCACAATTCAACAGAAAACCACCTGTCCTCAAGAAGCTGTAGCAGCAGCTGGGACTGCTTATTTGCTGACATCATAAAAACTCCAGAGCTGGGAGGGAGCTTGGGCAGGATGAGAGATTTTAATATACATTTAGCAGAAGTTAATGAAGAAGTCCATAGCTTGGGGGCAGCCAGTGATGTTTCCATTAATGTTATTAAATATTAATGAGGTGCTTTTTCTCTTTGGGGCAAAGCAGCATGGCTGATGCACCTTTTTAAATTACTACATCACTAACAGGTAGCAGAGCTGAACAGAACTGCTAAAGATGGTTACATTTAGCAAGGAGAAATAAGACATTTCTCTCCTTCCCAGAGCTGCTTAGGAGAACACCCTTCCTTCAGAGATTACTAATATTTCTTAGGATTCACAGGACATTCAATAGATTTACCTCATAAAGGAAGCAGGGAATTTTCTAGAAGTAGTGCAGACACACCACAGCCCAAATCTTTCTGCAGATAAATAATGCTTAGAAATCAGATATTCAGTGCTGTACTGGAAAATGTTTAACCACTGGCTCTCTGGGAACAAAGAAACGAATAAATAAGCCCTGATTAGTAGTGTTTGCTGATTGCTGTAAATATTCCCACCATATCTGATTCAAGTTACCAACATGACATCATTGAATGCAGAATTAGGAAGCACAACATGTAGCTATGTATTTACTGTATGGATACATAGACATAAATGACTTCAAGAGCATAAATAATAAAATGATGTACAGTGACATTTTATATATAATATTTATTGCATATAATCAGCAAAATAATGAGGAATTTCTGTGTTTTCGGTATTTATTATCCTTTGAATATAATTTATTTAATTGAAATTTTGTATAACTTAATTTTCGATAATAGTTGTGTTTAACAACCAATAACTAACTTGCAAAATTCCTCGAATTTTAAGTTGGCTCTCATGGGCAGTTACCAGCTGGCACAACATTGAGTCCATATGATCTCTCAGGCTGGAAGATCTCCAATCATTGATCGGGGGAGGCATGGCAAAAGATTACCTTGACAGACATGTCCCTTTCTCCTTTTCTTCCAGTTTCATTTAAACTTGCCATATCAAAGCTGGTCTTGACCTTCACCTTTCCGTGTAGCGATTTGCAATGACTCAAGCTCACACTCACTCCACAGGCATCTGTTGAGCACCTGGGATTCTCTCTGTGGTCCACACTGGGAAGTCAACCATGGGCTCACAGTCTCCCTGCAGAAATAGACCAGATGCCATGGGATAATTTGTGCAGTCATTTAAAAATGTAATTAGAGTGTCATTCACCCAGTAAATATTTATTCAACACCTTCAGTATCCTATTCTAGACGCTTATATTGCCAAACAAAACCAACAGAAGGGTTTGCTCTTTTGTAGCCTTGATGTTTCTAAAATGCTAGGACCATGAAGGTTTGGTCCAGGGAAGCAAGAATGGCTTCATCAGACCTAGATATTGAAGAAGGATACATAGGGAACCACCTGAAACAGAAAAGGGTAGAGTGCTTCAAAAGCCCTGGGCAGGACTTCCCTGGTGGTGCAGTGGTTAAGAATCCACCTGCCAATGCAGGGAACACGGGTTTGAGCCCTGGACCGGGAAGATCCCACATCCCGCGGAGCAACTGAGCCCGTGCACCACAACTACTGAGCCTGTGCTCTAGAGCCCACGTGCCACAACTACTGAGCCCGCGTGCCACAACTCCTGAAGCCCGCATGCCTAAAGCCCGTGCTCCACCACAAGAGAAGCCACCGCAATGAGAAGCCCGCGCACCGCAGTGAAGAGTAGCCCCCGCTCACCGCAACTAGAGAAAGCCCGCACACAGCAGCAAAGACCCAGCGCAGCCAAAATAAATAACTAAATTTATATTAAAAAAAAAAAAAAGAAAACAACACGAAAGCCCAGGGCATCACACAGACAAAGACAAAGAGGGTTAAAGGTTGGCCTGAGTTTGGTTTGGAGGAAGGTGGTGACAAGGTAGGGTGGGGTCAAACCGAGAAGATAATTTATATAATCTCATCAGTCAGTTGGTACTTCTTAACTGTACTGCTTCATCCTGTATCATGCTGTGTTCTGCTTGATACTGTATTACTCTGTTCTTTTGTTGGATTTGAGGCATGTTGTCTTCCTCTCTCCAAAAGACTGAAAACCCCTTGAGGATAAGGATTATGGCACTTCCTTCACAGGACAAGGCACATACTGAGTAATAAATAAATGTGGAATTAAACTTTTCTTTCTGTCTCCCTTTCATTGCTATCCTCGTTACCCACATAGACAATTTGCGTCTATTTTCATTGGACTTTAATTAAATCTTGGCTGAAAGAATAGGAGAGCAGAAAAAGAAAGGAGGCGTGGGTCTGGAGAGAGCGATTTTCCTGTTGTTTTATGTTTTATTAACACTCAGTGGATCAGTATTCAAATGTCCAGATTGTTCTGCCCTGTCTGTGGGTTTCAGGACATCTTTGGGTGCTTGACTTGGAGGCATGACTCCTCCTGCCAATTTAAGCCACGTTCAATGACCTGGGGTTGGTTACAAGAGGAATAATGCCTACTTTGTTGCTCTTTTTCTACCCTGGAATTTATGATTCTGGGAGCTTTATAAAAGTCCAAGAAGGAAGGCAACACCATTCACATTTCAGATGGGAGAGCTCTTCTCCTACACTGGTCTATGACTTCCTCATTTTGGAATGTGGAGGAAAGGAGCAGAAAATCATACCAGACTTTGTTTCTTCATTTTACTATGGCTAGGCTTTTACAAAAACATGGAGAAGAGCTACAGTATAGTTTTTGTGGGGTTTTGTGTGTGTGTGTGTGTTTTGTTTTTTCCTAAAGGAAACAGGGGACCTGTGTTATAAACAGTTGGGAAAAGTTTGAATGACTGTGTATATGTGAATGCAAATGTGTGTATTTGTTTGGGAGAGAATTTCAGAAAAAATGAAAATAAGATCAATGAAGTCCATTTTGGAATAAAATGTGGAATCCGAACACAGAAATAAATCTTGACCTTTAAAGTCATCTTCTTGGTTGTCATCTACTTATTTCAGTAAATCCACTGTGATCCAAAATATACTTTTAAGCTTACAGCATCCCTCACACCCACCCCAAGCCAGTGTACCTGCCACATTATGTACATCCATACTTTTTTAAGCCTGGACTCTCCATCTGAGAATCTATTACGTCTTCTATACACTGAACTCCGAATGACTTTGGGATTATTTCCAAATCTGAAAATCCATTTTCAAAGTATGAATATTTGTCCCCACTGGGAATATTTAAAGAATGTGTTGCAGCTTTGGGGATGGTTAAAGGGATGTGTTTGTGTGTGCCTGTGGGTATTTTCACATTTGTGCATCTACACCAGTATGCAATATTTATTTTCTCGACAGTGACTATGGTTATGAGAGACATGGAGAAAGCCATTGTGTCCCAGCTTTCTGGTACAATCCAGCATCCCCGTCAAAGGACTGCAGCCTTGGTCAAAGCTACCTTAACAGCACTGGGTAAGTAAAACACCTGAAGGAACTCCACTCACTGTTTCCCTATTTCCCTAAGTTGGGATCAAAGGAGGATTCCTACTGAAGCAAAGTGGAGTGTAGATAGAGTTTGTTTGTAACAGGTGGCTTCTGAGGAAAGCTGAAGGGTTCTTTAGCTGAAGCTAGCTTTTTTGGAACGTCAAAAGAAATTTCTAGAGGGGTGGGATAGGGAGGTTGGGAGGGAGACGCAAGAGGGAGGAGATACGGGAACATACGTATATGTATAGCTGATTCACTTTGTTATAAAGCAGAAACTAACACACCATTGTAAAGCAATTATACTCCAATAAAGGTGTTAAAAAAAAAAAAGAGATTTCTGATTACCCAGATTTCAGTACCTTTTGCTATTTGCCTCTGAAATACCATAGCTATTATTTGATCAGACCTTCTCTTTTGGAAAACGATGCCACCTTTTTTTCCAGACCCCGATGGAAATAAATTAACACTAGTGATGTGCAGATACTACAGTGCTTTCTAGCGATAGATGAACCAAAGCTCTTGTAGACTGATGATGAAAACTTAGAATGAAAAGTCAAAAGTCCCATCCTAGAAACTCCTGGAATAAGAAGGTCAAGGCACACTTTCTGTACTTGTCAAGTTATGTATGTTTCTCTCTTTGTTCACTTATTACTTACTCACTCAGATGCTTGAAAAAATTTTCCTTGGGGATCTGTTGTCTTCCCCTTTCCTTTGCCACTCCTATGACCTAGAACAGATTTGGGAAGTGGATTGGTGGTCTGAGACAGTGCTTTTTAAAATTTAATGTGCTGTGAATCACCTGGGGATCTTGTTAAAATACAGCTTCTGATTTAGGAGATCTAGAGTGGCATTGAGATTCTTCATTTCAACAAGCTCCCACGCGATGTCAGCATTGCTGGTCCTAGCACTAATCTTTGAGTAGCAAGGGACTAAAGTGCTCTGGAATTCAGTCTCAGCTCTTCCAATGGATCTTCTAACATCTCAGACAAGTTACTCACCAGCTCAGTACTTTTACCTTACTTGGTTGTAAAATAGTGGTAGGGGTACTATCTACCCAACTGATGTCTACAGAGGAAGAAAAAACATGATGGAAGAGATATATTGAGTGGTCTGAGATACTCTGAGAAACATACATTTTTTAGTCAAAAATTTGGTTCTTAGGGAGCTATTCCTGGGATCTGAGCTGAGGTTTAAGCACTGTTGATGTCATTTTATTTTAGGTGAATGGTCTTAGGGATTTAAGCCACTCAAACTACAGATCCAGCAGCATGAAACTTCAAGACATGTGGTGTCAGAGACTAAAGTGCTAGGAAGTTTGAGGAAGAGGAATATAATGGGCACAGAAGATCAGCTATGCCACCAAATTCCCAGCCAGAACATACCTGGACATAGCTGGAAGATAATTGCATTAGGGCTTCTCATATGATCCTGTGACATGTGTAGGTAGACCCAAGTTTAAGCAAGTTAGGTGTACCAAAACCCCAAGTAGCCATCAAATAAACCAAGAAGATGAAAGGGAAAAACTATTCATTTTTTTCAAAAGATTCACTACAAGTGAATCTCCAGGTTGCTTAAATGTTGGCTTATAGTACAAACCGTCAACCAGCTGGCCAGTTGAGGCTGAAGAGTTGGGTGATATCAAGTGTGCATTAGGACGTGATACCCACCAAAATATCTATCATAGGTAAAACTCAATATCTTCTAAATGATTAAAGCTCAGCAAGAAAATATAGGTTAGAAAAGTTTGATTATATAGACCAGTGCTGACCAAAAGAACTATAATACGAGCCACATATGTAATTTAACATTTTAAAATAGCCACACTGAAAAAGTTTTTTTAAAAAGGTGAAATTAATTTTGATAATATATTTTATTTAACTCAGTATGTCCAAAATATTATCATTTCAACACACACCACTAACCCAAGTTCTCAGAAACCACAGGTGGAAAGTGGCTAGCTTATTGGACAGAGCAGCTCTAGAACCATTATGAATTCAGTTGACAATTAAAAATAATATATTGAAATTGAGTCATTTGTTGAGACGTGGATGGATCTAGAGACTGTCATACAGAGTGAAGTAAGTCAGAAAGAGAAAAACAAATATCGTATATTAACGCATGTATGTGGAACCTAGAAAAATGGTACAGATGAACCGGTTTGCAGGGCAGAAGTTGAGACACAGATGTAGAGAACAAACGTATGGACACCAAGGGGGGAAAACTGCGGTGGGGTGGGGATGGTGGTGTGCTGAATTGGGCGATTGGGATTGACATGTATACACTGATGTGTATAAAATCGATGACTGATTAAAAATAATCATGATAATATATTGATACATCTATAAGAGGATATATTGTAATTGCATATGAGGCAATAACTACATATAGCATTTGCTTGACATCTTCCTGAGATCTCTGGATGGAGATGTGGGGCTGGTAATTCAGCAGTATGTGAGGGGCAGCAAGAGAGGAAATATGAGGGATAGTGGAGGACTAGTATCACTCCTAAGGAATTTGCTTTCACCTGTTTTCAAGGCCACCAGAAAAAGGCAACATGGATGGACTGGTTGATTACTCCTGACACACAGATTGAAAGAAGATGTGACGATGGTGATGATGGTGGTGGTGGTGGTGGTGTCTGTGGTGCATTTATTTTATGTGGTTTTACCAGAGTATTGATTTTGTGCAGCCTTACAGACAGTGATGTACCTGGAAATAAAGTCTGTCATGCAGGTCAGGGCTGTGGGCAAGCTCTCGGCTTCACGTGCTGGGGTCAGTGGTCAAGCGAGATGACATGTCATCACTGTGCGCAAAGATGCCCTTAACCTAGAAGGTCACAGCGTTTACGGGGAGGTTTTCCCATGCAAGCTTCTTCTCTGAGGCAGTTTTACCACAGCAGGATCAAATAGGAGTTTCAAACTTGTGCTTCTAGTCTGGCATTGGTGATGAGTGAGAAATGAAATATTAACAAGGAGAGAAGATGTGCTGTAAAAGAGCCCAGTGGCTCCAGAGTAAGGGCTGTTAGGTATTAGGGGATGGCATGATGTCCTGGGGGTAGAGGGAAGACCGGAAGAGGCTTCCTGACTAGTTACAGTTAGAAGAAGGCTGATCTTCTAGCTGCTTTCTGGCCTCAGGGAGGTAGGCACAAGTCTCTCCATCACAGAGAGAAGCACCTGCTTTCCTTGCTTCCCTAGTCCAGTGGGTCTGTCCCCTCCTGTATCATGTGTGAGCCAGACATTGATTTTTCTTGCCTGGTTTAGACACTGATCCGATCTGCGTTTCACCAGGTAGGATCGATAATAACGTTTAAGGAGCTGCTCTTCCTGAGATGGAGGGATAGCGGTTTCTCACCGTTTGCTTAGCATCCTAAATGGCTGCTGTCTTTGGGACTCAGTCTTTAGATGCAGCTGTGCAGAATCTCTGTCTCACTCTTGTTCTCCTGCACGCTCTGCCATACGTGCTCCTGCGAGGGTGCACACACTGGCACAAACCCCACCACTGACGATGGTCAATACCTCTCAGGTACCGGCGGATCGTGTCCAACAACTGCACAGACGGACTGAGGGAGAAGTACACTGCCAAGGCCCAGATATGCCCGGGAAAAGCCCCTCACGGCCTCCACGTGGTGACGACCGATGGGCGCCTGGTGGCAGAGCAGGGGCACAATGCGACCTTCATCATCCTCATGGAGGAGGTAGGGGAGACCCTCTTGCGTCTCTGAGGTCAGAACTCACAAGCAGGTCATTGCCCACTTCCAGATGGGAAGAGAAGAAATGTCACGTTTTCCCACCAGTCCTTGTAACAAAGTCAGTGGTGAGAAGTGAAGACTCCTGGGAGAAGATGGAAGGGGTGAAAGAGGTCTTGGGATATTTAGGGACCCTGTTCCCTTCATCTCACTATACAGAAGTGGGGCCCCCTTGTCTCTGGGCAGGTGCAGATTTGAATATATTCTTTGAGGTATCCCTTTAGGGTCTGCATCTTTGGAGGAATGTTTATTATCATTAGACTGTATACTGTAAACTTTGCCGGAAGAGGGGAATTCACATTTTTTTCCTTTTTTTTTTTTTTTTTAAACCTTTAATCCCACTGATTAGAAAAGCCCACAAGGCTTTCAAAGGGTCTTGAAAGTACGAGTGTGAGGGTGGGGGAAAGTGATCCTAACCCTTTAAACTTATTTTTATAAAGAATGTCATTTGAGTTGATTTTCCATCAGCTACCTGCTCCATTGGTTCACTTTTTAGGTCTTCTGCAATCTGGGCAGTAAAATCAGACTGCGTTCGTTCATTCCAGGGTAGAAATAGCTCTGCTGTATGCTTCTTGCTTCCTATATGAGTTGTTTCATCTGTTTCCAAACCAGGGAATTTTTCAGGCACTCCTTTCTGAGGTGCCGGGGCAAGAAAACTTGCCTGATTTACAAAGCCATCTAAATTTAAATGCAAATTACTGTGTGCTCTTGAGAGCTTGGAAGGAGACCAAAGCAGGCCAGGAGTTTTTCCCCTAACTCTGAATACTTTAGAGACCTTTAAAGTCTGGCTCACACTGGACAGGACGGTGAGGGTTCCTTATCCTGGACTGACAGATTCTTTAGGCTTCATACACACTGGGTGCTTGAATTAAAGAAATTTAATATTCAGAGGAGGTGATTATCACATTCCCACTAGGGAGTTTCCAGGACCAGCTCTATAAAAACTTCTCTTGAATAGATGTGAAGAGCCATGATCTTATCCATTTGAATTGCCTTCAGTTCATTTCCACTTTAATTTATATTCATAAACTCAAGGGTAGTTGACATTGTGTGGGGGGCAAGGTAGCACCTATCAATATTTTACTCACATCTGGGTTGCCACGGGGGAAGAGACAGAAAGTCAAACTGTGATGAATGCACGTTCACTGGGCAGATAATTCCAAAATGATGTATTTCTCTTTTTATTCCATCAACCATCTTTGTTAATAAGTAGAGAGACCCGACTCTTCTTTTTCATCCAGGATCCTTATCTGATGGTCAGGTTCAATTGAATTTATCCAGAGTGTTGGCCCAATATAGTGGAGAGAAGGACAAGAAAGGATGGGGTTCAATATCAGCCCTTAATAAGCTAAGGATCAACTTGGGATGGTAAGATGCACTCAACTGAACCACTGCCATCACCTCCTCAGGCAGCACCCGGGGGCTCTTAGTGTCCCAAGAGGCAGAAATATCTGTGAGCTGAGATGGTCAAAAAAGACTTTACGGGCTTCCCTGGTGGCGCAGTGGTTGAGAATCTGCCTGCCAATGCAGGGGACACGGGTTCGAGCCCTGGTCTGGGAAGATCCCACATGCCGCGGAGCACCTAGACCCGTAAGCCACAATTACTGAGCCTGCGCGTCTGGAGCCTGTGCTCCACAACAAGAGAGGCCGCAATAGTGAGAGGCCTGCACACCGTGATGAAGAGTGGCCCCCACTTGCCGCAACTAGAGAAAGCCCTCGCACAGAAACGAAGACCCAACACAGCCATAAATAAATAAATAAATAAATAATTTTTTTAAAAAAAGGCTTTAGGGAAGAGGGAGCTTAGGCAGGTTTAGGGAAACCCAAGGTCAACAGAGCACAGGTCTAGTTTCAGCTGGTATGCAGTATTCATCTGTAGAATGGAAATAATCATCCTATCTCATAGAGTTACTTTAAAGATGGTATTATATAATATGTGATTAGCATAATGCTTGGAACCTAATAATAAATTCTAAAAAATGGGACATTAGACAATTATAATTATAGCATGGTGGTTGAAAGTATTGACACCAGACTGCCTGGGTTCAAAACTTGGCTCTTCCAGTATTGGCTGCAAAGACTTTGATCTAATTACTTAATTTATTTTTGTCCCCATTTTAGAAATGGGTCCAGTAATACTCTCTACATTATAGAGTTGTGAGGGGATTAATTGCTTAGAACTGAAAAGAAACTTCATCAGTATTAGCTGTTACTAGTACTACTACTACGATGATGAGGAGGAGGACGACACAGGAGAGAAATTATTAAACAATGTGTATGAGGGAGCCAGGGAAGCCCTTGGCTTCCCCAGTTCATAGCTTCACAGAGGCTCTACCTTATCCACAATTGCCGGTGTCAACCAAATCAGGCTGCCGCAAGCTTGGCCATACAGGGGCAATAGGTCCATAGTACCTGTTCATAGTGCCCAGTAGAGAGAGTCTGATGATTGTGTCGAGGGTGTTTCAGCCCTCTGGGAGAGATTAGGGCCTCAAAGGGTGATGCTGAAGGCACAGGACCAAGTATCAAATAGGAGTCAGGCTGGACCATGTGAATGGGCCCAGGCCAACTGCTATTCTACCTTTCAGGGTGATCTCCAAAGGACAAACATCCAGCTTGACTTTGGGGATGGGATTGCAGTGTCCTATGCTAACTTCAGTCCCATTGAGGACGGCATCAAGCACGTGTACAAGAGTGCGGGGATCTTCCAGGTGACGGCCTATGCGGAGAACAACCTGGGCTCAGACACAGCTGTCCTCTTCCTGCACGTGGTTTGTAAGTAGCATGAGCCATCGCCTCTCTTACTTTCTTCCCAGTTGACAACTCCCTTTGTTCAGACTTCCCGGGATTCCAAGCCAAGCAAATGATGACCCCAATCAAAAGATTGAGATGTGACCTCATCTGTGTTTGAGTTTCATAATACTAAAGTAGGCTGATTATTTTGAAAGTTTGGATAACATTACCACTTGGCCCCTCTTTTCAGCTCCCCTCTGTTCTGACGTAAGTAAGTGTGCGCATGCAAACACATTCAAGTAAAAATCCCTTGCCTTTGCTTTGGATACTCCTGAAATAGAGAAAGAGGGAACTCATCTGATTCGCAGCCACAGGTTCATTTTCAAGTTACTCTGAGTGAAGGGAGCACAAATCAAAGTAAATTGTTCTCGGGCTTCCCTGGTGACGCAGTGGTTAAGAATCCGCCTGCCAATGCAGGGGGCACGGGTTTGAGCCCTGGGTCTGGAGGATCCCACATGCCACAGAGCAACTGAAGCCCGTGTGCCACAACTACTGAGCCTGCGCTCTAGAGCCTGTGAGCCACAACTACTGAAGCCTAGAGCCCGTGCTCTGCAACAAGAGAAGCCACCGCACTGAGAAGCCCGCGGACCACAACAAAGAGAAAGCCCACGCGCAGCAACGAAGACCCAATGCAGCCAAAAATAAATAAATAAATTTATAAAAAAAAAAAAAAGTAAATTGTTCTCTCCGTTGGAAGAGCCGAAGAAGGCTTAAAGAAACCCATGCCCAGATTGTTTTAAATGTAGAACTGAACACACAAAATAACTTAATTCTTACATCTGACGTTACTTCAGGTTTATCCCAGGTGTGAATAATTCTAAGAACTCACCAACATATTTTTCTTGTTCTAGAATGTATTTCATGGCTATTGGCTGTTGCTTGGCACAAACCAAAACGACAGTTGAAGTTCCAGAATTGTGTGTTAGTCCTGGAAGTATTTTGTGCCTTTGCTATCCTGGGACTTGACTCATATAAACTGAAACTTAATATGATTTTAGAATGTTGGGTCAAGGAAGTGTTGTTAGGGGCTGTTATTGGTTTCCTATACGTTATAGTGATACTCATGGGTCTAAGGACTTCTATGGTTCTTACTTATATACTCCACGATAGTTTGGGTGGTAATATGCTACATATGATGAAAATTAAATGCTTTAAAAGAATCTAGGTGAAAACAAGGGGAACCTTTTCAATTAACAACTCAGTAAAGATATAAACACTGCTGTATAAACAACCTACACTTAAAAGGTCCCTGGCAAACAGTGACCTAGCTGGTCTCCTAGCATTCTGGTCACAATAGTAGCATAAGGACCAGCAGTGATGGGGGAAGTGCATGGAGAAAGACCCAGATTTTATGTGTTATATCCTTAAAGATGCCACATTACATGACCATGAGATAAATGATTTCTCCTCTGGGTCTTCTGAACTTCAGTTTCAAAATGCCTTAATTCTAACTGACACCTTGCTTCCCAGGGATCTTGTAACAATAAATAGGAAACACAAATAACACACCCAATCATTCACTAATTTATTCAATGACTATTTGTTGAGTTCTTAATATATGCAAGGCCTTCTGCTAGGCACTGGGAGGCAACAATACAGAGATGGCCCTGCCCTTGCAGAGTTTACATTCTGGCGAGGGAGGGAAGGTACTGTGAGAAACGGGCCACCAATAGCCCCAGGGGTGATAACCACACCACACCAATAATAATAGTTCTGTGTCAGAAGCAACAGGTCAGAAACCCAGGTGGGTGGTGTGCAAGGCTTTTATGAGCCAAGTTTAGAGCAAGGGAGACCTGTGTTTGAATTCTGATCATATCCGTTTGTGAAATGTCTACTGTCAGTCAACTTTCTTAGTCTTTACAAACCCCTGATTCCTCGCCTTTAATACTTAGATTATAGCAAGGCTATGAGAATCAAATTGGATTATGTGTATGTGTCAGGGGTCCTCAAGACATCCCCTCCCAGGTTTAGTGATTTGCTGGAAGGACTCATGAAGACTCAGCATATAGTCATACTTCAGACTATAATTTATTACACTGAAAGGAGACACGTCGAGATCAGCAGAGGGAAAAAGGCCAGTGGGACAGAGTCTGGAGGAAACTAGGTGCAAACTTCCAAGAGTCCTCTCCCCATGGAGTCACATAAAACATGCATAATTCCTCCAGCAATGAGTTGTAGCAACACATATGAAGGGCTATTTACCAGAGAAGTTCATTGGAGACTCAGTGCCCGTGGCTTTTATTGGGGACTGGTCAAGTAGCCATCCTCTACCTAGGGTATACCAAAATTCCAGACTTCCCGAGGAAAGCATTTTTTCAGAATAAACCCTATAATTGGTAAAAAAAAAAAAAAAAAAAAAAACAGTCTAGGCAGAGTGAACCACTCTTATCAGCTCACTGTTGACTGGAAACACTCCCAGAGCCAAGTTCCCAGATGCCAGCAAAGGGCCAATCTTGCCCACAGGTCTTTCTAAAGATGATGATCTCAGGTCAACATCAATGTTTTTCTGCACAGTGTGCAAAATGCCACTTAGCACCCAGCCTGGCACATGATGAATGTTACCTGCTCTAGTAACTACTAAGTACTTCCTATTCACTTTCTACCTGACACTTCTGCTGCATTTAAAAATGAAGACAAAGAAAAAACATTTTCTTTCCTCTCTTCCAATGACCTGCCCCACCCATGTTCCTAATTCTGCCAAGAGTGGGCCTTGCCTGCCAGGCACAGTGACCAATGTATTTCAGTGACAAAAAAACACAACAGCAGGGAGCAGGTTTATACTGTGGGTTATGTGTGTGAAGGAGGAAATGTCCCTTGAAACTTTTATCGTGCTCATAATTCCCTCCAAATCAATCATGGCTGCATTTACCATCCAGTTATTATAGTGGAAACTGCTCTTGGCCTCATCTTGGGCCATTAGTTAACAAAGGTAGTTGTTAGCCCCCCATAATAACCAATCTCGCACAGATTATTAGATTTTTATCAAAAAGAGCACTCTTTGACAGTGAGAATTTTAGGAGTTTGCTATGTTCCCTCCTGAATCCCTCAGCTCTCTTCTCCCCGATCCATGGTTTATTTGTAGATTGAAGTCTGGAGCTTCTGGCTCAGGTTCTTTGCCCTGAAAAGCTGTTTGATGTTGTTCCTTGAGATTATATTTACCCAAATGTACTTGTCCTGAAGCTGGCATATATGTGGCCGTGCTTGATGGTGTTCTAATTCGTGGAAGCCCCACCCCTTTTGTGTTTGGCATGAATTTAGGGAGAAGGAGGTCTCATTTTATATTTTGGGGTATCAGAGTACCCAACAATGTAAGCCCTGGTTGACCTGAAGCCTCTGAGTGACCGAAAGCTGAGAAGTCTGTCCAGGGCCACGAGTCATAGCGACATCACTGAACTGTGGAAAAGCCCAGGGTTCCCATGAGCTGGCCAGGGGAATGGGCTCCATGCATTTTGAGGGAGAGAGATAAGACAGCAGCGTTATCTAAAAAATAGTACAAATGAGCTTATTTACAGAGCAGAAACAGACTCACAGACATAGACTTACGGTTATCAAAGGGGAAGAGGGTGAGGGATAAATTAGGAACATGGGATTAACAGATACACACCACTGTATGTAAAACAAATAAGCAGCAAGGATTTATTGTATAGCACAGGGAACTATGTTCAATATCTTGTAATAACCTATAGTAGAAAAGAATTGAAACAAAGAATATTTATATATATGTATATGTGTATAACCGAATCACTTGGCTGTACACCTGGAACTAGCACAATATTGTAAATCAACTCTACCTCAATTAAAAAAAAAAAAGAGGCATTGACTTTGAGCATAAAAGGGTCCCCTTTCCCAGCAGGAGAAGAATGAGGGATGTGAATCTGGGCATGAAGAACAACTCTGAGGTGTTAAAATAAGACCCAGATTCCTTATCTCCCTCTTAGGACATGACCTGGCCAGGGCCCCCTTCCCATTACCTCATTCTCTTCCACATGATCAGTAACACACAAACAGCAAAGAGAGATAAACCAGAAAAACTCCTAAAAATGAGTAAATAAAGCAATGAAAAGTAGGTGCTATTTTCTCACACGTGTGTGTGTGTGTGTGTGTGTTTATTCTCACCAACAGTCAAACCATACCAAAATAATTAAACAGATTTACCCATTGAAAATAATTAAACCTTCAGCCAAATGTGTATCTGAAGTGACAGGTTTGAAATTATTTGTTGAAAGAAATCTTGAGAGGCCGTATGTCTGGGGTCAGGTGAGAGAGCAGTAGACAAAGAATATTTTCACGCTGTAGATACACAGATTCACTTGTTGATTGTTCAGGAAAATACCATCTGGGAGGTGGCAAGCCAGTCTGGCTAATCTCCTCACCCAAACATCAGTCCCTGTCCAAACACCTTTTATCCCAATATAAACTTACTTACGACATAGGAGGTACCCGGCGAGACTCAGAACGCCCACTCTTCCAAGAGGGACTTCTACACAGTGATACACAGGAACGGTGATGATGTGGTGGTAGTGGTAGTGGTGGTGGTGGAAACAGTGTCAGCACATAATTAATTATATGACACCTTTAACATCCACACATCACTTTCATATGTTCTTATTACTGTAAGGAAGGCAGGGGACAGCATAACAGTCTGTGTAGCGTCAAGGTTCTGTAAGATAGAGGAAAAGGTCATACAGCTAAAATTAAACAGGAGCAGAAGTGAAAAGTATCCATCTGTTTTCTTCCCTTTAAACTGAGCTGTCTCCAAAATAACCCAAGACATCAATAGTGAAGGCTGGGTGACCTGGAAAATGTCCCACCCATGAGAAGAACTCAAGGCCCCCAGGCTAAAGAGGTGTCCATGCTACAGCTGTGACCTTTAGTCACTTTAGCTCATCAACACTATCATGGTGGAAACCAGGAAAATGTGCTCTGACTTAGTGTGGACAGATAATTAGAAGATTTTAATTGGATTTGGCTAAGTGGGAAGGATATAAGGAAGGGAAGAAAGGGAGGAAAGGAAGTAGGTAGGAAAAAAAGAAAACAGAAAGGAAAAAGAAAGGGGTGAGGTTGGGGGAGAAAATCCCACAGAATTAAAAAATAACAGATCTAACCCACAAAGGCAACGCTGATACACTAACATCTTCCAGCAGCGTTTTCCTCTTCTCACGTTATTTTGGAAATGAATTAAATTAAAATCCTCACTTAGTATGCATAGGGTGGGTTCCAATCTATTCTCTTACTTGCTAGTTTAGAACCTGAGACTGCTTACATCAGTTTTCTGAGGAAGAAAAAAAAAATAGAAGCTTGGTCACCTTTTGGCAAGCAGCTTTTTAAATTATTATTTGGGAACCTGGCACTTATTTCTCCTTCAATTTAGGGAGATGGGCTTTTTCCTTTTTATAAAACAGCCTTGCGAGCTGCTGAATGACACCCACTGAGTGTTGCAGATGACAGGCACAATGGCCGATTGTTGAACAAGATGGGACCAATTAACAATTGAGGATCATGGCGGAGACCTCCGTACAATGCACTGACCCCCAATCACGATACAGGCTAATCGGCAGAAATGCAAGAGACCACTCTTTATCTCCCTATTTACTGACTAAGTGTCCAGTAAACTAGCTTTGTCCTTGGGCTGGAGGTTCATAAGCATTCGAGGTTGGGCTCATCGGATGGAAATTAAATTCAGATGTCACTGAAAAAATCTGAAGCCCGATTTGAGTTCCCTATTATACGTGGTACTTCATTTCAAGTACACACACACACACACACACACACACAAACACACATACTTCTCAACATCTGTGAGTTTGCAATCCTTGTTTTCTTATAGGTGATGGTAATAGAGGTTAAGATTAAGAATCTGGGAGTGTGATTGTTTGTTCATTCCAGGAATAGAAACATTGACATTGTTCTTCTTATTCCCTTAGGTCCCGTGGAGCACGTTCATCTCCGAGTTCCATTTGTTGCCATAAGAAATAAGGAGGTCAACATCAGTGCAGTTGTGTGGCCCAGCCAGCTGGGGACCCTTACCTATTTCTGGTGGTTCGGCAATAGTACAAAGGTTTGGCCCTTTCTGATTGGTGTCTGCTTAGGTCTATACTGAACGTTCCCATGTTCCAACTTCTGTGTTGATGTTGCGGGGGGGGGGGGGGGGGGCGGGGCACAGGGGGGATGTGGGCAATAGGGGATACTTAATGAAGCTATGAATCCACGTAATTGAATATGACATACCCTCCTACAGCAAGTTCATTGTTATAACAGGGAAAGTTCAAATAATCCTGAGGAAGAAAGGGTACTCGGAGAATCTGCACAAACCTGGTTGTTCTTGCTCCTCTAACCAATATTTCTAATATTGATGTCGCTCCCTTTTGTTCTAATCCCGGCCTTTCTACTCACCCGCTCTGTGATATCAAGAAAGTCATTTAGCATCTCTGAAATTAAGTGACACCATCTGTGAAATGTGAATTAGATATCTAAATGCAGGGCAGTGAAAGTCAAATGGGGTAATAATGCACATAAAGCATCTTTAGCAAGACCTACTAGGTGTTCTATTAGGGCCGGGTACTGATGTTCTTCTTCTTAGGCATGGTACTGATGTTGCCAAGTCTCAAAGAAAGGGACTTAAGGGCCAAACTCTGGATGTTGCCAAGTCTCAAAGAAAGGGACTTAAGGGCCAAACTCTGGACTTTGCAGATACTCCCTACTCCTGGCAACTGGTGATGTTGAAGCTTTTTCAAGAGTAACCACACTTGTACAACAGAAGCTGGGAGCAGTTTGGCTGAGGGTTCCTCAGCTTAAGGACTTCATGTTTTTCACTCTTCCTGTTTTTGTCTTTGCATTTTCTTTAGTCATTCTTGATGTGATTGGTATTGCTCATCTTAGACCTTTACTTTAAAAAAAAAAATTTGTGAAAGATATATCAGACTCAGAAATGCTGGATATCTAAAGAAAGGGGAAATAAATATTCAGTTGCCGGTGTAGTAATTCCTTTTAAAAAGGAATGGAACAATGCCAGTTTTGTTTGTTTGTTACGAGATGACCAAAGAGAACTTCAGCTCTTGCATGATAAGAGTGGGAGATGATTCATCCCTGCTCTTATTTTAAATTAAAAAAAAAATTTTATTGAAGTATAGTTGATTTACAATGTTATAAATCCTGCTCTTTTCTAGGGTGGTAGCATGATGCAGTTGAGAGAATACGGACCTTGGGGTCAGAGAGACAAGGGTTAGGTTTCTAGCACTGCTACATGTTTGTTATGTGAGCTTAATCAAGTGATTTGACCTAAATTTAATTCACTCAACAGAAAACTGGAGAGAATAATGCCTGCATCATCTCGATTTTTGTGAAAACTAAGTAAGATACTATGTATCTCCCTGGCACAGACGAGTTTACTCACTAAATGGATGCTTTCTATTTTGGTATAAAAACTGACAGGATGGTTTGATAAAAGACTGAATTAGATTTATGGACCCAAGGGACAATTTCTTGTTTGCATCATTTGTGCTGTATACTTTCAAGTTCTTAGCATAGACTATGATGCTTTTGCATTTCTGGTGTTATTATTCACCAAGACAATAGGTAAGGAGGTTCGTTAATGAGATTCCCCATTTAGTATATTAGAGAAGTGAAGCTGCCTGCGTGAGATGAGCATCCTACAGTCAAACAGCTGGTTAGTTGTCGAGCCAGACCTAAACCCAGGTCTCCTAACTCCCATCTACCATGTACCCCCCAGCCCCAGGATGCTTTCTCTGCATCACTCTGTTTGGAGGTCACAGACCCTAAAATTCTGCTTCAAACACCAGCAGACATACGTGGTGAAAGAAAAAGAGAAAATCTTCTGGGAGGAGAGCATCAGAAAGAGAAAGATTTTAAGTTCATTTCACCTCTGAGGATGTGAGGTTTGGGCTGTCCAGCCAGGGAGTTCTTTTCTGTTAGTGTTTGTTCACCTGTTGATCTTTACTGGGAGACAGCTGTGTGTAGGGAGGGCAGTTCTTGGCCGTCATGAACCCAATGATTTACTCAACAGCCCACAAGGAACCGAAGACAGTGTTTCTCTATAGCACCATTTTTTTCTTTGGGTGTTTATTCTAAGGCCTGAAATACCAGACAGTGTCTAATGAACATTTGATCAACAGAGAAGTGGACAAAGTGATTGGAGAGTCTAGTTTCTATTTCTCTAAAAATTATCTGTTAGTTTGAACAAATCACCTGATCTGAAGCTCAGTGTTGTTTTCTCTAAATCAAGGATACTAATATCTAATCCATGAACATCATTGAGTTATTATTTGAAATATCTTTCTATCTATCTATCTATCTATCTATCTAATCTATATTATTAGAGGGAAATTTTAAAATTGCAGAATGGCATTATGGTTTTATTTTTTTAATTGAGGATGACCTGAAGTACTTCTTAGGTTAGGAATTTCCATCTATAAACTTGAGCATAAAGTGCTGTACAAATACCCAAGATCTCAAAGGTCTTACTAGTTGGTTTTTTCTTCCCAAAGAACCAAGAGAATGATAGTACATTAGAGGCATTGGAACAGAGTGGTTTTGAAATGAGACAAACCTGGGTTGGGGTCCAGGCTCAGATTCTCCTTGCTGTATGCCTTTTGTCAAATCAGGTAATTTCTCTGTGCCTTAGTTTTGTTCACTGTGATGTCAGAATAAGACTGGTAGCTACTACACTCTAACACTGCGTTGAGGATTAAGCAAAGAATGACGTTTGAGTGCTGAGAACACATCCAGTCACTGTTGTGCTCATCCTTGGCATCAATGGCATCTACATCTCAGTGGCAAAGCTGACATGGTTCTAGAGATTTCCCTCCCACCTTCAAGCATCGTTATTCCATCCATTTAAAAGAGGTACATTTGCAGTGCTTTTGCTAGCACCATGACAGAAACACATCAGTGTGGCCACGGTGCCCAGAAATTGATCTAGTGAGCATTGTATTTTCCTGGCAAATGAATGAGTGTCTTTGGGTGTCTCGGTGAGTGCTCTGAGTGTCGAGCTATGTGGTTACCTTTGATGAACAAACCGATCTGTAAAAGGAGCTAATACTAATTTTGAGCATTTCTTTCTAGCATTGGCCTTGCACTAGGCTCTTCATATATGTTATTTAATCATCAGAACATCACTGATGAAGGAGAAATTATCCCCTGTGTATGTGTATGTGTATGTGTGTGTCTGTTTCTATGTGTTGTGACCAGGTGAATTGGATTGGACAGGTTTGCCCAGGTGGTTGAATTAAATCAACCTCCCAGTAAGAATCAGTTGATTCCCCACAAACCTTTATAGCCAACCCTCTGCTTGGTGCCCTTAGGAATAGAAGAGCACTTGCAATCTTGTCTCTATCTTCAAGGAGATTACAATCCTGATGAGAAGGCAAGATGAACACACACACACAATGATCAGTGAGCAAGTGTGATGATGTACGAATAAAGAGAAGAGAGCAAGCATTCCTGAAATCCAACTATAGGCCCATATACCTACAAGTCTATCAGCGGGAGATGCGAAATTGTATCAGTAGCTCCGTGGATCTTTCTCAAGAACCTGTATTTTGTGCTAGATCTTATGAGGAACACAAAGCAGTATAAATTCCATTTGTTGCCCTTAAGAAACAATCTATTCAAGAAGATGAGGTTAACATCCCAAAATAGATACTGTAAGGAATGGTAATAGGAATGTAACGTTACTGGCCCAGCCAGGCAGCCTAGGGGTTGATGGATGCAGGGCTTCTTGGTCTTGGAGCAAGTTGTATATGAAGCTGGTCCTAAGCTGGCATTGAAGGAGTGGTAGAATTGAGGCCAGAGAGGAGGAGAAAGGATTTGTGCCCACTGGTAAGGCTTTGGGCCTGTTTGTGTTCTGTGTAGACAGACACTACCAAAGAGGGATTCATTTGGGGAGAAATTGCATAAAAAACTAAAACTGGGGAGGATAGATGACAAATGGCTTTGAATGACATAACTGGATGTGTTTTAGTTTGTCATAGAAACTTAGATTTAGGATAGGATAGTGGAAGATAGAACCAGATTCATGGACAGTGATATTTTCAACAATGAGATACTTTTGAAGAGTTTTTAGAGGGGTGTGTGTGTGTGTGTGTGTGTGTGTGTGTGTTTGAGGGAATTTTTTTCCCCAAAACTATAAATTTTCAAAATACTCCCATAGTCATAACACATATTTAGGTACTATTTGCTTTATTTATTTTTGGTCTTTTTGTGTATTTTAGACTTTTCTCTCATGTAGTTCTCATCATAGCATATCCACAATTATATATCTTGCCTTCTCCACTTCATAAAGTAAAGCACTTTCCACATATGTAATCTGCTGAAGGTTTTAAGTGAGGCAAGTGTAGTGATTACATAGTCTGTCCAATTTAGGAATGGAAGGTTTTATCAAGGTATACATTTAAATTGTGGGGATTTTATAATATTCGATATTAACTTGACTTACTATGTATTGGGAATCTGGTGTAGGCTGCATCCAAACATTTTTCCTGAAGCTCCCTGATCCATTGGTCACGTGGGAATCTCCTAACTAGTTACTCAGAGCTTCGTTGATGTCTTGCTGGGCTTAGTGGATAATACATGACCTGTTGCACATGAGGAATCCTCTGTGGGCAGGGATGCAGCCTGCAGCCTAGGCAGGACATGAGCCTTGCTGTGGGCTGGCCCTGCAGCTTGGACAAAACACGGAGAAGTCAATTGGCCGCCTGTTGGATTTGTGGGGCTCTAAAAGGCCAATCTGCTGAGATTAACAGAGTTCTGGCTTAATAAATGTGTCTGCTTGCCTAACAGAGTTAGTAAATGAACCTTAAAATACTTGATTTAATTTAGTGTTGTGCACTAGACATGGGTGGCCAGTGAAGAACTCAAGAATCCCGTGGAGTGTTCCAGCTTTGCAAGGAAGGTGAAATCAGCCATGATGTCACAACAGCTGATGAAAAACAAAAGCAATTTGGAAAACAAAATTAGCTTCTGCCATTTCCCTAGGGTGGAAGTCTGGGGCCTGTTACCTGGAGGCCAAGGGTTCACATTCAACACAGTTTGTTTGCTGTGGCTCAGAGCCCTGACTGGCTGGTGGGATGGCACGCTCCCTCCCACCTCAGATGGCATTCCCTTGTCCTGCAGACTTGCATCCTTGTTTGGTTCCTGGATCTGCTAGGAAAGCAGCCAGATAGAGAGGAGAACAAATCTGCTGGGACAGGAGGAATTCCACTCATCTCAGAAAGAGATGTCATTGCCTGGCACAGCACCATCACCCAAGCCTAAGATAAGGCGAGTGTGCAGAGAAAGGAGAGCGGGGGCCATATAGACCCCTGAGAGCTGAAGAAGATGACATGGTAGTCGTGCAGATTCCCTGAAGAGACAATGTGGAGAAAAGTATCCTGGGGCTGAGAGCTGGGAAGAGATTAGAGATAGCTGAGGGCAGTAACCAAAATGGAAGGACAATGTGATATAGTTATGGTCAGAGAGAGCAATTCATGGGATCAAAAAAACAAACAAACAAAAAAAACCCCACCACATCAATTATTCCTTTTTTGTTTTGTTTCTCTCCCAACATTTTATTATTAAAAACTTCAAACACAAACTAAAGTTGAAGTGAACATTCACATACCCACCATCTGTAGTCTGTCATTAACATCAACTGTGCTTGTTTTATCATGTCTATTTATCTGTCCATCCCTCTATTCAGCCATCAGCTGATCTTAAATTTTTGATTTATTTCAGGCACTTACATGCTTTGTCCTAAATGCTTTAGGTGGCAAATCATTAGCTAGAGTCCTTTATTTGTTTATACTTTTTCCCCCACAGGGGGTATGAAATGTATCAACAATGAAATGTATAGATCTGAAGTGTGTAGCTCCTGAGTTCTGACAAAGGCATATACCTGTAACCCAAACTTCTATCAAGATATATAGTATTAGCATCACTCCCAAAAGTTCTCTCATGCCCCTCGTCAATTCCCACCCCAACCCCCAGAACCAATTACTATTTTCTTCATCATGAATTAGATTTGCCTTTTCTAGAACTTCATTAAATGTAATCATACCATGTGAATTCTTTCATATAAGGCTTCTTTCATTTCTTATGGTTTTGGGACTTATCCATACTGTTGTGTATATCAATATTTGTTCTTTTATGTTCATTGTATGCATATACTATGACTTGTTTATTCATTTTCCTATTGATAAATTCTCCTAGGTTCTTTTCAGTTTTTGGCTAGTATGAATGTACTGCTATAAACATTTTCTTTTGTTTGTGGATATTTTCTTTTATCTTGACTAAATCCCCAGGACTTCAATTGCTAAGTCATAAATATAAAATGTTACAACTACTTTGGAAAAAATTATCGCAATTTCTTGTAAAACTGAACTTTTTCCTACATCGTTGCACCATTGTACATCCCACCAAAAATGTATGAGAGTTCCAGTTGCTCCACATCCTCAATAATATTTGAAATTATTATTTTTAAAGAAAATGTAGCCATTGTGTTTGGTATATAGAGGTATCTCATTCTCCTTCCAAAGAATATGACCTAGGTACTGAAGCAGTTGAAGGTATTCTGACAGGTAAGTCATAAGGAGTTGACTAGTAGGAATTAGAAAATTTGCCAAAAGCCATTCATCAATCCTATGTGTTCTGATTCCTGAATGAGTCCTCACAACTTCTAACCCAAACCTTTAATTTAAAAGATAAAGACCTAAGGCACACAGTGGGGACAAATTTTGCCCAAGGTCATTCATTAAAATAGTAACAGAGCCAGAGTATCAAGTCTCTGTTCTTGTTATACTAAAGATGGCAACTCAGTGGCACACATTCTTCCTCTGTCCGTGGCTGACATTGCCATGCTGAGCCCAACTTGACTTCAGCTTCCTTCTCAACACAGGACACTAAACAGCCACTCTTGGCCCATGGGAGTTGATTTCCATCACAGAACCTACTTGTACCTCATCTGTTGTTTAATTAATAAGGCCACACCCTGGTGCGTATCATCACAGAGCCATAAGTATGGAGACGCATGCTTGGGCTCTGGGGTTTACCCTTACTTAAGAAAAAGAGTGTAACTCTTTCTATCCTCACTTCTTTCTTTCATTTAGCAAGCAGAGAAGAAAGGGTGTCAGAAAGCTTAGGGCAATATCTCTAATCCTGTCCAACTCCAGCCATCAGCCTGGTCATAAAATAGAGCAATAGAATATTAAAGCCAAGAAATCAAATGATTGTTTCAGAGGCCCAGTTGAAAATTCTGAGCTAGAAAGGAATTTCAGTCTTGCAGGAGGGACGCTGTCTGAAAGCTGCCTCTCTGAGCCTCTGCAGGGTCCAGGTGCACGGGTGTGCTGTGTGAACACTGGCCGATACCCACACTTTAAAAGGGAAACTCTACACATCCCCAGCTGGCTACATCATTACTCTATCCTATTGTCATCCTAACACACAGAGAGGAGAGAGGTCTGCTCATCTGCACTTGTGACATCTCTTCATGAGCTACCTTAGAGAAGCCTCCTACTAATATGTCTTACCTTGCAAACACCAGATAACTTGAGAGGGCACTGGCTTCAGGATAATCACTGAATAATGACCCTTCAATCGCAGAATCTGCATTCTCCTCTCTCCAGTAAGCACCTGCTTCTATCAACATCCTAATTCCCAAGAAAAAAAATATGCTTATTCTCTTTCTTTATCTTTGACAAGTCCCTGTCTGTTATGATCAAGGAAAGAAAACAGAAAAGGAAAAAAGATTAAAAAGTGAGCACAGATATGCATGTTTATATGTTTTCCAACTTATTTAAATTGTTAGAAATGCCTTGCAATGGAAAACACAGATATGACCAAATAAAATGTCAATAATATGACCATACATCCAAGTTATATACGGATCCTGCTAGATGTAAGACAATTTGCCAAGGGTGGTTGATACAAAAATAAATAAAATGAGGTCACTTCTCTGAAAAATCTTACAGCCCGATGGAATACAGGATGAACATATAAGTGACACGGAATATTAGAGGAAAAGAGAAAAATGATCGCCTATTCCCAGAGTCACTAGGAATAGATTACAAAAGATGCTTCTACTTTGCCCCAGGAGAAGGAGTAGAATGACATGCAAAATCCAGGGTGCCCAGTCTTATCTTCCTCTCTCAGAATTTACATTTTACAGTGCATTTCAAGTATATTAATGCTCTTCCTGGATACTGGATAAACAATCACAGTTTTAGAAAGCTGTGCATTTTTTTTTTTCCTTTTTCAAGTTAGGATCCCTTGGGGATATGCAAATGCTATGCAGATTGGTGACAGTCTGAGATTTACAGGAAAGGAGGGAATCTGATATCCCATAAAGGACTAAGTAAGTGTTCCTGCTTCTCTCTTTTAGCCCCTCATCACCTTGGACAGCAGCATTTCCTTCACGTTCCTAGCAGAGGGGACCAATACCATCACTGTCCAGGTGGCTGCTGGGAATGCCCTCATCCAGGACACAAAAGACATCGCAGTTCACGGTAAGCCCCGTGATGCCCCTTCCTGCCCAGCCAATGCCCTCCATACACCATAGCAGCAATCGCCGACTGCTTTGGAAATGCCCCAGGGCATAGGAAAATTAGGTAGGTCCACAAAAGGTATCCAAACCTACTTCTTACCTTGTTCTTGAATAGATACGGAGGTTGTTAGAGAAGCAGATCACGGACAGGCATTTCTTGTCTTCTGTGATGTGTCTGCATCAAAACCTGATGGTCTCATTAGACAGAGATGTATCATAAATTGAAGGAATGCTGAGCTGGAAAGACTATCATAGAAGCATCTAGATCTGATGACCTGCCAAGGTATCTCTCACACACATGTGGCATCCATTCTTTGTTAGGATGGGGACCAGTGATTTCAAAAGCTGGAGGTGGCATGGTCCCTGCTCTTGAAGAACTCACAGCTTAGGCACTGAGATGAACTACACAGAACTGATGTGTTTTCTTTGTCGTTTGAGATTCTGATCTTTGGCTGCAAAGGCTGAGACTAAGGCTGAGAACAGAAAGACAGAGCAAGGCAGGAGAGTGGTAAATAGGGCCACCATTCTGTTCTCAATCCTGGAGAACCACTCTTAATTATTAAATTTCTTTTAAATCAAATTGTGCTTCTACCACCATCCCACAAACCTCCCACATACCCTAAAAACAGCCACTATACCAGGGTTTTCTAGAAAGTTGTACTGGGTGAAGTATGTGACCCTCTGACTCAGTCTGTATTTCTTCCACCTCACCCCAGGTGAGTGCCTTTTCCTACAAGTCTGCAAACTTGAGGCTCAGGCTCTCTCATCGGGCACCTGGAAGACTTTAAGTAAACATTTTTATTGGAATGTAACTGGGAGTTTGGGGTTATTAGATGCAAACTATTACATTTAGAATGGATAAACAACAGGGTCCTACTGTATAACACAGGGAACTATATCCAACCTCCTAGGATAAACCATAATGGAAAAGAATATAAAAAAGAATGTATATATGTATATAATTGAGTCATTTTGCTGTACAGCAGAAATTAACACAACATTGTACATCAACTATACTTCAATTTAAAAAAATTTTTTTAAATACAGAGAAGTGCACAGATCATAAGTGTTTTAGCTTCATGAATTATCACAAAGTGGACAGACCTGTGTACCTACCAATCAGATTGAGAAACTGAATGTTACCCACATACTAGAGTTTTGACCTGTTTTCTAACCCCCTGAGGCAGTTTTTCTAGCAGGATCCATGGAACTAAGGGAAGGATAAGAAAAGGCTTCATTCTAATCTAGCCCAATTTATTAATGCTTTATTGTTGCCTCTGCATGATACCATCTACAGCAGCAAAAGTCCCCTTCTTCTGGAGTTTCACAATTTTCTTGCATTTCAGATAATGTTCATTTACAAGAAGAAGTCCTTAAGATTTTAAAAACAAACAAAAATGGTAGGAGCACAAATTTACTTCCAGTCACCAAATGCCACTTTGTTTTAGAAGCCAAGAGACAGGCTGAGAGGAAGGAATTTGAGATGAGGCCACATGAAAGACTGTGCCCTTTCCCTAAAGCACAGTGATCATGGAGTCCCCTTGCCTATCACACCCTCTCTCAGCCTCACTCACACACGCTCTCTCCTTGCAGAATACTTTCAGTCCCAACTCTTATCATTCTCTCCTAATCTGGATTACCACAATCCTGACATTCCGGAGTGGAGGCAAGATATTGCCAATGTGATCAAGCGGGCTCTGGTGAAAGTAAGTTGGCTTTTTCTTTGCTTAAATGTTTATGAATAAAGAACAAGGTGCTGTGGTCCAGAATACATTTTCATGGATGCAAACCACCATTCCGCAGTTAAGTAAAGATTATTTCTCTGTGAAAAGAGAGAGAGAAAAGAAGAATGGGGGAAGTGAAGGATGGGAAGGAAAGATGGAGAGATTAGGCAGAGAGAGACAGAGACAGAGAATCAATCCAGTGTTCAAGGATGGGAAATTGGCCCCATCTTAATCCTAAATTTTTCTAAGACAGGAGATTGACCCCTTTAATGAAATGATGGCTGGGTCACTCATTGAGTCTTTACTAATATCATTCATTTGGTTGGCTGTTTGCCCACCAAGATTTGGGGTTTTTTTGTTTGCTTTTGTTGTTGTTGTTTTTTAACCACTCAGACTTCAAGACTCCCACTGACCATATGTGGCCATCAGAAGGCTGCAGGTCAGGAAACAGAGCATGGCAGCAGACTCTGGGGTTATAGAGTTTGCCCAAGGTCACATTTTCCTTAGACAAAGTTGAAAGTTGAAAGGGTTTTGTTAATCCTTTGCTCACACCTAGGCACTGGACTGTAATAGTGAATAAAACATGGTCAATTCAAATGTAGAGATAAGTCTAATATGCAGCTAGTTCTGTGGTAGAGGCATGGCCAGCATTTCAAAAGAGCACAGAGAAAAGCTCAGTTCACTCTGTCCAGGAAAGTTCAAGCTTCACACACATTTGTGATTCAGTAAATACTTGTGAACTATTAGAATAGTCTTTGGAGGGGATACTTGAACTCTGTTTTAAAGGATAAATAGTAGTTAACAGAGAGAGGATGATGTCTTTCAGGTAGAATGAACAGCGTGTGCAAAGCCAGGCTCAGTGGAAAGCACAGCATATTTGGGACATGGCAGTTTAGTGTAGCCAATCTATGGGTTATAAGGGCAGGTGTGAATGATGTTGAGCAGGGATGGATTGGTCAGTTTGTAAAGGGTCTGAGAAGCCAAAAGGGGTTTGACATACATCCCGTAGGCTCTGGGAAGTTGTTCTTTCTTTATTATATTGGGTTGGCCAAAAAGTTCGTTTGGGTTTTTCCGTGAGATATTACAGGAAACCCGAACGAACTTTTTGGCCAACCCTATATAAGTAAAAATTTCTGACAATAGATTTATGTTTCAGACACCCATTCTGGTGGCAATGCAGAGGATGGACTCCAGAGGTGGGAAAGTGAATAGTGTAGGGGGAGATTTCACAAAAGATGACCAGTTAAAAGACTATTGTGATCCTGAAGAGGGACGATTCAAAGGCTACTTAGGCAGTTGAGCAATAGAATCGGTGACTAATAAAATAAGAGTGTGGATGAGAGGGAGGGAGAAACTTTCTGATTTTAAGAGTAGGACGGAGAAGGTTTTCCTTGCCATTGATCAAGATGGTGACTGTGTAGGAGAAACATGCTTGGGGAACAGTAATCATTTGGTCTTTCATATGAATTTGGAGCACGTGAGAAACAACTGGATGAAGATAAGCAAGAGAGTTGAAGATATGGATTGGGGATCATGTGAGGTTTCTGTGGGAGGTAGCAATGTGGGAGCTGAGGCTGTGGGGCTCTGTAGATCCCCCCACCCCACCCTGAGAGGGAGAGGGGGCGGGGCAGGGATGGATGCTGATGCTTCCCAAGGCAGAAGAGGAAGATCCAGGGAAGGACATGGAGAAGGAGCTGCCAGGAAGGAAGAAGCACTAATAAAAGAGAATGATATGAGAGCATGCCTGTGGGCAGTTGTCCACAAGAAGAACTTCACCTCACATCTGTTTATAAAGGGATTGTTCCTAGAGAGGGATGAAAATGAAATTGGTCTTGTATGCCTTCGACTGTGAAACATCCAGGATTGTGTGGGATTTTGTATGACTGGAGTTAGGTCCCTCCAAGGTCCCTAGCCAAGTGATGCACCCTGAGACCACTCTTCCCTGGGACACAGGGTCACACCAGCCACAGCACTCAGAGGCGTGTCCCCTTCTCTCAACTGGGTGATTGTCTGACCTCAGTCTGCTCTCTGAGACTTACTTCCCCTGGCTGGTTAGGATAAGGCCATCTTGCCTCCCAGTGGGAAACTGAGGCATCTGGCAAAGCCTCTTCAGGCTGCACGGGGATGCCTCCCCACTTTGGAGGGCTTTCCAGGCTTCTGACTGCCGCTTGCTAGTTCTCTGCAGGTTGGCACTCTCTCTTTCCTGCATCACATTCCTGAGCGTTAACTCCAATCTCTAGTTCCAAATAAGAATCAGAGCTGAGCTAATGGGAGACAGTCCCTCCACTTCTATTCAGTCCAGTGTCTATTCTTTCCTCCAGGTCAGGCATCATTTGGAACAGTGAGGTAGCCACAGAGACTGCCCCCCGCCCCCCTGGAATGTCTGGGCAAACATATAATAAGAAGTTATCAGAGAAAAGAATGTAGCAGACAGACATACTCATATGTTACTGTGGACATGATCTAAGTTCCTTTCATGGTAATCTGGAGGTGCTGGGGGTGAGAGACTGACACGGAACAGGTCACTGCAGACGAGGTAGTCAGGGTAGACTTCTTGGAGGAGGCAGGTGTTTCAGCCAAGTCAAAAACTCTATATATCGTATTTGGATTGACAGAAGAAGAAGTTTTGTTCTGGATATAAAGACCTTCCAGAGACACATAGGAAAGAACAGGCCTACTCTTTACACGGGAGAACTCAGAGTTTTGTTTTCTTAAGGAATTTGCCTTCAGACGGAAGCTTACGTTTAGTTTTTATCCAAAAACAATATAATCCTTTTACTAAACACTCAGGAATAGAAAAATTCATTCACTGCTTCAACATCTTAACAGAACTTTTAGTGCTTTGTTTTATTTTTTATGTTTATTTTTTATTTTTATAGAGTTGTAACCAAAGAAATGTGAGGTAATAGATCAGGATACAGCTGCCGTTAAGTGTTTTTCCATGTTGCCTCCCTGTACTAATTATCATCTTAATGGTAGTATAACCATTATTTACTTTACTTTTTTGAATGTTTGAGTCTTTCCCATTTATTTGACATAAATAATGTTCTGAGTGTTTCTTCCTCCGTATGGCTTTTCCTATATTTTGGATCATTTCTTTAGGACAAACACTCCAAGTTACAGTTACTGAATGAAGGGTCTGAATATTTTTATGACCTTCCAGTAAGTCTTTTGAAAACCAAATCGGCAATATGTATCCATTTTTAGTGCTGCCAGCAACAATTGAGGAAACCTCTTAATTGAAGCCTCACCAGTATTAGCTACTGTAACTTAACGAAAAATCCTGCTTTAGTAAGTGAAAACAAGAGCTGCTTTGCTCTTTTTTTTTAATTTGCCTTTTCCCATGTTTGTTTATAACTTCCTATTCTTCATTTGCAGCCAGTCTGTTCATGTTTTAGCCAGAAGCTCTAGTCCTCTTAGTGTAGAAAAATGGAAAATATGGGAAGAGCTTTTGCCAATATTGCCAGCAAACAGTATTTTGAAACTCACTTGTAGTAGTATTTTAGTTTCAGTACAAATGTATATAAGAGCAGAGGAGGAAGTAAAACTAATAATTCTCTACCTGGCAGTTCGAGGGGAAAACAGAAAAGAAGCCTGGATATATATTGGAAACTGTGCCTTAAATGCTGCATTTAAAAAAATGTATAGTCCATATCCTTGTTATTGACTTGGGGAAGGCTGGCTCCTCCAGGACCCCATTCTTTGGTCTGAACATCTTTGCAGGTAACCAGCATCCCAGAAGAGCAGATCCTAGTTGCCGTGTTCCCTGGCCTCCCCACTTCCGCAGAGCTCTTCATCCTTCCCCCCAAGAACTTGACAGAGAGGAGGAAAGGCAATGAAGGGGACCTGGAACAAGTAAGTGAAAGAAAACTAACTTGGTAGGAGACTTGCCTCCACCTCATAATCAAAGGGGACACAAAGTATTTCCAGCCAAAAAGTGAGATGAGCCCTTTCCTATGGGTCCATCAGACTGTCACTCTTTGTCCAGCACCCAGGGCTTTGGAGAGCAATCAGCCTTACCTAGAATAAACACAAATGCATAAACACTGGAGCATTCAGCTACACAGGAAGGAAGAGTACCCCCAAAGTCATTCATTCCAACAGTTGCCATTCCTGCAACTTGCTCATGTCTCCCACCCAATGACTTGTTCTGGGGAAAAGAGATGGGGGAGATGAAGAGAGGAATTTGAGTTTCCCTATCTGTTTCTGGGGAAATGTGCTTCCTGTCTTTAAAGATCCTAGTCAGTAGAAGTTCTGCTTCTAGGAAGAAAATGAACTGCTTTTAAACATGTGTCTTTGGAAAAAGATGGATTGCCTCATGTTGCTTTGACTAAGGAAGCAGCATTCCCAAAAGGGATCGTGATTTACTGTCCTTATCAAATGGCATATAGTTCTTGTGATCTGCATACTAGCCTAGAAATGAAGTCAGTGGTGGTCCCATGGTTCTCCTTCTCTTCCTGCTCTTGCTGGGGTCTTAATTGGCTGTGCTTTGCTTTACTCTTCCATGCTCCTGTGATGCTAAGTTAGAAGTAGAAATAAGTGAGAAGGAGGCCGCTAGAAATCAGCATGAATCAAACACATTTGCTCCCATACGAGTTAATCATTGTACAGATGTCTTCTGTATCCCTCTGCTACTCACCTGGCTGTCACCCCATCCCCACATCTATCCACAGTCCTCTGTGAGCTGCACAGATGCCATCAGTTTCTCTGGAAAATGAAGTGGATCCTTGCATTGCAGGGCTGCATATTGAAATTGGCCAGATATAATTTCAGCTTCTCAATGCGTACATCACTTTTATAAGACCTCTTTACTCTGAAATAGCAAGTGGCATGTGTGAACTATATTTGGAAGCTCCAGTGTCCATCCATTTAGATAAATAGGTAATTACGGTGATGAATAGCAGCTGTGATATTAAGGCGTGTACAGTGAGATAAGAGTTAGGGACAACAGCCTTAGTCTGCCTCAGCTTTCATGTGGGAATTACACAGTGATTAAATCGATGTTACGTGTTCCGAGACTTGCTGGGGAAAAGTAAAGAGGAAGAATTATCCCATAAAAAGGAGGCAGCTTCTCCTTTAATGTTTGCCGCCCATTGTCTCTAAAAGAGAAACAGCAGAGGAGTGGGCTGGGGTGTATGTGCCTGCTTTAATCCTGGCAGGGGCTTCTCTACCCTGTGCATATTGCTTGTTCAGATTAAAGAACTAACGGTTGGTCAGTTGACTTTCTTTCATTGGGACCCACAACAGGTCTCTCTATGGAAAGTTACACAGGCTTAAAAGGCACTGAACTGGGAGCTGAATGAAACCTCTATATCTGTTGTCAACTCGAATTCACTAGGTTGACTGTGGACACGCCTCTCTCTGTCTCACTCTCCTCTCCAGTATAAGCGAATAATACCAGCTGTGTCCTTGGCTTCCCAGGGCTCTAGGGGCTGGGAGAACCAGATGGATAAAAATGTTGCAAAATCCTGTCCTCTGAGTGAACGTGGTCATTTCTTGCCTATTGACCCTGGTTTCTTATTCCATGAGGGAGCACGGTCACATGACATTTCTTCCCATGCAGTCTCTCTCTCTTTTTTTTTTTTTCTCCCCAGATTGTAGAGACGCTGTTTAATGCTCTAAACCAAAATTTGGTCCAGTTTGAGCTGAAGCCAGGGATTCAAGTCATTGTGTATGTCACACAGCTGACTTTAGGTGAGTGCCTGTTGGGATTCGTGGGGTGGGGGGGTGGGGTGGTGCTCTGATATCCTGGAGAGAAAAGGGAGGAGATACTTACCAAACACTTCTCCATAAATGCCCGTAAATGGCTTTGTGTAGTGATGGCAAAGAAAGATTAATCACATCTTTCTTGAGGCTTCCTGTTAAGGTGGCAAGAAGACTTTCTTAGAAGCGGCTTTGCTATTGAATTGCTAGATGATCTTGGGGAAAAACCTACAATTTCTTTGGGCTTTGGACTTTATTATGTATTTTTTTAATCTATAACAGTTGGGGTTGTATGAGGTAGTCCTCAGGCTCTCTTAATTTCTATGATTCTCTGATTCAGTGAATCTTGGTTGGAAGACTAGATCAAATAACTTTAAAACTCTCTTTGATTTATCATATGTAACTCTAAGTAGAAAAAGTGACCAGCTCTAGGCGGTTGATTTGTGAAAGGAATAAAAAGAGGCGTGTCCCATTGGGCATCTACCTCTGGCTCTCTGGGGAAGCCTATGTGCTGAACGTTTCTAATTAATAAAAACTTTTCAGATGAGGAGGTCCCAAACGTACCCATCCAGCAGTGTTTTACCACAACAGTATAGAGGCAGAGATTGAAACACTCCATCAGTGTTTAAGCCAGAGTTCCCAATGGGCCACCTGTGATCATGTTGACAGGCAATTGGGCTAAGAGAAAGAACATTCAAGCCCTATTCCTACTCCCCTTAGCTGCGTACAGTTTACACAAGGAGCAGCAAGTTTCCCCAGGCAGAGCAGATCCCTAAGAAGCTGTAGATCAGGGGTACCATTCTCATCATTGAAGCGAAGCTTCCTCTGCCCAGATAGCATGCAGGGCAATTGGAGGCTGGATATAAGGATGGAGTCCAGCTGGCTTCCTTTCTCCAACGGATACTCCCTCCAGCTAATAGCTTCCAAGTGAGCAAGTCTGTTCTTTCTTCCTAGCTCCACTGGTGGACTCCAGTGCTGGGCACAGCAGCTCAGCCATGCTTATGCTCTTGTCAGTGGTGTTTGTCGGCCTGGCGGTGTTTTTGATCTACAAATTTAAAAGGTATGTGCTACCATCACTCAGTTTTAATCGTGGGGCTAGATTCATGGGAGCTGATTCCTCCTGTAACCGACATTCCTAAACTCATCCTAAATAGGTAATTTTAACTGTCCCTGAAGCTCTGCTTGGCATTGGCGAAGAACAGGAAGGGTTTAGGGTCAGGGAATAAAGGAGCTTAAGAATCTGAACGCTCTCCAGTTTATAATTATGTTGAGTTAGGAAAATGAGGGGTAGCCTATGAAATCAGTTAATTCTCTTCAAGAGAAGTTTGAGGGGTTTTCAAACCTCACCTAAGTTTCTGAAGTAAGGTCTCAAATATTTAAGAGATCTTTTTCTACAGCTTACCACCCATTCAGGGTGGTTAAGTGGAGAAAATGCAGCTGAAATCTGGTTACGCATATATGAACACACATATTTTCTTATCTTGTATTGCTGATATCCAACATCTCTGTTTAAATTTGCATGCTAAAATATACAATTTTATACTCCTCCCTATTTTTCCTGTTTCTAGAGGGAAATTGATCAGGAAAACCAAACCCCACTCGTATTCAAAAGTTATTTTTGAAGGCCAGAGGCGGGGTGATGTAATAGGATACTTACTAAAAACAAGAAATTGAAATCAATAATTCTGTACCATTGTTTGGATAATGTAATACATCTACCAAGAGATATGCTGGTTAAGAGTATGAACTCAAAAATCAGACCAATTTTAACTTTCAACATTTGCAACCTTAGGCAATTGAATTTGCCTCTCTATGCCCTCATTTCCTAATGTGTAAAATGGAAAAACAATAATACTTTGTAGGTTTGCTGTATGTTTTCGAGGTAATAATATCTATATCTAGTACATAATAAAAAATCACAAAAGCTAAGCTACTATAGATAACATGCCTCCCAAAGGCACCTCCTGTGTTACAAACTGGCACGTAGTAGGGCTCAGACATATCAGTGGCATAGAAATGTGCTTCATAGGAAGTCTGGGTAAAGTAAAAATGTCATTAATTATTGTCAGATGAGTTTTGAAAGTATAACTTGGTCCTGGGAGTTTTTCTAGACACTGAAGGTAATGCTTTTAGATTTTTGGAAGAGATCAGTGGTAAAGGTGCTTCACTCTACCTCCCCCGCCCCCAGCCCCCATCAGCTCTCCTCTAGTGGATTTCTCAGGCTTAAAAACACCAGTTTTACTCAGTAGACATCTCAGCATTAGCCGAAACAGCAGGAATTCTTAAACGCTCTCCACTAGAAGGACGGAGTGGGGTTTACCTTTCTACTCAATTTATAGACCAGTTATGTGAGTTCACGTCCTCTTGGATCAAGATAGGTCAACCCACCTGCCATGTTCCCTTTGAAGAAGGGGAAAAGCCTTCATATCCAATTAGCGAGCAAAGATTCAATATAGAAACAGTCTGGTCAAAGCAACACCCATTTATGGGTGCACTTCAGTTACACACAAAGCACACTTTCGTTCATTCAAGGATTTGATTGTGGGGAAGGCTGGTGGTTGCTGGGACTTGAAGATCAATTAACCCAAATGTATCACCTTCTGGCTCCTAGACCTCCATCCTCGCTGAGGACCAGGGCCAATAGAAGTCCTGCAAAGAGGTATTTATGTCAGGTGTCTCAAAATTAAGGCAAGATCTGCCCTGTGACTTAGAAAGTTTTCTGCTCTCTTGTAAATGTTGCTAAACTCCGTAGACAGTCAACTTACTAATGTCGCCATCTCTTAATGTGCAGACTTTAATACTTGAATCTATGCCAGTTAATGGCATCTCTGAATTATTCTACCTCTGTTGTCCCCAGATATCAGCCAACCCTTTCTATGTCCCTGGCAGGGAATCAGGATACAGGAAACAAATACTAGTCAAACTGGATAAATGGTTTGAGTCAATTAAGAGTAACCAATCATCAGTTACCTTTTCTTTTCTAGTCACCTTTTCTGGAAGTTTTCCTCCCAGTGCCCAAGCCCTTTGGCAGAGGTCCTTTTGGATCTCCCTTTGTTTCTTTGGTCTCCTTTCCCTCCTCACCACCTGGAACTCCAGTGATGGCTATATGGAGGGTGCATAGCTTGCTGACAAGTAAAGGTCAGGTTCTTATCCATGATTCCTAGAGTCTCCTCTGCTTCTTTCATTTCTGTCCAATAGAACTTTCTGCAAAGATGAAAACACTCCATAATCTATACTGTCCAATACAGTAGCCACTGGTATGGTGGAGAAACTGAATTTTTAATTTTATTTAACTTCAATTAATTTAAATTTAAATAGCTACAGCTGACTAGTAAACACTTTGATGGCACAGGCTAGGGAAAGGGTAATTCTGTTTCTGTTTCCAAATCACTGGCCATGCTGTTTTCAAACCCCGAAACTTTCTCCCTGCCATCTCCAGCATTAATTCATTAAGCCATTAATTTATTCAGCAAACATTTATTGAGCACCTGCTGTGTGCCAGGCACTGAAAACAATCTCAGTGTCCCAAGTGGTCACTTAATAGAGGAAGAATAGAATTATTTAAAGGAATCTTGGGGATCATGGTAACTCTATTCTCCTTCCTCTGTTAAGTGACCACATTTGATCTTATTCTTGGATAGTGACTGCTATTTTGTGATGTCTTAGGGAATATAAAAATCATTTTGAGATGGCTTTTATTTTCTGAAAACTTCCTAACAAGACCTTCTTTCTATACTATAGGTTTGTTTTTTCTTATTATCCAAGAAAACTTTTGAAATTTTATATTTCTTCCAGTCTTTTTTCAGTAAGGCTTTCATCACAGTGCGAAGCCTACTTTGCTTTTGCTAAATTCCTCCCACGGACTTCTAATACTTAATCATAGTTGGAACAAACAAATAAAAACTGAAATTTATATAGGTGACTTGGATTGATCCATCTTACTCCTCTTATTAAAACGTACATGAATGAATAGCCCAAGACGTGCCTCTAAATCTCATTTCCCACCTTTCTTATCTGCAAAAGTGGGGTTTAGTCTTGACTTATTGTCTCAACGGTCCTACAAGTGGATGTGTTAAGAAATAAAAAGCAATTTGAAAAAAATTTTAATTGCTGCAAGTTGTGACATAAAATTCATTCCCTTCCAACCATCTATTAAAAATATTGAAAAAATATGCCCGTTTTCAGAGATTAAAATAAAGTGAACAGTCTTTATAAGGACAAATTTATCCAAATTCTCACAGGTATCAATCATTAAAAAAGCAGGAAAAGGGAGGCAGTGACCTCTGGCTACAGCTCTGAAGTACCCAGACTTGTGTGATCAGGAATGGTTTGACTGCCCCCAGCACCTAATAAATATTACAGTTGATCCCAGCGTTCATGAGTAATATGTACTTTTATGATTAGAAGAAATCTAAGTCGTTAGGCTGCCTTTCTATTTAGATAAGAAGAAAGTGAGGGCCAGCATGAAATTTTAATTACACACATTTAGAGAGCCTGCGGTTTGCTGCCTCACATAGAATCTCTTCACTTAAAGTTCTTGTAAATTATAGTAAGCTGGTTTAGACCAGTAAGAGTCAGGAGGACACCTCCCTTAATGTATGGAAAGCAACCATTAAAAACATGAAAACTGGACATAAATGAAAGGTAGGAACTGTCCATGTTTTAAACATATTTTGGGATCTTTCCTTCCAAATTAGCTATGGAAGACCTTATTAAATGCCTCACATTCTATCTCATTGTGGAGTTGGAGTAGGGAAGGGAATGTAGATGCTTGAAAATACCACTGGTTGGCACTAGGGTAACAGAGTGATTCTGCTTCATACTTGTACAGAATGTTCTGGTTTGGGGTAGGTGTCAGATGTCTCAAGTTTTAATAACATCTATGCCAGTAATCAGCTTCATGAAATGTCTGGACTTCAGACCAATTTCCCCATCATTTAGTGAGGTAAGAGAGGGCTCTTCTACCTGTAAAATTCTAAGATGAAAGTGTGGTCTTTTTGTTTGAGAACATAATATATGAAAATAGAAAGAGCATAGGCTTTGAGGTCATTTATTCATTTATTTGACAAATACGTACTGAACGTAAACCACATGCCAAGCACTGTGGTAAGTTAAGTGTAGAGCAGTGAAAGTGGAAACTGTAGACCTTGCAGACATGGGGCTTTTTGTGGGAGAGAAAGACAGACAGAAAACAAGTCCACACACATAGCCTATTCCATCACCCTAAACCAACACCCTATTCATTTCTTTCATAGACACCATCCCATAATTACATATTTATGACGGGAGAGATTGGGTGGTCAGGAGAGATTGGGTGGAGATTGGGTGGTCAGGAGAGGCCTCTCAGAAGTGACATGTAAGCCAAATTCTGAAGGACAAGAAGGACACCGTCACGAGAAGAGTAGAAGGAGGTGTGTTACGGAGGGAACAGTTGATTCAAACCTCGTCCCCAAGGTGGGAACGAGTCTGATGTATCAGAATCTTGAAACTCAAAAGTTTGGGTTTCAGACCTGCAGCATCAGTACCACCTGGGAACTAGGCAGAAATGCAGAATTTCAACCCATCCGGTTCAGGCCTGTAGAGTAACAAATGCATTTTAACAAGAACCTGGTGAGGCATAAGCATATTGAAATTTGAGAAGCGCAGGATTAGAAGAAGTCAAAGGAGGCTACAGAAGCTGGAACACAGTTGGTCAGGAGATGATGGAGATGGGTCAGGAGATGAGTACTCCAGCAGATTTCAGTTTGAACCTACCTGCTCCTCCAACCTCAAGTCTGTCTGCCTTGTTTCCAAACCTCCTACCTTCTTGTCTTTGAAGGAAGTTATTTAGCTTCTCTTAATCCTTGCCTTAATCCTCTCCACAATCCTAAAAGAAAGCTATTGTTATTCCTATTGAACAGATGAGGAAACTGACTATGGAAGTATTTAAGATACTTGGCCCATGGATGGTGTTCTAAAAATGGTAGCAATGGCTATAAGTCTTTTATTTCTTGGCTATTCATAAAGTAAACCAATGTGAATTGATGAAACTGATACAAACTTAGAAAAAGCTGTCTTTTCACTATGATACAAGCTTATGAGTCTCAAAGTCCAGCTCCTCTGTAAACGTTAATAACTGGTAAATGGTTTAAGGGTTTTAGTGCACACTTGGTCGATAGCGTTGCCCTTCTGTTTACACCTGCTGGTTTTGTGCCTCAGAGGAAGGTGCGTGCCTCCGGGAGTCCTGCGGCTTACCTCTCCGCTGGGCATCTGGGTCCCTCCTTGTGTTCACTGCTCTCATGGGGACAGTATCTGGGTGGCCAGCCCCTTTCCCTGACACTGGTCCTGTAAACAGCTTCTTCCTCCACCTTATCACCCAGGATTTCCCAGTTGCCCCCGTTGGGCATGCCCCGTGATCGTAATCTGATTTTGCTCTGCCCCATATAGGAAAATCCCCTGGATTAACATCTATGCTCAAGTCCAACACGACAAGGAGCAGGAGATGATTGGGTCAGTGAGCCAAAGTGAAAACGCCCCCAAAATCACACTCAGTGACTTCACCGAGCCCGAGGAACTGCTGGACAAAGAGCTGGACACCCGGGTCATAGGTATGTGTGCTGGTATCACCAGGCTCCTGAGTCCTCTGTCCTCCAGACCCTGAGGCAGCCAGCCTATGTGGGCTGTCCTTCAGATGGGACTAGTCTGGAGGGTGGGGGGAGAAAACAGTTGGCTACAGCGACATAATCATGTTTTAAAGTGTCCGCCACCTCTGACCACATGAATTTGGCAGAACTTTTTTCTCTTAGAAGTAGATCAAGATCAAAAGTGCTGGAGTCTGAGTGGGAGAGGGTTGAGGCCAACTATTACTGTTGGACTTTCTCTTTATTTTTTCTATAAAGCAAAAGCATTATACGTCCCAATAATCACGTGAATAGGAACTCTGCCATCAGATAGCCCTGGATTCATTTTCTTGCTCTACCAATCTTCTAGCTCTGGGACCTCTCTGTGCCTCATATTCCTCATCTGTGAAATGGGAATAATAGTATCTGCCTTCTAAGATTGTTGTGATCATGAAATGACATATATCATTAGCACAGTGTCTGCCACATAATACGTGTTCAGTACCTGTTGGCTATTAGTATTGTGATCAGCAGAGTATAAGATGGCAAGGTATTGCTCCTACCTTGTGTGCTGGGGTGGGAGATGGCAAACATTAAACATAGGTAAGATAAGCCAGTGAGCTGGTAGGATAGACTACCCAGGTGCCCTATTTCATAAGCACACATTAAGGTGGCTTGGTATTTAGCAATAAATAAAGCACAGACCCACGCCCTTGTGACAGGTACATCCTTACCTCCCTCTGTCTTCTCTCCCCTGCAGGAGGCATTGCCACCATTGCAAACAGCGAAAGCACAAAGGAGATCCCCAACTGCACTAGTGTTTAATACCAACAAGCCACGTGGTCAACCATCTTTCTGACTTTTTATTTTTGATGGTTCCTATTACTCTTATTATGGAAAAATGAAAATGTCTTTTTTACCTTTTGTTTACCAAGGGCCCCTTCATAAATAGCAGGCTTAGCTTTGGTAGGCGAAGGCATTCGTAACTGATTAAAATGAGACACAAAGAATAAATGGCTGTATTTGTGTTAAGGGCAAAGGCTGCATCTTCCCATGGCTTTCTTGCTTCATTCTGCCATTGATAGTGCAAGGAATCTTGTTTTCCTTGCGGTCTTTCTCTCCTTTTATTTTTTAAGTTGGGTTGGCTTTCCACTAACCTCCCATCCTCCCCCCGACAAGCCCAAATCACCAGTACCCGCCTCCTCCCTCCCAGCACGCACCTAAAACGTAAACCATTTCCCAGTTAGGTCTGCAGGAGGAAGGTTTGTGGGGAGTGAGCGTAGCTGCAGGAAGCGTGCACACCTGTCGGAAGAGGCCCTGCCCCGTGCATGTCCATTGCAAGCTGCAGATGGCTTATTGTATATAGTTACAATGTAAGTAGCTCTTTATTTCCTGAGAAATAATTTAATGTTTAGTAAAAAAGAAAACAGAAAAAGGAAAGATGTGTCTGTTGGCTTATGCACCCACCTTCAGAGCTGACCCACCCCCAGGCCTGCTTGACGCTGGGTTCTGGATGCTCTCCAGTTGTCTGTCACACTTAACTCTTGCATCTCTGTGTCCCTGCCATTGCTGGTTTCTATTTCTGTATATAAAGGGGGGAGGGGGGAGGGCCTCTTTGAAACACCTAGCAAAGGAAGGACGAGAGTGACATCATAGAACGTGGGATTTTTTTTTGTCGCATCAGATGGGGAAACAAGGCTTCCCCTCCACAAGGATGAGGTTGAGGATAGCTGTCGGCCTGAGGTTTTCTCTAAAGAAGCCAGGCAATGGATCTAAAAAGATGACATTCTGTTTTCCAGTTGGATTCCATGGAATTGAATAATGCTTATGGGGAATTCTCTGGCTATTCTTACCCCAGAAAAGTCCCTTGGGCACTAGGTTAAGCCCAGTGAGTGCCTCAGCCTGGGAGAAGTTAGAGGTGGGAGGGAGCCGGCCTTCGTGGAATCCTGTGACGGTGCAAACCCTGCAGGCCCCAGAGGGGTGTAGCCTTTAATGATCTTAGTCAAAGTTGATTCTCGCAAAGCTGTGCCGCCTGCTTGTCAGATGTACACAAGTACACAACTTCCTTAAAGTCAAATGTCTACCTTCAGTTCCCTGAAGGCAGTTCTTGCATCTGGGGCGAGTGACTTTCAAAGCCAGTGTTCTCTTTTCCTGCACCACAGCCCCTTCACACGGTTCATGTGTCAATTCTTTTTAGGAGGGTCACTTTAAGCCATGCTGTAAGCATTGTTTTATTTTCAGGATCAGCCTGAGTGTACTTGTTTTATAAAAATGATACACTGTATATATATATGGCAGAAAAGGCTGAATTTTTTACCTGTTCATTTTTGTGGGACATTGTTCACATCCTTCTCTGTGAGACCCTGAATGTGACCTTGAGAAATCGGACTGGCTATATCATAGATCAGAATTGGGAATATTTCTAAAGATCTTGCTTTTTCGTTTCAAGGGTTAAATGGGGCAGACAATTGCAATACTTGTACTAAACACTGGAATACAAATGCATGAGTCATATCTATATATACAGTATATGTACATATACTGTCCTTGGTTTTATTGTTCCATTTGAATATTTCTACTGTAAAAAAAAAAGACAGTGGTTTTGAAATTGTTGAAAATAAATGTATTTTTGTACATCAAAGCTATATACCTGGCTGAGAGTTCTCTCTTTGGGCAGTTGCCTTGATCTGTTGTATTATTCGACTGTTGCTGCAACAATGCTCCATGGGAGAAAAAAAAAACGACTAGCTTATGACAACAGATATTGATGTTTTGCTTGTGAGTCTTCAGGTTGGCTGTGATTTGGGTGAGCTCAGCTGGGATTGACCAGGTTCTCCTGGGCTAGTTTGGATGCAGGCTTCAGTTGTTTGAAGTCTGCTCCATGAGCTGTCATCATTCTGAGACCAGCAGCTACCCAGGGCATGTTATTTTCATGGTGGATTACAGAATTCCAAGGGAGGCCAGCAGCATCCTCTATCCTCCAAGGCCTTGGCTCAAAATGGCCCCTCTATTTACTGTCACTGATGTTCCATTAACTAAAGAAAACCATATGGCCACGTTCAACATCAGTGAGCTAGGGAAATAGACTCCGGTGCAAAGCATTACTAAGTTACATGGCAAAAGGTGTGGATATATAATTCCAATCTACGGAGGGTAGGAAGAATTGAGAACAATCGTTCCACCTATTCTACCTACTCAGTTTCTGTGACCCCCATGGGGAACTTACATTAGATGGCCCATTTGAATCAGTATCCAAGTTCCCCATCTCAAATGAGCAGAAGTCTTGGTAACCCCAAGGCCTTTGAGTCCGACACAAGCTCCCAGTGAGTGGTAGAGGTGGGACTCCAACTCAGGTCTTAAAGATTTCAACAGGAGAAATGAAAAGAGGAGAGGAAACCAACATGACATATATCCTTTTTTTAAACCTTTTTTATGCTGTTGATGCATGAAACCAGCAACAAATCTCTTTCCTACACCAAGTAAGGAATTTGGAAGGAGGAGTAGCTGGCTTTCTCGTACATTAGGTAATAATGGAATGTGAACTAAGTGCCTAGAATGAGGGCTGCAAGTTAGATGTTTTAATTATTTAGTATTCAAATATGTGATAAACTTCCATGGATCCCAGAAACCCAAGAAACCAGAAGTTTTGGTCAATAATTTGCTCCCATATTTTGGATACTGACTGACTATTCTGGAATCATATTTTCTGAACTCAGTTGAAGATATAGGATTAAACAAAGGTGGTTTTCTTTCAATTTGTGAATGTATTTAAAAATTGTGTATATTCTTGGTATAACTTTTCTTGACTTATACTCACCTTTTAAAAAGATTTACATTATGTAAGTACCTTCCTCAAATATTGAGAATGTCACATGGTACCTCTAAAAGAAGCAGTGAGTTTTTGGGTCTAACTCCACTGGTTTATAACATAAAGTGCCTAGACATCTTTAAGGGATTTTTAATGGTTTTGAACTTCCCCAATAATGTGAAGTGTCTAATAGTCCTATCCCAAGTCAAAGGAGAGAGAATTAGTTTTTGCTTTCCATGAGATCTGAGTTCTCATGTTAATTTTATGTCCCGGTTGATAAAATTGCTCCACCAGAGTAAAGAGGAAGGAAGTGAAATAAAGTGGTAAAACAGTGTGAGTCAGTTGGTTCATTTGGGCAAAGTCCTGCTATGAATATAGCCTCTGTATCCACCACCAGCATAGGCCTGTCAGATTTCTCAGTAGCAGGCAGGCAAAGGCAGACGGCAGAGGGTGTGATTGGCTTTGTAGCTAGTTCTGTGCAGGGTCTCTCACCAGTAGTGAGGACACTGCATCAGAACTGTCTTCTCTAAGGCAGTTCTAGACCGGAGAAGTAAGCTTGCAGAAGCATTCTGGGGCTAGAGCCCAGCTTTCAGCATCATAAGCAGATTCTCTGAGGCTTCTCATGTGCACTAAGGTTCAAGAATAACTGCTCTGCCACTAAAATAGTTCAGGGAGAGTTACGGGTAAAAGTCACCTCCCCTGGCTCCTGTTACCATGATACAAGGCACCTTAATCTACAGAAGTGAGAACAGCTTCCAGATTTGCTCATTTCCTCCTGGGCAACAGCTGCAACTGTGGGAGAGCGGCCGACGGAGTTATCGAAAACAGATCACACAGCGAGTCAAGGTGGTGATTGATTGTGCCTTGGAACGCATATTAAGCCAGGAAGGAGGAGACCTCTGACTTTCAGCAAGTCATTCTAGACCACAGTTTCCTTATTTGTAAAAGGAAAACGCTTTGTGGCCTGCCTCACTGGCTAGTTTTGATTTCCAGAGATGTGAAAAGTATACTGCCAATTCCAAAATTATTGAGAGATGACTAGTACTTAAGAGAACTCTCTTCTTCTGTAGAGGGATAAACTGAGGCTCAGAGAGGAAAGTGATTTCCCTAAGGCTACACAGCAAATTCGTTCAGAGCTGAAGATAGAATCCATGTCCTCTTTACTGTAGGGCAGTATTCTTTCTACCACGTGTCTCCCCAGCAAATGCAAAACTGATCGGACTGCCCATCATTGAGAGTCAGTCGAGAGTCTGATGGATACGGCAATATGGCCCCCGTATTTACAATGTCCAGAGCGCTTTAGAATCTGACTTCCCGAGTGGGCTCATCATTCAGTGGCTCACGACCCTCCACATGCCATTGCCCTGCTGATGCACTGGTCTAGTTGCCCATGGCCTGATGCCTATGCTGCCCTGTCTGGACTGAAATAAGGCTGCTCAACAGACAGCTGCCAGACCCCAGCTTCACACACCGCGCTGCTCTCCTTTCAAAGCATTTGCACTTGTTTAGAGGGAAGAAGGTCAGAGAGCAAACATAAGCAATGGGAATGCCTCATCCTGACTCACACCCCAGATCCTGCCAAGTTCTCTTGTCTGGTCCAGTGGTGCTGCCAAAGGGGCCATGTAGTCCAACGATTACCTCCCAAAGTACTACTGCATCTCGATGTCCCTTAAACTTAGTTTAATTACTGCTAACTTTACAGTAGCAGAGTTAAATTGCTCTTTGCCTCTGTGCTTTCAGGCTGTATATCATTATGAGATACAGGTTCATTCAGAGAGGAACCAGTGGGACATTGTATATGAAAAACAAAAGAGAGCCTCTGCTGGTGTTCAATTTATTTGGAGACTCAGATTCTCAATAAAACTTGAAGGCACTGCTTTTTTAATTATCTGAGGCCCAGAGGGGTAAAGTGACATCATCAGGGTCCAGTTTCCCTATCTATAAATTGAATATAATGACATCAACCTCACAGTGTTGGAACCAAGATCAAATATGATAACTTGGATAAACCCAAAATAACTAGACCTTGACAAATAATGAATTGAATCTGAGAAGCTCTAGTATTGTGCTAGATCCTTTTCCTCTGTCCTTCCTGGCCTCAAGTTATAAAAGTTATCTTACCAGTCTTTCACCAAGGGCTGTACTGCTAGAGAAAGTATTCAGAATTACTTGACATTACGTCTCCCCCATCTGGAAGAGATTTTTGGTTATAATCCACTGTTTACACCTTGTTCCCAAAAGTCACTGCTTATTTAATTGCTTTTTGTTGTTGTTGTTAATATAACATCTAATTTTCCTTGGATCGTATGGAGGGGGCAAGAAATGGACACTTGTAATCAGGGCTACCAGAAACGCCTCATAAAATTAGAGACTGGAGGCTCTCAGGTCCTGAACCATGCTCAGCCTTGCTGAATGTGGCGATACCCTGGAGGGAGCCACGCTACTGGACAGAAACAGTTCAGCCTTGCTTGTTTACGGTTTTGGCTCCTTTATAACATAACTTGCTTCTTATTTACACTCCCTTCTCATACAAAGTTTTTGTGATGTACATTTCCAGGTCCTGGGGTCCCTCAAAGCCTCCCTGAGGGTCACTGACCTGAGTTCCTTTATCTTCATACATTGAAAAATAATCAGATAAAACAATTATTTGTAAAAATATACCTTTTGTATAGATGGAGGTACCAAGGAGATGGTTTCTTGCCTTCAACTCTGGTCACAGCTCAAGGAGAGCTCTTACAGAGACTGAGCACAAGACACATTCTTTCCAAAATGTCAGAAAAGACAGAAGAAAATAGATCATGACAGGCACACATGCCACCTGTCATTATGGCTTAGTCTCTGGGGAACGGAGCAGTTTGCAGCCATTGGAAATTAACTAGATAAAGTGGGGCCTTCAGTGGTTTGCTCCTGAGAAAGTGTGTGGTCTGTTCCCTGAAGAACAGAGACTTCTTCTGCTGAGATGTCTGTGCCGAAGCGTCCCAGGTGCTAAAGGCTGCCGGGCCCCAGGGGTTTCTCCCCATCAAGAAGGCCCTACTTCTCCTTCCTGGAGCCTGTCCCAGAAGCCTCTTCCTACAAGGCAGGCTCTTTTGTTGCTTATTCTCCCTGGCAAAGGGTTATCGCTGCCCATGTTCCAGGAACTGGCTGCAGTTAAAAGTGTGTCCAAGCATGGTAGAGGGGAAGAGAAAGGAGGCAGAAGCAACAGAGACGAAACAGAATTGCTTTTCTTGTCACTAATCTGTCTTTCTTGGTTTCTAGGTAGAATCACCTGGGAAGCACATAATTGTCTCCATAAACAACACACCTGGTCCTTAGAAAGCCAGGATGGTTTTCTCATGCTGACCTTCCAAAATGTTATGGTTCAATTAGAGAATTGCTGGGCTTCTTGCATTGGCAGCTGGGACATTCTGAGGGTGGGGTGTCAAGGGGAAGAAGAGGGGAGAGATGAGGCTAGAGAAATAAAGTTAATCTTTGTCAACTACAGAGCTCTCCTTGACACATTCTTATTTCAACCTGTCAATTTCAGATTCTCCTCTGTGAGGGGAAAATACAGATGCTCCCCAGATTTCTAATCTATTTATAATGGTAACAAGACAACTCTAGCCAGTGTGTGATCATCATGAGCTAATCATCCTCTGCTATGCCTTGTGCCTCCTAATTAGTGGCATGTTGGTTGCCTGCTGATCAAGTTGGAGCCTCATCCAGGCGATGGGGAGGGCAGGTAGTGGGAGGAAAAGCTCTGAGTCCAGTCGAGCTCAGATCTTGGCAGGCTTTGTGACAACAGGTGGGCTTCACACCTTGCCTTGAAATGTATCCCTTTTAAAGAGGCAGCTACCACTTCCATGGGTGCTAACAGGAACATGGCAGGTCTTCAAACATGGGTCTCCTTTCTGTCTAGGAGCTTTCCATAGCAAGATGCTGTCCTTCCAAAACCTCTTGGCTCAGTGATATAGACCCAGCAAGTGACATCAAGTAGAAGAAAAACAAATAACTAAATAGGCACCTGTAGCGGAGAATGGGGCAAGATCCTTTTCATTCATTCATTCATTCAAGAAATATTTACTGAAAACCTGCTCTCTACCAGGCTCTTTTCTAGACAGTAGGACTATATCAATGATCAAAACACACAATTTAGTGTGACCACATCTTTTTTTTAAATCCAAACTGGGACACAGTTGGGGGTAAATGGAGCACTATTAATAATTACCCTGGGAAAACAAGCATGACACAGGACTGTGTCAAGCAAACCAGGAGGTAGGGTCACCTTAACGTAAAATTCAGAGGGAACATAAAATCAGCGATGTGTCCATGTTACATTTACCTTTGAATTGTTTTTTTCCCTTTCAATCCCCTACCCATAGATGGAAATCCAATTCTCTGAGCCTGAAAATTCTTTATGGATATCGCCTATCAGCTTTGGAGGATTTGAAGGCCTCTCATTGGGGTGGTGAACTCTTTCATAGTCAGAGGTCAGTGAGCATAGCTTTGGATGGTTTTTAAAAAGATATTTAAAATATTATATCAATTAGGATTTTGGTTGCAGAAAACAGACCCTGATCTTGGCTAATTCCAGCAAAATGGAATTTACAAGAAGGCTATTGGGAGCCCACAGAATCAACTCAGGTTTGGAGACCATAAGTTGGAAAGAAGCAGGAGCTAAGACAGATTTAGAGGGATCAGGAAGCACAGGAATGTTTTCCGGGCAGATAGCATCTTACCAGGGGACTCTTCTGGAATGAAAGAATGTCAGTCATTTCTTCTATCCTCATGTTACTGAAGATGCAAAATTCCAGATAAGTTTCCTAACTGGTAAAGTTTAGGGCACATGCTCACTGCATGGTACAGTGAGTATTATGGGCTGAATCCTGTCCCCTCAAAATTCATGTGTTGAAGCCCTAACCTCTAGTACCTCAGAATGTCATTGTATTAGGAAATAGGGCCTTTAAAGGGGTAATTACGTTAAAATGAGGTATTTAGGGTGGGTGCTAATCCAATCTGACCGATATCCTTATAAGAAGAAAGTAGGGCACAGACACCCACAGAGGGAAGACCATGTGAAGACATAAGGAGAAGATGGTCATCTATAAGCCAAGGAGAGAATCCTCAGAAGAAACCAACCCTGCCGACACTTTGATCTCTGACTTCTAGCCTCCAGGATGGTGACAGAATACATTTCTGTTGTTTAAGCCACCCAATCTGTGGTACTTGTACTTGGTACTTGTTTAGTTTAGAAAACTAAACGGTGAGGATAACTATCTGGGGGAATAAAGCTGTATTTCTCTGGCTTTTCAGGTGGGGGTAGAGGCATTTGGATTTACTATTCCACTTAGATGACGTACACTAGGAGAGAAATGATCCCTCCACCACCACCAAAGGAAATAAGTGGTTGGCTATGAAGGCACAATGGATTCTGGACAGAGAATGAATGTCCACTTCAATAACCTTTCAAGGAAGTTTTGAAATCACTATTCTTTCAATATTTATTGAGCACAAGCTAAGAAACTAAGTGCCTGGTAGTATGTTAGGTGGTTGGAATTTCAGATATGATTATACGAGCCCTTTCCTGGCCTGGTGGAACATTCTGCAAGTACTCAATTTTCTATCACACTTTTCTGGGGGACAAAGTGCTTTGATAATTTAGAGACAGTTAACAGAGAGATGTATAGGGATGATCCTTCCACCCAGAGGAAGGATGGTGGTAAAATTGAAGGAAGAATTTGCACAGGAAATGACGTTTACACTAGGCATTAAAAATGTTGGAATTTGCTCACACTTTTTTTCCATCTAGCATCTTCCTTTCCCTTCTTTCTCTGGCAACATGATAGAGCTCTAAACGTTGAGGCAGTGGCAGAACTGGAGGATGAATGGGAACGGGGGGATGGTGGGAAACAGGCTAGAAAGACAACTACGAAATAACAAAAACTCAGAGGTTTAGAGTTAGAAAAATGTTGACCTTATGTGCACAGGATAGTTTGTATTTTCTGTATGACTCCAAATGTTTATGATGAGCTTGTGTTCATTTCATAGTTTAAAAGAATAAAGAAGAAAGTAAAAGTCACATCAAATGTTTATAATGGTTTTCCAGATCTAGTGGATTTCAGGGTATTTTATTAGAGTCCTTTTTAATAAACTTTTAAAAAAAACCATAAGAGATTGTTCTGCAATACTGATTATTAAGCATAGTTAAAATAAGAACATTCATAGGTCAAAGATAGACAATAATTTCAAGAGGCTTGTAGCATAATATCTGCTAGAGAATGGTTTATTGGTCTTTATAAATGGAAAAAGAAACTAATAACTTAGGTCTTTCACGATGAGTATTAAAGATACAGGAAATCATTACTCAAGATTCTTGGCAAAAGAAATTGCTCATACGTTGCTCTCTACTACTCTTTTGTCTTATTCCTTTCGCAAAAGCAGAGAAACTTTTTTGTCGAGCAATTTTGCTGGCAACATCCCATCTGTAAGTAATTTGCCATTGTTAACAAACGTTGGAACCGAACAACACCAATTAAGGTTTTAAGTGGTTATCAAACATGGTGAGAGATTCTGCGTAAACTGTCAGGTGAAGAACTCAGCTTGAGGAAGGCATTGCCTGGTGCTGGAAAACATTTTAAACAGAGGGGAAACTTGGACCAAATTTCTCCCCTGAGCTTTAGCACCCACCTGACCCTCTGATGCAAGGGTGTTGGCTAGAGGTTCAGAATTGGAACTACAGAAGTCATGGACCTGGATGCGATCACCCACGGGAGACATCAAACAAGGTGAGCACGTCCAAACTAGCCCCACCAAGCTTTGGAAGATAGGCTGCTCTTTAAACAATTTTTCATTTATAGCATTTTTTATGAGTGTTTATCAATGTATCATGCAACTTTCCTTCCTTCAAGTGAAGGCTCTCCCACTCTGAGCTCTCAGAATTCAGGGATCACGTCCCACCCCAGACTCAGCTAGGGCATTGCCTCCACCTCTGGGGGCAGAATCATGATGTTATCAGAAGGATTTAGCCTTTGCAGGGCTTACATCTTGGTTCAGTTCCAACTTCTGCATTTACTCCCTGTGTGGTCTCGGGTGAGTCTCTCATCTCCCCAAGCCTCAATTTCCTCCTTTGTCTTATGAAGAAAATAAGATAGAAAACATGGAGCGTATGATAGGTTTAGAATAAATGAGCATTCCCTCTGCCCCCGACCCTTCTTCTGTGCTTTCCTAGGACACCTGTATGACAGGGCACAGGACTCCTTGCTAAGGAAGAGACAACACAGGAAGGCTCAGACCCCCCAAGAGGTGTTCCTCGGCCCCCTCGGCCATGGGGGCTCTACTCCCGCCCGTTCATCCACCCAGAGCTGCCTCCCCTCCCTTGTGTAGGAAACAAAAACAATTCGGAAAGACAGCCACTAAACCAATTCCCCGCCCCGTGAAAGTTTACACCTATTCTTTTGTCGAGTCTCAGAAAAGAGCCAAGGTATCAAGAATTTTGTAGAGGCAAACTGAGGGCTGGGACAGTGAAGGAGACCAGTGGCCTGACCAGTGACATGGCTGGTGGGCTGTTGGAGGATGAATGCTGCATTGCTAAACGCAGGCACGCCTGCCAGCTGAACGGCTCCTTTGCTTTATAACAAATCCGAGACCAAGCAACGTCCTTCCGGGAGCCTATCATCATTAACTTTGTTATTATGGTTATTATCAACAATGTGCCAATTTTCCTCCATCTTTTAAGATCTTTCAATTATGGCATGCTGAGTTTTTTTTTCCCTCCCCTTCCTTCTCCTGGCCTCTCCCCTCCCCCGCAACCTTCTTCCCCAAATGCCAAGGTTTCTTTTCTTTCCTATTCCCAAATTGTTCTCCTTAGAAAAGAATGGCCGTGACAGGGCTAAGAACTCAGCAGGATTTGGCATCTCTCTGACTGAGGAGAAAGAAATATTTGTACATTATTCAGTGTCCTCCAAGTTATTCATCAGAAGTTTCATTTTTCACTAAAGTCTTTTCCTTATCTTAAAGCCATTGACATGAATATATATCATGAAGTTAAAAAGATTGAGTTACACTTCACTGGCTACTGCTAAGATTCATGGAAGCTCAAAGCCCCAGCTAGTCCCTGGGTGTACCAAGCCACTGCGTTTCACGTCTGCTTTCTTTTTCTTGCTCAGCAAACACACTTACAGGGTTTGTCTCTTCACTGTGATATGAGAATGATTGAAAATACACTTGGTGTTACTTGATAAAAGACCTTTGCCAAAAAGGAGAACAGCTCTGTCATTTGAGCATATTTCCCAAGGGCCTTGAGATGTGCTTGAGCCGGGTTTAATGGGTTGTTTTTGAGCCGGGATGCTGGCTGATGGGCCAAAGGCAGAATCTTCTGTGTGGGGTTGCTGGCTCCAGGAGACTATGGAGGTGCCCACGTTTCGGTGCAGGTTAGAATGCTGGTTGGTAGGCTTGTTCCCTGATGGCTGAGGTACCTGGCAGGGGGCAGCCTAGTGGTTCATCTATCCAACCACACCGCTGTTACTAAGGATGTTCCCAAGGAATAGCACCTAACAGGCTGTATTCGTCTCCTAGGGCTGCTCTAACAGATTATCATAAACCAGGTGGCTTAGAACAGTAGAAATGTATTCCTTCACAGTTCTAGGGCCAGAAGTCCAAAATCAGGGTGTGGCAGAGTTTTGGCTCTTTCTCGAAGCCCTGAAGTAGAATCCATCCCCTGTCTCGCTCTCCTAGATTCTGGTGGCAGCTGGCAATGCTTGGCGTTCCTTGCCTTGTATCTGCATCACTCCAATCTCTTCCTCCATCTTCACATGGCTTCTCTGTGTGTTCTCCCTTCTCTCTTATAAGGACACTTGTTGGATTTAGGGTCCTTCTGATTAATCCAGGATGATCTCATCCAAAGATCCTTAACTTAATGATATCTGCAAAGATCCCTTTTCCAACTAAGAAACCCGTCACGTTCACAGGTTCTGGGTGGATATATCTTTTGGAGGGTCATCATTTCAACTCAGTCTAAGGCCCATTCCTTAAAAAAAGGTATAAACAAAGGTACAGGTAGAAGGATAGAAGTGGGGATAAGCAGAATATCTGTGCAGGAGCTCTCAGCATCCAATGGCAGCCCCCATGATCTATTTCTTTCCCCCCACTCTCTCTTCCCCATCAAAACTTACCAGGCCAGGGTCCCTTTGGCTCTCTAATATGAATCTGGGCTGTCTGCTCTGGGTTTGTTCTTCTGATCTGCATGCTGTGAACTATTATTATTATCATGTGTCTTAAGTTAGCCAAGTGGTCTATCGCTGACCAGAAATTTCCCATTATACCCCTGTCCCTACTTCTCTTCGAAGAAGAAAAGTGATCTGATTGCTCAGATTTTAGGACACAGGTTGAGCTTCCTCAACCTGTTAGTCATTGGCATCACTATGCTGCTATGATGTGTCCTTCCCTCAGCAAAAAAAAAGGGAGTTTTCTTTTGTATGCATTCTTGTAGTGGTCTATGTTTGCATGAAATAGACCGAGCCATTATATCCTGTGATTTCACTGGAGCTTGCAGGAAAGGGGAAGACTGGTGTAGAGGCTTCGTAAATATCTAGGCTGGGCCACATGTATCACTCAGGTTTCTCAAAATATTCTGCCTTTAGGGTTTGTGGCCCAGGTCTTAGGAACAAGAAGGTAGCAATTTGTTTCTCTTTGTCTTTTCCCATGAGACCCTTGGGAACCTCTCGGGTAGGAGTGTTTGAGACAAGAGTGGGACATTTTTTTAATGTCCTCTTCTAAACCATCTTAATCCTATAAAATCCTACCATTACTTCATAGGAACTGCATCTTGAGTTCAAAGGGCTTTATTCCTCTTCATCTGGTGGAGGAAAGCGATTTCATGCAACTCTCTACTGTGTAGGACCAGTTATTCGGGAGTTAACACAACCAGAAACAACCAAATTGAGAAGATAGAGAAGGGTGTGATGTGGGTATGTGGAGAGAAGACCCCGTGGGGGATGGGTGAGAGGAAAGACAAGCTGCAGTGACTGAGCTGTCTCTTCCCAACACATACCTACAGCTGAACAGCGTTTCTACAAATCTAGCCCCTTTACAGAATGATCCACCTGCCATACCCCAGATGCACCCAGGACCGTTCTAGTCTCTGGACTACCTGAGTCTGAGAAGCTCTCAGACTCCGTCCATCTAAATCCTAACCATGGAATAGACCCAGCACAGGTGTGGCTCCCTCAGCAAGCCTTCCTGGTGAGTCCAGCTCAATACTCCTCCCCTTTCCCTGCTTCCCATGTGTTTGCTATATGACCTATAACCTTGCTATCACCATTTTCCTTTTCTCCTCTTTTACCGTGAGAGGGGCAAGAGACAGAGAGATGTGGCATAAAGGACGCAGAACTGGAAGTCAGATGTCCTAGAGTCTAGTTCTAGCTCTTCTCATATTATCCGGTTGACTTTGGCTGGTTATTCAGTCTATCTGGGCACATTTCCTCCTCTATAAAATAGGAGTCAGTGCTGAAGAGAAATGATGTCTGCCCTGCCTGTCTTATCAGGCCATTATATGTATCAAACGAGATGCCCCATCCTGTAATGAATTTAATATACTGGCTCAGAGCTGCTACAACAATAAGCTGAGTATGAAAGCAATTTCCTGTCTTCTCCCTATGCCTGTATTTGCACTTCGTTGGCTGCAGCAGGTCGCCCAGCACCAGCCTCTGTGAGTGCTGACTGCTAATGTCTCACAGCTGCTCCTGCCCCAGAGGGGTCCCCATCTCTCCTGGCAGTAACACCCCAATCCCACGCCTGGATGGGGCAAGTCTGTGGTATAATTTATGCTTCAGAACCCCCTGCAGAACAAGTCAAAACTAAACTCAACAAGGCTACATCCTTGCTCGACTTTTCCTCCCTTTCCACCCTTCTTCCTGCTTTCCCTTAGTGCACACTCTTAATAAATTGCATGCTCCAAATCCCTGTCTCCGGCTCTGCTTCTAGAAAACTCAACCCAAGACACCATCCCATGGTGGTCAGATCACAAAACAAGACATCCCCATCCCTGTGTTCAAAGGGTTCTTACAGATATAAGACAGCTACACCTTCCTCGATATAAGATCTCAAGGAGCAGAAAAATCAGATCCCATGAATAGCTAAGTGTCCCAGCCCAGTCTCCAGCTGTGAGCCAGAGCAGAGGATTTCTGGGAGATGGGAGGGCAATGGAGGTTGCTTGTAGCCAATGAGATGTACAGCAGGGTGGAACCTCCAACCCTAAGGCTAGAGTACCATGGCCTATTGCCGCAACGGGCCTTAGATAGTAGCCCTCCCTCTACCAGGAATTTTCTTCTGTAGCTTCTGAACCCTCAATCTCAAGAATGATTATCATCCACACAAGCTGAGCTTTCTTGAAAGTGATTGTTTAGTGGGAACAGCTGGTGTGTGACTAGAACGCTTATATATTTTTTCTCTTCCTTCCCTCCAGTTGACACTAAGTGAATACTTTGAAAGGCGGCCCTGCTTCTCTCCCAAGGACTAGAGAACTGCTTCCTTCTTTTCCTCTGGGTTTTCATCACTGCACAAACTGTAATTTTGGAGCCCTTGCCTTGTGAGAGGAGGTATGACCCACAACTTGGGATATTTTCTTACTAATTAAAAGTTTCCAATATTCTCTATTTGCCAAAGAAAACACTGCCATCTTACCTTGTTCAATTATTGCTAATTAAGTAGGACCAACTCACCGTTCCAGAGAATAATTGTTATAAGACCTGTGGATTTCTATATTTTTGCTTCAATAGGTCTGAAAATATATTCACACATACATACACACACAGACACAAACATTTTTATGTGTGTGCATGGAAGATATCATCTGGGACCCTAACGTTATAAAGAGGTTGAGTATCTACTCATACATTATGTCTATTTAATTAAATCCAGCCTTTTCTAGGTTTTTCTTTGCAACTGTCCTCCCCAAAGCCCATAACTACTATGAGTGTTATTGGTGAATGCGTAACTTAAACTATTGATTGCCTTGCTCTTGCCAGCGGTCTGGGTTAATTTGGGTGGGAGGTCTTCTGTATGATCTCTCCTTGTAATGAAGAAGACCACAGAAATAGACCTGGGTCTAATCTGTCACCTCTGGCTCGTGACTTTGGCAAGTGAATTCACGTCACTAAGCCTTAGTTCTTTCCATCTCAAAGTGCAAATAATAATAATAGTAGGTGCTTCATGGTACTATTTGAGGATTATATGAGATAATTCTTGTATCCCACTTAGCTCCCATTTATCAAATGCTAATCTGGGTGCCTCCGGTCTGTGCGTTATTCTTGTGACTTGGTTTGGGGCTCTTGATGAAGAAAAATATGTTTGTATTTTATAGGAATTAGCCAAGCCACATCAATATATTCCTCTTGGTAAAACTCAGAGGTAGTGGACAGACGATGGCTCTGTAGCAGATAGAAACCAATCAGTCTGTCAAGTGGGCTAAAATGTGTACACTGTCTGAAGTGATGAACCAATGATTATAAACACAGATAAACGGCAAGTATCCTGTGGTCAGACATGGGAGTCTGAGCTGCCCTTGGTTTGCTGATAGAAAATCAAGCTGCCCTTCAATTATTGCAGAAATGCTCTACCCCCAAACTGCGTGACTTTAGCTGCTGTTTTTAATTCTCCTTTTCTCCCTTTTGCAGTGAACCCTTAACACAGGGTTTTCTTTTCTTTTTCCCACTCTGAGAACTATTTGAGGACGGTGAAGATAGAGTCTTAGTTTCTATGTCTGCTGTAGAGTGGGTGTTTGATAAACGTTTGTTGAGGACATCAAGTTGCAATCATGAAGAGATAGCGTCTTGGATAAAATCCATGTGTATGTTCATTAGGGCTCTTTCGTTGTCATGAACTGAGGTCTTGAGTATATTATCTTTGGATTGACTTTGTTCTTGGTTTCTGACTTTTTTGTTCTAAGTTCCAGTTCTTATGAGGCTCAGTGGTAACCTTACTCTGTCTCTCAGGAACCATATGGTCTTTCATCTCTGATTTCCTCTGCCTACGCTTAGTCCTCTCTATTTTCACTTGCTTTTCCAGTCCATGCTCCTGCAACTGGAAGGATTCAAGCTAAGGGTCCCAGAGGGAAGTTTCAGATAGAGGGAATCTGGTTACTGTAGCTTGTCTTTTTGAGCCAGCAAGGCACTGTCTCTGTGCAGATTTTGAGTGGTTGTCCATCTCCAGCCCAGTCCAGCTGAGACCTGGCTAGTAGAATATCATGGTACAGAGCTGACCATCCCTCCCAGTGTACATGTAGATGAGGCAGCTCCTCTGAGATGGGGATGGGATGGCTACTGCCAAACAGACAATATAAGTGTCATACTCTTCTTCCTCCCCAGCCCCAAGCCTGATGCATCTTTTATGAGTTAAAAATGAGCAGAGAAAATATTCCCTCTTGGAGCATATGTTCATGGGTAAGAGCAAGGCACTCCCTAAGCTTGAAATTTAGATTACCTTCCAAGCAGAGAGCTAGGAAAAATTCAACATGCGGGAAATGAAATTAGCCATCTGTAGAAAAACCTACCCTAAATGATAAACAGTTGAACTTCCAGGTTCAATGATTTGAGCCTCATCAATCTCGGGAGAGTATGCTTGCTTAGCAGAGCTAAAGCTGGTGCTTTCTTCATCCTCCATGTAGAGAAGGGATGTGCTAACAGAGTATTTCCTGCATGAAGAAAAGAAAATGAGGGTCCAAGAGGTGAGTCTTGGAAAAAGAATATCCAGCTCTCCCCTTCCCGGAAGGGCGGGGCTCCCCATCACCAGTCATGAGCTCTCCGGTATATCATCCTTGTTATTTGCACTTCCATCCCCATCTACTCTGTACTTTCATTCATCTAATAGCTTCATTCCCCGTTACTCTTTGAAAGTGCTTTGTCCAAGGGTATCAATGGTTCATCTCACCCTAGCCACCAAAATGCCTGGACACTTTCTAAACTTTAAACTATAATTTATTTTTATTTTTTAATTAATTAATTAATTTATTTATTTTTGGCTGTGTTGGGTCTTCGTCTCTGTGCGAGGGCTTTCTCTAGTTGCGGCAAGCGGGGGCCACTCTTCATCGTGGTGTGCGGGCCTCTCACTATCGCGGCCTCTCTTGTTGGGAGCACAGGCTCCAGACGCGCAGGCTCAGTAGTTGTGGCTCACGGGCCCAGTTGCTCCGCGGCATGTGGGATCTTCCCAGACCAGGGCTCGAACCCGTGTCCCCTGCATTGGCAGGCAGATTCTCAACCACTGCGCCACCAGGGAAGCCCTAGACTATAATTTAAAAAGATGAACATAGCAAAGTGAAACACTTCCTTCTGGAAATGTCTTATTACACTTTCCATTGTGAAGCTCCTTCCTGATACTTCAAACCTGATGCATTCAAATCTCTTTGGGGCCTTTTTGTTTTTTCTTTGCTTCTCCCCTAACCATTCCTTGTTGTTGTTGTGTGTGTGTTTTAAGCTCTTTTCTCAATCTTCTGCTTTTATCACTCTCCCCTAGGCTAGTGTATTTATCACAAGACTTTTACTACCACCTGTATTCTAATAACCCTCAAACTTCACTACAGGCTCTAGAATCCAAAGAAGTCACAGTCTGTCTCTGGTCTCTGTATCCGGTCTTTTGCTCCTCTACTCAATGATGGGCCAGTAAATCTTTAACAACCAGCTCTCATGGAGAGAGGAAGAGGCGCTCTGATTTGAAGTTTGCCAATTTCCATGACATAAATATACCGATCGTGGCTGATTTTTAGCTACCAACTTGACATCAACCAGCTCACAAAATAACTGAAAACTCAACAGTTGGCTCTCAATTGTTAGACACCTGAAACTCTGCCTACTCAAAGCTGAATGGCCCATGGCTTGTGTAACTGTTTTCCTCCCAACTAGCAATCTGAATCATCATGACTGACACTGTAATCACCATGGCAGCAGGGACTTTGCTGCTCATATTTACTGGCTTAGCCCCACCGTCTAGAACCACACTGGCACCTAGTATACCATAAATATTTGTGGAATGGATGAATCATTATAGTCAATATTCCTCTCTGTTTTCTGGCCCTACTTAGCCTTTTAAATAATGAATTAGAATTCTTATTCATACATCAGGCTCCTGTGCATTTAGAAAACTAGTTTCTGATGAAGGAGAAAATCGAGTTCTGAACCTAAAACTGGACCATGGGAATCCTCCAAGGGCCTGTGTGGCCAGATGTCACCTTACTGTTATAATGCTCCAGTAAGTGTTCTAGAGAAAAAATGTGAGCATGTTTGCAGAAGTGCTATAAATAAGGAAACATCACCGTATTAAAACCACTTGAAACAGGCTGAGTAACCGACGGAGATGCCTGATAGAGTGGAAGGTGCATGGGTTTGAGGTATTTCTAAATTTGTGTTGAAATTATTAAGCTGATAGCTTGGATGAATTCCTTAACCTTTGTTTTGCCAACTGTAAAATGCTTACTATAATATCTAACTTGCATTGTGAGGGAGGAAATCATGTCTGTAACACAGATAGATGGTGCATAAGAGTGGTTCAAAAATGACAGTTTCTCATTTTAATGACATAAAGAAATCATTGTTCTGGTTTCTAGCAGTTCTAGATTTTAGTCTTGATACCTACCAATCATACCTGAGTGACCTATCCAAAGCAGATACCCATTAACCATTTATTGAATAAATGAATGAGTGAATAACAGGAAAATGAGGAACTGAGAGGTTAAATGACTTATCCTACTCAAGATGCACTGAGTGCTTTTTCTGGGGAATAAGGATTATGAGGAGGATGTCTTGAGGCAAACAGGAATGACATCACATGAGGACCCTTATCTGAGGTACCTGCTGACCTGGCTGCCAGTGACAGAGAGGAGATTAAGTCCTCTTGCGTTTTCCCAGCTGACACTGATCCTGTGTTAGTGGAGGAAGGGTCAAAGTCTCTGCAGCTGGCTGCTCTCTGCCCCGGGCCTGAAGCATACTGCAGGAGGGATGCAGGTCGGTCTGCTTGCTCTTCTGTGGTGCTTCTATCAGGAGGGGCAGATACTCCCTGGCACTGGCAGTTCCTAGGTTTCCGCTCAGCAATCAGCTCTGCCTTCATGAGAGCCCTGAGCTGGGAAACTAGCCCTGCCAGCCAGAAACAGCAGATACAAAGGCCTCTAAGTAGGCTCTGGCATAAAAAATTCAAAAGACGTGATTAGAGCGATTTTCTTTCTTTCCCAGATGTGATAAAGTCCTCTTGCTACACTGGGCTGGCTAGAAAATTCCTCAGGGAATTTCCTTTATCTTTTAAACCAGGGGAGTCCCTGAGATGTGGCTCTAGCTAATTCTATCAGCCACCACTAACAAACTCAAAGGCAATGCTTGATAACAGCAGGGGCCCAGATATAGTCTTCTAGAAGCCTAAGGACTGAGTCCTGTACTTGAGAAATCCCCATGGCTTTGCAGCGCTCAGTGCTGGTGAGCTGATTAAGGCTCAGTGGCTCAGGACAAGGTGGGCAGAGGGAATCGGCCACAGCACAACAGTTCTTTAGGAGGCTAATTTCCCTCAAATTATCCATACAGGCAGAGAAGAAGAGGTGCCCCTTTCCCCACCTGCTTCTCAGAGGTACCCCAACTTGGATCATTCTGTGACAAAATCTTGATTATCTCAGCGTCCTTCTGACTTTTATCATATTCTGAGAATTCAAACTGCTGGACCACAGCCAGGCCTCTCTGGCTGCAAGATGTGCTTTGTGGGCCATATAATTGTTTAAACTGCTTTATGGAGATATAATTGAAGTACAATAATTGCAAATGTTTAAAGTGTACAATTATGATAAAGTTTGGCATATGTATATACCTGTGAAGCCATCATCACAATTAAGATAATAAATATTTCCATCAGCCTGAAGTTCCTCATGCAGCTTTATCATCCTTCTCTTCCTCCATCCCCATGCCCAGGCAACTACTGACCTGCTTCTGTCACTGTAGATTTGTTAGCATGTCATAGAATTTCATGTAAATACAATCTTACATGACGTACTCCTTTTTTTTTTTTTTTCTGGCTTTCTTCACTTAGTATCACCCTTTTGAGACTAAACCATTTTGCTGTATGTATCAGTAGTCCATTACTTTTTAATTGCTGAGTAGTATTCCACTGTATAGATATACTGTAATTTCAAAATTAAAATCCATTCACCTGTCAATGGGCATTCAGGTTTTCTTCCCTAGTTTTGACTATTATCAATAAATCTGCCATGTATATTTGCATACAAGTTTTTGTATGGCCGTATGTTTTCAGTTGTCTTTGATAAATATCTGAGAATGGAATAGCAGCATCACATGGTAGGTGTCTGTTTACCTTTTTAAGAAACTGCCAAGCCGTTTTCCAAAGTGTACTTTTTTGCTTTCCTACAAGTAATGTATACCTATTCCACTTGTGTCATGATCTCCAACTCTTGGTATGGCTAGTCTTTTAAATTGTGGCCATTCTAATGGGTAAACATGTGTTTAATATGAATCTTAATGAGTCATGATGTTGAACATGTTTTCATGGTTTTATTGGGCATTTACGTATTATCTTTCATGAACTCTCTATAAAATAGTCTGTTCAAATTTTAAATTGGGTTGCTTGTTTTCTTATTATGTAATTGCAGGAGTTCTTTACATATTCTTGATACAAGTCCTTTGTTTAATATATGCGTTGCAAATATTTTCTCCCTGTCTGTGGTTGCCTTTTCATTTTCTTTTTTTTTTTAATTAATTAATTTATTTATTTTTGGCTGTGTTGGGTCTTCGTTTCTGTGAGAGGGCTTTCTCTAGTTGTGGCAAGCGGGGGCCACTCTTCATCGCGGTGCGCAGGCCTCTCACCGTCGCGGCCTCTCGTGTTGCGGAGCACAGGCTCCAGACGTGCAGGCTCAGCAATCGTGGCTCACGGGCCCAGTTGCTCCGTGGCATGTGGGATCTTCCCAGACCAGGGCTTGAACCCGTGTGCCCTGCACTGGCAGGCAGACTCTCAACCACTGCGCCACCAGGGAAGCCCCTTTTCATTTTCTTAATGGTGTCTGTGTTAATTTTCTATCTGTGTAACAAATGACCATAAACAGAATGACTTAAAACATGACCCATTTATTATCTCACAGATCTGTAGGTTGTAAGTCTGGCACTGTGTGGTTGGATTCTCTGCTGAGGGTCTTAAAACATCAAAGTGTTGACAAGGCTGTGTAGCTTTCCAGAAGCTCTGGGGAAGAATCTGCTTCTAAGTTCCCTAAGGTTGTCAGAATTCAGTTTCTTGTGGTTGTAGGACTGAGGTCCCTGTTTCCTTGACAGATGGCCCCAGCCATCTTCTGGCCAGCAACATTAAATCATTCTCACTCTTCAAGTTTCTCTGATTTTCCTTCTGCCTTGCTCTTCAGCTTTTAAGGGCTCATGTGACTACACTTTGTCTATGCAGAAATTCAGGATAATCTGCCTATTTTAAGATCTGTTGATTGTTAACCTAATTTAGGAACTGCAAAGTTCCCTTTGTCATGTAAGGTAGTGTATTCACAATCATCCTGGGGATTTAGGCATGGGATTTTTTGTTGGAGGTTGGGACATAATTCTCTCTGGCATAGTGTCTTACAAAGAGCAAAGGATATTAATTTTGATGAAGTCCAGTCTGCTAAAATTGTTTTCTTTGTTCTTTTATATGCTTAGAAATCTTTGCCTACTTCTAGGTTGCAAAGATTTTCCCTTATGTTTTCTTCTAGAAGCTTTTTATAGATTTAGATTTTTCATTTAGGTCTATAACTCATTCCAAGTTAATTTTTGTACCTGGTAAAATATAACAGTCAATTTCCTTCCCTCCCCCACATGGATATGCAGTTGATTTGGCACCATTTTTTGAAAATACTCCCCTTTCCCACTCGAATTGAATTGGATTATTTGTTTACTATTGAGTTGTGATAATTATTTACATGTATCAGTACTTGATACAGATGTGCTTTTTCAAATATTTTTTGCCCAGTCTGTGGCTTGTCTTTTAACCTTCTTCATAGTGACTTTCAAAGAGCTTTAATTTTAATTTTTATGATGTATAATATATCCATTTTTTTCTATTATGGCTTATGCTCTTTGTGTCTTATCTTAGAAATCTTTTGTCTAACACAAAGTAACAAACATTGTCCCCTATGTTATTGTGAAAAGTTTTATATTTAAAATTAATTCATTTTGAGTTAAATTTTATATTAGTGTGAGCTGTGGACTCAGTTTCTTTTCTTTCTTATTTTTTTTTAATATGGATATTAAATTGTTCCAAAGTCATTTCTAAATTGAATTGTCTTAGCTCCTTTGTCAAAAATCAATTGAGCATACATGTATGTGTCTGTTTCTGGACTCTTATGTGTTCATTTAATCTATATCTTGATTACTGTAGCTTTATAATAATCTTGAAACTAGATAGTGTGAAACTTCCTACTTTGTCCTTCTTTATGAAAATTGTTTGGCCTATTTTAGTTCCTTTGCTTTTCCGTATAGGTTTTAGCATGTTCACTTCTACATGACTGGAATTGCTTTGAATCTGTTTATCAATTATGGAAGAATGGACATCTTAACAAAATTAACCTTCCAATCCATTATTGTGGTATATCTTTGTTTTTTAGGGTATTCTTTGATTTGTTTCAATAATGTTTTGTGGTTTTCAGAATAAAAACATTGTACATATTTGACATATTTACACCTAAGTATTTCATAGTTTTTATGCTTTTGTAAATAGTACTGGTTTTCATTTCAATTCCCAGTTGTTCTTTGCCTGTATAAATGTATATGTAGCTTTTGTGTAGATTCTTTGGAGCCCTCTCTGAGCATAGCTCCCTCTTCATCTCTGACACCCCATGCTGTAGATTTCAGTCATCTCATCTTCTCCAAATTCTGATCTCTGCTTCTGCAACTCAGAAGGACTGCCACGACCTGCTTTGACTCCAACTCTCTGTACATAGTCAGGAAATTATCCCCCGGGAGAAGGCTGGACAATTTGCACCTCACCTTTTTAGTTTCCCTGCGATCAGGAATCCCAAACTTATATAGTCCATTATCCAGTGCTGAAAAATGTTGCCTCATATATTTTGTCTAGCCTTTTAGTATTTATGGCTGGAGAGCTAGCTCATACCAGTTACTCCATCATGTCTAGAAGTAGATGTTCCTCCCATAGTTTATTTAACCAGTTACTATTAATGAATATATATGTTGTTTCTTACCTTAACTTTACCTATAATGCTGCAATGAAGGTCTTATTAGTATGTCATGTTGCACACATGTGAGTTTGTCTGTGAGATACATACTTAAGAGTGGAATTGTTGAGAATTAGCCCTTAAAATTTTTTACTAGATATTGACAAATCGCTGTTTGCATTTATAATTCCATAATCATCATAAGTGGGAGCCCATTTCATAGCTCCCCACAGAAGTCCGTGGATCTTTGCTTAATGAGACAAACAGATAGTTCATGGAAAAGGAAATGCAAATGGTTCTCCAACATTTGAAAGATGATCTATCTCACTCATACATTCACATACTCTAAAGATACTATTTCTCACTTATATAAGATTAGTGATATCCTGTGAAGCTTTCTTCTAAAAGAGAGTGTTCATATAGATGCAGAAAGAATAAGCCAAAAAAAAAAATAGAAACAAAGTCTGGGCAGACTGGGGGAATGGCAGTTCCATTTTCCCCTGCCACTTGCTGCTGAGTTATCTGAGAGGAACACTAACCATAGCCAAAGCATCCCTCAAACCACTATAGGTTGCTGCCAAACCTTGGCTACCCACTCGGTACCGTTGTCCCTTACTGTATTCCAAGAACTGACTTGTGTCACTGGCATTGCCAAGCACAAATGGTGGATTGCCTGAAGGCTTCCACCAACACAAAATCTGCAGAGCAAAAACAGAACCAAGTCCCGGGCCAAAATCTCAGCACACTTCTTAATTACCCCATTAAATCTTGTGCAGGGCTGTGGTGAACTCGCTCTGTTCCTGGCAACCAGCTGCTAGGAGGGAGGAAACCTGTTGGGGATTTAGAAATTGTGTTTTGTTTTGGATAAGGGAATTTGGATTCTTTCCATCTACTGGTTTTCAAGGTCCCTTTGTGCCATTAGACATGTTAAGCTTAGTAGAGTACAATGAAGTTTAAACTCATGATTTGCAAGGTAGATGGTCCTTAAATTATATCCTAAACATAGATATGCATCACCAAATATCTCTATTTAGATTAGAGTATTCAAAAATATTTTTTACAACAATATAGCTTTTCTTCCTTCAGCCCTTAGTGAAAGAGCTCTTATTTCATAGAAACTCAGGAGCCAAGACTAGACAATCTATTGATAGATTTGGGAGGTTGGTGATTAAGTACACACAGGCTCTAGAGTCATCGTGCCTACATTTGAATCCCAGCTCTATCCCTCATGGATATATAAGCCTGGATAATTATGTAACCTTCTCTGCCCCAGTTTCTTTATGTATAAACTATGGATAATAATATATATCTTATATTATTGGGCTTAAAATGCTTGATTCATGTTGAATATTAATAATAACTTACTTGAAATTATCATCATTTTTGTGATTATTAGTTATGCTTTGATAACCGTGAGTGGAAGCACTATGGAGAATGGCTCCAAGAACAGAGGGAGAATAGCTGCTTATAGATTAGTTAGTAAGTTAGCCAAACATTTTGAATGGCAACTGTATCCTCAGCATATTGCTAGTCTATGATCCTCAGCTTTGTGCGGTCAGTGGTCTATTTAAAATACAACGGATAATATATGTGAAGGTCCAATGAAAGGAGGAGAATATCACAGAAATGTCACTTACTATTGTTATTATTAATACTTAACGTTTCAAGAATTGCATTCTTAAAACTATCAACAAACAGGCCAAGATTAGGTTTATACTGAAGTCAGACTATTATTACTTTGCTTTACTTGGACTGTTGCAATAGACTCATAATTACCTTTGGAAGGAATTAAAAGAGCAAGGCTTAACTCATATTACCCACAGGGTCCTACTCCAATCCATCTGCTACCCAGGCTGACAGATCACTCCTCTAAAAGTTCACATCTGATCTTGTCAACCCACATTAAACACCTTTAAAAACTTAGCAGTGACTATCTGACTACATTTAAACTTCTTAGCATATTTTGTTTGTCCTGCTGTATTCTTTTTTTTTTTTAATTTTATTTATTTATTTATATATTTTTAATGCTATTCTTGTCTGCTTACATTCTTTTTTTTTATGTATGTATGTATGTATGGCTGTGTTGGGTCTTCGTTTCTGTACGAGGGCTTTCTCTAGTTGTGGCAAGTGGGGGCCACTCTTCATCGCGGTGTGCGGGCCTCTCACTATCGCGGTCTCTCTTGTTGCGGAGCACAGGCTACAGACGCGCAGGCTCAGTAATTGTGGCTCACGGGCCGAGTTGCTCCGCGGCATGTGGGATCCTCCCAGACCAGGGCTCGAACCCGCGTCCCCTGCATTGGCAGGCAGATTCCCAACCACTGCGCCACCAGGGAAGCCCTGTCCTGCTGTATTCTTACACATCACGCTCACCTACACTTTTCTCATGTTAAACCAAACTACTCACTATTCCCCTGGTAAGGCCTGTGTCAAGTGCCAGGATTCTTACCTCAGATGAAGTTATTTTGCTCCTATCTGAAACCTCACAGCTCCTTGTCTGTGTCTTTCTTTTGCTGCACATGACGTTTGAAAGATAAATGTCACCATACATTTCCCTGCCTCACTATATACACACACATATACACGTACGTGGAAGTGCATACATATAATACAATTGTCCAAAGATGTTATAGCCTAATGGTCAAGGCCTTGTTTTTGGAGTTAGTTCTGGGCTTATGATCTGTTTCTGTCACTTACTAGTAATGTCACCTTTAATGAGCGAAAGAATGAATATGATTGATTTCTGATAACACATGATCCAGACGGTGAAGTTCTTTGAGTTCAAGGGAAAGAGCAAAACGTGGACTGAAAGAGTGGGAGAAGTGTTTTTAGAGCAGTTGGGAGGACTGAGTTGACTCCTCAAGACTGAGAAGGATAAGCAGAATTAGACAAAAGGGCAAGAATAGTGCAGACAATGCATTTTGCTTATGAAGAGAAAACCCAGGGGACTGGAATGGTCTTGCATCTTTGGCTGTGATGTGGCCAAACGAAGCAAACAACACATTCTTCAATCATACAAGACTCCCATACTCCACACTTAGAAAAGCAAGTAAAGTAGGCACAGCAGCTGCTGTTTGTTCCAACTTAGATGTTTCTCAGTGAAAATGGGAATCTTAACTTGAGAACGACTTTGCTGTCTTGCAAAAACATTTCCACTGTAGTGAAGTCAGAAACCTTGAACCTCATCAAGGATTTTTAGGTTGCAAGTCAAATCTTAATGGGGAGAAAGAATTTGGAGTGAAGTAGATAGAGTCCTGGATTGAGTGACCCATTACTCATTACCTGGAGACTTTTCAGCAAATCACCTCCCTCTCTCTCTATTTCAAGTTCCTCAGCAGCAAAATAGAAAGCATAATATCTGACCTATTTCCACTGCAAGTTTTGTGTATGTGTGTGTGTGTGGTTTGTTTTTATTTTTAGTATTCTATGTGTAAATACACTTGAAACAAAACTATTTACACGTTTATTTGAAGTGATGGTTTGGGGGAGTGGTACTGCATTCTTTAGAGAGCAGAAACAGGAAGTATCGTGGTTAGCACCTCTTACAGATGCTGATGCTGAGGAAATACCTGCCTTGGCTATGTTTCCAGAGGTCTTTTAGGCCATTGTTAAAGCCAAGAGGTTGATACCGAGTCTATCTTTATGTCTGAATGTCTGGGTGTTTAATTGTAGAGGTGTCCTTGGGGAAAACGCAGATCTCTTTGAAACTACCATGAGTAAGAGTACTATTATTAAAATGGTCAGTGTGGTGGATTAAAGATGCTCATACTTCGTTTACATTCTTCTCATTAAGAGGTGGACTTATTTTCCCTTCCCTTGAATCTGGCTTGACCTCTGACAGCTTTGACCAAGAAAGTAAAATTAAAGTGATACTGTGCCTTTTCTAGGTCCAGACTTTAAGAGAACTGGCAACTTCTGTCTCAGGCTCGTCAAGTCCTAGGTCTTCATGAGATAGTTGGACTGCCTGCTGGAGAGACCAGTGATGAGGCCAGAGACTAAATGGAGAGGGACTCAGCTGAGCCCAACCTTGTCAGAGTTAGAGAACTCTGACCAAGTACTGAGCATGTAAACAAAGCTATATTAGACTTCCAGAGCAGTCCGACCACCAGGTGACCCTAGTCAACATCACATGCAGCAGAAGAATTTCCCAGTTGAGCTATTACCAAATTCCTGATCAACAAAATCATAAGATATAATAAAGTGATGGTTGTTAAAGCCACTAAATTTGGGGATAGTTTGTTTTTGATGCAGCATATTTTCATGAGCAAGGTGCATGCAAAGAAAGTCATATGGAAAAATTGGGGAAATGATTTACAAAATAGATTGATACCTTTGCAGTGTCTGCAGTTAGTAATGTGGAACATCAATGAAAAGTTCTTTAATGCAGTTTTAAGTGAGAAGTTTGCCTCGTTAGTACTACAGATCATTTAAAGTGATAAAAAGAGGTAACATATTGTATAATTCAATCAGTGCCAGTTTCTGACAATAATTTTCTTATTAAATTTATGCCGGATATATCATAGTATAAGGAACATATCATGACCAGATTCCACTTTGAGGTGAAGGCAGGTGCAGAACTCTTTAAAAATGCTTAATAATGAACGTCTACCATCTTTGCTCTAACTTGTACCTCGGAAGCTGTACACAGCTTAATTAAGTCTCAGAATGCCTCTGTGATGCAGAAAAGGAATAACAAGGAATCATTTTACCCACCACTGAAATGTAGTCACCTCTTGGGCTGAGCACAACAGCTGTTTAGCAGCTGTAAGGGACTCCTGAACTATCATCCTGGGCAGCCGTGCTAAGGAGGATAACAGATCTGATTGAAATTGCAAAGGAAATTTGAGCAGACAGGATGCAATTACCTGAATTGGAGCCCAGCTAGCTCACTGGGGCTAAGTGGCAAATGGCTGGAGCTGAAGAGCATGCCTTTTGCATATTTCACAGATTACTGGGGCCGTTCAGCACCCTGTATGGACGATAATCAGAGGCTGTGTAAGCCTGTGATCCTGAACCTGCATTACAGCTCCCCGAAACACATTTCTTTCTAGGGCGAGATGGCCATTCTGTTAAATCTGTTTGGGAACAGAGGTTCATATGGGCCCCAGACATAAACATGGACAGCCAAGATGAAGCAGTTGGATGTTACACCTTTAAACTGCTCATCCTAACACAGTTCAAGGCACATATTTTAAGGATCTGAAAAATAGTAAAGTGGTTTCTATACTGTTACACTTACAAATATCTGATGACTATTTTAATAAGCATAAGTACACAAGATAAACAACATTTGAGTTTAAATTCAAGGGGCACTGAGGCTCACATTTTCCTTTCTAAATTCAAAGAAAGACTAAAGATAAAGGAACTAAACCTTCCTGTGAGTTATAACCAGCATCTCTATCTCCTTACAGGAAAAACAGGGTTTTGGATGATACACATTCTAATAACCTGCTCAACCTAAAATTCTATAAGTCTGTGAGTCTGAAGAGCAATTGCTGGCTTTACTCTTTATTTTTTCTTTTTTATTTATTGTTTATATTGGAGTTTATTTGATTTACAATGTTGTGTTAGTTTCAGGTGTATAACAAAGTTATTTAGTTATACATATATCTATTCTTTTTCAGATTCTTTTCCATATAGGTTATTACAGAGTATTAAGTAGAGTTCCCTGTGCTATACAGTAGGTCCTTGTTGATTAACTATTTTTTTTTTAAATTTATTTATTTATTTATTTATTTATGGCTGTGTTGGGTCTTCGCTTCTGTGCGAGGGCTTTCTCTAGTTGCGGCAAGCGGGGGCCACTCTTCATTGCGGTGCGCGGGCCTCTCATTATCGCGGCCTCTCTTGTTGAGGAGCACAGGCTCCAGACGCGCAGGCTCAGCAATTGTGGCTCACGGGCCCAGCTGCTCCGCGGCATGTGGGATCCTCCCAGACCAGGGCTTGAACCCGTGTCCCCTGCATTGGCAGGCAGATTCTCAACCACTGCGCCACCAGGGAAGCCTCTGATTAACTATTTTATGTATAGTAGTGTGTATATGTCAATCCCAACCTCCTAATTTAACCCTCCTCCCCCATTTCCCCCGGTAACCATATGTTTGTTTTCTAAGTCTGTGTCAGTTTCTGTTTTGTAAATAAGTTCATTTGTATCATTTTTTTAGATTCCACATATAAGTGATATCATATGATATTTGTCTTTCTCTGTCTGACTTACTTCACTTAGTATGATAATCTCTAGGTCCACCCATGTTGCTGCTGATGGCATTATTTCATTCTTTTTTATGGCTGAGTAATATGCCATTGTATATATGTACCACATCTTCTTTATCCATTCATCTGTCAATGGACATTTAGGTTGTTTCCATGTCTTGGCTATTGTAAATAGTGCTGCAGTGAACATTGGGATGCACGTATCTTTTCAAAGTATGGTTTTCTCTAGATATATGCCCAGAAGTGGGATTGCTGGATCATATGGTAGCTCTATTTTTAGTTTTTTAAGGAATCTCCATACTGTTCTCCATAGTGGCTGGCTTTACTCTTTAAGTGAAACAATACATTTTCTGAAAGCACGTTTAAACAAGGTCACTGATTAAACAACATTAGTGAATTGAAATAAATTTACCTAAAGAAAATACACTATTCAAAAAAAGTTTTTAAGCCAGGCAATTACAGGACCCCTATGCCAACATCCAAGAATTTAGGTTATAGAATTCCGTACTTGACTTCCCTATGTAATGTGCTTAATACTCTCTAATGAAAGGCCCCCTACCAAGTGCTTAGAGGAAGTGAGATGAGAAAATAAACAAGAGGTTGGAATCAAAGGATCATCCTACTTAGTAAAGGTAAATCATATGTACAAAAATGTGCAATAAAATGATATTTGAACTTTTCTCCCTCTTCCCATAAAAGATATGCAGGATCAAAAATGTTCCAGTATATCTATTCAGCTTTCTCACACAAAGTCTGAATGCACTAAAGAACTTTTTTACTCCAAGTGTGGTCCACAGACCTGCAGTACTGGTATCGCATGGAAAATTCAGAATCCCAGGTCCCCCCACTAGACCTATGGAATCAGAATCTGGATTTTAACATGATCCCCAAGCAATTCATAAGCACATTAAAGTTTGAGATGCTCTGCTTTAGCGTATTACATTTTTGAAGAGTCTTGCACCCATATACATCATTTGACCTTGTTTAACTCAGTCCTTGTTTTCGAGTATCATCAAGGACCTAGACCTATATATACGATGGTACTTTACCCCTCACCATTTTCTATTCTTCTTTTTTTTTAAATTTTTATTTATTTATTTATTTATGGCTGTGTTGGGTCTTCATTTCTGTGCGAGGGCTTTCTCTAGTTGCGGCAAGTGGGGGCCACTCTTCATCGCGGTGCGCGGGCCTCTCACCATCGCGGCCTCTCTTGTTGCGGAGCAGAGGCTGCAGACGCGCAGGCTCAGCAATTGTGGCTCACGGGCCTAGTTGCTCCGCGGCATGTGGGATCTTCCCAGACCAGGCCTCGAACCCGTGTCCCCTGCATTGGCAGGCAGATTCTCAACCACTGCGCCACTAGGGAAGCCCACCCCTCACCATTTTCATTTGAGATTTTCAACACTTCTGTACTGTTCATTTGTTTCAAGTAAATATTGAAATAATTATTTTATCGTTGATTCCTCAGGGTCTTATATTTAAGGAAAAATTAAAACTACAAGTAGTAGCTTTGAAAACTAAGGACTCAATAAACTAAAGACCCTTTTTGCTCTGCTTTCAATTTTTCAACCACAGCAATTATTTCTCTTATGCCAAAGGATTTACGTTTGTGATACATCACCACATTATGTAGGCCTATTGTGAGCCATAATTTTACATAAACTTATTCCATTTAGCTTAATAATATCCATTTATAGCTCAGTTTATAAAACACTCTCTACTCGAGAGTAATAAAATTGCATTTTGTTAACAAAACGCCTGTAATTTAGTTTTGTTACTGAGTCATATTAGCATCATTATTCAAAATTAGTGAGGCTTTACCACATATGTCATGACGTTAGCCAGAAGGGTGTGAATAATACCAACACTGATTCTGAGATGTGGAATTTGTTTAGATGTGGCACTTTCTAGGAGTGCACAAAGCATGCCTCTGTAAGCCCAGAGGACCCAATAAGCTCTCTTGGAGCCTCTGGGTTCAGAGTATGGAGTAAATCTGATTTAGACTATTCTTTGGGTTGGGCCTTTGCATCAACTTTCACTTGAAGAAAGGGTTCTACAGTGAAGAAGTTTGACACACATTCTTTTTTTTTTTGTTTTATTTATTTATTTATTTTTGGCTGTGTTGGGTCTTCGTTTCTGTGCGAGGGCTTTCTCTAGTTGCAGCAAGCAGGGGCCACTCTTCATCGCGGTGCGCGGGCCTCTCACTATCGCGGCCTCTCTTGCTGCGGAGCACAGGCTCCAGACGCGCAGGCTCAGTAATTGTGGCTCACGGGCCCAGTTGCTCCGCGGCATGTGGGATCTTCCCAGACCAGGGCTTGAACCCGTGTCCCCTGCATTGGCAGGCGGATTCTCAACCACTGCACCACCAGGGAAGCCCGACACACATTCATTTTTGTCCAGTTTCTCACCCACCAAGAGTATGCCTTGGAGAGGAGAGGCGGTGAATAATGCAACATGTGCTGCCATAACCCTCGGGGCTTTATTTATTTATTTTTAATTTAATGTTTATGTTACACTGGAGTATAGTCGATTTACAATGTTGTGTTAGTTTCAGGTGTGCAGCACAGTGATTCAGTTATACACATACACACATATCCACTCTTTTTCAAATTCTTTTAGAGTTCAGACGATCCTCAGCCTCAGCCCCCACGTCCCTTCTCTGTGCTGCCTGAAGCATCAGAGCCACCAAAGAGAGCAGACCTCAAGGGCGCTCAGCTCACTCTTTGCTTGCCATGCCCCTGAGCATCAGGAAATAGTAGATGTCCAGCTTGACCTGGTTACTACCTCCTCCTAAGAGATTTCTGGGGTTAATCCAATCGTGCCTTATATCCCTATCCTCCTAGGCCCTCACAACACCTAAACTATTCACTGACGGGACTCCCATCTTCATACTACTTTTTATTGTTACTGGTTAGTTCTGATTTCCCATAGAACTTTCCATTGTGCCTCTGGACTTACGATCTGTTAGCTGTAAGCTACCCTATACCGTGCCCTTCCTCTACACTTTTCCTTCCCCTTCCAGCCCTAACAGAAATCTGGATATTCCTTTACAAATGGTCTCCTTTAGCGAGAGCAGCATAGGAGGTATTGCTGTTGCCCCAAGAACCTCAGAGCATGAAGACAGCCACTTATAAACCACTTCATTAGTCCTCCTTCAAAACCACTGCTTCTGTGAAATGCGTGCCGTCAGATGTTGCGGCACATCATGCTGCGTTCACCTTGCTCCTTCATTCATTGATAACTTCTGAGTGCCCGCCTCGTTGTCTTCTCGTTCCTCTCCGTTCCTGAAACTGAGCTTAATGATGTCAGTGTACCTTTAGAGGATTTCCTCTTGGTTCCTTGACCTCCAGTAGCTTACCTCCCTCCTCCCACTCCTGCTCTCCAGGGAACCTTTTAAACTAAGTCGTATCACATCACTCTCAGGTTTAAAACCCTCCAATGACATTTTGTTGCATTAGAATAAAAGGAACTTCTTACAACCTTGTAGTGGAAAGGCTTATAGACTGATAAATCCCTCTTCAATCTGGCTTCTGCTTAACTCTCTCCCTTCCTTCCCGTGCAACCGGTGAATCTCAACCACACTGGCCTTCTTTCTTTTTTTTCTATGACATCAAGCTTATTTCTGCCTTTAGGACCCGAAAAGTTATGTCGTCAAATCTTCGCAGACCTGGCCCCTCTGGCCAATATCTCAGTTTAAATGTCACCCCCTCAGTGCCCCCTGCCTTTATGCTTGATCTAAAAGAACAGCCCAGTCACTCTCTATCACATCATCCTGTTTTAAATTTCTGCATAGTTGATATTACTGTTTATTTGCGGGGTTATTTGTTATTTGTTTGTCTTTCCTCATTAGAATGTCAGTATCATGTTGTGTCTTCTTTGTCTTACCACTAATACCCATCACCCAGGGTAGGGCCCAGCACATAGTAGTTGCTCAATAAACGTTCATTGAAAAAACTTAATAAATGGTAGGTTTCTCCAGCAATATTACAACAAAGCCAGAGTATGCCAATCCTTGTCCTATTTTTTTTCAGATCTGTTCAATCCAGTGAGCATTTTCTCTTAGTTGTCATACAGGCAATATCTGCTTTGAATCATTAACTTCAGAATTAAACTTATTCCAGCACCTGGGATAGAATAACACCCTCCTTAAAAGATTAACAAAATTTAAAGACTTTTCTGATGAGATCAGTGGTGATATTAATGAATGTCATTTGTTTGATATTTTTCATGAAATGTATCAATATTAAGAATATGTGCATAACCCAGTGATCCAGTATTTTCCATTCAAAGGTATGAAAGGAGCTACCAAAATGCAAGATAGACTAGTTGATTTTAATAGAGTAGTAAAAGTTCACTAATATAGCATCAGATTCCACATTGTAAGTAATTTTTAATAAACTACCACTTTTCTAGTTTTGGTGTAGCATCAGAGAAGAATATCCACAATTATCCAAAAAGCTATTAAAATACTTCTTCCTTTTCTAAATACATATCAGTATGAGGCCATTTTTTTCTTATGTTTCAACCTAACAATATATCACAGCAGAAAAAAATGCAGAAGCGGATATGAGAATCTAGCTGTCTTCTGTTTAGCCAAACATTAAAGTGATTTGCAAAATGGTAGAAATGTCACTCTTCTTACTGCTTTTTGTTGTTTTTGGAAACATATAATAAAAGACAAAAGAAGGAAAAAACAAAACAAAAAAAGCAAGTGTTGTTAGGTATCCTGGAAATGTCAGCTGCCACCCAGTCTGTGTGGCCATCTTTGGCTGAGGTCCTAAATGTCGTCAGTGATGCAGACTTCTCAGGGGAGGGTGTGGCTCCTACATTTCCAAACAGTCAGAGGTACTAGGAGATGGAAAGAGCTTTCCTGAGAGGTAGTGTGTTTTCTGTCACTGACGGTGTCCAGGGGTTGACGGGATGCCTTGGACCCGTGCTTCTCAAATATTAGTGACCATAAGAATCAGCTGGGGGTCGTCTTAAAATGCAGATTCTGATTCAGTAGGTCTGAGCTGGGCCCTGAGAGTCTGAATTTCTAACAGGTCCCCAGATGCTGCTGCTGCTTCTGGTGGGTGGAACACACCTGAGGGCTTTCAAGTAATTAGGAAAGATGAAGCTAGAACAGGGTTTCCGGTTTTGTTTGGTTCTAAGAATCACCTGGTATTCTTATTAATCCAGCTTTCTACGTTCCTCCCCTGGAGACTGTGACTTAGTCGATCTCATTGGAAGTCCAGAAACTGTGTGTTTAAAAAGGAAATTCTTATCATCAGGCCAGTTTGGGAAACACTAACTAGATGATCTTCATGATCTTTCCACAGTGTAATTTCTCTATTTTCCACAGGGCTAGCTATTGATTTTTTTTTTTTGCAGTTATTTTCCAATGTATTAAAAAAGCTAGAAGAGTCCTAATACAAAAATCAGATATGGAAAATTTACCCAAAGAGTAACTAGAAGCACATTTATTTTAAGACCGTAAGTTGTACCTCATATTAGCAAATAGATTCCAGCAACATATTTTTAAAAAGTCATTATGATCAAGAGGGATTTATCACCATAAAGCAGATTTTTTTAAAGTAGGATAAAGTTGGAATGAAGAAAGAAATGTCCGTATCCAATATCAAAACACACTCCAAATTTCAGTAGTTTAAAAAAATCTAATAAGCTGTAACAGTACATCAGTATATTATTAAAGCAGAATAGGAACCCATGTATATGTGAGAAATAAAATATAGGGTAAATAAAGTACAGGCTGTCCTCACTGTGGAGCTATAAAAATGATCATACAAGCTGAACTGTGCAAAGTTGATCTCAATGATTGATGGGGAAAATATTATTGTTCTGTGACCTTAAAATCTTTCTGACAAAAACACTAGAAACTTTGTTTGTTATAAAGTTATAGATAGACTTAAAAAATTAGTAAATCTTATATTTAGTTAATACAGTGCAACCTAAAACATTAGAAATATTGAGAATTAACATGTTTTATTCCATTGTAAAAATCTTAATGAGACTTCTAGTTTTGAGTCCAGCAAGGAAGGAGCTTGGAAGTTGCCACTCTGTCCTAACAGGGAAATATCTGAACACACTGAAAAATCAACAGTTCTTCTTAGATTCATTAGAGAAGTGAGGTCACAGGAAAAATCACCGTGCCCAAAATTGGAGAGGCAGATGGCAGATAGAGAGAATAGCAACTTACCAGACTAGCTATTGATTTTATATCTACTTTTTTTTGTTGTTAGTTTTTGCCTTTTTCTTTTGCCTTTTTTTTTTTTTTGTCTCAGAGTCAAAAAAAAAAAAAAGATTTCTACTAGAAGGAATCACCCCCTTGTGTTTTTAATAAGCAAGAATAAGCACCCAACATGTGAACCCACTCTTATCATTTGGTGGTTAAGTGATTTTGCTAAGTGATATAATTTTATTTGTATAACGACTCTGTGAGTTTCATATTATTTCCCTCATTGTGTGGATTAAAAAATTGAAGTGGATAGAAGGCAAGTGACTCACTCAAGGTCACACAGATGCAGGAAGTCGTGGGGTCAGGATTTGGCTCTCACCTCGGTCTGAAGCCGGGTCACTCAGACGCCAGACACCTGATCACCCGAGGTGCCACCTCCTCCCGCGTGAGTCACAGCCCTGCACAACCTTCACATCTGCTGCTCTTCTCTTCTTGACTTAATGTCTCCGTTTACCTCGGCTTTATGTCTCCTGCTCAGGACTTTCTGCTCTTACCTTTGCCTCTGCTCTCCCCAGGTCTTCCAGCCCTGAATGAACACAGCCCTGCTTCTGACCAGCACCAGGGGTCAGAGTCACTCTTTCTAATCTCTCTCTGGCCTTTATGAACATCCACCTTCATCTGGGGCTGGACAGAAAGCCAAACTGTGATGCAGTGAGGTTCCTGATGACCGGCTCCTCAGAACAGCAGTAAAATGTATTCCCTGAGCGAGTCTTCAGTTAGAACCAGGTTTTCTTCAGAGTCATGGGGTGGGCTAGGTGGGTGGGGAAATTAGCCCTTATAGGTGGTTAATAGTGACTTTTGCTGATTTTCTTTTCTGGGTCTCAGTGATCATTGGTATAAATTCCATGGAGTTCATTTGTTGATTTATTTAACACAGATGCATTGAGCACCTACAATGTGCCAGGTATCATGCTGGTAGCTGGAGGTACAATACTGCGCAAAAGCAGACAAGTGTGCTGTGCTCACGAGGTGATGATCCAATGAGAGTCAGATTTTAAACAAATCATCACAATAATGAAGGTATAATTACATGCCAGTACCAGAGCCATGAAGGAAAGGAATCCAGCTCTTTGAGAGTTATGTAACTGTGGAAACTGAATTAATTTAGAGAGTCAGAAAGTAATATCAATAATAGGTAAACATATGCACCTGGTGCTTTACTCTGCACCACACTGTACTAAATGTTTTTTAATTGAAATTTATTATTAATATTTTTATACAATTTGTAAAGGGTACTTTCCATTTACAATTATTATAAAATACTGACTATATTCCCCATGTTGTATAATACATCCTTGAGCCTATCTTACACCCAATAGTGTGTACCTCCCACTAAACGCTGAACATGAGTGATCTCAGGCTGTCCTAAAAAACAGCTGTACAAGGAAGTTACCTCATATTCTAGGTGAGCACACCGAGGCTCAAGACGTCAATACCTAATCCCAGAACGTGCTTCCGCCGACCACTAAGGCTCCCTGCTGGCTACTCACTCCATCTGGTCCGTAACAGAGACAAATCCTGTAATTAAGGATTTAGTGCAGAATAGACTGCTCCATCCTGCTCCCATTTGAGGTTCTCTGCCAGGGTTCCTAAGTGCTGGTTCACATTGAGACTAAAGGTAAAAATAAGGCTAAGGTGTGCTTGGCCTGAGATTGTGTGCAGTGGTTGCTACCTGGGAATTCAGAGGCCAGTAAGATTAGATCAGTAGGTACAGAGGAGCTGGGAAAGGCAATGGGAGATGGTCTCTAAATCAGTAAAGGGTAAGCCTTGAGGAAATTTAAATGCAAATTAAAAATGTTTAACACCTAGGTGGTCAAATCCAAAAATAGAAGCACTACTGCTGAACCAAATCACCTGCAGTTTGTGGGGGCTGCTTTGCCTTTGTTCATTCTGAATGATAACAGGAAGATTAAATGTTGAGTCCACTTAATAGTAGGTACACTTTGTATCTTCCTAATTCTTTAGCAAGTTTTCATTCATGAAACGCATAGCTTTTCATTTGTATGGAACACTGAGGTTTTTCTCAGTGGGTTTACTTGGGGTCAAATCTGATCCCCCAAGTCTTGTGATATTGTAATGATCAAAGCAATGGATCAAAGTTCCCAAACTCACATAGCCAATCAGTAACTTAGCTAGGAGTGCCATAGGCTTTCTGATTTTTAATCCTGTGTACTTCCTACTAAATAAAATGCCATAATTTACGTTAAATTAATGAGACTATTTTATTACCCGGACTAGCTTATACTGTAGACTTGCTTGAAAATGCAATAATTGTTTATAAAATTTTAGGTGATAGAATGTCAACAGAACATATAACAGAATTATATGCCATTATATAGATTTGAATATATGTCAGGGCAAGTTGTGTTCACTGATGTAAACAAATGCTATCCATTGATATTGAAATATCAGAATAGCCAATTTTCCTGTCACAGTCTATCAGTAGTGTAAAATAGTATCATACAGAGTATTACCTTAAACTTAAATATGTATGACCCTGTGCTTCTATCCCATAATGGTACCATGTTTAAAAAAAAATAAACACAGTTCATGCAACAAAATTAATCATAAATTAATTCAACTTTTTAACTTAGATTTCTAGAAAATTATGCAGGTGAATTATAGCCCCATTAATATCGCTAAAAACTCCCCATGTCACTCTTTCTTCTACTGCATCACTCTCCAAAAAACACAACCCTTCTGCCTTTTCACTTAATTTTTCACCGCAAATATTCCAAGGACTGATCTGGCACCTCAGAGCACTCTTTCATGTGGTGAAATTAGAAAAATAAAGACCAAGCAGACCAAACTACCTAATTCAAGACAGGAAGAAGGCTGGGATCATCACAGATTATATTTGATTTTTTTTTTTTTTTTTGCCCATCACAAGTATAATTCAAGTCTCACTGAGCTTATGTTGGGCATTGAAGGCTGATAGTGCACAGCTCTACCTGACAGACTTCACTGATACAGTGTGTTGCACAAAGCTCTGGATGAGAACTGGGGAGAGCAAAGGAAACCCACTTAAATTCAAGTTCAGAAACATCTACAAATTATGACAATGAAGATCCTTCTCAAAATTTTGTAGCATTTGAGGCATCTTTCTTTTTCCTTCATCCTTTTTTCTTTTTTTTTTTTTTTAATTAATTAATTAATTTATTTATTTTGGCTGTGTTGGGTCTTCGTTGCTGTGCACGGGCTTTCTCTAGTTGCGGTGAGCGGGGGCTACTCTTCACTGCGGTGCGCGGGCGTCTTATCGCAGTGGCTTCTCTTGTTGCGGAGCACGGGCTCTAGGCGCACGGACTTCAGTAGTTGTGGCACATGGGCTCAGTAGTTGTGGAGCACGGGCTTAGTTGCTCCACGGCATGTGGGATCTTCCTGGACCAGGGATAGAACCCCTGTCCCCTGCATTAGCAGGCGGATTCTTAACCACTGTGCCACCAGGGAAGTCCCTTTTTTTTTTAACAAATTTATTTTATTTATTTATTTTTGGCTGCATTGGGTCTTCGTTGCTGCGCGTGGCCCTTCTCTAGTTGCGGCCAGCGGGGGCCACTCTTCATTGCGGTGTGCGGGCCTCTCATTGCGGTGGCTTTTCTTGTTGCGGAGCATGGGCTCTAGGCATGTGGGCTCAGTAGTTGTGGCTCTCGGGCTCTAGAGCACAGGCTCAGCAGCTGTGGTACACAGGCCTAGTTGCTCTGCGGCTTGTGGGATCTTCCCGGACCAGGGCTCAGACCCGTGTCCCCTGCATTGGCAGGTGGATTCTTAACCACTGTGCCACCAGGGAAGCCCTTTCCTTCATTCTTCACTCATTAATTCCCCAAGAATGGACTGCACATTACAGTAGCCCAAGTTCCTTACAAGATGCTACAGTGGGTGTCTTGCGTAAAGGTGTCTACTCCTTGATGTCACTGGCCCCAGTCGGTAGAGGGTGTGAGATCCTCTGTATTTCCCGCCTGGTCTCCTGGTGGCCCCTTCCCTAGTCCAGGCTCACTAGATTGACATGTGCTTTGAGCAGCAATCTCTTGCAGGAATTCAGTGCTTTATGAATTACAAGTAGTTAGATCATCTGTTCTCTGTTTTGTTTTTAAGCTGCCTCTTAGTTTTTGTTTCTGTCCTTGTGACCACTTTTTGATTTATTAGCATATGCTTATCAGAATTCCCAGAGGCAAATGCAGATTACTGCTTAGAAATGCAACTGTTTAAATTCCAAAGGATGCAATCATGCACCAGGCAAGAACCTAAGCACAGGGCTCTTGTCTGGTCTGAAGTCCGTAAATCTCTGTAAATCATCTAATGTGACCGACCATCCTGGTTTGCCTTGGACTGGGCAGGGCAGGATGGGACTGGGGAGGAGGTTTGTTGCAGGTTGAGGGATTTGCTGGGATAAAACTAGGACGATCCCAGGCAAACTGGTATGATTAGGCAAAATATAATTGGCCGCGCTTATCACGAAGGGCCTTAGGTTAAATTTGCCCCTGCATAGTCTTCAGTTTTCTGGGAAGAGGAAGCTCCTTTTTAAAAAATATCCTGGCTCTGCTTCCTCTTCTGGCATAGTCACTGCAGACCAGAGGGCATCTGCTCTGTAAACTCTTGTGCCTGTAATAGGGGGGTCTCTGCTCTTTGCTTATTGGTCCTGTGAAATTTACCATGTAGATTATTATTTACACAGAGAAACTCATAAGAGCAAAAGGCAGGTCAGCTCCTGCACCAACTAGGCCAGGAACTCACAGTCCCCTCTGTGAATGCAGAGCGGTGCAGGGACCTTGCTGGAAGGCTCAGGGAGAGGTGAGCTCAGCAGATCATAAGGCACATTTTGTTCACCCTTTTGGACTTGAGATTGGGTCTGTGCCCTCTCTTCTGTAGACACGTTACAGATGTAAATCTCTAGCAAGTAGACAGAAGAGCTGAGTTTTAGTCTTGACGCTTTCACTCTTTATAGAACTTGGAGTAAGTCACTTCTCTGTTGGGGCCTCGTGTCCTCATTTGCCAAATGAGATTGTTGAAGTTTGTCATTCTTGGTTCGCGTCAACTCTGGATTTATAGATGAGCTTATCATGGGATCAGGATCAATCCCAGTATTTTACATGTTTTAATTCACATGATCCTTGCAACTGCTCTCAGAGGTAGGTACTGTTGTCATACCTATGCAACAGATGTGTATTTGTTTTTAGATTCACTTGCTATTATTCCCTGTCCTACTGGAGTGCTTGGGAGGCCAACTTCTGTGAATGCTATTCCTTCTTTCTGGCTTCCGTTTCCGTTTTGCCAACAGGGAGCAGGAAATTGTAAGAAAGGGCGAGAATGAGGTTGCGGTATTTATTCTCCAGCTCCCTCGTTGTCGGGTCCCTTTTGGATGGATGCGTCTCTTGACTGAAACCTGCATCTTCTGCCAGCCAGCCCTTCCCACACAGATCTCCTCTCTCTGTGGACTCCTCCTTCTTCCTCTTCAGTCTTGGGGAGGGAGCAGATCCTGGCATTGTTAATTGCTGGAAATACCAAGTCTTTCTTTGTGGTTCCCAGGAAATTTCCCACACCTTTGTGAAAAACCCCATTATTAAACTCTCAGATTCCCCAGTCTTTATCCTAAGTGGTTGAAGTAGGATTCAAAATCCAGGGATGGATTTCAGAGCCCATGCTGATAACTCCTATGTTATGTTACCCTATAATATCAGTGATTACTTGATCTGGAACTAGGTTTAACTCATCCCTTAGTCTATAAGACTGCTCTGACAGACTTTATAAAAAATAATTTTAACACTTCTGGGGATTGTATTAGACCCCACCAATATATAAATCTTGTACCATTAAACAATTCATACAGAAAGTGAAAAGTATTGGGCTTTGGAATCAGACAAACCTACATTCCAACCCCAGACCCACCTACTGGAGGTGAGATCTTGGTAAGTTACTTAATGTGATTAAACTTTTCTGCATCAAAACATATGCAGAGTTTAAATCCTCAACAAAATACTAGCAAACAGAATCCCACAGCACATTAAAAGGATCATACATCATGATCAAGTGGGGTTTATCCCAGGAATGCAAGAATTCTTCAGCATACGCAAATCAATCAATGTGATACATCATATTAACAAATTGAAGGAGAAAAACCATATGATCATCTCAATAGATGCAGAGAAAGCTTTTGACAAAATTCAACACCCATTTATGATAAAAACCCTACGGAAAGTAGGCATCGAGGGAACTTTCCTCAACATAATAAAGGCCATATATGACAAACCCACAGCCAACATCATCCTCAATGGTGAAAAACTGAAACCATTTCCACTAAGATCAGGAACAAGACAAGGTTGCCCACTCTCACTACTGTTATTCAACATAGTTTTGGAAGTTTTAGCCACAGCAATCAGAGAAGACAAAGAAATAAAAGGAATCCAAATCGGAAAAGAAGAAGTAAAGCTGTCACTGTTTGCAGATGACAAGATACTATACATAGAGAATCCTAAAGATGCTACCAGAAAACTACTAGAACTAATCAATGAATTTGGTAAAGTAGCAGGATACAAAATTAATACACAGAAATCTCTTGCATTCCTATACACTAATGATGAAAGATCTGAAAGTGAAATTAGGAAAACACTCCCATTTACCATTGAAACAAAAAGAATAAAATATCTAGTAATAAACCTACCTAAGGAGACAAAAGACCTGTATGCAGAAAATTATGACACTGATGAAAGAAATTAAAGATGATACAAACAGATGGAGAGATATACCATGTTCTTGGATTGGAAGAATCAACATTGTGAAAATGACTCTACTACCCAAAGCAATCTACAGAGTCAATGCAATCCCTATCAAACTACCACTGACATTTTTCACAGAACTAGAACAAAAGATTTCACAATTTGTATGGAAACACAAAAGACCCCGAATAGCCAAAGCAATCTTGAGAACGAAAAATGGAGCTGGAGGAATCAGGCTCCCTGACTTCAGACTATACTACAAAGCTACAGTAATCAAGACAGTATGGTATGGCCTGAAAACAGAAATATAGATCAATGGAACAGGATAGAAAGCCCAGAGATGAACCCATGCACATATGGTCACCTTATCTTTGATAAAGGAGGCAAGAATATACAGTGGAGAAAAGACAGCCTCTTCAATAAGTGGTGCTGGGAAAACTGGACAGCTACATGTAAAAGAATGAAATTAGAACACTTCCTAACACCATACACAGAAATAAACTCCAAATGGATTAAAGACCTAAATGTAAGGCCAGACACTATAAAACTCTTAGAGGAAAACATAGGCAGAACACACTATGACATAAATCACAGCAAGATCCTTTTTGACCCACCTCCTAGAGAAATGGAAATAAAAACAAAAACAAACAGATGGGACCTAATGAAACTTAAAAGCTTTTGCACAGCAAAGGAAACCATAAACAAGACGAAAAGACAAACCTCAGAATGGGAGAAAATATTTGCCAATGAAGCAACTGACAATGGATTAATCTCCAAAATTTACAAGCAGCTAATGCAGCTCAATATCCAAAAAACAAACAACCCAATCCAAAAATGGGCAGAAGACCTAAAGAGACATTTCTCCAAAGAAGATATACAGATAACCAACAAACACATGAAAGAATGCTCAACATCATTTATCATTAGAGAAATGCAAGTCAAGACTACAATGAGATATCATCTCACACTGGTCAGAATGGCCATCATCAAAAAATCTAGAAACAATAAATGCTGGAGAGGGTGTGGAGGAAAGGGACCCCTCTTGCACTGTTGGTGGGAATGTAAATTGATACAGCCACTATGGAGAACAGTATGGAAAACAGTTTAAAAAACTGAAAATAGAACTACCATACGACCCAGCAATCCCACTACTGGGCATATACCCTGAGAAAACCATAATTCACAAAGAGTCATGTACCACAATGTTCATTGCAGCTCTATTTACAATAGCCAGGACATGGAAGCAACCTAAGTGTCCATCAACAGATGAATGGATAAAGAAGATGTGGCACATGTATACAATGGAATATTACTCAGCCATAAAAAGAAATGAAATTGAGTTATTTGTAGTGAGGTGGATGGACCTAGAATCTGTCATACAGAGTGAAGTAAGTCAGAAAGAGAAAAACAAATACCGTATGCTAACACATATATATGGAATCAAAAATCAAAAAACATGGTCATGAAGAACCTAGTGACAAGACGGGAATAAAGACACAGACCTACTAGAGAATGGACTTGAGGATCCGGGGAGGGGGAAGGGTAAGCTGGGACAAAGTGAGAGAGTGGCATGGACATATATACACTACCAAATGTAGAATAGATAGCTAGTGGGAAGGAGCCGCATAGCACAGAGAGATCAGCTCGGTGCTTTGTGACTACCTAGTGGGGTGGGATAGGGAGGGTGGGTGGGTGGGAGACGCAAGAAGGAAGAGTTATGGGGACATATGCATATGTATAACTGATTCACTTTGTTATAAAGCAGAAACCAGCATACCGTTGTAAAGCAATTATACTCCAATAAAGATGTTAAAAAAAAAAAAAGAATATTCAGAGTTTAAACTCCTTTCTTTTTTTTTTTAATAAATTTATTTTTTACATTTATTTATTTTTGGCTTCATTGGGTCTTCGTTGCTGTGTGCAGGCTTTCTGTAGTTGCAGTGAGCGGGGGCTACTCTTTGTTGTGGTGCACACTTCTCATTGTGGTGGCTTCTCTTGTTGCGGAGCATGGGCTCTAGTTGCACAGGCTTCAGTAGTTGTGGCTCATGGGCTCTAGAGTGCAGTGTTAGTAGTTGTGGCTCACGGGCTTAGTTGCTCCACAGCATGTGGGATCTTCCCAGACCAGGGCTCGAACCCATGTCCCCTGCATTGGCAGGCAGATTCTTAACCACTGTGCCACTAGGGAAGCCCTCAACTCCTTTCTTCAATGAAAATATTATAATGTTAAAGCACCCAGTTCAACACCTTGAACAGAGTAGGGGCTCAGCAGATGTTCATTGCTCTTCTCTTCTCCTAAACTTTTTTCTTGAATTTCTTAGTAGGCCATCATTGTGCCCCATTTGAGTTTTCATTGCTTATTCTCATTGGGTTTCTGCATTTTCCCATCTGAAAGCAAAGACTGAGACATTTACTATGTCTCTCAAACTGATTGCTGAATAAATACGTAAGTGAATTTTTGGATAAGGTTTCTGACCAGGATCTAGATCTCAGTTTCCTAGGTGTTCTTCTTTTCCAGAAGGGACTTTTTTCAAACGAAGGTCACTGATATGCTCCCCAACTTATTCGACTCACCCTTCTGGATATCCCCACTACTATCATAGCTAGAGGGAAAAACTAAAGTATTATATTCTTTCATATAGAAAATAGTCATGTGAAATACAAACTTATTTGCCTGCTAATAAATGTTTCTACAAACCACTATTTCATACCCAAACTGAGGCTAAGGATTGATAATAAAGAATGAGACAGACAGATAGAGGAATTTCAAGTCATATCACCTGGAGTGGCTGCCATTTTTCTCTCAATCCTCTTGCCTGGGAAAGGCCTATAGAAAGTTACAATTCTATGGGTAATTTTCTCATCTCATATTTTGGTGATGCTGATGATAAATGCTTCAAAATCCTTGGCCTTTCCCCAACTATTGTCATAAATGGGGATTGTACGTCTTGTTTTGCACTTAAACAGATTATTATTGATATTTCAAGAATCAGAGATTGCTTACTCCTGATTTACTTTGTTCATAAATTCCCCAAATTTGGGGTGTTATAAAGGCAAACTGAATTAAAGCAGATATAAAATGGAAAAACAAAACAAAACAAAAAAGTAACCTGTGGGTGAATCAGTGCATCACTCTTCTCTTTATGGTGACTGTGGGATTTATAGGCAATAAAAGTATAAGGAAAATCTCTCCCAATTTACTTACAGTATGATAATGTGTGAGCTGAATTACCCTCTCTGAGTATCAGTTTCCCTCTTTATAAAATGGTCTACAGCATTGTCTCCAACTCCCATTTGGAGAGTGCATGATTCTTCAAGATGCTGCCCTGAGGGAATTGTTAGAGTACCATTAAATAAGCACAATGCAGGCCCCCCTACCAACTGGCTCTGAAGATTAAAAGAGCCTCAGCAGTAAAGTTCCTTGAAAAACGTTAAACATTTAAAATAACCACCCTTGTGCGGAGAGTTATGTGGCTCTGTGATTAGAGGCTGGAGGGAAGAAATCAGACCCCCTACAAACATGGAACTGCTCTCTGCGAGAGAAAACCACTGGTTGTTACCATCGCTGTGATCCCCTCTCTGAAGGCACTCCCTGAGGATGGATATTTAAAGAAACCTCTCCTTGCTCTTTCTATGCTCCTTCTCTCCCCCTTCTCCACGTCTAAGGATCTCATACTCCAGTATCTATTGAGGAAGCTAATGCTGCAAGCTGGTGACATCTGACCTGTAAAAGGTCCACTGAGGATGTATTTCCAAACCCTTTACGACCTTAGCGAGTGGTGTGTAATTGTTGCTCTAAAGTAAGGCGTGGCAGTCACCTTGGAAATTTGAAATCACTACAGCAAATTGAAAAGTAAATTCCTCTTAATAAGGCAGAGCACAGCAAGATGCGAGAAGCAAGAAATTAACTCATACAGCAGCTGTTGCTTAGGCAAGAGAGATCTCCACTGCCAGGAACCATCACGGGAGGCTCTGGATATTTTTCCCACCAACAGTCCCCTGCCCCATTTCAGAAGTGGCCTTATGACATTCCGGATGAAGAGTTTTGAAAGCAAAATGATTCCTCTGGCTTAAGTAGCAGAGGCAGCGAGCTGGGGTGGCGAGGGGTGGCGCAGGGGAGATAAAGGCTTTGAGAAGCAGAGTCTAGTCTAGGGCTTTCCTCTGTGACTTGGTCTTTGATGTTGAGGACTCCGATCATATCCCACCAGCCTCAGTTTCCCCGGGACTAAGTCCAGCATCAGAATGCATGGCGACTTTTCTTTCCCCAGCACCTGGGGAGAAAGATAATGTCTGTTGTGTTAAACGTGGGAAGTCCACAAGAAAGAAAATATGTAAAGCTTGGGCAGAGTGGCAGGACATCAATACAAATTACAATATCAGTACCATACAATATCAGTATGGTAGCACTGCTGTTTGAAGCACTTTGCATCATGTTAGGCATTAATGATTTTTTTTTTTTTTTCATTAACAACTGAGTGCAGACAACCTGTCTAGGCAAAAGAAGGTGAAAACACCACTCAAGCGGAGTGATATTGCCCTGAAAGGACATGGTTGTGAGGTCCTGCTGGATGCATTTGCTGAAGGATTTGTTGTGGTGAAAGACCCAACCCCAGGGAAGGTTGATATTAGCTGGAGTTTGTTGTAGCCATTGCTTTCCAGGGACTGTCACACTCTTGATTATTCTACTGACTTGTGATTACTCATATTATCACTCCCCATCCAGACCACTGTGTCTTCAGCCCAATACCTTACTAAAGTCTGCCAGTTTCTCCTGTTGAGCCAACACCTCTCTTTTCCTAGCCCTGATGTCCCTTGCCCTCCTACCCTAACCCCTTGGTTTTCTCCTGTTCTACACTATCTTAGAAGCAACAGAAGGTTGGCTCTTAGTATAGGCTCTGGAGTCTGACCGGATGGATATGGCTGAGTCTCAGTTCTGTTTTGTATAAGCAAGTTACTTCATTTCCTCCAGCCTCAGTCTTCTCATCTTTAAAATGGAAGAAGGATTGCTAGCAGTATTAAATGAGTCCAGGTACAGAAAGCATTTAACAGAGTGGCTGGTTTAAAATCAAAGCAATACACTTTTACGTATAATTGTTTTTTTTCCCGAGTACCTATTTGTACTGACTTCTGAATTGCTTTTTGAAGTTCTCTCTAAAAATGTTCACCTACCCTACTTTCTGTCTCTCCTGATTTATCCAACAAGCCCTTGACTCAGACTAAAGTTACTGAAACTTTCTAGACCTCTGTTTTCTCATCTGTAAAATGGAGACTAATAATAGTTATTCTCTCATGGTTTTCTCTTCCTGTGCCCAGTGGTCTCATCAATAACCGCCCCCACAAGCCCCAACCTGACCTCAGGCCACCTCTTCCAGGAGATTCCAAATGCTACAGACAGCTTGTCAATTTCCCTGAGTCTTATCCACCCTAGAGTAAACAACCTAGTTTTATTTATTCATTTAAGTTGTAACTGCTCCTCATATGAAATTATTTCCAAGCTTTTACCATCCTGGCTTCTCTCTTTTAAATGATCTGATTGGTTCATTTGTAACCTCACTATAAGGTGACAAAAGCATGTGGAATAACTTTTTCCATAAACAGTCAGCTCAGATAAAGCAATGATGTCTATCTCCTTTGTTTTTTACATTTTTCCCAAATTTTACGCATCCCAGAGTGAAGCCCAGATCTCATTAAGGTTTTTACATGTCACCTTCTACTGTTGCCTCATCTTGAGTTTCCTATCCACAAAATTCCTTACATCAAAATACTGAGTGTCATCTCCCCAATTCTGTTTGTATACAGTTGATATCCCTAACTGAAAAGGCAAGGCTTCACTTACATTTGCATTACATTTCACATTATTAGATGCAGACCTTCATTTCAGTTGGTGGGAATTTTTGTGAATACTGATTATGTCAATCAACATATTAACTCCTCCTCTCAGCAGCTTTCATCCACAAATGGGATGAACCCTCCCTTTTCATATGTTCACCTAGATCCAGTGACAAAATATTTTAGACAGGGCCAAGCTATTACAAACCTTCTTCCTGTTTGTGAACCACCAAAAAATCCTCTTTGGGTCTATTTCTTCAACCAATGATTAGTCTACCTAATTGTTCTTACATCTTGCCACCATCTCCCCATCGTGGGCCCAATTACTAGTGCATGACACAACTTGTGACTATTCCTATTGATTCTTAATACACCACACCCACCATGTTTTGCTAAGGCAATAAGTCATCCGTAGTTGTTATAAACTTGAGCACTGGAGTCAGACAGACTTGTGTGGAATTCATCACCCACTACTCACTAGCTGTATGACCATGGGCAGGTTACATAAGCATTCTTTCTAAAAGTCACAAAGGAAAAAACTGAAGTGGGATGGGAATACCTATTTTATAGGGCTCATATGGTATCTGTGTAGATATTATATGTTAAAGCATATCAAGTGCTAATAAGAAACCACTTGCACACAATAAGGACTCTATAAATGTTAGCTCTTTTTATGTCTATAAACATTCCAACTCCACTAAAGAGGATAAAAGGAAAAATGAGATTAACCTGACCAGATCTTTGCTGATTTCTACCACATGTTTGTGACTTTATTTTAGCGCCTTTGTTCCTTTCCTTAACAACCCTGGTCTCTCTTTGTAATCACACATGGAATGTTGTGATTATTTATTTACAATTATCTCCCTCATTGAATGAGAAGCTCCATGAGGACACCATCCGTGTCAACTTGTGCTCAGCCCTGCAACTCCAAGTACCCTGTACCATGTCAGGCAGGTGTTCAATGCATATCTGTTAAATGAATGATCACAATGCAATTTGTACTAACGATGATTGAGGTAAAGAGATGAAAAAGTCAGCAAAAGTCATTATTAACCACCTATGAGAGCTAATTTCCCCACCCCACCAAGCCCACCCCATGGTTCTGTGCAGAAGAGCCGGTTCTGGTTGAAGACTTGCTCAGGGAATACATTTTACTGCTGTTCTGAGGAGCCGGTCATCAGGAACCTCACTGCATCACAATTTGGCTTTTTGTCCAGACCCAGGTGAAGGTGGTTGTTCATAAAGGCCAGAGAGAGAGATTAGAAAGAGCGACTCTGACCCCAGTGCTGGTCAGAAGCAGGGCTGTGTTCATTCAGGGCTGGAAGACCCGGGGAGAGCAGAGGCAAAGGTAAGAGCACGAAGTCCTGAGTAGGAGACATAAAGCCGAGGTAAGTGGAGACATTAAGTCAAGGCGAGAAGAGCAGAGGTTGTGAACAGGGTGCAGGCGATGTGCCTAACAGGCACACAGTGGGAGATGGCGTCACGTGTCTTCAGGTGTCTGGTGTCTGAGCGACCAGGGTTTGAACTGAGATGACAGTGAAATCCTGGCCCCACAACTTCCTGCATCTGTGACCTTGAGCAAGTCACTTGGCTTCTATCAACGTCATCTTTTTAATCCACACAAGGGAAATAATATAAACTTCACAGAGTTGTTATATAAATAAAATTATATCACTGAATGAAATCACTTAACCATCAAATGGTGAAAGTGGGTTCACATATTGGGTGCTTATTCTTGGTTATTATAAATAAAAGGGGGGTGCTCCTTCTAGTAGAAATTTGAATGTCCCTGGGATGAAACAGCACACCAAGAGAAAGCTGGAGATAGGTATCCACTGAAAACCTAGTCAATAGCTAGCCCTATGAGAAACACAGAGAAGCAGGGTCAGGGAAAGTCACTGTTGAAAACCATCTTAAAGATCATTTAGTTAGTATTTCTCCCAATTCACTGATTATAACAATCATGAAGTTAAAACAAAAATTCCAGACTTCTAGTAAAGAACAACTAAGGCATCATCCCCAGGGCAGGAGCCTAGATATTGATATTAACAAGAGTACCAGGTGATTCTTATGATTAGATGAAATTGGTAAATCCTGCGTAGTTAGTTCAACCTTGATAATTATTTGAATTTTTTTAAGCTTTCACTGCTCAAAGCGTGGTCCTTAAGCCAGCAGCCTCAATATCACCTGGGAGGATATCGAATCTTGTAGAACCTCAGATCCCACCCAGACCTACTGCATAGAAATCTGCAGTTAACAAGCCTCCAGGTGAGTCGTACATGTGTTAAATTGCGGCAGCGCCGGCATAAGACATCTTCACCTCCTCTTGGAAACAGTCATTGCAGAGACGTCTCTTCACCAGGAAACCTTTTTCTACCTCTTGGCACTTCTGACTGTTTAAAATGTAGGAACCGCAGCCTTCCTTATGGAGTCAACATCATTGAGAGTATTTTGGGATCTGAGCCACCTTTGCAACACAGGCCGATAAGAGCTGACAGTCCCAGATGCCAAATAAAGGTAGGTACTAACTCTCTTCTACAATATTAATCCTCAAAATCTAAAGGTGTTTGTGTTTCCGGTTTTGGGGAGATTTAAAAAAATATGGTAAAAACATATGCAAATTCACCATCTTAATCAATTCTTTTTTTTAATTTTTTTTTTTTTTTTTATTTATGGCTGTGTTGGGTCTTCGTTTCCGCGCGAGGGCTTTCTCTAGTTGCGGCGAGCGGGGGCCACTCTTCATCGCGGTGTGCGGGCCTCTCACTATCGCGGCCTCTCCTGTTGCGGAGCACAGGCTCCAGACGCGCAGGCTCAGTAGTTGTGGCTCACGGGCCCAGCTGCTCCGCGGCATGTGGGATCCTCCCAGACCAGGGCTCGAACCCGCATCCCCTGCATTGGCAGGCAGATTCTCAACCACTGCGCCACCAGGAAAGCCCCCCATCTTAATCAATATTAAGTGTACAGTTGAGTAGCGTTAACTATATGCACATTGTCGTGCAACAGATCTCTAGAACTTTTTCATCTTGCAAAACTGAAAGCAAAACTCATTGAACAGCAGCTCCCCATTCCCCCCACCCCCAGTCCTTTGCTGTCTTTGAAGAAATAAGCTGCCCTGTTGTGAGAGGGTCTATGAAAGGTCACCCGACAATGAATTGCAGGTAGCTTCCAAAGGAATGCAGCCCAGCTGACACCTTGATTGCAGTCTTAGGAGACCCTATGTTGTATATTGGGTGTCATTTTAAGATACTAATTTTGTGGGAATTCCCTGGCGGTCTGGTGGTAAGGACTTGGCGCTTTCACTGCCAAGGGCCTGGGTTCAATCCCCGGTTGGGGAACTAAGATCCTGCAAGCCGTGCCGTGCAGCCAAAAAAAAAAAAAGTTTGTGGTAATTTGTTATGCAACCACAGAAATCAGATACATCTGTGGAGTATTTGATTTCTGGAGTAGTACTTAGAAACTGCATAAATGTCCCATTCTCTAACTTTTTAATCTAATAATTTTATTATCTTGTCCCCTTTACGTGAATGTTGAAAAAAATTATTCTACATTCTTCTTGTTTTTGTTGAAGTATAGTTAATTTACAGTATTATGTTAGCTTCAGATGTACGGCAAAGTGATTCAGTTATAAGTATATACTTTTTTCAGAATATTTTCTTTTTTTTGTTTTTTTTTTTTTAAATAACAATTTTCTTTTTTTTTAAATTTATTTATTTATTTTTGGCTGTGTTGGGTCTTCGTTTCTGTGTGAGGGCTTTCTCCAGTTGCGGCGAGCGGAGGCCACTCTTCATTGCGGTGCATGGGCCTCTCACTATCGCGGCCTCTCTTGTTGCGTAGCACAGGCTCCAGACGCGCAGGCTCAGTAGTCATGGGTCATGGGCCCAGTTGCTCCGCGGCGTGTGGGATCTTCCCAGACCAGGGTTCGAACCTGTGTCCCCTGCATTGGCAGGCAGATTCTCAACCACTGCACCACCAGGGAAGCCCACAGAATATTTTCCATTATAGGTTTTGTAAGATATTGACTATAGTTTCTTGTGCTGTACAGTAGGTCCTTGTTGTTTATTGTATGTATAGTAGCTTGTTAATCCTAGACTTGTAATTTATCCCTCCCCCTCTCTTTCCCCTATGGTAACCATATTTGTTTTCTATGTGAGTCTGTTTCTGTTTTGAATATAGATTTAATTGTATTATTTTTTAGATTCTACGTGTAAATGATAACATAAAATATTCGTCTTTCTCTGAGTTACTTCACTAAGTATAATATTCTCTGGGTTCATTCATATTGCTGCAAATGGCAATATTTCATTCTTTTTTAAGGCTGAGTAATATTCCATTGTGTGTGTGTGTGTATCACATCTTCTTAAGCCAATTGTCTGTTGATGGGCACTTGGGTTGTTTCCATGTCTTGGCTATTGTAAATAGTGCTGCTATGAAAATTGGGGTGCCTCTATCTTTTTGAATTAGAGTTTTCATCTTTTCTAAATATATGCCCAGGAGTGGGATTACTGGATCATATTGGTAGCTCTATTTTTGGTTTTTTAAAAAAACCTCTGTACTCTTTTCCATAGTGGCCGCACCAATTTACATTCCCACCAAAAATATATGAGGATTTCCTTTTCTCCACAGCCTCTCCAGCATTTTTATTTGTAGATTTTTTTGGTGACAGCCATTCTTATCAGTGTGAGGTGATACCTCATTGTGGTTTTGATTTGCATTTCTCTCATAATTGGAGATGTTGAGCATTTTTTCATGTGCCTGTTGGCCATCTGTATGTCTTTGGAGAAATGTCTATCTAGGTCTTCTGCCCATTTTTTGTTTGGGTTGTTTGTTTTCTCAATATTGAGTCATATGAGCTGTTTATGTATTTTTGATATTAATCCCTTGTCAATTGCATCCTTTGCAAACATTTTCTACCATTCTGTAGGTTGTCTTTTCATTTTGTTGATGATTTCCTTTGCTGTGCAAAAGCTTATACGTTTGATTAGGTCCATTTTTAAATTTTTGCCTTATTTCTATTTCCTTGGGAGACTGACCTAAGAAAATACTGGTGTGATTTATGTCAGAGAATGTTTTGCCTATGTTCTCTTCTAGGAGTTTTATGGTGTCATGTCTTATATTTAAGTCTTTAAGCCATTTTGAATTTATTTTTGTGTATGGTGTGAGGGAGTATTTCCCAACACCAGTTGCTGAAGAGATTGCCTTTTCTCCATTGTATAGTCTTGATTTCTTTGTTGAATATTCACTGACCATAGGTGTGTAGGCTTATTTCTGGGCTCTCTATTCCGTTTCACTGGTCTGTTTTTGTGCCAATACCACACTGTTTTGATTACTGTAGCTTTGGAGTATAGTGTGAAGTCTTGGAGGGTTATGCCTCCAATTTTATTCTTTTTCCTCAGGTTTGCTTTGGCAATTCTGGGTCTTCTGTGGTTCCATACAAATTTTAAGATTATTTGTTCTTGTTCTGTGAAAAATGTCATGGGTATTTTGATAAGAAGTCAGCTGATAGCCTAATGGGGTTTCCCTTGTAACTGACTCTTTTTCTCTTGCTGCCTTTAGAACCTTCTCTTTAAATTTTGTCATTTTAATTTTGACATGTCTTGATGTGGAACTATCTGGGTTCATCTTGTTTGGGACCCTCTTTGCTTCCTGTACCTGGATATCTTTTCTTTCTTTGGTGGGAATTTTTTTGTTGTTGTTTAAATTTTTTTAACATATGTATTTTTAAAATTAATTAATTAATTAATTTATGGTTGCATTGGGTCTTTGTTGCTGTGTGCAGGCTCTCTCTAGTTGCGACGAGCAAGAGCTACTCTTTGTTGTGGTGTGTGGGCTTCTCATCGCGGTGGTTTTTCTTGTTGTGGAGCGTGAGCTCTAGGCACGCAGGCTTCAGTAGTTGTGGCACGCAGGCTCTAGAGTGCAGGCTCAGTAGTTGTGGCGCACGGGCTTAGTTGCTCCACGGCATGTGGTATCCTCCTGGACCAGGGCTCGAACCCGCGTCCCCTGCATTGGCAGGCAGATTCTTAACCACTGCACCACCAGGGAAACCCTTTGGTGGGAATTTTTAGGACATCAAGCCCGGGAGGCAGCATCTCAAGTAACCCTGAGAGAACTGCTCCAAGGAGGTGAGGGGGGAGCTAGGATATATAGGGGTTTTGTAACAAAGGGTAGGTAGTCAGAACATCAACAGATTACTGTTAATTACAGAAAACTAGATTGGATATCTGTTTCTTTCTTTAGGTTTTCAGCCATAATTTTATTAAATATATTTTTGATCCCCTTTCTTCTCTTCTCTTCTCTTTCTGGAACCCCTATTATATGTAGGTTGACACACTTTATATTATCCCATGGATCTTGTATATTGCTTTCATTTTTTTTTTTCATTTATCTTTCTGTCTACTGTTCAGATCACTTATTTGTTCCTCTGTGTCATTTAGCCTGCTATCTATTGTTACTAGATTGGTTTTTAGCTTGGCAATTGAATTGTCTAATTTTGATTGGTTCATCTTTATAGTTTCTATGTCCCTGTTACAGTGATCTGCATTTCTGCTGATAATCTTTCTCAATTCCTTTAGCATTTTTATTACCGCCTCTTTGAACTTGGGATCTTGTAGACTGGTGGGCTCTGTTTCATTATTTGATCTTTCAGGGGATTTCTCTTGTTCTTTTAATTGGGAGTAGTTCCTCTGCTTTTCTTTTTTTTTTAAACTTAACTTTCTCTGTCTCTATGAATTTAGAAGAAACAGTTATCTACCGTGGTCTTGAAGGAGTGTTTTCATGTAGGAGCATCCCTGTGTAGACTGTGTGTGTGTCCAGTATTTTTGGTGCAAGGGCTGTTTTTGGTATGGATGCCTGCCGTATCTTTCCTGTGTGCTGGCTGTTATCCCCTTGATAGAGGGTGTAATTGGTATTGTAGTGTTTAGTGCCTCTGCGGAATGTGTGGGGGGCTTCCTCTTTACTCTGTGGTTGTCACTGCTCTGTGGCGGGTGGGGTCTGCTCCCCAGTTGTTGGAATAGAAGCCCTGAGGGTCGGGTTCAATCAAGCTTCATTGCCTTTGAGTGCTTGCCCTGCTGCAAAGGAGGTGCTTGCTGAAGCTAGTGAGGCCCTTGCCATCACAGTGAACCTAGGTACCGCCTGTGTAGGTGTCTGCAGTTCCACCTAGAAGCAGCCCAAGATTGCTTCCCTTTCTCTGTTGTGTTCATCCCAGATCTAGCACAGGGCTGTGGTGTAGGTCGGGGCACTGTGGCTGCAGGAATTGAGGTGGCTGTGCTGGCACCTGGGATCAGGGATGCCTCTCCCAGGACCTGTCCGCCCCAGATCTAGCGCTAAGCTGTGGTGTGGCTTTGTGGCGCTCTCACTGCGAAAGGAACTGCCGAGTACTGCCTGGGACCCGCCCGCCCAAGATTCAGCACTAAGCTGCTGCTGTGCATTCTTGCGGCGCCGCCTGTTGAGCACGTTGACAGTGTCTCCCACGGCTGGACCCACTGCCACCTGCCTGCATGCACTGCCGATGGGCTCCGGACCACACCCCAGGCCCTCCGGGTTGTCTCTGAGGGGCTAGACTGAGTCCTCTCCCAGGGCCTGTCTGCTCGCGATTCAGCGCTTAGCCACTCCGGGTTCTGGTGGTGCCGCCTGCCTGGTGGGTGCACTGATGGTGTCTGTCCAGCTCGACCCGCTGCCCCTGTGTGTGTGCTGACAGTGTTCTCCACGGTTCTGCCTGGATCACACCCCAGGTGTCCCTGTCTCTCTCTGCGCGGCTAGACCAAATCTTTTCCCTGATCACATGCCAGGCTGTGGTGTGGAGTGAGTGGCGCTGGAGCATTTGCCCCTTAGGACTGGGAAGTGTGGTGAAGAGGCAGCGGACAGTGCATGGCTCTTTGTGTCCCGATTCTTAGCAAGCCAGCATGTGGGCACTCCTTGCAAAGAGTCTGGGCTTCTCCAGGTCTTCCGTTGGTCTCAGCAGATTTCCCAGCAAGCAAGGGGGCTTGTCTCCTCTGTGCAGGATCCCCGGACTGGGATGCCCAGATTGTGAGTCGATCTGTTCCCTCCCCAAGGTGAGGGTCCACGTGTGTGGACCTTCTGTTTCTTACAGATCCCTCCCAAGGGCGCCAGTCCTGACCTGATGCCTTCTTTTCCATCCTGCCTGATTATCTGAAGATCTTTCTTGCAGTTTTGGCTGCATAAGAGATCTGCCAGATTCCAGTTAGTTTTCTGTGAGAATTGCTCCACATGTAGATGTATTTTTGATGTGTTTGTGGGGGGAGGTGAGCACCACGCCCTGCTACTCCGCCATCTTGATCTCCCTCTCCTAGTTCTACATTCTTAACTGCCAATTTTCCGAGTGCAGAATTGGGAGAAGTGTCACCCCCAGTGGTAGTAACTGGCTGTTTCCTTTTATTGTTACTATGGGTTTTTATCTACTAAGTATATTGCATATAATTACAGTCATTCTTTTTGTTCCACATAGCTTTTGAAACATCATATCAGTCACTTAATTTAGATGATATGTTTATTTAAAAAGAAACCAGAAATTGTCCACTTAATTTGTAAATGAAGTCATAGTTCTTGTACTAATTTCTCTTCCTAGAAGAGACTAATGTACATTTTCTATTATTTAGGAACTCCAAGATTCTGGGCTCCATTTGACCTTGCTAACTTCCTCTAAATGCAGGCAGACTTTTAGCAGATTTAGATATGAATCTAGCTATTTTGCATTTGTTAATGCAATTCTTAGCGGTGTATTCTGAGGAAGGCGAATAACTGTGATCAGATCATCTAGAGCAAATCTATAGGTCAGGATTTCTTTAAACAAGTGTTTCTCACAGCATAAACACTCCTACCTAGTTTCACAGAGCATAACTTCACTTTAAAACACACAGGAAGAAGTTGGGGATTGATTCCTATAGCACTAAACTTTGCATTGTTTTCTTTTTATAAAGGAGCCCCATTCTGAGCCTTAGTTCTGCCCTGTGTGGGTGCATGTTTTCTGGAGGGTCTTCCTTAGACTCCTTGAAACACTGCCCTCCTTAAAGTTACCCTCATCTGCTCTTTCTAGTCCTTGTGTATTCTGCCCAAGGAAGTTCTCCATGCTGGAAAAAGGAGAAACTGGAAAACTGAAAACTCAGCATTTGCAAGTAGACTAGAAAACATCATGAATCATTAATGGTCAAAATGCAGTAGGCAATTTTGCACCAAACACAATTACTATGTGTCTTGGGAAGCAAGCCTATCCTACTGTTAAGCTAAGAAAATATTCACTTGTAGTTTCCCTGACAGTAGAAAGTAAACACTCTACGAGCTCAGAAGAGAGAAGGTTCCAAAGAGATCTGAGAAATGCTCATAGAAGAGAGAAAAAAATATATACACTATCTTCGCAAAATGTAAAGTCATTGAGAAAATGCAAAAGGAGATTCTTGTGATGTTTAAGAGATTTGTACTTTTTATTTTTCTTAAGTAAAAAGAGGCTTGGAGACCCAAAGAGCTCAGTAATGCCCCTACTGTTGATTAATGTGTCTAAGAAAGAATAGAAATGGTAGAAATAGTAGTAGAAATTGTCCTGGGCTGTGATCTAGGAAATCTTAGTTCGAGCCTTGGGTTCCTATCTCTAGTTTAGTATTCCTGTCTTTATAGAACAATATTATCTTTTCTTCCACTGTTCATTTTCATAAGCCCACATAGAAATTATTTTGCTACATCTGTCAAAGTAGTAAAACAAACAGAATTTACTGTGGAATAATAAAGCATTTGAAATAGAAAAGATCTAATAAATCCATGAGTCAAATACCTGGTCCCTATTGGTGTTTAATTTTTAAAAAATGGGTGAAACAACTGGGTTTATTTTACAGTGGCCACTTAAATTATATTACTTCATTGCCTACATATATATACATATGGAAGAGTGTTCTTTATTTCCACAGACCTGCTATATCTAACTTTTCTTGAAATATATGGTCACTCAGACCTTCTTCGATGTTCTTTCTTTGAATAGAGTCCTGGGTAAAGAGCCAAAATACCTTGCCTTGTATTAAATGACCTTGGTGTGCAACCTCAGAGTCCAGGAGACAATTGAGGCACAAGACTATGATAAACCTAGAACATAGGAAAAGTAAAGGGAGCAGCAACCTCTCCTCAGCTCAGCAAAATGTTGTGTAAAATTAGACATCTCTTGAAATTTTAAGATAAAGCCAGAAATCCAAATACTAATATAAAAACGCCAGATTTTTAAAATGTTGACAATTAATTTCACTTTTTAAAGACACTGGGTAGGCCAATATTGCACAAACTGGATCCTGTCCAAGGGCAATTAACTAGAAATCTGATTTAATTTGCAGGTCGTTGTCCCATTTCTGAAACGGAAATGTCCTCAATGAGTTAACTACAAAACCTAGAGCAAAACTTACTTCCCCAGACTCTCTCTGCAGGAAAGCATATGAATACAAATGCCCGCTCAAAAGAAACAATGTAAAACGCGTCCCCCCTGGACTCTGAATCTTGCTGTATGATTTGTTCTTCCACTTTTTTTTTGTTCTGAGAGATAATCTGGTAGATCGTGGAGCAGAGCTTTTATTTAGTTTTTAAACTTGAATGTTGGTTAAAAAATAATAATGCATCTTTAAGGCATGTGTTATGGTGGTAAACATTTAAAGTCTCATACATCAACCATGACGGAGATTCCCAAGTAAATGAAAATGGATAGCAACACTGAAATGTGCATATTCCCTTTGGAAGGGTGATCTAAGAAAGAACAGCCCTCTCTCCAAATCCTTCTTTCTCTTTTGCCTTAGGTCAGAATTCCTCATTTTTCTAGGTAGAAGCAATCTTGAATGTTCATAAGAAAGCTTCCAGCCATCTTAAATGCTCCCCAATCTATGGATTTTTCATGATAAAACATAGTAGGTGAGGCTTCTCAAATATAGTCCATAGGAAAGACTGATAGTCACTAATTGTGTTTTCCCTTATCCTTTTCATCTGGCCCAAAGGACACTTACATCGACATTTCTGCCTCTTTCCAACATACTGATCTGTGTATAATTCATGGTTTAATTCCATTCAGAGCTTGGCTTAAGTTAAAATTAATATTATATGAACATACACAATATGATTTACATATAATTTTTTGTATATTTCATATATAAACATATGAAATATTTAATATATATTTATATTTTTGCTCTGGTTTTCCTGTATATAGTGCATGTCAGTGTGTCTTTCCAAATATTTCTCAAATACCAATGTGAACTGTGGTGATTGTGGGGTACCTTAAGGAAGGGATATTCCTTTATGGCTTATTGACTGTCATACATGGTTCTGTACAAACTTAGAATCTTCCTGATAGGTAAAGTGATTAGAAAATATGATAGAAGAAAATGTAATTGTTCCAGGCAACTTTTGAGGTATCTGTGCAACTTATAGAAACCATCTTCTTTGGAAAACAGTCCCACCACATCCTGAGCCCACCCCATCTACCAACAAGAATGAACAGGTGCAGCCATAGACGTGGGCCATAAGTGGAAATTTAACCAAGCGGAAATAGAATTTCTCGCTTTGGAAATTTGAAGTTTGTTTGCTTCAACAGCAGTTGTATATATCTGGGAGCTGTGGGGCACTATTCTCCACCATGGTCATGGAGAAGCAGACACACAGAGAGAAGCAGAGACCAGAGTTCTGAATGTGAAGCTGAGAGGCGTCTCCAGCTTCGTTTATGAAATCTTCTTGACTCCTTGTTTTAGTCTTTTGCTAAGGCCGGCAGTATGCCTTGCCCTTGGGCTTTGTGAGATAGTCATTTGATCTTAAACATCTAAGTACACAAATCTGTTTATTTGCTTAAACTTCCTTGAAATCACTTCTTTGTTTGCAACCAAAAATACATTAGGCCGAAATTACATATTATGTTTTATTTTTTAGGCCATGAAGACTATAGAATATCATTGTAGGGGTTCATAACAGAATTTGAAAAGTCTTCAGGACCTTGCCTTCTCAAAAAAGATATGTTTGTCAAAATGAAGTGAAAATAAGCTAGGAAAGAACATGATACAAATTTAACATTTATATAGCAATGTGTGACTTAAAAACTCTCCCTAAGTCTCCATTCTAACCCTAAGTGTTCAAAATAGTTATTCCCATTATATAGAGGAGAACATCATGGCTCAAGGATGTCACATGAAACCCATTGCATCGTAGCTGCCCCTATGTAGGGTCTAATACAGAGAGAAGGTCACCATACACTAAGCAAATGTACAGCAAGCTCTCTGTATAATTATGTACTTTATTGCTTTTTCTTGGGTGGGGCTGTCAGAGGTAAAATGATGATACTCAATGGTTTTATTGGCAGGAAGCCAGGCGGACACAAGTAATATACAAAGTGACAAAGAAAAATTTTTTTTAAATCCTGTAATGCATATCTATTTGTAAACCAATAACTAATCAAATAGTAAATAGTAATAAAATGGAAAATGTAGAAACTCATTTTTTAAATTACTTGGTACAAGGTGTTGTGTGCAGAAAACAACTTCTATCGTCACAAAAGATAGCAAAACATACAAGGCATCCTAGGTTAAGCAATGGAGTTGGAGACAGAAGTAAAAAGTTGCCCTACTTCAGACACACATATATCCTTCAGTGTACACAGTTAGAAGTATAAATTCAGGTCTGCCTAAACAAAATTTTTCAAAATAGTGGAAGCCTATCCATTGCACATGCTTAGATCTCTCCTTATGCAGAGTTGGCCAGTGAATGTTTGCATTTGCTGGGAAATCAAATGTTCACTTAACTTCTTTATTGTAAGGAACAAAGTAACATTTGTGTGCATGTGAATGAGGATGGGCCTTTTCTGGCAACGTGGCTTTGGCTCTGAGAATCCATGTGAGCTTTGTGGAAGTTTCCCTTTTGATGCATGGACTCCGTGTGCTTCCACCAGCCATCCATTCATTTATCTGAAAATAAGAAAAGAATATGGAAAGTTCATGGTTATGTTTGAACAGTGTAGAGCATAACATGGGTATTTGAGAATTCAGTGAGAGTGGGTGTAATCCAAACATAACAGGAAAAACAGAAACAAAGAAAAACAACAACAATTAAAAACAAAAAAAAAGCCCAAAACAAAAGAAGGAATGAGTGAGGGAATATTACGTAATCTACATTGTCTTCTAAATAGTAGACATTAACTGAGGATCCAGGAGTTTGAATTAGTGATCTCTGCCCACCTTCCCCCCCTGCCCAAAAAAACTCAAACAACAAAAACCCAAAAACATAACTAAGAACTCAGTGTGTGTGTGTGTGTTCTTTGAAGTATGACTAACCTATATATTGCAGAGGCTTTGATTGTGGGAGATGCATGGTAAGGGTTAGGAATAATGCCCAAGGATCCCATCAGGTTGACTGGATATGGCTTAGAAAGGGAATGAGGTAGAGGATGATAGAAAAGGCAGAGTGAGAAAAAATCCATTTCCTGGGCAAACATAGATTCTCTGACATGGTGGAGAGTCTGAATTGGAAACTATTTTCTTTGAAGACATTTTTTCTAAAACCAAACCCTCTACATATTTGAAGTTGAGAGATTAATGGACTCTAGAAAATAAAGTTAAGTGAGATTTTTAAAGAAGTGTAATATATGAGTCCTATTGGATGTAATGATACAGCTTGACAATAGGACATCTCTTGGTCAGAATTAATCTCTTCCCCATAGGCTTTTGTGGGACTTTGCACTTATGTTATGAAACTCATCATAATCTGCAGTATATTATAGACAAAAAGGGAACTGTTATTTGTTTGAGAGACCATGATATGCCCTGCACCTTCTTATATTGTCTCATTTTAAGTTACTCATAAAACAGGATATCTGGGATATTAGACTTAAAATTCCTATTTTACAGAGAAAGCAACTGAGGTGTGAGAGGTTAAAAAATGTCTTAACTAGTAAGTTTCACTGCCAAAACTTAAACTCAGATTTCTCCGTTCCCATTGTTCTTCATGGTTCTGCATATACATAAGCATCTAGAGGGAGACAACTCATCTTTTTCAGCTTAAATAACCTACTGTGCTAAGGAGATGCTCAATAAGTCTTAGGAAATTGACTCTAGTGAACACATGGCAAATAGATGTGTCATTTTTCAAGCTGAAGACTCAAATAATAGCCTTTAGAAGCTTTATTCAAATTGCAATGCAGCAATGAACTTCAAATTAGGATCAGCTCACTTTTTTTTTTTTTTTTGGATAGAAAAATTTCTGAAAGTTCACAAGAGAAATAATTATTCAGAACTTCTCAACACTTAAATCAAGAATGAACTTGCCTTACAGATAAGTAGAAGAGGCATTATCTGTTTCCCACTCATTCTGATGAGTTTGGAAATGTTTATCTGTCTCAAATTCCCTTCGTCTATGACCCTAACACCAATGGAATGCCTAACATTTCCACTGTTGGAGCTAATGCCTTATGCAAAATAATAGTCAGCCGAAGACTTCAATTAAACTGCTCATCTGCACTAGGAATAAATAAAACATAAACCTCCATTTTATGGTAACACACACATACACACAAATCAAAAGATTAATTTAGCCTAAAGAAGATGCAAGGATCATGGGAATTCTACATGCAGATTTGGAGGGGAGAGGAGTGAAAGGGTTAGACAAGAAAGAGAAACTTACCAAGCTCACAGTGTTGCCCAAGGCAACATTCTGAATTAGAAGCACATTTACCATGTCTGAATGATGTAACTAAGTAGAATCTAAATCAGTGTGACTTTAATATAAATGGTGTTCTGTGCCTCCTATGTAATACTATCAGAGTGCTAGGCCAGGCAAGTCTCCAGGGCCAGAAGACCTGCTGGGTTCCTGAGTCGTCTTTGGGCTGGGGGTCCTTTGGGAAATAAAGCTTTGGAGGTAAATAAAGGCTGGGGCCCTGAACATTTCAGTGTTCAGCAAGTCTGCTTAGCAACCAATGTTCTAGCAAAAGTCATAAGCAAAGAAAAATTGTGAAAGCTGTGGGAGAGAAAAAAGGAAGAGACAAGAATTGCCCTGAATTTGAGACATAATCTAATTAGGTACAGACTGAGAGAGAGAGAGAGAATGAGAGGTATGAAAAATATTGGGACAGTGCCTTAAAATTACAAAATTATTTTATGTTTCTTCATTGGACCTTCATAAGAACTTCAAGAGAAAAATATTGTTACGGCAGAAAACTAGACCCAGAGAAGTTAAGTTGACCCAAGACAAACAGCTAGAACATGGCAGCCCGAAATACACTTTCCCCTCCTGGGTCCACATCTCATGTTTTCTGGTGGCTTATGCTTTCTGCTGCCTAGGAATGAAGAATATAGAACATTCTGTAATGTAGGTGCTACATTCTGTCATGTGGGATCTAGAAAGGACTAACGTAGTCAAGACTGTCTTCCAGGGGAAAGTGAGATTTGAGTTGACCTGTGTGGGAATTGGGGGGCGAATGGTTGAGAATGGGGTTTTGAACTAGATTGCCTGAGTTGAACTTCACCACTGCCACTTTTCAGCCATGTGAACTTGGCAAATTAATTACCTTCTTTGTACCTCAGATTTCTGATCTGTAAAGCGTGGATGACTTTTTTGTATCATAAATGGGTTAAGATTTGTAAAGTGTCTAGAATAGTTCTTGACAATTGTACACCCTCAACAAATGATAGCATCATTGTTAATCTCTAAAGGGAGAGTCAACTCCTGTATGAAAGTGCTTGTTTATGCACCCACCCAAGTTGTTTAGTATTTATTGAGAGTCCCTGGAAAGGCTAGACAAGTATCCTTGACCTTTATGGGAACTAGCAACTTATCTGTGACCTCATTTTATTTGAGAATCTTAAATGCTTTACCTACAGAGAGGAACTTATCTCCATGTAGTAGGAGTCAGAAGAAAGATAAAGAAAATGAAAGATAGACTGGAAGGTGGCAGGAGGAATGGGAAACACTGGATGGAGAAGTGAGGAGACACAAACACACATACACACACACACAATGTGGAGCAAGATGGGAGGAATGAGGGAGGTACATAGGGGAACAAGAGGATGAGAGATAGAGGTTAAAATAAAGGTGAGGGCAGAGAATGAGAGCTCCAGAATTCAGATTCCTAACACTTATTATTTGCCAAGCAAAGAGAAGCAGAGTTTACTAAGGAGGAGGAAATAGCATGAGCAAGGTCAAGAAGAAGATCACAGGCAAGGGGCAGGCACTGTTCTAGGTGCTTTATTTATTTAACACAACAATACCATGGAGTGTATATTATTCTCACAGTTTGGAAACTGAGGCACAGGATAATCTGAAAACTTGCCTAAGGTCAAAGAGCTAATACGTGGAAGTCAAGGACTCAAACCCAGGTGGTCTTGTTCCAGAAGCTGCACTCCCCATTGCTGGATTGCCACTGCCAAAGGGTCTCTAGGACATGGTAGCTCCTAATCAGACTACGTAATGTAGTGTGATTTAAGTGTTGCAAGTTTAGATTTGCTTTTCTAACTGCACTGCTCCCCATCCCTGCCATTCCACCCTATCTAGGACAAGGCAGAGCGTGGGTGCACAATGTCATAATGGATAAGCCGAGTTTAGTTTCTTTGGCAGTCTGAGAGAAGACACAACTGCCACGAGTATAGAACCATGGGGTGCCAGTGCTAAAATGGACTCAGATAATATATAGTCCAACTTCTTTTAACACAGAAACCAAGATCCAAAAAGGTAAAGGGACTTATTCAAAATTATGTGGCAAGTTAATGATACAAATTTGGTGAGAGTCTATGTTTTCTGACTTGGAGTACCAAGACATTTCCCCACACGGCAGAGTCAGATATCCTAGGTACATCCTAAGTTTCACTGTTAAAGAAAAAAGAACCATATGATCCAGCAATTTCACTTCTGCATGTATATTCAAAAGAATTGAAAGCAAGGTCTCAAAGAGATATTTGTTATACCCATTATGTATGTATGTATGTATGTATGTATGTATGTATGTCTGCATTGGGCCTTTGTTGCTGCGCACAGGCTCTCTCTAGTTGCAGCGAGTGGGGGCTACTCTTCGTTGCTGTGCACGGGCTTCTCATTGTGGTGGCTTCTCTTGTTGTGGAGCATGGGCTCTTGGTGCGTGGGCTTCAGTAGTTGCAGTGCACAGGCTCAGTAGTTGTGGCTCACAGGCTCTAGAGCACAGGCTCAGTAGTTGTGGTACACGGGTTTAGCTGCTCTGAGGCATGTGGGATCTTCCCGGACCAGGGCTCCAAACCGTGTCTCCTGCATTGGCAGGCGGACTCCCAACCACTCTGCCACCAGGGAAGTCCCTGCTATACCTATTTTTATAGCAGCATTATTTGCAGTAGCGAAAAGGTAAAAGCAGTGCAAGTATCCATGGTTGGGTGATGGAAAAACAAAATATGGTGTGTACATACAATGGAAGGAAATTCTGACATGTGCTATAACATGGACATTGAGGGTATTATGCTAAGTGAAAGGAGTCATACTGCAGGATTCCAGTTATATGAGGTACTTAGAGTCGTCAAGTTCATAGAGACAGAAAGTAGAATTGAATTGTGGTTGCCAGGGACTTGAGTGAGGTGGTAATGGGGAGTTATTGTTTAATAGGTAGAGTTTAAGTTCTGCAAGATGAAAAGGGTTCAGTGGATGGTGGTGATGGTAGCACAGCAATTTAGATGTACTTAATGCCACTGAACTGTGCATTTAAAAAGGGTTAGGATGGTAAATTTTATGTTATATATATTTTGCCACAATTTAAAGAAATATAGCCAGACTAGGAACTCCAAAAAGGCTAAGGCACTTTAAAAAGTTAATACATTTCAAGAGTCAAACCAAAAGCAACTACAAGAATTCCAGCTTTGTCCTGATATGTTACCTTGATTGCATTCAATTGCATCACAGAAACAAAGGTTCTATGTTGAAAGAACTATGGAAAGTAATTCAACATCTGTAGACTACATATGCCTTTGGTCATTCCTACCATAAAAGGTAAAATGTTACCTTTCAACAAATATCTACAGGCTTTTGAAGGTATTTTTTCCTCTAACTGGAAGCCACCCCTTCTCTTCTGAAATGTGCTCTTGGGAAAACATACAAACAAACATAGAAGACCATATTGTCTGTTCCAAACTCCTATCTATCCCTCAAAACCCTACTTAAAGCCTTCTAAATCTTTCTGAGAAACCAGAAACCTCCATTATTACTTGCCTCAGATCAGGACAATCTCAACCTGCCCTGTACCTCCATTAATGCTCTTATCTCAGTAAATTTCAACTTATTATTGATATGTTTGCTTCAGTAATTACACTGTTAGCTCTTTTGGAGTAGGTACTGGCCTTTGTCTCTAAATCTCTAATATTTAGAAAATTATACCTCATAGGATTAGTCTTAACAAATTAATTGAGTGGATAAATGAAGGAAGATGAATTCTGAGACTGGGCATCGCATGTCGCCTTAGTGTCTGGCACTCACAGCCCTTAAAATGCTCTTGTCCCTTGAATCAACGCATTGGTGTCAGTTGAAATTGTCTGTGACATCTAATAAACCCAACATCCTGCCCTGTGCTCACTCAGTGCTGCCTTCAAATATGTAAAAATGTCATGAAAGATCGCTTGCCCTTCTGGAAGAGGATGATTAAGTGTGTAATTAAAAATTGCTGCAATTTTCTTTGATGCAACAGTATTTTGCTGTTTCTCTTCCTGTAGCATATAAATGGAGCTGAACACAGAAAATGGATTGGTTCCCAGTTGCTGGCACCCTCTGCCCTCCTTTCCTATGCTGGAGGGAACAGAGATCTTGACTTCTCTCTCTCCACTTTTGGAAAGAACCATTCAGTTATTGGTTTGCAGGATCTCTGCTCAAATACAGCCTTATTCTGTACATGTGTCATGAGATGTGAGGTTTCTAGGCAAGCATTATGCTATTTGCAAGCCACAGAGAGATGGGCAAGCTTTGCAATGGGCAAGGTGGAAAAAGGACAGCTTTTCTGTCCAGGTAGCCCTAATTGTTTGCAACATAGGTGTTTTTATAATTTGAAACTGGTAAATCAAATGTTGGGAATCCCAACCATATAAAAATATAATAAAGGAGGAATTATTTAGGCATAGACGTTGTTGTTGTTGTCACATCCCTTCTATTACCACCTATGTTTTCCTTTTCCATTCCAGGTTTTTATCTACCAGATTCCTTTAAAGAAGAGAATATTTATTTTTCACTCTTGGAATGCTATAATCTGGGTAATAAAGAGGCAGAGATGTGGAAAACAAGGGTTAAGATAAAGAAATCATTATAACGAAAAAGTAATATCAGAATCAGTTAGAGAGGTTTGGTCTTCATCCATAGGGTTCTGCCAGTGAGTGGTTCATTCATAGTCAGGATGGGGTTTCCCTCCCTCCTTCCTTCTGATGCTGAAAGCTCGACCTCTGTGCACCAGTGCTGAACTGAATCTCCGAGACAGAGTTTTGGGTGAAGAAGAAAAGAATAGCTTTATTGCTTTGCCAGGCAAAGGGGATACACTGGGCTCCTGCCCCAAAAAGCTGTATGTTCCAACCCGGGAGGATTTGGTGAGGAGTTTTATAGCAGTAGTTCAGGGGTGGGATTGCTGACAAGATTAGGGTGTGTGCAGGGCCTGCACCCCTCTATTCTGGTCTCAGGTAATCTTCTTGATGAGCTTCTCTGGTTCCTTTAATCTGTCCTCAGGTGGTCTTCTCTGGTATGAAGAATGCTGACAACTTCCATTTGTTGGGTTTTAATTCTATAAAGAGCTTAAAGACATTGTTATGTGTATCCCTTGAGGAGGAACCAGGACCCTGTCCCAAGGCTGCACTATTGTTTCTTGACTGCTTGACTCTGCATCCCCTCCCTTCCCTGATTAGCAACTGCTTGAATCTGCCCTTTGGGACTCAGGGGAGGTCATGGAGGCTGGAGTCTGTTCCCTACAAGAAAGGTGGGACACTGAAAGGCTTCTGTGCCCAGGAGCCCCACAGGGTCCTGCTCAGTTTCATTTCTTCCATCCCTTCCTTCCTTCTTCCTTCCTTCCTTCCTCCCTCCCTCCCTCTCTCTCTCCCCCCTCTCTCTCTTTCTCTCTTTCTTTCTTTCCTTCCTTCCTTCCTTCTTTCTCTCTCTCTCCCTTCCTTCCTTCCTTTCTTCCTTCCTCCCTCCCTCCCTCTCTCCCTCTCTCTCCCCCCCCTCTCTCTTTCTCCTTCCTTCCTTCCTTCCTTCCTTCCTTCCTTTCTTTTCTTTTCTTTCTTTCCTTCCTTCCTTCCTCCCTCCCTCTCTCTCTTTCTCTCTCTCTTGCTCTTTCTTTCTTTTTTCTTTCCTTTCTTTCTTTTTCTCTTTCTCTCTCTCTTCCCTCCTTCCCCTTTCTCCCTCCCTCCCTCTCTTTCTTTCTTCCTTCCTTCCTTTCCCTTTCTTTCTTCCTTCCTTTCCCTTCCTCCCTTCCTCTCTCCCTTCCTTCCTTCCTACCTTTCCCTTTCTTCTTTTCCCTTTCTTTCTTTCTTTCTTTCTCTCTCTCTTTTTTAAAATTTAAAAAATTTTTAGGTATAGCTAAGGTATGAGCTATCCTAGTAGCCTATAGTTCAGTTCATCTCTTGTTGTTTGTATAAGAAACTAAATGAAGTACATAAAATGGTAGAAAAATACAGTAGAAATTAGACCTTAAGACTAACTTCTAACTCCAATTCTTGTGATATTTTGTATGCATATAATCCCTTTAGGCCTCACTTTCCTTGCCTATCAACTGTTGAGTAACATGTTTGTCGCACACATGAGTTTTGGTGATAGTCTTGAACTGAGAACACAGATACTAAGGAAGCTGTGATAAGGTGGCTGTGGCAGAGGAAGGGGCATGACTTGTACGTGGGACCTCGGGAAGTGCTTCACAGGAAGGCCAGCAGCGAAACTGGGCTTCCCTAGGTGGATCCGCTTAACAGAGGTGAAGAGGAGATGGGAGATGGGGGAGCACATTTCAAGGGCTGGAAGAGTAACTTAGGATACCATTGAAAATAGGCAACCTAGGAGTATGTTTGAGAATAAGTTAGTTTAAAATAATTAAGAAAGTGATTCTATACATATTTGCATGCCAGTTTTTCTTCTCAACTATTAAAAAAAAATAACTCACTATAGCTAAAATGAAAGAATATCATGCAGCTCTGTTATTAGTTCAACATATAAGGAGGAAAGGATGAAGAAGAGTATCATCTGGCAGCTCTGTTTTTAGTACAACATATGAGGAGGAAAGAATGAATGCAGTTAAATTGTCAAGAGAGCCCTCCCTGTATTTGGCCTTTCAGTACATCCCTCCCAGCCCTGCCTCTCTCTGCAGCATTGATTGGGTATAGTTAACCTTTATCTACCTCTTGTTTACGTTTCTCTTAGAGCCAAACATCAATAGGAAGCTTTTAGAAAGGACAGCAGCAACCAACAAAGAGACATTGGGAAAAGGTCAAAATCTCAGAGATGAGGTGGGCTGTTCTCAGCCAGGCCTGGGAAAACACGCTCGGGCTAAGAGAGCAAGGTCAGGGCTCAGCAGCCGGCAGCCCTAGTGCCGGCCTTTTGGGAAGAAGTACCACGGCAGTACTTATCAGTAATTATCAGGCAGTAATTATCAGGGCCTCCTCTGTCAGGGCAGCTGTCAGAAGCAAACGCCCAGCCTAAAGAAGAGGGAAAAGTAAAGAGGGTTCATTGTCTTGAATGGGTGTGAAGGCAGTGAGAGCCCTGGATGGGGACTCGGGATGGGGGGAGGGACAGCAGGTGAGCCATGCCTACCACCGCCTGGCCCTTCACCTCTGCCCCCTTCGTCCCACCCCTGCTGTGTTCTGCAAGGCTGGAGTGCAAGTTTTCATTTCGAATGGGAAGAAACAGGCCATGAGAGGTTAGGTGACTCATGCAGGTCCCACGGCAGCAATGCTACACTTGGGTTTCTCAGTTTTGAGAACCCACATCTGCATCTGAGAAACATAGAAAACACCTCCCATTCTGCACAATCTGGTCTGTGCAATGTCTCCCCAGAGACCATGAACATTTGGCAGAATTGTTCTTCTTTCATGTATTAAAAGATACAGTATTTAGCTATAAATACTAAGTGATAATCTAGTAATAATTATAATCGTGAACGTGCTCTCTCTCTTCCATCTTCCCATTACCCCTCCATTAGGGCTCACGGTTCTGTGGTCCTAGTATGCCAAGCTCAGCCCTGGCCAGCTGGGAGGAGCAGTTCATCTTCCTAGGTCTTCATTTTTGAATACTCATCCTAATTTTACTACTTACGGGCCACTTAACTCAGATTTTAGTGAACCTTGGATCCCCTGTGTGTCTCATTCGAGAATCCATATCCTAAATTATTTTGCTAAAGCACTGTAAGTTTGGGCAATGGAGGTTGTGCTGCTTTCTTGACAGGATGCCTGAGAGCATCAGATGCAAAAGTAAAGGCAACAGTATTAGGTAGCCAGAACTGTGAGGGTGATGGCCAACTTCCTTCCTCTCCACTGAAAATGGAGAAGAAGAAACAGGCCTCAAAGCAACTGGAGGACTGAGAACAGATCTGTGTATGATTTTGCTGCTCGGCCATTGCCTGGCAATAAGTATGAACAAAGCTTGTGGCAGTTCTTTAGAGGAGGCGGGAAAGTTTCTTAGAAACCACATTGTGTACCCCCTACCGTCTGCCCCTGTATTTAAGGTGGGGACTCCAAGGCCCAGAGCAACACCTGGAACGCCCAAGCAGAGGAGGACATGCTCTGATGACTCAGTTCATGACTCTTGCTGATCCACTGAACTTTCTTCCAAAAGGAAGAGTATATTTTGCATGAAATCAGACCCCCAAACAAACAAATAACCAACCAAATACAGAAAATACAAAAATACAAAAAAACCCACTTGCGTATGAGTTAGGGTTACCGAGTTCTTGTGCTGGGTCCACCAGAAGATTCTGTGTGACCAAGCCACTCTGATCCTCATTTTCTTATCTATATAATGGAAGTGATAGCTTTGCCCTGCTTACCACATTAATTTGTTGTAATCAAATATATTTTAAAAAAGCATTTAAAATGCTCTGTCTCCACAAGATGCGTGACCTTGGGCAAATCATTTTACTGACTATAAAAATAAAACTACACTAGAAGATTTTAAAATTATCTTTTCCCTATTCAACATTATTGGGGGCAAAAACGTCCCTTTGTTACATGGCCTTTGCTGAGATGTTTGCTGACATGGGACCATGCCTTTGTGTCCTAAGCCTCCCTGTAGGGCTGGTAGCACACAGCCAGACTTGCCTCTCCAGGGGCTAATCTGGTCAAGTAAAGACAGCTTCTTTACCTACACATAAGTACAGGAGAATCCCATGTCCAAGCTTTTCCAGGAAAGTCTAGATTTCAATTGTCCTGCTCTTATGTCACATAAATCTGCTACTTGTCAGATGATGTGGTCTGATTCTGAGTCTGGCTATATTTATACTCATGGTTGTAGTGATGGCACTGTCTGGTAGCTCCCCTGGTCATGGGAGGACCATGTGTTTGGTTGAAGAAAAAAATGACCAGGAAGAGCTCTTCCTCTGGCCCTCACCTTATATGGACAAATGTCCAAATATGTCTCATAGGTATATATTTCAAGTTGGCAGGGATGTGCTACAGCTTGGTAACAGGTTTCTTCTTTTTTTAATTTTATTTAAAAAATTTTTTATTGGAGTATAGTTGCTTTACAATGATGTGTTAGTTTCTGCTGTATGGCAAAGTGAATCAACTATACATATACATATATCCCCTCCTTTTTGGATGTCCTCGCCATTTAGGTCATCACAGCGTGTTGAGTGGAGTTCCCTGTGCTATACAGTAGGTCCTCATTAGTAATCTATTTTATACACAGTAGTGTATATATGTTAATCCCAATCTACCAATTTATCCTACCCCCTCTTTCCCCTCTGGGTGTCCATACGTTTGTTCTCTATGTCTGTGTCTCTATTTCTGTCCTGCAAATAGGTTCATCTGTACCATTTTTCTAGATTCCACATATATGCATTAATATACAATATTTGTTTTTCTCTTTCTGACTTCACTCTGTATGACAGTCTCTAGGTGCATCCACGTCTCTGCAAATGGCACAATTTCATTCCTTCTTATGGCTGAGTAGTTAACAGATTTCTTCTTGACCAAAGAAGGAAGAGAAGAGACTGCTTATAGACTTCTTATGGGTGTTCTGGCTTATAAATAATGTTAAACTTAAATGTCTTGGGGATAGGTGGGTAGATGATGGTTATGACTGCTTCATAATATAGAAAGATACAGCTTATAAATGCTGAGCCCTGAAAAGCCACCTTCACACACCTATCCTTTGGCTAAGGCACTGATTAAAATGCAAATATCTCTAACGGGAAAATATAATAAACTGTGCTGGTCATTAGCAATTTAGTGCTAATGTGGCTATGAAACTGCTTTTTCCTTTCCTTACCTAGACAGCCAGCTGCCATTAGCTTTCTATTAGGAATAAGACATATATCAGGTCTGATGACTATGGGAAAGCGAAAGTGAGAGACCAGAAATTCAGCCCTGTCTGAGAAGCTCTGTCATGAGCATATTGATAGAGTATCCTGGGGCAACAGTAGAAGGGAGGACATTAATGTTTTTATTCAGATTGTATCAGTGCCAAAAAATGTACTGGTCCCTCTCCATTCCATCTATACATTCAATATGTATTTTTGAGTACTTGTTACTTGCTATGTTGGTCCCTGAGAGTCCAGTCTAAAAAGTATAAATTTCCCTGCTGCTATAGACGTAATGGCTTTCCCCTGAAATTCATATGTTAAAGCCCTAACCCACAGTGTGGTGGTATTTGAAGGTGGAGAGTTTGGGAGGTAATTAGGGTTAGTTTAGGTCATGAGGATGGAGCCTCCATAATGGGATTAGTGTCCTTATCAGGAGTCTAAGGGACTAGAGCTTTTTCTGTCTGCCAGGAAATGGCCATCTGCAAACTAGGAAGTGGGCACCAGACACTGGATCCGCTGGTGCCTTGGTCTTGGGTTTTCCAGCCTCCAGAACTGAGAAATAAATGTTTTGCTGTTTAAGCCACCCAGTTGTGTGCTGGTCTCAGCCTGCTGATAACCAATATGGCTGGTCCAGCCCTTGTGGTTCTTATTATGATTGCAAATGCCCTCAGCAATAACCATCAGGAAACTGGGCGGGGGAAAAAAGTTTACTACTTACAAGTCCTGGAATTTATAATGCACATCTGGGAGCACACACCAAGGTAACAGGTGGAGAAAGAGAATGTGAGGGCCTGAGGTTCGGCTTTTATTAGGATTCAGGGTGGGGTGCCTAGGGCTTCACAGGCGCACTCTTTCTGGTGTGTTTGAAACCTAAGAGCGAGACTTTAAAGCTTGGGAAGAGAAAAACAAGTGGCCCAAGTAGTCAATTATTGAGATCAATCAAGATCTCCAAAACAAAGGAGTCTAGGGTACCCAAGAAGGTGTTGGGGGGCTCTTTATCTAGTGGAGACTGGCAATGTGTTTATTCAGATAGACTTCTTTGAAGTGGATGTCTCAGCAATCAAAGCTTAAGTCAGGCACTTGCATTACCAACAGAAAAGCCAGCTATACCAGTCTGTGGTATTTTTGTTATAGAAGCCCGTGCCCTCAGGGAGCTTAGTGTCATGGGTGTGATCGTAAGTAGGCAACAACTGTGATAAAAACCAGAAAGAGTTCTCATTGGGGTAGAAGTTTCCATGAAGGGCCATGGGATGGGTACCTCGCCATGCAGCTGTAGGGAAGTTGCAGAGTCATAATGCCTTATTTCATGTAACCTTTACACTAGTTCTATATGGTAAAATTTTAACCTCAGTTTTACAAATGAGGAAATCCAGGCGCAGGTAGCATCCATAGTTATAACAGCAAAAACGGAGAGTCACCGTTCTTTACTTACCAGACCCACGCCATGTGTCAGTGAGACGCCTGAAGTTACAAAGGCAATAAGGTAGAAAGTCTAGATTTGAATTAATGGTGTACCTGACTCTAAACGGTAAATGAATACTTGATCCCCTCAGTCTCTGCTTTGAAGAGGAGAGTGAAAGGGAATAGGCAGGGGGAGGAGGCTGAACCAGAGAGCAGAGGGGTCATCTAAGGTCATCATCATTCCTTAGCCCTAATGATAGCCTTAATGAAAAATATGGACAAAGAGAACTTATCACCGGTCAACTTTTGTGCAGTGTCTTTTTTTTTTTTTTTTTTTTTTTTGTGGAGTGTCTTTTAAACAAAGAGCATGGCAAGACCACATTTTCAAAATGTCACATTCGCTCACCACCCTCCCTCTGGCAAGAGCTTTGCTATTTTCCTTCATTTGCAAAGCCAATTGCCTGACTGGGGCTGGCTCCCCCGCTCCTTCATCTTCTCAGCTAAAGAGGCCAGGGGAACTGCCCTTTTCAGGTCCTTGAGACAAGGATTGGAAGGAGATATAATTTTTATCCTTTACACGGAAGACATGGATTCAATAAAGGGTTTGAGAGTGTTTACCTGCCCCATGGGCCACCCCCAGGCCAGGCACAGGAAGCTCTACATTAAAGAGGTTTTGCTGAGATTTTTTCCCCAGACTTCTTAGGGATAGAATTTCTCTCTAGGCTGTCGGGAATCAAGTCTCAGGAGGACAAAGAACACAGAATTATTCTAAGAGGATTTGTGGATCTTAAGAGAAGAAAACCTAACCTCCCTCCTCTCTGGATTCAGAGGAGGCCCTATCCTTGTAAATAGCCCTATCCTGATTGCTATTGATGAAGGAAGTGTAATCATTGAGTCAGTTCCTGCTGACGGAGGCAGGATGGCTATACTACTGGTCTTTTTTTTTTTTTTTAATTTATTTTTATTTATTTATGGCTGTGTTGGGTCTTCGTTTCTGTGCGAGGGCTTTCTCTAGTTGTGGCACGAGTGGGCCACTCTTCATCGCGGTGCACGGGCCTCTCACTATCGCGGCCTCTCTTGTTGTGGAGCACAGGCTCCAGACGCACAGGCTCAGCAATTGCGGCTCATGGGTCCAGTTGCTCCGCGGCATGTGGGATCTTCCCAGACCAGGGCACGAACCCGTGTCCCCTGCATTGGCAGGCAGACTCTCAACCACTGCGCCACGAAGGAAGCCCTATACTACTGGATTTTATGTGACTTAACTGGCTGGTTTCTGCTGTGTGCTTGCTCCCCAAAGCCAGCAGTTTTCCAAGGGTGGAATTTTATAAATCACAAATAAATAAACACAAGACTTTCACCCAGGAGGCTGAACAAGTGGAGTTGTAGTTTTAGGGAGGTGACACAAGTGACTGCAGGTTTGCAGAGCTCGGTCCCGCCCTCGTCATTATAGGCATAGATCATGCTCAAGGCAGGTCTGCTGGGGAAGCTCATCTCTCATTGCCCCTGCACCCCTGCCTCACTGCTGCTCCATTTCCCTGTATGGCTCAGCATTGAAGACTGTGAAGAGTCAAGAAACAGGGCCATGAGGCTCATTTGGGTCTTCCTTGAGCCTGACAAAATAACCTTGGTTGCAGACCCATCTAATAATCATTTTAAATCATGGGAGGCAGGTCTGAGGACTGCAAAAGCAGTTAAATATCAGGGTTGAGGCATCTCATTAAATGATGGGAAGCAGCCTTCTGCTACCCTGGGCTGGCTGACATACTCAGGCAGAATGTCACTCTCAGCCTGGCACTTTCATCAAAGGTAACACAACAGACAACATCAAATACAATACAGGAGTCTACAAAAAGGGATCAGTGTATAAGGTCTTGAGGCAAATGTCTGGAAAGATATTGTTCTCTTTGATTTTTTTGGTACCATCCTTTCCTCTTAATTCCCAAATCCAAAATCCAATTAACAGAGAGGCAGAGCCAGCTGTTGGGTGGAAACCATGAAGAGTAAACAGCAACGACTAAGGGATACACAGTCACTTTATGAAGTCATCTAGAGGTGGGGCTGTGTCCGCTTGAGATAAGAGAAAAAATGCAAAGATTGTCAATTTGGTAAAAGAAAAAGGGATTGACTGTTGAGAAGATAAACCATGAAGGAAGGCTGGCTGCCTCTGGTTTCTCCCGATTGAACAAAAACATCTTGCTAGTGGGCTTAATACTGGATTCCTCTCCTAGTGAAGAATTAGAAAGCAAGAAGCTTCTGGGGCTGAGTCAGTGTTTGCAAAAATCATGAATACAAACGCAATCAGGTTCATAATGCATTGAATATATATAGCCCTTTTATTTTGAGGAGCTATAGAAAGTCACAGAGGGAATCTCTTTAATCCTTACTTCTCTCTTTTGTAAGATGAGGTGATTAGCAGAAACGGAGCAAAGAACTGAAGTTCAAGCCAGTGGAAGTGTCTGAGGAGTCATCACTGTCCCCACCTTCATGGCAGAAACAACTAGAAAAGAGGCTATTCTGGGTTTTACACTTTTGCCCATCATAGGAAACTCTTGTATTCATGCCTCGAAATAGATGCATTTGCAGACATCTTTCTCCTGTCCTATCATATTTTCATCAAACTGTAGCAAATGGAATAAACATATTGCTTTATAAACTGTAAAATTCTAGCATTTCATGAATAGGTTATTAAATATATGCAGTGTTTCTACAATAACCAAGGAAAATATCCCATAAGTGCATCTTGCCATAGGAAAATGGCAAATACACACCTGTCAAAGCTTTGGGGCTTTCCTCCCACCACTCCCTAAAAGAATGTTTTTAAACAATTGTTTAAAGAATTTGAACTGGTATATCCTGAGAGTTAAGATACACAGAAATAGGATTACTTGACCCAAGGAAAAGAAAGACAGGAGAAACTTTATACTGTAGATCTTATGTGGAGAAAGATTTTACAGAATTAATAGCCATCAGCAATCCTTTATCCTTACTGAGCAAGGGACAAGGGATCAGAAGATAGACTTTTCCATGGCTGTGCAAAGTATTCAAATGGCAACGAGCTTATGGTTATTAATATTAAGATTGCCCATTTCTTTCCATCACCATTATGGCACCCTGAGGTTCAAACCACTACCATTGGTCTCCTGGATTGCATTAACCTGATAAATGATCACTAGGCTTCCACTATTTTCCAATGTATTCTCTAAATAGCAGTTGGAGTTGTCTTTTGAAAACACAATTCTGATCATTTTATTTCTTTCTTAAAACCCTTTAAGCGTTCAATTATTTCCAGTGCTTGGGCCAACATGTTGAGTGACAAATGGCCTGCAAGGTCTGACCTATGCCAGCATCCTCTCCATCCAAACCTAGCACTTTTCTCCACCCTTCTTCTCTGTGCTCTAGTCATATTGGAAGTGTTTCAGTTCCTCAAGTATATTATGTACCTTCCTTTTTCAACGACTTTGCATATGCTGTTCCCTCTTCATGTAATACTCTTTTATTTTTCAACTGACCCACTGCTACTTGCCCTTCATACTCCAGATAGATTTGATATCCCTATCATATGCTCCCATGATATACTTCCACGATATCCTTCCTTTATCTTATCTAACATTTATCATACTTGTAATTACCTGTCCAATGAAATAGAAGCTCCTTGAGCACATATTTGTCTTATTTGCCCCTGTATCACCTTAGAATCTGGTTGGTGTCATGTCTCATAATATGATTCTAATAATTATTTACTGAATCAAGATGTGAGTCTAGTTGGTGCTCAATATTTGTGAAATAAGTGAATGGATTAGAGAGTGGGATTAGCAGAGAATCACAAAAAATCAGGTCAGTTGGATGTCCTCCAAATATATGAACTTGAGGTTGTTCTATCCAGTTCTTAGTCATTTATTTCTATCCCAAATTCTGTATATGGGATTCAAAGTAGACTGGTTAATGTATATAATTAATAATTGACAAATGTGTAGTAAGTACATTAATTTCAAATTTGCTAGTTCAACTTTTATGATGATCCCAACCCTTTCACCATTTGTAAAAGGAAAGTTTCCTGGAGGGTTTCATTAATCGGGCCCTTTAAAATACTGCCACTAGGAGTTTGGATTGGTACCATCTCCTTGAAAAGTAGGTTGGGAATATCAATAGCATTAAAGAAGTGGGACCTAGTAACCTTATTTTGAGGAAGTTTTCCTAGTAAATATTTTAATCAAAAATGTAGATAAAGATTTTCACATTATCATGTTCAGTGCAACCATTTTTACAATGAGAAGTTGAAACCACTGAAATGTCAAACAATAGTAGGCTGTTTTAGTAAATTATGGCACATCCACATTGTGACTGTTAATAAAATAATGTGTTTAAATAGTTTTCAAAGATGGGGAAAGTTTATGATACAAATATTAGGTGAAATAAGAAGAATGCAGCATTATACATCAGAAAGACTTTGATGTTGCAAAAATTATACAATCATAGAAAATATTTGGAAAGAAATATACCAAAATGCTTATATTTGTTTGGCAGAGTTTATGGGTAGCTTTGACTTCTTGCTTTCAGATTTTTCAGTCTCCACTTGGTCAACTTGCACACCAGCCATTCCCTGACAGCAAAAATTTAAAAAATGAATACTGTGTGCCTGGCACTGGTGGAAAACCATATGTGTTAATTCACCTTATCCTGACCACACTCAGCCTGACACATACTAAATGCTCAAAACATGAGTACTGATCAACATGTTAGAGTATGCATCATTAATATACTTCGTTTGAAAAATGAGGAAACTGAGGCAGAGTTTAGGTTAATGATATATAGCAAATAAGTGATGAACTTGGGATTCATAGCCAAGCAGTACTGTCCAAGAGCCCACACTTGGAAAAATGTGGTGGTCAAAGAAGTTACACAGAGGTTACCAGATTGGGCCATATGTGAGTATCATTTGGAGAGCTTGTTACTACTGCAGATGTTGGGGTCTGCCACAGAACTTCTGATGAATGGGTCTAGAATGGATTGTGATAATCTGGATATTAACTAGTCCCTTCAAGTGGTTGGGAATCAGGCAATCTGTAGGACTAACATCTGAAACCAAGAGCACTGGTTTGGGACTCAGACAGATGCAGGTTTGAGCCCTGGACAGTTACTGTGTGATGGGGCAGACTGCATAAATTTTCTAACTTGAGATTTCTCTCCTGTAAAATGGTGATAATAATAAACTCTCCTAGAGAAAGTATGAGGATTCAATGAAAAAATTATATTGCTTACTTAGCACAGTACCTTGCAAGTAGTAGTTAATAAATGAATTATCATAGAAACAGATGCCCTATTTAAATTATTTATTGTTAAAACAAAAATATTTATTGTTAATGATAAATTATTTTTTATTGAGGTATAGTTAATGTACAATATTATGTAAGTTAAAGGTATACAATGTAGCGATTCACAATTTTTAAAGCTTATACTCCATTTATAGTTATTATAAATATTGGCTATATTCCCTGGGTTGTATAATATATCCTTGTAGCTTATTTATTTTATACATAATAATTTGTACCTCTTAATCCCCTACCCTTATCCTGCCCCTCCCCACTTCCCTCTCCCCACTGGTAACCACTAGTTTGTTCTCTATATCTGTGAATCTGTTTCTTTTTGGTTATATTCATTAGTTTGTTTTATTTTTTAGATTCCACATATAAGTGATATCATACAGTATTTGTCTTTCTCTGACTTATTCCACTTAGCATAATATCCTTCAAGTCCATCCATGTCATTGCAAATGGCAAAATTTCATTCCCTTTTATGGCTGAGTAATATTCTATTGTGCATGTTGATGGACACTTAGGTTGCCTTCATATCCTGGCAACTGTAAACAATGACACCATGAACATTGGGATGCATATATTTTTCAAATTAGTGTTTTTGTTTTTTTCAAAGATATACCCAGGTGTGGAATTGCTTGATCATATGGAAATTCTATTCTTAGTTTTTTGAGAATCCTCCATACTGCCTTCCATGGTGGCCATACCAATCTACATTCCCACCAACAGTATATACAAGTTTTCTTTTCTTCACATCCTCACTAACACCTGATGATTAATGATATCGATGATCTTTTCATGTGCCTGTCAACCATCCACCTGTTCCCCCTGGAAAAATGTCCATCCAGGTCCTCTGCCCATTCCTTAATCAGGCTGTCTGTCTTTTTGCCCTTTAATTGTATGAGCTGTCTATTTATATATTTTGGATAGTAACCCCTTCTCAGTCATATCATTTGCAAATATTTTCTCCCATTCAGTAGGTTGTCTTTTCATTTTGTCCCTGGTTTCCTTTGCTGTGCAAAAGCTTTTAAATTTAATTAGGTCCCATTTGTTTATTTTTGCTTTTGTTTCCTTTGCTTTAAGAGACAGATCTGAAATAATATTGCTATGATTTATGACTAAGAGTGTTCCACCTATGTTTTCTTCTAGGAATTTTATGGTTTCTGGTCTTACATTTAGGTCTTTAATCCATTTTGAATTTATTTTTGTATATGGTGTTAGAGAATGTTTAACATTCTTTTACATGTAGTTGTCCAGTTTTCCCAGCACCACTTATTGAAGAGACTGTCTTTTCTCCATTGTGTATTCTCTCCTTCTTTGTGGTAGATTAATTGACCATAAGTGTGTGGTTTTATTTCTGGGCTCTCTATTCTGTTCCATTGATCTATGTCTGTTTTTGTGCCAATACCATACTGTTTTGATTACTGTAGCTTTGTAATATAGTCTGAAGTCAGGGAGCATCATTCCTCCAACTCTGTTCTTTCTTAAGTTTGTTTTGGCTATTTGAAATCTTTTGTGTTTCCATACCAATTTTAAAATTATTTGTTCTAGTTCTGTGAAAAATGCCCTTGGTATTTTGACAGGGATTGCATTGAATCTGTAGATTGCCTTAGGTAGTATGGTCATTTTAACAATATTAACTCTTGCAATCCATGAACATGGTATATCTTTCCATCTGTTTGTGTCATCTTCAATTTTTTTCATCAGTGTCTTATAATTTTCCAAGTACAGGTCTTTTGCCTCCTTAGGTAGGGTTATTATTAATCAATACTAATTAACATTATTAGTAATAAAATATTGTTCATTTACTATAGACATACCTCATTTTATTGCTCTTCACTTAATTGCACTTCTCAGATACTGCATTTTTTTATGAATTGAAAGTTGTGGCAGCCCTATGTCTAGCAAATCTATCCCGGTCATTTTTCCGATAGCATTTGTTCACTTCATGTCTCTGTGTCACATTTTGGTAATTCTCATGACATTTCAAACTTGTTCATTATTATTATATTTGTTATGGTGACCTGTGATCAGTGATCCTTGATGTTACTATTTTAATTGTCTTGGCATTTTTTAGAAATAATTTTTTATTAAAGTATGTATTCTCTTTAGACAAAAAGCTATTGCACGCTTAATAGACTATAGTATGGTGTAAACATAACTTTTATATGCACTGGGAAACCAAAAAATTTATGTGACTTGCTTTATTGCAATATTTGCTTTACCATGGTGGTCTAGAACAGACCCCACAATCTCTGAGGTCTGCCTATATATTAATTTATCATTATTGTCATTATGATTAGTGTCATTTTTACCATTGTGAAAGCCAGATATTGGCTCCAAGTTGTCTGTGGAGCAGGATTCCTATAACAGTGACCTGACCTAGCTTAGCTCCCAGGGAGCACCCCAGAAAACTCGGGCTGCAGCAGAAATAACAGAGAAGGCTACCACTTGTTTACTTACAGCCCATATAGAAGGCAACCAGCACAGCCTCAGCATTATCAATAAGGGTTTTGAAATCACCCAAGGCTAATAGCCCAAATCAGTAGCCTCAGGGTGGCTCCAGAGCAATTGAGAAAGAAAATCCATAACGTCACTAAAGACGCCAGCAGCTGTTCAGGGAGAGAGGTCTATATTAATTCAGAGCTGTGAACACTGTAAAAAGTGGTGCATTCAGGAAAAAGAGAGAGAGGTATAATTAACCAAACACAAGAATCCCACAAGGTAATCCAGGTTAGGAAGCAGAGGGAGCCGCTGCTGGAGAGACTGGGCTGGAAGCAGCCCTTCCACACATGGCACCACCTCCAGGGAGTCAGATGTGTTCTCCTACCAGTCCTGCATCCCTTTGCTCACAGCAGCCTCTAGGGTGAGCCTGGCCTTTTAGCATCAGCTATAAACTTTAGGGAGGTTCAGGTTTGGGATGTGTGTAAAACTCTTTCGTCATTTCTTTCTGCAACAAAATCATTCAGCTCCAGTGGCCTCCTTTCTCGCGGTCTCTCCTTGGTACTTTGCAAGGCAGGGGACTCAGTGTGAAAGGAGATGGGCTGAGGATGTTAAAGCAATGGTTCTTATCCTTCAGCAGCCTCTCTCAAATGCTTTGCACATAAGGGGGTTGGTGCCTAAGAACACTTCCCAACTCAGGTGAGAAAAGAACATGTACTTAGGAGAAGCTGTGGTGTCCAGAGCACACAATGATCAATGCATTTACACTGAAGGAGTGTGGTTTGAAACCAGGGGTCTTGGATTTGAGATCCACTTTGTCATTTCCTACTTGAATTAATTAAGGAAAGTCACTCGACCTTGCTGCATTTCTCATTTGTAAAATGAGATGAATACCCCCTACTTTGCAGAGATAATGTAAGATTCCTTAAGCTAATGTATATTACACATATTATTCACATTTTAATTATATTTTCTTTCTAAGTACATTTAGTGATGTAGCTTTAAATACTATCAGTATTCTAAAGACGAGACATTTTTATTTCTTGCCGGGACCTCTCTTCTAAACCACAGACTATAAATAACCTTGTCTACTCAACACCTCCTTTTTGATATCTGATAGGCATCTCAAAGTTAACACGTCCAAAACTGAGCTCTCACATTCCATTCCCCATCACTGATGGCTCAGGCCAGAAATCTTGGATGATCTTTTCTTCTCCTACTTTTCACAGCCAGTCCATCGGCAAGTCCTATTGGTTCTGTCTTCAAAATACATCTAGAGCTGACTCCTTTTTATCAACTCCATCACCACCAGTCTGGGCCAAGCCACCTTCATTTCTCATGTGGATCATCACCATCACTTCTTAACCGGAAACCCTGTTTCTGCCTGGTAGCACCTCCCAGCTTGGTAAAGTCTCTTCCCAGCATAGCAGCCAGGAAGAGCCTGTTACAATGTCAGATCATGTGACCACCCTGTTCAAAACCTTCAGGTGGTTCCCATATGCAAGTAAAGGCAAAGTCCTTGCTTTGCCCTACAAAGCATCAGGTGATCTCCCCGCTTCCCCTGCCATCACTTCTCTTGGTCATCCTCTTCTCCCATCTGTTCACTCTGCTTCCTTTATCTTCCTTGCATATGCTAAGCAAACTTCAGCCTCAGGGATTTTGCACTTGCTGAAATACTTCCTGTAATGTTCTTTCCTTGGGTAAGTATGTAGGTTAGCCCTTTACTACTTCCAAATTTCTGCCCAAATATATCAGAGAGATAGGCTTTTCCCAACCCCCTGTTACAATAGCACCTTGCCTGGCTCTCCTGCATTTTATTTTGCACTTACCTGCTTGCTTTTCTCCATGGTATGTATCACCGTTAGACATATATTTAATTATCATATCACCTCCCAACTAGAATATGAGGTCCATGAAAGAGTTAACATTTTCTGTTTTGTTCCCCACTGTAATCCCCAACACCCAGAACAGGCTCTGGTTGATAATCAATATATAAAGCAAAATCAATGAATGCAGGAATGAATGATTCTTACCAGTTGAGTTGTTTTATCCATGAAGTCTTTTGGGAAGTTATTACAAATCCAGAAGCACTAAGGACGTATATACTGTGTGTTTGTTTTATATGTTTGCTTGTTTTATGTTTATTCTTGTTTGTTTACCTAGTCACATGGAGGGAGGTCAAGATGAGGGCAGAGAAGTACAAGGCTCCTTGTCAGTGTACTGGGGTGGGTAGCCTTAGCACAGCTCTTGAAAGGAAAGTCGTATCACGCTCATCCAGAGTAAGGAGGAAAACCAGCAATTTTTTGGCCAGGGCCGTGCCTGGAGAGGACTGGAGAACCTGCCTATACCACTCACCAGGGGACTTGCTGTGGACCCAGAGGACTCTCTGAGCAGTGCCACACTCAGATGCCCTCATTCCTCCAAAGGTGACCTGGGAAGAGGGACTCCACCTCATACCCCTGCAAACTGTGCACACAGACTTCATTTCTGCAAGTGAAGCTGTGTTATCTCCAGCAAATTGCCTCTTTAGGACTTGAACATTTATCTGTCAAGTGAAGGTAACAATAAATTATAATAAAGTTAGTCTTACATGGAGATAATGCATGTAAAGGGCCTAGATTTAGGCCAGTCACATAATACATGCTCAATGTGTTTATTATTTATCTGATCATTTCCATTAAAAAGATCCCCCAATTCCTTGACATCTGAATTGGCTCCCAGAATTTCCTTGTGAGACATAATTTATATTTATGACTCAATCAAATGCCCTTTTTTAGAAATTCTGACCTATAAAAAAGATGATAGAGTTACAATTCTAAATTATCTCACAAGAAAAATTTGAAATATATATGTATATATGCAAATATATACACATAAATACACACACACACACACACACACACACACACACACATATCTCTCTTTCTTCTCAACATCTCCGCTAGTTGCCTCAATAGCACCCTAAATAAATATATCCAAAACTACATCCTGTCTAAAAAGGGAGCTGTGCATGGTGATTAAGATCCTGAGCTCTGAGAGCTTAAATAACTTGCCCCGTGTCACATGGCTGGCCACACAGAATTTAATTTCCATATCTGGAAAATGTATCAATAATGTGCGAGACTGGCTACATAATTTCTGTAACTTAGTGCAAAATGAAGTTCAAGGGCCATTGTTCAAAGAGCAGGATAAAGCCATTAAAGGTACTAAGATATAAAGCTTTCTTCTGCAGTCTGCCTCTTAAATTGTCATGGCATTTTTGTGTGTGTTTTTGTGTTTTTTGGTTTTGCCATTTCCTGTCATGCTGCCTCAGGGATGGAAATCCTCATGCAGACTCCACAGGTGGCCTAGGGTCCCACCCTGTGAGGGCAGGTGACAGCAGGTCAGTCAGCTGCCAGACCAAGGCAACGTGTCCCAGTCAATCTCCTGTCTCTGGGCCTGCCGACCCAGCCCCGGGCCAGTGGTGACCTCCACGAGTTTTCATTCTCTGTGCTAGGATGTGCTTGGTGCCTGGAGTGGGGTAGGTGAAGGGATCATCCCTGAAAAGTCACCCGCGAAACACCCCATGGTGCTGCCAGCCCTGGACAGTGGGCAGGGATGGTCAACACGTGTCTGAGCGCCATCCTATACTCTTGTGGAGGGGACGGCCCTGCTGGGGGCACAGGATGATGGTGGAAAGCAGGCCTTCTCAGACCGACATGATTCCATCATTCCCTGGGGGAAAGAGTGGCTGTGGTCATGGGGCAGGGATGGAGCGGGGGGGAGATCTGGTGGGACCCAGGGTGCCAGGGTACTGGGAGCAGACAGCTGACAGCCCATCTGAGAGAGGCAGAGAGGGCAAAGGAGGCAGCACTAAGCCCCGGGCAGTCTCCGTTGTTCCAGCCACATCTCCAATCATGCAATGATCAAATTATTAGGAATTTCAAAACAGACACCACAGAGCCTTAACACCCCAGTGCAGGGCTCTTCCGGGTGCCAGGCACTTGGCTGACTGAGCTGGTCCTTTGCAACATGCCCACAAAACCAGCCCTGAATCCCAGCCACATATAGTGAGGCAAAGTGAGTTCGCATACATCAAGCGCAATGCCTGCCAAATAGAGCGTTCTCAGTACAAACCAGTCCCTGAGGTTATCTTCCGATAGCCCCTTTTCCTGCTCTTCCACCTGTGACCTGTTCTCAAAAGAGGGCATCTTTTAAAAATGCAAATCCAGTCATGTTGTTCCTTCATTTTAAATGCTGAAGTTGCTTCTCTTTGCTCTGATAAGAAAGTTCAAATTCTTCATGTGGTCTGTGAATCCCTGGCACAGTCTTCCTAAGACACCCCTGACCCCCTCACCTCAGGCCCTTTCCTCCCCCCTCACTGTCCTCTAAGCATGCTACTCTTCATTCTGAGGATCAGGCTTTTTCCCACTTAGGCTCTTGGCCACAAGGGAAGGGAGGAGTTCCAGGCAGAGGGAACAGCCTGTGTGAAGCCTTACTCATTCTTAGGTTTGAAAATATCACTTCCTCAGGGAGGTTTGCTTTGAGCTTTCTGGCTAGCTAAAACAACCCCCGCCCCGTGATGTGCTCTCGTAATACCCTGTGTTTTTTCTTTATAGAACTTCTAACACTTCTCAGTAGAATAAACTATCAAAAGATTATTTATTGAATGTGTCTCTTTCTAATTGAACTGTGAGCATCATGTAGGCAAGTTCCATGATTCTCTTGTTCACTGCTACATTCCAGTGCCTAGTTGAGGGCCAGACATGGGGTAGATTCTCTGTAAATATTTGTTGAGAAGTACTTATAGCTAGGGCTTAACTAAGATGGCCTGAGGTTATTATTTGGTAAAGAATGCTCTTTATATAGGTGAATCCTGGTTAGGTTTTAGAAGGAGGATAATCTTAGGTTTCTTTTGATTCTTGCTTGCTCTCCTGGACCTTCTGGATATCACCTCTTTTGGTCTAAAAACCTTGTCTTCAGCTATTTCCCAGTACCCTTTCCCGCTGTTCCCCTGTATTATCTTTCCTCAGCAAAAGATATGTGTATGTTTCTTCTCCATAGTCTTTGATTCTCAACTTCTCCCCCCTGTCATTTGTCCAGTCCCTGACCCCTCCTTATTTATTCAGTTGTTAGTGTCTTTACATCAACATTTTCTATGATTTTCCTGTAAGCTGTCTCATATTATTTCAAGGTGGGAAGGGTACTGTGATGCAGCTTGCAGAAGAATCTCTGCAGAAGGAAATGGTCTCATAAATAAATATACTGTCTTTTTAAATAACCTTGTCATATAAGCAATGATGAATTAACTTGTGAGTCTCAGCTCTCTATATTACACGGTTTGATAATCACAGAACAGGTGCAGAAAGCAGGGCCCAGGGTACATAGCCACTGAGTTTCAGGAGTATTTTGAGATGGTCCAGAATATATTTGTCATTGTCTACAGCCTAATAAGACTGTGCTTCCTTTTCAACTCTCATTTTATCACTGTCTATAATAAAGGGGTGGATTAATTTCATCCGTAAATACAGATATGATAGTTTTATCCTGTGGCTATGAATGGTGCTTTAAAGTAAAGAGTCAAAATGATAAACCAGTGTAGTAATTTACCATAATTACAGCCATGAAATATTACTTAGAATTAGTCATGGCAGTAATGCATGGCTCAGGAAGTTCTAGTGAAATCTGCGAAGTGAGAACAAAAGGGAGGAAACAAAATATGAGGACAGGCAAAGTTTGTAGCCACTAATCCAGACAGTTGGGGAAAATAAATGCAAGCTGGAGGACTCCGGGAAAGATCTGCCCTGGGAGGAGATGCCCTTGTTTTCTCTGGAAAGCCCGCCAAGTTTAGGAGACTTGCCACAGTTTAATTAAAGTCTGCAGCTGGTGTGAAAGCAGAGGAGAAAAGAAATTAGGGCAGTGCAAAAACTAATGAAAGTCTCATTTTAAACTTTTCTCTCTATTATGAAAGAAATGTGACTTGTCAGCTGTGGCCCCATTCACCGTGACAAAGCCCTCAGGGAAGGAACGTTCTGGACAACAAAGAGAAAAGACCTGTAGTCAGGTCTCTTTGGACTTGATTGCCACTGCCTTTTTCAGTAAAAACTCATCAAAATCCTTGTTTGTTTTTTTAAAAAAACAAATTGGTAAAAGAGAGCAGTACAGATTGAACAGCTTTTAACGACAGGAAAGTCCATTGGAACTTTGAAATGAAGAACTGACCTTTGCAATCAGAACCGGATTCATATTCAGGCTTTTCAACTGTATTAGTCAGAGTCTTCAGAGAAACAGTACCAATAGGATATATCCTATTATGGGGGCTTATGAGTCCAAAATCCATATGGTAAGCCAGCAGGCTGTAAATTCAGGTAAGAGGTGACCTAGTCTTGAGTCCAAATTCCACAGGGCAGGCCAGGCAAGCTGGAAACTCAAGCAGGTTTTTTTTTTTTCCCCTTAAATTGCTTTATTTTTAAAAATTTTTATTCCATATTGGAGTATAGTTGATTTACAATGTTGTGTTAGCTTCAGGTGTACGGCAAAGTGATCCAGCTATACATATACATTTATCCATTCTTTTTCAAATTCTTTTCCCATTTTGGTGATTACAGAATATTGAGCAGAGTTCCCTGTGCTATATAGTAGGTCCTTGTTGGTTATCTATTTTAAATATAATAGTGTGTATATGTCAATCCCAAACTTATAGTTACCAAAGGGGAAAGGTGGGGGAGAGGGATAAATTGGGATTTTGGGATTAACATCAAGCAGGGTTTCTATGTTGCAGTCTTGTGGCTGAAACCCTTCTCCTTTAGGAAACCTCCGTCTTTGCCTTAGCCTTCAACTGATTGGATAAGGCCCAGCCACAAGTAAACTGCTTCATTGAAAGCCTACTGATGTGGCTGTTAATACCTCCACAGCAACATCTAGACTGACGTTAGACCAAACGAATGGGCACCATGACCTAGCCAAGTTGACACATGAAATTAACTATCAAACCAACTAATATTAAGAATAATATATTAGTTAATGTTTCTGTAACACTTCCTTTTGGTCAGGCACAATGAAATCATTTAATTCTCACAACAACCCTATGATCTGTGTAATATTATTATTCTCATCTTATGGATGAGATAACTAAGATAAAGGGAAAGTTAAGTAACTTCCCAAGTTCACAGATAATAAGAGGCAGAGCTGGGATTTGAACTCACGTAACCTAACTCCAGAATTTGGGTTCTTAGGCACCACAATATGATGAATTTTGGCAATTGAATGAACTTCCCCGACCTTTGTTCCTTTATGGGAAAACACATATAATAGCAGATAATGTGTGGATTGAGGGGAAGATTAAATTAGAAAATGCATACAAAGATCTAACCGTAATACCTAATAGATAGTAGGTTCTCAGTAAGACTTAGCTCTCTTCCCCTGACCTTAAAATTGATTGCTTTTATATTGTGTCTTAAGTTTAGAAATCCCTTCATTCTAGAAAGCCTCACTAAAACACTGAGGTCTTAATTTTTGTAATTATTTGCTTACTATTAATTTCTCTGGGTAATCCCCAAGATTCATTTGGGCTAGAACCTGTGTTATCCCATGCGGATATTCAGCACTAAACTCAACCCTTGGCATATAGTAAGGTCTTTAATTCATGCATTAAGTCAGTAAACAGAGTTAGAAATTAATGCCTTTTATTGTCAGTTGATAGACAAGAAACTGAGGCACAAAGTGGTTAAATGACTTGCTCAAGGTATATGCAATTTATAGACTGGTATATCCAGGTCTCCAGAATTTCATTGTTTTTGTTTATTTGTTTATTTCCTTCCAAAAGGCAGTGTTGGATGTAAGCAGAGGCATAGGCAATCTTAAGGTTCATTACCTCCCTGCCCAGTTGGAGTGTGAGAAACTTTAAATAACCTCCATGCCTGCTTTGGGTCGTGATCAGTATCTGAGAGTTGTTGACTCCAAGAGCCCTCATTTGGAGTGGGCTTCTTCTGATCAGGCAGATGAATAGCTTTAGAACTCAGTAATTAAGGGGTCAATGATTCATGCAAAGCGTTCCACAATTTTTTTTTTTTTTTCTGCAGCCTCTAGTAAGTTTATTGTGTCTTCGAGACACTACAGTGTAGACCCCTCTCCCAGAGAAGAGTCTTTCAGAGACAAGGGACCATTATCCAGATGAGTTGCTCATTTGTCATTTTCATAGGCAGCTGGATTCTTCCTCTTGGATTTCTCAAACTCCCGTGTTCCCCATGTGTAGACAAAATAAAACACTACAAATGGCGGCACGACGCGAAAGGTGCACGTCCGAGTGCGGTGCAGCATGTTGGGCAGCCCTCGCTGAAGTAGTGCGGGAAGGCGCGCTGCTCCAAGGGCGACAAGCTGTAGGTGATCACAGGCCGCACCCGCATCAGATGCCCAAACTCGCGGCCCAGGGTCGCTGCGTGCAGCGCCGAGGTCACCTCTCCCTCTGCGGCGCAGAATCCACTGGCCTCCCGTTCCACATTTAGACACAGATAACATGCACTTCAAGAAAGAGAGAAAAAACCCTCACCGTTAGCCAACTTTCCTTCCTCTTGCTCTCTCACTCTCCTGGAAACTGATGAGAAGTACCTCTGTAATTTAAGCCTAATGACAAAGTGCAAAGTCATTACCTACTTGTATTGAATTGTCTTCTGCTTTATGGACTAACTGAAGGAATGACACATTGCTACAGAAATCCATGTGCTCGTCCCCATCCAGCCCAGCTTTCTCCTGCCTAGGATTCGCTGTCTTTGCTGTAGGAGACTGATCTCGGACTTGAAACACAACCACGGGACCAGTTCTGCCTTGGCCACTTATACTCTGAGTGGCCTCAAGTAAATGATTGAACCTCTCTCTGCCTTGCTTTCCTGACATAGAAAATGTGGGTGATAATTTCTACCCTAACTTCTTCATTGATAAGTGAGATTTCAATTAGGTAATTTATTTAAGAGTCTTTTGAATAAAATAATAAAACATATACATAAAAAACAAAGTGCATAAACATAAGCTCTTATTATTGTCACCAGGGGTTTTTTGAAAGGAAAATGCATCCTACTCGGTATTGTTTCCTTTACACTATAACCTCCAAGTCCAGATTTTACGTAGGGGTAAATAGATGACCAACTCACATTCTTCCAGGCATTACCACCTTCTCATCATTCTGAATTTCCTCAGAATGCCAACGTTCCAGTCACCCTGTGTTTCTTGATCTCCTATAGATTCTTGGTTCCTATTATTTATACTTTCTTTTCAACACCTCAAATCAAAAATTTATTGTTTTCCAAGAGGTCTTCCTCTTTCCTGTCTCTCCTAGACTGATCTTCATAATGGCTTTCCACTGCCTGGAGAAAATTCCAAATCCCTTAGAACTCTACAATTTGGAACTGTCAAGACACCCCTGCTTTATGTTTCCAGGTTCCATAAAGAACCCCTCTGCCCCGCCCCCATCCACAAATTTGCTCGTTTTACTATTCCTTTGGAACTTCAGTGAGGCTTATTAGAGTCCTTCACAAAATCCTTCCTTCCTTAGCCTACAAACCATTCAGTACACTGGGGTCTTACACATTTTATGAAAACTCTAGGGGTATCGTTTCTCTCCCTCTCCTGAAAACTTCTGTGAGACCGCACTGTCCTTAGACCAATGTCCCTGAGAGGATTGTTAAGGTCCTCTATAACGTTCTTAGCTTATGCACTTCACCCCACACTTCTTCCCCAAACAAATCATTTCTTATCAAACTTCAACACCCCCTTGTTTCCTGTTACTGCTCCCTGATCAATCTCTTTTCCTGGTTTGATTTCTCTTCCTGCCCCTTCTCGGCTTATCAAACTCTCAGCAGTCTTTATAAAAACAGCTCATGTAAAAATCTCCTCACAAATCTTGCTCTGTTGCTGCATGTTTTCCTTCACTGACCTCCAAGAATACAGAGGAGGTAGGATGGTGTAGGAGAGGCAATAAGGTATTCTAGAAATAGAATTGCATTTGGGGTCACACAGAGCTGTGGTTGGAATCCCAGTTTGGCTTTTAATATTGGTGAGTCCTTGGGAAAATTTCATAACTCCTTGAGCTTCCTTTTCCTTATCTGTAAAATAGAAATATTAATTATAACCTTACTTTGATTGTAGTGATAGAATGAGGCAATTTATATAAAACATCTGCCACATAATAGTTATTCAGTAAGTGGTAGCTACTTTCATTATGAGTACTGCCTCTGTCACCCATTTGGCATCTACCATATGCCACCTTGTGTTATTGTTCAGCTACTTTATGAGTTTATATGTCTCCTGTAAATGTGGTTTTCATAAACGTGCTGTGTATTACACTTACTCTGAATGTCCCAGAGGGGTAAGCCCAGTGATGGTATCCTCTCATTTATTAGAAACCTAAGAAGCCCATCTCTTGAAAAATTCATTTCAATCATATGTCTTGCAAGTTAAAGTACAACACTTATGAAGTTTTGCTAAGTAGAAATCCTTTAGGATTAGTTTGGCATGTTCACTGAGCATCACTTTATAGTCCCATCCTGTTGTCTGTATGTCATCAATTGAAACTTAGGAAGGGACTCAGACCATCCCTGAGGGTGACGATAGATTATTGAGTCCCCTCACCTCAACCACACTGAGCCAGAATACTTTATAATTTACACATGTACTGAGCACATTGAGTGATTCATAATCACTCTGAAGTCTGAGAGCCCTTGATATCGGGGAAGCTGAGCAGCTTTGAGCCACACTATACCCCTCTGAATCATAATTTATTTTTTAAATATAAATTATCATAGTTCTTTCTCATAGAGCTTGTAAGAAAGAAGCTCTTAGCCCATTGTCTGGTATGTGGTAGTTGCCTAAAAGCCATAGCTGTTATTATCCTTGTTAGATTGGAGGCTGTGATGATTGTGACCCAAGGAAGATGACTCATCCTTTAGCAGCTAGATCCTTCTCAAAGACTAGTCTTGGACCAGAACCATGGGTGTCCTCTGAGAGCTTATTAGAAATGCAGAGTCTTAGGCTCTATGACTTAACAACTGAATTCAAATCTGTGTTTTGACAAGAGATCCAATGTTACTGGAAGGCGCATTAAAGTTTGGGAAGCAGTGGTCTAGATCAGATTCTGAATCAGTAGGTCTAGGAAGGGACCCAGCCCTTGGCATTTCTGACAAGCTCCCAGCTAGTACCAGTGCTGTTCACCACATACCACGCTATGAGTTACCAGGTTGGATCACTGATCCCAAACTTGACTACACACTAGAACCAACTTGGGAGGGGCTTCAGAAATATGGATGATTGGTTTTCACTCGCAGAGGTTTCATTGGAATGGGATGCAGCCTCAGCCTCCAAACTTCCAGAATGAACTAGTTTATTCTAATATACAGAAAAGTTTGAGAACTGCTGCTGTGGATTAATTTGGCTGGAAACTTTTTTTTCACGCATTAATCAAAAGCAGCATTTCAACCAAGATATTGCATAAATCAAAAAATTTAAAAAATCCATCACTGAGATTTTACTAGGAATATTTTTGACATTAAAAAAAAGTAAACATATATATGTACGAAGACAAAGACAAATAGATCAATTTAAATCCTTTTAACTCCTGTCTTGGTTCTTGTGTGACAATAACAAAACAAAGTTGAAAGCCTGTGAGAGATTGTTCCAAGATAGAGTTAGGGTGTGGCTTGAGTTGAAGGATTTTGGAAGGAAGCATCACAGAACACTTGAAACATTAGGGAATTTGTTCACTGAGTTTCTGCCAGATTTTCACTTGTCAGTACATCAGAATTAAGGTTGAGCCAGATAAATTGTTAACAACGTCAAATTTGATTGTTTCAATATGTTCTAAATCATGGCTGCCAGGGTGGATCTTGCTGGCTTTTGCATCTTCCTCCCCAAACCTCAAAAGAATGATAGATGGACATATTCTTTTCAAAACGTAAATCATACCTTTATTTAGAAACAAGTGATACTTTAGTGGGTGGGCTTGTGTGAAAATATTCCACCTACTGGTAAGACCCGTGAAAAATCTTATCGGGAGTTTCGCCTTTAAAAAAGATTGTAGCATCTCATCAGGATGGATGTTTTTCCAATTTTAAGCAAAAGCGATATATTTTAAATAAATTTGTTAGATCATACATCATTACTCTAAAAAATTCAGTGGTTGACAATACTCCAGATACGCCCCTCGTGTTAAAAAAAAAAAAAAAAACAAACCCTGAAGTTAAAAACAAATCCCCAAATTTTGGTTATTCACATTAACTAATAATATACCAAAAGGCAACTTGGAATATACCTAGTATGTTTTCACTTTTTAATAACTTCACTGATGCTCAACTCTACAGGGAAAAAAAATTACCAAGTAAGTTGTACCCATTCATTCAAAAATATTCATTGAACGTCTACTACATGCTGGACATTTTTTAAAGACCTTAAAATAACACTCTCTTCTATGCACTTAAACTTCCTCATGCAAAATGATTTCATTATGGGTAAAAGGTGATATTAATAATGATGAAGATTTGTTGAGACCTGAAATGTGCCAGACACTGTGCTTGGTCCTTTATGGCCATCATCTCTTCAGTGGTCATGGCAACCGTGTGGGGATGGAACTAATACTATCCAAGCCTGAGGATGAGGCAACTAAACTTAAGGAGATTCAGGGACTAGAAAAACAGTAAGCAGCGGGGCCAGAATTTGAAACCTGACCGTGTGAACCTGAACCCAACTTCTTAATCACATCGGATGAAGCAAGTGTATCTTAATTGTTCTGGACATGGTGTTCAAGCTGAAGGACTCCTCATCCAAGTCATACTCTATTTATTGTAAAATAAAAGTGACTCTTGTTCACATGGAGAATTGTCTCTACTCAGTCTAGAAAGAACTCCATAGTATCAGTGCCCTCCAGCTAGAGCCCATCCTGAACACAATAGTAGTTGAAAAAGTCTTGTTTATTACTCGTTGCCATGAGCAAAAACATACACCATGGGACCAGTGGGGTTTCTCAGTAAGATAGTGTTATAAAGAACCTATTAACGAATTTGGGCTTTGGTCGGGTAACAATAAACAAATGCCTATTGTTTATTAATATAATACAGTAACAACAACAAAAAACCTTCCCAATCAAAAACATCGTGGTCTTTGGACATCTGTTTGAGCAATAAAATGTATTGACTCCAAGAGCTTTGTGGAGCTTGTATCACCAGAATGCCAAATTAGCTTTGAAAGCTGACCAGAGCGAATGACCCACTAATGTTTTCCACGTTTAGTACAATGAAATTATCATGCAGCATTACAAGCGTGAGGCTGGATTTCTCAGACTTCTGGGCATGGCTGAGTTTTAACGGTGGTGTGCAGGAAAATGAGAAACAAAATGAAAAATCCTCATCCCCTTAGCAAATATTCATCCTGTTCTAATCTGCCACAGTACCTCTGGATTCCTCCGGTATTGATAGCCCTCTTCATACAAGTGAATTCTGAAAGCTGTCTCATTAATGCGGTGAATGGATAGCGGTGTTTAACTGATGCCGTTTTCCTGGTCTCTCTTATCAGCGTGTAAGAATCCATCATGGAGGTCAGTTTTATTCCTAGGCATTTCTCACGGCAGAACGTTTCTTCTAGAAACCAAAGCTTCCCTTCCACTTCCCTTTATCATCGCTCTTTCCCTCTTTCACAGAGAAGTTGCTCCTGCTCTGTCTCTCTTCCTCTCTCCCTCTCTCTGAATTAACACCCTCTGGGCTCATCTTTATACTGCTTATGGTGTGTTTGACAATCACTGATGCCTCCCTGGGCTTCAGCTCATGGGGTAAGCGATGGAAGCATGAGCTTTCCTGACAGATTAGATTACAGATTGCTTTGTAACAAGGGGAAAATCAAATCAAATGCTTGTCATAGGGAATTCCAAGCTATGTTAGAAGGCAGAAAGGGCATGAGAGAAAAGGAGTAGCTGGGAGAAAGTGAAAATGCAGTCTAATATATGAGAAGAAAACGCCTGATAAACGGCGTCAATTGGTGAAACAATAGAGACACTGCTCTATCGCGGAGCAAGAAAGCTATGCAAATTTAGAAGGTACAAGATAGAGAAGTGGTTAACAAATGACAGTATCACCAATCAAAGGAATTTATGCAGCCATTAAAAATGTTGGCTATGAAAAAAGTATAATAGTGTGAAAAAATGCTTATTAGGTTATGATAAGTGGGAGAGTGATGTAAAATTACAAAAGCAGTGTGACTACAACTAGGTAAAACTTCTGCATAGAGAAAAGGATGAATCTATACCAACAAAGTCAGTCTAGCATAGTTAACTGGTAGAAATTCATATATATTTCCTTTTTAAAATTTTCTATAGTTTCCACTGTTCTTTAAAGTACATGCCACCCTAATTCTTTTGGGAAAAAAAAAGCCATGTTTATTTTCATGCACCAGCCCTTAACATTTCTACACAGGGGGTATCTCACATATGTTTCCTTGTATTTTATTGGCTGAAGCAAGTGACACAGTCAAACCTGAATTCAAGGTGTCAGGAAAGTAAAATCTTACTGCAGAAAGAGGAACTAGATCATGGTAAGTGGTAATACAGTCTACCAGGTAGTTAAATGGAAGTTTGGAATCCTTACTGGGGCTTGATTTGTGAAACTACACATATATACATACACACACACATATGTAGAGTGAGTTAGTGTGTGTGTGTGTGTGTGTGTGTATATCCAAGTATGGAAATAATTCACATTCCCATGGCCCAGTGAACAATTTTGGTGCTATGTATTTTTTTCTTTTTGTATATCCATATTTTAAACATTTTCTATAGTGAAGTTTTATTGTTGTTTCAAGTCTTTAAAAAAAATCGATTTTGTTGTTGTTTCAAAACAACTGGTTAAATAGTTGAACCCAAAGTCTGAGCTTAGGTTCAGTCATCCCCATAACTGAAACTGATGGGCCATGTGGTTGCTGGGATACGGCCACCCAGATGAATCAGATCAGCTTCTCACGTGGTCAGCCATCTTTGAAATAGACACCTTTCCCACACAAGGCAAGAGGTACTTGCACGAGCTTGTTATGAACCAGATCTCTCAGCACAGTTTAAGCTCTGGGGGGCTGCTACTACTGGTTGCTCAAGTTTTCACACTCTCATAGCACACCTGAACAACCAGACAAGTGTAACAAGGAGGAGTAAATAGGACAACTGCAAAGTGCTCTCTGGAGAGAAATGCTCACGTAAATGGAAAGTGGCCATCACATTACTCACTCTCATAGCAGTCTCTAGATTGCCGTCTCAAGGTCCTTCCTGAGCCATGCTAAATGGAATGAATTTTGGAAATGCAGTTTACATTAACTACCTTTTACTTATCTGTCGATGACAAACTGGGCTCCTGACAAATCTTCTCCCCTGCAATGCACTGTATGCTAATAGCCAGCTAGGTTTAGAGGTCTCTACTAAAGAAGGTATGTTTATGACTGGAACTCAATTCTGGCTTATTTTCATCATGATATTTTACGATGATGCAGCTGGAGAAAAAAGGTCTGCGGCAGATAAGGAATGTATAGGAAGTGCCAGAGGTGCAATATGTTTTTACCACACTACCTTATATTTGTATAACATATGCACAGCATACCAATACAAAAAAATTAAAACTGATGAGATGAAAATAAGGCAAAATGAGTCAAAAGGAAAATAAGTAAAAATGTCAGATGGAGCCACTATAAGGTTGGTCTACCACACGCATGCCTTCTTCACATCTGCTGAGCCAGGCTTTGGGCTGGAGCTGTTTGGGCACCAATGGGAAGAGGAAAACAAAACCATTTCATACAACATAGTGAATAAAGTATTAAAACAAAAACAAAAGTGTTTAGGAGTCAAGTTATTTCTGGTAAAGAAACACTAAGAATTATCCATCATGTGTTATTTTAGACATCAAGTTCATGGGATGGTTACAAATGTGAGCCCAGGAGCCAAGCTACTTGGGTTTGAAACCAACCTCTGACATTTCCTCACTGTGTTATCTTGGGCCAGACTCTTCAAACCCCTTCAGGCTCTTCTCCTCATCACTAATTTGTAACAACAGCGCTAGCCTCATAGGATTGTTTTGAGGATGATGTTGGATAGTCCATGAAAGGAATTCAGCATTATGCTTGTTCATAATAGTAGCTAAAACTTAGTGAGTTTATTTTTTATTTTTTTTATTTTTATTTTTTAATTTTTATTTATTTATTTATATTTATTTTTGGCTGTGTTGGGTCTTCATTTCTGTGCAAGGGCTTTCTCTAGTTGCAGCGAGCGGGGGCCACTCTTCAACGCGGTGCGCGGGCCTCTCACTGTCGCAGCCCCTCTTGTTGCAGAGCACAAGTTCCAGGCGCGCAGGCTCAGTAGTTGTGGCTCACGGGCCCAGTTGCTCCGCGGCATGTGGGATCTTCCCCGACCAGGGCTCGAAACCATGTCCCCTGCATTGGCAGGCAGATTCTCAACCACTGTGCCACCAGGGAAGCCCCAAGTGAGTTTATTTTTAATGTAAGCAAAATTTTTCACAATAATTTTCACTAATCAAAATAACATGATTCAAAGTGCATTGATATAAAGTGATAGTGTTGAAAAGGATTTCGGTTCAGTAACTGCAGTTCTATAAAGTAGCAGGAGGCTGGGCAACACAACAGGATTGGGTAAGAAGTTTTGGAGGCATAACCTAGGAGTATATATGGGAATAGCTGGAGAAACATTTCCCTGAGTATACTACACTGGGATTTGCGTAAAAGTGGTTCCTTACCAAATAGATTGGGAGAATTCTAGGTTAATAATTTGAGGCATTTTTCTCTACTTCACAAATTCTCAGATATTTTTGTACACCCTTGTGTATTCTGAATCAATGGAAGGGAATATACATAATATTTGCCAAACTTGGTTGACCAAAGAATTCTTTCTTCACTGGACATCTTGTGGACATCTGTGGACACTGGACATCATTTATGTCCCAAAAGACACACTTAGGAAACGCTGATTGAAGGAGGTGACAGATTTGCACTTCCTCCAGGCAAGTGGTCATAAATATTGTTTCTATCAACTGAGACTTGGAGTTTGAATTTAGGGTTTGGGCACAGCTGCAGTCTGACTCCAGTTAAACATCTTATTTCTCAGCCTAGTTGGAAGAAGTGATTGACATTTTCCTATAAATATTGAAGAAACTGAGGAAGATGTGTCATTGACTAATCTATATCATTTTAAACCAACAAACTGGTTTGGGTTAGATTTGTAAATCACTTTTTTTCCCCCTGTGTTCTCTGGGATTTTGGTGGAATCTTATGGAACTGTGAGATACCAATACCGCACTTTAATGTTCCATGTTAATGATATACATCTATATAAGTTTATGCCATGAATACACACACACATATGCTAATTGTAAAAAAATCGCAAATTTTGAAGTATACAAAAGAAAAAAAGGTAAAAAAGGAAACTTTCCTTTCAATTAGGCCTTATATTTTTTCTGTCCATTCCTTTAATTGAATGAGTATATAAATATGTAGTTTAGAAAAAAAATAACAGAATTGTATGGTGTATACCTTTCTGTACTTGGTTTTTGTACCTTAAGATGTTTCCTGTGGATCTTTCTTTGTCTTTGCCTCTGTCTGTCTTTTGATCATGGAAAAAAGAGGACCCGTGGAAATATAAAGCATGATTTCATAAAGAGAAGTTTGCACAGGGAGGTATGAATTGAATAAAATTCTGGGTTGAGGACTTTTGGGATTTTTATAGGAAATGGGAGTCACCAATAATTCCTAAGCTGTCAAAAAGCATCAAGCAGCAGAGTTTTAGACCAGTTCTGGCAGTGAGAGGTGTGATGAAATAGCGTTTTTTATGATGCCTGTTCATCCTTTTATGCACTGAGGATCGTCATTTTTAAAATAAGTAAACAGTTATAAATTGTGAAATGATGGCCATCAAAGTCACACTTAAGTTTTTGTCTGTTTCTTGTTTGTCTGGGAGAATGCTCTCAGTTTTTAAAAACATTGGAAGGTCACAAACTTCCATGTTCTCTGGAAGTTAGCTCACATGTCAGTCTTTTCTACTAGACAAGAGTTCAGCCTGGAGATTCTTCTGGGAAGCGTCTTACCTCTTCCTGGACCAACGAGTCTCCTGAGATGTCCAGGATGTTTACAGACACCTTCTGAGTTCATGCTTTGGGGCCATAATACACTTAGAGTTTGCCTGGTTATTTCACCTGGTCCAAACGTCAGGAGGTTTTATCCTCCCCAGTGCTGTTTGTGGCCAATCACTGCTGCTTCAGCACCTCTCCATAACTCACGGCCTGTCATTCCTGATGAGCGTCAACAAAGGCAATGCCTTGCGAGCTGCTTGTCATGTTTGAAGAGGTGCATGGTACTCTGTGGTTACCGCTAACTGGGGAAAGGTATGACTTTCTTGCACACCAGCTAATTGATGTCAAATCACATCATCTCGCACTGTGGAGACAGGCACACATCAGAGCGGCCCAGGCTTGTCCCCGTCTCTGCCCCACCAGGGCCCAGCTGGTATTTCAAAGTTGCCACAATTTAGCATTGAGGCCCCCCCCCCCCCGCAACCCCCAAGCTCCAGAACCAAAACAAATTTTGCTTTAAATTGCCTTAATCTTCAGGTCAAACAAATTTCAGGGACTCAAACAGCTGAGCCCATATAATTACTGCAGATGCCTTCCTCTTTTCGGTAGCCGACTCTAGGAGGAAGTGTGCTGAATGTCGAACTTAGAACGAAGGTTAATTAAGGCAGGGGAACAGCTTTGCTCCCACTGAGTGCTTTTCCACTGGCGTTTTTTGTTCGGTGGCTTGATCCTTGTGCACTCAAGCTACTCGTGTCTTAAACTTACAAGAAAAGAGGATAGATGAGTCACTTTGCAAGCAACCTCTTCATTTCAGAGATTCCCTTACAGAGCTCTGTGAAATTTCTACTTAGAACTCTTAGAAAATGTGATTTCTTATTGAAAGGAATGACAAAGAATAGAGATGGTGGTCTCCAAGGGACAAATAAGTTCCACTCAAATTCTTGGAGCACCATCCCAGGAGCCTTTCTTCCAGGAACACTTTCTCCAGCTTTCTTGGCTCCTTCTCAGGCTGCGTGTCTAAATTCCTAAGTACTCCTCTCCATCTCCACCCTATCTAATGCCCCTGTCTTATCCTCTGTGGCAGAGGATGTGTCCCAATATTTATTTTCTTTATTAATTGTTCTAATTGCGTGTGATCTGTTTCCTCCACTAGAATTCAAGCTCCCTAAGGAGACAGGGAATTTGTCTGTATTGTTCACCACTGATTGATCAGGGCCGAGCCTGTGGTAGGTGCTCAATTAATATTTAAGTGAAGTGGAAGAAAGGGGCAAAGGAAGGAAGGACAGGAGGGTAAAAAAGAGGGTGAGAGGAAGGAAGGAAAGAAAGAAAGAAGATGGGGAGGAAGAGAGGAGGTAGGAAGGAAGAGAAATGAACATTTGCATTTTTGCTTTAGTGCCTGGTGTGTAAGTCAGGGTTTTTCAGAGAAACGGAACCAGTAGGATATATCAATACATAGAAATATATGAGATTTATTGTAAGAATTGGCTCACTTGATTATAGAGGCCAAGAAGTCCCACAATCTGTCACGTGTGAACTGGAGAATCAGAAAAAAACAGTAGTATAATTCAGTCCAAGTCCAAAGACCTGAGACCAGGAGAGCTGGTAGTATAAGTCCCAGTCCAAACCTGAAGGTCCAAGAACGAGGAGTGCCAAAGTCTGAGGGCCGAAAAAAGATGGATGCCCCAGTCCAAGCAACAAGAGCAAATGTGTCCTTCCTCTGCCTTGTTCTTCTCTTCAGCCCCTCAATGAACTGGATGATGCCCACCGTCCAATTCATTGACGGATGCTGGTGATGTGGGTCTTCTTTTCTCAGTCTACTGATCCGTATGCTAATCTCTTCCTGAAACACCCTCTCAGACACACCCGGAAAAAATGTTTTACCACCTCCCTGGGCATCCCTTAGTCCAGGAGAAGTTGACACATGAAATTAGCCATCACAGCTGATGTTAATGGCAGCTCAGGACCACCTCTCCTTCTGATGCGGGCAGGCCTCTCTGCTGTCATTGGCCTGGAGGCCCTGCCTTAATCTGGTTTTGGATGATGAGATTAGCGGCAGCTGTTCATGCTGTTAGGCTTCTGAGTGGAAAATGGCCAAGCTTCCTTTTTATTGCTCATGCATTTGTCATAAGTTTTATAGAACAGAAAAAAAAAGTCAGCTGTGGGACTCAGGGATGAAGCATCCAACAAGGAAGGTCTTGGCAGTTAGTCCTGTGTATGTTGAGGGGTGGAGCAGGGGGCAGAAGAAAAGCAGGCCGGCTCCTCCCGAGCAGCTGATTCTAACTTTTGTTCTAATTTCACCACTGACGCCCAGCTTGCCACATGGCTTCCTGTGTCAGGTTGGCTGCCAGCTTTAAACACCAGCTTAATTAATTTAGTTGGAGATTTACGAGAAGAAAAATGAAAGAGAACTAAGCCAAGTGCTTAACTTTAATTCAGAACGAATTACCTGATTTCTTTTTTTTTTTTCTTTTTTTTTTTTAATGTCTGAAACATTTATATTAACATATTTCCATACAAATAACCCAATGAAAGTTTAGTATTAGTTGTTATGTTTGTTTGTTTTTTTATACTGCAGGTTCTTATTAGGCATCAATTCTACACACATCAGTGTACACATGTCAACCCCAGTCGCCCAATTCAGCACACCACCATCCCCACCCCACCACAGTTTTCCCCCCTTGGTGTCCATATGTCCGTTCTCTACATCTGTGTCTCAACCTCTGCCCTGCAAACTGGCTCATCTGTACCATTTTTCTAGGTTCCACATACATGCGTTAATATACGATATTTGTTTTTCTCTTTCTGACATACTTCACTCTGTATGACAGTCTCTAGATCCATCCACGTCTCAACAAATGACTCAATTTCGTTCCTTTTTATGGCTGAGTAATATTCCATTGTATATATGTACCACAACTTCTTTATCCATTCATCTGTTGATGGGCATTTAGGTTGCTTCCATGACCTGGCTATTGTAAATAGTGCTGCAATGAACATTCGGGTGCATGTGTCTTTTTGAATTACGGTTTTCTCTGGGTATATGCCCAGTAGTGGGATTGCTGGGTCATATGGTAATTCTATTTTTAGTTTCTTAAGGAACCTCCATATTGTTCTCCATAGTGGCTGTATCAATTTACATTCCCACCAACAGTGCAAGAGGGTTCCCTTTTCTCCACACCCTCTCCAGCATTTGTTGTTTGTAGATTTTCTGATGATGCCCATTCTAACTGGTGTGAGGTGATACCTCATTGTAGTTTTGATTTGCATTTCTCTAATAATTAGTGCTGTTGAGCATCTTTTCATGTGCTTCATGGCCGTCTGTATGTCTTCTTTGGAGAAATGTCTGTTTAGGTCTTCTGCCCATTTTTGGATTGGGTTGTTTGTTTCTTTAATATTGAGCTGAATGAGCTGTTTATATATTTTGGAGATTAATCCTTTGTCCATTGATTCGTTTGCAAATATTTTCTCCCATCCTGAGGGTTGTCTTTTCGTCCTGTTTATGGTTTCCTTTGCTGTGCAAAAGCTTTGAAGTTTCATTAGGTCCCATTTGTTTATTTTTGTTTTTATTTCCATTACTCTAGGAGGTGGATCAAAAAAGATCTTGCTGTGATTTATGTCAAAGAGTGTTCTTCCTATGTTTTCCTCTAAGAGTTTTATAGTGTCCGGTCTTACATTTAGGTCTCTAATCCATTTTGAGTTTATTTTTGTGTATGGTGTTAGGGAGTGTTCTAATTTCATTCTTTTACATGTAGCTGTCCAGTTTTCCCAGCACCACTTATTGAAGAGACTGTCTTTTCTCCATTGTATATCTTTGCCTCCTTTGTCATAGATTAGTTGACCATAGGTGCGTGGGTTAATCTCTGGGCTTTCTATCTTGTTCCATTGATCTATGTTTCTGTTTTTGTGCCAGTACCATATTGCCTTGATTACTGTAGCTTTGTAGTATAGTCTGAAGTCAGGGAGTCTGATTCCTCCAGCTCCGTTTTTTTCCCTCAAGACTGCTTTGGCTATTCGGGGTCTTTTGTGTCTCCATACAAATTTTAAGATGATTTGTTCTAGTTCCGTAAAAAATGCCATTGGTAATTTGATAGGGATTGCATTGAACCTGTAGATTGCTTTGGGTAGTATAGTCATTTTCACAATGTTGATTCTTCCAATCCAAGAACATGGTATATCTCTCCATTTGTTGGTATCATCTTTAATTTATTTCATCAGTGTCTTATAGTTTGCTGCATACAGGTCTTTTGTCTCCCTAGGTAGGTTTATTCCTAGGTATTTTATTCTTTTTGTTGCAATGGTAAATGGGAGTGTTTCCATAATTTCTCTTTCAGATTTTTCATCATTAGTGTATAGGAATGCAAGAGATTTCTGTGCATTAATTTTGTATCCTGCAACTTTACCATATTCATTAATTAGCTCTAGCAGTTTTCTGGTGGCAGTTTTAGGATTCTCTATGTATAGTATCATGTCATCCGCAGACAGTGACAGTTTTACTTTTTCTTTTCCAATTTGTATTCCTTTTATTTCTTTTTCTTCTCTGATTGCCGTGGCTAGGACTTCCAGAACTATGTTGAATAATAGTGGTGAGAGTGGACATCCTTGTCTCGTTCCTGATCTTAGAGGAAATGCTTTGAGTTTTTCACCATTGAGAATGATGTTTGCTGTGGGTTTGTCATATATGGCCTTTATTATGTTGAGGTAGGTTCCCTCTATGCCCACCCTCTGGAGAGTTTCCATCATAAATGGGTGTTGAATTTTGTCAAAAGCTTTTTCTGCATCTATTGAGATGATCATATGGTTTTTATTCTTCAATTTGTTAACATGATGTATCACATTGATTGATTTGTGTATATTGAAGAATCCTTGCATCCCTGGGATAAATCCCACTTGATCGTGGTGTATGATCCTTTTAATGTGTTGTTGGATTCTGTTTGCTAGTATTTTGTTGAGGATTTTTGCATCTATATTCATCAGTGATATTGGTCTGTAATTTTCTTTTTTTGTAGTGTCTTTGTCTGGTTTTGGTATCAGGGTGATGGTGGCCTCATAGAACGAGTTTGGGAGTGTTCCTTCCTCTGCAATTTTTTGGAAGAGTTTGAGAAGGATAGGTGTTAGCTCTTCTGTAAATGTTTGATAGAATTCACCTGTGAAGCCATCTGGTCCTGGACTTTTGTTTGTTGGAAGATTTTTAATCACAGTTTCAATTTCATTACTTGTGATTGGTCTGTTCATATTTTCTGTTTCTTCCTGGTTCAGTCTTGGAAGGTTATACCTTTCTAAGAATTTGTCCGTTTCGTCCAGGTTGTCCATTTTATTGGCATAAAGTTGCTTGTAGTAGTCTCTTAGGATGCTTTGTATTTCTGCAGTGTCTGTTGTAACTTCTCCTTTTTCATTTCTGATTTTATTGATTTGAGTCCTCTCCCTCTTTTTCTTGATGAGTCTGGCTAATGGCTTATCAATTTTGTTTATCTTCTCAAAGAACCAGCTTTTAGTTTTGTTGATCTTTGCTATTGTTTTCTTTGTTTCTATTTCATTTATTTCCTCTCTGATCTTTATGATTTCTTTCCTTCTGCTAACATTGGGTTTTGTTTGTTCTTCTTTCTCTAGTTTCTTTAGGTGTAAGGTTAGATTGGTTACTTGAGATTTTTCTTGTTTCTTGAGGTAGGCTTGTATAGCTATAAACTTCCCTCTTAGAACTGCATTTGCTGCATCCCATAGGTTTTGGGTCGTCGTGTTTTCATTGTCATTTGTCTCTAGGTATTTTTTGATTTCCTCTTTGATTTCTTCAGGGATCTCTTGCTTATTTAGTAACGTATTGTTTAGCCTCCATGTGTTTGTCTTTTTTACGTTTTTTTCCCTGTAGTTGATTTCTAACCTCATAGCGTTGTGTTCAGAAAAGATGCTTGATATGATTTCAATTTTCTTAAATTTACTGAGGCTTGATTAGTGACCCAAGATGTGATCTATCCTGGAGAATGTTCCGTGCGCACTTGAGAAGAACGTGTAATCTGCTCTTTTTGGATGGAATGTCCTATAAATATCAATTAAATCTATCTGGTCTATTGTGTCATTTAAAGCTTCTGTTTCCTTATTTATTTTCATTTTGGATGATCTGTCCATTGGTGTAAGTGAGGTGTTAAAGTCCCCCACTATTATTGTGTTACTGTCGATTTCCTCTTTTATGGCTGTTAGCAGTTGCCTTATGTATTGAGGTGCTCCTGTATTGGGTGCATATATATTTATAATTGTTATATCTTCTTCTTCGATTGATCCCTTGATCATTATGTAGTGTCCTTCTTTGTCTCTTGTAACATTCTTTATTTTAAAGTCTATTTTATCTGATATGAGTATAGCTACTCCAGCTTTCTTTTGATTTCCATTTGCATGGAATATCTTTTTCCATCCCCTCACTTTCAGTCTGTATGTGTCCCTAGGTCTAAAGTGGGTCTCTTGTAGACAGCATATATATGGGTCTTGTTTTTGTATCCATTCAGCAAGCCTGTGTCTTTTGGTTGGAGCATTTAATCCATTCACGTTTAAGGTAATTATCGATATGTATGTTCCTATGATCATTTTCTTAATTGTTTTGGGTTCGTTTTTGTAGGTCCTTTTCTTCTCTTGTGTTTCCCTCTTAGAGAAGTTCCTTTAGCATTTGTTGTAGAGCTGGTTTGGTGGTGCTGAATTCTCTTAGCTTTTGCTTGTCTGTAAAGCTTTTGATTTCTCCATCAAATCTAAATGAGATCCTTGCCGGGTAGATTAATCTTGGTTGTAGGTTCTTCCCTTTCATCACTTTAAGTATATCATGCCACTCCCTTCTGGCTTGTAGAGTTTCTGCTGAGAAATCAGCTGTTAACCTTATGGGAGTTCCCTTGTATGTTATTTGTCGTTTTTCCCTTGCTGCTTTCAATAATTTTTCTTTGTCTTTAATTTTTGCTACTTTGATTACTATGTGTCTTGGCGTGTTTCTCCTTGGGTTTATCCTGTATGGGACTCTCTGCACTTCCTGGACTTGAGTGGCTATTTCCTTTCGCATGTGAGGGAAGTTTTTGACTATAATCTCTTCAAATATTTTCTCTGGTCCTTTCTCTCTCTCTTCTCCTTCTGGGACCCCTATAATGCAAATGTTGTTGCGTTTAATGTTGTCCCAGAGGTCTCTTAGGCTGTCTTCATTTCTTTTCATTCTTTTTTCTTTAGTCTGTTCCACAGCAGTGAATTCCACCATTGTGTCTTCCAGGTCACTTATCCGTTCTTCTGCCTCAGTTATTCTGCTATTGATTCCTTCTAGTGTAGTTTTCATTTCAGTTATTGTATTGGTCATCTCTGTTTGTTTGTTCTTTAATTCTTCTAGGTCTTTGTTAATCATTTCTTGCATCTTCTCAATCTTTGCCTCCATTCTTATTCCGAGGTCCTGGATCATCTTCACTATCATTATTCTGAATTCTTTTTCTGGAAGGTTGCCTATCTCCACTTCATTTAGTTGTTTTTCTGGGTTTTTTTCTTGTTCTTTCATCTGGTATATAGCCCTCTGCCTTTTCATCATGTGTATCTTTCTGTAAATGTGGTTTTTGTTCCACAGGCTGCAGGATTGTAGTTTTTCTTGCTTCTGCTGTCTGCTCTCTGGTGGTTGAGGCTATCTAACCTGATTTCTTTTAAGGAAGAGCTCCTTAAGCTTCGCAGAAGTATTGGCAGCTTTTTTTCAAAGATACATCTTAATACGTGGTTATTTCCACGTGACTTTTAGAAGCTGCAGTTCCTTCAGTGTGAGCTGAAAAAGCTTGCATGAGGACCTTTTGTTTTGTTTTTTAACTGCTGTGGAGATAGGAAGTGCTTCTTGGAAATACCAGAAACCCCTGTTCTGACAAAATATTGCTTTAGGGCTGATGCCACATATTATGAATTCTGTGTTTGAGATGCTGGAATGCATTCAGATTAGAACCCATCGTGGCAACCCAAAGGTTTGATCCAAAAGGTACAGACCCAGTTTACTCTGAGATGTTCTGGAGATACTTTGCTGTTTGTGGCACATAAGACTCACTTGAGAAACTTGTTAAACTATAGATTACTGGGTCCCACTCCAGGGATTCTGATCTAGTATGTAAGGAAGGAAGTCCAGGAATTTTTACTTTTCAATATGCCAGATCATCATGGTATGATATATTTTAGAAACACTGCTCTGGGGGATTAAAAGAAAACAATATAATATAATCCTTGTGTGTATAAATGTAATAAGTGTATTACTGAAACTGCCTTGTAAACAGCCCCCAAATAGGCAACTTCTTCTCAACAAGTGGACCTTGTCCTTCTTCTACTTAAGACCCTTCAATGGCTCCCTGGATCTTTCAAGGTCCCTTTCAAATGTCTTTGCTTAGCATTTGCTCTTCATGCTTTGTAAAAAGAGTTTATTAAACGTGTAGATTACTGGGCCTCACTGAGTCAGGTTTCCTGGATCTGGCCAGAAATCTCTTCCTTTGTAAGTTCCCTAGGTGATTTTGATGTATATCAAAATTTGAGACCTTCTATTTGAGATTTTCTCTGGCCTGTTTCCCACCACTGATTGCATGCATTTCCTGCACAACCATACTAACCTGCTTAAAATGTCTTTAATACCTCAGACTGTTTCAGGTCTTCTGGGAAGTCCCACCGTATCTCCCAAGCAGGTAAGTCTTCATGTTGCTCACAAACTTAGCTGAGGTCCCATGTCCTCCAGGAAAACCTCTCTTGCCTCCCCAGTCTGAAACCCATGCATCTCTTCTGTGTCCTCATAGCATCCTCTAAATACCTCCAGCTAGAACTTCTCCTGCTGGATAGACATTGTTAGTTTATTCAGAATGCCTTGAGATCTGGGAGCATATGTCATTTACATGTATCTGTAATCAACACAGAGCTTGTATGCATATGCAAGTGTTTAGTTTAATGAACTAGAATTTTAAGGCAGAACAGTAGACAAATAGCTGTACATAGAAAGATGTGGTTTTACATATAAAATCTCAAAGTATATTTGACTGGAGAAGTTTTTTTTAATAGGATGGAATGGATTGGAGATCATTGCTTGAAAGGGGTGAACATTGAGCCTGGTCTTGACCAAAGAATATGGTGAGAAGAAAGGCATCAGTTGACATAATCAATGGGAGGAAGGTTGAGGAACCTAGCATGTGGATACCCCAAGAAGAGCTAAGTATAAATGAAGTAGCAAGGTCAGAATCTGGACCAGAGAGTCAGAAGTCTAGAGGAAGACTTTATTTAGACCATGGGTGCTGAAGATGCTGGTTTGCCTTAGGGGTCTTAGTTTTCACTCTGAGAATGTCATCTGAAGATTAGCCTTATCTGTGCAGCCTTAGCTCACATGGTACTTTCCGTGAACTGTGTGATTCCTGGGCAGACATCAGTGACAGTGATCTATTATCTTATAAATCTTTCCTTTTCTTCTTGCTTACCTGGAGGTAGCTCAGCTCCATGATATACAGCCTGTTTTTTTCTGTAGAATATCAAGGAAAGATGTCAGAATATGAGGATTTCAGTTTGTTTATTCTGTAAGGAAAGACAATATCTTGATCTAGAAGAATGAGAGAGGGATTGAGAGAGAGAGAAGTACAGGAGAGGCAGGGATAAAAACAATGAGAGAAAGAAAAGTTTAACAAACTCTTGGCATTATTTATTTCAAGCATGTTTATTTCTTAAAGAAAATTAGAAGTTCACATCTTTCACTTTTCATTGAGAGACTTAGAAAATTAGAAGTTCACGTCTTTCACTTTTCATTGAGAAACCCAAAACATTGAGATGAGAAGTTTTGAGATAGAAAGAAGCGTTTTCAAAGAAAGCAAAGAGAAATGTACATTAAAGGTGGTCAAGTGAATTAACAAGTGAATCCATAATTTAAAGGTGGATTGTTTCACATTTTTCTAATTTCTTCCGTAAATCAATGGTGCCGGTCTGTATCTTTGGCTGTGAGCCAACTTAAACTGCATGGTCTCTCCTGCCAGCGCCTCAAGTTTGCTTCTGTCTTGTCTGCAGGAACTTTTTTGTCAGGATCTCTCAATCAAACCTCTCCATCAGACCCAGGATTAAAATCAGACCACTTAACGGATCACACCATTTTAGGTGGCACTGATTTTTTTGGACCTAACCTTACTTTTAGCTTAGGTCTTAGTTTTAGATTAGGTCTAGTGAAACTGAGATTTTTGAGGGTCATAATATTGAATTTCATAATAATTGGAAGATTAAGGAAAAAATGAGATATCAACTACCTTCAGCAAATAATCCTTGAAATTCTGTAATGCTGGAAGACCAGCTGGTTTGAAGAGTAGACTTACAATAAATAATGGATTAATATTCCTTCCCCAGCCTTCTATATCTTGATTCTAATCTGTCATTCCTCTATTCATCCAGATCAGAAAACTTGAAATCAATTTAGGTATTCTATCAAACTATCCAGTTTGTCACTCAGTTTTGTCCCTTTGAGCTCCTCCAAAGGTCTTCAGTTCAGGTCCCCTCCCCACTGCTGCTCCTCCTACCTTTAGACTTTCACTGAGGTCAGTGCAGATGCCTTTTGACAATTCTCCATGCCCTCCATTCCCCTACCTCCACATTCATTCTTCCTACTGTCCCTAGACTTATATTTATTAATATAGAAATATGATTATGTTATAGCTTTTAATGTTTTCCTATAACAGGCCATTTTTATGGTCTTAAATTTTAGTCTTGAGGATCTAGCCTTTGTACCTACCCATCCTCAAGTTTCTCTGTCCTCCCTCTCATGCACCTTCCTCTTTGTCACCAGAACTACTTACAGATCGTAGACTGCAGCAGGGTCTCTTGTCTAACGTTGTCCTCATGCTTGTACAATTATTTGCAACATGCACATCAGTCTTCTTCATTTGCCAACCCCTAAGCATCCTGCAAGATTTAGCTCCTCCAGGAATCCTTTAGGTAACACTCCTCTGATTGGCCTTTGTCTGTGCTCCAAGAACACCCTGAGCATAAGGATATTCAGTAATTATCACATCAAACTAGAATTGTCTTGTGTCTGCTTCCTTCACTAGCTACAAGTTCCTTATAGGCATGTCTTTCACCTCTGTATGCCCAATGTCTAATATAATGACTTGTCCATTTGTATAGTGTGTTGCCTAGAATAGAACCCTTTCTTTCAGAAATCACATAGGTATCATTTTATATGATTCTGGTGTGTCTGATCTAGGCCCCTTTAAATCTAGTGATGGATATAAGCCCAGGCAAGGTTAATCAGTAGCCCCCCCGAGACTGTTACGAGAGAGCTTTGGGAAAGATGTTCTCCTCTTTTAGAGTCCAAAGCTCTAAGGACATCCAAGCTGAACATCTGATGGCTATCTACCCCTTCTGAATGGAGAAAATCATCTTTAAGAAGACACTGAGGCCAATACTCCAAAAGAAATGGAACCTACAATCACAGGAGTTGAGAGAGGGAGAGAGAGAGAGAGAAGGCCATTTGAGCTTTTTCTTCAATACCCTGTATGCAGCCATAGATGAGATTATTCCATACCTCTATATTTCTCATTTATATAAGCAAATAGACACTTCAAATACTGTAATTAGAAAACAAAATAAATGAGGAGATCTATTAATGCTTATAGAATGGATGAATTTAAAAAGACATCTTTCATAAGGTGAAGTGTGGGGAAAGACAGGGAGGGTTAAGAAGGATTAGGGCATCAGAAGGCATATGGCAGTCAATTAGGATAGAATCCATGTCCTAGAAGAGCTTCTAATACAGAAAGAAAGACGGTGCACACACAGAAATGAAGGACATGTATAAATTCGTGGCTTATGGACTAAGGATTTGTAGTTGAAGAAACCTAGAGCAATCTGAGCGGCATGAGGTTTGGGACGTAGACACACTGCTTACAGACTGACAAGTCAACGATTCTTCTGAAAGGGGGAAAATTAGGATTTAACATCATAGAATGCATTTAGTTAATTTATCTCATAATTCTATTTCTAGCATGTACCTAATTTAGGGTTAAATTTGTAGCATCTCTGTAGAAGTGTATGCTGACAGATATATATTCAGAGTTACACTTCCGGTCAGAGAACAAAGTGATGAAAACCACGAGGAATGGGTTCAGAATACAGTGAGCCTGACTGGGTCCCGTTCGTCATGGTGAGTGAACAGTGGTAAAAGAGGCACAGACATTACACTCAGAAGCGAACTTCAGCTCCTGACCCTTTGTGACCACAAACAGCCAAAGGAAGGGCACAGCCAGAACGAAGGGGCCAGCATCAGCCATGGAAACTGTGTCCTCTCTCTGCCCTCCACATGGCAATTCTGGGAATTCATATCCATTTCCTGACTCTGTCAACTTATAATTTGCACACACAGAGGATAGGAAAACCCTCTTCCGCCTTTAATAAGGCTATTTATGGGTGATGAAAATGAGTTGATTCTAACAGATACTTACTTTGCATGAGGAAGTCAGTTTCTATCTTAAGACTAGGATATGAAATGTGCTTACAAATCACATGGGGGTACTAATTCTAACCATGATTCATCTGGTTAAGGAGCTAGTTACAAGACTAGCAGAAATACATGTCATTTCCACTAAGAACTAACCATGCAAGGAGAGGGTATCTGTGGGGAACAACAACAACAAAAAAGGGTAGTTCCATAGGTAAATAGCCAATTAATTCACTTTTGAAAATCATAACGTCTTCCATCATCAGTTCTATAAACATAGTAAGGAATATAAACATTCATTTATTAAAAAGAAAAGCAGTAAATATAATTTTCTAACATATGATCAGTTGAAGAAGAGCATCCTGAAACAACATAAAATTTTGAAATTTGTCAAAGTTTTAAGTGACAGAGGTAAGATACTTGCCTAATATTGATACTTGCCTAATATTGCCTGTTTCCTGGGGGAGAAAAGCAAGCAAAGAGCAACAACCACTACTCCAACCAATAAAGTAAAAATAAATAAAATTTTGGCACACAAAGTGAACAAGTATTGTCAAAATTTATTTTTAAACATATTTTAACTTTTCCCTGAATTTAAAATCTGTAAATATTTATTATTTTCATAATTTTAAAGGAGAAAAACGTTTTCCCATTTTGTAAAATGTTCTATAATGTACACAGTCGTGAAGATAAAGTTCTTTTCTCATGGGGCAGTCATCTCATCTTTTAGAATTTTTAGGATCTTAGTACTAAAGACTCATTTTATTATTAGCATCCATGGGTATAAATGGTTTCACACAATTGGCCATCACCCAAATGACAGAATTTTGAGAATTGCAATGTTGATATTTGGCTTGTAAAGTGAAGGCAGTGGTGGTGGTATCATGTGATGGTGAAAGCCCCCTACCATTTTCCAAGCAGCACCAATCCAGATCTTTTCAAATTCTTTCTCTAGTGATGTACAAACCATATTAATCTGCAATTAGTTCTTCATAAAAATATCTTATTTTGCAGAAGTTTGGAGAGCTCCATGTCATCCTCCTTCAGGGAAATCAGGTTTAGAAATTTACTCTGAAGCTTAGATGAAAAATTCTTGGAGATTTTACCTTAGGATATACCAGTGCTTGGAAGGCCGAGTCTGTCTTGGCAATGGCTTGCTTTTAGCTTCATTTCTTCCAGAAAGTGACTGTGCTCTGAATGAGACACTAGACAAAATATTTTTATAATATCACAGTATGCATATTATTCCTCATGCATTGGTGCCTTCCTATCTGCCACCAAAGTAACTCAGGGTCGGAACCCCACCCATCTGATCTTATTATCTGTTACTCCTCCATATGGAGATTTCTTTCTGTTCACTGTCTCATTAAAATGTGGACGTCACCTCCAACCCTCCTATCATTTCCAAGCCATGGAGATCTCCCTTGTTTTCTGAAGGGTTAAGTATGTGTTAGACAAATACTGAAACAATCAGGAAATATTTAAAGGCTTTGTGTGTATAGTATATGTGTATGGAATGTGTGTGTGGAGGGGTGCTTAAATTCTCTTTGCCATTTAAGTTACTGCAACCTTTGAGTGACACCTAGAAGTATAGCAGAGAACACTTGCCAGGAGTTAGAGCTGAATTACATTACTTTGTGGGTATAGTTATGAGGCACAGGATAATCATTAGAAATCACTGCAGTGTGTAATGTTTTATGTGTGTACCATAAGTACACATTGTTTAGCACTGCAGTTAGTTTGCATTGTGCCTTTGTTCCATTTGTATGTGTATTTTGCTCTGTAGGAAACCTGGAGGGCAAAACGTTACCACTAATTTGCTAACATTACTGTGATTTATGTTGTAATACATAGAGTGAGAGCCACCTTCAAAGTGTTGAGAAAAGTCATCATTTGTACAACAAGTGTTTTAATAACAAGAGGTGCTCAAGTTTAAATGACCAGAGCCATAACCTGAAGGCAACGCCATATCTCTGATGTGGACAGGGCCTCTCCCTCACCACATAAATGGCCACTTACTGTATCCGAGGCTTCTTTTCAATTCATGGTCACTTCAACCCAATGAGGGACTGTGTGGCTGGGTTACCTTTAAAAGTTCCTAATTGTCATTTTAAGATGTTGTTGTCTGTATGAATAATCACAGTAAATATGCCTTAATAATTAATTTTAAGCCATTTAACATAAAATGATGCCATCAAAACTAAATTAAATGTCTAGCCCCAGATCTTAAGAGAGCTTATTACTCCCCAAATGCAAAATCCCCTATCAATTAGAACTCTTTGCAGCAATAAATGTAATAATGATTGCACCAACCCACTTACATTTCTCTCCTATCATCCTGAACGTGTCTCTCATCTTGGCACTGTAGGAAATCTTTGTGTTGGCAGGATGTTAGTGAAGCGTGTTGTAGTTAACACTAATTAATTCATGTTGGTCTCTTCACAATCTAATGAAAGAAAATTAAACCTGTACTTTGTTTATCTGGTTCATAGTTTCCAAATGAGACACCTAATGTAGACTTTGTAAAGGGCATATAAACTCTGCATAGTTAGTCTCTTTGGGTTTCTTGAAGCTTTCCAAAGGGAGAACCCTGAATACCATGCCAATAATAGTGATAATGATTATATAACAAAAATAGAATGAATTATCATAGAGTGGCTGAAGATTTTTCAGTACCAATTTCTAGCTGTGAATTTATAACTAGGCAGCAGTTTCTCCTTAGAATTGATATTTAAGGAATGAAATTAAAGCACTAAAATTGTTCAAGGCTTCCTTCCTTATATAATATAGGAAGGCTTACATCTATACTGCCAAAATCATTTTGAAAGTGGAATAATTATTCAGGTAATTTTAAAATTTTGGCTTTTATTAGAATTTACAAAATTAATATCCATTTGGACATCATGAAGGTGAAATTTTCCTTTTTTTTTTGCATGGGTTATTCTTTATTTGTATTTAATTTATTTATTTGTGGCTGCATTGGGTCTTCATTGCTGCGTGCGGGCTTTCTCTAGTTGCAGCGAGCGGGGGCTACTCTTCGTTGCGGTGCACAGGCTTCTCATTTCAGTGGCTTCTCTTGTTGCAGAGCACGGGCTCTAGGCGCGCAGGCTCAGTAGTTGTGGCTTGCGGGCTCAGGAGTTGTGGCTCACGGGCTCTACAGCGCAGAGCTCAGTAGTTGTAGCGCACGGGCTTAGTTGCTCTGTGGCATGTGGGATCTTCCCAGACCAGGTCTCGAACCCGTGTCCCCTGCATTGGCAGGTGGATTCTTAACCACAGCACCACCAGGGAAGTCTGAAATTTTCCATTTTTATTTGATTGATTTTTCATTTTTATTTGGTTAAGGAAGAACTTCCTTGAAAATAGCAAAAATTAAGTTGGTTATAATCTCAGAGATTTACATACACATTAGATCCTGTAAAATATAGTCAAAAGACAGCTTAAAGAAGATTTTTTTTCCTGGTTTATTTTCACCAAGCATAATTATATATATACTTTGGAAACTACTCTGTAATATTTGCCAAGTCACTTTCTGGCTATGTTTTTCTGATTTTTCTCTTTAAAAATGAGCTTGTTGATCCATGTGATCTCTCAAGACTAAAATTCAAAATTATATGATTCAAAATGCAGCCAAATGATAAGCAGCCAAAATTTTATTCAGAGGAAAATTCATAGTCCTATACATTTAGTATTTGTTACTAAAAAGTATAAAAATTGCTACTAAAAAAAGTATAAAAATTGTTACTAAAAAGTATAAAATAATGTTTATTTATATCAGTAAATAATGTTTACTGATATAAATCTTTTGACCCTATAGACAGAAACTCCTTTAGATAAGGAGACTAGGCTGCTTTCTTGTCTAAACCAGAGGCCCAAGCATAATGCCCAGACAGTGAATCAAGAAGAAAGAAAGATAAAGATGGACTAGCATCTGAGGTGATGGGAAATAGCCAGATTCAAGCAAATATTGCAGATTTTGAGGGTTTGTCCCTGGACAACTGCCAAAAATTTTTATATAAGATAGTTTCTGTCATCAGAAGGCTTTACAATGCAACAAAAGTAGTGTATAAACATTGACTGTTTTCTAGGAATGAAGATGTGTAAGATTCCTATTGTGTAGAGTTCAGGATATTACTTGGGTGTTCCCTGTCACCTCCAGCCCAGCACAATCCTCTCTATTCTCTATAATGAGTCTGCTGTCTTGTTCTGTGTAATGACATTACTCCCCTCCCATGACTAAAGTAGGAAATCACAAAGTTATTTTTACTTCCTCTCTTTCTCTAGTCTCTTACATCCCATCACTCACCAAGAGCTTTTGTTTGTACAGAAACTTTTTCTCAAATCATTTTTATGACAACTTCTACCCTGTTTTTATCTCAAAACTTTCCTGTTATATAGGAGGTCAGTATTGGTATTGTCATTTAATTGCTGATAAAAAAATAAGACTCTAAAATGTGAAATGATTTGTATGATATCACATTTGATAATATCATTTAAGAAGTTTGGATCCAGGCTGCAAAATCCTTATGCATGGCCTGAACAGGTTTTTATGCCTCTCATTACTCCCATCTGCTAACCTACAATTCCTAGTTTGCCCAGGACTCTATTGAGAACTTCAGGCATAAGGACATAAGTAATTCAAAACAAAAATAAAACTAAACCATAAAATAAGACGAAAGAAGGCCAATGTAGACCTAAGCTTCTCCAGGACAATTTTGATGCTTAAAAATATTAAATATCATATTGTTTCCATCTTTTCCTCATTTATTTCATATTCCTGTTTTACTGGTACTCTAAGTACAGGGTTAATCTTCCTATCAATTAACCTATTAATCATACCAGTACATTTACATACTGTCCCTTTGGACTTGAAGAAAGAGTTATATATATTATATATATAATGCATATGTAAATATATAATTATTTTATATATTATATGTCTGTGTGTGTGTGTATAAGAAGTGTCCACACATGTGAACTCCTCTGTTACCTTCTGTCTCTATCTTTCTCTCTGCGTCTCTCTCTCTCCCCCTTCTCACATGCAAACACAAAAGCAGCATGCAATTTACCCAGTATGTTTTATTAAATTCTCAGATGGCATTTTCAAAGCCACAGAATTCCTTTATCATCATCTGTCATATATGTTAAGAAAGAGTCTTAAATTCCTAGAGAAAGAAGCCTTAGGCAACTGGATTTTCCTAAATGGAAAAGCTCCCTTGGAGGCTGGCCCAATTCAGTATTTGTACCATACACTCTAAAGGCTCTAATTTTAACTTAAAGATAGAAAATGTTTGGAGATTCCAGTCTCAGTTGCTTTATCAAGTAGCTGCTGTTAATTTCCAGAATGAAGGTTATAACTCATTTCCAAATTCCAGCAGCTCTTCACTGAATGCCTTGGGTGTCCAGCACTGTGCTGAGTGCATTAATAGATGGTAAGACAGGCAAGGGCTCTTTTATTCACTCAAAGGAGTTACAGTACAGTCATGGAAACCAGGTTTCAACAAAATGAAAACAGTAGAAAGCAGTGAGAAATTAAAAATGGTAATCAAATGCCAAATTTTAATTATTTTGACTATTTTAGTAATATGAATTTAGAGAAAGAAGATGCTAAAGATTATAGTAATCAAGGAAGCCCTCCAGAAGGACTTTTGCAAAGGCAGCCATGGTTGCTCTTGTTCCTGCACAGTATATTGCCATTGCAATCAACCAGACATGTTTAACTATCTATCTGTACAAGTTACTGTGCACACCTGATCATTACAGAGTCAGTATTGCCTAGCCCCATAAAGCAAACATCGAAAGAAAAGTATACTCTCAAGCCATCAAATAAGAACCTGGAAAAATATGGCCTGTAGGCCAAGTGATGTTCCTTGAACCCTCAGACTAGATGGTTTTCATGACCCATATAAAGGTCCATATATGACCAGCAGGTGTGCCTGCTTCCCTGATAGAGAACCAGCTTTTCAGCCACTCCTCAGTTTTCCATTTATTCTCTGAAGCAGAAGTGACAAAGATCAGGCTGGCTACACCTCATAGAGTAAATTCAGTCTCTCCCTACATCTCTGGCAGCCTGATGAACTAAGTAGATGCTGGAATAGGAGTCTGGGAAACCCACCATATCAAGAAACTAATTCAATATTCTATTTTCCCAGTGGCACTGACTTTACGTATCTATGGGACTCATTTCAGGCGTGGAAATAGGAAGTGAATCTTCAAATAGAGTTAAAGTTATTTCACGGAACCAAAGTGAAAGAGAGTAGAGAATTGTGGTGCTGGCCAAATCTTCCAGGACCTGGATTCCTAGCTGCCAAGTACTTCTGGTTTTTACTGTGTTGTTAATCTAACTAGATGGACAGTTCATCACCTGAGAGCTTATTAGAAATACAGAAGCTTAGATCCCACCTTACCTCTACTGAAACAGAATCTACGCTTAACAATATCCTCAAGGGATTTGTATGCATGCTAAGTTTTCAGCAGCCCTGCAATAGTGAACATCTAAACCGATGCCTTCATCAGCTTACTATCTAGTGAGGAATATGAACAAGAAAATGAGTTATAAGACTAGTCATAACAATGGTAGATATTTCTTGAGCAATGATTAATTATCGGACATTTTCCTAAGGGTTAAATTTGTGCTCATTGTGTTACCTTGTTTAGCCCTTACTTTGAACTAAAGTTATAGTACTATTAACCTCATTTTACAGGTAAACAAACTGAGGCACAGCAATTTTATTTTAGCCAAAGTCGCAGTTAACTGTAAATGATGATGTTGAGATTAAAACTGAGGATTATCGGGTATCATGGCCACCCCCTTAACTACTACATTCTACTGATAATTTCTAAGAGTACAAAGTCAGGCTTCTGACTGAAGAAGCAAATAACTCAGGCTTTCCAGAGAGGTAACAAGTAAGCTGAGAAACAAGAATGAGGAAAAATTAGCCAAAGCCGTGGTGTCCATTCACCAGGAACTGGACCTTCCTTTTGTTGACCAGTCCCATAGTCTGTCCCTTAGCTACTCAAATGTCATTTCTCTTGCATCTTCTCTTTGATCCTCTCTGCTTGCTCTACATTTGTGAACAGACTGCGCTTCTCTGGACCTCTCCCTCTTTTCTTCTGTCTCCTCAAGGATGCTTGTTTCCACCATTAGGATCATGTTTTAAAGCGCTTAAACAGGTGCAGTCTACATCTGCGAGGTTTCAATTTTACCCTGGCAATTTTTTTTTTTTTTTTTTACTACAAGGAAAATAGCACATATATTTTACAATAGCTATTAAATATCTCAGTTTAGTCAGTCCTCCCTACCCCTCCCCCCTTTTTTTATACTCCATCTTTACTGGAGTATAATTGCTTTACGTTGTTGTGTTAGTTTCTGCTATATAACAAAGTGAATCAGCTATACGTATACATATATCCCCATATCCCCTCCCTCTTGCATCTCCCTCACACCCTCCCTATCCCACCCCTCTAGGTGGTCACAAAGCACCGAGCTGGTCTCCCTGTGCTATGTGGTTGCTTCCACTAGGTAGCTATTTTACATTTGGTAGTGTATATATGTCCATGCCACTCACTCACTTCATCCCAGCTTACCATTCCCTCTCCCCGTATCCTCAAGTCCATTCTCTACGTCTGCATCTTTATTCCTGTCCTGCCCCTAGGTTCTTCAGAAACTTTTTTTTTTCTTTTAGATTCCATATATATATGTTAGCATACGGTATTTGTTTTTCTCTTTCTAACTTACTTCACTCTGTATGACAGACTCTAGGTCCATCCACCTCACTACAAATAACTCAATCTCATTTCTTTTTATGGTTGAGTAATATTCCATTGTATATATGTGCCACATCTTCTTTAACCATTCATCTGTCGATGGACACTTAGGTTGCTTCCATGTCCTGGCGTTTGTAAATAGTGCTACAATGAACATAATGGTACATGACTCTTTTTGAATTATGGTTTTCTCAGGGTATATGCCCAGTAGTGGGATTGCTGGGTCATATGGTAGTTCTATTTTTAGTTTTATAAGGAAACTCCATACTGTTCTCCATAGTGACTGTATCAATTTACATTCCCACCAACAGTGCAAGAGGGTTTCCTTTTCTCCACACCCTCTCCAGCATTTATTGTTTGTAGATTTTTTGGAGATGGCCATTGTGACCGGTGTGAGGTGATACCTCATTGTAGTTTTGATTTGCATTTCTCTGATGATTAGTGATGTTGAGCATCCTTTTATGTGTTTGTTGGCAATCTGTATATCTTCTTTGGAGAAATGTCTATTTAGGTCTTCTACCCATTTTTGGATTGGGTTATTTGTTTGTTGGATATTGAGCTGCATGAGCTGCTTGTATATTTTGGAGATTAATCCTTTGTCAGTTACTTCATTTGCAAATATTTTCTCCCATTCTGAGGGTTGCCTTTTTGTCTTATTTACGGTTTCCTTTGCTGTGCAAAAGCTTTTAAGTTTCATTAGGTCCCATTTGTTTATTTTTGTTTCTATTTCCATTTCTCTAGCAGATGGGTCAAAAAAGATCTTGCTGTGATTTATGTCATAGAGTGTTCTGCCTAGGTTATCCTCTAAGAGTTTTATGGTGTCTGGCCTTACATTTAGGTGTTTAATCCATTTTGAGTTTATTTTTGTGTATGGTGCTAGGGAGTGTTCTAATTTCATTCTTTTACATGTAGCTGTCCACTTTTCCCAGCACCACTTATTGAAGAGGCTGTCTTTTCTTCATTGTATACTCTTGCCTCCTTTATCAAAGATAAGGTGCCCATATGTGCGTGGGTTTATCTCTGGGCTTTCTATCCTGTTCCACTGATCTATATTTCTCTTTTTGTGCCAGTACCACACTGTCTTGATTACTGTAGCTTTGTAGTATAGTCTGAAGTCAGGGAGCCTGATTTCTCCAGCTCCGTTTTTCTTTCTCAAGATTGCTTTGGCTATTTGGGTTCCTTTGTGTTTCCATACAAATTGTGAAATGTTTTGTTCTAGTTCTGTGGAAAATGCCAGTGGTAGTTTGATAGGGATTGCATTGAATCTGTAGATTGCTTTGGGTAGTAGAGTCATTTTCACAATGTTGATTCTTCCAGTCCAAGAACATGGTATATCTCTCCATCTGTTTGTATCATCCTTAATTTCTTTCATCAGTGTCTTATAGTTTTCTGCATACAGGTCGTTTGTCTCCTTAGGTAGGTTTATTCCTAGGTATTTTATTCTTTTTGTTGCAATGGTAAATGGGAGTCTTTCCTTAATTTCTCTTTCAGATTTTTCATCATTAGTGTATAGGAATGCAAGAGATTTCTGTGCATTAATTGTGTATCTTCCTACTTTACCAAATTTATTGATTAACTCTAGAAGTTTTCTGGTGGCATCTTTAGGATTCTCTGTGTATAGTAACATGTCATCTGCAAACAGTGACAGCTTTACTTCTTTTCCAATTTGGATTCCTTTTATTTCTTTTTCTTCTCTGATTGCTATGGCTAAAATTTCCAAAACTATGTTGAATGATAGTAGTGAGAGTGGGCAACCTTGTCTTGTTCCTGATCTTAGTGGAAACGGTTTTGGTTTTTCACCATCTAGAATGATGTTGGATTTGCATTTGTCATATATGGCCTTTATTATGTTGAGGTAAGTTCCCTCTATGCCTACTTTCTGGAGAGTTTTTATCATAGATGGGTGTTGAATTTTGTCTAAAGCTTTTTCTGCATCTGTTTAGATTATCATATTGTTTTTATCCTTCAATTTGTTAATATGGTGTATCTCATTGATTGATTTACGTATATTGAAGAATCCTTGCATTCCTGGGATAAACCGCATTTGATCACGGCGTAATGTCCTTTTAATGTGCTGCTGGATTCTGTTTGCTAGTATTTTGTTGAGGATTTTTGCATCTATTTTCATCAGTGATATTGGCCTGTAGTTTTCTTTTTTTGTGACAGCTTTGTCTGGTTTTGGTATCATGGTGATGGTGGCCTCATAGAATGAGTTTGGGTGTGTTCCTCCCTCTGCTATATTTTGGAAGAGTTTGAGAAGGATAGGTGCTAGCTCTTCTCTAAATGTTTGATAGAATTTGCCTGTGTAGCCATCTGGTCCTGGGCTTTTGTTTGTTGGAAGATTTTTAATAACAGTTTCAATTTCAGTGATTGTGATTGGTCTGTTTATATTTTCTATTTCTTCCTCATTCAGTCTCAGAAGGTTGTGCTTTCTAAGAATTTGTCCATTTCTTTCAGGTTGTCCATTTTATTGGCATATAGTTGCTTGTAGTAATCTCTCATGATCCTTTGTATTTCTGCAGTGTCAGTTGTTACTTCTCCTTTTTCATTTCTAATTCTGTTGATTTGAGTCTTCTCCCTTTTTTCCTTGATGAGTCTAGCTAATGGATTATCAATTTTGTTTATCTTCTCAAAGAACCAGCTTTTAGTTTTATTGATCTTTGCTATCGTTTCCTTCATTTCTTTTTCATTTATTTCTGCTCTGATATTTATGATTTCTTTCCTTCTGCTAACTTTGGGGTTTTTGTTGTTGTTGTTGTTCTTCCTTCTCTGATTGCTTTAGGTGTAAGGTTAGATTGTTTATTTGAGATTTTTCTTGTTTCTTGAGGTAGAATTGTATTGCTATAAACTTCCCTCTTAGAGCTGCTTTTGCTGCATCCCATCGTTTTTGGGTTGTCATGTTTTCATTGTCATTTGTTTCAAGGTATTTTTTGATTTTCTCTTTGATTTCTTCAGTGATCTCTTGGTTATTTAGTAGCATATTGTTTAGTCTCCATGTGTTTGTATTTTTTACAGATTTTTTCCTGTAACTGATATGTAGTCTCAAAGCGTTGTTGTCAGAAAAGATACTTGATAAGATTTCAATTTTCTTATATTTACCAAGGCTTGATTAGTGATCCAAGGTATGATCTATCCTGGAGAATGTTCCATGAACACTTGAGAAGAAAGTGTATTCTGTTTTTTTGAATGGAATGTCCTATAAATATCAATTAAGTCCATCTTGTTTAATGTGTCATTTAAAGCTTGTGTTTCCTTATTTATTTTCATTTTGGTTGACCTGTCCATTGGTGAAAGTGGGGTGTTAAATTTACCTACTATTATTGTGTTACTGTCAATTTCCCCTTTTATGGCTGTTAGCACTTGCCTTATGTACTGAAGTGCTCCTATGTTAGGTGCATAAATATTTACAGTTGTTATATCTTCTTCTTGGATTGATCCTTTGATCATTCTGTAGTGTCCTTCTTTGTCTCTTGTAATGGTCTTTATTTTAAAGTCTATTTTGTCAGATATGAGAATTGCTACTCCAACTTTCTTTTGATTTCCATTTGCATTGTCTGTCTTTTTCCATCCCCTCACTTTCGGTCTGTATGTGTCCCTAGGTCTGATGTGGGTCTCTTGTAGACAGCATTTATATGGGTCTTGTTTTTGTATCCATTCAGCCAGTCTGTGTCTTTTGGTTTGAGCATTTAATCCATTTACATTTAAGGTAATTATCCATATGTGTGTCCCTACTACCATCTTCTTAAATGTTTTGGGTTTGTTATTGTAGGTCTTTTCCTTCTCTTGTGTTTCCTGCCTAGAGAAGTTCCTTTAGCATTTGTTGTAGAGCTGGTTTGGTGATGCTGAATTCTCTGAGCTTTCGCTTGTCTGTAAAGGTTTTAATTTCTCCGTTGAATCTGAATGAGATCCTTGCTAGTTAGAGTAATCTTGGTTGTAGGTTTTTCCCATTCATCACTTTAAATATGTCCTGCCACTCCCTTCTGGCTTGCAGAGTTTCTGCTGAAAGATCAGCTGTTAACCTTATCGGAATCCCCTTGTATGTTATTTGTTGCTTCTCCCTTGCTACTTTTAATATTTTTTCTTTGTATTTAATCTGTGATAGTTTGATTAATAAGTGTCTTGGAGTGTTTCTCCTTGGATTTATCCTGTAAGGGACTCTCTGCACTTCCTGGACTTGACTGACTATTTCCTTTCCCATATTAGGGAAGTTTTCAACTATAGTCTCTTCAAATATTTTCTCAGTCCCTTTCTTTTTCTCTTCTTCTTCTGGGACCCCTATAATTCGAATGTTGTTGCATTTAATGTTGTCCCAGATATCTCTGAGACTGTCCTCAATTCTTTTCATTCTTTTTTCTTTATTCTGCTCTGTGGTAGTTATTTCCACTCTTTTATCTTCCAGGTCACTTATCCGTTCTTCTGCCTCGGTTATTCTGCTATTGATTCCTTCTAGAGAATTTTTAATTTCATTTATTGTGTTGTTCATCATTGTTTGTTTGCTCTTTAGTTCTTCTAGGTCCTTGTTCAACATTTCTTGTATTTTCTCAATTCTATTTCCAAGATTTTGGATCATCTTTACTATAATTATTCTGAATTCTTTTTCAGGTAGACTGCCTATTTCCTCTTCATTTGTTTCATCTAGTGGGTTTTTACCTTGCTCCTTCATCTGCTGTGTGTTTCTCTGTCTTCTCATTTTGCTTAATTTACTGTGTTTGGGGTCTCCTTTACACAGGCTGCAAGTTCGTAGTTCGTGTTGTTTTTCTTGTCTGCCCCCAGTGGGTAAGGTTGGTTCAGTGGGTTGTGTAGGCTTCCTGGTGGAGGGGATGGGTGCCTGTGTTCTGGTGGATGAGGCTGGATGTTATCTTTCTGGTGGGCAGGACTGAGTCCAGTGGTGTGTTTTTGGGTGTCTTTGAACTTATTATGATTTTAGGCAGCCTGTCTGCTAATGGGTGGGGTTGTGTTCCTGTCTTGCTAGTTTTTTGGTATGAGGTGTCCAGCACTGGAGCTTGCTGGTCGTTGAGTGGAGCCGGGTGTTAGCATTGAGACAGAGATCTCTGGGAAATCTCTCACTGATATTACTTTGGGCCGGGAGATCTCTGGTGGTCCAGTGTTCTGAACTCACCTCTCCCACCTCCGAGGCTCAGGCCTGACACTTAGCTGGAGCACAGGGACCCTGTCAGCCACACGGCTGCTAGTGTTGGAGGGTCTCCTCTAGAGGAGGAGAGTGGTTGTGGATTCAACAGAATCCTTTCCTTTAATGGTGTCTGTCTATAGATTACTATTTTACTTTCTCTTGAATATGTTGAAATCTGCTTTTACCAAATGTTGAAACATAGATCTGTCTCCTTGTTTAGTTTCTTTCCTGCCTTTTTAAGGTACTTTCTCAAAATATCATACCTACCTCTGAATCACCAGCTTGTTCTTTCTTGTTCAGCAAAATTATGACGGAAGTAGCAGCTAACTCATTTATGTAACAGATAATTTATTCACCAAATGCACCCATTTTATCCTGGCATTATGCAACTGGGTAAGAGATGAAGCTAGGTGTTAAGACTGATATATAGGTTAAAATATATATATTTAGTAATTGTTAGCATATACGTGGTAATTAAATATAAATTTTGTACAATTACAGAAAAGGATGCCTAAGGAAACACAACACCAGAAAAATTAAAAGCTCAGAAATATGCATTTTCTATACCACTTGTTCATTCTTAATCACAGAGATCAGAATTGGAAGAAATTTCTTTTCCAGTTTTCTGCTTTGAACAAGCAATGTGGGCTTTTGTCTCTTGATTTTTATTTTGTTTTGTTTTCTTAAAACTTTAAAAATATTTGTGTGTTTCTTTCTCTACATTTTTTTAAAAATTTTTATTTATTTATTTATTTTATTTATGGCTGTGTTGGGTCTTCGTTTCTGTGCGAGGACTTTCTCTAGTTGTGGTGAGCGGGGGCTACTCTTCATCGCGGTGCGCGGGCCTCTCGTTGCGGAGCACAGGCTCCTGACGCGCAGGCTCAGCAATTGTGGCTCATGGGCCCAGTTGCTCCATGGCATGTGGGAACTTCCCAGACCAGGGCTTGAACCCGTGTCCCCTGCATTGGCAGGCAGATTCTCAACCACTGCGCCACCAGGGAAGCCCTTCTTTCTCTACTTTATCATGCGTACTTCCAGGACAAAGTCTTGTGATTTATTGTAATTTCGACAATTTTCAATATGGTACTGTACCTATAACAGGCACCCATAAAATAGTTGATGGTTGATTAAATAGGTCAATTCCATATTATATGCCAAGATTCCTAGAAAATCTGGAACACTATTCTTAACCAAATTTGTCTTTACCATATTTTATGCCTATATGGACTATGTGGGTGGATCTTTCCTTGTATTTTTTTAAACCAGACTCTAAAAGTGAGTTATCTACACAAACACCTTCCAATGCCTCTACCTCTAAGGTAAATGATACTTGTGGGAGTAGTTGAATATTATTACTGGAGGTAAATAAATATGTTAGGAGGATCTTATGTGAAGAATCTGAACAGGTTATAACTTTCCTTGATTACTGGTGGGAAATCCAAAATAAGAATATCATAATTGTAATAGTCCAGTAATCAATAAATGGGAGGCACTTAGAAAAGATAGACTAAAAGATTCCAAGTGAAGCAGAGAATTTAAAACAATAAATGAATTTTTAACAAATAAGCAAGTTAAAAAGCCCAAAACTATGTCTTTTTTCTTAGACTAACACCCTACTATACATTTACCGAAAAAAAAGTCTGGAGCACAGTACCCTAAAGCATTTAGTTTTACATGTAGTCAAGTAGCGCTAATTAATGTCCTTTGGTATCTTCAGATGTAGTGGAATTGTTTTAATATCTTCAGTGTTATATAAAGAGAAGAGCATTTAGTTTGATTCAATGCCCTGAAAATAAAGGGTAAAAATATATTTAAATGAGGTGGGGTTGAGCTAGCCCTCTCAAAGGAGCTGTGCTATTTACAGTTTCATCTCTCTCTACTTTTATTATTAATAATATTTTCTGCTTATGTCTTTTTTCTAAGCTCCTTAAAATATTCTTAAAAATAATATTTTTAATAAAAAATATTAAATTTCTAGCTTCCAACATCCTTGCAAGGTACTATTATATTTATTTTTTATGCGCTAACCTGAAGCTGCTGGAAATGAAGGGAATAAACATCACAATACCTCAGTGTGGCACGGAGAAGAACCAGATGTAAGAGCCTGGTGTCCTTATCACTGCTGCAGGATTTGCCACCACCTTGTTCAGGCTCATTTAGAATAGAGAAACTCCAGACAAAGGTTTAAGCCCAAACTAGGCATGGAAGAATGTTTGGGTAGCTGCATAGGCTGACTCTGAACCAATTGGGAAAATAATTCCTGACATGATACCATAATTCTTGTGTTTACAAGGAAGGTCTTCAGAGATAACAGAAGAGTTCTGAGGCAAGCAGAAGTCTTGGGTTACTGGATTATTTTATCATAGGGCTAAGAGTAGCTATGAGCCTCTGAGAATAAGAATGTGTAGATTCATAGAGTTCTGATGCTGTCATCTGAAATCAATAGGATTGTGAGATGTCTTGGAATAAGGCATTTTTTCTTGATCAATGTGTTTGAGGCAGAAAAACTCAGGGAGTCAGGGGATCTTTGGCAGCCAGTACATTTATGGCTGCCTCAGTTAGTGCTGTCTCCATTGTGTCTATCGGCTCGGACAATTAGAAAAATCAGGACACTCATTTATATAGCATATCCAAAATAAATGCCACCTATTCTGGAGCTTAATTTTATGTACCTTGATTCTTTTGTTCCATAATCCTCCTTGCATAAAAGAACCCATTTACATGCCCAAAATTTGTTTGGAATTGTCTTGAGTTCTCAGTTGACTTGAGTACTCGGTGGTATTTAATCATTTCACATGTTTTCACTTGCCTTTCTTGATAGAGTGCTGCTGTCAGTGTTCATGCTTATGATGAACTTCCTTGACTTCTTGTTAATCATAAATAATAGGAAGGTGAAATAGCCTTCTACCAGCTGCATCAGTATTTCCATTTGGTAAGGGTCTTGGGGTGACCTTAGGTACTCTTTTAACTACTGAATGAAAGAAAGCCTTCACTTTAAGCTGTTGATCATCTTCTTGAAGTCATCAACTGCTTTTCCATCTATCTGAAACATTTTCTCACTATTTTCTCTTAAGCTAAAAAGTTCCTGCTTATCTTTTAGAACTGAGTTCTAAAGCTTCCTCTAGGAACCCCTTTTCGATACTCTCTAGAATAAGTAACATGCTTCTTTAATCCATACCTAGCCCCTATCATGGTTTACTGTTACTGGTAATTTAATTGATTTATTTCTCTTCTAGCCTTTAAGCTCCTGAAGGCAGTCATATACCTCCATTATCATCCCCTAGGTCTCTGGTACCTAGTTCTTATCCCTTGGTATATATTCAGCAAAAACTTATTCAAAAAATGAATGGGTGGTTGGATGCATGGATGAATACTAGTTGACCCAAGACACTTTCACTCAGCAGACAGTATGAACAAAAGTAGAAATAATACCTTGGCTGTACATTAATTAATGTACATTAATTAGCTTGCTAACTCTATGACTTTTTGGATACTGGGAACTTCTGAAGAGTTAGCCTTGCTTGTCTTGGATATTTATCTTGCACTCAACTTCCTGGATCTACCAGATTGTATTGGTTAGTGGAAATCTCAAAGTTATGATTATTCCTGGATTTTCCTGATTAGCCTGGTCCTATTATCTGTATATCTTAATGGGATAATAAGTGCATTTTTTCCCCAAACCTCAGACATCCTCTCTGTTCTGTTTTCAAAAATCAAAATATCTGTGGCTTTCACTTTTTTCTGTAGTGTTTTTCCAGCATATATTTACCAATTATCTATAATATTCTAGTCAAAATATTAAGAATATATGGTCCTGATCCCAGTGAAAATTATGTAATGACCAAGATAAAGCAAACATAGACAATATAACTACTAATTAGTTATTTTTAAGTTCTTTTTAAAAAAGCATCTTATTTTAAAAGTTGTGTATAATAGCATTCTGAAGCTTCTTGACTTAGCATGATCCAAGATAGAAGGAAAGAGAAATCCTTTATTTCCACAAAGCTAAGAAATAAGTAAATGATTTTAATGCAATGTGTAGAATTCTAGATTTTATATTATAAAATAATAACCTAAGTTGAACCAACCACTTGATCAATATTATTTAAACTAATGCAGGGGTTATATGCTTTTTTTTTTTTTTTTTTTTTTTTTAATGAAGTCTCTGGAACTTATTTCAAGTTTTTAGTACAGATTTGGGGGAGAAATTTTTCTCCCCAAGTATAAGCTTTGACTCAATCCAACCATCTATCTATCTTAATGCCCTTTTCTCTGTCCTCACACGTTCCACAGAAGTTTGTTGGGAGCAAATATTTGTTAGGCACAAATCATAAATTTACTTATTAATTCACAAATGTTTTTATGTACGTTTATGTTCCAGGCACTGTGTTAAGCACTATGAATATAGCAATAAACAAGTCAGACACAATTCGTATTCTTATGGAACTGGTAGAAAAGCCCTAAGTAGTTACCCTTATGTTTGAAGCATTCAATTTGCCTTAGAAAATAACTCTGTGAGTAAATCATTAGAATATGTTTAGCTATTGGGATTTGAACAAAGTGCAATGGGAGTATGAATTCAAGTTTAGCTAACTTTGCCTGGGAACATAGGGAAAGAGAAATGACTAAGGATGAGGCTCCAAAACAAGAAGTTTGAAGATCAAGATTAGGAAATATTTTAATTGGTGAATTGCCCAGAAGATAAAGGTACAGCACTTTGTTAGTGAAAATAAGAACACTCCAGAACTCTCCCAACTTCTCTTCCTGGTATCTTCTTTCATACTTCACTTTCCCACTTGTACCTAATAAATCACACAAACTATTTCAAATTAAGGAGGCTGATATTTTAACAATAAAAAGTCTAGTATTTAATCAGAATTTGCCATGGTATAGAAACTGTGATGAGCTTTTTGCTTGTGTTGACCTAGTACACTCATTCTAAGATGAGAGCTAAATTTAAACAATTCCTATGTTACATATATAAAAAGGAAGTAGTAAAGAAGTTACGTTATATGTAATTAGTGAGTATTGAATCCAGGACATGAATATAGGAAATTTATTTCTAAAGCTTGTGCCAGCATGTTTCTCTTCACATAGACTAATCATTCTTAGCATTGGTGTTTGAAATCATTGGACTCTCATCTTCAGATGGAAAAGAGGTCACAAGTAATTTATTACTTAGAGTAAATTCTGAAGCTTTTAATCATTTATATTTTTATTAATTAGAGTGGATTTAATATTATTCATTTAATAACACTTGTGTTCTGATACACTTTCATAAGTAACTTATAGGAGTGGAGTTCCAGTAAGTGCTATGGGGACATACAGTACATGTGAACATCATTGGTCCTGGAGATTTCATGACAGATATGATTAAGTTCTAATGTACAAAGCTACTGAGAGTCCATGGAAATTATTGGATTCAAAAGTAAAATTTTACACTAATGTACATAGAAAGTACTGTGGCTATTTTGTAATGAGATTGAGATTACAAACTATGAGAAAAAAGTTTTATTGTTTAATGATCACAGATTGTATAGATAGACAGACAGATGATGAATATATATATACAGGTATTAGCCATTTGTCTTCTATCTGCATCTTTTTTTTATTGAAGTATAGTTGATTTACAGTACTGTGCTAGTTTCAGGTATATAGCAAAGCAATTCAGATATATATAGATATATATATATATATATATATATATATATATATATATATATATATTTCAGATTACTAACCATTATAGGTTATTACAAGATATTGAATATATTTCCCAGGGCTATACAGTAAATCCTTGTAACTTATTTATTTTATATATAGTGTTGTGTATCTGCTAATTCCATACTCCTAATTTATCCCCCGCAATCATTTTTACTAGACTTTTACTATGTTGAGCCCAAGCTGACAAAACACCCTGAAGATAATCAGATACATGAAAATGAAAATTAAAAATGTGAATTGTATCATTTCAGATAATAACCAGTGATATATACATGGGTGTATAAACAGGTACATATACAAGCTTTAGCTAAATATGGGTGTTAAGAATTCCAAGTCAAGATACTCTCTTTACCGATTTGGAAACTAATATCCTGAGAGACCACAAGCCTTGCTACAGATAACACTGTGTCTTTTGCTGCTTTCCTTGTAATAATCATGATAATGCTAATGATAATAATAATAAGAAACATTTTAAGTATATTCTAGATGCCAGACATTGTAAAAAGCACATTACATATGTTATCTCAAAATTTCCTGACTACTCTATAATGTAATAGTTTTTAAAGGAGGTAGTAGAGGTAGAGAGAGGTTATGTCATCAGTCTATATGGGGATTTGTATTCAGATGAAAGAAAGTCTTAAAACGTTATTTTAATACCATTTACACCATGCTGTTACTGTTTCATTATTAGAGGGAGAAAGCAGTACCAGAAAAATAAGCATAGGCGTCTACCAGAGGCATAGAAGCAACTGTAAAGCACTTTACAACTTAAGTGTATTGGTATTGCATATACTCCTCCTTCAGATGTGGGAAGTAAGTTGTCATTCAATCCTCGTAAAACTCCAAAACACTTAATGTACACAACCACTTTGCCCAGTGCCAGGTATTTTGTGGGATCTCAAAAAATGTCAGCTCTCTTCCTCTATCTTCCTTATGCCAGGTCTATAAATTTAATTTTCTTTCTATGTCAACACTTTGTACTCAGTTCAAATCTTTAAAGAATGCTTTCTTGGGACAAAACTTGTACTTGGCCTTAGGGATAAATGGGAAATTGTTAACAAATATGAATAAACTTGTTTACTGTTTCAGTATTTCTGTCCATATATTAGAAGCCATAAAACATTATAAAAAATGCCTGGAGTTCTAAGCAAAATATGCCAAAAAGACAGAATGGGTATAAAGTTTCAGTTATGCAAATGAGTAAGTTCTAGAGACCTGCTGCTCAGCGCAATGCCTGTAGTTAACGTATTGTATACTTAAACTTTTGTTAAAAGGGCAGAGCTCATGTTAAGTGTTCTTACAAACTAAACCAAACCAAACCAAAAAAACCCAAAGAACTACAAGACAACTTTTGAGGTGATGGATATGTTTATTAGTTTGATTGTGGAGATGGTTTCACGCATGTTTGTCTATGTTCAAAGTCATCAAATTGTTTATATTAATTATGTGCAGCCTTTGTTTGGTATATCATTGTACCTCAATAGTTGTTTTAAAAAAATAAATTTTCTCATTCCATCTGAGTTGTCAAACTTATTGGCGTAATATTCTTAATATAATCTTATTTTCCTTTAAAAAGCTATAAGATGGGTAGTGATGTTATATCTTTTATTCTTGATTCTAACTCATGTTTTCTCATTTTTGTTGATCAGTGTAGCTACAGGGTATCAATTTTATTCATCCTTAAAACAAAAACTTGGCTTTTTAATTTTATCTGGTATTTGTCTCCCTTTCATCTCATTGATTTCTGCTCTAAAATGTATTTGCTTTCATTTATTTAAGTTTATCTTTGTTCTCCTTCCTTAAGGTCAAAGTTTGGATCGTTGAGTGTAGTTCTTTCCTATCTTCTGATAAAATCATTAAAACTATATTTTTTCTCTAAGAACTGTTTCAAATGCATCTCACAAATTTTGATATGTTGTGTTTTTATTACTCAATTCAAAATGTTTTCTAATTTTCTTTTTCATTTCTTCTTTCATTGATGAATCATTTATAATTGTGTCACTTTGTTGCAGTATTGGAGATATTCTAGAGTTCTTTCTGTTACTGTTTTCTAATTTAATTTCACTGTGATGAAAGAATGTCCAGTATAAAGGTTCAATTCTTTGAAAAAATTTAAGACTTGTTTTATGGCTCCTTTGTTTCTCTTTACATGGTCTTTATTGGTGAATATTTCATGTGTATGAGAAAAGTATGTTTATTCTTTAGCAGTTAGGTGTAATGATCTATGAATGTCAGTTAGTTCATTTTAGTTGATTGTTTTTTTCAAAACTTCAATATTCTCATTGAGTTATTGTTCTATCAATTACAAGGGAAAATATATTACAGATCTATTTATAATTATAAATTTGTTTCTCTCACTGGTTTTTCCAACTTTTACTTTTCGTATTTTAAGCTCTGTTACTTGGTGCATACACATTTAGATTGGTTATGCCTTCTTGAGCAGTTGACACTTATATATTTATGAAATATCCATTTTATCTCTGGTAATACTTCTTGTCTTGAAATATACCCGATTTCTTATACTTAGTACTGTCATGGTTTATCTTTCTCTTTCATTCACTTTCAACTTCTGTCATATTTTATGCATATCTGCTTTTTTGTTCAGTCTGAGAATTTTACCCATGTAGCTGTTTCTTCCTCTGGTCTGATAATCTGCCTTTTATATGAAGTGTTTAATCTATTTGCATGTAACATAATTATTGATATAATTGTGTTTAAATTTACCATTTTGCTATTAGTTTTCTATTTATCCTGTCTATATTTGTTCTAAGTATATCTCTTTTTGCTATCAGTCCAGCTTTCAACTTGCATTGCCATAGGCTGATAATTTATAAACAGTTTTAAAAGTAGTTGAATTTGAAGGAGGTTTGTGTACAGTTTGGGTAAGACTAATTTCACCTCTGGCTTCAAATACTTTGAATGTGTTTCAGACTTCTCCCTCTAGTAGAGCCTTCTAGACCTCAAAACTGTGAGCCTTCAAGTATGGTAGATTTCAAAACTGTAAAAATCCTAGAGTTTTAGACTTCTAGAACTTGAGTCTTTTTGAACCTGTGAGACTTCTAGATTTGGATACCATGAATTTGCAAAGTTTAGAGATCATGAGACCATAAGACTGATTCCTGGAACCTTTATTATTGCAATACCGTGGCATGTGAGACTGCCAAACCATGAGATTCTGAGTCTGTGAAATTGTGAGAGTGTAAATCTACAAGACAGCAAGACTTTGAGATTATGAGAATTTGAAACTCTGGAGGTAAGAGTCAGAGCCCTACTTCTACTTTTTAGTCTTGCCTTCACATTTGCATACCCACTCACCAAAAAAAAAAAAAGAAAAATTCCCTTGTAGGATAATTACTCGGCAGAGTGTATTATTTCGTGTGTTTGATTAAAATTCTACGGGTTAATACATGGGTTCATCAACAGTTCAGTTGGGTACAGACTTTCCTTTCCCCTGCACCCCCACAACATTAGTAACTCGCCCCAAGCATGAAAATGTCCTTTGTCTTGCTCACCTAGGACGAGTTCATCATTCTAGATTTCAGTGTTTTAGATTCTTTTTGCCCTCTGATCTTCAATGGCTCTAAAGAAAGGTGCGATTTTTTTTTTCTGTTGATTTCTTGACAGTTTGGTGAGAGTAAATGTCTTTAATCTTCTACTTCCTAATCAGAAGTTGAACTTTCGTTGAGTTCTTAATTTCAGTTATTATGCTTTTTTAGCTTCCATTTCATTTGGTTTTATAGTTGACGGTTATTTGCAAAAATGCTCTCCATTTTTCCATTTAAATTCTTGAGCAGTAATTTTAAAATTTAAAAATCACAGTTATTTTAAAATAAGTGTTTGACAGCTCCAGTATCTGGATCCCCTCTGGTTCTATACTATTGTCTGCTTTTTCACTTGCTCTTTGTCAATCATGTTTTTTACACACTTGTTATAGCAGTTATTGGGCTGTAATTTCTCAGCCTCAAGTCCCCCGTCCTCTACTCTGCTCTGAGGAGGGAATCTGCAGAAAACATTGCTGATTTGCCCACTGACTTCCCATTAGGCTCTGCCTATACAGGACCCTAGAGGGAGATAGTAAGGTTGGAGGCAGAAGAAGGGACTTTTTCCTGCAGATTTGCTTCCTGTTTCTATCAGTATCATCATAGCTAAGTTTCTTCACTTCAGAGCAGGTGTTTGTTTAAGTAGCAGCAATTGGTTCCAGTTTCTAATTCTTCAGACAAACAAAGAACCGGCCTTAACATTACTGCTCAGAGACTCCAGCTCTGGCCAGGCATCGTTACCTCCTAAGAAGTCTGGGTCTCCGTCCCATAAGAATCCTCCTCCAAGCTCAGAAAGGATACTAAAAGAAGCAACTCCTCTCTTAATGTCTTGGTTTTTATCTTTGAGGGACCTCTCTTCTAAGATTTGTTGAAATATTTCTAACTTCTTTCTCCTGTTCAGTTGTAAATGAGATGGCTGTTTCCATATTTGCTACCTTTGTGACATTTTGATATCCTCCCTTCTGCCTTCCAGTTCTTCAATTTCCATTGAAAAACTCTTTATTTTAAATCATTGCTACTGAAATGCATTGTATGGTTTCTGCTTCCTGAGTGGACTCTTATTGATATTCTTTGTTGTTGTTTTTTAAATGGATACTAGATATTTTGCATTGCATAGTTTAGAGATAAAAGACCAAGGAGGACTTTTGCTAGAGGAGCTACTTTAATCAGGATTTGAGCTGATTCAAAGCTGAACTTCACTCCTAAAGCAGCGGGTCTATATCTGGTTCACACTTAAGTTTACAAGGCAGCTTTTCAAGTTCCCAATTAAAGTCTCATTTGTAAGTAAGAGCCCCTCCTTTTTGATGGTTCCTGGACTCCAATTTTGCCCCCAGACCTGTGAGACTGCCAATCATTTTAGCTTTTACTTTATGCTCAGAATTTTAGCTTCTCAGCTGCTGCTTTTTAAATCAGCAAATGCCTCAGAGAAAAGTAGTACTGAATGTTGGGCTCACAATTCTGGGCTTCCCTGCTTTCTGAAATGTTGACGCTAAACTTTTGACTTCTTGATAGCTCCCTTATAACTCCAAAAAGTTAAAAAAATTGTCCAAGCTATATATATTTTTCTCATTGGGAAGTTTAGACTAAAACAAGCTGACATTCCTCTCCCCTTTCCAATGCCAAAGGAAAATTTCAGCAGTCCTTCTACTTTCTTTCAACTGCCCCGGACCCTCATAGTAATAACATTATTTTTCTAATAGTGCTATAAGGTGAAATTTAGAGATTCATCCCTTAGACCTGCCATGATTTCCTGATGTTTCATTTTAAATTATGTTCTCTTTAGAGAAAGCAATCAAAAAATCCACCTAGATATCAACTGTAATTTGAACTGAAGTGCTAGAATATAGGTTAAGAATTCAAATTGTCTTTATTTTTGGACTAGGGGAGATATCAGGCAGTGATACGAGGGGCAAAAATCTTCTTTGTTTTTACATATAGTATAATAAATTATCCATTTCAGGGATTTATAATCATCACCACAACTTCAAATTATAAATCCCAAAGTGACATTGAAATTAAGAAGTCTGCATTTATCTATACAATGTGACAAACTAAGTTGCTTTTTATTTATTTATTTATTTATTTTTACACACACACACACACACACTGTATTTTATTTTTACAAGAGATAAATCGACTGACACCAAGCATTGTACATGGATGACCACAACAAAAGCAACAATGATTGCAATTACCAAACATGAAACACACTCATACTATGTCATAGTATTGACATTCAGTCCAGTAATCCTCCACTGTAACAGCTCCTTTACTTTGCAGTGAAAATTGATTTGTATATTCTTTGCCTCTGAGTCCTTGTGGAATTTTTTTTTTTTTTTTTAAATTCAGACAGAAAGTCACAAAAATTATACTCATCCTCATCAGTTCACTCAGTCCCATGTAATTAATTTTTTTTTTTTCATCTTGATCTTTTGTTAGCACTTTTATGAGTTCATCAGTTTTTCATTAGAGTTCTGAAAATGCTTATTCATTCAGTTCAGCAGTACAGTCCGTTACCAGAAACCTGTACTTGTCAGAGTCTTTTCCATGTATTTCTTGAAGATGAAACCCTTTTATAGGAACATATTTGCAAAATCATCAGAGTACACCCAGAACTGTCTGTAAATGACAAAAGACTTAAAAATGACCACGGTTAAAGATTTGATGACAGTTCATAATAATGCAGTTGACATGAAAATTAGTTATTTCTGAGATATACATTTTAAAGTAATAACTAGGATTATTACTTATAACATTATACCAGAACATATAAGATTTTTAGAAATTTCATGTAATGTCTGAAACATTTATATTAACATATTTCCATACATATTTCCATACAAGTACAAATATAAGATTTTTAGAAATTTCATGTAATGTCTGAAACCTTTATATTAACATATTTCCATACATATTTCCATACAAATACAAATATAAGATTTTTAGAAATTTCATGTAATGTCTGAAACATTTATATTAACATATTTCCATACAAATAACCCAATGAAAGTTTAGTATTAGTTGTTTTGTTTGTTTTTTTATACTGCAGGTTCTTATTAGGCATCAGTTTTATACACATCAGTGTATACATGTCAATCCTTTTTAAAATGATGTTTGAAGAAAATGTTCAAATTATACCAGCTTAAAATTGAAACATATTTTGGGTAAAGTGTAGGAAATGTAATATACCATAAAATCTCAAATATGTTTTAAAATTATAGAACAGACTAATGGACTCTGAATAAAGAAGAGTGTATAAAATTTTATCTTTGATATTGTTGTACTTGTCTACAGTTTCCCAATGCCTATAATAAGCATGTATAATTGTGATAATCAAAAAATAGTTTTAAAAAAGAATAAAAGAGTAGTAGAAAGTGGAATGTGTGATTGCCAGGGGTTGGAGGATGGGGAAACAGGAGATGCTATTCAATGGATATGAAGTTTCAGTCATGCAAGATGAAAAGTTCTAGAGATCTGCTGTATAACATTTGTGTTTATAGTTAACAATACTATACTGTACACTTAACAGTAGGTTAAGAGGGTAGATCTCATGCTAAGTGTTTCCTTACCACAGTAATGAAAAATGAAAAGCACTATGTAAAGACACATGTGTATAGAACAAACAAAACAACTTTTCCAATTTTTTTTCTTTTTTAATGTCATCGTAAAAGTGTTTTTCCATAATCATTTGAGACATTTGCAATAAACTTATTTTTAATGTGGAAAAAAAAAAGGAGAAAGTAAGAGAATGAGGCCCTCTTCATAGTGTTAACTAACCATCTATTTAGCTTATCTGATTTTCATCAGCCTCATTAATAATTATAATATCCTCTCTGCATCCACGCATCTTACAGCTGTCTCTGCCCCAGTTTCTTCGCACTGATCTCTGAGACTTTGTAAAGCCCATTTACGTTAAGTAGATTCAGTCTTCTGCATGTCCCCTTGAGGCAGTCAAGGCAAGCCAGTTGTAAAGGTAACATTTGTTGGCAAAAGTAGGGAGCCCATAATTCACTGGGGTGAGAGTGTAGAACACTGTGGCCATTCTGGAGAGCATCATGGCAGTACTTCATGAAATTAAATGTACAGATACCCTGTGACACAACAATCCATGTTTTATACAGATTCATATGGAGATATGAATCAGTATATTTAGAGTTGGAAGCAATCCATTATTTAAAGAAAGGACAATCGTAATGTGGTGAATGCAAACTGTGGAATATTCTGTGGCAAGTAGAAGCAAAAAATCATATACACACAGTCATGCATACACAATAAAAATGAATTATCTTAAAAACAGGGCTGAGAGTGAAAAACTAATAAATAGAAATAATTTTATTATATGATAAACATTAAAAATACATATAAAATGAAAAATATAGAAATTAAGTATATAAATATAAAAATAAAATATTTTTAAATAAAAATAATTAAAGTTTAAAAATATCCCCTAAATGCATGCATTTTACAAAGTTATATACAAATGTATAGATATATGTAAAACCCATGAAAATAGTGGCCTGTAGCTGGGAGAAAAATGCTATTTAGAATGAGGACACATGGGGAAAAAAAACAAGTAAAAAATGGAGGATCCAAAGATGAGGTTGTTCTGGCATAAAGAATATGAGCAGCTTTTCATTTGTCCTGTTTAAAAAGAAAAATAAAATAGAAAACTCTTTCAAATGAACAAACCAAAGAAAAAATAAATTAAGGGAATTTGGTCACATCACAATTCTCATTAGGCTGAAGGCAAGCTAAATTTTTTTCATGATTTTGTCACCTCATTTCATATTTGGTTCCAGAGTTTGGTTGTCTTAACTGAAACATGTTCCTGCTATTTTGAGTATTTTAGGTAAAGATATGGGGCTTAAATTATAGTTTAATTTTTTTTAGGTGCCTAGTTCCTTTCAATCATTATGAGCAATAGCTTCTTTTCCAAATTGCCCTTGGATATGATTTTAAAACAATTTTTCCAAGCAACAGTCTAAGTCACTGAGCACAATGTCCAATAGTGTTTAATTATATTTATTCAGAAGGAAGTTTGATGGTAATTTTCTTTGGCCTCTCATTTTCATGACACAGCTGGCACAGAGCAAATACAAGTTGAGACCAGACCCATTCTCCAGTATTTATTAAGCTATAGCCAAACCAACCCTGTTCTCCCTGATTATCACTGCAGTGCCAGGACCACAGCCCAGAGTTGTTTGGTGTTGTAGGTTGTTTATTGTTCAAATGTGTACAGCCAAGAGAGTAATGAGGACTGAAATCCAGCCAGCACCCTGCTAACCTGGCTGAGTGCACACAGGCTACATCCTCCCAGAGTGGAAATCCTTCCTCCGGTTCTTGGAAGGAGCCATATGAGCAGCATCTGTCTTAGTGCTTCCTGTCACCCCATCTCTTTGTACCCTTGTTCCTTCCCATCATTTTTTAGTGCATACCTGCCCCCTACCTGGGGAAAGGAAAGAGCATCTAATATACTTTTCTTCCCCATGGAGAAGGAGAGAGAGGGCTCCAAAGTGAGAGAGGGCTCCAAACTCTACAAATGAGTAGAATGTCTACATGAGAACACGCTGGTATCTCACTCCCATACTGGTAGATTGTTCAGTTGTAGAATCTGACGACACTGGAAAAGGAGTAGAAATGAGTTTTAAATTTTTGGTAGAGCCTGACACTTTCTCCCTGGAGTTGGGGAGAATTCCCAAAGAGACGAGGGATTGCTTCTCATCTGGAGATGTTTGAAGGTAGAGTCACCCAGAGCAATAGAGCAAGTTGGCATCATTGGATAGTGTGCTTAGTATGAAGTGGATGGGGACTCACACCCAACTTAATTCTCATGGAAAAGAGTTAAATAAAGGTTAGTTAACTTAAACCAATCACGGTTCAGTTCTAAGGCAGAGAGAGCAAATCCTACCCAAACTCAAAGCACATAGGTGCTACACAATGATGTGGGAGGAACTGATTCCCAAAGGAAAACCTAGGTGATGGCAGCAAGTGGATCTGGGTAGAAATGAATGCCAGGGAGAGTGCCAGAGTCCTACACCTGTAGGGTTTGGAACGACATCTCTGCAGCCCCTTGTGCCTTCAAGGGAAGTGAAAAAATCTCGAATAGAGCAAAGGCAAGGACTGTGAGGTGGCTTATGGCTTCCGAGGCAGGGGGAACTGACCTAGAAAGAGGAGTGGATGTGTGGAAATCTCAGAGCTGAAAAAAGATACAGCTGTTCCTCTCTGCACCCTCAGTATTGGAGGAGCCAGAGTGAAACTCAACTTCTGCCTCAAGGAAACCACTCGCATGTTTGCAGATATCACCGCATTGGTGGATATTACATCAGCAACAAATGGAATTAGCTGAGTCACAGTAAGACCATGGATGCCTTCCTGCCACTGACACCCTTCCTTCTTTCCTGCTCCTTCCTGCCCCCTGCCCCTTCCTGCCCCCTGCCCCTGTAAGGAGGGGCTGGACACGGAGGTGGGAGGAGAGAGGAGGTGTTCCAGAACCAGACCAGGTGACCCCCATCCTTCTAAAGTGTTGGAATGTGAGGGTCCAAGATCAAACCACATGTTCCACTCACAATGAGGCCCATTGCAGGGGAGAGAGGAATTGCCATTGAATTGTGTTTGAGACAGGAGTCTTAAATCCTTCTTGGCTGAGTGATTTTTCTAATAACCTAAAGTGATTGTAAAGCTGTGGTATCTGCCTAACATATTGTTAAGGGATCAAAAAGAGTGGTTTGACAGACTGTGGTTAAACACAGGGAATAAAAAAAGAGTAGTTAAACCATTTTATTTTTACACTTAAAGTTCAAAATGTTCAGTAACATGGGAAATATCCAGTATCAGGTAAACCTATAAATACTTCCTCTTGAGCCTTAAGAAAAGATATAGAAAAATGGAGGTGATGTAAATTTAAAGGCTATGTATTACTTTGGACGTTTGTTCTGGCCTTTAAAAGCTTTCCCATCAGCTGTTTCCCTGGAGAAGGCCCTTTATAGGATTGATGTCAGGGGAGCATGGGCCACTTTTCAATCCATCTGCCATTTGTTTATCCAACAAGGATTTTTCATCACTCTCTGTGTGGGCCCTGGCTCTGCATGTTGAAGTGAGGAGGAAGAGATTCAGTATAGGAGAATAAGCCACTCATATGGAAAGATTAGAGTTCAAAGATTCAAAACTGAACCAAAGCCAACCCTCATTCAGTGACCAATAAACAAGTTCCAAATGGCGTGAGTGGATCATGCCACTCTTTTATTAAAGCTGTCAATAACATCCAAAAGCTTTTAGAAGAAATGCAAGTTACCTCCACTCCACCCATGGTGTAATGATCTCGCATGATCTGGCCCTTCTAGCCAGTCATCTAATTAGGCTACTGTCTTCTGTCTCCTGTGCTCCTTCTACAGTGTTCTTATGGCACTTCTTAGGAAATGTTTGATTTTTTCTGCTTTAGAGCTTTGTCCTTGAAGTTCACTCTCCCCCAAACACTCTTTGCTGGCTTCCCCAGATGATCAATTCAGCTCAACTTTTACGTAGAGTGATCAACTCATTCTCGTTTGCCTGGGACTGTACCAGTTTTAGCACTCAATATCCCCCCTCCCTAGAAACACCTTAGTCCTGAGTAAACCTGGGTGATTGGTCACCCTACATTCAGGTCTGTCAGACTTAATGTCACTTCCCCAGAGAGATATTCCCTCAGCACCTTATTTAAAATAGCTTCTAAATAAATAAATGCAAATTTGATTTCATCATAATGAAAAATATCTCCAAGAAAAATTCATATAATCAAAGCAAAAAAACAGATGACATAGTGAAAAAAACCAAACATTGGCAACTTTTGTCATAGATGAGAGTTAATATTTAAAGAACTTCTAAAAAGACAAAAGAAAAAGTTTACCCCATAGGATGATGAGCTAAAGAAATAAAGAGTTCATAGGAAAAAACAAACTGAAGATAACTCCTAATCACAGGAAACCATGCTCAACCTCACTTACATAAAGGAAATGCAAATTAAACTTCAGTGTGATGCAATTTCTCATCTATTGGCCAAAATTCAAAAGTTTGCCAGAATACTCTATTTTTGAGGTTATGCTGCTGCTGATGTAAAATGGTACAATACTTATTATGGTCAGAAATTTGACAATATTTAGCAATATAACATATCTATTTCCTCTTTGACCTGTTGATGCCACTTTTAGGAATCTGTTCCTAAGACAGATGGATAAAAATATAAATCCTAATTATTAAAGAATTATTAGTAATAGCAAAAGTTTAGATACAGAGTTGGAGATGGTGATTAAATTGTTAATCCAAGAGTTTTTGAAAGTGAATAATTCCTGAAGCAGTTTTCAATTAAAACAGCAGCCATTGTTTAGGTTAGGCTACCAAATGTTATGGCAAAAACTAAACTGAGGCTTAGATAGGAAAGTGGAAACGTATTGGTATGTAATCTTTTGCCTGCTACCAGCTGGAAGGAGGAAAACAGGATCAATTTCAAAGCACAAGGAGTCTTTTAATTTTCCCTGACTGGAGCAAGTCCGTTTAATGTATGATAAAATGAGAAATAGAGGTTTCAAGCCCAACTGTTCCTCGATTTCTCCCTCATACATGTAGAATTAAATATAATGTTCAAGCTAAATGAATCCATCTCTAGAGCAGGGGAATTACTGGAATATTAAAACTGGAAGGGACCTTCAATATTATGAAGTGTTTTATGTCTAATTTTATAAAACCATTAATCATATAGAAGAGATAATGGAAGCCCAGATAAGTCAAATACTTTTTATAAGATCACACAGCTGGGATTGCAGCTAGATGGATTTAGATTGGATCAACTGTCAGTGAGCATTTTAACTACCACTTCTATCTAATATTAGGAGAAAGCCGAGACACAGAAATGGAGCAAAATAATGAGAAAGTGGGTGTAGGTAGAACATGAAAGATCACCAAAGATGAGACCGCTGGCCTCATCGATTTATTTCAGACTACTTCTTGCCTGGATTCCCATTCTCCATCCCATTTCAAATCTCAAGTTTATATGAGAACTAATGTATATTTACAACCCTCTTAATCCCCAACTATAGACCGTATCTTCCATGTTCTCGATCTATGTATAGCAGCCCCTAGGCTCTGCTCAGTTTTGTTCAATGACTGGCACATTTGGAGGTAGAGTAGACATTCATTTGTGACCTTTCCAGCTCATATTTCCACCCACCTCAATTTTCAATACGACTCAGATTTTCCTTTGAGGAATGATCTCCCCACATCATTGTTTAGCACTTAATGCGGTTTGCGTTTGGGTAGGATTTACGCTATGCTGACTTCAGAACTGGACTCTGATTGTTCTAATACAATCAACAATAGTTTATTTGCCCTGGTGATTGGTAAAAAATTGACATCAACACTAGTTGAAACTAATCAGTACATGGTATTGCCTTAGTCATAGCGCTTGCGTATGGAAAGTGCATTTAAATTACATTGGCCCATCAGAACTAAGTCCGGGACTTGTGTTTGTAACTTTCTCTCTATACTGTTTTTTCTTTCCTCTTTTCTTGTGGCTATCTTTCTCTCCCAGAAGCTGTTAATAGTTATGCTGTGACATAGTGTGAGCCGTTCTTAAGACAAAAAAAAGTTACAAAAAAGAGAGTGAAGAGATAGAAAAAAATCAGTTAATATTTCTAAACTACTGGATCAAACTAACCAACCAACCATCATACCTACCTATCTACGTTTGAACTTACTATGTACATAAACTGATAAATTCTGTTATTGTTCAAGTCTATTTGAATTCAAGTTTCAGTTATGTGAAACTAAAAGCATTGAAACTGATAGTGGAAGCAATATGATTTAGGGGCAAGAATTCCCATCAGACCCAGATTCCGCTCTAGCAACTGACTGTGTGACCTTGGGGTAATCATTATGCCTTTCTATAATACATTCTCCTTTGCTGTAAATTTGTAATGGCATATTTCCCTTGCCTGACATTATGTGGCATCATGAGCACCACGTGAAATATTGATTTTGAGTGGGAAACCTGAAAACCCTGTGCAATTGAATTGTAGGTGATATTACTACCATTAGAAGATCTCACAACCATCAACATGCTTATTATAGAACATTGCTTCTTTTTTCTGCATTGCTGGAGACAGGAATAATTTATCAAGATTTGCACTTCTACAAAGCACTTGACGAAAACAAGAGTGGAAGTTTCGAAAGCAAAGCAGGTTTCATTAGGCTGCTTAATATGAGTATTTATAGCCAAATTGTTTCCCAGTTGACTCTGCAATCCTCATTTGTGATTCATAATTCTTGGTGAATAATTGCAATTATCATCTGCTTAATGAGACAATTGTTCCCTCTCTCCCCCATCTTTATTTTCCTTTTGGTAAAACCTTGCATTCAATGCTGTGTATGTCATAGAAAGTCAGTCCATTAGGAAGCTGAATCCCTGCCAAATACCCAGAACACCAGGCCCAGAGGCAGAAGAGAAGTTCCAAGTGTGAACCAGGAGAATGCATATAAACTAATTTATAAATGTTGTTTCTTCTTTCAGATACATGCACAAACAAAAATTTTTATGACTGAACTGGGTTCAGGGGTGTCTGCATTTATTCATGCAGTGGATTGAATATTTGTGTCCCACTGCCCCCACCAAATTCATGCTGAAGCCCTAATGCCAGTGTGATGGGTTTTGGAGGTGAGGCCTTTAGGAGGTAATTAGATCATGAGGGGGAGCCTACATGAGTGGGATTAGTACCCTTATAAGAAGAGGCCAGAAAGCTAGTTAGCTCTCTTTCCACCATGTGAGGATGCAATAAGTCAGCTGTTTGCTACCCGGAAGAGAGCCGTTACAACCTGATTATGATGGTACCATGATTTTGGACTCCAGCCTCCGGAACTGTCAGAAATAAAGTTAGGTTATTTATAAGCCACCAAGTCTATGGTACATTTTTACAGCAGCCCAAACAAAGACATTGCATATGTTATATACATATAAATCACCTTCGAAGAAAACTCTAAATAATACAAGAAAATAGGCTTAACTCATTCTATTATCAGGAGAAGTTGCGTTTACCTGGCCTTTCTTAGCAGCAGTCCCTTTAATCCAGGCCCAGGTTCCCACGGTGATTGCATGAGATAGGAACCATATATCAGTCTGTCCTGGTGGTCCCCATATCTGATAACTGAATTATCTTCAGGCAGCATACACTCATTCATAGAGCTTGGGAAGTGTGATGTACGGAGACTCAGATTCCAGTTTGGATCCTAACTTTGCCCAATGTTGAAGAGCAAGCAGGTATTAAGCATTTCACCTCTCCAAGGAACAATTTCTTCAAATTTAAATTGGCAGTCATTCAACCATCCTCTTTGTAGGTTGTTTGGAGGATTAAATGAAATGAGTGCCATAAAGCACTTTGCCCACCCCCAGCACATAGAAATCACTTACGTCACCAGTGAACATCATGTATCATCTCACTGCCCCTTCAGCTCCTTATATTTCCAAAGAGGAGGCGAAATATCTGTTTCTCAGCCTCTTTTCCTGACCCAGGAAGGAGCAGGGTAGGTATTGGAGTCATCACTTTCTGGTCACTCTTTTCATAGCTCCCTTCTTCTTCCCTGGGAAGGTGAGTTGTCACCCAATAAACCGGTAGGTGCCTTAAACGTTAAAAGACTCTACCTTGTCTCTTTCTTGCAGTCTCCTAGTCTTGTGCCTGAAGCCCAAGGAGCTTGACAATAGGCAGACCCAGTATTTTCCTTCAGCATTTCAGTCTACAACTGAGGGTTAAGTCCGATTGGCTCCACTCTGCAAGACTGGCTTTTTTGAATCTAGGAGGAAGGGATAAGAAGCCTCTTTTAGCCTCAGCACAAAGCCACATTCTCCAAATCCAATATTACTTTTATTAAAATTGGTATTTTAATCCCTATTTCACTCAGTTCCATGTGTATATACTCTGTTAGCCTGAACCCTGGAAAGGAATAAGGATAAGAGTCTCTGAACGTCTTTGAACTTCACCTTGAACTCTCGAAAAACTTTGAGGTGTGGTAAAAATTAGAGGTCATGTATATAAGCACCTAGTCTATAATAGGTTCTGAATAAATGGTCTCTTATTATTCAATCATGAGCCAATGAGCAGCCACGGTTTTTAAATACATGGTCAGGAAAAGGAGGTGGTGGAGCTGATCCACGTTTCACTTCAGGGACTGATCAAACTCATAACTCATTCAGCTAAGATAATTCAGCATCATTATCGTACACACACCTTAAACAAGGTGATTATGGGTTTGTTTGTTTGTTGTTTTGGTTTGTTTTGTTTTGCCATTGAACAGAAGAATGTCCAAGGCCAGAGAAATAATCTACCAAGGAAACTGGCTGACCACCTTGAAATAGCTAGTGATGTGTCCCTTTACTTTGGCTATTGACCGAATAGAGACATACAGTCATAGACGATAGAGCTGGATTTTCAGCCTCCTTGGTACATTTTGTAAGTTGTATTTATTCTTTAGCACCATAGAATTGCTTGAGCTTTATACTATCCATGGACTTCAGGAAGAGCAGCTACCAAAAACTCCATTTCATAGATAAGGAAACTGAGGCTCAGACAAGAGAAATGATTGGGTCAACCTCCCAGAGCTGGAATCTTCACTCCTTTTCTCTTAGCTCTACACTATGCTGTCTTCTTGGAAAAAATCACATTCATGTGGTTATGCCTAGAATAGCCAGAAATGATTCTGGTTAATAAAATGAAATTATATTAGTGGCATATGGGATAAAATGGCAAGCACACACACACACACACACACAACCCATATTTCTTTTGTGAGCAAGAGAAAAAGGGAATGATTGTAGATTTTGATTGTGAGAAATATTTAAAATAGCATTTATAGGGAAATTGCTATGTGGCAAATATATTAACATTTTTTTGATATTGTTACCTCAATACATTCATACCGCTATGTAAAAAAGGAATCCATTACAATTTCTTTACACTGGGTCACAGAAGTTGTCCTAAGTCATAGGGCTGGTCACTGGCAGAGTGCAGATTTTAACCTGAACTGCCCATCTCAAGAGCCTTCATTCTCAATACATCACAATACTGCTCTATTTTTAAGACACCATTTTAAGATGTTAAAAATAACATTTCATTTTTTTCTGAAAAAAGTGTCATACATCATCATCATCATGTTTTTTTGTCATTTTCCCCTGTATTTTCTATAACCACACCACCCAGAAAGAGAGAGCAGCGTTTCTCCATTTGGGCTGCAGACGACGCTAATATATTGCTCTCGGTCTCCACTTAGGAGAAGAAAGAACCTTTAATTAAGAAGCACACACCTCTGTCTGCACAGATGATAATGATTAGGCAACTTTGGAATATGAGGTCACCAAAAACTTGCCTGGAGCATACACAGACTCACCTACATGAGCCTAGCAATGAAGGAGCCAGGGCAAGCATTAAGAGAAAACTCACGCCGTGAGCAACTTTGCCTGCTAGCGTGCTCAACACTCATCATTCAGTTATGGCCCAGATTGCATATGATTTTGTGAATGTGAATCTACTCTCAGTGTCCATTCCCGTGGGCTTTTGGTAGAGTGAAGATCCCTCTACCCTATCTATTATTCCACTATTTCAAAAGAAACATTTTATTCATACAAACCAGCATAAAATTAAACTAACTACTGTACTTGTTCTCAAACAGTTTCAATTCCAATGTCAGAGGAAAAACCCCGCACTCTTTGAGTTCTAAACACTTTTTTATTTGAAATAATTACAGATTCACAGGAAGTTGAAAAATAGTAAGAAAGCCCCCACCTATCCTTCACCCAGTTCCTCCCCATGGTTACATCTTAGCTAATTATAGCACAATATCCAAACCATGAAAATGACATTGATATAATGCAAGTGTCGTTTTATCACGTGCAGTCTTGTGTAACCACCAAGACAATGAAGATACAGAACTATTCCATGGCCACAGTGACCTCCCTCACTCTGCTCCTTTATAATCAGATTTTATAGTTGGGTTGCCCTAACCCCTGGCAACCACTAATCTGTTTTCCACATCTGTAATTTTGTCATTTTGAGAATGGTAAGTAGATGTATTCATATAGTACGTGACCTTTGAGACTGACTTTTTTCTCTCAATAGTGCCTTTAAAATCCATATAAGTTTTTGCATGTATGAAGTGTTCATTCTTTTTTTATTGATGAGTAATATTACATGCTAACTTTAATCATGTAGTGTTACATACTACATGAGCCACAGGTTAACCATTCACCTAAGGGATTTTTTGGGTTATTTTCAGTTTTACACTGTTATAAATAAAAGTTCTAGAGGGGTGGGATAGGGAGGGTGGGAGGGAGGGAGACGCAAGAGGGAAGAGATATGAGAACATATGTATATGTATAACTGATTCACGTTGTTATAAAGCAGAAACTAACACACCATTGTAAAGCAATTATTCTCCAATAAAGAAAAAAAAAAAGTTCTATGAACAGTAATGTACAGGTTTTTGTACAGAAATAAGTTTTCATCTCTCTAGGACAAATGCCCAGGAGTGTGATTGCTGGGTTATCTTGTAAGTGTACATTTAGTTTAGTTTAGCTAGTTTTATTAGGATTATTATTATTTAGAAACTGCCGACATATTTTCTAGAATAAGGGTGCCATAAATTCTCGCCAACAATTTATAAGAGGTTAAATTTCTCCTCCTTAGGTCAGCATTTGTATTGTCACTGTGTTTTATATGTTTTGTTTCTTTTATATGTGTTGTTCTAAAATGTATGTAGCAATATTTCAACATATTCTTACTTGCATCTGCCTAATAGTTAGTGACATTGAATAATTTTTCATGTACCTATTTGCCCTCCATATATCGTCTTCATATTTTTTTGCCCCATTTCTAATTGAATTATTTGTATTTTTATGTTGAATTTTGAGAGTTCATTATATATTTTAGGTATAAATCCATTGTCAGAGATGTGGTTTGCAAATATTTTTTCCAAGTCTGTAACTTGTCTTTTCATTCTCTTAACATGGTTTTTATAAGAACAAAAGTTTTAACTTTTGATGAAGTACAAATTAGCTTTTTTTTGCTTTTATACATTGTGCTTTCGGTGCTTTGTCTAAGAACTCTAGCAAATCCTAATTCCCAAAGATTTTCTCCAATGTGATCTTCTAAAAGTTGTATAATTCTACATCTTACATTTAAATCTATGATCCATTTTGAGTTAATCTTTGTGTAAAGTGTAAGGTTTAAGTTAGGATTTATTTTTATTATTATTATTAGCTTATCATTGAATTTTCAATTGCTCTAATACCTTTTGCCAAAAGACTATCGTTGTTTCAATGAATTGTTTTGCAACTTTGTCGAAGATCAGGAGACCATACGTGTGTGGCACTATTTGTTAATTCTCTATTCTGTCTATTGATGTCTGTGTTTCTCTTCACCAATTCTGCAGTCTTGATTACTGTAGCTATATAAGAAGTCCTGAAATTGGGTAGAGTGAGTCCTCCCATTTTATTTACTTTTTTCTCCAGAATTGTTTTAGCTGTTGTAGCTCCTTTGTCTTTCCATAAATATTTTAGAATGATCTTATGTCCATAAAAATATCGCTTATATTTTTATAGGAATTGCATTAAACCTGCATATCAATTTGGGGAGAATTTAACATCTTTTCTAGGTTGAGTCTTCCAATCCATAAATATAATGTCTCTCCATAAATATAATATGTCTCTCCATAAATATAATATGTCTTTCCAAGCTATCTTTGGTAGCTTTCACCAATATTTTTTAGTTTTCACCATGTAAGTACTGTACATGTTTTATTAGACTTATACCCAAGTAGTTCATATTTTGAGTGATTGTAAATGGTAATATGTTTTAAATTACAGTTTTCACATGTTCATTGTTAGTATATAGAAATAAATGATTTTTGTATGTTGCATTCATATCCTGTGAACTTATTAGTTTTATTTTTGTAGCTTTCTGGGAAATCTATGCCACTTTCATATTACAAGAGTGCTGCTTGGCCCACCTAGTCTTACGATTTGGTTGGTCTGAAAGAATTCAGTTCATAACGGGCAGCTGTGGCCATATCATCATTTGATGTCTCATGTTCAAAAACTCAATGTCTATCAGGGTCTAGTAGCGTGCCTTGTGTAGTTCTCTGCGGCAGATGGATTTGCTGACAACCACAGCAGGCTATGTTGTGATGCACCAGGTCAGTGGCCATATTCCACACGCAGGTGGCAATGATCAATCTCAGCTGGAGTTACTACTTGCTTAATTCTACAGTTACATTCTTCCCCATCCTATGATCCATAGGGTATTTGGGGGGCCATAGTGGTGAATTAAATGAAGATATGACAGGGACTAACTTCCTCCTTTATGTCTTGGTGGCACTGTATGTGTTATTTCACCTCTTGAAACTGTGCATAATGATTAGACAAATCCATTTCACCTGCCTTCACTAATAAGGTTGTTTTAAGATTTGCATGTCCTCCAAGTAGCACGTAGTCTAAACAATAAGATGTTTGCCTGAGTTGTTTTCTAGGAACTTGGAGTCAGCTGCGTCTGGTTCAAGCTAAGCTGATTAATACTGAATAGGACCACTGACCCTTCAACTGGGCATGTGCCAGCGTCCTCTGGGTGACCTTTTGAATGTGCAGAGCCCTGTAGCTTAGTTAGGCCTGCGCAGAACAATTACCACACCTTTTCCCAATCACCTTTCCCCATGTCCCCCACGCTCCCCACGCTTCAGACCACGCTGCTTCTTTATTCGTTAGCCCGTAAATACTCCAAGCCACTTTCCTTCCGGGAAGCAGATTTGAGGTTGTTCTCCCCTCTCTACGCTTGGCTGCCTTGCCAATAAATCTTTTTTTTGCTGCGAACCTCGGCGTCTCAGCGTCTTGGCTTGTTGTGCATCCGGCAAGATGAACCTGGTTCGGTAACACTATTGTTTTTTAATTATTATCTCTTTTTGGTGGGTGAGTGGGTGGTGACATATCTCCAAAGTATCCATTTACTCTACCCCCAATACAATAGCTCTTACCCTAAGTCTAGAAACCAATATTAGGATTCTGACAGCTACAAGTATGTCCATTCCAAAAATACTTTTAGAGACCAAGAAAAACCAAGTTTGTGTGTGGACACAGGGGATCCATCGTGAATCAGGCCTGGGCCAGAACTTCATTTATTACCTGCATCCCATATGCTCCCACTCTGACTGGAGGTCATGGGTATCAATGTCATTTCAGATCATGTGTCTAAAAATCCATATGTCTAATACTCATAATCCTGAATATTTCTCTTTATCTATGTTCACCTAAGTGACCAAAAAGGTCTCTGAGAAATTATTACTGAATTAGCTTGTAGCACTATTTCAGAGACCTTTAAAAAGATCCTATGTCTTCTTCATTCTGTGGGTTCTGGGTATGAAAAATGGCTCAGGTCTGGACACCGGTTAAGGGGTCATATTATTTTATTGGTGTGTCCATCCTCAACCTTAAGTTCATCCAGTCTTGATTTCATTGGATTGTATAAATTAAGCAGTATCCTCATTGGATGGTCATCTATGTTGCCTCTAGGGATACCGTGTTCTCTAACCATCTCCATAGCTCTTTGTAGGTTGGGCCTCTGTGCCACTGATCTTGGTGATTATTGAGATCATTGTACCCACTCGATTTAGATGGTAAGGCACTGCTACCTAGCCTCTGTTATTTGGGGACTTTGTCATGTTCTACTGCTATCAGGGTGCCCAGTTCTGTAACAGAATCATACCAGCAGCTCTGCCACCAGTGAGATTCTCAGTGATGCTGGCACCCCTCTCATCAGCACATTCCTTATTACTTTGGTAAAGAATGTATCTGCTGAACTTTCCTACAGAATATCATCAGCTGGTGTAGCATACAGTTGGCCCTCCATATCCACAGGTTCCACACCTGCAGAGTCAACCAACCACAGATCAAAAATAGTAGGAAAAAAAAATTCCAGAAAGTTCCAAAAAGCAAAACTTAAATTTGACACATGCTTGAAACCATTTACATTGTATTAACAATTATTTACATAGTATTTACATCCTATTAGGTATTATAAGTAACATAGAGATGATTTAAAATATAGGGGAGGTTGTGCTTAGGTTATATGCAAATGCTATGCCATTTTATATAAGGGGCTTTTGGTATCTGCAGGGGTCCTAGAACCAGTCCCCCACGGATACCCAGGGATGACTGCATTCAACCTAGAATGGCCACTTCTCTGAGACTTTTGCTGTCTTCTACCATCAGTGATGGATTATAAAGCACCTTGTCCAAATAAAGCCTCTCCTTATTCTTCAAGGAAAGTGAGTCTACTGTCTTTTAACAAAAGAGAGAGAACTGCTTCAGCAGACCCTGCAGATTGAGGGTAATCCTGGAGTCAAAGGCTCTGAACTTCATCTCCTGTTGCTATTAGAGTCTTAATATTGGTATCAGAGACTTTATAAGATTGAGAATTCAGCCTTCTCTGAAGCTCTATTACTCTTAATTTCTTGACTTGTTTTTGATCATGCAGGAAAACGTTGTCTTTAAATGTTATAATGTTAGCTGTAGAGTTTTTGGAGGTGTATTCTATCAAGTTGAGATAGGTCCTTTTTTTTTTTTAAATTAATTTATTTATGGCTGTGTTGGGTCTTCATTTCTGTGCGAGGGCTTTCTCTAGTTGTGGCAAGCGGGGGCCACTCTTCATCGCGGTGCACGGGCCTCTCACTATCGCGGCCTCTCTTGCTGTGGAGCACAGGCTCCAGACGCGCAGGCTCAGTAATTGTGGCTCACGGGCCCAGTTGCTCTGCGGCATGTGGGATCTTCCCAGACCAGGGCTCGAACCCGTGTCCCCTGCATTGGCAGGCAGATTCTCAACCACTGCGCCACCAGGGAAGCCCAAGATAGGTCCTTTTTATTCCTAGTTTTCTGAGAAGTTTTATCGGAATGAATGTTGGAGTTTGCCAAACATTTTTTTTCTGAATCTATTGAGCTGATCCTATGGCATTTCTTCTTTATCTTGGTGATAAAGGTGAATTGTATGTTAAACCAAACTTGCCTTCCCAGGATAGCCTCCTGCTTAGTCATGGTGTATTATAATTTTTATGTATTGTTGGAATTGATTTGCTAGATTTTAAAAGAGAATTACTGAGTCTAAGTTCATGAGGGGCATTTGCATACAGCTTTCTTATATCTTTGTAGTATCAGGATAATCCTGGTCTCATTAAATGAGTTGGAAAGTGTTTTAAACTCTAATTTGGAGAATAATTTATCTAGATTGTCATTATTTCTCCTTAAATATTTGTTATAATTTAAGAGTGACACCATCTGTGCCCAACATTTTCATTGTAGAAAGGTTTTTAACTACTAATTCAATTTATTTACTAGATATAGGGGCTATTAGCTTATTTCTTCTTGACTGAGTTTTGGTAGTTTATGTCTTTCAGTGAATTTGTCCATTTCATCTAAGTTGGTCATTTGATTCTCATAGGTTATTTATAATATTGTTTTATTATCCTTTCAATGTCCTAAGACTCTTTAGTAACATTCCTCTCCTCTCACCTTTATGTTGATATTGATAATTTATATAGTCGGTCTTTTTTTTTTTTTTTTTTAATTCTTCATCAGTCTGGCTCTAAGTTTATCCATTGTATTGATCTTTCTCAAAGACATACTTTTGGTTTCTTTCATTTGTCTCTGTTTTTCTGTTTTCATTTATTTCCGCTCTTACCTTTAATTTATCTTTCTGTTCCTTACTTTGGGATTAATTTTCTCTAATTTCTTAAAGTGGAAGATTAGCTCATTGCTTTGCAGTCCTACTTTATACAATAGGCAATTAGTGTTATAAAATGTTCTCTAATTACTGCCTTACTTGCATCTCACAAATTTCGATACAATTTCATTTAGTTCAAAATATCATCTATTTTAATTTCCTTTTTGACTCAATGGATATATAGAGATATTTGATTTAGTTTCCATATTTGATGGATTTTTCAGACAGTATTGTTATTGATTTCTAATTTATTTCCATTACAGTCAGAATATACTTTTCTCATTTATGTCTGGTTATGATGAATGATTTTTCAGTTGAATCCTGGACATTTTGGATTTTATGTTAGGAGATTCTAAATCCTATTTAAATCTTCTGTTTTAGCAAGCAGCAATCCCATTTAGCTTTAGCAAGTATGCTGTCCCACTTTTGTAATCTATTGTTTCAATGACAATTTGGTTTTGAAACCTTGCAATGCTATCGTGGTCTGCTTTGTTCACCTGGTGCCACTGGGGCTTCTGCTCGATCCCAGCTGATGCTGCCCACAGAGGCGAAGTGCACTTCCCTGTGCCTAGTGCTGCCAGGTGAGGGATAGGAGGTGCCTCACCTATGGTTCAATGACTGCTTTCTTGGGTCAGTCCTCCAGGCTGCCTAGTGCTGATGAGATTTGCCCTGGATCTCTGCTGGTGTCAACTGCTGGGACAGAAGGTGCTTGCTTGAGTCTATTTCTGTTGGGGGTGGGGATGTCAGAAGATGTTGGTCCTGGATCATATTCTGCTCTTAGGTGGATGGCAAGGAGATGTCAATCTTCTGTCTCCTTCTGGCACAACGTGTAGGGATGGGAACACTGGGCATCTGCTGTTTCCAGTGCAGGTGGAGCAGGCCTACCTACTCCCACTTTAGCAGGAATTTGGGGAATGGAGTGCCTTTCTGGCAAGTTCTTGCTCTGCTGGTGCAGGTGGAGTGGGCCACTTGAAGTGGCCGGACAGAGGACAGGATCTGGGACAGGGAAAAATGAGTCTATGTCATTTTCTCTGAGAGCAGATGTCTAGGTTTCATTTACTTTTTTATTTATTATAAAACGAACAATGCATTGTCACGATTTTTGCTTTAGACATTTAATGATATTGTGTAAAAATAAGAGAGAAATGATATAGTTACAAATTTACCATTTCTGGTGCTCTTTCACTTTTCTTTTGCCTTAAGGAGTTCCTTTAATATTTCTTGTAGTAAAATCTATTAAATTCTTTAAGCTTTTGCATGTCTGAAAATGTATTCACCTTGGTATAGAACTCTTAGAATTCTAGGTTCAGAGGGTTGTTTTGTTTCTTTTCCTACAGAACTTTAAAATTGTTCTCTACTGTCTTCTGGCTTGCGTTGTTTCCAATGAGAAGTCTGTTGTCATTTGCATCTTTGTTCTTTAGTACATACGTGTCATTTTTCTCTGGATCTGATTAAGATTTTTCCCTTCATTACTGGTTTAAAGCAAATAGATTATGATGTTCCCTGGTGTAGTTCCCTGGTGTAGTTTTCTTCGTGTTTCTTTTGCTTGGAGTTCCTTAAGCTTCTTGATTCTGTGAATTTATATTTTCTATCAGTTTTGGGAAACTTTTGGAATTAAATTTTCTTTTCTAATCCTTTTCTGGTCTCCCTCTTGGATATCAATTACACATTTTGGGATGCTTGAAATTGCCCCACACTTTATTGACGTCCTGTACATTTTTAGGTGTCTTTTTATTCTGTGTGTTTTATTTTGGATAGCTCCTATTGCTATGTATTCAAGTTCATTCATCTTTTCTTCTTCAGTGCCTTCTCTTCTTCTTTGCTTTTCACTTATTCCAATGTACTTGTCATTTCTGACATTGTATTTTCATCTGAAGAAGTTCAGTTTGGACATTTTGTTTTATATTCATGTATGTCCTTAACATGTTCACATAGTCCTTTACCTTCTTTTATATACAGTATATAGTTATGTAACTATTTTAATGTGCCTTCACATTAATTTTATCATATGTGTTATCTCTAGGTCAGTTTTGATTGGTATATTTTTCTCCTGTTTATGGCTTGTATTCTCCCACGTCTTTTCATGCCTGGTAATTTTTTATGGATGGTATAATGAATTTTACATTGTTGGGTCCTGGCTATTTTTGCACTTATTCAAATATTTTTGAGGTTTATTCTGGAATGTAGTCAAGCTATTTGGAGAATGACTTATGAGGTTTGCTTTTAAGCTTTTTATAGTGGCATCACAGCAGCCTATAGTCTTGAACTAATTATATCTTCATAGGGAGGGAGTATTCTTCTGAGTATTGTACGTAATGCCCAATGTGTTTTGAGAATTTGATAATATGGCTGGTTGGAACACAAATTATTCCTCTCCCTTTGTGAGTGCTGTAGATTTCTTTGCCTGCATTTTACTGATTGTACTTTTCCAAGCCTTGAGCAGTTGCTTCATATACATGCTCTGATTGGTACTCACCTGAAGACTTGGAAGTGGGAGGTGGGGGATCTGTATATCTCAGAATGTGGTTCTCCTCTTTCTCTGCATCTCTCTCCTCTATGGTACTCTTTCTTATGATTAATCTTACTGTATTGGCCTCCTTGGAAAACCAACATCAGTGCTGAACTCAAGGAGACCAACAGTCTCCACTGAGGTTCCTCTTTCCTGCACCTCAGCCTAGAAACACTCTCTAGGTGTAAGCTGAGGGGCAACTATAGGCCTTACCTCGTTTGCTGTTCCTCTCCTGGTGATCCTGCACTGCCTGTTTTCCAATACTTGAAAACCTTTGTTCAATTTGCTTTTTCCAGTTTTTATTATCTGGCTAAGGCAATTGGGTAAATCCAGTTCCAGTTAACCTTATCTTGGCTAGAAACCAGAATTACAATTTATTCTTTTGAATACCTTGAATATTTCTTTGGCTGATGTCTAGTTATTTTATGTCTCTTGTTTTATTGTGAATAAGAACTCATTTTTTCCATATGGTCCCTGATTTGTTATTACTGGCATAAAGGAAAGACTATTCATTTTCATGTGTTACCTTTATATCTGGGTAGCTTACCAAAGTAAACTTTCATTATTCACAGAATTTCTCAAGTGATCCTCTTAGATTTTCCAGGGTGATAGTTAATATTACTAGCAGAATACACATATTGTTATTTAATTTCCAAAAATATTATCTCATCTTTCCTTTTGTTTCATTGACAAGATTGTTATTGTTGAATAATAATAGTTTTGGGCAATTAAAATATTGTCCTTGATTTTAAAGTCCAATGATTTTAACATTTCACTGTTAAATATGATGTTTGCTCTAGATTTAAAGAAGAAATTATTAAGTTAATAGTGGTTTTTTCTGTTCCTAGTTTACTAAAAATGGGTGAATTTCATCAAAAAATTTAATATTATTTGGATTGTCTTGTGTTCCCTCTCTTTTAATCATTAGTGCTGTGAATTGTACTAATAGATTTGCTAATGGTAAGCTATATCTACCTTCCTAGTAAAAAACCCTTATTAATTGTAATATGTCATTTCTTTAAAGTACAGTTGGACTCAATTTCATATTAGTTATCTAGAATATTTGCATATGTATTTATATGTTATATTGGTTTCTAACTATATTTCTCAAACTGAAACCCAAGGACACATGTATTCTGTAGATTTAGTCTCATCGTAAGATACTTCCATATTGTGTTCTATTTTGATGATATTCTAAAATTATACACATCTAAGCATAATCTTGAAAATGTGGGTCACCACCCTACAACTGAGGACTTATATCAAGTCCAATGTCCTACTTTGCCTTTGTGCTTAAGATGGCATTCTCACCAAGGTTAGATCAGAAAATGACAAGGTGTACAGACAACAAGGGATAGAAAAAAGTGAGAGAATTGGGTCATTCTTAAAGAACACATTAATATGGGCATACCAAGCCCAGAAGAATTTAATCACGGCAGTTAATAATGTCTTAAAGTTACATGTATATACATTGTGTGGCTCAGAAGTCCCCAGCACTTCCTGTACAGTCTTGAGCCTAACTCTAGATTAAGTAAATCAGAATCCATAAAGTTGGGGGTTGGACATCAGTCATTTTTTTTTTTAAATCTTTACAAATGTTTCTAAACTTCAACCAGAAATGAGAAGCACAAATGTAGACTTTGCCTCAGTATATTAATTTGTAAAAATAAATGAAGTTATAAATAAGTAATGAAGATTTTATCTACCCCTATTCCAGCAATAAAAGTAAAATAGCCTTTTAATGCCTGCTTTCAAAGTACCACAATGCTAATTTATTTTCAAGTGAACTTGGCATATCTGCAGATTTGTTGTATGGCACCTGATTAAAATTGGTGTTTGAAGAGTGCAAGATTGCTCATTAGCAGGATTTTTGAAAAATTGAGTTCTGATGATTTGTAACTAGTAAACCAAACCTTGAACTTACTAGTAATTCTTTTAAAAAATATGTATATGACCAGGCATACTCATTATCAGTTTTATTAAGCTTAGACACTTAAAAATAGAAAAATAGGCCTTTCCTCTATCAAATCCTATACAACTTATTTAGCTTAATGTAATGGTTGACGTTGGGTGGCTAGAAATATATTCTGTATTCTATCATTTTTTATAAGTATGCATCTAATTTGTGTGCATTTGTTTTAGGGTTTAGAGTACAGCTATAACTAATGTGGAATTTTAACCTACTTTTAGTTTGTACATATATAAGTAATATGTAAATCAAAATATGGGTCTGTAAGACTTACTTTTCTTAAAAGGGATTCATATGTTACTATGGTCATATGTTTGTTTTCAGGCTTATTTCTGACTGAAATGCTTTCTGAATTTTACTCATTTACTATTGATATAATTTTAAATAATACAAAAATCAGGTCATCCTACGGTGGGTGTTGCAAATCTCTAGTAAAACAAAATGCGCCTAGTTCCTTTTGATGGAGATTGCTAAAATTATAACTATCTCTATGATATCTCTACATTCATCCATTCAGGTTTCTACTATTGCAATATATTCTCTAGATTTTCTAGACTATAAAATATCATTCAGTATTTACCTATAATTTTTCAAATAGCTTATGTATCTGCAGTCATACTTTCTTTATTATTTATAATGTTATTATTTCATGTTCTCTTTCGCTTTTTTCTCTCTCAAACCATTTTTGGGGGGGTGGATCAGATGTCCCAGTTTTATTTTGAAATATATAATCCATATCACTAATTTTTGCCTTATTTTAAAATGATTTTTGTCTTTTAATGAACATTTTTGTATGTACATGTTCTACTATACATGTCTACTGAACAAACATAAAATGGTATTTATTTTCTATTGTTCTAAGCTAAGCTCTCGTATCATTAGATTTGTAATGTCACTGACTTAATTTTATGAGATTTACAATAGTTACGCTGATATCTGTATTTAAAGGAGAGGGAGGATGAAGGGGGCAGACACAGATGGAGATATAACATTATTACTGTTCAGGAATGCCTGGTTCAGAGATGTGGAAAGAGAACCCACAGGAACATAAAGCAATGTAAAAATGGAATAAAGCATTAGGAATAATAATGGGCTTATTCTTATTTGTTCAAGAGAGTCTTCTTAAATGCCAGATAAGTCTAAACCCCTTGGTGGAAAGTTGTATCAAAATGCCTTTAGACCAATCTCCATGATGCTAGGAAATTTATAAATAGGAATTATTTTTTTATTTGCCAAAATACACCAAAATTGGAAGAGTAGAATGGTAAGAGTTTTGGAATACAGAAACAGAAAGTCAGATTGAAAAAAATCACTGTAATTTTCATAATTATAAAACATTTTGGAAATAATAGGTGTTATAGGTATATATATTTATACACATTTAAAGGAAATACCAGGGTTCAATATAATTTGAATACCAAGATATCCATCTGTGTTTTTCTTCAACAAGTTAATTATTATGAAGCGATTTACAAATCCTATGTGCCACATGAATACTAAGTGATTAAACTCAAAAGTGGAAGTAGAAATATCATATTTATGGGGTTATATAACTTAGAATATTTATATGGTTGGAGAAGAAGAAATCAAAAGTGCCAAAATGATAATCAGTAGGAAGTTTCTAAATATTCCTTTGATCTGAAAACAGTAGAAAGTTTGGGTGTTGTATTTTTTAAAAATTATTTTGTTTGTTGGCTTCAAGTATCCTGGGAATTTAAGTAACATTTTTGTGCCCCCAGTGGTCCCACAAGAGAAACTGAAAAGCACAATATATGATTACTCCTGAGGAGGCAAAAACTGATCCAGCTTATAATTATCTTCACAAATACTTGCACCTGCAAGTAATTCTATACTAAGTACTAAACTAGCATTGTTAATTGGATTGTTAATCACCGAGGGAGCAGAGTTCAGACTACCAGCGCGGTCATCTGTGTTTTTAATTGTTTCCCTACAGAGAGTAACCAGCAAGGATTCCTAGGAGTCCCTAACCTTAGTTTGAATAAATTGATCAGATTGGGTCCCTTTAGGCTAGGAAAGCCAACTCCTAAAATTATGCCTTGCATAAAATAGGCATGTGGTGTATATTTACTAATGGATGAGTTCATTGATGCAGACAATAGGAGAAGTCTAAGAGGACAGCCATTGAAAGGGCAGCAGAGAATACAATGGCAGAAATTTTACTCTCTATGTGTATCCCACAATTGAAGTTTGCTTAGAAAATAAGTTGAGATTTGACTTTAGAGTTATTTTCCACAAGAGTAAGCCAAAAATCCTGAGAGTCTGTCTCCAATTTTCCACCAACCTCTGTGTGCTTAAACTTATGTTTTTTAAAAATGATAGCAGAGCTTCATGGACCCTTTGTATGGTTCCTCCTCTTACAGATGAGGAAACTGGCCCAGAACTGGTAATTGGCCTAGGTCACATAGATGCCGGATCTAGCTGTGCTGTTCTTTCCACTGCACCTAGAAATACACTCTAGGTTGGAGTTTTCACATAGATAGAGAAGATCAATGACCCAGTCTTAGCCTAAAATGTTAATGATTTTAATACAAGAAAAGCATAAGCATTCAAGGCATAAAATGACCTTAAAATTGCCCAGTTAACCCTTTCCTTCCTTATTGCACAGATGAGGAAACCAAGGACTGGAGAAGAGTAGCAATTTCCTCATGGATATACAAGAATTTATGTGGGTAATGATGCAATCATCGATGAAAAGTGAAATTATGATCCATTTAAACTCTTAACTAAGGCAGGGACATTTTATACATTTTAAATTAGTGTTCCCATGGGTCAGCTATAGATTTAAAGGTTTTTACTTCTCTATTATGTAAAGACTTAATTATTCAGATCATGCTACCCTAAGAGACATGCAACAAATAATAGATTGCTGATCTAGTCACTGAGGAAATAACTAAACACATAAAATTGTTTCTCAACAGGTCTACAGCTTAAAATTGCCAGTAAGATAGCCTTAAAAAGCTGAATTTCCCATTTTTTATCAAAAACATTAAACAGTGTACACTTCAGACACATTTCTTCTTCTCTAGATATCAACAAGCTTTTCCTGAAACCTTTCAAATAACAATAGCAAAATTAGCTCATTGTACAATTTTGTCCATTTTTTCTGCAGCTTTATGTCAGTCTCCAGGAATCACTCTTTGACTCAGAGTCATCAACATCCATATTTTTTTCTCCACAATATCTTCTTTGTGCCATTAAATGTGTTAATCAACAGTGCTCCATTATTGTCTTCCAGATTATTCTTTGCTGCTAATACCTAATCAGTAAATTATGGCGCTGGCGCATTACGAGCAAGTGACAATGGAAGGTTTTTAGACAATAACCGTTTGTTGGAAAGCCAACAACAATATATTCCTTCCCAAAAGATCCTTAAACAGCTTCTTGACTGAAACGTCAAGGGGTCTAGTCATGTCATAAGGAATTACAACCAGGTTTGTCCATGCCCAGGCAATGACAGCCACCACTTTGTGACCTTCCATAGCTTATAGAAGATATAAGATTTCATCCTGAATTTTTAAGATGTTCAAATTTGAAACAGGAACAAATGACCATCTCTGAATTGAGGAAACACTGCGTTATCTCAGACATCAAGCCATCCACCTTCTCTTCTCTATTAAGGAGAAAAACAAATACAATGAGAGCAAAACACTCTCCTTTCCACCCCCCACCCCTTATACCCCTGGCTTTTGCTGAGTCTAACACGTGCCCCCTGCTTTTATTTCCCCGAATCCAGGGACGAGTTCTTTGTGTGATATTAAAGTGGCCCCACATTAGACTTTTCATTTGAATCCAATTTGATGAACTGCATCAAGACTTTTACTCCAAATTTTCAGTCATCTCAAAGGTCAACGCAGTTTCTAAAGAAGCCCCCTGTCCTGTTAACAGTGTAAAGTACTCTCATCCGCAGTTCACCAGAGTTGAGGTTCTAAGCAATTCTAGTGAAATTGGCATGATTTTTTAAACTTGCATACTCACCAGGCAATATCCTCCCCATCCCCCTGCCCCCGGAAAACTACAGAATTTTCCTTCAAACCCAAGGTTACTCTTTCCAGTAATCCAAATGCATTCTCATTTAGCCCTTGGAATGGCAGTTCTAGAACCCCCCAGACTCTTTCAGATAAGGTGCTGATTGGCTACAGCAGGTTCCTGAGCTGGGGTTGGAACAGGCTAAGTGGTGAGAGGACAAATATTGACTGGCTGTGTGTACACTGTCTGTGCATTGCACATGGGACATAGGCAGACAAGATATGTATGTCCTGTTCTAACTATATGTATTCCAAAAAGTGTCTCTCCTGTCTGCCTTCCTGGTTCATTCATTTGGAAACTTTTCTGGCATTCTGCAGACTCTGTTTTACTCTTTTCATTTCCAGAATATGGGGAACGGGATTAGACAACATGATTCTGTGTAAATAGTAGGTACTTCGTACATACTTTTTTTCATTGACTCATGGAGTAAAGAACATGATTATTGAATCTCCACTAGTTAAAGTGGCTTTCCAGGAAATCGATCCTGAGCACAACACTCAACTTATATACATTTAGAATAAAAAACAAATGAACATGGGTGAAGGAGCCTGGGACTTAAAAAGGGACATACTTTTGGGGGGATGAATTTTATTCATCTTCATGGATGTTTTTGTTCTCTGTCCCATTGAAATGCTTACAGATTTGGCAAACTGGCCATAATTCCTCCCTGTGTGGCTACCGTACCGTTTTGAAGGTCTGTACAACTTTAATTCCCAAATTTATTCCTCCCTGTGGCTTGCTCTTTTGAAAAGTACCATGCACCTCCACAACCACTGTTCTTCCATGACTCTACTACATACACTACAGACTTACCTGCATGTCTCAGTTCTCTACTTTGACTCTTTAATCATTTTCAGATAGAGGTCTCTTCTCTACTCACCATCTCCAACCCCCTAGCAATAGGCAAAGTGCTTCAGATTGAAAAGGTTTAGAAGGCACCTTCCTGTCCTCAAATAACTGAAAAGATAGTTAAGTATAAAATATATCATAAAGCACAACAGAGTAAGCAAGTTTATGCCAAGTTGTAATTTCTCAGTTGGCACTACTGAGCTCTAGGTATTACCAAGAGATGTTCTATTTTAAAAAGTTTAATGGTTAAATGTATTTTGGAAATACTACATTATTATATTTCACTTTTTCACATTCACGGTGTACACTAGTGTATTAAAAGACCTAAGAAACTCTTTCTTATAATACCTAATTAACTTGTGTTAATGTTGCCCCAGATTATCTGACTTCAGGGTCTTTTTTAACGTGTAACAATTGGTAATATTTGAGAGAATAGTCATATAAGAGAGCTTTCCAGAAATACTGTGTGCCATGTATATCTTGTACTTTTTCCAGAGTGATCAAAATCTAGGGTGCCTCTTTTTCATAATAGTCATGTTGCCCCCTTCTGTTTTCTTGCTGCAAACTACCTTTCCAGGCTCATCTCTAACTCCACCCTTCTCTTCATCTGTGCTGCGATTCACTCTCATCCCTGCACATCTCCATCTTGTCTGTCCTGCTCCGGGACTCAGGAGGCTCATCTCCACAGAGGATCCCAGCTGAGCTTCCCACTGGGTTTGGCCAATGGGAGACAGCAGAGAAATATCAGAGTCAGAGTACTGGAGGCTGGGGTCATTATTCCCTGAGCTGTCTCTCTTTGCCAGGCTGTGCTGGCAATGGGATCATTTCTCTATGAAAGACCAAAACTCCTGTCAGGTGGCCTTCTTCTACAGCTATCCATATCTCTAGGTTTTGTTTCCCTTGCCTCTTCCTGTCTTAACTGCTTCCTACTATTGCTGCCATGGCGTGTTCCACAATTTCACATAACCCTTCCAAATACATTGCAAAAGTCCCCATTAGACTCTCTTTAGTCATTCTTTTTAGCCTGTTAAAAGAAACAATAGGCCCCAAATGAAGACACTTGTGCTGAGCCCCACATCAGCAAACCAATACTTAATACCTAACCTAATTGCAAATTTCAACTTCTACCAGGAATGTAGTCTTACCCAGTCAGTCTGGAATTTCCTGGTCAGCAGTATTGAGGTAACCTACCTGGGACACCCCTTCCACCCCCCCCAAAGAAAGATGAAGTAATCTCCTTATTCCTTGGCTCTACCCCCTTCTGTCTATAAAAGCCTTTGATTTTGCGTAACTCCTTAGAGATCGTTTCAATTTGCTGGATTGGATCCTGCCCGATTCTTGAATAAAGTCAATTAAGTCTTAAGTTTACTTGGTTGAATTTTGCTTTTTAACAAGCCTATCATTTGTTTCCTGCTAGGACCATGCCTGTTGACTCCATACCTCAACATCCCAGTGACCACACAAACTTTCACTTCTTTCTTCATGCTGGTCTCTGAGGTTGGAATACCATTTCATTTATTTTCTAACTATAGGCATCCTCATAATCATTCAAGGCCCATTCTGATTGCTGCTTTTTCCTTTCAGTTTTTCCTGCTTTTGAAAATCAGAACTACTCCTTGTTCCAGGTTCCCACTTAGACTAAGCAGATTGTCCCCGTACTCTGTCCCACTGGCTTGCATCCTCCTCAGCATTTCTATATGGGTTTGTTGAATTGAATTGGAGGGGAGACATTGCATAGAGCTGATAGAAGGAAATAAAAGATTAGGTCTAATTCTTAGGTTTTCACAGCTTTCTCTACTCCCAACCATGTGGGTTCACTTTCTTAGTAAAGTGATGACAACAGAAGTAAAAAGCCAAATTGCCACTTAAGCACTTGAGAGAAGCAAATGTGACTTCTCTCGACAACAGTTATTAGGGCAAGATGACTACATGTCAGCAAGAGATGAGTCTCAGAAGCTATCAACATCCCACTGTATAAATACAGTGTACTTTGGAGAACCATTCCTCCATCATTCTCTAGTGGTCATTTTCAGTCCAGATGATGATGTTGGGTATATTCTGCTCCTTTCTTCTCCATCTAGGGTATAGGGCATGACATAGGATAGGACTAGCCAGTTAGGTTAATCACAGTGGGCACAGTGATGATTCAGGAATGGTCATTTGACTCAAACGGGACTATAAGAATCCTATCCAATGTCAATGGACACTGAACTCCAAGCTGTAAAAACCACCTTCTGTCATAAAGGCATAAGAATTTGTTTTTCCTCTGGATAAAGCCAATTAGCTAACATAGATGGTCGCCTCAATTACCAGGAAAATTTAGGGTGAACTATGTGACAGATGGTGCTATCAAGTCCTCTGACCTGAGGATTAGTTACTGTTTACCTTGAAAACATGTATGTAATGGGTTGTATCTGCTTGACTTTATAAAAGGGGGAGCTTTCTTTCTGTCTTTGCGATCTCTTAGTAGATTGCCTGTGATGTGTATCACACTCTGGTTTAATGCCCATTCAGTAATAAAACTGTATTCTTTCTCTACTAAAAAAAAAAAAAAAAAAAAAAGAATCCTATCCAAGACATTGCCAAGACTATTGGGAGAAACATTCTCTTGTTCCAGGATTTGTAAACTATAAGGCTGATATTCTTCATTTTAGTTAGGAGAAGATAGGTTTATGTCACGGCAACAAAATCCCCCAAATCACTAGATAAACGTATCAAAGATTTATTTCTGTATTTATCTTGCACACCAAGTCCACTGTAGTTGCAAGCAGCTCTCCATGTGGTAACGCAAGTATCCAGTTGGATTAAACATTCCATCTAGGAGCGGCACCATCCAGGACTTATGGGCTCTTTTGTCAATGTTGCAGGTAGAACAATGCTGGGAAGGTTTGAACATGAGCTTCCATGGGGTCAGCCTGGTAGTGATACATGTCACCTCCTCTTTCAGCACACCGTCCAGAAATAGTGACAGAACCTGCCTAACTGGAAGAAGAATGTCGGTGAGTGTTACCACCTCTGCCAGCGCTTCTGACTTTTTGTAACCATCCCATATCTATGTAGAGACAGAGAGACAAGGAAGCCAAGCATCACCTAGTGAAGTCCAGAGTTGTAGATTAAAAGTTCTGATGAAAACAGTTGAAGCTGGGACCCAGCTAGGTTGAAGTCTGGACATACTCTGGCTCGCACACAGCATCCAAATAGGCAAAAGCCGTGCTTATGTATCTGTGTGCGTGCATTTGTGTCCTATACACACTAAGCATAGAAAATCGACATGTACCCTATGGCAGAAAAGCCATGAAAAAAAGAAAAAGAAAAGAATGAGAAACCCAGTTTAAAAAATTGTCATGGAATTCATGCTGCTGCTGTAGAAACGTATCTACTTGTAGCTTTCTGTTCTCTGCCACGTGGGTGAATGAGCAAGGCAGGCAACAGGAAAAGTAGACCTTTATAGTTAATTAGAAACTAGGAAAGCAAAGCCAGACTTACCCTTTACTTAAACTTACAAATCTTCTAGGGAAACAGTTTGGCTGTGGTTCATTGAGATATACGATAAGCCGTCAAAAGGAATTTTATCAACAAGCTGCTTTCTAGCTTTGAAACCAATTTATAGAGTGAGTCTATGTAGAGTCAATTGTGAAAGGAGTTTCTAGTCTGTAAACTCTAATGATAACAACAATTGGCTTTTACTGAGTACCTACTATATTCCAGGCACTGTGCTTTACTTAAATTATATCTTAAACATTTATAATAACCCAATGAGTTTAATAATGTTATTATACAAATCAGAATATGGAGGCATAAAGAGGTTATATAATTTGTAGAAGACTGATGAGAAATTCTGACTTTGCTAATACAAATTAAGAATTTATAGGTAAAACTAAATTATACCTAATTATTTATATTTCAAAAGTCTCACTTAATGTTTATCATGTGTTATACAGGGTACCTGAAAAGATACTTTTGAAAAAGACTATGCTTGAGTTTTTAAATAAAGAGTTCTAATTTTTTGAAGTAAGAAAGGCAATGAGTGGAAACTGCTAATTTCTTCCCCAGATCCAACCTAGTGCTGAAGTCTCATAATGTATCCTAATAGTGAACAAAATACCAAAATAGGAAATAAGTAATACTGCCTGCTAAACCCTGCAAACCTAATAGACAATGCTAAGGCTTCACCAGTATTAAGCTCACACTGATAGAATTTCCTTGGCCTGAGGTTAAGCATAAGGTCTCTTGTGTTTAATAGCCTGAATTTGAAATCTGGCCTACCCATCAATTAGCTACAGGATCTTTGGCAAATTAGTTAACAATTTAAATCTCAGTTTTCTCACCTGTAAGATAGAAATGATAATAATATTAATAGTATGTCTCCTTTGGGCTTATCATAATAATGAGATAAAATGATCTATGTAAAAAGACTTATCAACCCGCCTGGTATACTCTAGGAGTTTACAAAATATGGATTATCCTTGTCATTAATGTTATCACCATCATTGTCATCATCAGAATTGTCACCATTAGCCATAACCTCTTTTTCAATTAAACACACTGAAGTAACTAACTTGGGTCAATGATCATCTTTTTGATGATGATCTTTAACTTCTGGAGGCTGCCTGAATTCGAGTTCATTTTGTTGTCAGCTTTGTGTTATGTGTTTTTTTTCTTTCTTTCCCTCAATTTTCTAATTAGGGACTGAAAAAACAGTGATTCAAAGTTAAGACACTTATGCTGATAGGATATAATTGCAATTTAACAGGTAGAAGTTAGTGCTTTTTGAAATGCAAGCACAGGATAATTGGAACATGTGGTTCAGATTTTGGACAGTGCTGTTGTGTTGAGTAAAGCATCAAAAAATACAAAAAATGTGAGGGGGAAAAGTTTGTGTTATTTTCTATAAACAGAAAGGCATTTAATGTTGTTTACAGGTATTCTTGAAATTTCAACTTTATTCAACTGCAAATCTACTTACTTGTTTGGAGTAAAGAAGTCAGTAGGCAATTAAACACAGGAAGGAAACAAAAAGTAAAACATGGGCATGATAAAGTAGACCAAACAGCAGTGAATTTCCAGGCATAAAAACTCACTTAGATACCAATAAGTTATTTCTTTGGAGATATTCTGTGCTGAGAAGTTGTAACAGCATCCTTCCCTTCATCTATTCGTGAGGTCAAATTAGGTTTCTTCTACCATTACCCTTTCTTCCCTCCCTCTTTCCCTCCATCACTGAGCAGGAACCAGTGACAGTGCTGGGGACACATATATGAATATGAATGATACAGGTCCTCTCTGCCTGTTGGTCATGAATAATCATATAGTGAAGAACACAAAGTCGGCAATTACAATGTCGATGGATCTCTCCTGGGACAAGGCAGTGAACACGTAGGAGAGTTACCATATCCAAACTTGGATGTATGGGTTAGGTTTTCTGGAGGAAGCAACTTCTGTGCCAAAACTTACAGAATGAGAAATTAGTTATGTTGTGTGTGAAAGTGAGGAAAAGGAGATTTTTAAAGAAGAGCAAATAGCATGTATGGAAACAGGAGATCCTAGATGTATGCTGGGATCTTGACATCATCGTTATGGCGAGAGCATGGAGGTTGGTTGGAGATAGATCAAGGTTAGAGAGGTAGGGCAAGCATTGATAGGTCTTAAGTGTTGCTGTCATGATCACACGTAAATTCTAGGAAGATCATCTTAGCTATAGTATGGAGAATGAATTTGAAGGATGCGGAACAAGTTTAGCAATAGCAGGACAACTAAAGAAGCTATTGCAGTAATTCAAGTAAGTGATATGGTGGCCCAAACAAGGATAATAGAAATAGGGAAAAGAAATGTATATGGAGTCAAGAAATGATAAGACTGTAAAATCAATGGAACTTAAGTGTTTTTTTGGTGGGGGGGAGGGGTCATTTTTGATTAAGAAGAATAAGACTTTAAGGATGCAGTCCAGATTACTGGCTTGAGGAAATGGGTGGACCTATTCATGGAGACCAGGAACCCTGGAGGAGGCGTACATTCGTGAAGAAAAAAGTAGAACTTTGAGGATCTCTCATAAGGATGAGAAACAGGAGCCCACAAGAGAGACTGAGAAGGAACTGCCAAAGAGGCAGGAGCTAAAGCAGAAGAACATATTGTCACAGCTTCCAGGAAAGAGGGTATTTGAGAAAAGAGGATTATATGTGGGTGCGCACATTGGGAGTGAGGGTTATAAGACATTTGCTTGTTGAGGAGCAAACAGAATATGAGCGAGTAGAGTGAATGAGTACAAATGTCTCTTTTCTCTCTAAGTGGTATGTAACAAACAAGAGACGCCTACCACAGGGCTGTAGTCAGAGTCGGGGGTCTGTTCTTGCCAACACGACTCAGTTAGGGAGAGAAACTAAACACTCTTGGAAGGAAAGATAAATGGGGATTGTTCAAGCCTAGGATCAAAGTTCCTGTTATTAATAATGAATACCTATGTACCCAATGAGTGAGAGAGAGCGAAAGAGGAAGGGAGGAGGGAGAACAAGTCAAGACTGAGAAGCACAGTTATGAATTTCCATGAAAATATTCTTCTCAGCCACATGGCTGACCACTCTGCTGACACAGTGGCATCTTTTTCCCAGTGGTAAAATAATGTCACCTCATCTGTTGCTTTAGGAGCTCAGCATCAGGATTGGCTGAAACCACTTGGATGGTTAAGGAAAGCCAGACAAAGATGCTCCAGAGAAGTCTGTTCTTGTTCCAAAAGCATACAATTGACTGATAATAACAATAGCAATAATAATAATACTCCTATTCCTATTAATAAATTTTAATGATAATATTTATTAAGGGCATTACTGTAGTCAGACTCTGTGCTAAGGGTTTTACTTGCATTAGTACTTAATGCTTACAACTGAGCAACAAAGTAGTTATTATTATTAGCCTAGTTTTAGAGATGAGAAGATGAGAAACTGAGATATTAGCGAACTTGCCTGAGCCCACACATCTGTTACGCAGTAAAATGAGGACTTGAATCCAGCCCATTCTGCCTTTTCACTTTGACATAGTGGTGGGAAAAACTTGATTATTATAATGGGGGGGAAGAGGAGGGTGGGGCGAAATGGGAGATTAGAACTGACATATATACACTACCATGTGTAAAATAGATAGCTAGCGGGAACCTTCTATAAAGCACAGGAAGCTCAACTCAGTGCTCTGTGATGACCTAGATGGCTGGGATGGGGGTGGGGGGTGGGAGGGAGGTCCAAGAGGGAGGGGATATATGTATACATATAGCTGATTCACTTCATTGTACAGCAGAAGCTAACACAACATTGTAAAGCAATTATACTCCAATAAAAAAAAAGCACTATGAGACAACTCAAACTTACATAACAAGTATTATGCTAAATGCTTTATTGTCCTCATTGCTTTTATTTTTTTTTATTTTTAATTTTTATTTTTTTTGTCTTGGTGAGGGCCATCTTTTTTTTTTTTTAAAACATCTTTATTAGAGTATAATTGCTTTACAATGGTGTGTCAGTTTCTGCTTTATAACAAAGTGAATCAGTTATACATATACATATGTCCCCATATCTCTTCCCTCTTGCATCTCCCTCCCTCCCACCATCCCTATCCCACCCCTCTAGGTGGTAACAAAGCACCCGACTGATCTCCCCATGCTATGCGATTGCTTCCCACTAGCTATCTATTTTATATTTGGTAGTGTAAATATGTCCACACCATTCTCTCACTTTTTCCCAGCTTACCCTTCCCCCTCCCCGTATCCTCAAGTCCATTCTCTACTAGGTCTGCATCTTTATTCCCATCTTGCCCCTAGGTTCTTCTGACCTTTTTTTTTTTTTTTTAAGATTCCACATATATGTGTTAGCATACGGTGTTTGTTTTTCTCTTTCTGACTTACTTCACTCTGTATGACAGACTCTAACTCCATCCACCTCATTACAAATACCTCCATTTCATTTCTTTTTATGGCTGAGTAATATTCCATTGTATATATGTGCCACATCTTCTTTATCCATTCACCTGTCGATGGACACTTAGGTTGCTTCCATGTCCTGGCTATTGTAAATAGAGCTGCAATGAACATTGTGGTACATGATTCTTTTTGAATTATGGTTTTCTCAGGGTATATGCCCAGTAGTGGGATTGCTGGGTCGTATGGTAGTTCTATTTGTAGTTTTTTAAGGAACCTCCATACTGTTCTCCATAGTGGCTGTATCAATTTACATTCCCACCAACAGTACAAGAGGATTCCCTTTTCTCCACACCCTCTCCAGCATTTATTGTTTCTAGATTTTTTGATGATGGCCATTCTGACCGGTGTGAGATGATATCTCATTGTAGTTTTGATTTGCATTTCTCTAATGATTAGTGATCTTGAGCATCCTTTCATGTGTTTGTTGGCCATCTGTATATCTTCTTTGGCATCATTGCTTTTAGTCCCCACAACCACTGCATGAGGCAGGCACTATTGTGTACCCATTTTATAAAACTAGACTCAGGTCAGGAAATTGTCTAATGTTATCGAGTTATTGCACTGCAGAGCTAGGACTTTATCCAAGTTGTTTTACCTTAGATCCTGTGCACTAAACGATCTCCCTGTTGCTTATTAGCCTGGGATACATAGGAGTCAAGGATGCGTGGGTCCTGAATTGGACAGAGGCAGAGTGAGTAGTAATAAAAAATTGATTTTGCCTCCATTTTGCTTCTCTGGAAGGTGACACACATTTGGTGCATTGTTTACCTGCTTAAAAGAAATAAAGTGTGGCCACGACTGATCTGAAAACCTACAGTGTGCTAAGCATATTGCTATACTTTTTAAGAGAGATGAGTCAGAGAACTCCTGGTGGAAGTGGGGCCATTATACTTTTAGAAACTGATTCAGAACAATTTTCCAGCTGAGGATGTTGTGGAATAAACTTAGCATCCAGCCAAGAGGCTGCCAAATGGTGTCTGGCTCAGGGTTTGATCTTAGACAGTGAATGTCTGTCTGGATTGGCAGTTGGGACCAAGGAAAGGTTTGAGACATCCTTTCAAGATTATTTTCCTTCACTGAGTTTTGAAGAAGGGCACCACTCTCTTGATCCTGGATCAGGATGTGTTTCCATCATGAAAAATGTATCTGTCTAGTCCTTACCACTAAAGAAAAAGAAAGGGAAGCTAAAATTCCTCTAAAATCCCTGCAGCTTGCTGAGAGCTACTAGAGCCAGGGATGAAATGCTTTTTATCTCAAAGCTGAAGCTGGGGGAGAGAAAGCTAAAAAAAAAAAAAAAAAATCACCTTACAATTTATACCAAATAATAAATGTGCAGGGGATTCTGTGAGGGATGCACATTAGAAATTTCATTGACTTTGTTATCTGGGAGTTCTATGGATATAGCCGATAGATATTTGGTGGGTTTTTTCCTCTATAAAATGATAGCAGTGGCTTCCTGTACCCACTTCTGCTATATTTGCCCCCTCCACACCATTCACAGGAGGCAAAATCATAGGCATTCAACGTGAATTTAGGCTGACATTTTCCTTGAACTTCACATGCACACACACACACGCACACACATCAAGTAAAAGTGGAAAAATATAAGCAAAAATAACTTTAAGGACATTTTTGTCACACTTTCTCTTCATTTGTTTTCCGTAATTCGAATAAAATTTATTAAGCATATTCTTTTCATCAGGCACTCACCAGGTGCTACGGGTGATAAAATGATGAATAAGTTATGGCACTTAAACTCAAGGAGTTCATAATTTATTGAGGCTGACTGTGGAGTATACACTTTACCATAGTACAGAGTAGACTGTGCTAGTTTTTATTTTAATAAAAATACAAACAACATGCTTACAGGAGCACAGAGGAGGAATAAATAAAATTTGAATGGATTAGCTGGTTGCATTAAGCATTTTGACCCCATGTTTCTAACCACTTATTAGCTCTGTAACTTCGAATAAGTCTTTGACTACCCTAAACCTTGATTTCCTCATTTGTAAATTGGAGATAAGAGAATGGTTTTCTGGAAGATGATCTGAGGAACAAGCAGTCAGTTAATATTAGGTGTTACGCTTATGAAGCGGGGTTGGGGAAGGCATTTCAGGGTGGTGACATTTTAGTTGACCTTTGAAAAATGGTGGTGTTTTTAATAGGGAGGCAGGTGTGGGAAAGATTTCCCAGCTGAGGGTACAGCATGAGGAGAGTGCCAGTTGTGACCAGCTGCAGGTGAACTCAAAGTCGGTACCTTCTCTTATTTCCCCTGCCCTGTCTGGCATTTCTCACTATTAGGATCACCCCTTTGGATTTGTGCAAAGGAACTACTTCCAGTGACCGGAATCAAAACTGACATCTAATGTCTAAATGTGTGAGAGGTCTAACACTCACTTTTTTTTTTCTTATTGTTGTTTCTTTAAACTTTATTTTATTGTTTTCTAATTTTTATTGGAGTATAGGGTTTTGTTGTTGTTGTTTTGCTTTGTTTTGTTTTTGGTAGAGCCACGAGGCATGCAGGATCTTAGTTCCCTGACCAGGGATAGAACCCAGGCCCCCTGCAGTGGAAGCGCAGAGTCTTATCCACTGGACCACAAGGGAAGTCCCCTGGAGCAGCAGTCCCCAACTTTTTTGGCACCAGGGACCGGTTTCATGGAAGACAATTATTCCATGGACCGAAGGAGAGGGGAGGGGGACGGTTCAGGTGGTAATGCGAGTGATGGAGAGCGGCAGATGCAGCTTTGCTCGCTGGCCTGCCGCTCACCTCCTGCTGTGCGGCCTGGTTCCTAACAGGCTGTGGACTGGTAGTGGTCCATGACCCACGTGTTGGGGACCCCCGCCCTGCAGTATAATTGATTTATACCTTTGTGTTGGTTTCAGGTGTACAGCAAAGTGAATCAGTTATACATATACCCACTGTTTTTTAGATTCTTTTCCCATATAGGCTATTACAGAGTATTGAGTAGAGTTCCCTGTGCTATACAGTAGGTCCTTATTAGTTATCTATTTTATACATAGTAGTGTGTATATGTCAATCCCAATCTCCCTATTTTTCCCTCCCCTCCCTCCCCCACTGGTAACCATAAGTTCGTTTTCAACATTTTTAACTCTATTTCTGTTGTGTAGACAAGTTCATTTGTACCTTTTTTTTTAGATTCCATATGTAAGCAATATCATATGATATTTGTATTTCCTATCTGACTTACTTCACTCAGTATGACAATCTCTAGGTTCATCCATGTTGCTGCAAATGGCATTATTTTGTTCTTTTTTATGGCTGAGTAATATTCCATTGTATATATATATACCACTTCTTTTTTTTTTTTGCTTTTTATTTTTTTATTTTTTTGTTAGTTTCTGCTTTATAACAAAGTGAATCAGTCATACATATACATATGTTCCCATATCTCTTCCCTCTTGCATCTCCCTCCCTCCCACCCTCCCTATCCCACCCCTCTAGGTGGTCACAAAGCACAGAGCTCATCTCCCTGGGCTATGCGGCTGCTTCCCACTAGCTATATATTTTACATTTAGTAGTGTATGTATGTCCATGCCACTCTCTAACCCTGTCACATCTCACCCCTCCCCCTCCCCATATCCTCAAGTCCATTCTCTAGTAGGTCTGTGTCTTTATTCCCATCTTGCCACTAGGTTCTTCATGACCTTTATTTTTTTTTTCCCTTAGATTCCATATATATGTGTTAGCATACTGTATTTGTTTTTCTCTTTCTGACTTACTTCACTCTGTATGACAGACTCTAACTCCATCCACCTCATTACAAATACCTCCATTTCATTTCTTTTTATGGTTGAGTAATATTCCATTGTATATATGTGCCAAATCTTCTTTATCCATTCATCCAATGATGGACACTTAGGTTATTTTCATGTCCTGGCTATTGTAAATAGAGCTGCAATGAACATATTGGTACATGACTCTTTTTGAATTATGGTTTTCTCAGGGTATATGCCCAGTAGTGGGATTGCTGGGTCGTATGGTAGTTCTATTTTTAGTTTTTTAAGGAACCTCCATACTGTTCTCCATAGTGGCTGTATCAATTTACATTCCCACCAACAGTGCAAGAGTGTTCCCTTTTCTCCACACCCTCTCCAGCATTTATTGTTTGTAGATTTTTTGATGATGGCCATTCTGACCGGTGTGAGATGATACCTCATTGTAGTTTTGATTTGCATTTCTCTAATGATTAATGATGTTGAGCATTCTTTCATGTGTCTGTTGGCAATCTGTATATCTTCTTTGGAGAAATGTTTATTTAGGTCTTCTGCCCATTTTTGGATTGGGTTGTTTGTTTTTTTGTTATTGAGCTGCATGAGCTGCTTGTAAATCTTGGAGATTAATCCTTTGTCAGTTGCTTCATTTGCAAATATTTTCTCCCATTCTGAGGGTTGTCTTTTTGTCTTCTTTATGGTTTCCTTTGCTGTGCAAAAGCTTTTAAGCTTCATTAGGTCCCATTTGTTTATTTGTGTTTTTATTTCCATTTCTCTAGGGGCTGGGTCAAAAAGGATCTTGCTATGATTTATGTCATAGAGTGTTCTGCCTATGTTTTCTTCTAAGAGTTTGATAGTGTCTGGCCTTACACTTAGGTCTTTAATCCATTTTGAGTTTATTTTTGTGTATGGTGTCAGGGAGTGTTCTAATTTCATACTTTTACATGTATCTGTCCAATTTTCCCAGCACCACTTATTGAAGAGACTGTCTTTTCTCCACTGTATATTCTTGCCTCCTTTATCGAAGATAAGGTGACCATATGTGCGTGGGTTCATCTCTGGGCTTTCTGTCCTGTTCCATTGATCTATATTTCTGTTTTCGTGCCAGTACCAAACTGTCTTGATTACTGTAGCTTTGTAATATAGTCTGAAGTCAGGGAGCCTGATTCCTCCAGCTCCATTTTTCGTTCTCAAGATTGCTTTGGCTATTTGGGGTCTTTTGTGTCTCCATACAAATTGTGAAATTTTTTGTTCTAGTTCTGTGAAAAATGCCAATGGTAGTTTGATAGGGATTGCATTGAATCTGTAGATTGCTTTGGGTAGTAGAGTCATTTTCACAATGTTGATTCTTCCAATCCAAGAACATGGTATATCTCCACATCTTCTTTATCCATTCCTCTGTTGATGGACATTTAGGTTGCTTCCATGTCTTGGCTATAGTAAATAGTGCTGCAGTGAACACTGGGGTACATGTATCTTTTTGAATTATGGTTTTCTCTGGATATATGCCCAGGAGTGGGATTGCTGGATCATATGGTAGCTCTACTTTTAGTTTTTAAAGGAACCTCCATACTGTTCTCCATAGTGGCTGTACTAATTTACATTTCCACCAACAGTGCAGGAGGGTTCCCTTTTCTCCACACCCTCTCCAACATTTATTGTTTGTAGATTTTCTGACTGGTGTGAGGTGATACCTCATTGTAGTTTGGATTTGCATTTCTCTAATAATTAGTGATGTGAGCATCTTTTCATGTGCTTTTTAGCCATCTGTATGTCTTCTTTGGAGAAATGTCTATTTAGATCTTCCACCCATTTTTTGATTGGGTTGTTTATTTTTTTGATATTGAGTTGCATGAGCTCTTTGTATGTTTTGGAGATTAATCCCTTGTCGGTCGCTTTGTTTGCAAATATTTTCTCCCATTCTGAGGGTTATCTTTTCATTTTGTTTATGGTTTCCCTTGCTGTACAAAAGCTTTTAAGTTTCATTAGGTCCCATTTGTTTATTTTTGGTTTTGTTGTCATTACTCTAGGAGGTGGGTCAAAAATATCTTGCTGTGATTTATGTCAAAGAGTATTCTGTCTATGTTTTCCTCTAAGAGTTTTATAGTATCTGGCCTTACATTTAGGTCTTTAGTCCATTTTGAGTTTATTTTTATGTATGGTGTTAGGGAGTGTTCTAATTTCATTTTTTTACATGTAGTTGTTCAGTTTTCCCAGCACCACTTACTGAAGAGACTGCCTTTTCTCCATTGTATATTCTTGCCTCCTTTGTCATAGATTAGATGACCATAGGTACGTGGGTTTATCTCTGAGCTTTCTATCCTGTTCCGTTAATCTATATTTCTGTTTTTGTGCCAGTACCATACTGCTTGATGACTGTAGCTTCACAGTATAATCTGAAGTCAGGAAGCCTGATTCCTCCAGCTCCATTCTTCTTTCTCAAGATTACTTTGGCTATTTGTGGTCTTTTGTCTTTCCATACAAATTGTAAAATATTTTGTTCTAATTCTGTGAAAAATGCCATTGGTAATTTGATAGGGATTTCATTGAATCTGTAGATTGCTTTGGGTAGTATAGTCATTTTCACAATATTGATTCTTCTAATCCAAGAACATGGTATATCTCTCCATCTGTTTATGTCATCTTTGATTTCTTTCATCAGTATCTTATTGTTTTCTGAGTATAGGTCTTTTGCTTCCGTAGGTAGGTTTATTCCTAGGTAGTTTATTCTTTTTGATGAGATGGTAAATGGGACTGTTTCCTTGATTTCACTTTTGAATTCATTACTAGCCATTGACTGAATCATTTTATCAATCTAACTAACTAGAGTCTTAGGAAGGCAAGTTTGAAACCAAGTGGAAGCTTCAGGACAGATGAATTTGGTTGGAGTTCAACTGGTAAGAAAGCACAGGGGTGTGGGCAGTGCCCTGTGGGGCCCCCAGGCAGTGTAAGGCCACTACAAACCTGGTGGACTTTGTAGAAGGGCCAGCAGTAAGTGACCTACCTTCACATTGTCCTAAAGGCAGGCTCTGGCCATGTTTATCAGCCTCGTCTAGGTGGAAGTGGAGAGCAAAGAGGAGGGTGGGTTGGGGAGAGTTGGTGCTGAAGGCCACGTTGTTGGTTGCTTCCCACTCAGGGCTAATCCCACCTTAGCCACAAGCATAAATAACTCTCATTGACTTTGAGTTGAATTTCTCTTAATCTGATGTTGAAAATCATCCCCAACATGACTAATAACCGTGTTTTCATCTCATTGTCTACTATTTCATAACAAGAGATGGTTATCTAATTGTGCCCTTTGGCTTAGCTTGGAAAGTAGAATCCCTGTCCTCATCTACTGACAAGCTGAATCATCCTTACTTTCCTCCAGGGCTGTGCTTCACTAAGACTCTTTCTTCCCCTTGTAACCCCATGTCTTGACATCTGAACTCAATGTCCCTGTCACTTGCTGGGTTTGAGGATACAGTGCCTAATGGAGGATATTACTTGTTTACCTTGGCAGTTCTGTTCCATTTCTCAAGCTAGAATCTGAGTCCCTTGAGGAGAGAAAGGGGCAGAGATCTGTTTTCCTGCTTACAATACCTAGCCCAGAGCCCTAGCTATGTCCCTTGAAGATTTACCAATTAATTACAGATGAAATCAAAACAGCACTATCAGCAAAATCCCCAGTTCTCTTCAAATCCTATACCCTCCTCCTCATTATCCCCAACATTTAAAAGATTTTCATACCAAGCTATACTTATCTCCATTTATTTATAGCCCCTTCCCTTATTTCTCACCAAAATGAGACCAAAACCAGAAAATGAGAGAAAAATCAATTAACAAGCAAATGCTAATGTAAATATGTGTCTAGGTCCTGCCTGTCCTCTACATGTAGAAAGTTGTCCACCTATGAACATCCTGATTTGTTGCTGTACTCCATAAGCTTTTCCACTAACATGGATCAAGTATGTTCCAATACACATTTCCTCCATTTAGGAATGGAGAATACAAAGCCCAGAGATGCTAATTAAATTACCCGAACCAATTAAATCACCAGAGCTGAGCCTGGAACCCAGGCCTTTTCAACACCCATTTCAGGGTTCAACCCATTATGCCTTTAGTAAGAAATGATGACATTGGGGACAGTGGCAATGTCACAATTGGCAGAATGATTCACCTGTTCTGTGAAAATATACTTCTCCTTTCAGCAGGGTAGACAGGAACTGTAACACATGGTCTACCACCAGATTCTCAGAGAAAGTTCTCTCTGATCCCAATGTCTGAGCCTTGGTGTCCACATGTAGCCCATTCATTCATTCCTAAATGACCTTACACACATTAATTGCCAATTAAGCCTCTTGTTGCCAATAGAGTAGTCAAGACCTAAAATTAGCCGCTCGCTTCTTATGACTCCAGGGCACCCAGCCAAAGTGATATTTATGACTGTTTCAGACCCGTGAACTAAAGACAGCCATGACACAGAATGAGTCAAAACTGCTCTTTGTTCTGGAGACACCAAAATGAAATGAATGCTCTTGAAATAGATGACAAGGCTTTTCACTCAGTTCTTACCTCTACACATTCAGAGGTAATTAGGAAAGACAAAAAATAAGGAATGAAGATAATAATTATTGATTGTATACCATACATCAAAACTTCCATATATGGTCCTATAATTCTTAAACATAGTAACTAGCATGTTTTTGATATTTTATCAAGTATCAGGTACTTACCAAAACAAAATGTGAAAAGATATGTGTTGTTATTTCTATTTTTCTAATTAAAAAAAACCCCCAATGTTAAGTGGTTGAATAATTGATGAAGGTCATATAAATTGTTAGTAGAGGGGCTGAGCCCAAACCCACTTTGGTCTCCAAATGTCATGCTTTCCCTGCTCCTAACGCAGGGAAAATTGTCCCTCTCTTCTATGAGCTCCCATAAAACATTGTCAAATTCTATATTAGAAAGCTTATTGCACTGTATTTTAACATTCTCTTTGCATAACTGTCTGCTTCCCTCGAAAGTCTTGTAGCTCTAAGTCTGGGCTATATCACTTGAGCTTTATAAAGGTGGCCAAATCATTGGGAGAATTCTGTACCCCACTTTTCTCATCTACAGAACAGAGATGTAATAGTTTCCACATCATAATATTTTTGTGAATAATTAAATGAGGTGCATAGTGGGCTTGCTATTCAGTAAGTGCTCAAACAGTTATTATTTTCCAAGGGCCTAAGAGTGCTAGCAAACGATGGCAAATCTTGGATGTTCACTGTGGGTGGAGAGAGTATCTATGTTGTGCATCACTACAATCTTATCCTAGTGATAAACAAAGAGTAAATATACACATGTATGTTGGTTCAATGAAGAGGTTAACAAATCATTTGAAGTCTGGATAAAGTAGGTATAACATTGATGGTTCTCAACCCATTGATCATGGACCTTGAGGACTAGCAGATATACTGTTAGAGATCTGTGAAACAGTGTCTGCTAACAAATAAGTCTCATACTTAGATGCTCTATTATTTTCTAACTGTATATAGTTACTCTTGTGATTTCTGAAATACAAAATTGTTTGAAATGTTACTTAAGTCTTAATAGTTCCTTGCCATTTATTTTTCCATTCAATGGCTAATACAATTATGACTATACCATGGGGGTGGTATCCATGAAGTTTTGAAAATTAAAGGAGAAGGGACATACACATAAAAGGTTGAAAAACACTCTCTCAAGACATTGAAAATTGGTTGCCAGTAATAAATATTGTTCCTTCAGACTGTAAGCACACAGGGTGTGTCTACACAGAATTTGATTTTTTCTTATAACACAGAACAGAGCGTTCTACTCATTTAAACAAGGCCAGAGTAACGAGAACCATCTTACTTATCTGTTAAACTTGTCCTTATTTGCCGCTTGTCTTTATATTGTAACAAAAGGGTATAAATGTGAGCTTTGAAAATACCTTGAAATCTAAGAAATAAACCCTCCCCCACATCCTTAACAGTGAACCTCTGGTGGCCCTGTTTTGCCTTATGTGGCCCCTTTCCTTTGGTTGTGATTAATTGCCCATGAGAGGCTGGGAGCACCTTATGCCAATGTTGGCCAATCAAATTCTCTCCTCCAGAAATTTGGAGGTCCAGAGAATCTAGTAGAGTTCTTTGCTGGAACTGAGGTAATGACAACTCAATGATCGCACACTGGATCAGTGCAAATGAGGCTGCAGAGCTGGTGAGATAAGTGACACAGAAAGAGGAAAAGAAGATCATGTAAGAGAACCTATGAATCCATAAAGGGAAGATTTCAAAGTTCCTGAGAGCTTTCTAGTCCTTTGTGACTCACAGATTAACGTCTTGCTTTTAAGTTCCATGGAACTTGATTTTATCTTGATTCTTTATTTCAATAATTACTTACTGAGCATCTGCTGTGTCCTAGGTACTATTCTAGACACTGTGGATGCAGCTGTGAAAAAATTAATGAAAATCCCTGCCCTTCTGAAGCTTATATTGCAAATGTGGGAAGTACAAAATAAACAGGGTAAAAGGTTAAAATCTACAGGATGGTAGATAATGATAAATCCTAAGAGAAAATTAAGTGTGGTAGGAAGTGTCATGGATGGAGGTTCAGTTTTGGTTAGGTGGCTAGTTAAGGCCTCAGTGAGAAGGTGATATTTGAGCAACGTGAAGGGAATGAACTTCAAGCTAGGACAAGTTCAGGAGCCCACCTGCAAGGATGGGGTGGGGTAAAGGAGGAAGTAGGGTGAATAGGTGATGAGATCAGAGAGATGGATGGTACGCTAGATGATGTACAATTTTACAATCATAATAAACTCTCCTATTTTACTCTGAAACTATTAGAAAGGCATTGGATCATTTTGAGCAAAGGAATGACATGAACTGTTTAAGTTTTAACGGGGTTGCTTGTTCGAAAGAAGCCAATATTTTCCATTTCTTTGATTAGGTGAACATGAGCTTGTGCTTTCTACTTAGAGTACATCAAAAATTCTTAACTGGGACACTCTTTGTATGGTTTTTGAACCAAAAGCAAATCATTGGTAAAGAGAGCTTGCCTCCATGTCTTTGACAAACTTTTTCTTTTTTTAATTGGTGTGTTGCAGGGTAGTTTGTCTTGTGCCCCTACTGTACTCAGCAGCACAGACTTTTGGTCCTGGGATTTGAAAGAGATTGAGGAACAAATGGGAAATACCCATTTGTTCCTCAATCCTTGCTCCTTAACAGCAGTGAGAAATACCATATTTGTAGTCACCCTCAAAGTCCACTGGGCTCATAGGAAAAGATTATGTAAGAAGGAAATACATTTAAAGATCTGCAAACCTTTTGGCAGAACAAAACTCCAACATGTAGCCATAAAATTGCATTATAGAGCACTAGGTAAGTCACAAGAAAAAAATACAGTTGACCCTTGAACAACATGGGGTTTAAGGGTGTCAACTCTCTGCCCAGTCAAAAATCTAGGTCTAACTTCACAGTTGGTCTTTGGTGTCCGAGGGTCCTCCGTAATCTCAGTTCTGCATCCATGGATTCAGCCAGTTGCCGACTGTGTAGTTCTGTGACACTCATTTTTTGAAAAAAATCCACGGATAAATGGACCTGTGCAGTTCAAACCCATATTGTTCAAGGGTCAACTGTATATCTTGCTAGGGAAAGATCACAGTTGACTTATGGAAACTCATACCTTCAATTATCTATTAAAAACAAATTCCAGAGTCAAATTTAAATATCTCTGCAGAGTAATAACTCATTCTAGGTTGGATAAGATTTTAAACTGGGTGAATCTTGAATATCATAAATTTGGAATATTGCGAAGGGATTAACTGCGAGAACAAAATATTCTGTCTTTTCTTAACAAATTCCTTTGAAGCACCAATGCATGAACACAAATAACTTATCCATACAACTCTAACTCATTGACTTTGGGATTAGAAGGCTGAAATAACCTCCCTGTAAAAAGATATGATAGCTTTTTTGAAGTTATGATGAATAATTAGTAAAGTATGACATGCATGTTAAATTGGAAATGGTTTAGGGAGCAGCAGATGATTTTGCTTTTCAGACAGAAAACCAAGTGAATATTGCAGGAAGGTAGCTGGGGAGGAGAGAGGCTGTGACTCCAGTTGCTTTATTATTTTATCCAATTTGATGCCTGCTTCTTTTCTTCTCACCTGGGACCCTCCTTTGTGATGTGTGCAATTTTAAAGAAAACCGAAGGGTAAAATGAATCAAACGAGGCTTTTGCTCCCAGTACCCCGATCTCCTCCAACTGAGAAGTCACAAAGGGAACTTAGTCTTATTAAAGGGCAGTGGGTCAGACCACAGAATCCACAAAGCTGCTCTTAAGGCTCAGTGTTCTTGCTGGGTATCATTACCATTGAAACCAAATAACTGTGCAGCATATCTGTTGCCAGAAAAAGGTAGTAAATTGGTTTGCTGGGATGTAGAAAGCTTAAAGCATCCAAATAGAGACAGTGCTTTTGTCAGAAGCAGGTCTCTTTGCCCTTCTTTATCATCTTCACATGCTACTTTGTTTAATCGTTTCTTCCCATGAGTTTTACTACCCCAAACTGAGCCAGCATATGGGATGTTTAAAATTTATACCATCTCTTTAAAGCCATGCTCAGGTAGTGACCTGGTTCTAGAGCATAGTTTCTCATCCATGGCACAATTGATATTTTGGGCAGCATAATTATTTGCTGTCAGGGCGGTTCTGCACATATAGGATGGTTAATAGCAACCCTGAGCTCTATGCAGTAGATACCGGTAGCATCCCTCAGCTGTGATAACCAAACATGTCTCCAGATATTGCTAAGTGTCTCCAGGTGGGGGAAAACCACCCGGGGTAAAGAACTTTGGAGGTTGAAACTGGTGGAACCAACAATGCCCTCTGCAAGACAGCTTAAGCTAGCCACTGCTTCAGAGCTTTTCTTCAGCAACAGAAGAGGAAACATAAAATAACTTGCCCATATCCCAGGCTGAGAGAAACTCAATTCATGTAGAAAGTTGAAATTGACATGATGGGTATACCTGCTTGGGAAGCATGTGGTTTAGAAGTTGGGACCTGATGTGCCAGACTCTCAATCCTTAGTATTGAGTGGGGGGCATTGACCTAAAAGTCTCGAGTCTGGTTTTTCTGTTCCTCTGATTCATTGGGTGACTTGTGACAGTGCCTCAGACTTGTCTTTGTCAGTGTCTGTAAGATGCCTAATGCCATGTAATGATGCAAGACAATATTCATAAAAGGGTAAGTGCTGGGAATGGGAGTCTTATATCACAGTAAGGTGTCACAGATGTATTCATGGCTATAGCCACCTGCCCAAACACCTCAACTTGTCAGCAGAATTCCAAGGATAGTGACGTAGGGAAGAAGAATCTATTCAACTTTACTACTAATAAAACTATCAGTAAATAATTATTGAACACTTATAATGCACCAGACTCTCCTGTACGCTTCACTTGTATTAACTCATTTTATCCAAATATCAATACTAGCAGCATTTATTATTTAAAAATAGTATCTGAAATGTATTAGAAAATTATTTTCTCCCATTTCACTGATGAGGAAACTGAGACACAGAAAGATTAAATAACTTTAGTAATGTCACACTGATATCAAGTTGTAGTCAGGACACAAACTGGTCACTTTGGCTGTTAACCACTACAACGTAAATGTTAAATGAGCAAACATGCGTTGTACACTTTCTACATGCCAGGTGGTCTGCTAAGTGTTCAAAGATGAATGTCATGTTTTCTGCTACCAAGTCAATCACAATCTAGTGTGGATTCAGTTATATAAATAAATCATTCCCTACAACAGAGATTAGCATGATGCTTTTAGCATAGCAGCAGTTGCAAACTAAGCAGAGGAACAAAGGAGAGATGATGAGCTTAGCCCTGAGGGAAGCAAGGAGACTTCATAGGGTCAGTGGAGCCAGAGCAAGGGTTTAAAGGATAAATAAGAATTCACCCAAAGGACCTGATGTGTGAAAGGCCCTTGGGAAGGGGGAAACAGCATGAGTGGTTATCATCAGTCTGTCTGCTTTTGGGCCCTAAGTGCCCGTTGTAAACTAGCCCATTCTTCAAAGTTCAACTCATCTGCTATCTCCTTCATATGAGGTCTTTAGAATACACTTATGCTTATTCCTGTTCTAGATTTTGATTTTCATTTATTACCTTCTGTCTTGTGTTAGTTAATTGAATTCATATCATTCTCCCTGATTGACTCCAAGCTCCCTGAGGGAAATGAATCTGTTTTTATTCTTTGCTATGTAGTCGTGTATGCTAGGTGGTGCTTTATGCACAACAAATTAAATGGTGAGATGAATAAAACATGTCTGGACATAATGTAAATGTCATGTCAAACAATTCATTGAATGTATCCTATTTAAAAGAAAAAAGATATTCTCTAGGTTAAGTCAAAGATTCATTGGAGTATATAGTTTGATGTCTGGGGCCAATGATCCACTGCAAGGTAACTAAAAGAAAGAATAAGTAAACCCTAAATCAAATCAGCTTCTAATCCTGGTAGGTCTGGATCTTGGCTTTGCCCAATGCAATGAGTAGTTCTCAAACTTGAGAGTGTGTTAGTGTGTCATAAGAATTTGTTTTTTGTTTTTTTAAAGAATTTGTTAAAATGTAGATTTCTACAGGTTCTAATGCAGAACTCTGGAATAGGGTACAGGAATAAGCACCCTCATACTGGATGATTTTTTTGGAACAAGTTTTAAAAAATTGGTTGAATTGTAGAAGTAGGCAAAAGGTTTAGACTTAGAGAAAGAACCATGAATTTAAGGGCGCTCTGTTGGCCAGCTGAACCTCAATCAATCAACCAATCCCTCATTATCTTGTTACAGATTCCTAACATTCCAATAAGAGCCAATTCTTAGGTTCAGACTCCACCCTATATGTTATATGAGAAACTCTGACACGGGTTCCAGGCATTTTAGAAAGGCTTCTGAAATGCTGATAATGGGCAGTTTGGGCTGAGAATTACAAAATGTAAATATCCTCGGATGATGAACACCAATTTTCAATTTTAAGTCGTTGTTTACACCTGAGGGCAAATTCATTCATTAATTAACAGCCTGGTGAAGCTGGTTTCCTATGGGAATGAAAAACAGAAAAAAGGAAATTTTAATGGGAGACCTTAAGGTGGACAATCTGGTAATGCCTAGGGTAGCACTGGTCATCCCCAGAGCCATAAGAATTTGTTAAAATGTAGATTTCTACAGAAAGGAAAGTCCAGGTGAGGAGGTGTTTAAATGGGAAAGAGAAAGTAAGGAAAAAGGGTGAAGTTATCAGAGGCTAACAGTGGGGCTAGGTCACTGTCTGACCTGAGACCCTCAGGTTCCTTCTTGGAGGAAAGTAATATGAATGAGAAATGCATTGGAGGCTGATGCAGCTAATGGGGAAATTTGGGAAACAGAATCATCTGGGCCCCGAGATTTCCCAGCTTTGGGCAAAAAGTTAAAATTCTTCCCTGATGGTTTTCAGGTCTTCACGAATGGGGTGAATGTGAGTGGGGCCACTAATTTCACTCTGGTTGAGAGAAAAAAAAATAAAAGAAGCTGATATCTGAGAGGAGGTAGTGTTGAAGGAAGGGCATGAGCTATTGGGTTGGCCAAAAAGTTCATTCGGGTTTTTCGTAACATCGTATGGACAAACCCGAACGAACTTTTTGGCAGCCCAATATTTTCAAGTGAGGAAGGCGTGTCTGAAGGCAGAGGCACTGGGGAGGTAATTACAGCTGTGGCTGAAACTACAAAACTGGCTGGTTCTTAACTGTTATTTGTGGCTAATCACTTCCAAATAACAAATGAACAGCACAGTAAATGTTAGCAGGATAGTTTTCTGTTAATCAAGAATAACGAGTGAGTAGACTAATTCCATCTCCAAACATCTGTAATTTTAATGGTGTTGCCTGTTGCTGCTTCAGATTGATTACTTGGTGATTGAGAGGGAGCCAGAAGGTAGGAGGACTCAAAATAAAAGGCAGGTTAAGGTTATTGTTATTTCCTTCTACATTTATGCAGAATATCACCTCTCCCACGTGAATCCTTATAGAAGATGAACACTGCCTTTCCAAAAATGATCTTAACCCAGAGACATGATGCCCAAATTTAAGCCTGTGTGTGTGTGTGTGTGTGTGTAAGAGAGAGAGAGAAAAGAGAGAGAGAGGAAGAGAGGGAGGGAGGAAGGAAGGAAGGAGGTGTTCTAATTGCAAACTGAAGCAACAAAATCTAAATGCATAAAATCTGGAATAAATCTAAGTGTTTTCTCAACTTCATTCACTGTGAAACTTTAGGCAATTTGCTGAAGTCCATTGACATTTCATTTATACACTTGAGGTAAAGAAATATACGGAGTTTGGTTATTTCGTGTTCCATTAGACTGCCCAAGAGATTAGATGTAGCCCCAGCCCTTCCAGGAGTGTCTAATCTAATGGGAAACTCAGCCACATATGAAACAAACGCAATGGGTAAGAATATGTATGATCAGTCTGCAATAGAGTGGGGAGAAATTTCTTTCTTGTTGCAGTAGTTCAAGGAAAGAGGGACTAGAAATGTTCCATGGTGTATGTGGGCCTTCTGGATATAATTTGAAGGCCAGGTGTGGGTGAATATTGTATTTGCCCCTCCAGATTCACTCTTCTTCATCTACTTCTCTACTGCAAGAGGCTGATCTGTTTGGATCACATTAACGAGCTCCTTTGCCTTGCAGCCTCCTATGGCCTTTGTCCAATGAGGAGCTCCACAAGGAGATCAGAGGGAAGGAGTGTGAAGTTGGGTACTTGTGTTCCCTCTCCTTTTAAAATTGCACTTGGTAGCTTTCTTCCCAGAGATCCCAGCTTCTTTTATAGACTTCCTCCCCACTCTCTCTCTCCTGTTGGCTTTCAGGACCACTTCCTCCCTTCTCCCTTTTCACCTAGAAGTGGTGACAGAGGTGGGGCAGATTGTTACTGCCTCCTGTGATTTCCCTAAACTTTGCCCACATATTTGTAAATAGTCTCTTTAGTCAATTCTCCTTGAATTATTCCATTGTGAGAGTGTCATCTCTTTCCTTCTGAGTTACTAGCTAAGACACACAGACTGAGAGATGGGGAGGTGGACATATCAGGCAGTAGGAATAACTGTGAAGACACTTTTAATTACAGCCAGTTTACCTAGTAGAGGGTCTAGCTCATTCCTATGGAGAAAGTCAATAGCTAACTTGAAGGCAAATAAGATGTAAAGATCACCTAATATGTGGTCACAAAGATGTTACAGATGCACAATTTTGCTAGATTTGAACCTATGTCCACTCTTTCTTTTCAAAACAAGAAGAGCAGAGATGAGATATCCCTACCCAGAGCTTTTGGCTTGTAAAGAGGTGAAGGCAGCAAGAGGGTTAGAAGAGACCATGAGACCTCCCCCAAAAAAGAGCCATGTCTTTTAAAAATTTCTGTTCACCTATAAACAGTCTTACTTGAGCCCGAGGTGTGGGATATCAGACCACCTCTCCCTGCAACCCTAGAGGATATGAGAATCAAGCAGAAGTTTCCATAGATGAAAGTCATCCCATGGCTTTCCTTTCAGCGATGCCTATTTGGGGATGAAAGCAAAGGAAATATTCTGAGGTTCTGATGATTTATTTACTTATTTGTTTGTTTATTCCTGTGTTTATGCATTCATTTATATATCAAGGAACCCAATCTAAATGAAGTTGCATGTAACAATGATACCTATTCCCTCAAAGGTCAGGAGGGTGATAAGGATGTATGTAGAGTAGACAAGTCCATTGTTTTCCTCCAGCAGTTCTAATCAATTCTTTAGCTTGATGGACAGAAGCAGGGTGATAACTCCCTGTCATATTTCTCAATAGAAGACGGGAAACCTTGACAAACTGACAAATGGAAAAGGATAGCCCTTGTGGGATGTTAAGCAACAGGAGAATGTGTAAAACTAATTGCAGGCAGGAAAACCAGCAAGGCCAGCTTCAGCAGCCCCGTCATCCTCTAAGCTAACTCGTATAAGATATTATTTTGAGTCAGGCAGATTCCTCACATGGAAGGGATTACTTTTTTCTACTGTAAAATTTTTTTCCCAAGTGTTTTAAGATCTTTGACATCTTGATCCAAGTGTTGGACCTGCATCTGAATAAAATAGATCCAGATTAGAATCCCAGCTTTAAAATGTCCTCCCTGTGTGTCCTCCCTGTGTGTTTCATTTCCTCTCTTAATTAATTTTCCTCACCTGAGAAATGGGACAATAAAACAACCTTTCAGGAAAATGTTAAGGACTAAGTGTGGTCAGGTTTATAAAATACTGGGCAAGCCACCGATGATGAGGAAGAATAGAGGCAACTGCTGGTGTTGCTGTTTGAAACAGATGCACGTGACCTAACCCGCAACAACGGTAGCAAGAAAGGAGACAGACATGGGACACAGATATGAAAGCTTCCAGAGAAGTTCAGCCTCCGCCCACTGGGGACTTCTCTTCAAGCGCTGCTCCTGCAGGCTCTGGACACCTATTTCTGGTGATCAAGAGCTTTTCACCCATTCACTCACTGATTGAATTTTTAAGCAGCTCTTGGTGTGAAATTGTTCTTGGAGCTCACAGAGATAGAATGGTAGGAAGAGAAGAGTGTAAGTTTTAGAGTCAATCATAGACTGAGGTGAATGTCAGTTACACTGTTCACTAGCTGAGTGGCCACAGCAAACCCCATAAACACTTTTTTTTCCCCAAGTGTAAAATGGCAACTTTTAAGGGCACATGAATGAGATAAATATCAAAATTTTAAGTACAGCTGTTCACACATAATGGGTACTTAATATTATGGGTTTTTTTCCTTCCCTTTCTTCTGTTGAGGCAAAAGCTGCCTTCTTGTACCTCAATCATTATCCTCCATCTAGCTCTGGATCCATATGGATTAAGTTGGGTTCCTCTTTCATGATCAGTCATTCTCTTTTTTTTTTTTTTTTTTTGTCAATACATTTTTATTTAAGGAATTCACATGTTATGATTTCTTCCACTGTAAATCACTGTAGTTCCTCCAATGGTTGAATCCTAATCTTCAAGATAGCCCTTTTAAAAAGAATTTTTGCTCAGCCCATAGTTGTCATGTCAGTCAATGCTTCTTTGATCTCCACTTGAATATGGACATACTGTAAAAATTCCCCACCTGTAATCTTTTTTTTATTATTATTATTATTTTTTTTATTTTTTATTTTTTTGTGTGTGTTAGCTTCTGCTTTATAACAAAGTTAATCAGTTATACATATACAATATGTTCCCATATCTCTTCCCTCTTGCATCTCCCTCCCTCCCACCCTCCCCATCCCACCCCTCTAGGTGGTCACAAAGCACCGAGCTGATCTCCCTGTGCTATGCGGCTGCTTCCCACTAGCTATCTATTTTACATTTGGTAGTGTATATATGTCCATGACACTCTCTCACCCTGTCACATCTCACCCCACCCCCTCCCCATATCCTCAAGTCCATTCTCTAGTAGGTCTGTGTCTTTATTCCCGTCTTGCCACTAGGTTCTTCATGGCCTTTTTTTTTTTTTTTTTTCCTTAGATTCCGTATATATGTGTTAGCATACTGTATTTGTTTTTCTCTTTCTGACTTACTTCACTCTGTATGACAGACTCTAACTCCATCCACCTCATTACAAATACCTCCATTTCATTTCTTTTTATGGCTGAGTAATATTCCATTGTATATATGTGCCACATCTTCTTTATCCATTCATCTGTCGATGGACATTTAGGTTGCTTCCATGTCCTGGCTATTGTAAATAGAGCTGCAATGAACATTTTGGTACATGACTCTTTTTAACCTATGGTTTTCTCAGGGTATATGCCCAGTAGTGGGATTGCTGGATCGTATGGTAGTTCTATTCTTAGTTTTTTAAGGAACCTCCATACTGTTCTCCATAGTGGCTGTATCAATTTACATTCCCACCAACAGTGCAAGAGAGTTCCCTTTCCTCCACACCCTCTCCAGCATTTATTGTTTCTAGATTTTTTGGTGATGGCCATTCTAACCGGTGTGAGATGATATCTCATTGTAGTTTTGATTTGCATTTCTCTAATGATTAATGATGTTGAGCATTCTTTCATGTGTCTGTAGGCCATCTGTATATCTTCTTTGGAGAAATGTCTATTTAGGTCTTCTGCCCATTTTTGGATTGGGTTGTTCGTTTTTTTGTTATTGAGCTGCATGAGCTGCTTGTAAATCTTGGAGATTAATCCTTTGTCAGTTGCTTCATTTGCAAATATTTTCTCCCATTCTGAGGGTTGTCTTTTGGTCTTGTTTATGGTTTCCTTTGCTGTGCAAAAGCTTTTAAGTTTCATTAGGTCCCATTTGTTTATTTGTGTTCTTATTTCCATTTCTCTGGGAGCTGGGTCAAAAAGAATCTTGCTGTGATGTATGTCATAGAGTGTTCTGCCTATGTTTTCCTCTAAGAGTTTGATAGTGTCTGGTCTTACACTTAGGTCTTTAATCCACTTTGAGTTTATTTTTGTGCATGGTGTCAGGGAGTGTTCTAATTTCATACTTTTACATGTACCTGTCCAATTTTCCCAGCACCACTTATTGAAGAGGCTGTCTTTTCTCCACTGTATATGCTTGCCTCCTTTATCAAAGATAAGGTGACCATATGTGCGTGGGTTTATCTCTGGGCTTTCTGTCCTGTTCCATTGATCTATATTTCTGTTTTCGTGCCAGTACCAAACTGTCTTGATTACTGTAGCTTTGTAATATAGTCTGAAGTCAGGGAGCCTGATTCCCCCAGCTCCATTTTTCGTTCTCAAGATTGCTTTGGCTATTCGGGGTCTTTTGTGTTTCCATACAAATTGTGAAATTTTTTGTCCTAGTTCTGTGAAAAATGCCAGTGGTAGTTTGATAGGGATTGCATTGAATCTGTAGATTGCTTTGGGTAGTAGAGTCATTTTCACAATGTTGATTCTTCCAATCCAGGAACATGGTATATCTTTCCATCTATTTGTATCATCTTTAATTTCTTTCATCAGTGTCTTATAATTTTCTGCATACAGGTCTTTTGTCTCCTTAGGTAGGTTTATTCCTAGATATTTTATTCTTTTTGTTGCAATGGTAAACGGGAGTGTTTTCTTAATTTCACTTTCAGATTTTTCGTCATTAGTGTATAGAAATGCAAGAGATTTCTGTGCATTAATTTTGTATCCTGCTACTTTACCAAATTCATTGATTAGCTCTAGGAGTTTTCTGGTAGCATCTTTAGGATTCTCTATGTATAGTATCATGTCATCTGCAAACAGTGACAGCTTTACTTCTTCTTTTCCGATTTGGATTCCTTTTATTTCTTTGTCTTCTCTGATTGCTGTGGCTAACACTTCCAAAACTATGTTGAATAATAGTGGTGAGAGTGGGCAACCTTGTCTTGTTCCTGATCTTAGTGGAAATGGTTTCAGTTTTTCACCATTGAGGACAATGTTGGCTGTGGGTTTGTCATATATGGCCTTTATTATGTTGAGGAAAGTTCCCTCTATGCCTACTTTCTGCAGGGCTTTTATCATAAATGGGTGTTGAATTTTGTCGAAAGCTTTCTCTGCATCTATTGAGATGATCATATGGTTTTTCTCCTTCAATTTGTTAATATGGTGTATCACATTGATTGATTTGCATATATTGAAGAATCCTTGCATTCCTGGGATAAACCCCACTTGATCATGGTGTATGATCCTTTTAATGTGCTGTTGGATTCTGTTTGCAAGTATTTTGTTGAGGATTTTTGCATCTATGTTCATCAGTGATATTGGCCTGTAGTTTTCTTTCTTTGTGACATCTTTGTCTGGTTTTGGTATCAGGGTGATGGTGGCCTCGTAGAATGAGTTTGGGAGTGTTCCTCCCTCTGCAATATTTTGGAAGAGTTTGAGAAGGATAGGTGTTAGCTCTTCTCTAAATGTTTGATAGAATTCACCTGTGAAGCCATCTGGTCCTGGGCTTTTGTTTGTTGGAAGGTTTTTAATCACAGTTTCAATTTCAGTGCTTGTGATTGGTCTGTTCATATTTTCTATTTCTTCCTGGTTCAGTCTCGGCAGTTTGTGCATTTCTAAGAATCTGTCCATTTCTTCCAGGTTGTCCATTTTATTGGCATAGAGTTGCTTGTAGTAATCTCTCATGATCTTTTGTATTTCTGCAGTGTCAGTGGTTACTTCTCCTTTTTCATTTCTAATTCTATTGATTTGAGTCTTCTCCCTTTTTCTCCTGATGAGTCTGGCTAATGGTTTATCAATTTTGTTTATCTTCTCAAAGAACCAACTTTTAGTTTTATTGATCTTTGCTATCGTTTCCTTCATTTCTTTTTCATTTATTTCTGACCTGATCTTTATGATTTCTTTCCTTCTGCTAGCTTTGGGGTTTTTTTGTTCTTCTTTCTCTAATTGCTTTAGGTGCAAGGTTAGGTTGTTTATTCGAGATGTTTCCTGTTTCTTGAGGTAGGCTTGTATTGCTATAAACTTCCCTCTTAGCACTGCTTTTGCTGCATCCCATAGGTTTTGGGTCGTCGTATCTCCATTGTCATTTGTTTCTAGGTATTTTTTGATTTCCCCTTTGATTTCTTCAGTGATCACTTCGTTATTAAGTAGTGTATTGTGTAGCCTCCATGTGTTTGTATTTTTTACACATCTTTTCCTGTAATTGATATCTAGTCTCATAGCGTTGTGGTCGGAAAAGATACTTGATACGATTTCAATTTTCTTAAATTTACCAAGGCTTGATTTGTGACCCAAGATATGATCTATCCTGGAGAATGTTCCATGTGCACTTGAGAAAGATGTGTATTCTGTTGTTTTTGGGTGGAATGTCCTCTAAATATCAATTAAGTCCATCTTGTTTAATGTATCATTTAAAGCTTGTGTTTCCTTATTTATTTTCATTTTGGGTGATCTGTCCATTGGTGAAAGTGGGGTGTTAAAGTCCCCTACTATGATTGTGTTGCTGTCGATTTCCCCTTTTATGGCTGTTAGTATTTGCCTTATGTATTGAGGTGCTCCTATGTTGGGTGCATAAATATTTACAATTGTTATACCTTCCTCTTGGATCGATCCCTTGATCATTATATAGTGTCCTTCTTTGTCTCTTATAATATTCTTTATTTTAAATTCTATTTTGTCTGATATGAGAATTGCTACTCCAGCTTTCTTTTGATTTCCATTTGCATGGACTATCTTTTTCCATCCCCTCACTTTCAGTATGTATGTGTCTCTAGGTCTGAAGTGGGTCTCTTGTAGACAGCATATATATGGGTCTTGTTTTTGTATCCATTCAGCCAGTCTGTGTCTTTTGGTGGGGGCATTTAATCCATTTACATTCAAGGTAATTATCAATATGTATGTTCCTATTCCCATTTTCTTAAATGTTTTGGGTTTGTTATTGTAGGTGTTTTCCTTCTCTTGTGTTTCTTGCCTAGAGAAGTTCCTTTAGCATTTGTTGTAAAGCTGGTTTGGTGGTGCTGAACTCTCTCAGCTTTTGCTTGTCTGTAAAGGTTTTAATTTCTCCATCACATCTGAATGAGATCCTTGCTGGGTAGAGTAATCTTGGTTGTAGGTTTTTCTCCTTCATCACTTTAAGTATATCCTGCCACTCCCTTCTGGCTTGCAGAGTTTCTGCTGAAAGATCAGATGTTAACCTTATGGGGATTCCCTTGTGTGTTATTTGTTGTTTTTCCCTTGCTACTTTTAATATGTTTTCTTTATATTTAATTTTTGACAGTTTGATTAATATGTGTCTTGGCGTGTTTCTACTTGGGTTTATCCTGTATGGGGCTCTCTGTGCTTCCTGGACTTGATTAACTATTTCCTTTCCCATATTAGGGAAGTTTTCAACTATAATCTCTTCAAATATTTTCTCAGTCCCTTTCTTTTTCTTTTCTTCTTCTGGGACCCCTATAATTCGAATGTTGGTGCGTTTAATGTTGTCCCAGAGGTCTCTGAGACTGTCCTCAGTTCTTTTCATTCTTTTTTCTTTATCCTGCTCTGTAGTAGTTATTTCCACCATTTTATCTTCCAGGTCACTTATCCTTTCTTCTGCCTCAGTTATTCTGCTATTGATCCCATCTAGAGTATCTTTAATTTCATTTATTGTGTTTTTCATCATTGCTTGGTTCCTCTTTAGTTCTTCTACGTCCTTGTTAAATGTTTCTTGCATTTTGTCTATTCTATTTCCAAGATTTTGGATCATCCTTACTATCATTATTCTGAATTCTTTTTCTGGTAGACTACCTATTTCCTCTTCATTTGTTAGGTCTGGTGTGTTTTGACCCTGCTCCTTCATCTGCTGTGTGTTTTTCTGTCGTCTCATTTTGCTTATCTTACTGTGTTTGGGGTCTCCTTTTCACAGGCTGCAGGTTCGTAGTTCCCGTTGTTTTTGGTATCTGTCCCCAGTGGCTACGGTTGGTTCAGTGGGTTGTGTAGGCTTCCTGGTGGAGGGGACTAGTGCCTGTGTTCTGGTGGATGAGGTTGAATCTTGTCTTTCTGGTGGGCACGTCCATGTCTGGTTGTGTGTTTTGGGGTGTCTGTGGCCTTATGATTTTAGGCAGCCTCCCTGCTAATGGATGGGGCTGTGTTCCTGTCTTGCTAGTTGTTTGGCATAGGGTGTCCAGCACTGTAGCTTGCTGGTCGTTGAGTGAAGCTGGTTCTTGATGTTGAGATGGAGTTCTCTGAGAGATTTTTGCCGTTTGGTATTACGTGGAGCTGGTAGGTCTCTTGTGGACCAGTGTCCTGAAGTTGGCTCTCCCACCTCAGAGGCACAGCCCTGATGCCTGGCTGGAGCACCAAGAGCCTTTCATCCACACAGCTCAGAATATAAGGGAGAAAAAAATAGAAAGAAAGAAAGAGGATAAAATAAAATAAAATAAAGCTATTATAATAAAAAATAAGAAAAAAAATTATTAAGAGTAAATGTATTCAGAAAAAATTTTTTTTAATTTTTAAAAATAGATTTATTAATTTTTTATAGTAAAAAATAAGAAAAAAATTTTTAAGAAAAAAATTTATTAAGAAAAAAAATTTTAATTTTTTAAAATAGAAATATGAAAAAACTTATTAAAAATTTTTTTAATTTCTAAAAATAATAAATACGGAAAAAATTATTAAGAAAACATATATTAGGAAAAAAAAATTTTTTTAAGTAAAAAAAAAAAAAAAAAAATGGACGGACCTAACCCTGGGACTAATGGTGAAAGCAAAGCTATACAGACAAAATCTCACCCAGAAGCATACACATATACACTCACAAAAAAAGGAAAAGGGGAAATTAATATATCCTGCTCCTAAAGTCCACCTTTTGAATTTGGGATGATTCGTTGTCTATTCAGGTATTCAACAGATGCAGGCACATCAAGTTGTTTGTGGAGCTTTAATCCGCTGCTTCTGAGGCTGCTGGGAGAGATTTCCCTTTCTCTTCTTTGTTCGTACAGCTCCCAGCGTTCAGCTTTGGATTTGGACCCGCCTCTGCATGTACGTCGCCTGAGGGCGTCCGTTCCCCGCCCAGACAGAACGGGGTTAAAGGAGCAGCTGCTTCGGGGGCTCTGGCTCACTCAGGCCGGGGGAGGGAGCGGTACGGAGGAGGCGGGGCGAGCCTGTGGCGTCAGAGGCGTCGTGACGTTGCAGCAGCCTGAGGCGCGCTGTGTGTTCTCCCGGGGAAGTTGTCCCCGGATCACGGGAGCCTGGCAGTGGCGAGCTGCACCGGCTCCCGGGAGGGGCGGTGTGGAGAGTGACCTGTGCTCGCACACAGGCTTCTTGGTGGCGGCAGCAGCAGCCTTAGCATTTCCTACCAGTCTCTGGGGTCCGCGCTGATGGCCGCGGCTCGCGCCCGTCTCTGGGGTCCGCGCTGTTAGCCGCGGCTCGCGCCCGCCTCTGGAGTTCGTCTAGGCGGCGCTCTGAATTCCCTCTCCTTGCGCGCCGCAAATCAAAGAGGCAAGAAAAAGTCTCTTGCCTCTTCGGCGGCTGCAGACCTCCTCTCCGGCTCCCTCCTGTTTCGCCAACCCCTTCAGGCTGTGTTCACGCCGCCAACCCCAGTCCTCTCCCTGCGATCTGACCGAAGCCCGCGCCTCAGCTCCCAGCCCCGCCCGCCCCGGCGGGTGAGCAGACAAGCCTCTCGGGCTGGTGAGCGCTGCTCGGCGCTGAGCCTCTGTGCGGGAATCTCTCCATTTTTCCCTCTGCACCCCTGTTGCTGTGGGATCCGCGCTGATAGCTGCGGCTCGCACCCGTCTCTGGATTTCGTTTAGGCAGCGCTCTGAATCCCCTCTCCTTGCGTGCCGCGAAACAAAGAGGCAAGAAAAAGTCTCTTGCCTCTTTGGCAGCTGCAGACTTTTTCCCGGACTCCCTCCCGGCTAGCACCAAAGCCCGAGCCTCAGCTCCCAGCCCCCGCCCGCCCCGGCGGGTGAGCAGACAAGCCTCTCGGGCTGGTGAGTGCTGGTTGGCGCCGAGCCTCTGTGCGGGAGTCTCTCCGCTTTGCCCTCTGCACCCCTGTGGCTGCGCTCTCCTCCGCGGCTCCGAAGCTTCCCCCCTCTGCCACCCACAGTCTCTGCCCGCAAAGGGGCTTCCTAGTGCCTGGAAACCTTTCCTCCTTCACGGCTCCCTCCCACTGGCGCAGGTCCCGTCCCTATTCTTTTGTCTCTGTTATTTCTTTTTTCTTTTACCCTACCCAAGTACGGGGGGAGTTTCTTGCCTTTTGGGAGGTCTGACGTCTTCTGCCAGCGTTCAGTGGGTGTTCTGTAGGAGCAGTTCCACGTGTAGATGTATTTCTACTGTATCTGTGGGAAGGAAGGTGATCTCCACGTCTTACTCTTCCGCCATCTTGCCCCTACTCCTCAGTCATTCTCTTTTATTTCTCTCTTATTAATGGGTAATAGCTCTTGAATTCTATTCCATTCCTGTAGGAGATGATTGTGAAAGCGCTAAGGGAAAGAGATGCAGTGTTTGTGTATGATTAAGGAATATAGCTGGACTTTATATAATATTCAAATATCAAGGTTTGGGAGGCAAAGAGCCTTCCAAAGAGTACACTTTTAGCAATACAGCTCTGTGACTTGTATTCCCAGACCAGCAGATATCACATTAAGATGGAATACATTTCTAATTCTTTCAATAAATCTTTCTTATGTAACTAAAGCTCCTTGGAGCACAGGCTCTAAAAGACAACACACTGGATTATTATTATCTGCCTCACAAACAGTGCAGGCTAATTTTAGTGACCCATTTTTTCTGTTTTCATCCTTCATTTGTATACTTGGCTTTGCAAATAGAGTAGTTTGAATAAATATTATAGCCTTATTTTTGAGTGTTCTTGCTAAGTGCTTCTCTTGGTGATGCATTATCAAGCATCAACATAAACCAGAGATAGAGTCATTTATCCCTGTTAGCCAGGCAAACAGAGGGAAGTTGTTTTTACCCACTATCCTGGGCCTGCAAGAGCCTTTATCTAAATCTAAGGCAACACAGAGAGAAGAGTCCCCGGCTGATGAACTAAGAAGTTATGGGGAGACATAATTTAAAAACCTGTATGATGGCTCTTAATAGCAAGGTTGAAAAGAAAGTTTTGTCTGCTAAGATGCTGATATTTACTGGGTGCGTACAGTATGCCACAATCTGTAATTAGACAATTCCTATGTATCATATTCTATAACATATAGATCTGTAATGTGCTGTTCAGTTGAAAGATAGGTGTTATTACCCTTGTTTTGTAAATGAGTAGGTGGAGATTCAGAGACGAAGAACTTTGTCTAAGGACAGGGAATTTATGGCAGAGTTGGGACTTAACTCAGATTTGCATGAAACAAAGTCCATCTTTGCTACATGTGCTGCCTCTGCAGTGCCAGGCAGGCAGAAAGAGCAGCATTGGATATAGGTGAAGACATCTTCTGTGTCTGTAGGAAGGACTTTCTAAAGTCAGAAAAGACCTAGTTTGTGGGCTTTGAGAGAACTTTATCCAAACAAGGGGGAAAATATCTCCTGCTAGCTCACTGGGAGTTTATGGGAAGAAATAGAAACTGCCTAGGTGTACCGTTGGAACCACGACAAGAACAAAGAATGGGAGGGGAAATAATATGTTAGGGACCAGTAGAGGAGGGAAAGGGAGAATGGCGGATGAGAGTGAGAGAGGAAGATGATATTGAGGGGAGCTGGCTGGGGCAGGGATATCCTTTTTTATTTTTCCCAGTGCTTCTGTGCCTTGCCCTCTTGTCCTAGAATGATATGAATGATGATTTTTTTAAGCAATCATACGTGATTTATTTTTTTAAATTTTATATTGGAGTATGGTTGATTAACAATGTTCTGATAGTTTCAGGTGTATAGCTAAGTGATTCAGTTATGTATGTACATGTATCTATTCTTTTTCAAATTCTTTCCCATTTAGGTTGTTACATAATATTGAGCAGAGTTCCCTGTGCTATACAGTAGGTTCTTGTTGGTTATCTATTTTAAATATAGTGGTGTGTACATGTCAATCCCAAACTCCCTGACTATTCCTTCCCACCCCCCCCCCCACCCTTCCCCGCTGGTAACCTTACATTATCTTTGCAAAACAAAAAGTGTTCACAGTGCCTCTGATCATTTGAAGTATTTTTAAGATCAACTGTAATGTAGGCCACATCTATTAAGAAGGAAGGAAGAGAGGGAGGGAGAGAGAAAGATTCAACAGAACACTAAAAGATTGCTGTGGTATCAGAGTAATATCTTATTAGCTGAGCTATTTTGTCAGGGCAAGCAGAGACCACACATACAGCCCTAGTCCCTGTGCCATGACAAAATCAGGCTTTGTTGAATACCTATGGGAATTAGAGTCATAGGTCTCTGTTTCTTCTCTCTTGTGACTTTGGGGCCATTTGTTACCCACTGTCTATTGTTCATGTCTGTATTCAGCACCTCATCATGTCTGAATAGAAAGGAAAAATCCAATTCTGTCTGATCATAATACATCGCCAGCAAAATTGAATATAACTCTAACCTTCAAAGAAAAGTAGTCAATAAATCTATGCAGAACTCCTGGTTAAAAAAATAGCTTCTGGTTGTTACTTTTTCCTTCTTAAACAAGTACAGTTTGATGTCCATAATGATACTAATTCTAATGTATTTCATTTCTTACTTCTGTCTGTGTTTAGTCATCCCGGGAAATAATCACCAGGCAAGTAGCTTGGGATTAGGTTTTTCATTAGGATATTAATGCATGTTGTGAACTCTGAGAGGCTAATGCTTCCATCTCCAGGTAACCCGCTTCAGTCGTTCAGCTCTTTTTGTGGTCCTGCAAGTCTGGTCACTGGTGTTTGTGTTGTCACTGACACACTGATCTGCAGCACTGTTTCACTTATACTTGGCATTTGGATAGCTGGTTTGAGACTGACACTACCTCGTTAGTAATTTTCCTATTCAGACATATTCTATAGCAACTGCCACTTAACACTGCAGCGACTTTTCTCCCCCCTTTTTTCCTCATGTTCAGACTCCATTATACTTGCTATAAATTGGCAGGGATAAGGGTCAATTCCTGTTTTTTCTGCCATTGGTGATTTTCCCTCATTCTTAACTCATTTGAATCATTGTAATTCATTACATGGTTGCAGAAAGAATTTAATACAAGTTTGGGGTATCTGTGTGTGTGTTTGTGCATACACTATTGACAGATCAAATTTATATATCTGTCTTTGTTCGGGAAGATCCCCATTCTATGTGTTTGTACAGTGAAGTAATATTGAAGTTACTGCAATTTTCATTCTGGGGCTAAAACTAAACCACTTTGACTTGATTAACCCACCACATACTGGCTTATTTACTGTACACTCTTGAGCAATTTAGTAATATTTGAGAGACTCTTCCAAAAAGCTATTGCTATTGTTATTTTTCTGGATTATTGGGAAGTGTATGAGTCAGGATTAGTAATACTAGCTGCTTCAATAACAAGTAAACCTGAAAATTTCATGGCTTAACCAAATTAGAGTTAATTAATTCTGGCTCCCATAAAGTCCAATGTGAATGTTCTAGATTGGGCAGTTTCCATGGTAGCCTTGTAAAACAGGGACTATGGGATCTGGGATCCTTTCATCTACTCTAGGAATTCTGGGCTCCCCTATATCTTTGGAGTTCTTCCCTGGATCCCTTCACCTGTCTAGCCAAATTGGAGGAGGGAAGGGGAGGAGAGAAGAGAGCAGAGGAATTCTGTAAGAGAGAGAAATTCTGTAAGAGATTTTAGAGGCCATTATGGGAGGAATCATGTCATTATACTGACATTTCTTAACCCACACTTGAGTCACATTGCCTTACCTCCTGTAAGGCAACTTGCAAAGGTATTTTATCCACGTGCCCAGGAGGAAATGAAAAGGTATGGACGGTACAGAGCAGTGTCTCACCTATGCTTTTCCCATGCATGGAACATATTTAGCACCACCCAAAGGAGACACCCCAGATTTCCATCTAGACACTGCATCCAGCAGGATCTCTGGGTAATGAGCTACTTTCTCCATCTCACTAGACGCGGCTCTTCTTGGTCTAATACCTATGACTTAAAGAGACAAGCTATTTCCTTCTCCCCCATACACTTAATATACAGTGGTAGAGCAGGGGCAGGCTAACCACAGTGATGCTGCCATTTGGAAAATTAGAGAAGGAAAGCACAGAGAATTCACTGATTCACTTTGCTGTCTTCTCCCTGTGTCTTCACATGATCTTCCTTCTGTATCAGTCTGTGCCAAAATGTCCTCTTCCTATAAGAACACCCGTCATATTGGATTAGGACTCACCCTAAGGACCTTAGTTTAACTTGATTACCTCTGTATATACCCAATATCAAATAAGGTCACATTCTGAGGTAGTAGAAATTAGGACACCAACAAATGAATTTAGGGAGACACAATTCAACCCATAGCACTGTATATGATCTTTTGATTATAGTTATTTCCTTATGCCAACATCCTCATTCAAAGTTCTAAATTTAATTTCACATCTGCCATATTTTGTTGTTTCCTCAACCTTATGCTTTCCTCTCTCAAGATAATGACAGCTGTCAGTCTTGAATGAGAAGCCACATTTGATAGTTTAATTTGATAGTTGTCTTTAGACATTTTACTCATCTAAGTTTTGTTAGGTCACTGACCCTTAAAACCTTTTTAAAATTCCATGTTTTATTGTTTGTGTCAAGAAGCAAATGGCTTTTCTAGAAATAAGGCCCTACCTTTCTGACTTTCTCTATTCCCTCTCATTGCTACTGGCAAACTAGTCAGGTTTTTCCTGAGTTCATCTCTTTCTTGCAAGGCCTTGTCAAAGCAGCCAACAGTATCCAACATACACTAACAGTTTGATGCTTCTAATTCTTGCCAGTGAAGCTGCTGGCTCAGAAGGCGTGTGGTTGGCTGTCTACGCCATTGTGGGTGAGGGTATACCAAATACGTTGCCACTGAATGACACGAGTTCCCATCTTTTGAGCCTCTATTATCAGTCTCCTTACCACCTATCACCAGACTTTTAAGGCAAATACTGCATCTTTAAATTTTATATTCCAGCAGCACCCTTTTTCTAGTTAACAATTGCTGTATAAGGCAGGTTAAATAATGCTAGCTTCTGCAGTAACAGCAATGAAAGCTGAGTCCCTTAGCATTGTTTAACTTTATGTATTCCTCATGAAAATGTATCAGTTAATATAGTCACCATCAGCCTTCCTGAGTGGCTTTCCTCCATGGAATCCAGGCTCTCTTCATCCACTGGTTCTCATAAGCCAAAAAACCCTCCTCTGGATCCTCTCCCTCCAGCTAACCAATGAGAAAAGAATGAGAGTGAGAGTGTACATGCAAAAGATCATGTGAGAGTTTTCAAGGGTAAGCTCTGAAAATGGCATGCATTACTCCTGCCCGCATTTTTTTGACCATAACTTAGTCCCATGATCCGATCTAACTTCAGGGGTGGTGGAAAATACATTTCTCTTAAAAGGAATGATTTGGTGAACACATAATTCGAAGACACTGGAGAATTAAATAAAATAACACATGTAGAACCCTTGGAAGAGTGTCTGATACACATAGGAGGCATTTAGTAAATCTTGGTTACCAGTAGAGAAGGCATTTTATGTACTGACTGGTCTCAGTAAGCTCCTGAAGAATGTCTATTACATATCTGCATGGTTTAATCAAATATATCATTAGAAGTAGGATGACATTTTCACTTACTGAAATTCTGACAGCTCATAAATCCTGAAATTCAGGACCCACTGTGAAGAGCAAAAACAGTGAGATGCATTCTTTTTTTGTGTGCATACAGACTTGCATGCAATTGCTCGCATATGCACATACGCTAAGAGACCAGGTAAGAAATTACTCTAATTTTCTTTCCTTGTGCTGTAATGAACCTTTCTAGACACAATTTTTAGTTAACTGTGTGATGCTGCTTTCCATTTAGCCTAGAGTAGGGTAGACGTGCTACCCATGAATCTCTCTTTATTGTCCTCAGAATGAGGAACACTTAGGGTACAGAGATGAAAGCATTTCCTCTTTTTCTCCTGTTCCGGAACATTTGTGAGGAGTATAGACTACCACGGCAAACACCTCCCTCTGCCTGGGTTTTGGGAGAACACACTCTCTTGGAGTCTGCTTGACCTACAGTAGGCTGTGTTCGCATGCTCCTGTGGGCTTCCTGTGTGGTGAATGCATGTATGAGAAAGAGAATTTTATATTTGGAACAAAATGCTATCTGATTTTTACAGGATTAGGTAGAGAGCAGAGTGCCAACCAGAAGCAATAATAATGTTAATGAAACCAATGGCTAAGGAGAAATTTCTGGTGAGTGTCAATCATGAGGGAAAATGTCAGAAAAAGGTGTTATGTTTCCTTATAGAAGAAGCCTCAGATGGCATTGGCATTTGAAACAGCTGGCAAAGGGCAGATTTTCCTATAATAAAGTCCCATTCAAATCAGATCGAATATAGGCATACAAGGTATCCTAAAATGTTTGATTGAGTTCCCTACTGATTTCCAAACTGAAGAGTCTAAGCTAAGTAAACTTCAAGCCTGCAGCAATTTGTTCTAAATCCTAGGAAAGAAAGAGATGCCAAAGTCAGTTGTGTGTGTCAAGAGCTTCTTCCTCGTGTAAATACAAGAGCATACTTCTTCTGCTTTCTTAGAAGCAAAGCATTTGATTCTACCTCTTTTGTTTTCATCTGATTCACTTCATCTCCTTCAAGCCAAGTATTAGTAATCTAAGGACTATTTCAGTAATTTTAGCAGTGAAGACTATAGTTGGCATGAAGGCAGTACCTTGAGAAGCACAGAGGGGCCATCCAGTATTCAGAAACTTGGTTGCACATTAAAAATGCTCTGATTAGTTTTTTTCCATGTAATTGACCATGATGAATACTGTTTGAGAGGAGTAAAACTCAGGACATCAGAAAAGGAGTCAAACTAAAGAAAGAGAAAAAGTTATAACCAGGATCAGAAGGTCATTACCCCACAAGTCAAAACATCAATCCGTTAGGGGTCAAAAGAACTAAAGCAAAGAAAAGAGCAGAAAATAATTAAAATGGGAACATTTTAAAAGACATCAGATGTGGATTAAGGTTGAGTCAAGCTTCATCTTAAGGCTCCAAGGATCAGGTCGGTGGGAGCAGGTGGGTCTCAAGGCCATCACGTAAGGGACTGGAAAAAACCTGTACAACTTCCACTTAGGTCATGGGAAGCAGAATGGGTCATGGTAAATTGCCTCAAGAAAATAAGAACTTGTTAGTTATGTTTAAAGCAGTGATTCTAGACTGAAAAATTGCCCCTATCTTTGTTTAATGTAGGGATTCTCAATCATAGCACTATTAACATTTCAGGTCAGATAACTCTTTGTTGTAGGGGCCTGTCCTTGCATTGCATATCTGACTTCTATCCATCATATGCCAATAGGACCTCCCCAATTGCAACAACCAAAAACATCTCCAGACATTTCTAAATGCCCCTTGAGGAACATAATTGCCCCTGTTTGAGAAACACTAGTTTAAAGGAATTTTATTCTCCCAAAATGGGAATGGTTGGACAACTCCTTCCATTTTTCTCAACGCTTTCATGAATTCTTTTTTTTTAAATTAATTAATTAATTAATTTTTAAATTTTTGGCTGTGTTGGGTCTTCGTTTCTGTGCAAGGGCTTTCTCCAGTTGCGGCGAGCGGGGGCCACTCTTCATCGTGGTGCGTGGGCCTCTCACTATCGCGGCCTCTCTTGTTGTGGAGCACAGGCTCCAGACGTGCAGGCTCAGTAGCTGTGGCTCATGGGCCTAGCCGCTCCGCGGCATGTGGGATCTTCCCGGACCGGGGCATGAACCCGAGTCCCCTGCATTGGCAGGCGGATTCCTAACCACTGCACCACCAGGGAAGCCCCATGAATTCTTTTTTGGCCAAACAGGTTTTCTTTATTCAGTTTGCTGCCACAAGCTACCGTGAACTTATTGATAATTTTCTTCTCCATTTTTCTTTTTCTTTTTTTCAAATTCATCAAAAATTTTAAAATATTATTAGAACAAAACTTTTACTCATAAAAACATCTTCTCCATTTTCTAATGCCATTTTCATGATTTTTTTTTCAAAATTATCCCACATTCTTTCTCACAATGATCATTTAAGATTATAATTTCCTTGTAGCCATAGTCCTCCTATAGCTTTTTTTGTTTTTTTGGTTACAACTTACTAGCCTTTTAGTCCTTCTCTACACAGTGGCAGCCAAATCAATATTATGGTTGATGGAACCTTTCAGCTGTGTCTGGTCCAACATAGAAACTGTAACACATCTTCATAGAAACACAGGTCATCTGAGACTGATCAGTTCTCACTTACAGATTCTTCTCTGACTGAACTCAAAGTACGTGAGCAGTCTTCTGAGGAATGCGGTACCACATTCTATGTTTCTAGCCCCATGTTCTTTGTCTTGACTCAGGTTGGCCTCACGCATCATCTTGAAGTTCTAATTGCACATGTTGCCTTATCTGTGTGCATTTTGTCCTTGAACTGTCTCTCTACATAGTCTCAACCTTTCCCTACACAGGTTTACATCAGCCCACATTCAGACCTGCTCTTGGTAAAGTCTTCCAAGTATTGTAGTTTTTCTTTTTTTACTTAGAATTTTACCAGTATTTTCATTAGCATTGTTACTTATTCTTATAGTTCTCTGGTTACAAAGTTACATAGGTTATGAGTAAACCACCTGACTCCAGGTTTCCCCTGTTGGTGCTTGATCCTGCAGAATGTGAGGAATTCTTTTCAGAAATGTACTTATCATTTTGTAACAGAAACATCTGAACCCGGAGAAGACCTAAAAAGTGATTTAATCTAACTCTCATTTCCCACCCATTTTGTAAATAACAAAACTGAGACCCATTGATTATAATAGTGGCACAACTTGTTTCCTGCTTTACTCTGTAGCCACAGAACTCCTAGCAGCAATTTGTGCTCCATTACAGTGTCTTCCCTTAGCTTCGATTTGCGGCTATAACTATCTTTTTTTTTTTTTTTTTTTTTTTTAATCTCGGGTTATTACCTCGTAAAAGAGTTCTGATACATTAGTGGTTTTTATTGAAAGCTACCTCCAATCTGTTTTGGAAATAGGCAACATATAAATAGTAAATAAATAATTAACCTAGGAGCAGAGAGGTTTTTACACCTTGTTGGCAACAGAGCTGACACTGGAACTTCATTTCCAAGTCCCAGACCAGTCCACTCTCCCTAACATCCTGTCTCCCCATGCATTTGTGGGTCTCCCATTTTATATCACTGTGGCCTTGCAGACTCAATAAATAATCACCAAGGCATTGCCAGGTTTACTCCCAAATGTTTCACTTACATGCCCAGTTAGGCCAAAGTTTAAAATCAGAGATATCTGTGTTGCCATCTTAAGGTAAACATTATTAGCTAACCAATTAACCTAAGGTAACCATCTTAGGTTAATTTTGTCAAAAGTATACTTTATACATGGTGGTTCACAATCTTTTCAGCTCTGGTTAGAAAGACATATTGTTTATTCTTTGAAAATTCATTATAAAAGTGAAACTTTTAAGCTGGGTTTTATTAGCACCAAACTCTAATCTGCCCGAGAAAAGGAACCTCTTATAGATTAGTCCACAGTTTCTCCCCACCAACTCTTTCCCCATTAATGTTCATTATTTTATACTCTCTGGAAAAATATTTAACAAACAAAATGAAGAAGGATTCAAAAACAGCATTAAAAAAAAAAATCTGGAACAACAGTAAAGGTCCAAGAAAATAAATTCAACGAGGAACAAATATTGCAGCTTGCCCTGAACCAAGTTAAATATGAAAAAAAATAGGAGGAAAGGGATTTAAAAAAAAGGATTGGTGTAGATCAGAGTTTGTAAACATGATAGCTTCAGGCAGAATGAGGGCTGTAGTTTAGCTTTGTTTGGTAGGCATAGCATTGGCCCACAAAGACTTTATAAAACTGAACACCTGGGGGTGCCTTCTTTTTTTTTTTTTTCCAGTAAACAGCATTTTATTTTATGACACTCTGTGTTAATACAATAAATATAGAAAACTTCCAAACCACTGAAAACATGCAACATTAGAGGGACAGATGGAGGGCATTTATATAGAACCATGACAGTCACCATAATGGCAGCGCAATATTACTCGTTGACAAAATATACAAACATCCCTAGATAAATAATCCAAGTCCCAAATTAAAAAACACTGAGCAATGATTTTCCAGTGTTCAAACTTTGGTTTGAAATAAAATAGCCAAAACTTAATATTACCAACTGAAAAATGACATGGATCCTTACAATGTGAAGACCATTTCATGATTGCGATACTGGGTAATGCTAATATTAAATATAAAACACTAACAAGTGCCAATCTTTTACTGAGCGCAAATGTGACTATTTACTAATAATTATTGTTAAGAGAATAGAGATTATAAGAATTAAAAACCCCTCTACCTTATTAAACTGTTAAGCAGTGCCATCATTTTAATGCACATTTGTGTTTTTAAAAAAACATTTTTCTCTTATAAGCTTGTATTAACCCAAATAACTGGAATTTAAAACAACATTTCCCCATCCAGACAAAAAAAGGTACAATTGGTTGTAATTACTCTTTGCTATTTAGCAATAGAGGATTTCTACAGAATAGAGAGAAATATTCCTAATTCTTGAAGGAAGGTATCTCAGTATTTTTCAAAAGTCTCTATGATAGAGTTTTCATTTTGCAGTTTAAAGAAAAACAAAAGGAACTTGAGAGATGAATTAATGACAGACATAAGTACTTTTGCTGTATTTTGTGGTTAATGTTTTGAATGTTTGTAAAATCCACACTCAACAAAGCATACTGATGAGACAGATTTTCAGTGAGATTATAGACTCTAAAAATTTTGAACTGGCTTATTTGGTTGAGAAAGTAGGTAGAGATTATCACTGATCAGAAATATTCATTAAAACAGCTTTAAATTCATACTCTGAATCCTACTTTCATCAGAATAAAAGAAATATCTTCCAAGTATATTACTTCAGCAAAGTCCCAAATAAATCAAATGTAAACACCATCTGGATGGATCCGTGTTATATCTCGTATCACACAAAGCTTCTTTCATAAATAGTGAGAACTCACCATCCTACCCCCAGCATGAAACTCATTTTAACTCCAGGTTTGGGGGGAAGAATAAAAGTGATTTAACCATTTACACCCAGCCAATTTTTTAGTCTCAAATAATATAATCTAATAGAGTGCCCTTACTTTTCAAAATCAAGTTGAATACTTATTATCCTGCAATCTTTTAGGTTAGCTAATGACTTCCAAAACAACAGTATTGTGACCTTACAAATGTCTTTAAGTCATTTAATCAGTTATTAAAAATGACTCAAAGTTTCAACCCAAGTATACTATAAGAATGAAGTCCTGTGCTGCATAGTAATAATTTTAACATGATTATATCCATAATTAATGCATTCAGCTGTATCTGTATTTTCTTGCTTGATGCAAGTTAAATGTTTTATTTTTTCTGTTGCTACAATTTTTTTTTTTTAATAAATTTATTTACTTATTTATTTATTTTTTTTAGCTGTGTTGGGTCTTCGTTTCTGTGCGAGGGCTTTCTCTAGTTGTGGCGAGCACGGGCCACTCTTCATTGCGGTGCGTGGGCCTCTCACTATCGCGGCTTCTCCTGTTGCGGAGCACAGGCTCCAGATGCGCAGGCTCAGTAGTTGTGGCTCACGGGCCCAGTTGCTCCACAGCATGTGGGATCTTCCCAGACCAGGGCTCGAACCCGTGTCACCTGCATTGGCAGGCAGACTCTCAACCACTGCGCCACCAGGGAAGCCCTGTTGCTACAAATTTTAATGTACTCAGTCTGTCTCAAAAATTCGAAGACTGAGGTGCATTAGGGATTCAAGTATATGTGAAGTGCCAGGGTCTTTTTATTTTTAATGCCAACTAGACATGAGAGGCTAAAAGAAAAATTTCTTAAATACTGTTATGTTCTTTTTGGACATCGAGTTAGGCTAGACTTTAATACCTCTGTTAAAAATTACACACACATACCCCAGAAAAGAGCTGCCAAACACAATCTCAGTTCAATTAAAAAGAGTAGCCACAAGAATATACCAAAGTTTCCATACAGTAATGTTTTACTATGATATGAATACTGAAAATTAAAAACAAAAAGGTATTATCATCACTACATTCTACTCCATCAATTATCTACCTTTTCTTTTTTTTTTTTTAATTATTTGTATTTTTAATTTTTTTGGCTGTGTTGGGTCTTCGTTTCTGTGCGAGCGCTTTCTCCAGTTGCGGCGAGCGAGGGCCACTCTTCATTGCGGTGCGCAGGCCTCTCACTGTCACGGCTTCTTCCGTTGCGGAGCACAGGCTCCAGACGCGCAGGCTCAGTAGTTGTGGCTCACGGGCCCAGTTGCTCCGCGGCATGTGGGATCTTCCCAGACCAGGGCTCGAACCCGTGTCCCCTGCATTGGCAGGCAGATTCTTAACCACTGCGCCACCAGGGAAGCCCCCACTACCTTTTCTTTTGGATAATGCACTGCATATTATATTATATCCTCGTATTGCACCCTAGTGAATTTTTATTTAAAAGAAAGTATTACAGAAAATCATTTCTATGATTCTATAAACAACTCCCCAATCCTGCAACCATAAGCAGTGCATAACCCAAAATACTAATTCTTTTAAGAAACATGGTGACCATGCAAGATCAGAGCTTGATTATCAAAATACCAACTACTCTAAAAAAAGAAAATAAAAAGATAAAATTTACATTATCTACCATGAAATGTACACAGGTTCTTCACTAGTGACTGAAACTGCTAAAAAGCAAGCCAATTTAAAAATCCCTAAGTCTCTGATGTCCTATTTCTTTCAATATAAATAAGGAAAAGGAACAAAGCATTGCTTTACTGCTCCAACGTGTAATCCTTACGTCTGACTCTTGAAAGAACGACTGCAGCAAGTACTAAGTGCATTTTTAATCATAAGTGCCATGTTAATTTCAGTGTGTCACCACTGAAATAATTTGCTGAACATTCATCCCCCCCAAAAATATGGAGAATATTTATTTCGCATGTAATTTTTTTTTTTTTTTTGCAAGGGGCACTGAAATATTAAGAAACTATCAGGTAAATAATAGGACAAGGAAGTTTTTCTGGTTTTAGCCCATGCATAAGTGATTAGGAAATATACATGCTGTGTGTACTGTGTGTTTTGAACAAAACAAATATTTATAGAATACAGTAACTGGAGAAAAAAGTACAGTCAGAAGGTAACAATGCATTGTTTGAAGACTCTAAATTTGGTTACCCTTGAAAGCATTCTGAGCTGCACTAGTTGCTGCAGTTGAAGCTGCATTTGCAGCTGCGGTCTGGACAGTTTTGTTGGACATCACACCTGTTGCAAACTCTTGTTGGGCCTTCTCAAAACTAGCACCTGTTGTGCGATACAGTCCATGTACCTTTTTAAACATAACTAGCGAGATGACTGCTGATGCTGTGAAAAGTGCTGCTATGATTATCATCATGATTCCAACAGGAATACTTTTGTTGAGACCAGTAAGGGATGAAATCCAACCGCAGTTACCCCAATTATGAAATCCTGCAGCCTGGAGTACATGCACAGCAAACTGACAAATATAGACGAAAAAGAATACAAAGAATCTGAATGAACTGTCACTCCTGAAAGCTCCGTAAAGTGGTCTGTACCAACAGACAAATGAACAAGGAGTGAAAAGCAAGAACCACAGGATACTCAATCCAAAATCAACCCCTCTTGGAGGATCAACACAAAACCAAGCCAAGCATCCGAAGATATTTAGAAACAGTGTTACAGCATGGAACATCCATAAGTAGTACATAATCTTTACTGTCTTTTGGAATTCTACAGGAATGACTACAGAAAAATCCTGATAGAAACAAGGTCCCACACGAAAATTGTCAGGAAAAGGTGGCCAATTGTTTTTTCTGCCGTGTTGACTGAGATTTTGCATTTCTCGTTCTCGATGATCTGATTCTGCTGCTTTTCTTTCTAGTTCTTCCTGGCGTTTAAGAAGTTCAGCTTGGGCCAAGGCATGCTCCTTTGCAATCTGTGTATAAGCCGGATGTTTCTCTGTTGGTTTCATTATTGCTGGTTGTGTACTCGGTACGTTAGGCACTTTCACATTGCCCGGTGGAGGTGTTCTAGAATCCGAGAATGGATTGTATTCATCAAGTCCTGGTGGGACATTTCTTGTCACTTGTGTAACTGATGGGTCCTTGAAAGGGTTGTTGAGATCCGGGTCTGCAAACGGGTTACTCTCAAAATCCGACATCTCGCGCTCGGCGTCACCCACCCGACCCAGGCGCAGAGAGAGAGAGGAGGCGAGGCCGCCGCCCCCCTGCGCGCTCACGTCGCTGCAGCAGCCGCCGAGCAGATCCGGGTGCAGCTCGCGAGGCCACCCAGCCGGCCGTGCCCCTGAGCATGCCCGGTGCGACGGACTGCCGGACGCCGGCGCAGCTCCTAGTTCGCCATCCCGTTCCTCCGGGCTGGGGGTGCCTTCTCGAGAAAGCCCATGATCCAGTTTTTGCCTGATTGCTGATGGCTGATTGCCATCCTAGTAATGGTATTTTTTTGGATCCCATAGGTACTTACACACATGTATCAGGTAATGGAAACTTCTTGGCTTCATTAGAGACGTGCTTTCCTAGTGCCTTACTTTTATTCACCTGCACAATATGTCAAGTGTTAACCTGTAATTATACCTGGAAGTCCAACTTTCAAAGATTAAACCCAAAGTTTCAAGATTTACTCTAGTTCATAAAGCCTTTCAAAACTTTACCTGCTACTCCCATACATCTTGTTACCTTCCTTTTTTTTTTTTAATTAATGATACTAATATGTTATTATTTCTGCTTTTAATTTTATTTATTTATTTGTTTATTTATTTATGGCTGTGTTGGGTCTTCGTTTCTGTGCGAGGGCTTTCTCCAGTTGTGGCAAGCGGGGGCCACTCCTCATCGCGGTGCGCGGGCCTCTCACCATCGCGGCCTCTCTTGTTGCGGAGCACAGGCTCCAGACGCGCAGGCTCAGTAGTTGTGGCTCACGGGTCCAGTCGCTCCGCGGCATGTGGGATCTTCCCAGACCAGGGCTCGAACCCATGTCCCCTGCATTGGCAGGCAGATTCTCAACCACTGCGCCACCAGGGAAGCCCACCTTCCTTTGATAAATCTCTTATCGGCCCTGAACTGAAACACAGAGCACCGCACAGCACAGGCAGAGCTATAAATTTTTACTCAAGTGATGGGCGTCATTTGAACCTGTCCTGACATCGATGCTGCCAGCTCCAATTCCACATCATGGCTTCATTTCTTGAAACAATGAACAAAATTTGAGCTAGTCTAACAGGGTTACCATTAAAAGGGGGAAAACAAGCTATTGAGAATAATTTTAATAAAGAATGGAAGATAAATTGCTTTTGAAAAAAAAAAAAAGGATTTATAAAAAACCCTCTTAAGAAACTATGGTTAAATTCCAAACTGACTTTGCAGTGTTAATTATAAAACTATACTTATAGCTATCTGCAATTTTAGTTCTCCAAAGCATTCTCTCTGGTTACCTTTGATTCTCAAAACTCTTCATTTTCCTGCTATTACCACCTTTGTTTTAGGCCACAAAGGTAGTTGATTACTTCAGTTTCTTTTCTTTTTTAAAAGTCATCTTTCTGGTCTCCACTCTGACTCCTCTTAGATCCTGCAAAGTATTTGCTGACTGTTGATGAATTCATTAATCTGTTGCTGTGTTGGCATTTTGTGCCTCATTTTTTCCCGAAAATTGTGTTTGTTTTAACTTTTTATTATGGAAGTTTCAAAAGTACACAGAAGTACAGAGATTAGTGTAATAAATCGCCATGTGTCTATCATCCAGCTCAACAGTTAACAATGTATATATAGCTAATCTTATTTTATCTATCTTAGATTATATTTATATAATTTTATTCATCATACAGATATGTAATTTTGTTGTCTTTCCAAGAGACAATGACTCCTAGTAATTCAATACCATTATCTAATGTTAATATTGACAGTATTAATTGTTGCTAATTTTACTAGGAAGGATTTCAACTAATATCAAAACCATGTTTAAATTTCAACAATTGTCATATAAATGTCTTAAAAAATTAACATGTTTTTATTTCCTGTTTCATTCAAGCAGGTTTTTTAAAATTGTGGTAAGACACGTAACATGAAATCTAGCCACTTAACACGTTTTTAAGTATACACTACAGTATTGTTAACTGTAGGCACTCTATGGTACAGAAGATCTGTAAAGCTTATTCATTTTACAAGACAGAAACTATACCCGCTGATGGGACTTCCCTGGTGGTCCAGTGGTAAAGAATCCACCTTCCAATGCAGGGGATGCGGGTTCGATCCCTGGTCGGGGAACTAAGATCCCACATGCTGTGGGGCAACTAAGCCCGCGCGCCACAACTACTGAGCCCGAGCGCCCTGGAGCCTGTGCGTCACAACTAGAGAGAGAAAATGCTCATGCCACAACTAGAGAGAAGCCCCGTTTGCCACAAGGAAGATCCCACGTGCGGCAACTAAGACCCGACGCAGCCAAAAAAAAAAAAAAGAAGAAACTATACCTGTTGAATAGCAACCCATCATTTCCCCCTCCCCCAAATCCCTGGCAACCACCGTTCCACTCTTTATCTCTGTGAATTTGACTAGTTTAGGTATCTCATATAAGTGGAATCATGTGTATGTGTCCTGTGACTGGCTTATTTCAGTTAGTGTGATGTCCTCCAGGTTCATCCATGTTGTCACGTGTTGCAGAATTTCCTTCTTTGTAAAGGCTGATAATATTCCATTGTGTGCATATGTGATATTTGCTTTATCCATTCACCTGTTGATGGACACTGGGGTTGCTTCCATATCTTGGCTGTTGCGACTAACACTGAAGTAAACATGGAAGTGCACATATCTCATCCACTCTTTTGGTTATACGCCCAGGAGTGGGATTACTCGATCATATGGTAGTTCTACTTTTAATATCTTGAGAAACCTCCATACTGTTTTCATAGAGGCTGTACCGTTTTACATTTCCACCAAAAATGTACAAGGATTCTAATTTCTCCACATCCTCTCCAACACCTGTTATCTTTCAGTTTTTTGATAATGTCTTTTTTATGGTTGGTTCGTTCGAATAAGACTGTACACACTGCACTTGGTTAATGGTCATTATTTAGTTTGCTCTGTAACAGTCCCTCCTCTCTTTTCTTTTCTTTTTCCCTTGCAAATTTTACATTGAAGGACCTGAATTCTATATAATTTCCTGTAGAGAATCTTATAGAGTTTCCTACATTCTGGATTTGACTGATGACATTCCTGTGGTTTTATAGGACAAGTTTGTCTATCTCTGAATTTTCTATAAATTATTAATTAGATCTAGAGCCTTGATAAAACTAAGGTTTGATTTCTTTTTTGCGTGTGTGTGTAAAGTATAGCATAGGTCATGCTGGCTACTGCATATTGCACCACATCAATAAAAACAACAAAGTTTGACTAGATAGAGGAGGTGAGTGGCATCTAGGGGTAAAAGCAATATTATATGCAAAGGTCCTGTGGCAGGAAGGAACCTGGTCCATCAAAGAGATTTTTTTTTTTTTACATCTTTATTGGAGTATAATTGCTTTACAATGGTGTATCAGTTTCCGCTTTATAACAAAGTGAATCAGTTATACATATATGTATGTTCCCATATCTCTTCCCTCTTGCATCTCCCTCCCTCCCACCCTCCCTATCCCACCTATCTAGGTGGTCAAAAAGCACTGAGCTGATCTCCCTGTGCTATGCAGCTGCTTCCCACTAGCTATCTATTTCACATTTGGTAGTGTATATATGTCCATGCCACTCTCTCACATTGTCCCGGCTTACCCTTCCCCCTCCCCGTATCCTCAAGTCCATTCTCTAGTAGGTCTGCATCTTTATTCCCGTCTTGCCCCTAGGTTCTTCTGCCCATTTTCTTTTTTTTTTTTTTGTAGATTCCATATATATCTGTTAGCATACGGTATTTGTTTTTCTCTTTCTGACTTACTTCACTCTGTATGACAGCCTCTAGGTCCATCCACCTCACTACAAATAACTCAGTTTCATTCCTTTTTATGGCTGAGTAATATTCCATTGTATATATGTGCCCCATCTTCTATATCCATTCATCTGTTGATGGACACTTAGGTTGCTTCCATATCCTGGCTGTTGTAAATAGAGCTGCAATGAACATTTCGGTACATGACTCTTTTTGAATTATGGTTTTCTCAGGATATATGCCCAGTAGTGGGATTGCTGGGTCATATGGTAGTTCTATTTTTAGTATTTTAAGGAACCTCCATACTGTTCTCCATAGTGGCTGTATCAATTTACATTCCCACCAACAGTGCAAGAGTGTTCCCTTTCCTCCACACCCTCTCCAGTATTTATTGTTTGTAGATTTTTTGATGATGGCCATTCTGACCAGTGTGAGATGACATCTCATTGTAGCTTTGATTTGCATTTCTCTAATGATTAATGATGTTGAGCATTCTTTCATGTGTTTGTTGGCAATCTGTATATCTTCTTTGGAGAAATGTTTATTTAGGTCTTCTGCCCATTTTTGGATTGGGTTGTTTGTTTTTTTGATATTGAGCTGAATGAGTTGCTTGTATGTTTTGGAGATTAATCCTTTGTCAGTTGCTTCATTTGCAAATATTTTCTCCCATTCTGAGGGTTGTCTTTTCGTCTTGTTTATGGTTTCCTTTGCTGTGCAAAAGCTTTTAAGTTTCATTAGGTCCCATCTGTTTATTTTTGTTTTTATTTCCATTTCTCTAGCAGGTGGGTCAAAAGGATCCTGCTGTGATTTATGTCATAGAGTGTTCTGCCTATGTTTTCCTCTAAGAGTTTGATGGTGTCTGGCCTTACATTTAGGTCTTTAATCCATTTGGAGTTTATTTTTATGTATGGTGCTGGGAATATTCTAATTTCATTCTTTTACATGTAGCTGTCCAGTTTTCCCAGCACCATTTATTGAAGAGGCTGTCTTTTCTCCACTGTATATTCTTGCCTCCTTTATCAAAGATAAGGTGACCATATGTGTGTGGGTTTATCTCTGGGCTTTCTATCCTGTTCCATTGATCTATATTTCTGTTTTTGTGCCAGTACCATACTGTCTTGATTACTGTAGCTTTGTAGTATAGTCTGAAGTCAGGGAGCCTGATTTCTCCAGCTCCTTTTTTGCTTCTCAAGATTGCTTTGGCTATTTGGGATGTTTTGTGTTTCCATACAAATTGTGAAATGTTTTGTTCTAGTTCTGTGAAAAATGCCAGTGGTAGTTTGATAGGGATTGCATTGAATCTGTAGATTGCTTTGGGTAGTAGAGTCATTTTCACAATGTTGATTCTTCCAATCCAAGAACATGGTATATCTCTCCATCTATTTGTATCAGCTTTAATTTCTTTCATCAGTGTCTTATAATTTTCTGCATACAGGTCTTTTGTCTCCTTGAGTAGGTTTATTCCTAGATATTTTATTCTTTTTGTTGCAGTGGTAAATGGGAGTGTTTTCTTAATTCCACTTTTAGATTTTTCATCATTAGTGTATAGGAATGCAAGAGATTTCTGTGCATTAATTTTGTATCCTGCTACTTTACCAAATTCATTGATTAGCTCTAGTAGTTTTCTGGTAGCATCTTTAGGATTCTCTATGTATAGTATCATGTCATCTGCAAACAGTGACAGCTTTACTTCTTGTTTTCCGATTTGGACTCCTTTTATTTCATTTTCTTCTCTGATTGCTGTGCCTAACACTTCTAAAATTATGTTGAATAATAGTGGTGAGAGTGAGCAACCTTGTCTTGCTCCTGATCTTAGTGGAAATGGTTTCAGTTTTTCACCATTGAGGATGATGTTGGCTGTGGGTTTGTCATCTATGGCCTTTATTATGTTGAGGAAAGTTCCCTCTATGCCTGCTTTCTGGAGGGTTTTCATCATAAATGGGTGTTGAATTTTGTTGAAAGCTTTCTCTGCATCTATTGAGATGATCATATGGTTTTTCTCCTTCAATTTGTTAATATGGTGTATCACATTGATTGATATACGTATATTGAAGAATCCTTGCATTCCTGGGATAAACCCCACTTGATCATGGTGTATGATCCTTTTAATGTGCTGTTGGATTCTGTTTGCTAGTATTTTGTTGAGGATTTTTGCATCTATGTTCATCAGTGATATTGGCCTGTAGTTTTCTTTCTTTGTGACATCTTTGTCTGGTTTTGGTATCAGAGTGATGGTGGCCTCGTCGAATGAGTTTGGGAGTGTTCCTCCCTCTGCAATATTTTGGAAGAGTTTGAGGATAGGTGTTAGCTCTTCTCTAAATGTTTGATAGAATTCGCCTGTGAAGCCATCTGGTCCTGGGCTTTTGTTTGTTGGAAGATTTTTAATAGCAGTTTCAATTTCAGTGCTTGTGATTGGTCTGTTCATATCTTCTATTTCTTCCTGGTTCAGTCTCAGAAGTTTGTGCATTTCTAAGAATTTGTCCATTTCTTCCAGGTTGTCCATTTTATTGGCATAGAGTTGCTTGTAGTAATCTCTCATGATCGTTTGTATTTCTGCAGTGTCAGTTGTTACTTCTCCTTTTTCATTTCTAATTCTATTGATTTGAGTCTTCTCCCTTTTCTTCTTCATGAGTCTGGCTAATGGTTTATCAATTTTGTTTATCTTCTCAAAGAACCAGCTTTTAGTTTTATTGATCTTTGCTACTGTTTCCTTCATTTCTTTTTCATTTATTTCTGATCTGATCTTTATGATTTCTTTCCTTCTGCTAACTTTGGGGTTTTTTTGTTCTTCTTTCTCTAATTGCTTTAGGTGCAAGGTTAGGTTGTTTATTTGAGATGTTTCTTGTTTCTTAAGGTGGGCTTGTATAGCTATAAACTTCCCTCTTAGAACTGCTTTTGCTGCATCCCATAGGTTTTGGGTCATCGTGTTTTCATTGTCATTTGTTTCTAGGTATTTTTTGATTTCCTCTTTGATTTCTTCACTGATCTCTTGGTTATTAAGTAGTGTGTTGTTTAGCCTCCATGTGTTTGTATTTCTTACAGATTTTTCCCTGTAATTGATATCTAGTCTCATAGCGTCGTAGTCGGAAAAGATACTTGATACGATTTCAATTTTCTTAAATTTACCAAGGCTTGATTTATGACCCAAGACATGATCCATCCTGGAGAATGATCCATGAGCACTTGAGAAGAATGTGTATTCTGCTGTTTTTGGATGGAATGTCCTATAAACATGAATTAAATCCATCTTGTTTAATGTATCATTTAAAGCTTGTGTTTCCTTATTTATTTTCATTTTGGATGATCTGTCCATTGGTGAAAGTGGGGTGTTAAAGTCCTCTTCTGTGATTGTGTTACTGTCGATTTCCCCTTTTATGGCTGTTAGTATTTGCTTTATGTATTGAGGTGCTCCTATGTTGGGTGCATAAATATTTACAATTGTTATATTTTCTTCTTGGATTGATCCCTTGATCATTATGTAGTGTCCTTCTTTGTCTCTTGTAACATTCTTTATTTTAAAGTCTATTTTGTCTGATATGAGAATTGCCACTCCAGCTTTCTTTTGATTTCCATTTGCATGGAGTATCTTTTTCCATCCCCTCACTTTCAGTCTGTATGTGTCCCTAGGTGTGAAGTGGGTGTCTTGTAGACAGCATATATATGGGTCTTGTTTTTGTATCCATTCAGCCAGTCTATGCCTTTTGGTTGGAGCATTTAATCCATTTACATTTAAGGTAATTATCGATATGTATGTTCCTATTACCATTTTCTTAATTGTTTTGGTTTTATTACTGTAGGTCTTTTCCTTCTCTTGTGTTTCCTGCCTAGAGAAATTCCTTTAACATTTGTTGTAGAGCTGGTTTGGTGGTGCTGAATTCTCTTAGCTTTTGCTTGTCTGTAAAGCTTTTAATTTCTCCGTCAAATCTGAATGAGATCCTTGCTGGGTAGAGTAATCTTGGTTGTAGATTTTTCCCTTTCATAACTTTAAATATGTCCTGGCACTCACTTCTGGCTTGCAGAGTTTCTGCTGAAAGATCAGCTGTTAACCTTATGGGGATTCCCTTATGTGTTACTTGGTTTTTTTCACTTGCTGCTTTTAATATTTGTTCTTTGTATTTAATTTTTGATAGTTTGGTTAATATGTGTCTTTGCGTGTTTCTCCTTGGATTTATCATTTATGGGACTCTCTGTGCTTCCTGGACTTGATTAACTATTTCCTTTCCCATATTAGGGAAGTTTTCAACTATAATTTCTTCAAATATTTTTTCAGTGCCTTTCTTTTTCTCTTCTTCTTCTGGGACCCCTATAATTTGAATGTTGGTGCCTTTAATGTTGTCCCAGAGGTCTCTGAGACTGTCCTCTATTCTTTTCATTCTTTTTTCTTTATTCTGCTCTGGAGTAGTTATTTCCACTATTTTATCTTCTAGGTCACTTATCCTTTCTTCTGCCTCAGTTATCCTGCTATTGATCCCTTCTAGAGAATTTTAAATTTCATTTATTGTGTCGTTCATCTCTGTTTGTTTGCTCTTTAGTTCTTCTAGGTCCTTGTAAACGTTTCTTGTATTTTCTCCATTCTATTTCCAAGATTTTGGATCATGTTTACTATCATTATTCTGAATTCTTTTTCAGGTAGACTGCCTATTTCCTCTTCATTTGTCAGGTCTGGTGGGTTTTTGCCTTGCTCCTTCATCTGCTGTGTGTTTCTCTGTCTTCTCATTTTGCTTAACTTACTGTGTTTGGGGGTCTCCTTTTCACAGGCTGTAGGTTTGTAGTTTCCATTGTTTTTGGTGTCTGTCCCCAGTGGCTAAGGTTGGTTCAGTGGGTTGTATAGGCTTCCTGGTGGGGGGACTAGTGCCTGTGTTCTGGTGGATGAGGCTGGGTATTGTCTTTCTGGTGGGCAGGTCCATGTCTGGTGGTGTTTTGGGGTGTGTGTGGCCTTATTATGATTTTAGGCAGCCTCTCTGCTGATGGATGAGTTTGTGTTCCTTTCTTGCTCGTTGTTTGGCATAGGGTGTCCAGCACTGCAGCTTGCTGGTCGTTGAGTGGAGCTGGGTCTTGGTGTTGAGATGGAGATCTCTGGGAGATTTTCACCATTTGATATTACATGGAGCTGTGAGGTCTCTTGTGGACCAGTGTCCTGAACTTGGCTCTCCCACCTCAGTGGCACAGCCCTGACGCCTGGCTGGAGCACCAAGAGCCTGTCCTCCACAGGGCTCAGAATAAAAGGGAGAAAAAAAAGAAAGAAAGAAGAAAAAATAAAATAAAGTAAAGTAAAATTAAATAAAATAAAGTTATTAAAATAAAAAATAAAAAATAATTATTAAGAAAAAAAATTTTAAGTAAAAAAAAAAAAATAATGGATAGACAGAACCCTAGGACAAATGGTAAAAGCAAAGCTATACAGACAAAATCACACACAGAAGCATACACATACACACTCACAAAAAGAGAAAAAGGGAAAAATATATATATATCATTGCTCCCAAAGTCCACCTCCTCAATTTGGGATGATTCATTGTCTATTCAGGTATTCAACAGATGCAGGGTACATCAAGTTGATTGTGGTGATTTAATCCGCTGCTCCTGAGGCTGCTGGGAGAAGTTTCCCTTTCTCTTCTTTGTTCACACAGCTCCCGGGGTTCCGCTTTGGATTTGGACCCACCTCTGTGTGTAGGTCGCCTGAGGGCGTCTGTTCTTCGCTCAGAGAGGACGGGGTTAAAGGAGCAGCTGCTTCGGGGGCTCTGGCTCTCTCCCATCAAAGAGATTTAAATAGTGCATAAGGAGATTGTTGAGTGAATTAAGTATATACTGGCATAATAATAGTAGAACATTTAGAGCCATGCTAAAACTTAAAAAAAAAAAGATTCCTAATAGAAAAGAGAAGCCATCAAGGATTTTACTAAGCATAACCTGGTGTGATGAAAACAATCAGAGAAGTCATATAAAGAAGCACTGGGGGTGGGGGAAAAAGGTATAACTGAAGTCACTTAAATGAATAGCAGCCAAGGGATTCATTTGACATCAGACAAATGGTCACATAGGAATTGTTTGGAAAGCTATCTGTTTGTTGGGGAAATCTGCTTTGGACAAATGTAACTCATAACCAATAATGAATTAAGGTAGGAAAGATGGTATTACTACTCAGAAAGGAGAGGGCTCATTACAAGAAATATCAATGAGGCTAATTTGAATCTAGTGAGCAAAATTGTGTTTCTGGGTCCTGAGCCCTCCTAAACTTTCTCTAGTGCTTCCCAACGCAGAACATTATCTTTGTAGAGTACGCTGGAGTAAACAGAGGAGGCTGCAACCAGGTAGAGATCTACTCCAGGGAGCTCAAGCTTCCTGGGCCCTCTTGGAGGCTACAGGGGATCAACGTTTTAGCACATCTTTGAATATTTGTGGCACCACCCTTGGGAAGCTAAGTTCAGCAGGATCGGACTAGATAGACAAGGGGAGATAGTAAGTTAGTTACTATCTAATAACTAGATAGTTCTGTGGTTCTCAAACTGTCCATGAGAGGCTTTTTGCAATGATGCTCTGGGGTTGCCAGAGTGAGGCTGGATTCAGTTCTCCAATTTCCATATAAGCAGCATTCCTACTGACTATTTTGTATGTTGTGTCTCAATATACAAATGCTAGAATTTATGTGAAAAAATTATTTAAAAATATATTTGAAAGCCACTAATCTTACAGAAAAAGCTTAGGTCTGGGATGCGTGAGGTTTGGCTGCTTCTCTTAATTTGCCATAAAGAATTGGCGACGCTGAGTAAGTCACTCCCTTGGGATTTCAGTGTCTCCATCTGTCCCACTGGGATTGCATATCTGTCCTGCATATCTTACAGGGTTGTTGTGAGAACCCAGAAGTGTGGCAGTTTGAAAGTGTTTTGTACAATACAAATGCAAGCCTTTTTTTCCCTCTTTTAAGTTATAAACATTACTTACAACACAGAGGCTTGAAGAGGATCAAAAATCTCTTAGATATCACTGGAGAGAGAGAGAATGCTATTAGGGGCGAAGCTGACATTAGACATTAAAAAAATGGTAATGGAAAACAACTTACTTTGCAAGTTCAGTACATTGTAGCAACTAAATACACACTTCTGAGGAAATCTGTGTGTTAGGCTGAAAATGTATCTCCAGGGATCTAAGGACAAGGTAAGACTCTCTCACCAAGATGGTGTAGCATGTTTGTTTCTAGCTAGGCTAGAGACATCAGTGAAGAGCTCTGGGTTCCTGACTCTTGACAGTGTTTAAGAGCTGATTTCTAGAATTGCTTTTACCTGTAAAGCCCAGGCGAAGAGACACTTGGAGCCTCCCTTGCTATAGGCCATTGGGAATCTGATTATATCAATACTGTATCATGTAACAGAAGCTTTGTGGGCTCCCTGAATTTTTCAGCTGAATGTTTTTCTCACTGGATTGAGCCCAAAGCCCTACCCCCAAAAGTCATGCCCCACATCAGAAGTTCTCAAGGTATTCCAGAATTCACTAGAAATACCTAATCAGGGACTTCCTGGTGGTGCAGCGTTTAAGAATCCGCCTGCCAATGCAGGGGACATGGGTTCGAGCCCTAGTCCAGGAAGATCCCACATGCCATGGAGCCACTAAGTCCGTGCACCAAAACTACTGAGCCTGTGCTCTAGAGCCCATGAACTACTGAGCCTGCGTGCCACAACTACTGAAGCCTGCATGCCTAGAGCCCGTGCTCCGCAACAAGAGAAGCCACCGCAATGAGAAGCCCGCACACTGCAACGAAGAGTAGCCCCCGCTCACCGCAACTAGAGAAAGCCTGCGTGCAGCAACGAAGACCCAACACAGCCATAAATAAATGAATAAGTAAATAAATAAATTAATTAAATATAAATAAATAAATTTATTTTTAAAAAAAAGAAATACCTAATCAACTTATCTCCCACAACTTAGTCCATGAGCGGTCCGTCTTAAGTAGAGTGGAAAGAGCAAGTTATTTAGGTATCCCATTACTGAGATAAAAATCCTCTCATTATCACCCAATAACTATGAGTTTGGCTAGCTATTTTCCTCCCTCTGTATTCTCACGTGTGAAATAGTTAGAAATAATAATACTATTATATTATTGGGTTGGCCAAAAGTTTCGTTCGGGTTTTTCCATGTTACGGAAAAACTTGAACGAAACTTTAGGCCAACCCAATATTATGAAATAGATAAAAATCATCATCATCATCACCCATCTAAAAGAGTTATTGAAAAGATTAAATAAGATAAGTGCTTTCAATTATAAGGGGTCATACAGTGTTACGTACCAAGGCTGTTCCCAGATCATATTGCCCTGCTTTTGGAAGGTGCTAGAATACAATCTAAGAATGTGCGCTGTTCTTCTGTTTAGTTGTTCCTCATAAAATGCTTTTTTATGTGAGTGTATGTGATTACATCTTGACTATCTCATTTGGAGGAAAGAAATTTACATGCCAGGATGAATAGATAAGGGAGATGGAAAATGCATAATAAAGGAACAGCTGGAGATGCATTTTATAGTTTATGGGAAAATGAGTACCAGGAATGCCTTTTGGTTTTTTTAAATCAAGGAGTACCTTGGAGGGGACCTTTGTTTTTCTTCTGTCTAGCACCCTAACTTTCTTTAGGGAGTTTATTCAGCCCCACTCCAAGTATGTGGCTTCTGGGGCTTCCAAATAGTGTTCTCAGACTCACTGGTGCTTGTGGGAACCAGCCCTGGCCTAGCAAAGACCACACTCAGATCCCAGTGATTGGTGCAGGGTGGGCACATGCTTCAAGTTAGCAATCAGTATTTCCCCCACTAGATTTTGTTTGGGGCTTACGGAAAGGTACTGCGTCTTTAGGATTATATTACTGGGAATATACAAATAGGGGACTGAACAAAGTAATCTTCCCCACAGGTAGAGGGACTTGAAGCAAACACACAGAAAGAAGAGGGGTGAAGATCAACCCTGAGTCTGGATACCAGTTGTGCCAAAACCCAGATCTTCCCTTATATCTCCTGGTTACAAAAAATAATACATTAACTCTTCTCCCCTTTCAAGTTGAGCCTTTCTCTTACAACCAAAAGAGTCTTGAGTAATCAATTTCTTCTAGATAAATATCAATATTGAATGCCAGTATATACGCTTTTACAATTCTTACACATTGATACTTTTCAATATCTTGTATATACGTATTGATTTTGACTCCAAACATCAGATATGACTTGGGGAGCGTAGGGGAGAGTGAGGGCAGTTGACAAGAAAGCACACAACTGAAAAAGAGAGTCATTATAAATTAAAAACTCACTTTCAGTTAATACCTGGTAAGAACTTTATTCCAGTCTCTATCCAGAAAATAAAGACCTTATGCTTAAAATACCTGTGCTGATCATAAAATAGAGGTTTAACAATCTGATTTGGAAGCTTTGTTTCCTAAGAGGATCTTATTGTATTTTGAAATCAAGCAGTAAATGCAAGGATGGTATGATTCTTCCTTCCAAAAATAGCTGAAGGTCTTTATCATTTTCTAAATACTTTTCAGATATGGTCTCAGAGATTTTATTTGCAGTCCTCATAATTAATTCCTATACATTTAAATAGGAAGGGATTTCTTTTTTTTTTTTTTTTTTTTTTAATTTTATTTATTTATTTATTTATTTGTTTATTTATGGCTGTGTTTGGTCTTCGTTTCTGTGCGAGGGCTTTCTCTAGTTGTGGCAAGCGGGGGCCACTCTTCATCGCGGTGCGCGGGCCTCTCACTATCGCGGCCTCTCTTGCTGCGGGGCACAGGCTCCAGACGCGCAGGCTCAGTAGTTGTGGCTCACGGGCCCAGCTGCTCCGTGGCATGTGGGATCTTCCCAGACCAGGGCTCGAACCCGTGTCCCCTGCATTAGCAGGCAGATTCTCAACCCCTGCGCCACCAGGGAAGCCCAGGAAGGGATTTCTTAAATGGCATTAAATAGTTTATAACAAATTCCAGGATGATTAGGGGATTATGCTTGGATGATACAGAGAGAGGAAGAATAACTTGGGGTAATGGGGTTCTAGGGGAACCCCACTGGCCCCCAGGCTACTGCTTGGAGCCTGTGATGCTCTAGATCAGATGACTAGAACCTTCGCTACAGCTGCCCTAAGAACAAGTTCCTATGCCCCTCAGCCTCCCAAGTAGAAACCATCTCCTCTGTCTGGCAGCTGATGCCCACTTCTTGCTTCTTCCTTCCTAACCTCACACAAATATACCCATGTGGCAGAATGTAAGCTGCATCTGGAGACTTAATTGCAAAGGAGTCTCAGAAATAAAGCTTTTGATTTTCCAGCTGTATGGTATAGGAAGGCTGCTAGAAAACCTGTAGGATAGGTGTTGAGTATACCAATCTGCAGTGTCCTTTGCATATTTTATCTGATTTTTGCCACATATCAACCTTGTGAGGTAGGTATTTTGATTCCTATCTTAGAGATGAAAAGGCTAAGGCTCTGTGATGGTGGGACTGGTATGAGAAATTCTCTTATCCATAACTTGTGTTTCTTCCACCTTGCCCCGCTACTTTTCCTGATTATTTCTGGAGCTTAAGTACATGTTCTATTAATATTTCTTTCCACTACCATTTCAACATAGACCAGAATAGTTGTCAAAATTGTCACATTTAAGAAACCATTTATCATCCACATTAGCTACTCTTCAGAGATTAATGTTTTAAGAATGGAAACAACTGGGTGAGATCTGCCTCAGCTCTGTTATTTGGGGATTTTCTTAAATGATATATTCTAAGACTATATGCCACACAAGAAAATTCTTCACGGTTGTCCCTTGACTGAACCCAGTTTGACATTTTCAACAGGTCTATTGTCAAAATAGTTAATACCAGCCATAGTCTTCAAGAATGCAGTGATGATATACATACAGTTAACGTCCTCACAGAATGTCTTGTAATCGTGTACCACGATTTGGTGCTGGGAAAAGAGCCACTTTTTTAAGGATAAGTGGAAGGCACATAAGACAAAGAAAAGGAACTGATTTACATTACTGAAAACCAGTTTCTCATGCATTTACCATTTAAATAACGCACCCACAGATGAAATTATCAATGCATGATCACAGAACTCTCTAAGAAATTGGGAGAATTACTGGAAGAGTTGTTACAAAGCAGCATTTCACCTGGATTCAGCCTTTGCACCAAATCCCTTGGGTTTAAAACTGTTCTATGGAAAGTGTGGGAGGGAAATAGTAAAACAAACATCAAACAAAAAATCCTGGAATTGGGGCTTCCCTGGTGGCGCAGTGGTTGAGAATCTGCCTGCCAATGCAGGGGACACGGGTTCGAGCCCTGGTCTGGGAAAATCCCACATGCCGCGGAGCAACTAGGCCCGTGAGCCACAACTACTGAGCCTGCGCGTCTGGAGCCTGTGCTCCGCAACAAGAGAAGCCGCGATAGTGAGAGGCCCACGCACCGCGATGAAGAGTGGCCCCCGCTTGCCGCAACTAGAGAAAGCCTTCACACAGAAACGAAGACCCAACACAGTCAAAAATAAAAATAAATTAATTAAAAAAACAAAACAAAACAAAAAAACCCCAAAAAATCCTGGGATTAATGAGCTGGAATCTATGTGTCCAAAGTCAAAGTTTATCTAGCCTTATAAATAAAGCTGGCCGCATCTGTCATCTTAATTTGAATTTTTAGTCCCTAAAAATGGAAGATTACTAAAATTTAAGTGGAAGAGTTGTGTAGAGAACTCCACTTTAGCCTGAATCTATTAAAACACTATCTGTTGGTAAGGATCAGAAGGAAGAAGGAACGATTATTGTTTTAAAAATCTGTCAGTTTCTGTTCTAAATGTCAGGACACCAGTCATGACTTTGGAAAGATAACCTGTCATCATAAAAATAGTAAATTTAGGGCTCTGAATAGTATAAAATGTTTATGACAGGTATATACACCAGATAAAATGGGGGGAAGTTAGGAAGGGATTGGACGCGAGCTCTGCTAATTTAGTGATAGTTGTTTAATTGTCCTGAGTGAGTGTTGATAAACCATGACTTGTAGTGAGTTAGGAGTTTTATATTTCATGGTTAATCTACTGGTCCTCTTCCTCTTGGCTGTAAACTCAACCACTGACCATTCTTCACACCAGCGAACCCCCATAAGCCAGTTTGCTGTTGAGCCAATATCAAGTTCTTTTGGTGATGATGGTTAAACTCCAACGCTGAATGGATTATCTATTGAATAAATGAATGAACGATGACATGAAGTAACCACTAAGGAGGGCTTCAATATGCCTTACTACCGCTTCTATTTGGAGATGTTGTGGTCCTTTTAACTTTGTGATCCACATGTCTAGGGCAGAAGATGTATATGTTTGATTCTGGAAACAATATTACTTTGAGGCATCCATTTTGATGGCTAAAGGCAGGTGTCTTAACGTTCCCCAGCTGTAGCCTGCAGCAAACGCCACCAGGAGAAGGTTGATGGGGACAGTGCTGTGGAAGTACATTATGAATCTTATGCTCTGGGTGTCCACCAACCACCATCCCCATCCCAACACACACACACACGCACACACACACACACACACACCCCATACACGCCACACACCGCCCTACCATTTACTTTGTGGCTTGGCATTTACACAGCAGCCGGTGTGCTGTAAATAGACATGCAGCTACAGGGCTGGCATACCAATGGACCCAGAGGTGAGACATCTGGTAAAGCAGATGCAACGTGGTAGGGAGACACAAACTGCCCAAAAAGCGCTCATCTCCCAAGATCTGTGCCAAGGATCTGACCAGTGCCTGTTTGGGCACCATGCTTTCCAAACAGATGGGAATAGATCTGAGCCAATACGAATATATGGTGAAAAGCCGTCAGCTCACCTGTGATTTGGAGGGGTGCCAGAAAAGTGAAAGCAGTGTTTTTCTTTTAAAAGTCAGCTCTTCACTGTCACCTGGGCCACACACATTCATCAAGCACTGTCAAGCAATTTTTGCCCAAGTTTCACCACGGCAGAGTGAGCCTTTAAATAAATGCCTTACCTTGTTCACGGAGATGACAAGAGGATTAATTAGTTAATGTTAGCAAGGCTCCTGCAAGATCAATGGATGAAAGAAAACTCACAAAGTGCATTATTAATAATGGAATGAGGTCACACTCCATAAAAGTCCTGTAACCCATTTTCAGTATAGAGAAGGCATTTTGTATAAAGGCCCACTTTTTATTGAAATATTTAAGAAGCATAATGCAATGTAATTTGTGTTCTTAACTAGAAAAAAAAGTACATACAGGAGAAATGTTGGGGAAAAAACAATGAATCCACTCACCTTATTACTTCTTCTGTGTGGTTTAGAAGAAGGGTCATTTTTTCCCTAAAAGGATAAGCTTATTTATTCATGGCTCTAATACTTTTAATCCTTTGCATCCACTCAATTAACTACTATTATACAAAGAACTAAACTAACTGCAAGGGACATTTGAATCTTCACATATGCAAAAATAAGGTGTTAGATGTCTTGGTGTAAAATAACAGCCCTGAATAAATATAATTCTCTTATTCTCAGGTACATTTGGCTCCAGAAAGAGGCTAACAAATTTATTTCCAAAGTGGAGGTCTCTAGGGGGCTTTTATTCAATAGGAACAACCACAGGACAAACAGCAATGAACTTAGATATAGGAACTTGAAATTGGAGTACTTTCTTCTACCAAAAAATCTCTTTACTTCTATTTCTAACTTCCTAAATCTCAACTTTCTATCAGTGCTCCTTGAATTTCATCCTCCTTCATGAGACGTACCAAATCTTCTTAACCTAAAGCTGTCTTGCACCTTACATCTGTTACCTTATATTTTACCGTATTTGCAGTTTTCTTTTTTATAACATACATATTTTATTTTATTTTATTTATTTATTTATTTATGGCTGTGTTGGGTCTTCGTTTCTGTGCGAGGGCTTTCTCTAGTTGTGGCAAGCGGGGGCCACTCTTCATTGCGGTGCGCGGGCCTCTCGCTATCGCGGCCTCTCTTGTTGCGTAGCACAGGCTCCAGACGCGCAGGCTCAGTAATTGTGGCTCACGGGCCCAGTTGCTCCGCGGCATGTGGGATCTTCCCAGACCAGGTCTCGAACCCGTGTCCCCTGCATTGGCAGGCGGATTCTCAACCATTGCGCCACCAGGGAAGCCCCTGCAGTTTTTATCATTGCATTTTATTTAGCGTATGTATTCTTTGTTTTACCAAAGTGATCATAAGTTCAGATATGGCAGCGTCAGTGTTTCATCCCCCACAGCCTCAATTACATTATGTTAATATAGCATGTCCTTCAATAAATACCTGTTGATGCTTAAAAAAACAGTAGTAAGAGATGACATAAATAAAGCACTCTTAATGTGCCAGCCATTGTTCTAACTGCTTTCATGCATTGTCTCATTCTAGTCATCACAACACTCTACAAGATGGGTGCTGCTGTCTTCTCATTTCTACAAATAAGGACGGTGAATCTCAGACATGTTCACCCTAGTTGCCTAAAAATGTACAGCTAGGAATGTGCAGGGCCTGGACTTGAATTCAGTCCTGGCTGATTCCAATGACCCACTATGTTATATCATTTCTTAAATTCTTCCATTCCTTGGAGAAATCCCAGTCCCCTGACAGTGCATCATTTAATGTTCAGTTAGAAAACTTTTTAGTACATATTATCTTACAGATAAACTCCAGTTCCTTAAATTAAGTAAGAAATACAAACAGGTGAGGATTCACTCTACTAATTGGCCAGTGAATACAAGCTGGACACAGCAGGTCTAAGAGAGAGAAGAAAGCCTGCTTTTTTAATACACAGAGCCTCACTCATGCATTAAAGCCACCCATGCTGATGTCTCTCTCCAAGCCTTTTCAGTTGCCTCTGCTCCCAGCCTACAATGCGGTGGGTGCTAATTTGATATCGCCCGCAGAGTGTAAAGTAATAATATAATTGATGATAGGCCATCTAGGAGCTCTTCTGCGATTACGAGATCATTTGAATACAACCATCTCTATGGTCCAAAAGCAGTAAATAATGTGCAGCCAAATGGCTTTGACATTCAGATTCCAGGCATTCTAATGCATGGGATATTTCAATTCACTCTAATAGCTTGAACTGGAGACTGGCTTTCTTGATTGACTCTCTATTAATGGTGAATTGCTCAGTTAGTTAACAGGATAACTGCTGGAGAAAGGGAAATAAAATCATAATGGCATATGTTTGCAAGAAATGACTTCTCTATAGTAAAGATTTATAACCTTATACATTCCTCCATTCAATAAACATTTATTCAGCACCATCCCCGTACCAGGCATTGCTTTAGGAGCTGCAGGTACTGAGATGAACAATACAAAATCTCTGACCGCTGGAGTTACATTCTAGTAAGCAAGACACAAAATGTATGTATTTAATTACCTTATCATCTAACTTCAGCTAGTGATAATTGCTGTAAAGAAAGAGTACAATAAGAGCACAGAGAGGAGGAAAGAAGTGATAGATGGTCAGGAAAGGACTATATGGAACTGACATGAGCAGATACCTGAATGTTGCAAAGGAGCAAAGAATGAAAATCTGGGAGAAGATCATCCGGGCAGAGGGAACATCAAACATAAAGATCCTGAAGTGGGAACAAAATTGATCTGTTTGAAGAATACTAAACAGTCATGCTGGCTACTGTAAAATGAGTGAGGAGAAAGTTCTAGATGAGGAGATTGGGAAGCTAGGCAGGGGCCAGACCGAACAGAGCCTTGGAGGCTACCTTTAAATTTGAATGTGAAGCCATTGGGAGATTTCGAGCAAAGGAATGGCATGGTCAGATTTACATTTAGAAAGATCACAGCGACTGCTATGTAGATAATACTGTATAGGATGCAAAAAAGATGGAAGGGAGATCAATTAAGAGCTATTTCAGGAGATAATTTTTTTTGGACTAAGGTTTATGGAGGGAGACAGTTGAGTGTTCAGATTCAGGGTATATCCTTGAAGCTACAGCTGTCAGGATTGGGGGTTAAATGGATTGTGGTATTTGAGGATAAAAGAGGAATCCTATATTCAAGGGTTAAAAAGGAGACTTAAAATGCTAAAATACCAAAAGTAAGCTTCACAAACTGTGTTTTCTTCTTAGCCACGTTTTCGTAGTTTAATGGACTATTCCCAGTGGCAATTCCTCAGAATAGAACAAAAAACTCTTACTCTTTTAAAGCTCAAGAACTAGTGTTGTGAGAAAGTCCTTGGGTCTAGTAACCTAATCCAAGTTCTGCTGTTAAGTTTTTCCTGATGACCCAGAACAGGCTGCCCTAACTCTCTGCACCTCAGTTTCCTTTTATTTGAAAAGTGCAAGTGAGAAGCAAGAATTGGAAAACATCTAAAGGTCCTTCTGGCTACATTCTTTAAGCAAATGGTTAAGCTTAATAAGTTGTAAGGTTTAATTTTAACGTAAGTAAGCAGTCCATAATGAGATGTACTTTCTAAAACCGAAAATAATCCTTGTTATAGTTTTCTCACTAAAGTTAGACTAGATCCTGAAAGTTGATATGGTTTGGCAAATACAATCTGAAGAATAACAAGCTATACCTATCAGATCAGAGTCTGTGGGTCTTTGAATCCTTCTGGATGCACATACTTTAATTTGGAATCCTTGCGGTGAAAATATTTCCCTTGAACGTTCACCCAGTATAAGTACTAAATGTGGAACTACTTTTCCCTCCCTCCTCTCCTTCCTCCATAAGAACGTATTGTTTGGTTAGAAAGATATCTCGGCACTAAAAATAATTGTCAAACCATATAGCTTCCAGTTGGTATCATTATGGTCAACGCCTTATCATATATTTGAAAATTCTTTACTTTCTGAATCAAGAATATGAAAATGAGAATAAGAGCAAATATTCTAGATGAAAGAATCTCTTAAAAGTTAGAATGCTTCAAATCTAAAATAAATTTTAGAGAGGAAATGTTAACATTCTCTAATTGGTCTTAGCCTGAATCCCTCCGAAAGCAGAGCCTGAGCCCAAGGTTTATATGCCACTATTTTATTAAGAAAGAAAATCAGAGCGAGGCAGAAGTGAGCAAAAAGGAGAGGAAGGCGGGCAGAAGGGGAGGCTAATTCAAGGCTCTTTATTGAGCTGGTGCCACTGAAAATGACTATTTGGTCTTGTAGAACTATCTACTGATAATCTGCAAAAACTTCATCTCAGGTAGTTTATCTGGGGGAGGCGTTTATCCATCAGCACCCGTATCCTATTGGTCAAAATTCATTCCATAAGGTGTTAACTCCCTCACATTCCTGATTTGCGCAGACAAGGGGACCAAGGGAAGTCCTGCAGTGCCCATTCCTCCATGTCAGTGGGGAAGCCCTGGGGGAGGAGGCATAGACAGGGTTACCCAGCGGAGATGCCGTTGTGTTCGGCAGGCATCCAGGTGGACAGAACCATGCAGAGTTGGTCTCCATAGCAGTGGCCGGAGGCAGTGAGTGTCTGAAGCGATGCATAAAAGGCGTCACATTCAACATATCCCTCCAGGTCCATAACTGTCCAAATGCAAGATAAAGGGAGGAATGTCTCATTAGCAAAATATGTAAGAATGACTTAGAGGACTCAGCCTACAGTAAAACTGACGGGAGTTAACTATGTCATGTGTCTACCGAACGAAACAAAATAAAACAAGGCAAAACAGAAGCAATTCCCTGTTGGGCAGCATTAACAAGAGTAGAGGGTCTAGAAGTCTGTAGAAGTTAATACTGTTTTACTCTGTGCTGGCCCTGTTCCACATAAAGCAGAATATGATCAAAGAAGAGTGCCTATAAGAGCTAGGCAAGTTATATACATTGTGCTAGAGAAAGAGTCACAGATAAAGGAATCGGAAAATTGTTACTTGAGGAGTAAAAAGGAAAGAAACTGTGCTATTTATTCTATATCCTAATAGTTGAAGCAGTTCAAATGGAAGACCACTGAAACTTATTCTGTGAGGTACAACCTGTAGAAATAAAAACAACTGGTTACAGTCATTGGAAACCACTTTTTAAAAAAATTAATTAATTAATTTTAATTTTTGGCTGTCCTGGGTCCTCGTTGCTGCACGCGGGCCCTCTCCAGCTGTGGCGAGCGGGGGCCACTCTTCACCGCGGTGCGTGGGCTTCTCACCACGGTGGCCTCTCTTGTTGCAGAGCACAGGCTCCAGGCGTGCGGGCCTCAGCAGTTGTGGCGCACGGGCTCAGCAGCCGTAGCCCGCGGGCTCCAGAGCGCAGGCTCAGTTGTAGCCCACGGGCTTACTTGCTACACGGCATGTGGGATCTTCCTGGACCAGGACTCCAACCCATGTGCCCTGCATTGGCAGGCGGATTCTTAACCACTGCACCACCAGGGAAGCCCAGGAGACCACTTGTAAGTAGTAAAAGCTGTCCACATATCGAATGTGTGCCTTGGAGTGAGGCAGAATAATACCACCGGTGTTAGTGTACCTTAGGGGGTGGAGAAAGAGAACCAGGGGCTTCTGACTCATGGGATATGTGTTTGGACACAGACCCTCGCATTTCTAGCTAGGTGATAGCTGACAAGTTGCCTGACATCTCTGAGTCTGTTTCCTCAATAGAATAATAGTAATAGTCTCAGGGTTAATATAAGAATTATAAGATATAGGCTGGGGGAAATGGGGAGAAGTTGTTTAAAGCGTACGAATGTTGAACTGAATAAGAGGAATAAGTTCTGAGGATCTAATGTACAGCAGGGTGATTATACCTAATAATACTGTTTGTGTACTTGAAATTTACTAAAAAATTAGATAAGTATTCTCATAAAAAAAGGTAACTGTGAAGTGGTGAACGTATTAATTGATTTAACTCAAAGAATCATTTCACAATGTATAAGTATAGCAAATCATTATGTCATATACTTTATTTTTATTTTTTTACGTTTTTATTGGAGTATAGTCGATTTACAATGTTGTGTTAATTTCAGGTGTACAGCAAAGTAAATCAGTTATACATATACATATAGCCACTCTTTTTTAGTTTCTTTTCCCATGTAGGTCATTACAGAGTACTGAGTAGAGTTCCCTGTGCTATACAGTAGGTCCTTATTAGTTATCTATTTTATATATAGTAGTGAGTATATGTCAATCCCAATCTCCCAATTTATCCCTCCCCCTTTTCTCCCCTGGTTGTATATTTTAAATATATTATGATTTTATGTGTCAATATACCTTAACAAAGCGGGAAAGAAAACAAGAATGTTGCTCAGTAAAGTAAAAAAAAAAAATACAGGATATAATATGTGGCTGCATATAAATCTCTAGGAGTACTAAACAGGAGTACTGGTATCCACATTCACTTTCATTACTGAGAGCTAGGAAGTATATTAAAAGAAAAGAATGGAGGGAGAGTTTCTTAGGTTTAAGGATGTACTTTAGCATCCCACACATGGCTGTTGCTCCCAGGTCCATAAGCAGCATGGGCTCGACCAAGAAAAGCCTGTGTCCCCCAGAGCCAACACTCATTTAATGGCAAGAAATGCAATATTTTTAAATGGGGCTCATTTGAATGGAAAGCAAGAAGCTCAAATTGTAATGAGCCTCCAAGGCATTTTATAAAACTCTCATTAGAAAATAACACAGCCAACAGACTGTATGGGTACCAAATCTAAGAACAAATAACATGAATGAGATGCTAAACATTCAAAGCCTGGACCATTTGCTTAAAAGCATAAATTCAATTGGTCAGATGCCAAATTAAATGTAAGAGAGACTAACAAAATATTACCATAGTAGAAAACATTATTAGAAATTAGGCAAATGAATAAACATTCCCCCCTCTGGTGAATATTTGTAGCAATTATTGAAAAATTTTGCAAGCATGTGGTATTTTAACAAACCTTAGCATTGTATGATGTGCAGTTTTAAGTGAGGAAGCTCTGGGGTGTTTTGCTCTGAGAATTGGATGGCACTCTGGCCTTGCTCCTAATGAGAGGCAAATAAATAATATACAACATCAATTTGGCACACAGATGATGCTAATGAATGAGCAGCGTAGACAGCCAGCTCTTCTTGGTTGGGACAGGTGACTCCATGGGTAGCAAGTTTCTGGATACTAATGAGAGATTAGGCTGTCCAACAACTTCATGAGGTGCAGATGCTTTATAGGAGACATCACTGCAACTGGCCCTTTTGAGAAAAATCAGTGTTTGTCTTTAATGTCATTAAAATCAGCTTGGAATCAAAAAAGTTTTCAAATGCACTGAAATCTCCTACTTTTGTCTGACATCATTTAAGAACTAACTCTTACATTTATCCAAACACCATTCATCATCTGTTCAGCCAGCCAGCCAGCCAGCCCTTCATTGGTCATTTAAAGCATGGTCCTTGGAGTTTTGCTGCCTGGTTTCTGAGTCTTGAGCCTCAACTTAGTAATAATATAACCTTGGGCAAGTTATTTAACCTCCCTAAGCTTCTTTAGTTTCTTCATGTGTAAAATGGATCCCTCATAGATTTCCAATGTGAATTAGAGTTTAAAACTCCTAGCACAGGGTCAGGAACATAGTAAGTGCCCACTTTGTGTTAGACGTAATCATTTTTATTTCATTCAAATTTGAGTCACCTGCCTGTTAACCACTTGTATTCAAAAGCTCTACCCAACAATCCTTCAGCTATTATGCTCCCTTCCTTGGTTACTTTCCACATTAAAGATGGGAGAGGAAATCACCCACACATTGAATAGCGCTCATCTCCAGAAAGCAGGGCGGTTACCTACATCTCCTTTTGCTGGGCTGCTTCTTATGAGTAAAACAGGAAGGCTTGTATTCTTAACTTTCCCCAGAATTCAAGCTATTCTACCTTGGACAGGGCAATCAGGGCCAACCAGGACATGGGGTGGGATGTACATAAACAGCTTTGGCACTTTTCATTCCTAATGATCATCAGTTTGAAGGCAGTACGTGGCCCTTTGTGCACAAACTATCCTGAAAATAACCCTGCCGTTACCTAAGGGACCTGAAAAATAGGGTAACATTCCTGGGCCACCAGCATTCACTCAGGGGACGTGTTTACAAAACGCAGCTCACAGTTTGGATCAGATTTTATTTTCTTCACTCAAATAAGCCCTCACCTCTATGACACGTACATACTACAACTGTCTCTCTTCTCTGAGATGTACTGTCCCAAGTGAACTAAACCTAGTATCATACTAATTTAATTAATAAAAATAAAATGCTATTAGCATGAAGTAATTAGGGAGATAATTAAGGGTGTTGAAACTTGAGTTTACAAGTGAGTTTTAGGGGAAATCAAATTGTTTTTAACCCAATACCTTAGGCAAATGCAACATTACGTTACCAAGGGAAGATTCTTTTTTTTTTAAAAATTTATTTATTTATTATTTTTGGCTGTGTTGGGTCTTCGTTTCTGTGCGAGGGCTTTCTCTAGTTGTGGCAAGCGGGGGCCACTCTTCATCGCGGTGCATGGGCCTCTCACTATCGCGGCCTCTCTTTTTGCGGAGCACGGGCTCCAGACGCGCAGGCTCAGCAATTGTGGCTCACGAGCCCAGTCGCTCCGCGGCATGTGGGATCCTCCCAGACCAGGGCCCGAACCCGCGTCCCCCGCATCGGCAGGCAGACTCCCAACCACTGCGCCACCAGGGAAGCTCCCCAAGGGAAGATTCTTGAGCGCAGCTTCTGTAAAGAGATTAAGATGGATTTGTTATAAGCATATTAAGTCTATGTAAATGGATGTTGATAAAACATTTGAAAAGTATATTTGCATAAAAAGCTTCAAATTTGTCCCCAAGATCTTATTTAGATTGTTCTTTTCAGACATTTTTTGGAGACTAGAGCACAGATAAAACTTCTGTTAGAGTTTTGAAAAAGTATAGTAAATGACTCAATATAACTGAGACATTTCTTGCCATTATTCTACCAAAATACAAAATAAAGTTACCTAAGAAGAGAAAATGTGGAAAAAGGATCATAAATACAGAATAAAGTCATTTACTAAGTCCCAGTCAAAAGTTTTATATTGAGAAATACATTTTTGAATGTACAATTTAGGCTTAGCAAGACTAACCTCCCCAAATAAGGGAGGTGGAGAGGAGGAAAGAAGAGAGAGGCATAGGAGAGACAGAGAGAAAGGGAAAGAGAAGAGAGAGAGAAAGAGAGAGAGAATAACAGCAACCTTTGAATTATTCAGCATCGAAACCTAAGAATCTTGTAGTTAGGCATGAATGAGACAGTGAGGTAAGTTGTATTCACTTATTCAACATATATATATTTAGTGTTTATTATATTCTCAGTACTCTTGTAAATATGAGAAATAAAACAATAAAACCCTAAATGACAAAGGCAATTACACTTTGACGTAGAATTATACTTTATTTGGGGTGGACAGACAATGCAAAAATATTTAACATGCTATGAAACGAATGAAACAAGGTGACATGTCCGTTTGGGACTGGATTGGCCTCTGAAATGCTGTCAGAAGGCTGACATTTGAACTGGAGCTAAGTCACAATCAGGGGTTAGATCTGGAGATAGCAGGAAGAGCAGGTACGAGGAGCTCAGGCAGGAAGAGATGAGTAGAAGGAAAGTGAGTGAGGTAAGTGTGGGGAGGCTGGCAGGAATCAGGTCATTTAGGGCTTTATGAGAGGTTGAATTTTATTTAAATGAGATGAGGAATAATTGGAGGTTTTAAAATCTCCCATTTTCTCATTTACCTTATTTTCAATTGTTCATGTAATATTTATTTTTTAATGATCATATATTAGGCCAAATGTAGGCCTCAGTAGGTTCCAAATAACATAAATTGTACAGGCCACATTCTCTTCTCACAGTGATGTAAAAATAGCAATTAATAAAAACAGAAAAAAAGATCTATTACCCGGAAATGAAAAAAAAAACACACCTCTCTTATGAAACCATTAGATCGTGATGGTGTCAAAACTATAATGTCAGACTATTTAGAGAATAATGAAAATTAAAATACACCTTCATTTCTAGCTGTGAGCCAGACTTGGTATCTTGAACTTCTCTCCTATTATAAACAACTAAAACTCCTGCATAAAATTTGTGGTAGAAACTGGCTAGATATTTACCAGCTACTTCCTTTCTCTGATTACACAGCTGAACTACGTTTCCCAAGCCCTCTTGCATCTAAGTGGGATGCTCTGTGTGGTTCTTGCCTGTGGAATGTGAATTGAAGTGATAACCTCACACCCAGTCCAAGTTAGTTTGGACTCTCCAAATTCTCCTCCCACCCACCCCCTCCAAACACGTATCTGTTAATCTGAGGTAGATCCAGATGCCTATGAAGGCACATGTTGAACATGGAAGAGCCATAGCCTAGAAGGAACCTGGATCTCTGAACAACTGAGTGAAGCAGAATCTACTTAACTATTGACCTGCATTAGGCTGACATAAGCGAGAAATTAAACTTTGTTGTGTTCAGCTATGGAGAATTTGGGGTTGCTTATTTCAGCACCTGCTACTACTTATGCTATATTAACAGAAATTGAGATCTCTATGTAGGACGTTGGCTTAATGATTGTTCAATGAGCAGGAAGGGAACTAATATGAGAGGCTATAAAGGTGGAGTCCATGTACTACAGTGGCGAAACATTTGGTAAAACTGAGGCTTGGCACCTGGGAAGTAGATTATATGCTTACTGAATTGGAAGCTCCAGAGGAGGGGGTTGAAATTAATCAAATCTTTAGTGTATGTTGGCCACTATTGTTTCCTTTTGGCAAAGTATCCTAGGACAGACATTAACTCAGGAAATAAATGGCTGATTTGCAAGGAAAAATAAAGGAAAATATAAAAAGTGCAGAAATTTGGGACCTTTAGATTTTGAAAAGAACCTACTGTTTATAAACCACAGAGGTCAGGAAATAATATTGAGAGAATCTTTGTATAACAAATACTTATTAAGACCCAGTCTTGCAGCACATATCAAATTAAGGGTACGGCCTGAGAATGTCAGCTGCTCGGTATCACTGTAGCCACCGCTGAGAGATGCAAGGGGATGAGGAAGCAAAGAAAGACAGCTTATCTGTGAATTTAAGAAAGAACTTTGGATTTACTTGTTGGTACAAGAAATTGACTGGAAAGACATAGACCAGAAGCCAACTAAATGCTGGAGGGATTTAATTGCCAAAAAATCAATCAGCCCAGACTAAAAATTATTTGACTGATCAAGAGTTAAAACAGCTTTAGATCACCATATCTTCATGAGCAAGAAGGAGACATTATAAAGCTATACAGTCTCAAAGGGAGACCTGCTCTCCCAAAGTCACATCAATATGGTCATGAAAAATAATCAGGAAACAGCTACGTGACGATGAAGCCATAAAGAAAATATTGGCAGAGGTACCCCTCCCAGAGCAGAGAACCAGAGCTTAAAGGAGAAGCTTCTCCCATTTCTTGGCCTTCAGGATATCTTCCCAGCAGGATTTTGGAATTACTAGGCAAGTGATTTTTTGTTTGTTTGTTTGTCTTATACTTTTACATTTTTCAAAAAGAAGCATCTTCTGTGGTTATGTTGACTATGTACCACACTGCATTTTGAGTTTAGAGGGAGCAGCTGACTTATATTTTTAGTTTGTTGGTCACTAGAAAGTGAGTAACCATGGATGGACTTGATAGTATTGACTATACATATCTGGGAGATCTTGAACCTTAAATTGGACGCAGTGACGGGATGGGGCATTGGTAGGTGTGCTAGGAGGAAGATGGCCATAAATTCTTTGGTATTCCTGGCATTGAGAGGTAGATTTATCCATCTCCCCTCAATTTTGGCTGATGTAAGGATGTTCGTGACCAATAGAATCTGGCAGAAGTGATGTCCTTAGACCTCTGAGGCCAGGCTATAGGAAGCCTTATAGATTCTACTGAGACCCCTTGGTACACTCACACCTAGAGCTCTGAGCTTCCTTACAAGGCCAGCTACCCTGAGACCACCATGCTATGAGAAGCCCAAGCCTCCTGCAAAGACCACATTGAGAGGCGCTGAGACTACATGGAAGTGGAGAGGGGTCAGGCTGCACCCAGACTTCCAGAGATCATGCCAAGGCATTGGGCACATTAATGAAGTTCCCTGACCCAGCCATCAGATGACCTGAGTGATCCCAGGAGAAGCCACCAGGAGCATAAAACTGCCTGTGAGCCCTTTCTGAATTTCTGACTCACAAAATTGTGAGATGTAAAAAATTGATTCCTGAAAAAAGTAATTAATCACTACTGGTCAAAAATCAGTAATTAAAAAAGAAACTAGTAAAACCCTGATGTTTTGGAAAACAAAACATTTATAGATAATAAGTCAATAAAGAAATAATAATATGAATTAGATAACTTCGACCTGAACACTAACAAAAATTCTCTGCCTACGGAATACATGAGATGAAACTACAGCAGTTCTCAGAGGGAAATTTATAGGCTTAAACACTTAAATCTATACTTTGAAAGAGAAGATAGGTTTAAATTAATAAGCCAAGCACTAAGCTTATAAAGTTAGAAAAAGAATAAAATGAACTAAAAGAAAGTACATGAAAAGAAGTAATAATAATAACAGAAATTGTTAGAAAAACACTTAGAGAAGATCAAAAAAAGACAAATGTTTGTCAAATTGTTGGTTTTGTCTCTTCGAGGGGCTGATCTCCTGCAAGACTGAGCAATCAGAAAAAAAATAGGGCACAAAGATGATAGTAGAAGTGACAAAATAGACATACCTAAAGAAAATCGAATGGAATAAAATGTCAGATTGTTTTGAAAACAATTTTACTCCAGTAAATTTGAAAACAGAAAATCAGGAAATTACTAGAAAAGTATACCTTACTTAACAAAGCTGACTCAAGAAGTAATTAAAAATAAAAGCATCTTGCTGGTAGGAATGTAAATTGGAATACTTTAGAAAGCAATTTTTTTTTTAGAAAGATATTATCTAGAAGGATGAGGGTGACCACACCTCCCGTATCCTTTAGGACAGTTCCATTTATAACTATTGCCTAAGCCTAATCAAGACTAGTGCTCCTTTCTGATGCAAAGAGATTCCAGTGTTCAAGTTTGGATGCCTTTCCTACAGCCTAGCAATTCTACTCTCAGGTGTTTACCCTAAAAATAATTCTGTACTGGTAAAAAGGAAACATGTACAAGGATATTATACAACATCATATATAGGAGAGAAAAAGAAAGAAGAACGCTGGTGCCAACTGGACTCTTCATCTGAAATATTTTCTATGGAACATGATGGAAAACCATGCAGCAGAGAGAAAGAGTGATCTACCACTCCATGAATCAGTATGCTTGAGCTTAAGGAAAATAATATTGTGAGGGGGGAAAAAAAGAAACTCATTACAGAATATATCAAGATGATTTCATTCATATAATGCCACTTAGGGATACACACATATGTAGTTAAGAAAGACTTTAGGGAATATAACAAGGACATAATGCAAACTTCAAGACAACAATTATCCCTAGAGTATTGGGATAGAGAGAGTTTTGGAATCAGGGAGAGGGCACCCAAAGTGCCAATTAATTTTCTGTTTCTTAAACTCTTATTATCCTTTATATCTTACATGTGAAACTTACCTATATAAATTGACTCATTAAAATAAGAAAAAAAATAATAGTAATAACAGTTACATTTATTATTTACTCTGAGCCAGGAATTATTCTAAGAGCTTTACAGCTCGCAAGCACAAGAGCTTTTATTCTCACCACAACTCTGTGAAGGAACAATTGTTATTTCTTTTTAGAAATTAAAAAGAAAAACCAGAAACCTGATTCATGCACAGAGATGTTACTTAAAATACAGGCTAAACCACTCATAAATGACAGCGTCAGAGTGTTTTAACCACTGTGCTCTACCGCTTCACTCTAGAGCTCAGCCCTAATTTTACAGTTTTTCTGTAAAAACCTCAATATCTATATATAACGCTTACATAACAAACAAAACAAACGTTATAAAACAATCTTCAGCCTAGCTTCTGCTGGAATTCTTACAGAGCTTGAATTAATTTAGGCTGTTAAAAATGTTTTGGTGTATGACTGGAAGAACTTTGAAGCACATTAACAACTTACAGTGCAATGCTATTTACCTTGAGCTTTCCATTTTAAAAGCATGTTGCCATAAGCCCTCATAAATGCCTAGTGAAGTAGGTTTATATCATCGTTTGCATTTTATGAGTAAGGAACCAGGTCATGTGACTGTCCCTAATTCACACAGAAAGGAGTCCTCATCGTGGATATAGACATTTTATCTACTTCTTAGTCATAGCTAGTCACATAATATGTGTCACACAGGTCCAGAATAGTCTTTTATTTCAATAATGACTCTAAGGTGTGGTCTGTGGAAAATGCTCACCCTGAAGATTTCACTCTACTTCAAGGGACTGGTTATAAATCAGTGGTGCTCAGAGAAAATTTGAAAGAAAATTAAAGTATCAGACTGTGTCTGGTGGCTAGGAGGAGGTAGGTTCTCAAGGCAAATATGTTTTTATTAAAATGATGATTCTGTGTACAGTTATCCCTTCCCATAGGCTGAACTTGGTTTAGGTGATGGCTCAGTGTGGCTACGTCTTGGCAAAAATGTGAAGTTGGCAAAGTTCATCTTCAAAATCTGTTCCCTTCCTTTTAATTTATTTTATTGCCCTTGATTCCAATTCCACACTCTCAAGCACCTGGATCCTGTTCCTGCTTCATTCTTTTCTTAACTGACTAACACATCTCTAGATCGATCACTGGTGAACCTGGTAGTCAGGAAAGGAGGTTAGTGTGCAAATCGTTAGACCAGTTTGGGTGCCAGTTCTTCCACTAACTCACTGGGAAGCCTGAACGTTTTATCCGTCTTCTCTGAACCTCAGTTTCTGTCTCTGTTTTGTAGAGGGATGAACTTAACAAGTTCAATAGAAGGGATGCCTTCAAAATCTAACAGTTTTGTTTCTATAGCTAAAATGTGTAATTAGAAAAGTGCCTTAGCTATTACTCTGCCCAGAAATATTTACAGGTATAAAGAATATACTTTAAATCTCATTGGCTTATTCAGTCTCTTGTTATCTCTTACAAATGACTCTAATTTTCCTTATTTTAGCCATCCTCTCCTCCAATCTATTCTACTTGCTATTGCAAAGTGTGCTTACTAACTAGTGATACTTCTATCCTGCTTCCTTCATGGCTTACTTCACCTCATCAACTTGTTGAACTTGTGATGAGCAACAGAAGTATATTTGATATAAACTGACCAATTCAGCAATGGATACAGCTTGTCTGTAATACCAAGAATTTCCTGATCATGTTTAATACATTCATTTGCATTTTTAAAACAAATCCAAATGGCATTTCTTATTCATTTGTAATGCACCAACCCCTTCAAAACTCTTCTAGTCCTTCCCCTAAGGTGGAGTTAACTGGACTACATACTGCTCTCGCCTTGGTTAGTGTTTTTGTTCTGTCTTGTTTTCCCCATTACAGTAATAACATGAGCAGAAAGCACTGTTGCTAAAACAATAAGCATGTGAGCCCTGGGATGGTTACCTCCTCTGGACCCCTTGCTCCGTTTGCTTAAACTTTGAGCTCATTTCACTCTTAAGGTCATAGGAATGTAAATATCTTACAGTTTTCCCTTTCTTCTTTTTGACAGGGTCTTTCTGATATAACATGTTCCTCTAAATTTACATGTAGTATCTAAACCTAAAGTATTTCTCTCCACCAGCACCATGGAATTCTCTTCTTTGTAATACAGCCCAGGTTGAACACACCAAGTCACTCATTATCTTTTAATGGCTTCTTGTTGCCCTTAGAACCAAAACCTAGACCTTCATAAGCTGACATTAAAAACCCTTTACAATCTGGCTCCAGTTTAGCTTTCAGCCTCATCCTCTCTCCTTCCTGCCTTACTTCCTGTCATCCAAGGTCCTGAATTCTACTGAATAATCAAAACTAGTCACCTCTTATCACTCTCATAAGGGATAATCATATGAATAGTATTGATCTTTCAGAATTTTTTTTTGTAATGATTAAGTAGTTTAACCATGTAAGGGCCTAGAAAATTTTAGACCACTTGTCAATGATTTATCAATAATACTAGCTGTTATTTGCTATTACTGTTATTTATATTTGTGTCTCTGCTCCTGAAGTTTCTGTAGAATGGAATTTCTTCCACTATTCTCTCTACTTGTTAAAATTTGCTTATTCTTCAAAGGTTAGCTCAAATGCTACAAATCTGGAAAGTCTGTTATAATCAGGGTTAGAATTAATTGTTCCCTTTCTTGCATTGTCAAAAAACTTTAGTTTTACTTCTGTTTTAACTCAGAGTTATTTATTTCTGTCTCCACAATTAGATTGTAAGGTTAATGAGGGCAGGGATGAAGGACCATTTGTTATTCATCTTCATGATCCCCAGAGTGCCTGTGACTGATTATTCAGCCAGAAAATGCTTCTTAAAGTGAACTTGGAAATTGAAGATGAAAATTCTTCAGGCCACTAAGGAGATAAATTATAATCATGGAACAATGGGCATTTTAAAAATATTTTGGAGCAGAGGTGGGAATGATCACCTATCCAAGGTCAGCTATGCAAATTTGCTCCTTTCAGAATAGCTACACAAAACTAAAGAGAGTGAAGATAAACAGGGATTTATTAATAATTATATCTATATATGTATATTTTTGTACAGCTTATTTTTAACTGAGCAATGATTTTATCCAAAATACAGTGCCATTGCTAGGAATTGTATAAATATTAAGATGTTATGCATTGACAATCAAAGATACTATATACTAAAGAGAGGACAGACATGTGCAAACTTACTATAACAGGAGGCAAAAGGTGAGAGTTCTAATAATAATGATAATAATTGTTAACGTTGACTGAATGATTACTCTGTGCAAGTAATTGTTTCTAGGACTTTACATAAACTCATAAACCTTCACCTCACCCCTCTGAATTGGTAGGTAGTATTGTTATCCCTGTTTTACGGATGAAAGAGTAGGTGATGATAAATATGAAGGGCAAGAAAAACTTCCCACTCAGTTGTGGGCTGCTTTGTAATAGTGACTTCCTTCCAAAGAACAGGGTATGGAAAGAGGAAAAAAGCGGCTTTACAGGTGGAGAAAGCTAAAAAACACCTACTTCAACCAGGTGATCAAGGTTAACATCGAGTGATGTCATGTTGATAGTATGTACCCTTGATATGATGTGATTAAATGATACTTGTTGTCTTCCTCCCTGGAACCTATAACCCGAGTCTGACTATAAGAAAAACATCAGAAAAATTTGTTAGAGGAGAATCTGGCAATACTTCTTACTCATACTCTTCAAAACTATCAAGGTCATCAAAAATAAAGTCACAGGGTCATGGTAACAGTCAAGAGGAACTTGAGAAAACATGACAACAAAATATAATGTGGTATCCTGGATGGGATCCTAAAACAGAAAAAGGCTGTTAGGAACATTAGGACATCAGGACAAAGGAAATCTGAATAAATGATGGACCTAAGTTAATAATGGATCAATATTGGTTCATTAATTTTGTTCATAAATATACGTCTTGTGGATTTAATTTGGCCCACGAAAGGATATGTTGAAATCCTAACCCCAGGTGCCCTTGTTTGGAAATAGTGTCTTTGCAGATGTAATCAAGTTAAGAAGAGGTCATACTGGATAAGGGTAGGCCCTAAATACAATGCCTAGTGTCCTTATAAGAAGACCATGGGAGACGCAGACACACACGGAGGGAAGATGACATGTCAAGATGGAGGCAGAAAAATTGGAGTGATGTAGTTATAAGCAAACAAATTCCGAGGATTGCCAGCAATTGACAGAAGCTAGGAAGACATAGGATTTCTTCTCTGCAGCCTTCAGAGGGAGCGTGACACTGCTTATGCCTTAATTTCAGATTTCAACCCTCCAGAACTGTGAGAGAATACATTTCCGTTGTTTTAAGCCACTGATTTTGTAGAAATTTGTTTCAGTAGCCCTAGGAAACTAATATACTAGCATACTAATAAAAGATCTTAATAATTGAGGAAACTTGTATGTGGTCGGGGGTAATACGGGAGTTCTCTATACTAGCTGCTCAATTTTTCTGTACATCTAAAACATGAAGTCCAGATATTAAAAAATGAGCAAGCAAACAAAAAACAATGAGCTGTCACTTCAATTAACGAGGGTGACTATAGTAAAAAATAATAAGTAATAACAAGTGTTAGCAAGGATGTGGAGAAATTGTATCTCTCACATACTGCTGATGAGAATGTAAAGTGATGCAACTGTCTTGGAAAATAGTCCAGCTGTTGCTCAAGAGGTTAAATAGAACTATATGACCCAGCCTTTCCATTCCCAGGTATACAACCAAGAAAACTGAAAACATATGTCCACACAAAAACTTGCACATGAATGTTCATAGCAGCACTATTTATAACAGCCAAAAATGGTAACAACACAAATGTCCAACTGATGAATGGATAAACAAAGTGTAGTAGACCTATACATGGAATATTATTTGACAATAAAACAAGCAAAGTACTGATAATACTATAATATAAATGGAACTTAAAAACATTATACTGAGTGAAAGAAGCCAGTAACAAGGGAATATACATAAAATAATTTCATTTATATGAAATTTTCAGAGAAGGCAAATCCACAAAGACAGAATGTATATGAGTAGTTGCCAGGGGCTGGGGGAGAGGTGGGAGGAAATGGAGAGGGGCTGCTAACGGATACCGAGGAGGGGAAGGTGTGGGGGTGATAAAAATATTCTAAAATTTTTTGTGGTGATGGTTGTACAGCCATCAATATACTAGAAAAAACACTGACTTGTACACTTTAAATGGCTAAATTGTATGTGCATTATATTTTGATAGTTAGTTTTTAAAAGTGCATCAGAGATAGAACATTGAACTTGTCCAACGTCCCACAGCTATTACATGGCAGAGCCAAGACTGCAACCAAAGCAATCTCACACTAGGGTGTCCAGCCTTAGCCATTCTATGTATTGCGTCTTTTGTAGAGGTTTCAACAATATTATATAAAAGCACCTAGGGAGAGGTGATCCTTAGAGGAAGAGGGAAACCTTCCCAATGGTGATTTTCCTAGGTTTCCTGGCTCGGAATAGCTCCTGGTAACAGACAAGGGCATTTTCAGAGAGGAAATGTCATTGGAGTCCTGATTACACTCACAACCTCCTGTAGAGAAGGAGGCTTCTTTTTGGCCTTTGCAATTCTGAGAAGGGTTATATTTAGAGGAGCAAAAGGAAACTCATTCCAAGCAATACGGATAAACACATTCCTGGTACTCACTTAAGTTATTTAGATGCATGACAAAACATCCTTTAAAACCAACTTAAAATTAGCTCTAATGAGGCAGTATTGCCTTCCATTTCACAGCCTGCCACACATTTGCTTTTCTTTCATGAGAGGTGCTGCATGTCTGTCAAGCAAATTTGAGGGTTTTTTTCCCCCAATTGTTGCAAATTTATGCATATATGAAGGTATTTTGAAGGTGTGTTCTGTATTACCATGATTTTTTTTTTTTTTTTTGAATAATAGAGGTCTGACCCCCTTGATCAAGCTGCACTGCCAAAGTAGTCTCCCTTAGGCCTGTGTACTAGATGGAGGGTCAGGGTTGTACATTCTTCTGATTCATGATGGCAAGCTAACTGTCCAGCCACCGAGCCTGGGGCAAACCCCAAAGGCAATCGAATCCAGAGGAAGACAGAATCTTCAGGGCATTATTTAGTGGAATGAGTGGATGCGGAAGAAAAGACCTGAGGTGTTGAGACAGGCAGGATCCAAGCCGGGTAGGGCCTGTGTCTCACACTGAGTTTGTGCGTTATCCACAGGCCATGGAGAGCCTCTAAAGGGTTTTCAGTGTGGGAAAAACATGTGATATTTGAAAGTTATTTCTGACTTTGTTATGGAATTCTGATTTGAGGGGACAAGCGAAGAGACAGTATAACCTAAAGGGATAAGTACATAGGCTGGTACTTATCACTTCATTTGTTGTACAGTTGTATAGACTGTTGATTACAAAGGCCTGAGTTCTAACCTTGACTCTGCCTCTGACAAGTTATGTGAATTTAAACTTTTTTTAGTAAATCACCAAGGCTTAATTTTCATAGCTGTAAAAAAAAGGATAAAATGAAACCCCCTTCTCAGGGCCTAAACTGTTGCGATAGGAGTAAAAGAAAGAATCTGTGAAACTGAATACAAAGGAAATGCTTATTTATTATGAGAAGCAAAGGAGATGGCAGGATGACGGAAACTTTACCTGGTATTATTAGTGATAAATTATTTTGTAAACTATGAAGAGTTAGGCAAATGTATGAAACATACACATTCTTTCATTGTTTTCAATGATAAAAGACACACATGTGCAAGACAGAATGATGTAGACACAATTTATCTTTCTTAGGAAATGAGGACAGCTCAGAGAGGTTAATCGATTTGTCCAAGGTGATACCACAAAGTGGCAGTTAGAGCTTGAACTTGCATCAGTTCCTCTTTATATGCTAGCACAGGTCTCTATATACAAGTGTACTTACACAAGGTCAGGTGTGAAACAACCACAGCCTTGGTGTCACTGTGCACCACTGAATTTGCCTTTGTTGCCAGAGAGCTCCCTCTGAGCACATCTCCTGCGTTTGTCTTCTTTTGCTGAACACCTGATTATTGTCTGAAACATCTCTTTGGGATGTTAAAAGGTCCCATTTGCAAAGCTCTTGAAGATTTTGACTTACTATGCCATGGGCATCTCCAAAATTTGGAAACATAGAACATGTTTGCTATCCCTATGTACTGAAAACTGGATCTCATTTAGGAGTGCTAGTTGCTGTAACCTCTCCCATAAGACTCCCTGTTTCTTGGGATATATGTGTATTTGACAAAATAAGCTCCTTGAAGGTATACATCTCTATCTGTTCTATTCAGTGACATTTCAAGCGCTAGAATGGCAACTGACATGTAGTACGTGCTCAGTAAATATTTATTTAATGAATGAGTCCCTTTCTTCTGGATAACAAAGATGAAAATGTTTGACTTAAAATATTTAGGGAATGAGGTGCTTAAAAATCTGTTTTTTTTGTTTGTTTTTGTTTTTTGTTTTTTTACCCCCAAGAGGCCAACTAAGACTTCTTCATTACTAGATCTCTCTGAATCTTTATAACCAGAGAATCATTGCAAGACTATCCCAAGCATGGTCCTTGAGCAACGACTTTATTTGCTGCCTGATTCTCTGGGAGATTATAGGCAGAAATGGTGAACTTAGAGTTAATATAAGCAGAAAGACTCTAGGGCTACTTGCAAATGAGGGAAACTGTATTCTCTCCCATACTGGTCTATTGTCATTATTAGCCTGAATGATTTCTGGGGAAGGGCAGCATGAAAAGAACATGAGCCTGGGTCCAGGCAACAAAGCCTTTGGACCCCAGCCAACTCCTTATGAGCTGTGTGACCTAGGAAAAATTACTGTACATCCCTGAGTCTATTTGCAGCATTCTCATCTGCAAAGTTGGAAATAGACTATCTACATTAGCTCGTTGCTGTTGTGAAAATTAAAGATACAGCATAAAGACCTTGACACAAAGCAGATATCTAGTAAATGCTGTTTTTTTAAAAAATGTTTTACATATGTTAATTCTTTCTCTTTGCCGCTGTATCTGTGAAGATAAAGATGAAAGGTTATCTGGGAGGAAGAATCATGTATAAACATCTTGCGGCCATAGGGAACCCAGGAGAGCAAATGTCTGGGGGTAAAAAATAATCTTCTGGTGTCTCTTTGGGTCTGTTGAATGAATCCTGTGTGTGGGACCTTGAGGCTGCCTCCATTTGTTCATTAAAGCCCAATGGTGTGTGGAATTCAAGGCAGGGGTGAACAGTCAGAAATTCACCTTTAAAAATAAGATTTGCTGTGATTCCCTCCAGGGACTGTGGCCTAGGGAATAAGTTGCCTGTTTTGGGGGCTGCCTGCTGTGTGGGAGAGTGACTGTCAGTGACATTCAGCTTGTCAAATACATTTCTTAGCCATCAGTATTCAGTCCTGAGGGAGCCACCGCTGGGAGTATCAGAACGGAGAGGAGATAAATAGACCCTGCTGGTTTTCTAGCACCACAGCTTGCACAGGCCCAGCAGGAAGCACCTCCCTTCCTGGCATTCACAGGTGGTGTCCTATGCTTCTTACTGCATCCTCAACTCCCTCTGTTTTAAAATCCATTGGATTTATCTAAAGCTTAATTAATGCCAACTTTGTGGCCAGTGCTGGCGTATACACTGCTGTTTGCCTTTACAGCCATCCAGTGAAGAGGGGATGGATGAGCAATTTGAATTTAAAGGTTAAACTGAGGTTCAGAGAAGTTAAATTACTTTCCCATAACCACCCAGAGAGTTTTGCAAAACCTACACTGATCTAAAGTGCTTTGGGCGAAAATCATCTGCAAGGAGGTGCAATCTGAGTTTGGGGGTCCGAGACCTCTTCATCCGACATGTCCTCAGGTTCATTCTGGTGCTAAGCACATTCACTCTTCCTGCTTCTATTGGTCTCTATAAAGAGCCTCTCTGACCAAATCTTTTCTGCCCACTTCTTACTAAGTAGATAGGTCTTATTTTAGTTTGATTTTGAAAGATTAAAAACGGGACCAAGAAATGTGAAATGGACAAGTGTACCTTGGCTCCCATCTGCCCACACCCATGACAATGAGGACCAGAACCTAGGGAACACCTACCTCACACCTGGTAGCATTCAACGTTGTTTATACATACTGACTCCTTAGAGCCTCACAGGAGGCCCAAGAGGTAGGTATTATTATCTCAAACTTACGGATCAAAAAAAGAAGCAGATGATGCGCCTTGCTCAAGATTATATAGCTGATAAGCAGCAGAACCAGAATTTGAAACCAGGGAGACTGATTCTAGGGGTTTTCCTAACAATGCACCAGATGGACTATATTTCCATACTATCTTTATAGCAACATTAGAAGGAGAAAGGCACATAAAGAAACAATAGCCTTTTTTTTCACTTTTTAAGAGAAGACAGTGAGAAAGATGTAAGTAGGAGGAAAATACCCTCAGAAGCCCATTTAGACAATGGAGCGCCTGCCAAGGAACAGTTATTGAGGCAACATTGCTGGAAATAATTTTAAAATAGATTAGCAAAGCATATTAAGGGAAAAGACAGAGAAAGGGCCTGAAAGAGCTGCCAGGAGTCATGCTGATTATATCTGGAGGCTTCCATTTTAAAGGTTTAGGATACGTTGAACGCTGTACCCCTATCTCTGGTATTGACTACATGCCAGGGGAAGAAAAACATGCAGTGATCAAAATCAGAGCGTGCACTGGAGATACTGAATAAAAGCATTCATATGCCAGAGTGTCTCCTTGAAGGGCAAGTCCTTCTCTGCCATGGGACCAGAGGTCACTGAATCATTACTGAGATGATGAACTTGTGTGGGTGAAAGCAGCTCCAGGGGTAACCAGTGTTTCTCTTACTGAATCACGTTTACTCACATCTGCATTTGGTTCAGGAAGCAGAAAGTCTATGGTTAGGAAGGAAGGTCACATTCCTTTATTTACTTACATATTGAAAGGATAAATACATTCATAAGAGTTTGAGATAAGCTTTTGTGGTTTCAGACAGCAATGCGCGTATAAAGAACCGGACGGAATTTGTTAAAATGCAGATTCCCACTCCTCCTATCCAAAGAGTATAATTCTGAGGGTCTAGAAGGAGGCTTAGGGATCTCCACTTAATAAACCTACTTAAGGCAGTTCTGTTGCAAGGAGTCTTCACATCTCATTTTGAGAAGACCAGTTAGTGGTTCTTAACAAGAGACATGCGTTAGAGTTGCCTGTGGGTCTTTACAAAGCTGTGCCTGCCTGCAGGGTCATATCCACTGTGTACAGAATTCTGGAAGGAGGCCAGTTGTCGCAGGCTGGGTTCCCCAGGAAGCTGACTCTGAGACATAGATGACCTCTGAAAACAAAGAGACTGGGCAGAGAAAGAAGATAAACTGCAAAGCAGTCTCAGTGGAGGCCTCAGCTAATCTAAGGGATTGTTGAGGTGCTAAGATGACTCCCCAAAGGTATACTTACTTGGGGTGAGGGAGCTGGGACTTTACCCCCACTGTGCATGGTTATTGGATGCTGGCTGCCCCGGGGAGGGAAGGAGACCTTAATCATTAGCCTTGGCAATCCCCATAGGGGTCTCAGAGTGGAGAGCCATCTGCCAGCATCCCGAGGGCAGATCTGGGCAGTGCATCATGGCATCCCCCATGCTGAGTGTGAATTTGGTTTCCTTCGGTTTTCTGTCAGTCCCGTGGGTGATTCTCATGCACTGCCAGGTTGAGAACCGGGAATGCAGACATGTCACTGGTTATGAAGAGAAAGAAAGGATACTGGAGTGTTTTTCCCTATGGGGTCAGCTCTACTGCTACCTCCCAGAGAATTCCCACTCATCCTACAGAACTCAGATTGAGTGTCATCTGCTCTTTTGAAGACTTTTTGACCCCTTCAGGCAGAGTTAATCACTCAGCTCTCAGAGCTATCACTTATCTTGTATAAACTTCCATTATTATATATCTTTCCTCCCTGTTAGTCTGCTTATTTTCCACGTCATATTCATTTTTATATCCCAGCATCTAACAGGGTCTATGCTTAGTGGATGGTGGGTGTATGAATGAATGAATGATTTGCTTATCAGTGATTGAAGGGTTAAGAGAGGAAGCAATGAGCAAATAACACCCTTAATATTTATCCCTTGCTATCTCAGAAATAGATTTTAGGTAGGATTAATAATATTTCCACCTTGATGTGGCAATTCTGATATCACAGTACCTCTCAGCCTACTTGGGAATGAGGGGACTATTGGGAAAATTTTTTTTTGACCAACCTCTAGAGTGAATTTCACATAAAAGATATTTTAAAAGTGGTTCAAACTCTAGTGTAGTCCTGCATACCTTCTTTGTCTCTCTAGGACTCATGCTAGCCTTGTCACCTTCTTGCCTATTAGAGGAGCATGTGTCAAATGAATGGGGTGACATGATGAACTAACAGGCTGGCAGCAGATTTCACAAAGCCCCTGTTTAATGATTTTTAGAAGACTAAGACTTTCCTCCCCTTCCCCAGTAATCCAAATTCCCTAGATACATATCCAGTATATCTAGGATGTATATTACCAAGGGCAGTCACACATACAAAGCCGAGTGAATTCCCAGCCAAGCAGCTCTTGGCTTGATTAGGTTGCAGCCTGTCAAGCTTTCATGAACAGCCCTGAAGCGGAACCACCAGTGATCGGCCACAATAACAGGTCACCGAGGGCTAGGAGGAGAAGAGGAACACAGTGACTTTCACAAGTTCCTTATCCATCCTGAGAAATGCCTGGGGACTCCAGTTGTTTGAGAGCCTGGTACCATTACAGGCTCCTGACAGTTTATTTTAGATTTGTCCCGAGGGAAAGAGTATCAAAATTTCCTACTGATGGCTTGTATAGTTGAGTGATGCTCCTACTTGTTCAAGGAGAAAAGAAGAGCTTAGAAATATAATAGGAACTTTGGCTTCCCCTCAGTGCCTCTAAAGCCAGAAGTTTTCTAGTGTTTTCTATTATGCAAAATCTACAGTGCTTGAAACCTTCAGGAGGTGGTGCAGGGTAGGTAGAAGGGCATTCATCCTGTACCCCCCCCCCCCGCCCCACCTGACTTCAGCATAAATGATTGCTTCACTTCAAGATGGCATTTTGGTACAGATGATATTCTGAGAAGAAACCTTACCCTTTCAGAAGTCTTGTGGATGCATTATAAGTACATCTGTAAGAAACCCTATAGTTTATGAACATAGGTGATTATGAAGACAATAAAGGTAAATGTTGTCCAACGTTAAGTAACATAGCTCAGGTAGATGTGCTACGGAGTACTTCAAGGACAAAAGATAAATGTTTCCTAAATGCCTCGTAGATGCCAGATCCCACACACCTATCACCTCACCTTTCTCTGCAATAGAGTCTTTGTCCTCTGTGCTTTAGAAATGAGGAAACTGAGGCCCAGAGAATGAAGTCAGTTACCCGCTGTTGCAGCTTTAGTGAGGAAGGATTTCAGGTTCCTGCTAATCCCTCTCATCTCTGATGCTTCCAGGTAGAGTTGAGAGGAGCAGAACCTGGAGAATGAAGAGGAGGAAGAACAGGGCGGAAGAGGGTGGCAGTTGTAAAAGGGGCTAATACACTATATTCTGGAACAGTGTCATGGGAATCACCGGGGAGCTTACTAAAATGGGGACTCTTTCAGTTCCTGTCGATGCATAAGACACCCACTCCACAACTTAATAGCTTCAACAAAAACAAGCCATTATTTTTTAATGAGTCTGTGAGCTGGCGGGCAGTTCTTCTGTCTCAAGTGGGTTTGGCAGAAGTCCTGGGATGTCTAATAGGTCCAAAACAACCTCACTCACTTTGTACTCTCTGCCAGCAAGCAAGCTCAGCTGGGGCTTTCAGGTAGGGGGGGGGGTCTCAGTTCTCCCCGTGAGCATCTCCAAGTAGACACTGGGCTTCTTTACAGTTGGCAGGTGGGTTCCAAGAAGGAGCATTCCCAGATGACAAGCCCCAGCAGATAAGCACTTCTCAAGCTTTTGTTTCGTTCACACTAATGCCTCACTAGCCAAAGCCAATCAAATGGACTAGCCCAGAGTCAGGGTAGAGACCTCTACAAGGGCAAGGAGACTGCCTACCACAGAGGGGTTCCCTCACCCTGCTATAGACTTTTTGCTTGAAAATCTAAACAGGTTGTATGCAGGTGTCTGTATTTTTAATAAGCTTCCTAAAGTATATCCATAGTATATCTTCCTAACTTTCCTTATCTATGACCTACTTCCTTTAAAACCTGCTTTATGCTGAAAATCTTGGTTAATTCATTAATTTGCAAGGCAATAGGCTTATTGATTGTGAGAGAAAGAGGTTCATTGATCTGGAGAGAAAACAATAATATCAACAACCACAAAAATTCCACTAAAAAAGCAATTTGTAGTCACCAATGACCTCCATGTCACTATGAAATGAACATTTTTCAATCCGCATCTTTCTTGAGTCTTTACCAGCGCTCAATATTGTTGATCATGCCCTCCTTATTAAGATACTCTCTTCTCTTGCCTTTTGTGATGTATCACACACACCTCTTCTTTTCTTCCCTCTGTCTGCTACTTCTAGTCTCTTTTTGGTTCATTTTCTTCTTTCTAACCTCTAAGTGTTGACATTTTCCAAGGCTTGGTTCCAAGTGCTTTTTTCCCCTCATTCTCTACTCTCTAGGCAATGTCACAGCCACCAAATACTTCCATCATCAACTATCACCTATATGCAAATGACTCCCAAGTTTATGGGACTAATCTGGATCTTTACGCTGAGCTGCAGACTTATACCTCAACTATTTTTTCTACACTTCTCCTAGAATGTCTCAAAGGAATTCAAATAAAAAATGTCCAGATTTGAACTCAATCCTCCCCTCTATCTAATGCCATTCTGTCTCCTTCTGTTGTTTATTATGTTACTAAAGTGTACAATCATCTAGGTCATTCTGCAATGAGAGTTTGAAGAGGAAATTCTGTCACTTCTCTCTCCATCAACCACACATACACCTCATTCAATCCACCACCACTTGTTTTCATCTCCCCTCTAATATATCAGCCTCTCTCCAGCATCTCCTACTGCAGCATCCTCAGCCAGACTGCCATCATTTCTCAACCAGAAAACAAGTTTTAAAAAAGCTTTCTAAGTGGTCCCCCAGAATCATCTCATTCCTTTTCTCTCCACCTTTATGACCCACCATTCTTTATCCATGTGTCAATCAGAATAATGTTTTAAAAAAAACTAATTATGTCATTTCATTTAAAGCATTCATTATCTACTTGATGATTTTAGAATAAAAAGCAAAATCTTACCATGATTCATAAGATCTTGAATGACCAATTCCTGCTTCCTTTCCAGCCCCTTTTGCCAATCTCCCTCTTGTTCTCTGTAGTTCCCATGCCCTGGCCTTCTTTTCATTCCTCTAATATACAGTCATCTCCCACCTGAGGACTTTGAATGCCTCCCCAACCCCATTTTCTTGCTAATTCTTCAGATCTCAGTTCACACATCCCCTCTTAGGGTAGTGAGTCTTCACCATACCCACCAGGCTACATCAGGACTTCTTATTACACTCATGGTCTCATGAGCTTCTCTGATTCTTAGAATTAACCACAGTTCACAATAACACATCTATTTGTGTGTTTATTATGTAAGTGTCTGTCTTCCCCACCAGGCAGTACGATTCATGAGGGCAAGAAGTGCATTTGTTTATCTCATTATATTTAGTGCCTGTCATATAAATAAAATACTACAACATATTTTTGAATGAGTGAGTAAATGGAGGAAGGAAGGGAGGAAAATGCTTGCCCAAGACGGCCACCTTTAATGTTAATTGACTGTTTTGGTTGGGGGGTTGGTTCAAGCTTGTCTTTTTCTGTTGGATCCCTTTTTGTCATATTACTCTCATCTTCTATGGTAGACTACTCTTGGCCAGGACTGCTTCATTTTGTGCCATGACCATTCTGCTCTGTGGTTAGCCTGCCTCAACACCAGCATCTGGAACTGCCCATCCCAGAATGAACCCCTCTTCTTCCAGGCATAGTTTAGTCTAATGCTAAGTACTAGTTTTCAGAGTCTATGCTGCTAGAAGTAACCTGGCTCTGGTGAGCAGAGTCTCAAGGTTCCATAATACTTTTCTAAGTTGGCTCCATGAGGTACAAAAAAAAGAAACAAAGCTTGTCTGCCAATGTTACGTAAGATGAAACCCACCTAAAACTGGATTGAATGATAGCAGGAGGGTATGGGAGCTTGCTGCTAAATGAGACAATTTTATGCAAGTACACTGGCAATATTAATATTAGGATATATCCCATGCACGTTGTTTGAAATCTGCAAGGTACATACTTCCTGTTTTCAAACAACGTTTGTCCTTCAGAAATATAAGTTTGTTTGGTTTCTCCACTTATTTGAATTGAATTTCTGACAAAACAACCCACAGTACAACCAATCAGACCAAGCTGCTTTGACACGCTGGGACGTCTGAAGCATACTGAGGGCAATTGATCAGACAACATTACTGTCCATTCACCTTCAACTAATCCTTTCTGCCTTGACCTACTCTAGGGAGGACTACTCAGAAATTTGGTTGCTGCCATTTGTGAGGATTGAGTTCGTATAGGCGCCTATCCGTTACTGCACTTTGCACTTTTAATGGATATTTTCGTCTTGGTATTCTCCTTTCCTCCCATTTGCACACCCCCGAATTGATTTGTGTATAGACTAGCTTTACACTTTGATGAATTGGAAAAACAGTGCTCAGCAGTTTTGCATTGGGGAAATTATCTGTATTTTATTAAGGATGAAAATGGGTATTTAAAGGTGAGAGCTCTTAGAATGTTTTTCACAGCGCCCTAGCAGGCATGGCTAGTTCATTTGATAACTTAAACCTTAACCTGTCTCCAGCGAGGCCTCTTGTTTGGTGAGTTACACTAACCTCTGGATAATTATACCATCTGCAAAGGAAGACAGATATTTTGTAGATATTTTTGCAATTCATAGACTAGGAATAAGGTGTTTTTTTCCCTTCCTGAGTTTGACAGTAGAAAAATGACCTCAAACATGTCACACTTAACATACACCAAACTAAGATGATTGGTGATTTTTTAAAAATGTATACTCATGCATCCATTAATTTATGTTCTATCCAAAAAAATTGGGAAACTCACAAATAAGTGGAAATTAAACACTTCTAATTAACTTATGGATCATAGAAGGAATCAAAACAGAAATCATAAAATACTTTCAGATGAATGAAAATGAAGATTCAGCATAATAAAACTTGTGAGATATAGCTAAGAACTAAGAACTAAGCAGTTCTTGGAGGGAAATTTATAGTTGGAAATGCCTATAATAAGAAAGAAGAAAGATCTCAAATAAGTAACCTAACCTCAAGTAACCTAACCTCTACATTAAGACACTGGGAAAAAAAGGTAAAACTACAACTAAAGATGGCAAAAGAAAAGAAATAAAGATCAGAGTGAAAATTAATGAAATAGAGAATAGAAAAAAAAATAGAGAAAATAAATGAAATCCAAAGGTGGTTCTTTGAAAAGATCAACAAAATTGACAATATTTTAGTTAGATTCCCCCCACTGCCCCCCAAAAAAGAAGACTCTAATTACTAGAATCAGAAAGAAAAGAGAGAACATTAGTACCAACCTAATAGAAATTAAAAAGGGCTATAAAGGGAGTACTGTGCACAAAAGTAAGGCAACAAACTATATAACTCAGATAAAATGAACAAATCCTACAAAGACATAGCTAAAACTGACTCGTGAAAAGACTGTCTAAATAGATCTACAACAAATAAAGAGATTGGATTTTTAAAAATTAATGCAAATGTAGGCCTAGGCCTAGATAGCTTGATTGCTAGATTCTATCAAATATTCAAGGAAGAATTAATACCAATTCTTCACAAGCTCTTCCAAAAAATAGTAGGGGAGGAAACACTTCCCAAATCATTTTTATAAGGCCAGTATTACCCTGATAGCGAAACCAGACAAAAATATCACAAGAAAAGAAAATTACAGAATTAAACCCTACCTGACAAGATGATGTGGAATATATAATGATGCCTCTATTGGGAAATGAGTACTCTAAGACATTCAGCTCCATAGGTTAGGAAAAACAGAAGGGGCATGTTTAAAAACAAGATCATAAGCACAATAAAAAATTTCCCAAAGAAAGTCAATTTATTTTGGTGTCTCTTTTCCTGAAAGAAAAATATTGTCTCCAGTTCAAAATGGGTTTTTATAATTCAAGGAGCTCTAGGGTTTCCTTGTTACACTTCATAATTTGAGATTTGATTAAATCTGAATATTTCTACTATTATATATTCTAATCCTCCAGCCACTGAATAATCTACCTGTATCTTTCTTTCTGTTCCAGTAGAGAAAGTGCCTCTCCGTCTACACTCCAATATAGCAATCCTGCCTACATACACACTTATTATTTGACCTCTCGGTGGTGTGTATGTGTGTGTGTGTGAAAGATATCCTATGAATGATATACAGTGTATACATAGTAGTATTATATAAAGTAAAAAACCTTCTCCTCTTTGAAAAATTCTTTTGTTGGCTCTAACACTGCACTTCATGAGGAAGACATGAGTCCTCCTCTAACCCTTAGTCACTCTTTCTAATGCCAGTATGCCAAAAGCTTTGGTGCCAATATAAATCCGTCCAAAAATGCTGCTGAGGCTACAGCGCCAATACTGTTAACATTGGGCTAAGATCAATAATCCATGGACATTTAGAGAGAGATTCTTTTAGCATTTTCTTTTTTCCGCTTTCTTTTTTCTTTACCCTAGGCAAATGTCCCCAGTGGCTAGATAACAGGACAATTTACATGAAAAGTAGTATGCTGAACTCAGCATCACCTGCTGTTATTAACACAAGATAGTAGCTACAGATCACTTGTCCTAGGAGGCTTTCCTGCCAGAAATTTCCTTGGACCTCATGTAAACAGACTTCTGGTGACCGTGACCCGTTCATGCCCAACTGTACCCAAATCCCAGGACCACCCCTGATTAATCTCTAGAAGGACTCTTGTTAATTACATTAAATTATTTACTTGAAAGGGAACAGGGCATGCTTGATAAACTTTTGTTTTTCTAGTTAGGATATCATTTTAATTGATTCAGTCACTTTGAAGTTCAGGTGTCATTTGCCAGTTTGCCAGGGAGTCTCTTTCTGCCAGTGGGCCAAAACTACATACACAAAAGGACTAATGGGACACGTATGAATCTCACTGGAGCTGAGCAAAGAACTGCTCTAAAACCAAACCTAGCTATTCTACCTCAGGTATGTGCCACTTTGCTTATTTGGCAATGCTGCGAAATGGCAGTAAGAAGATATCTGTGGGATTAACGTTTTCCTCCTGCCTCCATCCGGACCAAGTAGCCCACTGTAGATCTCCTCTCTTACTCTGACAGCAAATTCCAACCATACTCATTCAGCTGAGAATTTAAAAAATCTGCCTTTCATTTATTAGTGTCACTCCCTCTGCATTCTTCTTGTCACACTCTGGACCTGCCTGTCTGGGCATCTGGCATTTCTTGATCCTTCCTATCTTAGCTAACCTACTGAAGTATGTTGACCAATTGCCTGTTTTCTTTTGTTTCTTGATTAACATTCATTTGCTTCATTGAATTCAATACCTCTGACCCTTGATAATGGATAAAATCCTCCCACCGTGCTAGAACTGCCCAGCCCTGGCTTCCTGTAACCCAGTGTGGCAGGACATCTTTTCTCCTTGTATAGGCTTGGCTCCAAACAATTGACAAAGAGATTTGATGAACTCCTGACTTGGTACAGAAAAATCAGTACCAAAGAGATAGATTCTGTTTTATGTAATTGCTGGTGAGTAAAATACAGTGCAGGTTTTTCCCTTTAAAAAAGGCAGCTAAACTCTAATAAGCCTGATTATTAAGCCTGAATATATGAAGATGAAGGCAATAGTTGGAAATTCCTATATGATGGTACATAAAATAGATGAAACATTAAATAAGGTGTGATATATAGCAACTGTAATCAAATGTATTTACTGTTGATAATTTCAATTAAGGAAGTTGTTAATGGGGTTGTGTATATTCAGGAAGGATTTCATGGCTTTATTTTTAGAAGCACAGACTCTCAAATTTACAAGTCATATGAATTAAATGAATCCAATGATCTACAGGTAATTGAAAGCCGTCCTTCCAGTGCTAGAGAATAATTTTAATTGCAAATGTTATTAAACAGTCCTTGTGAATTTATTTATGTGAATAAAGTTCCCATAATAGTGCTAGTATTTGTTGTTTCAATGTGTATTATACAGTCATTAAAGGTCTGCAGAAATTAAAATACCTTTCCCTTTCATTTATTTCCTGAAATGTTTACTTCAAATTAGCTCCCCGAAAGCTTACAATGTGAGTTGGTTAAGTTTTTGTCTCAATACCACCAACATTTACTTATGTGAGGGTCTAAGTTCTTCAATAGATGGGAATCTGAGATTTTAAAGAAAAATGAATTACGCAAGTTCAACATAGCACCTACATATAATAGAGAGTGGAGGAACTCTGGTTTTCAGATCCATCCATGCCCATCTGCTCCTGCCAGGGAAGTACCCTTTGGACAGGATACAATCTTTAACCTGAATGATGCAGGTAACATTTTGACTGGCAAAATTTGAGAAGAATCTGTACTCAGCTGTCTTTGAGATCATTTGTTCATTTTCAAGGAGGTCAGAGAAGATGTGAACAGAGATTGAAATGCTGAGCTGCAGAAATCAGCTGTTTATTCATTCTTTCATTCATTTAATATATACATGTTACATGACTGTATAAATCTTGCTTTTCATTTTCTGTGTGATGCTTTGACATCTCAGGGTCTTGGCTGACTGGGAAGGGACAGCCTCTGCCAGGGCTAGCTAATTCCTAGAGATAGCAAACTAGTCCCTTTGGAACATAACCGTCATATGCAAACCAACCACTCCAATGTTCATATCCCTCAATCACCTTCTTTATTGAATGTCTACATGTGAAGCCAACACTCCTCTGGCCTAACCAGCCCAGGACTAGGTACCAGACAACTCGAGGCAGCCTGCACACCCCAGAGCCTGCTGAAATTATTCAAACTAGCCAATCCTAATCCTTTTTACCTTGCTTTACCCATTTCTGTTTGTTTTTTTTTTTTGAATTTTATTTTATTTTTTTATACAGCAGGTTCTTATCAGTTATCTATTTTATACATATTAGTATATATATGTGAATTCCAACCTCCCAGTTCATCCCACCACCCCTGCCCTGCCTTCGCACCTTGGTGTCCATATGTTTGTTCTCTACATCTGAGTCTCTGTCTCTGCCTTGCAAACCGGTTCATCTATACCATTTTTCTAGATTCCACATATATACGTTAATATACGGTATTTTTCTCTTTCTGACTTACTTCACTCTGTATGACAGTCTAAAGGTCCATCCACATCTCTAAAAATGACCTAATTTCGTTCCTTTTTATGGCTGAGTAATATTCCATTGTATATATGTACCACCTCTTCTTTATCGATTCGTCTGTCGATGGTCATTTAGGTTGCTTCCACGACCTGGCTATTGTAAATAGTGCTGCAATGAACATTGGGGGGCATGTGTCTTTTGGAATTAAGGTTTTCTTTGGGTCAGTGCCCAGAAGTGGGATTGCTGGGTCATATGGTATTTCTATTTTTAGTTTCTAAGGAACCTCCATACTGTTCTCCATAGTGGCTGTATCAGTTTACATTCCCACCAACAGTGCAAGAAGGTTCCCTTTTCTCCACACCCTCTCCAGCATTTGTTGTTTGCAGATTTTCTGCTGATGCCCATTCTGACTGGTATGAGGTGATACCTCATTGTAGTATTGATTTGCATTTCTCTAATAATTAGTGATGTTGAGCAGCTTTTCATGTGCCTCTTGGCCATCTGTATGTCTTCTTTGGAGAAATGTCTATTTAGGTCTTCTGACCATTTTTGGATTGGGTTGTTTATTTTTTTAATATTGAGTTGCATGTGCTGTTTATATATTTTGGAGATTAATCCTTTGTCCGTTGATTCGTTTGCAAATATTTTTTCCCATTTTGAGGGTTGTCTTTTCCTCTCGTTTATAGTTTCCTTTACTGTGCAAAAGCTTTTAAGTTTCATTAGGTCCCATTTGTTTATTTTTGTTTTTATTTCCATTACTCTAGGAGGTGGATCAAAAAAGATCTTGCTGTGATTTATGTCAGAGTGTTCTTCCTATGTTTTCCTCTAAGAGTTTTATAGTGTCTGGTCTTACATTTAGGTCTTTAATCCATTTTGAGTTTATTTTTGTGTATGGTGTTAGAGAGTGTTCTAATTTCATTCTTTTACATGTAGCTGTCCAGTTGTCCCAGCACCACTTATTGAAGACACTGTCTTTTCTCCATTGTATATCCTTGCCTCCTTTGTCATAGATTAGTTGACCATAGATGTGTGGGTTTATCTCTGGGCTTTGTACCCTGTTCCATTGATCTATATTTCTGTTTTTGTGCCAGTACCATATTGTCTTGATTACTGTAGCTTTGTAGTATAGTCTGAAGCCAGGAAATCTGATTCCTCCAGCTCCGTTTTTCTCCCTCAAGATTGCTTTGGCTATTTGGGGTCTTTTGTGTCTCCATATAAATTTTAAGATTTTTTGTTCCACTTCTGTAAAATATGCCATTGGTAATTTGATAGGGATTGCACTGAATTTGTAGATTGCTTTGGGTAGTATAGTCATTTTCACAATATTGATTCTTCAATCCAAAAACATGGTATATCTCCATCTCTTTCTGTCATCTTTGATTTCTTTCATCAGTGTCTTATAGTTTTCTGAGTACAGGTCTTTTACCTCCTTAACTAGGTTTATTCCTAGGTATTTTATTCTTTTTGTTGCAGTGTTGAATGGGATTGTTTCCTTAATTTCTCTTTCTGATCTTTCGTTGTTAGTGTATAGGAACACAAGAGATTTCTGTGCATTAATTTATATCTTGCAACTTTAACAAATTCATTGATTAGCTCTAGGAGTTTTCTGGTGGCATCTTCAGGATTACCTACATATAGCATCATGTCATCTGCAAACAGTGACAATTTTACTTCTTCATTTCCAATTTCTATTCCTTTTATTTCTTTTTCTTTTCTGGTTGCCGTGGCTAGGACTTCCAAAACTATGTTGAATAAGAGTGGTGAGAGTGGACATCCTTGTCTTGTTCCTGATCTTAGAGGAAATGCTTTCAGTTTTTGACCATTGAGAATGATGTTTGTGTGGGTTTGTCATATATGGCCTTTATTACGTCAAGGTAGATTCCCTCTCTGCCTACTTTCTGGAGAGTTTCTATCATAAATGGGTGTTGAATTTTGTCAAAACCTTTTTCTGCATCTATTGAGATGATCATATGGTTTTTATCCTTCAATTTGTTAATATGGTGTATCACATTGATTGACTTGCATATATTGAAGAATCCTTGCATCACTGGGATAAATCCCACTTGATCATGCTGTATGATCCTTTTAATGTGTTGTTAGATTCTGTTTGCTAGTATTTTGTTGAGGATTCTTGCATCTATATTCATCAGGGATATTGGTCTATAATTCTCTTTTATTGTAGTACCTTTGTCTGGTTTTGGTATCAGGGTGATGGTGGCCTCATAGAATGAGTTTGGGAGTGTTCCTTCCTCTGCAATTTTTTGGAAGCGTTTGAGAAGGATGGGTGATAGCTCTTCTCTAAATGTTTGATAGAATTCACCTGTGAAGCCATCTGTCTTGGACTTTTGTTTGTTGGAAGATTGTTAATCGCAGTTTCAACTTCATTACTTGTGATTGGTCTGTTCCTATTTTCTATTTCTTCCTGGTTCAGTCTTGGAAGGTTATACCTTTCTAAGAATTTGTCCATCTCTTCCAGGTTGTCCATTTGATTGGCATAGAGTTGCTTGTTGTAGTCTTTTATGATGCTTTGTATTTCTGTGGTATCTGTTGTAACTTCTCCTTTTTCATTTCTAATTTTATTGGTTTGAGTCATCTCCCTCTTTTCCTGATGAGTCTGGCTAAAGGTTTATCAATTTTGTTTATCTTCTCAAAGAACCAGCTTTGAGTTTTATTGATCTTTGCTATTGTTTACCTTGTTTCTGTTTCATTTATTTCTGCTCTGATCTTTATGACTTCTTTCCTTCTACTAACTTTGGGTTTTGTTTGTTCTTCTTTCTCTAGTTCCTTTAGGTGTAAGGTTAGATTGTTTACTTGAGATTTTTCTTGTTTCTTGAGGTAGGATTATATTGCTATAAACTTCCCTCTTAGAACTGCTTTTGCTGCATCCCATAGGTTTTGGATTGTCGTGTTTTCATTCTCATTTGTCTCTAGGTATATTTTGATTTCCTCTTTGATTTCTTCAGTGATCTCTTGGTTATTTAGTAATGTATTGTTTAGCCTCCATGTGTTTGTGTTTTTTACTTTTTATTCCCTGTAATTGATTTCTAATCTCATAGCGTTGTGGTCAGAAAAGATGCTTGATATGGTTTCAATTTTCTTAAATTCACTGAGGCTTGATTTGTGACCCAAGATGTGATCTCTCTTGGAGAATGTTCCATGTGCACTTGAGAAGAACATGTAATCTGCTGTTTTTGGATGGAATGTCCTATAAATATCAGTGAAATCTATCTGGTCTTTTGTGTCATTTAAAGTTTGTGTTTCCTTATTAATTTCCTGTCTGGATGATCTGTCCATTGGTGTAAGTGAGGTGTTAAACTTCCCCACTATTATTGTGGTACTGTCGATTTCCTCTTTTATAGCTGTTAGCATCTGCCTTATGTACTGAGGTGCTCCTATGTTGGGTGCATATATAGCTATAATTTTTATATCTTCTTCTTGAATTGATCCCTTGATCATTATGTATTGTCCTTCTTTGTCTCTTGAAACATTTTTTATTTTAAAGTCCATTTTTTCAGATATGAGAATTGCTACTTCAGCTTTCTTTTGATTTCCATTTGCATGGAATATCTTTTTCCATCCTCTCACTTTCATTCTGTATGTGTCTCTAGGTCTGAAGTGGGTCTCTTGTAGACAGCATATATATGGGTCTTGTTTTTGTATCCATTCAGCAAGCTTGTGTCTTTTGGTTGGAGCATTTAATCCATTCACGTTTAAGGTAATTATCGATATGTATGTTCCTATGACCATTTTCTTAATTGTTTTGGGTTTGTTTTGGTTGGTCCTTTTCTTCTCTTGTGTTTCCCACTTAGAGAAATTCCTTTAGCATTGTTGTAGAGCTGGTTTGGTGGTGCTGAATTCTCTTAGCTTTTGCTTGTCTGTAAAGCTTTTGATTTCTCCATCAAATCTGAATGAGATCCTTGCCGGGTAGAGTAATCTTGGTTGTAGGTTCTTCCCTTTCATCACTTTAAGTATATCATGCCACTCCCTTCTGGCTTGTAGAGTTTCTGCTGAGAAATCAGCTGTTAACCTTATGGGAGTTCCCTTGTATGTTATTTGTCATTTTTCCCTTGTTACTTTCAATAATTTTTCTTTGTCTTTAATTTTTGTCAGTTTGATTACTGTGTGTCTCGGCGTGTTTCTCCATGGGTTTATCCTGCCTGGGACTCTCTGTGCTTCCTGGACTTGGGTGCTGTGCTTCCTTTCCCATGTTAAGGATGTTTTCAACTATAATCTCTTCAAATATTTTCTCGGGTCCTTTCTCTCTCTCTTCTCCTTCTGGGACCCCTATAATGTGAATGTTGTTGCGTTTAATGTTGTCCCAGAGGTCTCTTAGGCTGTCTTCATTTCTTTTCATTCTTTTTTCTTAATTCTGTTCCTCGACAGTGAATTCCACCATTCTGTCTTCCAGGTCACTTATCCGTTCTTCTGCCTCAGTTATTCTGCTATTGATTGCTTCTAGTGCAGTTTTCATTTCAGTTATTGTATTGTTCATCTCTGTTTGTTTGTTCTTTAATTCTTCTAGGTGTTTGTTCTTTAATTCTTCTATGTCTTTGTTAAACATTTCTTGCATCTTCTCGATCTTTGCCTCCATTCTTTTTCTGAGGTCCTGGATCATCTTCACTATCATTATTCTGAATTCTTTTTTCTGGAAGGTTGCCTATCTCCACTTCATTTAGTTGTTTTTCTGGGGTTTTATCTCCTTCCTTCATCTGGTATATAGCCCTCTGCCTTTTCATTCTGTCTGTCTTTCTGTGAATGTGGTGTTCGTTCCACAGGCTGTAGGATTGTAGTTCTTCTTGCTTCTGCTGTCTGCCCTCTGGTGGATGAGGCTATCTAAGAGGGTTGTGCAGGATTCCTGATGGGAGGTACTGGTGGTAGGTAGAGCTGGGTGTTGCTCTGGTGGGCAGAGCTCAGTAAAACTTTAATCTGCTTGCCTGCTGATGGGTGATGCTGAGTTCCCTCCCTGTTGGTTGTTTTGCCTGAGGCGACCCAGTACTGGAGGCTACAGGCTGTTTGGTGGGACTAATGGTGGACTCCGGGAGGGCTCATGCCAAGGAGTACTTCCCCGAACCTCCACTGCCAGTGTCCCCATCCCCACGGCAAGCCACAGCCACCGCCTGCCTCTGTAGGAGACCCTCCAACGCTAGCAGGTAGGTCTGGTTCAGTCTCCCATGGGGTCACTGCTCCCTCCCCTGATTCCTGATGCACACACTAGTTTGTGTGTGCCCTCCAAGAGTGGAGTCCCTGCTTCTCCCAGTCCTGTCAAAGTTCTGCAATCAAATCCCGCTAGCCTTCAAAGTCTGATTCTCTGGGAATTCCTCCTCCCATTGCTGGACCCCCAGGTTGGGAAGCCTCACGTGGGACTCAGAACCTTCACTCCAGTTTGTGGACTTCTGTAGTATAATTGTTCTCCAGTTTGTGAGTCACCCACCCAGTGATTATGGGATTTGATTTTATTGTGATTGCACCCCTCCCACCATCTCACTGTGGCTTCTCTTTTGTCTTTGGATGTGGGATATCTTTTCTGGTGAATTCCAGTGTCTTCCTGTTGATGATTTTTCAGCAGTTAGTTGTGATTCTGTTGCTCTCCAATTTACCCATTTCTTGTCTTAAAAACCATAGTAATTTTTTTTTCTTTGCCCAAACTTTCCTATAATGCCTTCTGCCTCCTCACCAACCCTGGTGCCACCCTGTGTGGCCCTGCATGACATGGCATGTTCAGTCCTCTTAGGACCTGTGAGTAACAAATCATCTTTTCAACAACAATTAGAATTCAAAGAGTTTTCTTCTTCCCACATTGGGGGGTTTATAGTAGTTAAAAAAAAATATGCACTCATGCATATACACAGGTTTCCTTTGGAAAGTTTGTGGTAAGAGTTGCATAATAAAAATATCCAAATTATAAATATCCCTTGTCTCAAAGAAAGCAGAAGACCTTTCTGCTCCTATCAATAATGTAACACAATCTTCTCACCCCTACCAAAAAATTTTTAAAAGCAAACTTATGGTGCAGGTAACTTACTAAAAATCAGTGATCCAGACTACAATGGCATATATTTTTAAAAGCTTTATTTATCTCTTCTCATTAAAAATACCTTTACAGAAAGCAGTAATACTGGTGGTGTGAATTAATAACTGTGTTTTGGAGTTTCATTGCTGTTCTTGTTTTATTTGTGGTTCACTGGTTTCCTGGGCCTGTTTAGGGTACAGGGCTATTTATGTAGCCACTGGATTATTATCTGTCTTCAAAAGTGACAGCAAAACTCTAGGGCTTCAGGGAGCAGTGGGAAGATTGTTTGCGTAGAGGAAATGTAATTTTTTTTTTTTTTTAGGAGAACAGATATCCAGACAGTATGAAAATCGGGGTCAAGAAGTAACAAGGACAAAATGATAGAAAAGTACAAAATAGAGGGGATCAAACAATTTTTTAAGTAGAACTGTGAGACACAAGCAAGTATCAGATTACTTTATTCACATCACTTCTTAAGTTCTCAAGGGACAAAGAGGATATTCAATAACATATACTCAGAAAGGCCATATGACAGCCAGGAAGGAAAAGGAAATTGAGACCTAGATGGATAAGGGCTGGAATCCCTATGCCAGCACTTTGTTAGTGCCACAGATCTATAAGCAAGTTATTTCCTTCCATTTTGTCATGCCTAAAATGGAGACTGTAATACCTGCTGCAATGGGTAGTTATTAGAATTAAATGAGAATTAAATAAACATGAAGGAGCTTGGGCAATAGTAGGGACGCAAGAAATGCCCCTTTTCTAAATAGGACACTTGGTCTAATATGTTTGGACCAGTCACTGCACTACACAGAATTCCCATTTTTATAAAATTATGGTATTGTCTTTAAGTCAATTACATGAATAGAGGTCTGGCAGTGACTTTTCAGGAGGGTATCCATTTTAAGAAGATTTTCTTAGTCTGTTGTAAACTTGAGCTTAAAAATAAATAATGCATATGAAGGAAGATGCGGAACAGATCCTTCTAGAAGGCAAAAATTGTGTGTTATATTTAAGCTTGTGGTGCTTTGAATATTGAAGAGTTTTTGGTTAAGTCATGGGAAGACCATCCTATGATAAAAAAAATCAGAAAAGTGACTGAAATAGTCTTAAGATTCTACATTTGAATTCTGGGTTCTGAAATATATGAAGAATGGCTTTCTCTTCCTTTGGTTCTGCTATAATCACCCATGTAATGGTCTGGCCATCAATTCAGATGCTGCTGTGCTTAGAAGCTCTCTCTTTGTGAGAAAATGGCACTCTGGTATATGCATAAAAGCTTTGGAGGATAATTTTGTGAGCCCATTTGATTTTGTCTAAGATAGGTCACTTGAAATTTTATCTAGCACAAGATTTATCTTAGCTGCTGGAAATCATGGTGCTTCGTCACAGTTCTGACTTACAACTTATTTGAAAGCAGACTAAAATTTCCAAATGTGGGATCACCCAAATAAGACCCTGACATTACAAATCAAACTCAATGGTGTGTGTGTGTGTGTGTGTGTGTGTGTGTGTGTGTGTGTGTGTGTGTGTACTTTAAATTACTTGCAAGTGTGTATCCTAAAAACCTCACCAGTCTGGTGTTGTGAAAATGTGTAATCCTTGGCAATACAAATTTCTACCAAGAAATTTTTTCACTAAAATTCTTTTTAATGATGAGGAGAGTCATGTGTTGAGTGGAGTAAAGAAAATGACAGGGAATCAGTCAAAGCTTAGAAATAAAACATGTTCAGCCCCTTACCTTCACTTTCAAAATGTGAGAAAGCAAAATCCCTTGGGCATTCTGAGTTTGTTTTAGATTACATTTCTTCCAGTTGGGGAAAGATGTCAAATAGCAAATGTATTAGTTAAAATATCAAGTAACTGGTTTCTACGGCCTGATTCAATGTAATATTTCTGACCTGGTTTGTATAAAATTCTAGTTCTTGCATCAATGGCTACAAAATATATAACCTGACAACTTTCAAAATTCTGGCTCTAATGCAAAGGATCTCTTTTTTCCTCAAAAAGAAGGGTGAAGACAAAGGAATTGTCACTGAGAACCAACTAAACCCCCAGGTTCCCTGATGTTTAAAAGATGAACCTAACATCTTGCTTAATGCATTCTCAAGAATGTGTCTGATTTATAGAGCTTAATGTGCACTTAAGATACATCTGATTTACAAAGCTTTCTTGATTAAAAGGGAGTCTTTTATTAGTCCATTATGATAGGTTTGTAAAACTCATATTACCCACTAAATGCAGGCTTTCTAGGGAAAAAGTGTACTCCATGGCACTTAAGAGCCCAGTGTCACACAAAACTCATCTCCTGGCCTGTCCCTCATTAGCTGTGTGGTCTTGGACAGGTCCTTACATCCTCTAAGCCTCAATTTCTTATTTGTAATATGGGGATAAGGATTATAACTACCTAATATAGGAAGAGTGTGAGGATTAAATGAAATATTTTTGCTGAAAACCTTAGCAGAGGTCCTAAAACATATTGTGGGTTCAATAAATGACAGATGTGTTTTACCTCTTACTAATCCAATAATATTTAATATGCCCACAGATAGCAGCCACAGGATCCATTTAAGGAAGAAGACAGCCTTCCCCCCTCAATTTTCTATGCCCCAGATTATCCCCAACTCTTCAATTTCTCTCCCTCTCTCTCTTTTCTCTCTTACCTCTTCTCTTTTCTTAACTCTCTCCTTGTTGTTCTCTTCTTTCTCATCCCTAATTATTTTCCTTTATTTATAATAGCTACCATCTGCAGAGGGTCAAATGCTTTACATGTGTGATTTCTATCCCTTAGAAACAATACAAATGTAGGTATTTTTATTATTACACTATTGTTATTACTACTAATTTTCAAATGAAGAAATTAGGTTAAACCTTTCACAAACCTAGCCATTTGCATGCTACAGCCAGGATGTGAACACCAGCTGATCTAACTCAAAAGCTAGTTCAATTTTTATTATTGCACGTATTTTGGTTAGTTATTTCTGCATAACAAAATACCCTCAAACAAAATAGCTTTAAAAAGCCCCCATTGAGTTGGCTCATGATTCTACAGTTCAGTGCTTCAAGCATGGCTCAGTGGGTTGATTCTTCTGGTTTAGGCTGTGCTCCTTCAGGCATCCGCTATCAGCTATGTGTTGACGAGGCAGCTCTGCTGGTCTGAGAAGGCTGCTCTCATATGTTTTCAGGTTGGCTTGATGTAGGCTGCTCTGAGATAACCTTAACTGAAACCACTGGGCTCTCCTCCATGCCATCTCTCCTGTGTCCATAGAATAGCCTTGACGTGTTTGTGTTCCCATGGCAGGGTTCTGGTAGAGTGCAGAGTTTAGCCCATAAGACCTGTTAAGGTCTGGGTTCATAACTGGCTCCCTATCTTTATCTGCCTCATTCTATTGATCAAAGTAAGTCACAGATCCCACATTCAAGAATTGGGGAAATAGTCTCCAACTCCTGAGGAAAGGAACCATGAAGTTCATATTGTAGAGGAAATGAGTAGAAGGAGGGATGGAAAACTGAGGGTGTTTTTGCAGTCAGTTTCCACACTGGATATTCTGGCACCTTTGGTTTCTTCCCCACACTTTGAGTGCCTAGTTTATTTTCATTTCCCTTAAATTCTGAAAAGCATGACAGAGTATCAAAGTGCTTAGTCACCCATTAATAAAAAGAAATCTTGCCCTTCTCAGGGCAAGGGATGGCAGTTGGCTCTCAGGAGAGCAGAAAACTAATGGTTAATGCTTAAAACTAAAAATTTCTGGTTAAGAATGAGAACAACTGAGTATCTGTAATAGTTGCATTGCAAAAACAAAACAAAACAAAACAACAACAGCAAAACCTTCAGAATTATTTCCCTGCCATCTATCTTTATTTTGCTAACTGACTCTGTTGACATCCCCAGGAAAGCCATGCATGAGGTAACAACGGAAAAAAAAATCCACAAAGTAATTTGCAAACACACATTTCTATTTTTTTAATGGCCTAAAGAGGAATACAGTTTGGACTGCATAGCCCTATGGCAACAGAGTGCAAAACCGTAGCAGGTATCCTCTTCCAAATTAATCTTTGCCTAGAGCCCCATCTAATTTATTTTTAAGTATATTTCACCAGGATGCCCAAAGTCAAAATGTTATTTACAGCGTGAGGCTAGCAAGAGAACACACTGCATCAATTTCTGCAGAAAGGAGCCCAGAAATCCATTCTCATGAAGGCAGGAAAATATAGCCCCCTTATTTATTTATTTACAGCCCTCTTCCTCCTGGAAAAGGGCTTAAGATAGTTTACACAATTGGCTGCAAGTTAAGCCACGTGTGTTTGGAAATGAGAAATCAATTCTTCTGTAACAGTTTTGCTTTGATCGAGCACCATCTGTATGTTTAGGGAGAAGAAGGGGAAAGATTCAGCAGGTATTGATTCCAAAGTCATTATCACCCATGTTCGGTGATAATAAGCCAGCTTTCTGTTTCTACTCAACATTTGTTTGCATTAGCTGGTGTGTACAAGCATACAAAACCTAGCAGTTGCCTCTATAGAGAATCTTAACCTGGACTGTCAAATCTAGATCTTCTAAGAACCCATTTGCCTCTCTCTGAATTTTACACCTACAGACACACCTAACCAAGGAAATTCTCTTCATCATTGTCAAGTGGTTAGAGTTACATAACAAAGGAACTTCAGTCTTGTCAGAGGCAAGTCTCTGAAGATGCAAAAAGGTGACTCCGAACACCAGTCTGTAAATTCTTCATTTTCACCAGCTATTCAATAAATGTTTATTAAATTCCAGTAGAAACCTGATGGAAGTTTCATTGCACACAAAGAGGTGCATATGACAAGTATTAAATTTTCTTGCTAGGATATTTGAGTGTAGAGAGAGAGAGTTGAGTATAATTTTCTTTATAGACTTCATTCTCACCTACAAGAAGGAACCGGTTATTAATGTGAGTTTAATAAATGCTTGTTGAACACCAGAATGCACCAGACACAGTCCTAGCTGCTAGTGATCGTATCAAAATGTAAAATTAGATACCGTTCCTGAACTCAAAAAGTTTTCAGAGTGCCTTAGGAGGTATGGCAACATGAGGTATAGTGCTGGTGGTAGATATCACTAGAGAAGCAGAATCCAAGCACAACTGAGCTCAGAAGAGGAAACATTTGCTTCTGATTAGGAAGAACCAAGAAAGACTTCATGGAAGAGGAGGTATTTGAGCTAGTCCTCTTCTGGACATGTTTAATATCAGTACTGCTTACAGTTGTTGGTTGTTATAGCTCTTTACCTTTCATACTGTGGTGCATTATTACCTACCCAAAGCTATCCTACTGTGTAAAATATGGGTACTGTTACTGTCTCTTTTTACTTTGGAATTTCCCTTAACTAACCATTCTTGCTGTGTTCCTTCTCTTTATAAAGAAGATCTCAGCAGAATCATGCTCAAGTTTTGCCAATCTTAAAACCAAGGTGGTGGTAATGGAGGCAGATAAAATAAAACTTCTCTAGCTTTATTCTCCTTCATTCAATCGCGGACTTGTTTTGGGTTGGCCAAAAAGTTTGTTCGGGTTTTCATAAGCTGGGACAGAAAACCTGAACGAACATTTTGGCCAACCCAATACTCATTTTTTCCCAAATCTCTAGATAGAGCTCTCCAGTCTATACATTCTTATTGTATAAAGCGCTGTTTTGGGTGTTTTTGTTTGTTGGTTGGTTGGTTGATTACTGTAATTAGTTTTTCTGAGGAACATACCAATATATCAGCCTTTAATGCCCAAGCAAAATAAGAGAACTATAAAATACAATAGCCAGGACATGGAAGCAACCTAAATGCCCATTGACAGACAAATGGATAAAGAAGATGTGGTACATATATACAATGGAATATTACTCAGCCATAAAAAGAAACGAAATTGAGTTATTTCTAGAGGAGTGGATGGAGCTAGAGTCTATCATACAGAGTGAAGTAAGTCAGAAAGAGAAAAACAAATACCATATGCTAACACATATATATGGAATCTAAAAAGAAAAAAAAAGGTTCTGATGAACCTAGGGGCAGGACAGGAATAAAGATGCAGACATAGAGAATGGACTTGAGGACACGGGGAGGAGCGGGGAAGTTGGGGAGAAGTGAGAGGGTAGCATAGACATATATACACTACCAAATGTAAAATAGATAGCTAGTGGGAAGCAGCAGCAGCATAGCACAGGGAGATCATCACCTCGGTGCTTTGTGACCTCCTAGAGGGGTGAGATATGGAGGGTGGGAGGGAGAATCTAGAGGGAGGGGATATGGGGATATATGTATGCATATGGCTGATTCACTTTGATGTACAACAGAAACTAACACAGTATTTTGAAGCAATTATACTCCAATAAAGATGTATTAAAAAAATAGCATATAGCCGTGTCCCCACAATACTTCTGTCCCTATGAAGGTAATATAAATGATTCAACACTCAAATACTTTGTGGGACCCAGTAGTCGCACAGAAGCCTCCAGTATTGACTAGAAGCAAAACCCCTCGTATTGACCACAACCACCGATCAAGCCCCATTATTTCAAGCTAACAGAAAGTGTTCTCTTTGACACTTTTGACAGAGGGCTAAAAGCTGGGTGAGTTGTCCCTATATTGCTGGGGTGTAGTGCAGAAAAGGAAATCCTTCCAAATTTTGGTATATGTTAAAGGAGAGTTTTAGTAAACTATCATTTCATTTCATAATGTTTCAATTCACCTGCACTGGGTGCTTGTTATGTGGAAGTTGCTATGCTGAAAAATTAAGTAGACAAAAATGAGTAATATATGAAACCTGCCTTTGAAGAATTCACAGCCTTGGTGGCTGTAATAAACATGTACAAGTGATTGTGTTACACGCTAATGATGAAGACGAATGGAAGTTAACAGTTAGATCATAAAGAAGAGAGCTCCCAATTCTGCCTGGGAGGGATGATCAGAGAAGCAGTGGTGATTGATTTCCTTGAGATGAAAATAAGAGTTTGATCATGAAAGGCAGAGAAACCAATATATGAAAAAAGAGGGATGCAAGAATGTAGCATATCCATGGAAGGGTGAGTAGTACACTATTACCAGTACACAGGGCAGAAGCAGAACATGTTACTAAAAAACATAAAGTTAGAAACTGGGACCACAATTTGAAATGGGTTATTAAATGTTAGTTTAAAAACATAGAAATGGAATTAAATACCTGAGGAGAGCATGTTGAGTGATAAGTAGGTGGTGATGGAGCTTCATGGATACCCACATTGAAACAAGAGCTAACAGACGAAGAGAACCTTAGGAGGTAAGATGAGAACTACAACAGGTAATGCCATGAAATTCAAGGATGGAGAGAACTTGATGAAGCAAGTTGTTGTCATTGGAAACAAATACAACAGAGAGAGCAAGAGTATGTGGATTAAAAATATAACCTGGATTCAATAGCTTAAAGTCATTAAGTATAGTTTGGCTGGGCTGTGAAGGCAGATACCAGATTCAAGTGGGTTAGCTAGCAGAATAAGTACTCTCCTTCATACATATTGCAGGGAGGTAAGCTTCCTCCATCGTATGGCTCTGCCATCATCCCTAGGATCTAGCCACATGATCCTCTGAATTCAGGCAGAGGCAGTGGAAGAGAGAATATAGGACCAAGCGGGAAGTCTTATAGGAGCAAGGCCTGAAATCGCGGACATCACATCACTTACATTCCAACAGCCAGAACCCAGCTGCATGGCCTCTCCTGCTTGCAAGGACCACTGGAAGATGTAACCTAGCTGTGCACACAGGAGAAAGAAGAAGTAGGAATAGCTAACACTATAGTGGTAATCATTTTGTAGTATATAATTTTATCAAATCAACACAGTATACACCTTAAACTCATACAATGTTATATGTCAATTATATTTCAATGAAACTGGGGAAAATTAGATAATAAAAAGAGCCATAGGAATAGTGAACACACATCAGTCTCTGTTACAGCTGTTTTTCCTTATTCTTTTGTAAAAATATAGGGAAAAAAATACCAAAAATAATTTCTAAGCAAAAGAGACATTTACAAGAGGATTTTCAGTCTTTGCATGTTTCTTCTTCCTTATTGCAGCTTATCGCTTGGGAGAGACACAAAAATCTTCTTAAGAGGAACAGAAACAGCCATTTTTTAAAAAAAGTTCCATTTGCTTTCGGGTTTGAGGGAAAATCTTTCCATGTAGCTGTCAGGAGTCTCAGGCCCCACACATGGTACGATATTTGGATAAGGTTAAAAGTAGAGAGAAATGGAAAGTGAAATCACTAATGAGGATTACTAAGGGACGTTCTGGCCAGGGGGAAAAAAAAAACCCAGACAAAACCCAAACATTTCCAAATACTGTGGTATTAGCAGACATCAGTTATCCAGATATCAGCTGGAAATCTCGTTTGAGTCAGAGTGAGCATCTGACAGAGTCAGTGGTGGAGAGAGCAGTGAGTGTAACTGCCCCTCTAGATATAATTATGGCCAAGAAAGAAGAATGTATTGGTGCTCTGGAGGACATGAGAACCCTGGGAGAAAGTGACCACTCCAGGGAGGATTTTATAATAGGCAACAGAGAGACATAGACCAGATTTCAAAAAATTCATAGAAAAGAAGGATTTTTTTAACTAGTGGCTCTGAAAGGATGTGGCTCGAAAGGGATAGAACATTAAAAGCTGAAAATCTGACCATACAAGCCATCACAAGGATTCCAGAAGGGCAAGGAAAGGGGAAATTGACTAAGGAAATCACTGTCACATCTTGGGATGCTCACGGTGAGCTCCATAAAAAATGGGAGTCATGTGAGATGGAAGAAAGGGCCAAACCTAAACAAAGGGCTAAATCTACTGAGACTTTTGCACCAGGTGGGGCGACTAACTGTGTTTGCAACTAAGCGAAAACAAAGAAGAGATAGCACAACTGTTTGGGGCAGATAGCAGTATATTTACTGTAATATAGAAGAGACAAACTTGCAAGTTCCTCTTTTCCCAGTCTTTGCCAAATATTTTTGTCCCCAGTGGAAAAGATAGTACAAGCCTTGTTTCTCATTACCAACAACAAAACAAAACAAAAATCAAAATGCCCAAAAATCCAACGTAGAAGGGGAAATAATTTTTTTCAGCAACAGTCAAATGAACTTGTATCTCTAGACCCAAGCAAAGTTAATGCAAGTGTCTGGAGAAAAATGAACTGAGGTGTTCATGGTGAAACCATCAGTGATCTTTGAGGGGTTTTAGAGACTGGAAGAGACGCCCCAAAATTTAAAATAGAAAAACAAAAAGATGTTCATTGTTAAAGGAGAAGAACAGTAGATTGTAGGGGAGAAATACTCTCCAGTCAGTTTGCTAACAGCCTGCCACCAAATTGTTTAACTTATAAATAGATGTTTATATGCACCTGAAAAAGGAAGTCACACTCATTTCAATATAGCATGTTTATTCAGGATACTCTGCGCCAAACTATCTTCATTTCAGTTAAGCTGTACTGATAAGTATTACAGTTGTATTAACCATACAGAAGTCTAATATGCAAGCAGAATTTTTAGGGCAGTTTCTGCACTTGTGGAAAATGTGCTCTCTTTTTTAATTTTTAGGTTTAAATCAATTTGTCATTCAAACAAGGCATGGATATGTTTTTGTTGAGAAAAATTAACATTACAAGTAAGGCCAGAGACTGCTTAGACTACCTCAAACAATTCTGTTCTCTGTTCCTTCCTAAAGATGACCACCATTGTGACTTTTGTGCATTCTTCCAGACCTTTTCCTGTTTATTTACAGATGTACACACATACAAACCCTTGCAGTAGGCATATACCCAAGTGGAGAAAATATTAATATTTTGAGTATATTTCCATGACACAAAACATTATATTTCCTCAACTACTCTGAATATTTTATTCAAAAATACTAATAAGTATTTCTCAAGCCATATAAAGATCTATCTTATTCTTTTATTGAGGTCTTTGGAATATTCCATTGTATAAAATACCACAATTTATTTAGTCAGAATATTTTAAAGTCTATTTTCTAATTTTTGTGTGTGAATCAAGGACTAGCTAGTTTTCTTCAGGCAAACTAACCTGAAATAGCCCAGTGTTTATGCTTGTACAATGGCATCCCATCTTTCCTTTTGGGAGCTATTGAATTACTTTACAATACACTTGCTAGTTTCCTATTCTTAGGAGTTTTCTCTCTTTATTAGATTGATTGTCTTCAGTTTTGAATGTAACTCTGTCTCTTTCTCATAATCTGACATGAATATTATGAGGAGTGCTCAGACAAAATTTAGGAATATAGAGTTCCTTGATTCCATGAAGTCTAGGATGGCCAGGATTGCCAAATCTAGGATTCCCAAATTCAAAAATTTAGAATAGTTGGTGTTTGGTGTTTCCATATGCCAAGAAATACTAGAGATATGATAATACTCTGGAGACTGCCTTTCATTCATTTGTGCAAGCATTCCTTCATTTAACTGATAGTATTGACTGAGTATATTGTGCCAGATGCCATTCTAATCAATGGGAATGCAGTCATGCAGAGACAGAAGTGTGTCTGTCAGGTTGAAGGTTACTGAAAATCAACAAGTAAACTGGGAACAACAGTGAACAGTAATTTGAGATAATAATAATGCTTTGAAGAAAATAAAATAGGTAAATTTGTTAGAATGACTGTGAGGAAGGAAAGCAAGTGTTCAAATAGTAACAATAATAAGAGAGTTTACTATTAATAGAGCAAAGATACTTCTCTAAGAGAATTACATTTTAAATCATTTAATCCCAAAAAAAGCTCAGTGAAGGAGGTAGCCCTTTTTGCCCTTCTCTCGTAGAAGAGGAAACAGAAGCCCAGAGACATTAAGTTGCTTTTTAAGATCCCACAGCTTGTAAGAGGCAGAGATAGGATAGTAGGAACAGTCCTTGAGGAGGTGACATTTGAGCTGAGACCAGAATGCAGAGAAGAAGCCACCCATGGAAACCCCAGGAAACATCAAGGTCCCGTTTCCTGCAGTGAGCATGCTTAACCTATTTGTGGAACAGAAAGGCCAGTTTGAGAGGTTTCTGGTACCTTTTTATCAAAACGTATTCCATTGAAGCAATTTTGGGACATTTCTTCTTGCGTGAAGTTCTGCTGGAAAATGTTCTGGCCTTCTCCATGGTGGCTTGAAACTCTGCAGGACCACAGGTAGCAGAGAAAGATAGGTCCTGGGAGCAATTGTGTTTTCTTTTGAAGATTCAGATATTAGACTAGAGCACCAGGAAAATTCTGAGTATCCAGACTTCAGCAAAGCAGGATATCCTCAAAGAACAGCTAAGAAGTTAGGCCACCTTTAGTTGGTTTCATTATTATTCCTTGAATGTGTCTGATTAATAGTTCAATAACAAAAATAAGTTAGTCTTTAAGAACATGCCTCCAAGCTCTATCCTTGCACATGGCATAGTCAACTTTTAATAATTCCTTTAATAAAGACATAGAAATGTGTTTATTAAATTTATAGGTGGTATAAAGCTGTTGTTAAGTGCAAACAGGATGACAGCAACAGAGTTAATATTGGATTTAATAGACTATAATTAGGGGTCATACTTACGAGATATAGCCTAACAGTGAAAATTGTGAAGTTGTGTGTTAAGTTTATATACATATACATATATGTGTGTGCTTTGCATTATGTATGTGTGTGTGTGCATGTGTGTCTCTGTGTATACTTATAAATGCACACTCAGAGAATGGAGGAGTGCTGACTTATTAAACGTTCTTTCAATATGTGTATCAAGTCTAATGCACTGTTAGGAAGGTTATGTGTCAATTCCCTCAGTAGTACTGGGTCTGTGGAATGAACCATAGTTCATTTTGAGAGACTTTGGTCAACAGGAGAGGGACTGAAAAGGATCATAGTGAACATGAGGGTTCTAGAAATTAGATCATAGATGGATAACATAAAGAAATGGAGAGGAATCTCCAGCCTCTCTCCCCTCCTAGAAATCACAGGGGTGGGACTGGAAGTTCTAAACCTCTAATCATGTGGTCGATTCTCCTGACAACCAGCCCCCATCCTTAGGTGCTTTCCAAAAGTCATCTCTTTAACATAATGCAGGACACCTTTATCACGCTCAGCATTTAGGAAATTCCAAGGGTTTTAGGAGCTTTGTGCCAGAAATGGGGACAAAAACCAAATATAAATTTCTTATTATAAATCACAGTATCACAGATAGTATGCAATGAATATCTTGACTGGGTCTGTAGTTAGGCCACATGATTGCGGTAGACCTTGCCCTTATTGTATGCGAAATCAGAAGGATAGGTGGTAGGGAAAGAAGAAAAAAGATGTGAGAGAGGGAACACAGGAGTGAGAGAGAAAAGAGCCACTAGAGCATGAGAAGAAAAAGAAAATAAACAGCAGCCATGTAAGTAAAAGTCACTAAGACTGTCCAAGAGATGGTAGGAGCAAACAAGACTCTATATGATGGCGCTGCATTTCAGAGGGAATCATAAACTTATCAGTAACAATTGCAAGTATCCTGGGCAGCTGTCCTGATGCATTAGGCAGCCAACTGGAAAAGTGAAAAAGCAGGTTTCCTTCTCCTTTAAAGAATCACCACCAACTCCTAAAGGTTTGTGTCTTAAGGGTCTCAAATCAATTTAGCTGAGGTATTTTATTAAAAAAAAAAAAAAAAAAACCTCATCAAATCATGTGTGGCCCAGGATGGATTGGATTAGTCTGATCTGTTTTTATGCATTATAATTACCTACCAGTTTTGTGCATTACTTGTTCTCCTTAATCATAAAATCCATGAACCAAGCTGGCAAATAGATTTAACTTCTCTGTTGCCCTTCTCTGTGTCCTAGATTAGTCCTTAGAGGACTCAGCTGTTCCTTACGATCAAGCTTCACCAAACTGTGTTTATCTGTGACGCTTAGAAGAAAAAAACAACAGCTCTATTTAGAGGCTGGGAGATTATGAAAATCTATGCAAATTCACAGAAGAATGGGAGGAAAAGGGAAGAAGATGTAATTCCCAAAAAAGGTCAGTTCATTTCTCTCCTGTGTCTTCCTGCTGCATATATATTGAAAGCTCTTGAGTTGAAAAGCCATGGCTCCTGGGCTTGTTCACTGCCTCTCTTTTTCACCTCTTTCAGATAATCATGTAATAGAGAGAGATATACATTGAATGTTGTTCTTTCTGGCATTTTCCCAAATTGCAGTTACGATCTCTTTACATTCCCATCACATCCTTCTGTATAAAGCATTATCAGGGGAACTTGTTAAAAGATATGCATTCCTGGGTCCTCCTTAGACCTACGAAAGCAGAATATCATGGGAATGTGGCCTGAGAATATATATTTTAAAATTTAGTAGAAGATTTTAATGTACATAGGTATGTGACAATAATTGCTTAGACAATGTTCCAAGCTTCTGATAAAGGGATTGGAATAATCGGAAGCAGCAATGTGAGTGGAGATGGAGGACTTCTATTTTTGGTTGGTTATAGCTGCTGAGAGCTCTGGAGGGAATTCCCGGTTTTTGGTATCCTTGGTATATTAATTGATTGCAATTCGGTGGGCAGTGGAGAGAGGAGGGTAGAAATTGTTTCAACCTTAATAGGGTACCTTAGTATACTTATGCTTTGCTTGGTTGCCAATTGTACCTACACTTGTTGGAAAAGCTTGCACTAAAGCCACCCCAAGGGTGACCTGGGAAAAGCTTACAGCATCTCTAGTCATGCTATTCAGGGAAGAAGAAAAATGTTGGTTTTTCTGGGCAGGGAATTGAGTACGATTCAACAGTACTGAAAATAAGAAAGAATTATGACTCAGGTAGTAAAGCATGATGGATGGTTTGGGGAAGGCTAGTTGGCATTTTTATTTACCCTTTCCCATAACAGAACAACAAGAGGGCACTCATTCCGTTGGCGAAATCAAAAAGCAGCACATTTAAAACAAATGAAAGGAAACTTCACAGCCTGTAATGAACTCCAAACACTGTGGCTGCAGATTGCCAAGGAAGATTACCAAAGCAATTAAATGTTTGTGTGTGAATAATGATAGCGTTTTACAACCTAAATAAGTAGAAAAATAAATCCTGTACCTTCAGCTAAAGTTGGCTTCTTTTTCTTTAAGAGGTATCTATCTTTCCACTTGGGGGGGAAAAAAAGCTGATCTCCAACTGTATACAAAAAGTGCTGTTTCTTACTTAGACAGATGATAGGGTGCTATTGCTCAGACTCATTAAATCTGTGAGAAGAATGGGGCTGTGATGGGGTCTCCAAGACCAGAAAACCCAGCGCGGAGGCTGGTTGGAAAGAACTCTTGGACTCAGCATATTGTTGTACTCATGACTAAGATTTATTATAGCAGTATAGAAGTCAGGATATATAGCCATATCATAAGGGGAAAAGACACAGGTAGAGTCTGTGGGAATCCATGTGCAGGTTCCTTATGCTCTAGTCCTCCCATGAAGGGTCACAAAAGCACATTCTTTCCCAACAGTGTACATGCAGTAACATGGATGTGATGTTTGTGCCCAGAAAAGCCCATTAGAAAATGAGCACCCAAGGTTTTTACTGGGGCTGGTCACATAAGCACCATCTCCTTAGCATGTACCAAAATTCCAGACTCCTTGAAATAAAACAAGTATTCATCATAAACCATATTGTTTCCCAAAACAGTCTGGCACAGTGATCCCCTCTCCTCAGTTAGCTTTTGACTGGGAACATTCCAAGAACCAAGTTCTCAGATCCAGCCAAGGGCCAACATTTCAAGCAAGCCCTTCTAAGTACAGCAGTCTCAGACCTCCTACATTAACTCTTTTTCACAGGGGCAGATGACGAAGCTGTGGTGACACTGGGATTAAAAGGACTTTCAGATCTAAAATAAACCAAGGGCAATTACTATAGATTTCATGCCATGGCAAAATGAATCACTGAACGATCCAAGAGAGCAAATCACTTTATTGTTTTAAGGCATGGATATACCCATGGTCATCCATTTTTGTAAAACGTTGTTTTCTTATCTTGACCTTTATCAATTGGCCTATTCATTTCCCTCCATAAAACATTTGTAGTCTGAATCCAAGATTAATTACACTAAAAAAATTGGAGCAATTTAGAAACTCCAGAAACCTGGGGCTAATATTGAGTTGGCCAAAAAGCTCGTTCAGGTTTTTTCATAATATCTTACAGAAAAACCCAAACAAACTTTTTGGCAAACCCAATATTTGTCCACTTATTTGTTGCTTCCTTATTTTAAAACTAATATGAAAGGTGACCTTTAAAATTGCTTGATATACTACCATAAGTACAGACATACAAATGCTTCATAAATTTCCACTTTCTAAAAGTATCCCAACTCTTCAGGTCTTAGTATTTAAGTAGACTATTTGCTGTACATCAAGACTGGAAGTTCCCCAGGGGAACTGGGGAATTGGGGATAGAGGTGATAACGCATTTACCTCTAAATATAATTTAAATGGTGACATTATACATTGAGGAATAAAAGCTCATTAAATTCCTTAAAAATAACTACATCTCAATATAAACAATTACCTATAGTTACAAATATATTTATCTGAATGAAATCGGGAGTACCACTTGGAATGCCTTAGTACCTTGTGTCATGACTTAAACATAGTTTAAGCTCTTTGGTAACTGGTATATTTGACATCAATGCATGATTTGAAAAAACAATTTTTTCCATTTTTCACATTTCCAATTCTAGTTCAAGATCTGGATGCCTCAAGCCTGGACTACTCCAAAAACCAACTTTATAATCTGCCCTACCTCTAACATCTACCCATCCAAAATATATCTTGCCAAATGAGTCTTCCCAAACATTCTGCTAATGTTATTCCTTGCCCCAGAATCTTTGATTTCTTTCAGCTTGAGAATAAATCTCTAAAACCACCACGATCACTAATTTGGTCCAAATTTAGCTAATTTAAGAATGAATCAATTATATCACTATGACAGTCATGTTGGAATTGTAGATAGAGTTTGTTCTGTTGTGCCTCCAAGAAAGATAGAAACATATAGACTACCCTCCTCACATCTCCCCCCATTAAAATTTTACACATCCTCAGTACATAGACTGTTGAGGTTTTCCATAGTGAATGCCTGTGTTCTCCCACTTTGATGGTTAATTTTATGCATCAGTGTGACTGGGCTAAGAGATACCCGGATAACTGGTAAAACTTTATTTCTGGCTGTGTCTGTGAGGGTGTTTCTGGGAGAGATTAGCATTTGATTTCAGTAGACTGAGTAAACAGATCTGCCCTTACCAACATCGGTGGCATTGTCTATTCTGTTTTTAAAGTCCCGAATAGAACAGAAAGGTGAAGGAAGGGCCACTTCCTTCTCTTTCTTCTTGAGCTGGGCATATTTTCCCTGCCCTTGAACATCAGAGCTTCTGGTTCTTGAGCTTTTGAACTCCGGAACTTACATCAGCAGCCCCCTGGTTCTCAAACCTTTGGACTTGGACTGAATTTTACCACTAGCTTCCCTGGTTCTCCTGTTTGGAACTGCAGACTGTGGGACTTCTTGGTCTTGACAACCTCATGAACCAATTCCTATTGGAATTCCAAATCTCCTCTTCTCTCCCTCTCTCTCTTTCCCTATCTCTCTGTCTATCCATCCATCCTAGTGGTTCTGATTCTTTGGAGAATGCTAACTAACACACCCACCAAAGTTTTCTGTATTGCTTTGATGAAGGATGGTATTTGTAGGGTCTTCTAGGGAATGTTGCAAAGTGTTTCTCTCTTCCCAGGTAATCCGTTCTAATATTCCCACCTCCCTATGTTTTCTGACCTCTTCTTTGTACTCTGCCAGGACTGTTGCAGCCTCTCCACCTTATGTATTGTACAAGCCATCACCCCAACAGTGCGTTAGGATTGGTTCCAGATGTCGTTGCTGTGACATTAAATCTTGAATCATGGGAGAGTGTTGCCCTGTCATACTCTTCCCTCTTGACCCTCATGATCCACTCCCACACCTGTCCCTCTGGTTCCTTCTTGTGTACATCAGCCCAGTCCTTCAGTTATTTTGGGGAACAAGCTATTTCCATTCCACGTAGGGATTATAGTTTCCTGTTCAGATTATGTCAAAACCTGTCCATATTTATTGGTCTGAAGACCTTGAGTAACAGCAGAGCAGAATAAGCATCATCTTGAAAGTAAGATGCTTCAGGTGTGATCTTTTGCAAGCCTTCTAGGCAAGGTAAGACCACTTTTCTCTGGCAAGGAAATAAAAGCTGCTTCGGCCAGTCCCCTGTTTTCAGAGCAATCTGGGATTCAAGATTCTCAGGCTTGAATGTCCTCCAAATGTCCTCAATTCAGATCTCAGGTACTATGCCCTCCTGTAAGAGCTCTACCTTTAATATGAGACCTGTTAACTTTGTATGTTTAGTCTCCTTTGCAGATCTGATACCTTTACAATTAAATCCTGGCCATGAATTTTAGCCCAATCTGTCCTCTTGCTGTGGGAAATAAGGGTCACTTTAAATACCATCATGGTATTTAAGCCTTTTGGCTTTCATTGCTTGTCATTTTTTTAATTTAAGATTTCCAAAGCAAGGGCTTTGGAATAAAGTCAGTGCACTCCACAATTCTTACAATTATTGGTGTCCTCACAATGTTTATATACCTAAATTACTGCGGAAGTTGGTACTTCACCTTCCACTGGTATAGCACGCCAGTCCACCACAGATGAGAGTCAGTCATTTGGTTGCTCTGGCTCACCAGGAGTAATCATACTCAAATATCAACACTAATGTTGTCTTTGTTGCTATTTAACACTAAGTGATCCCTTTCCAGAATCCCAGGATTAAACAGAATATAACTTGCAAGGTATGGAAAAATACAGGAGCTATTTTGCATAATCTTGAATCATTGAATGTTTTCTGCAAATGACAGTATTTCCTTTTTTTGCATAGTAGATGCTCCATAAAAGTTTTATATTAAATCAGCATGGTCTTAGGCTCTCTTATTTGCTTCCACTTTGAGTTTTCAAGAGAAAGCAAACTCAATGATTGTAAATGAAAAACAACTTGCAAAATAAATATAAATAAAATATGCATGAATCCCCATTTCAGAGAATAGAAATAAAACTCCTCTCTCCCCTATCAGTTTTAATGTAAATCTGTTTTCCACAGATGTTTATTTTACAGTCGGATAAGATTTGCAGAAACAAACCTGAGATAGATGTATTTGGAGGGAAGAAATTTTACCCTTTCTCCATTATTCCACCCTTGTTCATGAAATTGGAACTCTACCTCTACAGGAAATATTGAAAATCTTTTTTTTTTTTTTTTCCTTTTCAATGACTCATCTCTGCCCAGGAGAGGAGGAATGACTTGTGTGGTGGGCAAGATAGGGAGAAGAGATCTGAGCAATGGCAGCATATCCTTCTTGCTTCTCTCTTTGAGGTGGTCGGAATAGAGGCTGGGTTGGTTGGGAAGCTAGGACAATTTCCCAACTTCTGAGCCAGTGATCACCTGTACAGAACAACTAACTCTCAACTTGAGTTGGTCCCAATATTTAGATTACAATGTACCAAAGCAAATTGAGATTCCACATTTGAGTCAATGCAGTTTTATTTATAAACTATATTTATAGAAGAGGAAAGTGCCTTTCATGATACAACCAATTTTGAGACTAAGCAGTCTTTTTCTACATCTGTTTGAGTTAATGAGAGTTGGATAATGAGGTTATAGAAATTTAATTATTACCAAAGTTTTGGTTAGTAAAATCAACTTCTGAAGATGAGTGTAGATTAATAACCTAAATGAATGTATAGTTTACCGCATAAACATTTTAAGAGAGGTTTTATGAAATGTTTTAATCTTAAGTTTATAAATCAATGGTATGATTCCGGGTGTCTTTGTCTATTCAAACAAACCAAGATCTTTGTGTTTCTTAGTCAACAGAGAGAAATATAACTTATGCTTATAAAATATAAAGTAAATATAAATTTATCTGAAACAGGTATGTAAATATATCAACCTTTCCTTAATTGATCTAACAATATAAAGTACCAGCTGGGGATTTGCTTCCCTAAGCACCTGTGTTAACAGTCTCCCATTCTTTCCTGGCTTCAATAACAGCTTCTAAGCCAAGAACTGAATCACTGATTTCAGATATATATTTCTATCCAGAGATAAATTTTAAAATATTGAGCTCATAAATTTCTGCTTTTACAGGGGCAGCCTGATTTTATTTGCCATTTTAAATAGCATTTTCCAATCCAGGTTTTCTAGCAATAAAGACTATTTCTTAAATGGTAAAATTTCTTAAGGAATGGGGGTACGATTGGCAACTCAGAGAAACCTCTCTTAATATGTTCCTCATAATAATGACCAAGGCCTCTTCCGTTAGAAAATTATCTCATCATAAGTAGTTCTGGTTATTGAGATAGCATAGTTGTATAGGACTTTGAGAGAATTTCAGTCTTTTGTGACAGTTTTAAACATATGAATTTATCTCTACCATTTTCTCTTTTTTGTTCTTCCCCACTATGCCTTTTGGAGAGGGAACAAGGTTCTGATTTGTAATGCTGTGTCTAGTGATTACTTTTTTTCCCCTGGGGATTGGAAAATCTAGTAAAACAGAACTGAAGTGTTGTGGATAGGTGTCACTAGGTATAGTTTAGGTGGCAAACTTTTTGCAGTTATAAACTTAGGCTTGTAAAATAAAAATTAGACATCTATGTACTCTTTATGTACCTATAAGATTGTAAACTGAAGTTTTCCTCTTACAAGCAGGCTGGTATCTCAAAGGCATCAATGCATTTGTTGGTAAGTTCAAGGAGACTAAGAACTGGAGGGTGTGGCCAAGATAGCAGAGTAGGAAGACCCTGAGCTCACCTCCTCTCATTGGCACAACAAAATTATAACAATTTTCAGAACAACTGTCTATGAAAATGACCTAAGACTAGCAGAAAATATTTTTCACAACAAAAGGCATAAAAAAGGAACCACAAGGAGACTGGTAGGAGGGGTGGAGACACAAAGTAATCAAGACCCACACACTTGGGTAGGTGACTCACAAGGGAGAGGATAATCACAATTGCAGAAGTTCTCTCCAAGGAGCAAGGGTCTGAGCACCTCATTGGGTTCCTGAACCTAAGAGTCCTACACTGGGAAAACGAGCCCCCAGAATGCCTGGCTTTGAAGACCAGTGGGACTTGCATTAGGGGGAGCCAGAAGGCTGTAGAAAATAGCTCTTAAGGGACATACACAAAACCCCAAATGCTCCAAGTTCCAATGTAGAGGCAATAATTTGAAAGGGACCTGAGTCAGAGCCATTCGCTGATCTTGAAGAGCCTCTCAGAGAGGCAGGAGGCAATTGGGACTCCCCCAGGGACACAGATGCTAGTGGCAGCCATTTGTGGGAGCTCATTCTACCACAAGGGCACTCTTTTGGAAACCTCCCTTTAGCCTATTAGTGCTGAGGGCTTACTCATCCACCAGTGGGCCAGCACCAGCCCTGGGTCCCCCTGGACTGTGCAGCCAGTCATGTCAGGACTGGGCCTTGCTCACCAGAAGGCAAGCAGCCACCATATGAGGCAGGGCCTGGAAGCCAGCTGGACTGGGGGCCAGCCCTACCTGCCTGTATGACCACACTTGTCAGCCCTGCCACAACAGAAGGGCCCATACAACCTACTGAGGGGGCACCTCTAGAGCATATAGCTTTGGTGACCAGAGTGGAGTACACTGCTGAGTCTCATAGCATATCTCCACATAAGGCCAGTTCTCTAAGATCAGGAAATATAAATGACCTATCTAATACATAGAAATAAACACAGAGAATTAGGCAAAATGAGGAGACAGAGGAATATGTTCCAAATGAAGGAATGAGACAAAACCCCAGAAGAAGAACTAAGTCAAGTGGAGATAAGCAATATACCCGATAAAGAATTCAAGGTCGTGGTTATAAAGATGATAAATGAACTTGGGAGCAGAATAGATTAACACTGTGAGAAGTTTAATGAAGAGTTAGAAAATATAAAGAAGTACCAAACAGGGTTGAATAATACAGTAACTGAAAAAACAAAACAAAACACTAGAAGGAATCAACTGCAGATTGGATGATACAGAGGAATGGATCAGTGAACTGGAAGACAGAGTAGTGGAAATCATCCAAGGTGAAATAATTTTTTCTTTTTTAAATTAAGAAAAATGAAAATAGTTTAAGAGGTAGTTGGAAAGGAAGGAATGCTTCCAAACTAATTCTATGAGGCAAACATTACCCTGATACCAAAACCAAATAAAGACACCATAAAAAAAGAAAATTAGAGGCCAATACCACTGATGAACATGGATGCCAGAATTCTCAACAAAATATTAGCAAAACAAATTTAACAATACATTAAAAGGATTATACAAATCCCATGATGAAGTGGGATTTATCCCAGAAATGCAAGTATGGGTCAATATCTGTAAATTAATCAATGTAATACACCACATTAACAAATTGAAAAGTAAAAATCATGATAATTTCAATAGATGTAGAAAAAGCTTTTGACAAAATTCAACATCTGTTTGTGATAAAAATTCTCAACAAAGTGAGAATAAAAGAAACATACCTCAACATATAATAAAGGTTATGACAAACCAACAGCTAACATCATTCTCAACAGTACAAAGCTGAAAAAATTTCCTCTAAGATCAGGAAAAAAGACAAGGATGCCCACTCTTACCACTTTTATTTAACATAGTATTGGAAGTCCTAATCACAGCAATCAGATAATAAAAAGAAATAAAAGGCATCCAAATTGAAAAAGAAGTAAAATTGTCACTGTTTGCAGATAACATGATACTGTATATAGAAAATCCTAAAGATGCCACAGAAAACTATTAAAACTAATAAATTCAGTAAAGTTGCAGATACAAAATTAATATACAGAAATCTCTTATGTTTTTATACACTAACAAAAGCTATAAGAAAGAGAATTAAATAAAAATCCTATTTTCAACTGCATCAGAAAAATAAAAAAGACCTAGTAATAAATCTAACCAAGGAATAAAAGACCTATACTTGGAAAATTGTAAGACGTGGAAAGAAATTGAAGACAACACAAACAAATGATAAGATATACTGTGTTCGTGGATAGGAAGAATTAATATTGTTAAAATGACCATACTCCACAAGGCAACCTACAGATTCAATGCAATCCCTATCAAAATACCAATGACATTTTCCACAAAACTAGAACAAATAATTCTAAGAATTGTATGGAACCATGAAAGACCAACAATAGCCAAAACAACCTTGAGAAAGAACAAAGCTGGAGGTATCATGCTCTCTGATTTCAAAATATACTGCAAAGCTATAGTCATCAAAACAATATGGTACTGGCATAAAAACAGACACATAGATCAATAGAGGTCAATAGAGAGCCCAGAAATAAACCCACACTTATATGGTCAATTAATCTATGACAAAATCTTTCCAGGAAAACCTCTTCAATAAATGGTGTTGGGAAAACTGGACAGCTACATACAAAAGAATCATACTGAACTACTTCCTCACACCATGTACAAAAATAAACTCAAAATGGATTAAAGACTTAAATGTAAGACCTAAGACCATAAAACTCCTACAAGAAAACATAGGCAGTAAACTCTTTGACATTGGTCTTACAGTATCTTTTTGTATCTGTCCCCTAAGGCAAGGGCTCCAAAAGCAAAAATAAACAAATAGAACTACATCAAACTAAAAAGCTTTTTCACAGAGAAGGAAACCATCAACAAAATGAAAAGGCAACCTACTCAATGGGAAAAAATATTTTCAAATGACATATCTGATACAGGGTTAATATCCAAAATATACAAAGAACTCATACAGCTCAATGTCAAGACACCAAACAACCTGATTAAAAAGTGGGCAGAGGACCTAAAGAGACATTTTTCCAGAGAAGGCAGACCAACAGGTACATAAAAAGATATTCAACATCACTAATCATTAGGGAAATACTAATCAAAACCACAATGAGATATCACCTCACACCTGTCAGAATGGCTATTATCAAAAAGACAACAAATAACAAGTGTTGGTAGGATGTAGAAAAAGAGAACACTCATGCAATGTTGATAGAAATGTAAATTGTTATAGCCACTATGCAAGACAGTATGGTTTTCTTTAAAAATTAAAAATATAACTACCATACAATGCAGCAATTCCACTTCTGAGTATTTACTTGAAAAAAACCAAAAACACTAATTTGAAAAGATATATATACGATGCTACTGTTCATTGTAGCATTATTAATAATAGCCAAGATATGGAAGCAATCTAAGTGTCCATAAACAGATGAATGGATAAAGAAGATGCGGTATATATATACACAATGGAATATTATTCAGCCATAAAAATAATTGATTCTTGCCATTTATGACAGCATGGATGGACCTAGAGGGTATAATGCTAAATGAAATAGGTCAGAGAAAGATGAATACCATATGATTTCACTTATGTGTGGAATCTAAAACAAAACAAAACAAGCAAGCAGAACAAAACAGAAACAGACTCATAAATACAAAGAACAAGCTGGTGGTTACCAGAAGAAAAGGGGGTGAGAGCATGAGTGAAATAGGTGAAGGGGATTAAAAGGTACAAATTTCCAGCTATAAAATTAATGTCACTTGGATGTAACATACAGCATGAGGAATTTAGTCAATAATATTGTAATAACTTTGTATGGTGACAGATGGTAATTAGACTTATTGTGGTGATCATTTTGTAATGTATAAAAATATCAAATCACTATGCTGTACACTTGATACTAATATAACATGGTAAGTCAATTACATTTCAGTTTAAAAATACTAAATAAATAGACAAATAGGTACATCAATAAATAAATAAATGGAGGCTAAGAATTGTTTAGGCCAGTCATACCTAAATGTATTTTTTTCTTTATTGAGGCATAATGTGTTTATATCATAAAAAGTACAGATCTTAAGTGCACAGTTTTTTTTTAAATTTAATTTATTTTTTTATACAGCAGGTTCTTGTTAGTTATCTATTTTATACATATTGGTGTATATATGTCAATTGTACAGTTTGATAACTTCTGAAAAATTTATACATCCTTGTTACTGCCACCCAAATCAAAATATAGTAAATTTCCGCCAAACCAGAAAGTTCCCTGATGTTGTTTTCCATTGAACAGCTACCCCCACCACTTCTATGACAACTACTGTTCTGATTTCTATCATAATTACTTGTTTTGCATGTTCTTCATCTTCATCTAGATGGACTCTTAGAGTGTGTACTTTTTTTGTGCCTGGCTTCTTTTGCTCAATAAACTGGCCTTTTAGGTTGGTGCATGTTGTTGCAAGAATTATTATTCATCTTTATTGCTGAATTGTAACCAATTGTGTGAGTGCATCACAATTTGTTTATCTATTATCCGATTGATCGGCATTTGGTTTGTTTGCAGATTTTGGTTATTTTCAAAAAACTTTTTTGGAACATTCTTGTGCAAGTTTTCTCTGGACATATCTAGGAGTAAAATGGCTGAGTCACAGAGTAGGTATGTTTATTTGTATAAAAAGCAGCCCGATTATTTTAAACCAAAGTGTTTATATCATTTTACACTCTCAGTAGCAATATAGGAGGGTTCTAGCTGAGCCACATTTTTGCCTATGTTTTTTTTTAATCAGTCATCAATTTTATACACATCATTGTATACATGTCAATCCCAATCTCCCAATTCAGCACACCACCATCCCCACCCCACTGCAGTTTTCCCCCCTTGGTGTCCATATGTCTCTTCTCTACATCTGTGTCTCAACTTCTGCCCTGCAAACCGGTTCATCTGTACCATTTTTCTAGGTTCCACATATATGCGTTAATATATGATATTTGTTTTTCTCTTTCTGACTTACTTCACTCTGTATGACAGTCTCTAGATCTATCCACGTCTCAACAAATGACCCAATTTCATTCCTTTTTATGGCTGAGTAATATTCCATTGTATATATGTACCACACCTTCTTTATCCATTCGTCTGTTGATGGGCATTTAGGTTGCTTCCATGACCTGGCTATTGTAAATAGTGCTGCAATGAACATTGGGGTGCATGTGTCTTTTTGAATTACGGTTTTCTCTGGGTATATGCCCAGTAGTGGGATTGCTGGATCATATGGTAATTCTATTTTTAGTTTTTTAAGGAACCTCCATATTGTTTCCCAAAGTGGCTGTATCAATTTACATTCCCACCAACAGTGCAAGAGGGTTCCCTTTTCTCCACACCCTCTCTAGCATTTGTTGTTTGTAGATTTTCTGATGATGCCCATTCTAACTGGTGTGAGGTGATACCTCATTTTAGTTTTGATTTGCATTTCTCTAATAATTAGTGATGTTGAGCATCTTTTCATGTGCTTCTTGGCCATCTGTATGTCTCCTTTGGAGAAATGTCTATTTAAGTCTTCTGCCCATTTTTGGATTGGGTTGTTTGTTTCTTTAATATTGAGCTGCATGAGCTGTTTATATATTTTGGAGATTAATTCTTTGTCCGTTGATTCATTTGCAAATATTCTTTCCCATTCTGAGGGTTGTCCTTTCGTCTTGTTTATGGTTTCCTTTGCTGTGCAAAAGCTTTGAAGTTTCATTAGGTCCCATTTGTTTATTTTTGTTTTTATTTCCATTACTCTAGGAGGTGGATCAAAAAAGATCTTGCTGTGATTTATGTCAAAGAGTGTTCTTCCTATGTTTTCCTCTAACAGTTTTATAGTGTCCGGTCTTACATTTAGGTCTTGAATCCATTTTGAGTTTATTTTTGTGTATGGTGTTAGGGTGTATTCTAATTTCATTCTTTTACGTGTAGTTGTCCAGTTTTCCCAGCACCACTTATTGAAGAGACTGTCTTTTCTCCATTGTATATCTTTGCCTCCTTTGTCATAGATTAGTTGACCATAGGTGCGTGGGTTTATCTCTGGGCTGTCTATCTTGTTCCATTGATCTATGTTTCTGTTTTTGTGCCAGTACCATATTGTCTTGATTACTGTAGCTTTGTAGTATAGTCTGAAGTCAGGGAGTCTGATTCCTCCAGCTCCGTTTTTTTCCCTCAAGACTGCTTGCGCTATTCGGGGTCTTTTGTGTCTCCATAGAAATTTTAAGATGATTTGCTCTAGTTCTGTAAAAAATGCCATTGGTAATTTGATAGGGATTGCATTGAATCTGTAGATTGTTTTGGGTAGTATAGTCATTTTCACAATATTGATTCTTCCAATCCAAGAACATGGTATATCTCTCCATCTGTTGGTATCATCTTTAATTTCTTTCATCAGTGTCTTATAATTTTCTGCATACAGGTCTTTTGTCTCCCTAGGTAGTTTATTCCTAGGTATTTTATTCTTTTTGTTGCAATGGTAAATGCGAGTGTTTCCATAATTTCTTTTTCAGATTTTTCATCATTAGTGTATAGGAATGCAAGAGATTTCTGTGCATTAATTTTGTATCCTGCAGCTTTACCAAATTCATTGATCAGTTCTAGTAGTTTTCTGGTGGGATTTTTAGAATTCTGTATGTATACTATCATGTCATCTGCAAACAGTGACAGTTTTACTTCTTCTTTTCCAATTTGAATTCTTTTTATTTCTTTTTCTTCTCTGATTGCCATGGCTAGGACTTCCAAAACTATGTTGAATAATAGTGGTAAGAGTGAACATCCTTGTCTTGTTCCTGATCTTAGAGGAAATACTTTCAGTTTTTCACCGTTGACAATGATGTTTGCTGTGGGTTTGTCGTATATGGTCTTTATTATGTTGAGGGAGGTTCCCTCTCTGCCCACTTTCTGGAGAATTTTTATCATAAATGGGTCTTGAATTTTGTCAAAAGCTTTTTCTGCATCTATTGAGATGATCATATGGTTTTTATTCTTCAATTTGTTAATATGGTGTATCACATTGATTGATTTGCGTATATGGAAGAATCCTTGCATCCCTGGGATAAATCCCACTTGATCATGGTGTATGATCCTTTTAATGTGTTGTTGGATTCTGTTTGGTAGTATTTTGTTGAGGATTTTTGCATCTATATTCATCAGTGATATTGGTCTGTAGTTTTCTTTGTTTGTAGTATCTTTGTCTGGTTTTGGTATCAGGGTGATGGTGGCCTCATAGAATGAGTTTGGGAGTGTTCCTTCCTCTGCAATTTTTTGGAAGAGTTTGAGAAGGATGGGTGTTAGCTCTTCTCTAAATGTTTGATAGAATTCACCTGTGAAGCCATCTGGTCCTGGACTTCTGTTTGTTGGAAGATTTTTAATCACAGTTTCAATTTCATTACTTGTGATTGGTCTGTTCATATTTTCTGTTTCTTCCTGGTTCAGTCTTGGAAGGTTATACCTTTCTAAGAATTTGTCCATTTCTTCCAGGTTGTCCATTTTATTGGCATAGAGTTGCTTGTAGTAGTCTCTTAGGATGCTTTGTCTTTCTGTGGTGTCTGTTGTAACTTCTCCTTTTTCATTTCTAATTTTATTGATTTGAGTCCTCTCCCTCTTTTTCTTGATGAGTCTGGCTAATGGCTTATCAATTTTGTTTATCTTCCCAAAGAACCAGCTTTTAGTTTTATTGATCTTTGTTATTGTTTCCTTTGTTTCTATTTCATTTATTTCCACTCTGATCTTTATGATTTCTTTCCTTCTGCTAACTTTGGGTTTTGTTTGTTCTTCTTTCTCTAGTTGCTTTAGGTGTAAGGTTAGATTGTTTATTTTAGATTTTTCTTGTTTCTTGAGGTAGGCTTGTATAGCTCTAAACTTCCCTCTTAGAACTGCTTTTGCTGCATCCCATAGGTTTTGGATCATCGTGTTTTCATTGTCATTTGTCTCTAGGTATTTTTTGATTTCCTCTTTGATTTCTTCAGTGATCTCTTGGTTATTTAGTAACGTATTGTTTAGCCTCCATGTGTTTGTGCTTTTCACGTTTTTTTCCCTGTAATTCATTTCTAATCTCATAGCGTTGTGGTCAGAAAAGATGCTTGATATGATTTCAATTTTCTTAAATTTACTGACGTTTGATTTGTGACCCAAGATGTGATCTATCCTGGAGAATGTTCTGTGCTCACTTGAGAAGAAAGTGTATTCTGTTGTTTTTGGATGGAATGTCCTATAAATATCAATCAAATCTATCTGGTCTATTGTGTCATTTAAAGCTTCTGTTTCCTTATTTATTTTCAGTTTGGATGATCTGTCCATTGGTATAAGTGAGGCGTTAAAGTCCGCCACTATTATTGTGTTACTGTCGATTTCCTCTTTTAGAGCTGTTAGCAGTTGCCTTATGTATTGAGGTGCTCCTATGTTGGGTGCATATATATTTATAATTGTTATATCTTCTTCTTGGATTGATCCCTTGATCATTATGTAGTGTCCTTCATTGTCTCTTGTAACATTCTTTATTTTAAAGTCTATTTTATCTGATATGAGTATAGCTACTCCAGCTTTCTTTTGATTTCCATTTGCATGGAATATCTTTTTCCATCCCATCACTTTCAGTCTGTATGCGTCCCTAGGTCTGAAGTGGGTCTCTTGTAGACAGCATATATATGGGTCTTGTTTTTGTGTCCATTCAGCAAGCCTGTGTCTTTTGGTTGGATCATTTAATCCATTCACGTTTAAGGTAATTATCTATACGTATGTTCCTATGACCATTTTCTTAATTGTTTGGGGTTTGTTTTTGTAGGTCCTTTTCTTCTCTTGTGTTTCCCTCTTAGAGATGTTCCTTTAGCATTTGTTGTAGAGCTGGTTTGGTGGTGCTGAATTCTCTTAGCTTTTGCTTGTCTGTAAAGCTTTTGATTTCTCCATCGAATCTGAATGAGATCCTTGCCGGGTAGAGTAATCTTGATTGTAGGTTCTTCCCTTTCATCACTTTAAGTATATCATGCCACTCCCTTCTGGCTTGTAGAGTTTCTGCTGAGAAATCAGCTGTTAACCTTATGGGAGTTCCCTTGTATGTTATTTGTCATTTTTCCCTTGCTGCTTTCAATAATTTTTCTTTGTCTTTAATTTTTGCCAATTTGATTACTATGTGTCTCGGTGTGTTTCTCCTTGGGTTTATCCTGTATGGGACTCTCTGTGCTTCCTGGACTTGGGTGGCTATTTCCTTTCCCATGTTAGGGAAGTTTTCGACTATAATCTCTTCAAATATTTTCTCGGGTCCTTGCTCTCTCTCTTCTCCTTCTGGGACCCCTATAATGGGAATGTTGTTGCGTTTAATGTTGTCCCAGTCGTCTCTTAGGCTGTCTTCATTTCTTTTCATTCTTTTTTCTTAATTCTGTTCCTCAGCAGTGAATTCCGCCATTCTGTCTTCCAGGTCACTTATCCGTTCTTCTGCCTCAGTTATTCTGCTATTGATTCCTTCTAGTGTAGTTTTCATTTCAGTTATTGTATTGTTCATCTCTGTTTGTTTGTTCTTTAATTCTTCTAGGTCTTTGTTAAACATTCCTTGCATCTTCTCAGTCTTTGCCTCCATTCTTATTCCGAGGTCTTGGATCATCTTCACTATCATTATTCTGAATTCTTTTTCTGGAAGGTTGCCTATCTCCACTTCATTTAGTTGTTTTTCTGGGGTTTTATCTTGTTCCTTCATCTGGTATATAGCCCTCTGCCTCTTCATCTTGCCTATGTTTCTGTGAATGTGGTTTTTGTTCCACAGGCTGCAGGATTGTAGTTTTTCTTGCTTCTGCTGGCTGCCCTCTGGTGTTTGAGGCTATCTAAGAGACTTGATGGGAGGCTCTGGTGGTGGGTAGAGCTGACTGTTGCTGTGGTGCTCAGAGCTCAGTCTGCCTATGTTTGATATTGATTGTCAGTTTAATTTTAACCATTCTAGGAAGTATGTAGTTGTATCTCCTCACAGTTTTAAATAGCGTTTCCCTGGTGACTAGTGATGTTGAGCATCTTTTTAATGTGCTCATTGGTCATTTGTGTATTTTTCTTTTGTGAAGTGTTTGTTCAAATATTTTCCCATTTTAAAAGAATTGGTGGTTTGTATTGAGTGGTACTAGTCTTTATCTATTTTGGATACATGTGCTTTGTCAGATATGTGTGTTGTTAATATATTTTTTCCCCCAGCCTGTGGCTTGCCTTTTTCTTTTCTTAATGGTGTCTTTTGATCAGCATATGTTAATAAAAAAACAAAGCCTAAATGCAACTTAAAATTTGCCATACTTTTCTATTGTTGAATAATTTGAATAGAATAATTTTTCAAAATACACCAATTTTAAATGTTCTAAAAATGTGTTCAATAAATTAATCTCCTTTTTAAATATCTTTTCAAGTTTCATAAAAGACTCCTTAGTAGCTACCATACTTATAGACTTTGAGAAAGAATGTGTAACAGAGATAGAAACACACATGCAGACTTTGTGAGTTTCTGGGTGTGTCCAAATTGAGGACCTAGGATGATTGTGTTACTAACAGTGAAGTGAAACTCAGGAGGCAATGTTGGATTGAGAGGGGCTGTCTTGGTTCTAGGCCCTGTGGCCAAAGTGTGACAGTGGAAGGTCTTTTCCAAGGCTGCTGTCAGGACGCACGTGCTCTGGGCCTGGTAATATTGGGTACTTGCTTTCAGTATTTTGGCTGAGAAAAACAAGCAGAGTTAAATTTTTCATGAAGCTATGAAGCTTAATTATCAGAGCTCTTGACTGGCATGGACCCCTTCCAAGACCCTCGGAAGGGTCCTGGCCACATAGTTACATGATGATATACTTCTTTTATAAAATTTGCAAAAATAATGCATTTGAACCATGATAGGTTAAGACCACTGTCTTCTTCCACTCTGATTCCCTTCTCTCATATTCACTTTCTTCTCTCATCAGTTGATTTTGGAATGTCCGTGAGACTTTTGGTTAGGGTTAGGCTAACATAGTTAACCTGGGAAAGTTGAGATGAAGATACACTTAGTTTTGGTTTAGTGGGATACATCTATGAGGCTTGCAGTCACCTGTGTTTAATTATTTCTTTGCTGGTCATTCTAGTGTAGGAATGGCTTCTAGGAATAGCCCTACCGTCCATTATATCAATACCTCTGGTGTTGTGAGATGACAGTGGATAGCCAGAGGTCATATAGTAATATAACAGCGTTTTTGATATTTGACCCTGGAAGCACATATATAGAAGAAGAGAATCAAGATTTGAAATATACAGACCAGAAACTAGCCTGTGGAACATTCTTTTGATCTTTATACATATTAAAGTACAAGTGATAGATTCATCTTTCACTGAATCGAATGTTCTTACTTATGAGACATATACTCAAAAAATGTAGACAATGTGCAGTTATAAACATGCCTTACCTATTATTTTTATTGGAGTCACATGAAATAAAAATCAAAATTTTGTGTCTGTTAGGACACAAATAGTATAAAAGCTAAGTATATTTGTTCGTGTATATTCACAAGTGTTATGCACCCCAACATATGAGATCTTGACTAAGTGTATCTTATATATCTTGTCCTCAAGGGAATTCTGGTAGCTTAGGCAGAATTGCACATGACATCACTAGCAACAAAGGAAAAATGTCTGAAAAACCACATATACCTTCACAAAACTTCCACATATATTCAGCAGTAAGTTAATGTATGTAGCATAAGGATCATTTGGTTATGCAATTTTATGGCTCAACACTGTGTAATGACAATTTTGAATGCATTTGCACTGCTTTTGTGTGCACCTTATTTTCAGATTAAAAAAATTTTTCAGGATAATTAAATGAATGAATAAGCTCTTGAACTGTTTGATAATCCAGTTAATGAAAAAGAGTGGATCATAAAAATACGTTGGAAAAGGCTTACTTTTCTTGCTAATTTTAAACAATTACTAACGTAGATAAAGATAAGATAAAATTTATAATATATTATGACAACCAGGATGTCATTGACAAACTGGTTAGAGAATGATCATTTTAAAGATTATTTGTTTAGTCACTCATAAGAAAATTCGAAGTGACCTGAAATCTCATAGGTCATGTATGAAAGAAGCTTGATAGTAATCCTATAAATGGGCATGAATTTTGAATCTGAAAACACCTTTTTTAATCTATCAATAACAGTAGAAGAGTATTTCGATCAACCATGATAAAGCAAAGAGTAAATTATCTCTCTCTTCTTCATAGAGAAATGATATAAAACCATGACCATATGAGAAGAAGTATTAAAAAATGCAGCCAAAGTAGAGAAAAATTATTATACATGCATCAGACAGTTGATTGATTAAAATATTAACAACTTCTAGGAATACTCCCAGTTAAATATCAACTTTGAAAAAATTGGTTGATATTATTCTGACTTATTGTCTAAATAATCACATTTTTATCAAATATAGTTGAAATTTTGTATTCTTTCATTTAAGGAGGGATCCCTGAATTGTTTGTTTTCAGACTCCTAAACATTTAATATAGGGTATGCCAGTGTATTCCTCTTTAACAGACATCCTGGGAAAATCTCACACAAAGAGAGGCAGAGTACCAGTCATGTGGGCTGAATGCCTGACAGCTTCTTGTAAAACTGATCATGGACACACTCAATCCTGGATCAAGTACAAAGCTCTGATCATATTCTTCATTCCTTATGCCTGTGCCTCGTGTGTCATCTCAATTTTTAAAATTTCTTTACTTTCATTTCTTTGTAATTTTAGGCTTTTCGTATAAGCTCTTTCAATACTCTCACTGCTTTTACACTTATCAGACATGATGGTGTTAATAAGATTCATTTTAAAAAGGACCTAAAACTAAGCATAAACTCAGCAAACACCCAATAAATTAACAATAAATTGACTGAGACTAAAATGATTGCATGACATCCACTGCCTCCCAGTAATCCCAGCCAATGAGGACACCCTTTAAGCAAAACGTGAACTAATTTTTAATAAAGGTTAAAAAGTTAAAAAATATAAGGAACTTTTCTTTATTTAGATTATGTAAAAATGAAGCATCCGTACATAAAATGCACTCAACAAGATGTAAAAAACCACTGCAGTATCTGTTTAGGTTATCTGAACCTCTGTTTACCTCCATCATTGACTATGTTAATTTTTTTCCTGTAATAAATACATGCCAGAGAATATCTGGAAGGGTGTGAAGGAAACTACTTTGGATAAATGGGGATCAATATAATTAGATATCATAGAGGAAACATTAGCTCATAGAACATAATATAAACCATACATGTATATGTGACCTTTCCTCATTTCTCCTTTTAAAATAAGAGTCCCAGATTCTTTTCAAAAACATTTTAGAGAGTTAAACATTAAGTTGACTTTCATTCTTTTAGAACTTTGTGCAAACAAATCTAGTGACAGCTCTTCTCCTAACTCCTGAGATTGACAACCCTCTTCAGGTAGTAGGTAGTTGTAGGGAGGGTGGGGTGTAGGAAGGAGGGAGAGAGATGTTATTTTCAAATTTGAGTCATGAGTGGACTCAGATTTGAGCATAGTGAACCTTAAGGGATAAGGATACAGGAAATGCCTGAAATGGAGAAAGGGGGTTGAAAGAGAGTCAAGGCCAAACTTTACTTAATTTGTCTCCAATTTTACCAAAGGACTTTTCTTGGGCTCTACTTCCCCAAGTCTTTTTTGCTTGCTTAGTCACATCATCCAAGTCTCAGAACTTTTCCCTATCACCTTCTGCTGAAGTAGCTCTCCTCTAGGTACCCTCTGTTCTTTTACTATCTTTTACTTAGAAATCTTCTCCCTCTCTAAAAATCTTTATTTTTTTATTATTGAAGTATAGTTGATTTACAATATTGTGTTAGTTTCAGGTGTACAGCAAAGTGATTCAGGTATATATTTTTTCAGATTATATTCCATTATAGATTATTGCAAGACATTGAATATAATTCCCTGTGCTATACATTGAATACTGTTGCTTATCTATTTTACATATAGTAGTTTGCATCTGTTAATCCCATACTCTTAATTTGTCCCTCCCTCCCTTTCCCCTTTGGTAATCATAAGCTTGTTTTCTATGTCTGTGGGTCTTTTTCTATTTTATAGATAGATTCATTTGCATTATTGTTTAGATTCCACATATAAGTTATATCATATGGTATTTGTCTTTCTCTGACTTACTTCACTAAATATCAATATAATATTCTTTAGGTCCATCCATGTTGCTGCAGATGGCAATATCTCATTCCTTTTTTATGGCTGAGTAATATTCTGGAGGGTGTGTGTGTGTGTATATGTGTTTATATCAATCACATTTTCTTAAGCCAATCATCTGTTGCTGGGCACTTGGGTTGTTTCCATGCCTTGGCTATTGTAATAAAAATCTTTAAAAAATGTGTTTATTGTCTGTCTCCCTCACTAAAACAGAAACTATATGAGGACCAGTTTTGTTCCATTGTTACTATGCTGAGTCCTAGAATAGTGCCCAGAACATAGTAGATGGGTTTGAAGTATTTTAAGTTCTCACAAATTCTTAGTTTAACAACTTGTTTTAGACATATAGATATGCTAAAGATTCAATATATATGTTAAATGTTGCAATTAAAAAACATTATCTTTTGTTGTAGACAGAGACCAAAGAATGCTAAAAAGTATGAAGTCAATATTTTACATACAGAAACATTCTATACTCCTTTAACATAAATGCATATTTAATCACTGTCCTAGTTTTAAGCCAGTGTGTTCTTTCTGGCATTACTAATTATCGGGGAAATAATAATCAAAACTACAATATCACCTCACATCTCTTAGAATGGCTATTATCAAAAAGACAAGAGACAGCAAGCATTGGTGAGAATGTAGAGAAAAAGGAACCCTTATTGCACTGTTGGTAGGAATGTCAATTGGTAGAGCCACTAGGAAAAGCAGTATGGAGGTTCCTAAAAAATTTAAAATACAACTACCATATGATCCAGGAGTTCCACTTCTAAGTATATATCTGAATGAAATAAAATCACTGTCTTGAAAAGATATCCTTGTGACCCTGTTCATGCAGTATTATTCACAATAGCCAAGGCATGGGAGCAATTTAAGTGTCTGTTGATAGGTGAATGAATTATAAATATGTGATATATATATATATATATTTCACGTGATATGTATCTTTATATATGTCTTTATATTTATATATATATGTATCACGTGATATATATATAATCATCTGCAACAATAGGATGAGCCCTGAAGCCATTATACTAAGTGAAATAAGTCAGGCAGAGAAAGACAAATACTGTGTGATCTCCCAAAGCCAAAGTCATAGAAATAGAGAGTAGTATGGTGATTGCCAGGGGCTGAGGGTGCTGAAAATAGGGAGATGTTGGTCACAGGGTCCAAACTTCCAGTTTTAAGGCAAATAACTTCTGGGCATCTAATGTACAGTATGGTGACTATAGCTAACAATGCTGTATTATATACTTGAAAGTTGCTAAGAAAGTAGATCTTAAATGCTCTCATCATACACACACACACACACAAATGGTAATTATTTGAGGTGATGGAGATTTTAACTAACTTCATTGTGGTAATAATTTTGCAAGATATATGTCTATAAAATCATCTGTTTGTACACCTGAAATTAGAACAATGTTATATGGCAATTATATCTTAATAAAGCTGGAAAAGAAAGGATATAATGGCTATATGTTAAACCCATATATTTATGGGTTTTAATAATAAGATTTTGTACTATTTTATAATATAAACAACTTTAAATATCTTTGTACTATGTTTTTTTAAAAGAGAGAATTTAGTCTCATCCTTCTGGGGCAAGAACTATGTGTAGCAGCCCCCCACATGGTACTCCCTTGTCCTTAATCCCATGTTATGGTATCAATTGAATTAAAATCAATTAATATTTTGGCATAATGCTGATATAAATACTTTCTTTTCCTACATAATCACAGTTGGATCCTGTAAAATGATTAATATTAATATGAGAAATTAAACAAAACACGAATGAAGTGGGGAAAAGAGGGAAGCAGATGAAATAAGTTTTGAGAACACACAGTGTTACCTCAGCTACTAGAATGACTTTTTTTCTACCTAGAGGAAAATACAAAGAGAAATTATAGGCAGTCACTGGGGAGCCGCCTGACATGGCAGAAAGTGAACTGGAGTAGGTACTCAGAGGTTCTAATAGTCCCAGCTATAACATTAAGTAGCTGTGGGATTTTTAGCAAGTTTCGTTGGCATCTGGCCTTCAATCTCTCCTTTGTAATATTTCTTTCCAACTCTGACTTTTTGTATAGACCTAAAACCTACAAGTTATATTTGATTGCTTTATTTTTTCCTCATGTCCTACATCCAACCCAGGATTTCCCATTGGCTTTATTTCCAACATATATCCTGAATACACTTGCTTTTCACCAACTCCTCTGCTATCAACTTAGTCCAAGCCATGACTATCTCTCTCAGACTTCAAAAATAGTGTCATGAATGGTTTTCCTGCTTCAAATCTACTCTTATCTATAGCTTATTATCCACATAGCAGCTAGTATACTTTAAAAAAAAGCAAAACTCTCCAATGTATTCCAATTACAATGGGAATAAAATCCATGTTCCTTATCTTGCATTCAAGGCCTTTTATGCCTTGGCTTCTACCTACCTCTCTCTCTTTCTGCCTTACCACTTCCTTTACTGACAATAGCAGATCCACACAGGCCATTTTTCTAACCTCCAAACACATTGAGAATGTCCTATCTCAAGTCCTTTGTTGTTCCATCTGCCTAGAACGCTCTCCCCCAGGACTTCAGCTTTTTATCATGTCAGTCTTACCACCAGGTCACTTTGTCAGACAGATTTTCCCTGATCACGCAATCTTATGTTGCCACTGCCTCACTTCCCATTATACTCTAACCCATAATCTCATTTGATGTCCCTCATAGCACTCATCAGTATCAGAAATGTTTAATAATCTATGTGTATATAGGTTTATTTTATTCTCCTCCACAAAACCAGAAACTCATTGAGGGCAGGAAATTTGTTTTTCACTACTATTATTCCCAGTGTCCAGAATAATGATTTTCACATGACAGGTGCTCAGTAAAACTCTTCATGAATAAATAAATAGTAAATGAATCAATAACAAAGACTGGTAACATAACATTGCTTAGCAAGAGATGAAGCTAGATTTTCTGCATCACTCTAACACTCAGAGACTTTTCTATTCTCTAGCAAAATATAACATCTTGACATGATAGTCAAGATTCTTTCATAAGATAATTGATCCAAAACTCATCACTGAAATATATCTTTTGAATTTTCCCCCAACATTACAGTTTAGATCTTCTTTGTATCATTGCAAGGGTAAAATAGTAAAGTTCTAAGTACAATAAGTATGTACAACTAGTCACCTAGATTTTGGGGGGAGGGGGCAGATCACTCATTTTTCTCATACTTCTTGCCCTTTTCTGCAGCATTCAGTGCAATTTTCTCCATTTCTACTCTTCAGTGACCCTCAGTCTCCTTCTACCTTAAATTTGTTTTAAGGTGGTGGCTAATAAAAGAAGATAGAATTTGTTAGCAAGGTTAGGACACCCCAATAATTGATCTACTTTTACTTGAAAACTGAGTCCCTTTTTTTACACAATGAGAAGGGTGAGAATTAGACACAGATTACAGAACAAGGAGAAGGTGACCTAGAGAGAAATGGGCTGTGATTCTAGATTTAACAACTTTCAGACAGGAGACTAGAATAAGCTTTAAGACCCAGGACGAGAGAAATCTCTTTAGATTTCAATCTTTTGAACTAACTCTAACTTGAGTCTCTGAACGATATGTGCTGGTCTTTCTAGGGCAAGGCTGTGCTTGGTTATAGTAGCTGTGCCTATATTTACAAAGACTGTGAGGATTATTTCTGTATTGAGCATCTGCTGGCTTAAGATAAAGTAACGTACGCTTCATTGTGCACTAATGTTCTCCTTATTCTATTTATTCCCAGAAAAGGGGAATAATTTCAATACGAAAGGTGGGTTCTAAAGGGGCCATAGTGTCTTACTCAAAGAACTGTCCATATCTAGCCTGCCATGACAAAAAACTCCTCTAAAATAAAAGCCAAAATGACAGTCTCCTCCTCACTTCCTTACACGGTTTGAGAAAAATAACAATTTATGCTTATGGACAAATTATTTCAGAAATGGTCCTTTGCTAGAGACAGATACTTGAATTCTGTTAGAACAGAGTCCGTCAAAGGCAAATTTCAGTAAGCTTCCATGTTATAAGTACCCTTTCTCTCATAACAGCTAAATAGAGAGCTTTTTCATAAAGCCGTTAAGGTTTATTGAGTAAATAATGCCTGCTTTACCATGGTTTGAACTACATATTCACTTGACAAATAGGAGGAGGCATGGAGGGGCTAAATAACTGCATTTTGTTAACACCCTTCAAAGACATCATTCTTCCAGGAAAAAATGCCTTGAGACAAATGATTCCTTAATATTTAAGAGCTTATCATAAATATTTAAATGTAATGATATTTTGCAAACAAGAACTTTAAGTTAAATAAACTTTAAAATAAATTGAGTGTGCACAGAATGTGTAAGGATGGGTGGCTTGAACATGCCACTTGTTTATTTCTTATGTTATTTTTCTTTATTAAAATATTGATAACAGTTTTCTAAAATATATGTCCCCTATGCAGTTAAAGCTAGACTAGACAAAGAATATTTTCCACCTCAATTAAAATTAAGAAGGAGTTGATGAACTAAAGAATTCAGAAAGGTGCTAAATGTTGATTTAAATGTGGCGTCCTTAAACATCTCATACTGGAAACTTCCACTTGGAATTATGGAGGTCGCTGATATAATTCGTGTCATAGTTGTAGCTAAAACTAATTTTCTTGTGCTATTTGGGTGGAAAGTTTAGCTCTCAGCATCTACTATAAACTGCACAGCCCTTAGAATGACACAATTTCATCTGGTTTTGCAAATTCCAGTTTATACCTAAGTGATTTTGCTGTGCATAATCTGAAAATATAAGCATATGAATTCGTAGGCACAGTTGAGAAACGTTGGGATAGGGTAGCAAGCATCTGCACAAAAACAAAAACAATTAGGGCCACCTCACTGTGCCCAAGTGTGGCATGCACGAGCACAGGCTGCACAAATTTATTAGCAGTAACACGTCTCCACAGACACTTTGCAAGTCAGATTTCTTGACTGTTTTTTAAACCATGATTCTGTTGCTGGTAATCTTTGGCAACTAGTCAACTATAACAATTTCATTAATTAAAGTTCCATGTATACAATATTTCTAACTCCAGAACTGATAATGAGAAGCATACCTTATCACAAAACATTGGTTTAAGAATTCTAACTATGGTCATGATTTATTAATGCACTTATCTACATCTGCTAGAGGGAGCTTTCTGCATGCCTCAGTGGGAATCTCCTTGATTTTTTTTTAACGTGAGCTGAGGAGAAAATAGGCATGTAAGTTATTGCTATCTTGTATGCTATCCTTATAATGTCTTAGGGAAGCTATGGTTTTGCCATCCACAGGTGAATTTGGCCTTTCCATATAACTTAATTAGTGACCAAAGCAAACACTTCTGATGTGATTTAGTTGGGATAAAGCCAAGGCTTATATTTTATACGTACAACAGTCTTGACAAATTTATGTGAAGGCTTATTTTTATAGTGCTGTCTCTGGTGTAGGGATACTGCCTTTATTTATACATCTCCCAACTGCATGCACAGTGAGCAAGGGCTGTGACCCAGCGCGGTGCCAAGACCAATTACATTCCCAAATTCACTTGGCTTTCTCTTCTTTTGTTTTTTCACTATAGTAAAAAAGAAATAAAAGGGCACACATCATAGGGATTTTTTATAAGTAACTTCATTAAGTGATGTGGTGATGAGATCGTTGCATTTTACAACATTTGAACACAGAAAAAAAAAAAAAGAATGCATTCTCTATTTTTCCCACAAAAAAGGATACCAAATTCCATAGTAATGTTTGATATTTCTATGTAGGACACCATATAATATACCAGAAACCTCCTTGGAACCATTGGGAATATATAAAACAAAATTTAACAAGACACCTGGACATTTTAATCCAGGAAAAATAGGTGTTCTCTCAACTAATAACAATTCAGGAACTGGTTCCTGAGTTCCATTTACAAATCAGACTATTTAATTATTTTAAGAATGACCTGAAGGGAATTCCCTGGTGGTCCAGTGGTTAGGACTCTGTGCTTCCACGGCAGGGAGCACGGGTTTGATCCCTGGTTGGGGAACTAAGATCCCACATGCTGTGTAGCGTGGCCAAAAAAAAAAAAAAAAAGACCTGAAAATGCTGAGTAGTGTGAAAGATTGATCACAAGAAAAAATGTTTATTCTTAACATATGATTCGGTTCTCATTGAGGCACCTGGAGCTTCCATTTCTAAAATGAATACTAGATAATTAACTGTTTTAGAAGCATATGTCTTGGAAATGTTTCACCTTGTCAATTTGAAAATCCAAAAATTGAAGGTAATGGTTTTCAAAAAAACATGAGGACTTTACCATATATTTTTGTGGTTGCTATTACAGTACACTACCCAGATCTCCTTTCAGGACTGAGGGATTTGCAGACTCAGCCTTCTGCTGCCAGGTCCTTACAGAGATTGCCTATGCTTAAGGAGCTGTCCTACCCAAGATCATGCCCCATTACTGAGGTAGCCCACAATCAATGATTGCATGACATGGGAGTATAAAAGTGTACTCCCCTTGTCCCACTCTGAATAACTCTGAAAGATAAGCCTTAGAACTCATTTCAGGATCTGACAAAGTCTCCTTTAAGACTTCATTGCAGCTTGACTTTACCCTTGGACCAATGCAAAACACCCAAAGAGCATATAAAGATGGGAAGAAGTTCTACTAAAATAATAATTACATAGAGATTAAATGGTGGATTAGGAAGATCCTGAGTTCACCTCCTCCCACACGCTACCAATATTACAACTACTTTCAGAGCAACTATCTCTGAGAATAACCTGAAGACTAGCAGAAAAGATTTTCCACAATTGAAGATAAAAAGAAGGAGCCACAATGAAATGAGTAGGAGGGTCAGAGACGTGGTCTAGTCAGGACCCAATCCCCAGCACAGCAATCCACAGGTGGGAAAATTCACACCCACAGAAGTCCTCCCTGAGGAGAGAGGAGTCTGATTGCCACATTGGGCTCACCAGCCTGAGTGTCCTGTACCAAGAAGATGAGTTCCCAAAATGTCTAGCTTTGAAAACCAGTGGGACTTACATTTGGTAGAGTCAGAGGGCTGTAAGAAACTGAGACCCTACTCTTAAAGGATGCATGCAAAAAGGGTCACTTGCTCTAACTCCCAGCAGTAGTTTGAAAGGTACTAGGGTCAGGTCAACGTGCTTATTTTAGAGAACCTCCAAGAGTCAGCTCTCCAGGACTGAGACAATGACAGTAGCTATTTTTGTGATCTCATTCTACTGTGCTAACACCAGTACTGGCAGGTCCCATTTTGGAATCCTCCCTCTAACCTATTAGTGCCAGGGGCATACCCTACCCAACTGCGTGCTCTCAGCCTTCTCACACCACTAGGCCAGCCATGCCAGGGGCCTGCTCTCACCAGCACACCCACAGCAATTGCATGAGGCATGACCTCACAGCCAGCCAGATTGGAAACCAGCCCTGCATATGAGAGCATCCACAGCAGTCAGCCTTGTCACAACAGAAAGGTGCATGCATTCTACATAGAAAACACCCCTGAACCATCTGGCTCTGGCGTCCAGAGGGGAGTGTGCTGCTTGGCCCCAAAGAAATTCTCCTTCATAAGGCCACTTCTCCAAGATTTGGAGATGTAATGGACCTATCTAATACAAAGAAATAAGCACAGAGAATTAGGCAAAATGAAGATACAGAGAAATATATTCCAAATAAAAGAATAAGACAAAAACCTTGGGGACAGACAGAAGATAAGACACAGGGAGGAGGCGATGTGACCAGAAAGGCAGAGATTGGAGTAGTACAACCACAACTTGAGGAATTTTGACAGGGACTGGAAGCTGAAAAAGAACAGCCAGAAGAACATGGAAAGATCTAAAAATACAGTGTTGAGAGGGCAGACAGCAGAAGCAAGAAGAACTACAATCCTGCAGCCTGTGGAACAAAAACCACATTCACAGAATGATAGACAAGATGAAAAGGCAGAGGGCTATGTACCAGATGAAGGAACAAGATAAAACCCCAGAAAAACAACTAAATGAAGTGGAGATAGGCAACCTTCCAGAAAAAGAATTCAGAATAATGATAGTGCAGATGATCCAGGACCTCAGAAAAAGAATGGAGGCAAAGATTGAGAAGATGCAAGAAATGTTTAACAAAGACCTAGAAGAATTAAAGAACAAACAAGCAGAGATGAACAATACAATAACTGAAATGAAAACTGCACTAGAAGGAATCAATAGCAGAATAACTGAAGCAGAAGAACGGATAAGTGACCTGGAAGACAGAATGGTGGAATTCACTGCCGCAAAACAGAATAAAGAAAAAAGAATGAAAAGAAATGAAGACAGCCTAAAAGACGTCTGGGACAACATTAAACGCAACAACATTCGCATTACAGGGGTCCCAGAAGGAGAAGAGAGACAGCGAGGACCTGAGAAAATATTTGAAGAGATTATAGTCGAAAACTTCCCTAACATGGGAAAGGAAATAGCCACCCAAGTCCAGGAAGCACAGAGAGTCCCATACAGGATAAACCCAAGGAGAAACACTCCGAGACACATAGTAATCAAATTGGCAAAAAGTAAAGACAAAGAAAAATTATTGAAAGCAGTAAGGGAAAAACAACAAATAACATACAAGGGAACTCCCATAAGGTTAACAGCTGATTTCTCAGCAGAAACTCTACAAGCCAGAAGGGAGTGGCATGATATACTTAAAGTGATGAAAGGGAAGAACCTACAATCAAGATTACTCTACCCGGCAAGGATCTCATTCAGATTCGATGGAGAAATCAAAAGCTTTACAGACAAGCAAAAGCTAAGAGAATTCAGCACCACCAAACCAGCTCTACGACAAATGCTTAAGGAACTTCTCTAAGTGGGAAACACAAGAGAAGAAAAGGACCAACCAAAACAAACCCAAAAGAATTAAGAAAATGGTAATAGGAGCATACATATCAATAATTACCTTAAACGTGAATGGATTAAATGCTCCAACCAAAAGACACAGGCTCGCTGAATGTATACAAAAACAAGACCCATATATATGCTGTCTACAGGAGACCCATTTCAGACCTAGAGAAACATACAGAATGAAAGTGAGAGGATGGAAAAAGATATTCCATACAAATGGAAATCAAAAGAAAGCTGGAGTAACAATACTCATAACAGATAAAATAGACTTTAAAATAAAGAATGTTATAAGAGACAAGGAAGGACACTACATAATGATCAAGAGATCAATCCAAGAAGAAGATGTAGCAATTATAAATATATATGCACCCAACATAGGAGCACCTCAATACATAAGGAAAATGCAACAGCTATAAAAGGGGAAATTGACAGTAACACAATAATAGAGGGGGACTTTAACACGTTACATAAACCAATGGACAGATCATCCAAACAGAAGATTAATAAGGAAACACAAGCTTTAAATGACACAGTAGACCAGATAGATTTCATGGATATTTATAGGGCATTCCATCCCAAAACAGCAGATTACACTTTCTTCTCAAGTGCACACAGAACAGTCTCCAGGAGTTAAGCCCAGAGTTAAACCCACACACCTATGGTCAACTAATCTATGACAAAGGAGCCAAGGATATACAATGGAGAACAGACAGTCTCTTCAATAAGTGCTGCTGGGAAAACTGGACAGCTACATGTAAAAGAATGAAATTAGAACACTCCCTAACACCATACACAAAAATAAACTCAAAATGGATTAAAGACCTAAATGTAAGACCAGACACTGTAAAACTCTTAGAGGAAAACATAGGAAGAACACTCTTTGACATAAATCACAGCAAGATCTTTTTTGATCCACCTCCCAGAGTAATGGAAATAAAAACAAAAATAAACAAATGGGACCTAATGAAACTTGAAAGCTTTTGCACAGCAAAGGAAACTGTAAACAAGACGAAAAGACAACCCTCAGAATGGGAGAAAATATTTACCAACGAATCAACAGACAAAGGATTAACCTCCAAAATATATAAACAGCTCATGCAGCTCAGTATTAGAAAAACAGACAACCCAATCCAAAAATGGGCAGAAGACCTAAATAGACATTTCTCCAAGGAAGACCTACAGATGACCAAGAGGCACATGGAAATCTGCTGAACATCACTAATTATTAGAGAAAAGCAAATCAAAACTACAATGAGGTATCACCTCACACTGGTTAGAATGGGCATCATCAGAAAATCTGCAAACAACAAATCCTAGAGAGGGTGTGGAGAAAAGGGAACCCTCTTTCACTTTTGGTGGGAATGTAAAGTGATACAGCCACTATGGAGAACAGTATGGAGGTTCCTTAAAAAACTAAATTTTTAGTTTTTTTAGAATTACCATATGACCCATGAATCCCACTACTGGGCATATACCCAGAGAAAAGCATAATTCAAAAAGACCCATGCACCCCAATGTTCATTGCAGCACTATTTTCAATAGCCAGGTCATGGAAGCAACCTAAATGCCCATCGACAGATGAAAGGATAAAGAAGATGTGGTACATATATACAATGGAATATTACTCGGCCTTAAAAAGGAATGAAATTGGTTCATCTGTAGAGATGTGGATGGACCTAGAGACTGTCATACAGAGTGAAGTCAGAAAGAGAAAAACGAATATCATATATTAATGCATATATGTGGAATCTAGAAAAATGGCACAGATGAACTGGTTTGCAAGGCAGAAATAGAGACACAGATATAGAGAACTAATGTATGGACAGCAAAGGGGGAAAGCGCAGTTGTGGTGGGATGAATTGGGAGATTGGGATTGACATATATACACTAATACGTATAAAATAGATAAGTAGTAAGATCCTGCTGTCTAAAATTAAATTAAATTAAATTAAAAAATAACAGTGAGGGCCCAAATAAAATCAGAAATGAAAGATAAGCTGCAACTGACACCATAGAAATACAAAGGACCCTAAGAGATAACTAAGTAAAATTATGTGCTAGCAAATTGGACAACCTAGGAAAAATTGAATAAATTCCTAGAAACACACAATCTTCCAACACTGAATCAGGAAGAAATACAATATCTGAACAAACCAATGACTAGTAGTGAAATTGAGATAGTAACCAAAAAACTTCCTACAAACAATTCCAGGGTCAGACAGCTTCACAGGTGAATTCTACCAAACATTTAAAAGAGTTAACCTGTCCTTCTTAAACTATCCCAAAAATACTGAAGAGGAAGAATCACTTCCAAATTCATTCTGTGTAGCTAGCATTGCCCTGATACCAAATCAGACAAAGACACTACAAATACAGAATATCTTGGGCCAATCTCTCTGATAGATTCAAAAACCTCACCAAATATTAGCAAGCTAAATTCAACAATACATTAAAAGAATCATACACCATGATCAAGCAGAATTTATTCCACGAATGCAAGGATGATTCAATATCTACAAATCAATGAATGTGATATACAGCATGAACAAATTAAAAGATAAAAATCATATGAACTTCTTAATAAATGCAGAAAAAGCATTTGACAAAATCCTACACATTGAGATTAAAATCTCTCAACAAAATGGGTATAATGGGAACATACATCAACATACTAAAGTCCATATACAACAAACCCACAGCCAGTATCATACTTAACAAAGAAAAGCTGAAAGTTTTTCCTCTAAGATCAGGAACAAGACAGAATGCCCACTCTCACCATATTTATTGAACATAGTATTGGAAGTTCTAGTTGCAGCAATCAGGCAAGAAAAAGAAATAAAAAGCATTAAAATTGGAAAGGAAGAAGTAAAACTGTCACTATTTGCAGATGATATGATATTATATATAGAAAATCCTAAAGTCTCCACCAAAAAATTATTAGAACTAATAACTGAATTTAGTAAAGTTGCAGGGTGCAAAGTTAATATACAGAAATCTGTTTCATTTCTATACACTAATAACCATCAGAAATATAAATTAAGAAAACAATCCCATTTAAAATTGCATCAAAAATAATAAAATACCTAGGAATAAATTTAAACAAGGAGGTGAAAGACCTGTACTATGAAAACTATAAAAATGATGAAAGAAATTGAAGGCAACACAAATAAATGGAAATATATACTGTGTTCATGGATTGAATGAATTAATATTGTTAAAATTTCCACTCTAGGCAAGGCAGTGTACAGATTCAATGCAGTGCCTATCAAAATATTAATAGTATTTTTCACAGAACTAGAACAAATAATCCTAAAATTTGTATGGAACCACAAAAGACCCCAAATAGCCAAGCAATTTTGAGGGAAAGAAAAGAATTTCAAACTATACTACAAAGCTATAGTAATCAAAACATTATGATGTGAAAACAGACTCATAGATCAATGGAAAAGAATAGAAATCCAGAAATAAACCCATGCTTCCATGGTGACAAAGGAGGTGAGAATATACAATGGGGAAAAGACAGACCCTTTAATAAATGATGTTGGAAAAACTGGACAGCTGCATGCAAAACAATGAAACTTTGCCACCTTCTTACACCATATACAAAAATAAATTCAAAATTGATTACAAACTTAAATGCAAGACCTGAAACTATGAAACTCCTAGAAGAGAACATGGGCAATAAATTCCTTGACATCAGTCTTTGCAATATCATTTTATCTGTCTTCTCAGGCAAGGGAAACAAAAGTGGAAATAAACAAATGAAATTACATCAAATAAACATTTGCACATAGAAAGAAGCCATCAACAACAGTAAAAAGGGCAACCCACTTAATGGCATAAGATATTTGCAAATAATATATCCAATAAGGGGTTAATTTCCAAAATATACAAAGAACTCATACAACTTAATATCTGGAAAACACAAGCAATTCAATTAAAAAATGGACAGAGGGCTTAAATAGAAATTTTTCCAAAGATACACAGATGACCAACAGACACATGAAAAGATGCTCAATATCACTACTTATCAGGGAAATGCAAATCAAAACCAAAATGAGAAATCAGCTCATACCTGTCAAATGACTGTTATCAAAAACAATACAAATAACAAGTATTGGTAAGGATGTGGAGAAAAGAGAACACTCATGCACTTTAGGTGGGAGTGTAAATTGGTACAGCCACTATGGAAAACAGTATGAAGTTTCCTTAAAAAGTCAAAATATAGATACCATACAATTCAGAAGTTCCACTTCTGGTTATTTACCTGAAAAAAACAAAAACAGTAATTTGAAAAGTTGTATATATAAATATCCCTATGTTCATTGCAGCATTATTTACAATAGGTAAGATATGGAAGCAACCTAAGTGTCCATCGATACATGAATGGATAAAGGAGATGTGATATTATATACAATGGAATACTACTCAGCCATAAAAAATAATAAAACCTTGCCATTTGCAACAGTATGGATGGATCTAGAGGGTATTATGCTAAACAAAATAAGTCAGAGGAATACAAATAAGGTATGATTTTACTTATATGTGGAATCTTGAAAAAAGTGAACAAACAAAACAAAATAGAAACAGACTTATAGATAAGAGAACAAAGTGGTGGCTGCTGGAGGGGAATGGTGTGTGGGAATGGACAAAATAGGTGAAGGGGATTAAGAAGTACACACTTCCAGTCATACAATAAATGTCATAAGGATGTAATATACAGCATAGGGAATATAGACAGCAATATTCTAGTAACTTTGTATGGTGACAGATGGTTACTAGACTTATCATGGAGATTATTTCATAATGTACAATATATAAATGTCAAACCACTATGTTGTACACCTAAAAGCAATATTGTATGTCAACTATACTTCAATAAACAAAAACAGTGGCAATTATTTCTTGGTGAAAGGATTATAGGTGATGAAATTTTTTCTTTGTCTTTTTTTATTATGTTTTTATTTTTTTCTATAATAAGTATATATTATTTTACACAGAAAAAAATGGAAAATCCTAATGATAGATGAGTTGTTTCAGAGAGTGTATATGAAGTGTGAATATTAGTTTGCCAACAGTGAATCTTTGTAAATACAATTATTTAAGAGGAAAATGAAGAAAAAATGGCTCAATAAGAGACACTAAGAACACTAGAAAAATAATTAAAAGAATCTGTTTTCATGGAACCCAAGAGTTGTGAAGGTTTTAAGGCAGGCATTCCCATAGTCAAGAACAGTTCCAATGAAGTAGTTAGGGACAAAAGATAATCATGCCTCAATGCATAGCAATTTAAGATATAAGGAAGCAGGAATATGTTCCCAAGCTGTTTGGTTATAAAGTGAAGAATAAATAAGGGGTGGAGCTAAAGTGAGGAAGAAGTTAAGAAAGCCATGTTATTAGATTGATGTGAACTTTTTGTAAGCTAGTATAGTCAGAACAACATATTAACAGTATAATGGTGGGAGAATGACGGTAACCGATGGAAAAAGATCTGGAGAAATTAAAATAGGATTAGATTAAATTTAAAGGAAATCATATTCCTCTTGATTTAGAAGAGGGATGCCATGTTTTCTGTGACTAAATGATGGTCTGAATAAAAATAAATTGAAGTGTAGGGGATGTGGTAAATTCAGGAAGTCCATTCCTGGTTTTCTCAGCTATCTTCTTAATTTTATAAAAGAAATTGTCTGGTGAGAGCGAGAGGACCAGGCCTGCAGTAGGAACTTGAGGAGAGTGGTACAGTTTTAAATAGTTGCTGAATTGAGTGGCGGAGGAAACTGCTAATTGAAACAATTATGGAGCTGTGTCAGGTTCCTGGCGGGTGTGATTGCCATGAATTATTCAGGGCAGCAGTCTGAAGAGTTGTGGAGTTGTGTTTGTTTATTTATTTTATTTATTTTTTAAATTTTTGCTGTACACATAAGGAGCCTGTGTAGGACTACACTGAATGCGAATTACGTGTGTGGGTGGAGAGGTGGGTATATGTCGAAAAAACAAGAGAGCAAAGGAGGAAGATCTGGAGTACATATGGATCTCACTTTGAATGTGATAAAAATAATGATTCTCATGGAGTCTGATGGACCTGAAAACATCGAGACATAAAGGACCTTATGGGGACTTCCCTTGTGGTGCAGTGGTTAAGAATCCGCCTGCCAATGCAGGGGACATAGGTTTGAGCCCTGGTCCAGGAAGATCCCACATGCTGTGGAGCAGCTAAGCCTGTGTGCCACAACTACTGAGCCTGCGCTCCAGAGCCTGAGAGTCATAACTACTGAGCCCACACGCCACAACTACTGAAGCCCACGTGCCTAGAGCCCATGCTCCACAATAAGAGAAGCCACCACAATAAGAAGCCCACACACCGTAACGAAGAGTAGCTTCCACTGGCCACAACTAGAGAAAGCCCGCATGCAGCAACAAAGACCCAACGTAGCCTTAAATAAATAAAAGATAGATAGATAGATAGATAAGAGCTTATGGTCTCTAAGACATCCAAGAGAGTTTCAATGAGAGTGAGGCCCTGAGAGAGATGGGACAATTAGAGCCTGTGATTATAAGATGACCTTAGAATTTCTGAGGTGTCACAGTCCTCATTGATGATAGGTTCTAGGGTGTTGGCACACATGTAGAAGAGAGATTAAGGTGAGAAGATCAAGGGACTATGAGGTCAGATGCTTTAACAACACAGTCATTTCAGATTGGAAGACATGGGTAAAGCTTTATGATGAATAGAACTTGTAGAATACTTACCCTGATCTTTAGGATGTGGTGTGCCAAAGGACTCCCTCCCTCTGTCACTCTGAAGGAGTGCACCTGTGCCACCAGTGGGGCGACAGGTCTCAAACTGAAGCAAGGAGGTTGGGGGTTGTGGTCATTTTGTGGTTTTTGTAACATTTAGAAACTTGCTACTAAACTGGAAATGAAGTGGGCCAGGCAAAAAGTTGGTTCTGCTCCATTATTCTACAGGGATTCTAGATAGAAACCAGTCTTGTAGAGCCCTGTGTGAAACAATTAGAAAGAGCAGATGCCAAAACTGAAAGGGAGCATTTCTAGACTACTTGAACACAGATGACTTAGGAATATTTCTTTATATCAAATATACATTAGAGCTGTAGTCCCCAAAGAAATGCATATGTATATTCATCAAAATACATATACTAAAATAAATATATTAGCACTGTTAGTACTGGTCAAAAACTGGAAACTATCCGAAGGTCTACCTAGAGAAAAATGGATATATGAATCATAATATGAACATACACTGGGATACCATACAGTAAAAAGGATAAATATTCTACATTATGAATAAGCTGAGTGAATCTCATATACTTAATATTGAATGAAAGCAGCCAGAAACAAAAGAATACATATTCTATAATGCTATTTGCATAAATTTCAAAAAACAGGAAAAACTAATCAATGATATTCAGTCAGTATTTTTTTTAAATTTTTGATGAAGGTTGTGACAAGAAGGAAGTGCAAAGAAGGTTTCTGATATCTTGTAATGTTGTATTTCTTAATCTAGGTACTAGCTATATCAGTTTGAAAATTAATATAAGCTCTTCATTTAGGAACTATAGACTCTTCTGAATAAATATTATATAGCAAAATGAAAATTTTGCTCTAAGCTATAATAGATTAGCTTGTAGCAGAGCAACTGTTCTGCCAAAATCAACTGTAAAGTCTGGATAAAGTTTTTAAAAATATGCATAAAGATATGAAGGCATCAGAGAACTAGCAAAGAATCCAAGGTTTGAAGGACCAAGTTCTCCAAGAGAAGTAGAACCAAGAGGCTGAGAAATCAAGATGAAGGGAGCAGTTAAAATGCTGGAAAGCTCATCAGAGCTTTCAATAATTTCAGCTGGGAAAATAAAATTGAAGCCTAGGGCTTCATATAGTCAGGACTTGGGGGTTATTATCACAGAGAGAATGGAAATACATTGAGGTAAGCCTGAGATCTGGTGCCACTTTTTCCTTGGATGTCTTTCCTTAGGGGCAATGAATGCAAGCAAAAAGCATCAGCTAAGAGAACAACAGAGATTATGGCAGTCTTGAAAAAATATGTATATATATAATATATAAAAGAATATGTTGATATCAATTTATATATATATATATATATATATATATAGAGAGAGAGAGAGAGAGAGAGAGAGAGAGAGAGAGAGAGAGAGAGACAGGGACAGAGAGACAGAGAGGGAGAGAGGCCAGCCCTAACAAAACTTAAAGCCAGATCTAAATCAGCTCAATCCCAGACCGGATTATGTTGAGCCATCATTTCTCTATCAGTCAGCCATAAGCAAAACTAAATCATCTTTGGAGGAAGATAATATCATCCATGATGGTAAATTATTTTTATAACTTTTTATACACACTATTCACTAATTAATTTACCAGCTATAGCATGAGACAAGACTAAGTGACTGCAAAACAGGTAAAGTGCCCTCAATATAGAGTTTGAGAGATGATCTAGATACAGGATTTCTCAGACATGGATTTAAAATATGTATAATTTATGCCTTCTAGAAAATATATGATAGAGTGGGAGGATTTAAGCAGAGAAAATATTTATAAAAAAAGAATCAAATAAAAATTTTAGAACTAAAAGACATAATGATTGAAATGAATTTATACATGTGTTTAATATCAGTTTAGATGTAGCTGAAGAGAATATCAAAGAACTAGATGAAAGATTGGTAGATAATACCCAATTTGAAGCATGGAAAGAGAGAGAGAGAGAAGATAAAATATAGAGAAGTATGTGAGACAAGTGGGACATGGTGAAAAGATGTAGAAGGAGCCCTAGGAGGAAAGGAGAAATAGAATGGGAAAAGATCCAATATTTGAAGACATATTGGCTGAGATTTTTACAAATTGATTAAAAGAGACCAAGGCACATACTCAAGTAATGCTATATATATCAAGAATGATAAATAAAAAGAAAGTCATGCCTAGGGAAATCAGTGACACTATTGCACCTGAAGACAAATGGGAAAAGAATACTAAAGTGGCCAGAGAAGAAAGACACATTATCTTTAAGGAACAGTTGAAGGACTGACAGTTGATTCAGCTTTCAATAAAATAACAGAAACCATGATCATGTTGAGAAAATAGCAGTTTTAAAGTGCTTAAAGAAAATAATAACTTACCTCTAGTTCTTTATCCAGTGAAAATATTCTTCAGAAAATAGAGGTTGGGGAGGGAAGGATTGGGAGTTTGCGATTAGCAGATGCAAACTAGTATATATAGAATGGATAAACAACAAGGTCCTACTGTATAGCGCAGGGAACTATATTCAATATCCTTGTGATAAACCATAATGGAAAAGATTATGAAAAAGAATATATATGTAAACTGAGTTACCTTGCTGTACAGTAGAAATTAACACAATACTGTAAATCAACTATACTTCAATAAAATTTAAAAAAGAAAGAAAATAGGGTAACGTAAAATCATTTTTATATATATATAAATTAAGAGAACTACACTATTATATTTCAAGACTTATTAAAAAGCTGTAGTTGAAATACTGACATTGGTTTAAGGATAAACAAATAAACCAATGGAACACAATAAAGAATATAGAAATAGATCATATCCATGCAATCAGTAGATTTATAACAAAGATGATGATAGAAAGCATTTGGAAAGGATAGCCTTTTAAATAAAGGGAGCTGGGTCAATAGGATACCATTATAGAAAAAATTTATTTCTTGATCTTACCTCAGACAATACACAAAAATCAATTCTAACTGGATTGTAAAACAATAGAACTTCTAGAAGGTAATAAAAGTGAATATTTTCAAGACTTGGTCTAGGCTAAGATTATTTGAATGTGGAACAAAAGGCACTAATCAGAGAAGGATAATAAATTGGATATATTTAAAAGAAAAAAATTTCTATTCATTCAAAGACACCATTAAGAGAGTGAAAAAGCAAGCCATAAAGTAGATATTTGTAATACAAATATCCAAAAAGAGATTGTAACCAAAACATACAAAGAAAACTTACTGATGAATAAGAAATCCAATAGAAAAAGAAAAAAGACTCGAATAGGCATTTCACAAAACACAATATCCAAATCTCTCTCTCTCAATCTCTCTCCTACATACACGTATATCTTTATATCACTCATCACAAGAAAATGCAAGTAATAAATAAATAAATATTTATTTATATAAATCAATCAATCAATGTATATTGATTTATACACCACATGCCAACCAAAAGTGCTAAAATTTAAAAAGACTGCTTTTGACTGAGAAAAAAATGCACAACCTGAAAGTGGCAAGTTATGTTTTATTCAGGGACCTCACTGAGAACTATAGCTAGGGAGATAGCCCATTAGATAACTCCGAGAAACTGTTTCAAAGAGATAAGGGAGGAGCCAGGATATACAGGTGTTTTTGCTGAAAAACAACATGCAGTTGAACTTCAAAAGATGACTGCTAATCACAAAAAACAGACATCTCAAGTGAGTGACTTCAGTGTTTTCTCTACGTATGGGAAAATGCAAGAGTCTGGGCTCAATGAAATTATTCCTTTGATATGCATCTTGACTATATAGGGCCAGTGTCCTGTTTTTCTTCATCCTGAATTCCCCTCAGGATGCATCAACGGCAGCAGCTACAGTGGCTGATGGCTTGATGGGGGGCAAAATTTGTTGTTTACCGAGATGGTGGGCAACATTCTTTGTTTACTGAAGTGGCAGGCAGCATTTTTTTGTCCACACTGTCCATGCTCAATGGCAAGATTTTGTAAGGGTACGGAGCACCTTACAAAACTCACACTGCTGTGTGGATGTGGGTATTAATGGCACTGTCCCTTTGAAAAAACATCTGGTGGCATTTACCAAAAGTGAACATATCCTTTGTCTAGGTTAGACTCACCTAAAGGCAGACTTTAAGATACCAATTCTATTGAAAGAAGTTTATGTAACAGTAAATATCTGTAGAAGCATGGAGAAGTATTACAAGGTAGGGAAGGAAGCCAAAGAAGAGTGTGTGTGTTATCAAGCAAATATCAGTGTGGGCAATGGGAGCTTACTCTTACCAGGAAACTGTGGAAGACAGTGTAGAAAGTGCATCCATATCAGATTCAGTCATTGTTTAAAGGCTACTACCAGAGGTGTTAATCCTGACTTCCAGCCAGCTGTGTGTATATGTGGGTGTGTGTTTAGGTAGCAGAGTGTTGAACGAGCTCCAACGGCCAGAGAAAACCCTCATGAAAAGGAGAAGAATAGAAGCAAGTGGTTATGGGTAAATACCAAGAGCTTCTGCTGTATCCTATAACCCAGATGATCAATTTTTTAGATATATATCTAAAAAAATGCAAACGTATGGGGACCAAAAGTCATGTAAAAGTATATTTATAGCAGCAGTATTTTAGCAGCCCCAAACTGTGAAAAACCCAAATGTCCATAACAGTAGCATAGATAAATAAACTGTATTATTTTATAATAGAATATAAACAAGGAGAATGAATGAACTACTGCCTTATACAACAAGGTGGATGAAACTTACAAACACATTGAGAGGAAAATATCAGGCAGAGAAGAATACACACTGTCCAGCTCCATATACATATACATGAGTTTGAGCTCCTCAAACTCAGGCAAAACTCATTTGTGATGTTAGAGGTCAGGATAGCAGTAGTTACCTTAAAAAATGTGGTCTGTGTAATGAATGGTCAGGGACACCAGAACACCATTCCACAGTGTGTGGAATGTTCTATTTCTTGATGAGGGGTGGTGATTATAGGAATGTCCCCTCTGTGAAAATTTATTGAGTCATACACTTTTGATTTGTGGTCTTTTTATATGTATGTTATCCTCCAATAAAAAGTTTACCTTAACAAATATAAAGCATACACTAAGAACTAATGGCAACATTGATTTCACATTTCTTCAGGAGGAGAGATTCTGGCTTTTGTCAGAAAGTTAATGCTGCACACTTTAATTCCATTTTTCAGCAATTCTGTTGGAGGGTACTAGAGGATTCAGCACCTCTGTCCGTGATTAGATGAGAATACTCTGGAGAAATGACTAGGACATGCCAAATGTTAAATCTTCATTATCATATGTTCTCTTTTACAAGTTCCTAGCTTCAGGTCTATTTTTATATTTCCTTTAACTGTTCCATGGTTCTGAGCAACTGGCTGGTTCTTGTGAAATCCATATCATTATGAGACCAAGAGAAAATGTCTTTGTTTCTTCTGATCAGTTCAGTTTTTAGGAATCCTTTGTGTAACTAACCCCGCCTCCACTCCCCATATACCCTTTTAAAACATATTAAACCTTTCTCCAAATACTGATCTTAGCCAGCTATGGCTGCACTTCGGTACCTTTTTACAGAAACATGATATATGTTTTGTCCACTATCTTGTAAAAGGATATGTCCTTCATTATCCTCCTTAGAGCAACCGTAGACAGGATAAGCAGACTTATCTGGGTTCAAATATAAATGGAGACGGAGCTTAAGTATTTTTAGAAATGTAGTCAAAGCCAATAGGAGCTGCTTTAGAAATGCAAATGACAATCGCATTGCCAGGAGGCAGATGTTGTAAGGAAAAAAGGATGGGTATGTAGCATGTTACCCTGCCAGAGGTCACATTTGTGATTTTTCGCTTTTCTGAGAGAGGGTTAGTAGAAAATCTTTTTAGGACTAGCAAAAGTAACCTTTCATCACACTCTCCAACACTTTGAGTTTATAAAGAGTTTCATAATAGTTACATATATAACTGTCAGTCGTTCTGTGGTCAAGTATAGATTTCCATATTCTTTCCGCAACAGAATACAATAAGGATTATTAGCAAGAGGTATAAAAAGGGAGCAAAGTAAGATCAAGCCACAGAGAAATTACTGTAGCTTTATGGTTTGTAATGATTGACATTGTTAAACATAAAATCATCTTGTTTGTTCTAAATGCTGGGAATTGAGATAAAAGAGAGAAAATTACTTTTATTGGAGAGACTTGGAGAGAATGTAGGGAGAGGTAGGGAGAAGTTTGGATTTAGGGAGTGACTTTTCATGGAGATTGGTTGGATTTTCCCACCTATGTTTTCATCTATTTTGGGATATTTAAATATGCAACAATATCTCTTCCTTTATTCTGACTCTGGCTCACTTTAAATTTCTCTTTTAAAGGAAAAGGGAAATGTGAAATGGGAGCTTTGAAAAAGAGATGAGATGTGAACATTTCCAAAAAAATGCATAAGATTAAAATAATTTGGGGCAGTGGTCCATTACGTTTCAGTTCCTCCCCTGGACAATGCTGGGTCCTACCATCTGTCAACTGAAAAACAACAACAACAAAAAACAACAAAACAAAACAAAAGCAAAAAACAAAAATGCACACCCTAAAAGTAGAGAGTTATGGTTTTTTCCAGGACCTTACTGAGGACTAAAACCTGGGAGTTGGACTCTCAGATAGCTCTGAGGAATTGTTCCAAAGCGGTAAGAGAGGAGCCAGGAGGTTATAGGAGTTTTTGCTGAAAAAAATAAATGTAGTCAAATTTCAAAAGATTATTGCTAATCACATAAAAACTGGACATCTCAAGTTAATGATTTTAGTGCTTTTCTATATATGGCAAGATGCAAGAGTCTGGGCTCATTGAAATTATTCCTTTGACATGCATCTTAATGATCTAGGACCAGGATCCTGTTTTTCTCCATCCTGAATTTCCTTCAGGCTGGGGTGGTTTGATGGTGGGCAAAATTTGTTGTTTACTGGAATGGCAGGCAACATTCTTTGTCAACACATCTCAGGTGGTGGTAATAAGAAACTGACCAAGACAGCCTTAAGGGATGGTCCTCTCAGCTTAACTAAACTTTAAATGGGTATCTTCCTGACTATAGGCCCCCATCTCTGTGTTTTTAGAGCATTTACTTTAGAAACTTGGAAATGTAAATTCTCTCTTTGCCCCCTTTGAGGTGTAAATCTTCTACCAACTTGGAATGTCAGTGTCATTCTCAAGGGCCTGGGGGCCATCCCTTCAAAATGTAATTATAGCACCCCTCTTTTCCAGTCTCTGTGAGAGGGTTGGAGCTTAACTTTGATAAGTGCCAATTAGCAAATACAGCTGGCTTAATCACATAAACCAACCTCCCCCTAATATCCTCCAGCACTTTTCTACTAGCTCATCTCAATACTTAAAAATTGGAGTTGAGTTCAGTCTCCTTCTCCATATTGCAGTAGTCTTCCTTGCCTTTTTAAATGGTCAGGTGCAATTTTTCTTTTACAAAACCTTAGAAAATGTTGCTGTTAGAATGGGTGCATTTAAAGAAAGCAAAAATTCTACAAATTATGCAGTTGCAGTTTATGCTGATATTGGAGCTGCCCTCCCCCAGTGTTTGTACAATGTAGGGCAATGGCACCATGCAATATTTAGCAACTCCTAGAGGTGGAAATTCCCTAAAGTTTTGGCCAGAGATCTGGCTAGAATTTATACTTCTGACCTCAGAAAAATGACCTAAGAGAAGGAGGAACTGTATATAACTGAAGCAGGTTGAGAGCAAATTCTATAAAGGCTTTTTGATTCTATAAATGAAAGCAGATTCAAGAGTTGATTCTTTCTAGAAATTCAAATGTCTTCCCTGCTATTTGCATCAACATTAACAGTCTGTCTTCTAATCCCTTCTTTCATGTATATGAAAAGAAGCTGGTCTTCAGTCTCACCTGGTCTCCTCACATAACTCAGGGTCCAATCTTAAATCTTCCTCTTCTTTACATGAAGACCCCTCAACAACACTTTTCTTCCTATCAAATAGTAAAACCAGTGAGCACAGAGCAGGTGTTGTCTTGTTCACAGTACCTTGCAAATGATTCACAGTTAATGAATATTTGTTGAATAAATGAATGAATTCCAAATTTGAATATTCTCAAATTTGTTTTATTTGCTTTATTATTGGCTAACATAAATGTCAATTCCTTAAATTTTCAATTGTTAAAAGTATTTCACTTCAGGAATGTACTTCTTGGGATTTAAATGAGCTGTTACTGCATATTCAAACAGGAGGTTATTTGATTTGTCTCTTCAGTAGAGGGTGGAAATCTGTTCAACATCACCTATTTTCTACTCCTCCTTAGCTCATCTTATTTAAAGGCCACAGTAAGAAAAAAAGTCTTTTAAGATTGATTGCGGGCTTCCCTGGTGGCCCTGAATGCGAATTACGTGTCTGCCTGCCGATGCAGGGGACACGGGTTCGAGCCCTGGTCTGGGAAGATCCCATACGCCACGGAGCAACTAGGCCCGTGAGCCACAACTACTGAGCCTGTGCGCCTGGAGCTTGTGCTCCGCAGCAAGAGAGGCCACGATAGTGAGAGGCCCACGTACCGCGATGAAGAGTGGCCCCCACTTGCCGCAACTAGAGAAAGCCCTCGCACAGAAACGAAGACCCAACACAGCCATAAATAAATAAATAAAATTAAAAAAAAAAAAGATTGATTGCAACTTTCATCTCTAGAAGAGGGTAAGTTAATGGGCTCATAAGGGACTAAACTCATAGTCCCCAGTGAGCCTCTAACAAGAACAAAAAAGCATTTAAAACATACTATTTCATGCTCTTGCTTTTTTCTCTCTTGTCATTGAGAATGTATTATTATGTGTGTGTGTATATATATATATATATATATATATATATATATATATATATATACACCACACAGAAATTCTCATCCCCTCAAGGTATGCTATATTGCATTTTTGTACCAGTTGGATTGTGTTGACTAGGAGTATCAGAAAACTCCACTAGATTGATTAAACAATAGCAGTATTTTGCACTCATAACAAGAGGTAGAGAGGTAGATGATCTAGTGTTAACTTCAGTGGCTCAGTGATGTCGTCATAGACCAAGACTCTTTCAATCTGTTTTCTCTGTCCTTCTTGGTATGCTGACTTCTGTCCTCTTTCTTACCTCTTCCTGGTGACCCAAGAGCTACTTCCCTTGGCAATACAGGCAAGAAGAAAGGGAAAGGGAAAGGGAAAAAGAAAGGGCCAATCGTACCTACCCATTTTAATAAGTAAGGAAAACCTGTCCTGGATGCCCACCCAGAGTCTCTCACTTACCATCACTGGCCACGCCTACCCCAGTCACAGGCCAAGTGTTAGGACAGTGACAAGTCTGGATGAAAGCACCATGCTTTATTCCCTGGGGCTGTGTTGGAGTCCTACCACCCTAAGATCAAGGGATCTCTGTAGTCACCTGAATAAATCTGGATTTTGTTAGAAGAGAAAAATGAGAGGAGGCAGTTTGGATCGTGTTTAAGCAGTAGATACTGTATATTATGACTTTTAAAATCCAACATCAACAGAGAACTTACTATGTGTAAGGTACTATAAACTCTACCTGAATTAATTTGTCTAATGCTCACAACAACTCTATGAAATAGGTACTCGGATTATCTCCATTTTCCATATGAGGAAACTGAGCTGTAAAATTTCCAGTATTTTGTCCAAGGTCTTGCAGCTAGAAAGGAGCAGAGCCTGGCCTTGAACTCTAGCACTTTAGCTTAGTATCCACTACTTTTCCATGTTGACTAGTCTTATTCTAAATCTATTTGTGGTTTGATAAAACAGGTATAACACCTAGGCTAATTTTCTGTTACGTGATTTTATTAAGAGTACTATTTATAACAGAGTGCCAAACTGATTTTGATTTCTGAAGCATCTGATGGAAATTTTAAAAAGTAGTTCTGCATGAAGCGTTCCTTCTTGTTTGTTTCAAGTGTTGAAAAAATCCCAGGTCTAAACATATATCTCTTGGTTTAAATTGAATTCTACAAATCTTTATGGATTGCCCACAATGAAACAGAAACCATAAATTCAGAGCTTGATAATAAAAATACTCTGGTCAGGGAGAGAGGCTCATAAACAAATAATCACAATTAAGACATGATAAATGTTATCAGAAAGAAATATACAATTGCACTAAGGTCGACAGATTTTCCTAAGGCCAAATGTGGGAGTCTGAGAATGGTATGAGGGGAGGTAATTGAATTGAGCTTTGAAAGAGCAAATGTATGAAACCCACTGGAATCAGTAAAGGTGATCAAGTTTTATAGAAGCAGAATCTTAAAAAATTGAAAGCGGTAGTGGGTTTAGATACCTTTTAAAGCATGGGTGTATTCAGTTCACAATCAAAGAAAATTGATGTAAATGGCATGATCTACAACGAATCTTTTATTTGCAGGACAATTATCCAAACATGAATCACTATCAGCCTCAGAACTTTAGTGCTAAAAACTACTCCCCTAGAGATTTAACATTCCAAGCTTTGAATGCAAAATGTATAGCTCGATGATCAGATTTTACTTAGCTTGTGAAAGGAGTTTGAGAACAAGTGCATTATAAGCTCATGCAAATGTAATTGACTTTAGAAATACGTTAAATTTTGTAAGCACCGATACCTTTATGTGATCTTCAAAAACTAATGCAGTGGATAGATGGGTAGATATGTGATAAAGTGAATGTAACGAATTGTCAGTTGTGGAATCTACATGATGGGTATATGAATGTTCCTTATATAATTCTTTCAAATTTCCTTCATGTTTGAAAAATTTCATAATTAAATCTTGAGAAGTAAAAGCAGTGCAATATATCGCCTCAGGAAAGCTGTGGATTACCAGGATATATAATTTAGCCATGTAGCTCTTGCATTTGGGCAAAGCTGTATGTTTTTCTGTCTCCAGGGCTGTAGGTCAAGCCACATGGCTCAGGTTTAAACTAATCAGATCATCTAATCTCTTAGCCATAGTTAGTGGTTCAGTCAAGGGCACGTATACAAAGATGGACTATTAAAATCTGAGTGAAGCTTGTTGAAGTCTTCTGGGGAAGGAAGTTTCCTCACTCTTTTGAGAAGGCTTCTGGAACCATCTGTCTCTCTCTTGGGTTTTGGAAGAAGAAGTCCATGCTTAGAGGAATCGTTGAGAGCCATTTTTAGATGACCAGGGGGAAGCTGGCAGAAGAAAAGTAGGTCCTCAGAGCTGCTAAATCAGCTCTTCTCTATACATTGTCTTTCCAGTTAAACATACAAATAAATCCTTCTATAATTTATTCCAGTGTACATTCTATTGAATGCATATTGTTACAGATTTCATTTGTAAAGTAAACACAATGTTCCAAGTAAGGAGGCAAAATAATGATATTCACATTTTACAAGGATATAGATGTGTGTGGACATAAATACATGTATTCTAATGTATTCAAATACGTAAGTCCTCAACTGTAAGAAATACCCATACAGAAAATGGGTAATTCCAAGTATACATCAGAAACTCATATTGGTTATCAATGACCACTTTTTAAGCTTAAAGCATTATATTTAGGCCTAATTGTTTGAGAAATTTCCAGAAGTGTATTTCTGGTGTCTTTCTGATGGCTCTTGGTATGTTGAAAACAGATACATAATATCGATTTATTTCAGAGGACTACTAAACTTTTTCCTGGTCACAAAAATACCACAAGTTTACACACACATTTATATGCACACACTCATATATAAACTCACACATATGTTTGTGTGTGTGTGTATTAGTATACTTGGGCTGCTATAATAAAATACCACAGACTGGGTGGCTTAAACAGCAGACATTTATTTTCTCACAGTTCTGGAGACTGAAAGTCCAAGATTAGGTTCCAGGAAGGTTGGTTTCTGGTGAGACCGCGCTCTCTGATTTGCAGGTAGCTGCCTCCTCGCTGTGTTTTCACATGGCCCTTCCTCTTTGTGTGAGGAAAGAGAGCCCTCTGGTGTCTCTTCCTTTAAGGATAGCAGTCCTTACGGGATTAGGGCTCCACCCTTATGACCTCATTTAGCCTTATTTACCTCTTTAAAGGTCCTATTTCCAAATACAGTCACATTGAGGGTTAGGGCTTCAACATATGAATTTTTGGGAAAACAGTTCATACACTACACACACACACACACACACACACACACACACACACACACACGCAAACATTTATATTTCCATCATCAACCTTTGTAAATGCTTGATTTTTGAAGTGAAACATTGCAAAAGATGAGTGAACCTAGTGGATGCTTACTCCTCCATGTGTCCCATTCCTCTGTCCCCCATGCTCCACATAGATACAGGAAAAGAGCTCAGAAAAACTTACTAGGTAATAATGGCATCATGAATAGGGTTGCCTGATTTAGCAAGAAAAAATACAGGACGCCAGTTACATTTTACTTTTAGACAAACAAATATTGCATGAAATATAGTAAAAGACTATTATTCATCTAAAAGTCAAATTTAACAGGGGGTCCTGTGTATTACATGGATAGAGGATATTTTTGTTGCTCTTGTTGGAAGGGCTGTAGTATTAACTTAACACTCAGAAATAAGTGCAATTTTTGATTCTGCTCAATCCTTCTAGGTCTTACATCCTGGCCAATTCTGGGTGAGACTGCTGCTGGCTATATGGCATTACATTCCCATTTGATGTTTAATTTCAGGAATGTCAAATGATGTTTTTGGTATGGCGTCAAATGGGTGGCTGGGTGACAGGATGCGAACACCATGCAAGATAAGACACAGGTTCTGCTTTTAATAAGTATAACCTTCTGCAAGCATCTTGAGAGCAACACATGTTTAGCTCAGAGACCTCTGTCGAGCCCTATCTTTGTGCAGCGATGGTAGTTGAGGTCTTTGCATTGTTCATTTTCAATAAAGATTGTGATATAGTTGATATCCTTCCCCTAAAGATTAGGTTGAGGTCCCAATCCTTGGTGCCTCAGAATGTGACCTCGTTTGGAAATAGTGTCTGTGCAGATGTAGTTAGTTGAGATGAGGTCATACTAGACTAGGGAGGTCCCCTACTCCAGTGTGACTGGTGTCCTTATAAAAAGATGGCCATGTGGAGAGAGACATACACTGGGAGGGTGCCATGTAACAACGAAGGCGAAGATTGGAGTTAGGCAGCCGCAAGCTAAGGAATGCCAAAGATTGCTGGCAAACCACCAGACTATGGAAATAGACAAGGAAGGGTCTTTTCATGTGTCCGAGGGAGCACGGCCATACCAACACCTCGAGTTTGGATTTCTAGACTCCAGAATTGTAAGGCCATACATTTCTGTTGTTTTAAACAGATTGTTACAATCACTTATTATTATTATCAGAATAGCAGTAGAATCCAAGGTTTAAGATCTATCTTGAGACCTACTCTCCAATGTTGAGAGAGAATCACCAGTTGGGAGGAAAAGTCTAACCCTATAGAAAAGAGGACACTGTAACTCTGGACAGCTCAGAGCTTCTTTAAAAAAAAAAAAGAAAGAAAGAAAACCAAAGATTTAGGGAAGAAAAAAATTTCATTTTCTTGATAGTACTCCTTATTTCATTTTTCTGCAACAATTCCAATGAGAAGTGCAAAAGGCTTTTTATTATCATATCAGATTTACATGGTAAAATTTAATGTACTTCTTGTCAGCTTTAAACACTGGAAATATCAATAAAATATCAAATTATATTTGACTTCAAACCCAAGTGGTTATAAAAACGCAATGCAAATTTACAATCATTTAGTCTCCCCCTTTTCCCACAATAAAACCCTGTTTTATTCTTTATGGGAAGCTAAACTTATTTTGTTCAAAGCTGGTAATTTATTAGAGCTTACATCAGACCTGAAGTGTTTTTCTCTTAGAAATCAATGGTAGGCCTGGAACTAGGACCAAACTTTTTAATTATGGCTTTGAATAATGTAATTGTGGTTTTTAATGCCTCCTACATCTGCTTGAAGGGTTATATGAGTTTGTTCAAAGTTCTGGAAGCAATAAAATTAATTTTTTGGACAGTGAGCTAGCAAAGGATACCCGTGATGCTAATTGGAGTGTACAGTATAATATCTCTTAATGCATTTTGTGATCTATCTCACACAAGGAACATCTTGCCCAGGGTGTCAACAGGAACCGCATCAAAGGAACTTTGTCGGCCTTCTGTTCCATTCTTTTCTCCCTTCCCTTTTCCAGGTGCCTGGTTCTGAAACAGTTTATCCTCTTTTGGGTGAAAGATTCAGTGGCATGCAGCTCATGTTGTTCAGTGCTATTGATGATTTGAGGCCAAGCCTGTTTTACAGATTTGGGTTTTTAGGCAAAGTCTATGTCAGTGATTAAGAACTGTAGTCATTGCTTTCAAGCCAGCACAGCTAATTACTGGAAGTAAAGAGTAGAACAGGAAATTCAACAGAAGTGGGAGAATGCTGGAGAGAGCAAAGAAGGAGAGACCCCAGGGAAGGTTCTATTCCAGCACCTTTTCTTGGATTCCCCCCCAAAAGCATTTCTACACTATTTCAAGATACTAAGATCTCTGGATCATAAATTGCTCAGACAGAATTAAAAGTGAAACCCGAGCCTGTCCCTTTTCCATGCTTTCTCCCTGGTACACATGTGTGCGTTTCTTTCGTTTATTTCAATTTTATAATTATGTGGCATCATGTATGTCCCTCTAAGGCCGGTTAGCTTTCTCTAAAAAAGGTAACTCTCTCTTACCTCGTTCACAAAGTTAATGTGAACTTTGTATATAACTTAGGTTGGTCTGTATTAAAGTAAATGTCGAACTTAAAAAGGGAGTTTGTAAAATTGTTCTTCCAGTTGTGATGTTTGATTGGAATCAGCTCTTTGACATTCAGCAAACTTCTGTTTCCATGGCTGTCTCTCTGTCTCTTGCATTTCTCCCCGGTGATGGCTCCACTGTCCTCGGCCATCTGAACTCACCCCTCCACCTTCTCTCCTTCAGTCAATGGCTTGACTTCAAGTTTCATGAAGAAAAGAGAAATTATCAAATGACAGCTCCCCCACGACCTTATGCTTAGAAATTGTATTCTAGTAAGCATCAGATCATTTTTCAGATGAGGGGGACCTTGCCTTTTGATTATCTTCTTTCTCATGTTTTCAATTTCTTCCTTTAAATGACTCGTCAGCACTTGTATTTTTGTATCTGACATATAAAATTTTTGGTGGTAGGAAAAATTATGCTCCCCACCCCCCAATATCTATATCCTAATCCCTGAAACTTGTGAATGTATTAGGTTACATGGCCATTAGGATATGGGCTACCTCTAGAAGCTGGAAAGGGCAAGGAACAGATCCTACCCAGAGCCTACAGAAAGGAATGCAGCCCTGTATTCACCTTGATTTTAGCCTGGTGAGACCCATGTTGTAACCTAATAAATTTGTGTTGTTTAAGTTGGTCTAGTTTGTTAGTTTAAGTTAGTTTACGATGTTAAGTTAATTAAGTTTGCAGTAATTTTTCATGGCTGCAAACAGAAAACTAATCAGCCATCAAACCAATAAGCCAAGCTAAGTGAAATAAACCAAACACAAATACAGCCAAATGAACCTTCCCAAACACCATTGTTTAATCTCACTCTCTCTCTCTGTCTCTTCCGTGATCTCTCCTTCAACTATCTCTCAGTTTCAACCTTTCTCACTCCCTCTCCTTTTATAACCAAACTGCTCAAAATAGCTATATGAACATATGAACACCCTCTTTCCTCTCTCCCATACCCATCTTCTACCCACTCTAAATTTGACTTCTGCACTCACCATGGCACCAGATCTGCCAGTGCTAAAATCACCAATAACACCCAAGTTACCAAATTTAGTAGACCTTCATTTCTCATCACCATTTAATGCCTTTGCTTCAATTCCCTTATCGAAATAATACTTTCTCTTAGCTTCCATGACACCAAAACCTTAA